>NC_052638.1:2493634-3734201 GCF_016161935.1 Mauremys reevesii
AAGATGTTTTTAATAAGTAATCATTCAGCTACTGTTGCACATATTGTATACAACAAATGATCCAAGGTTGCTTTGTCAATGAGGGGTTGTTGAGCTGACCACAGGACATGTTTGTTGAATACAGGCATTTCACTAGGATTAAACGTCCTTCACCACTGCTTGAAGTTGTGTAGGCCCTTTTGGACCCACGCATTTAACCTTCAACAGCGCAACTTCAACCCTGCTGAAGCTTGGAAAACCAAATGGAGTTCCCAAGAAGTCACAAATAAACACCCTGTGAAAGACCCGACACAGAAGATCCCTGACTTTGATCTCCCACAAAGCTCATGGGGGAACCCTAAACCACATCCACACAAACCATGGCAGAGGTGGATACACAAATGAAAAATGGAAGACTCACCAGTGTGCGACTGTGGTCACCCAGAACAGACCATGGACCATATAACAACTCAGTGCCTGATTCACAAATATGAAGGAGGCATCACAGCAATACACTCTGCTGCTCCAGACACAATTACTGTATTTGCTTAAACATCTAAATGTAAAATGATAGTTGTTGCTCTACATTTACATCAGCCATATGAAGAAGATGATTAGGACTAAATGAGTGGATTGGAGAGAGCTGAATGTGCACTAAAAGTTAAAAAAAAAAAAAAAAGGCAAGGAGGATGCTAGGTTGACCTCAGAATACTGATACTTTCAATGACCACCACAGCAGAAATGTCATTCTGATCTTGAAACTAATATGCCTCTGGGCTCCATAATAAATTACCCTTTTTAAGATCAGTTCTGTTGGTTTAGAAAGGGAGAGACTGATTTATTCAAAAAGAGTTCAAAATGTCAGTTTTTTAAAGGAGTATAGAAATTATTCAGAGAGGAGTAAGATTTTGAAACTAGAAGTATTAATTTTGGGCAAAACCTTTTCCTCAAACAGTGAAAACAACCTGGTTTTTGGAAGTGCTGTTTAACCAATGGTGGCAAAATTTCCAGAAATGGGTTACATTGGAAAGCCAGAGTAAGAACAGCTCTGGGAATAAGGTGTTACTAATTATCTGTGAAGCAGCCTTGCAAATTCATGTGTTCAGAGGCCTTTCTTGCCGTTTGTATTAAATTGTGATTTTGTAACTGCAGGCGTATGTACTTCACAGTGTGACCCACAGGAAATGAAAGTAACACATTTATGACACCATGATTCTGGTAGCCCAATCAGATCATAATCTAGGCTTTTTTGCCGCAGTTGTAGTTTAGCTTGGGCCAAACTCCCTTACTGCAGTTGTCACACACGTCTGTAGCAATATACTGGCTTCCCTGTGAGATGCTAGACTTGCCAGACTTAGCCTGTAAAATATAATCATGAATTTAACAAATATGGAGCTAACAGATATGGAACAAAATAGCTTTTTTTCTTTTCTTTTTGCAGAGGCCAGTGATCTGTAGACCATACTTTTTTTCTATGCTGGATGTTGTAGCCTGGTGAAGACTTCAAGACTGTTACTGATATTTTCCTGACATACTAATCCATAATTCGCTATGGCTTCTTGAATACAAATTGTCTGAACAATTGGCAGCAGCCCTGGCAAGGGAGGACATTTTTATAAGTAAAAACTTTTTTTGTGAGTCAACCAAGCTGCTCTGTCAGTCTGTAAATATAATTTCCCAGCAAGCTTCCCCTTCTTTGTTCTCTTGCGATAACAGAGCTGCTCCCAGCACTTGAGTGATAGGTTTGGATTGATAGTTTAAATGGCCCTGTAGGGAGCAGAAAGTGTATTTTTGCTTGTTTGTGGACTGCTGTCAGCATTTATTCAGGTATTTTCTGTGTGCTGGCTTCCAGAAAAATGTTTTTTTTTTGTTTTTTTAAAAATTACTTTTAAGGCATTATGTTAGTGATAATTTTGCTCTTTAAACAGCAAGGGAAATACTGCACTGTACAATTGTACTTTTTACACCTGACTGTCCTTTCTTCCTGATGTTTGCGTAGATTTGCAGATTGCTGTGTACTGTGTTGTGGCTGGAAAATAGTATAAATCAGGGAGTTGAGTTGGTGAGTCCAAAGCATTAGGTCGCAGCTTTGCGAACAGGGGCTGCTAACAGGGAGTTTCGCAAGGGAGTTCTCCAGGTGAAGGAGGAGCAAATACAACACCCTTGGGGTAAGTGACTGTCTGTAGTGTGTGTGTGTGTGTTTGTGTTTGAGGGTTACTCGCTGTGCGCTGAGCTTGTGTTTGTCCGTCTGTTTGGTTGTTTGAAGGACCCTGTGCTGTGGCTGGCAGTTGGAAGCTATGAGCTTCCAAGGAAGGTTTAAAAATAGGTATATCTCCTATTATCATCTTATCTCCTAGAACTGGAAGGGAACTTGAAAGGTCATCGAGTCCAGCCCCCTGCCTTCACTAGCAGGACCAAGTACTGATTTTTGCCCCAGATCCCTAAGTGGCCCCCTCAAGGATTGAACTCACAATCCTGGGTTTAGCAGGCCAATGCTCAAACCACTGAGCTATCCCTCCCCTAGTTTGAAAGCTAGAAGCCTCTGTTGATTGGCTGAGCCTTAGTCAGTGGGTGGGGCAATCACACAGGCCAGGGCTTTATAAAGCAGTGCGCAAGCGACCAGGGAGCTTTAAGAACAGGGGCTGCTAATAGGAAGTTTCGCAAGGGAGTTTGGAAGGGGAGTGGAAAGGGGGCAAGAGCCCCTTGCTGTTGTTTTTGTTTTAAAACTTATAAACTAAATGATAGTCAAAACTTCTTGCTTTAAACAACCCCTTCATTAACTAGGAGACAATGCAGGCAGAAGCCCAGCAGCAGAGTGGGGGCTATCCAGTTTATTGCGCTGAGTGAGGCATGTATGATTACCAGCCCTGTGGGTGGGTGGTGTATGTGTGCAGTCTGTGCAAGGAGCTCCTGGCCCTCAGAGACCACGTACGGACTTTGGAGGCCAGGGTGGCGGAACTGGAGAAGCTGAGAGAGGCAGAGAGGTATGTTGATGAGGCTTTCCGGGGCACTATAGAATTGTCCCACCTCTGGTCAGACAGCCCTTGCGCTCTTGTGGAGGATGAAGGGCCCAGGGAAGCAGAGCAGTCAATGGTAGCAGAGGGAAACCTTCCCATAGTTGGGACCCTCCTTCCAGATGGTGTTGGGGTATCCTCTTGCACTCAGGTTACCTCTCTGGGGGAGGGAACTCCTGTTACTAGGAAAAGGCAGGTGTTAGTAATGGGAGATTTGATCATTAGAAACATAGATAGCGGGGTTTGTGATGACCGGGAGAACCGTATGGTGACTTGTCTGCCTGTTGCGAAGGTTGCGGATCTCTCGAGGCATCTAGACAGACTTATGTGTAGGGTTGGAGGCGGTGGTTGTGGTACCTGTAGGTACCAATGACATAGGGAAGGGTAGGAGAGATGTCCTGGAGGCCAAATTTAGGCTGCTAGGAAAGAGACTGAAATCCAGGACCTCTATGGTGGCATTCTCAGAAATGCTCCCAGTTCCACGCGCAGGGCCGGGTAGGCAGGCAGAGCTTCAGAGTCTCAATGCGTGGATGAGACGATGGTGTGGAGAGGAGGGGTTCACGTTCATTAGGAACTGGGGAAACTTTTGGGATGGGGGCAGCCTATACAGGAGAGATGGGCTCCACCTAAACCAAAGTGGAACCAGACTGCTGGCGCTAAACATTAAAAAGGTTGTAGAGCAGTTTTTAAACTAGGAGATGGGAGAAAGCCGACTGCTGCAGAGGAGCATGTGGATCAGACAGAGACTTCTCTTAGAGGAGAGTCTATTGATAGAGATTCTCTAGGTTATGGTCAGGAGCAGAGGATGGAAGTGGATAATGTAAGGGCCAGATCAGATGATAAACAGTCACATAAAAAAGAATCCTTCACATCAGAAAAGGGCAGACAGATAAACAGAGACAAGTTTTTAAAGTGCTTGTACACAAATGCTAGAAGTCTAAATAATAAGATGGGTGAACTAGAGTGCCTCGTGATAAAGGAGGGTATTGATACAATAGGCATCACAGAAACCTGGTGGACTGAGGACAATCAATGGGACACAATCATTCCAGGGCACAAAATATATTGGAAGGACAGAACAGGTTGTGCGGGGGGTGGAGGGGGAGTGGCACTATATGTGAAAGAAAATGTAGATTCAAATGAAGTAAAAATCTTAAATGAATCCACATGTTCCATAGAATCTCTATGGATAGAAATTTCATGCTCTAATAAGAATGTAACATTAGGGATCTATTATTGACCACCTGACCAAGACAGTGATAGTGATAATGAAATGCTAAGGGAAATTAGGTTATCAAAATTAAGAACTCAGTAATAGTGGGGGATTTCAATTATCCCCATATTGACTGGGAACATGTCACCTCGAGACGAAATGCAGAGACAAAATTTCTCGGTACTTTAAATGACTGCTTGGAGCAGCTGGTACGGGAACCCACAAGGGGAGAGGCAACTCTAGATTTAATCCTGAGTGGAGCGCACGAGCTGGTCCAAGAGGTAATAACAGGACGGCTTGGAAATAGTGACCATAATATAACAACATTTACTATCCCTGTGATGGGATGAACATCTCAACAGCCCAACACTGTGGCATTTAATTTCAAAAGGGAGAGCTATGCAAAAATGAGGAGGTTACTTAAACAGAAATTTAAAAGGTACAGTGAGTAAAGTGAAATCCCTGCAAGGTGCATGGGCGCTTTTTAAAGACACCATAATAAAGGCCCAACTTCAATGTATACCCCAAATTAAGAAAGACAGTAAAAGCACTAAAAAAGAGCCACCGTGGCTTAACAAGCATGTAAAAGAAGCAGTGAGAGATAAAAAGACTTCCTTTAAAAAGTGGACGTCAAATCCTATTGAGGCAAATAGAAAGGAGCATAAACACTGCCAAATAAAGTGTAAAAATTTAATAAGAAAAGCCAAAGAGGAGTTTGAAGAATGGCTAGCCAAAAACTCCAAAGATGATGATACAATGTTTTTTAAGTACATCAGAAGCAGGAAGCCTGCTAAGCAACCAGTGGGGCCCCCTCGATGATCGAGAGACAAAAGGAGCAGTTAAAGATGATAGTCATTGCGGAGAAACTAAATGGATTCTTTGCTTCAGTCTTCTCGGCTGAGGATGTTAGGGATATTCCCAAACCTGAGCCAGCTTTTGTAGGTGACAAATCTGAGGAACTGTCACAGATTGAAGTGTCACTAGAGGAAGTTTTGGAATTAATTGATAAACTTAACATTAACAAGTCACCGGGACCAGATGGCATTCACCCAAGAGTTCTGAAAGAACTCAAATGTGAAATTGCGGAACTATTAACTGTGGTTTGTAACCTGTCCTTTAAATCGGCTTCTGTACCCAATGACTGGAAGTTAGCTAATGTAATGCCAATATTTAAAAAGGGCGCTAGAGATGATCCCGGCATTACAGACCCGTAAGTCTAATGTCGGTACCGGGCAAATTAGTTGAAACAATAGTTAAGAATAAAATTGTCAGACATGTAGAAAAACATAAACTGTTGAGCAATAGTCAACATGGTTTCTGTGAAGGGAAATCATGTCTTACTAATCTATTAGAGTTCTTTGAAGGAGTCAACAAACATGTGGACAAGGGGGATCCAGTGGACATAGTGTACTTAGATTTCCAGAAAGACTTCGACAAGCTCCCGCACCAAAGGCTCTTAAGTAAATTAAGTTGTCATGGGATAAGAGGGAAGGTCCTTTCATGGATTGAGAACTGGTTAAAACAGAGGGAACAAAGGGTAGGAATGAATGGTAAATTCTCAGAATGGAGAGGGGTAACTAGTGGTGTTCCCCAAGGGTCAGTCCTTGGACCAATCCTATTCAACTTATTCATAAATGATCTGGAGAAAGGGGTAAACAGTGAGGTGGCAAAGTTTGCAGATGATACAAAACTGCTCAAGATAGTTAAGACCAAAGCAGACTGAAGAACTTCAAAAAGATTTCACAAAACTAAGTGATTGGGCAACAAAATGGCAAATGAAATTTAATGTGGATAAATGTAAAGTAATGCACATTGGAAAAAATAACCCCAACTATACATACAATATGATGGGGGCTAATTTATCTACAACTAATCCGGAAAAAGATCTTGGAGTCATCGTGGATAGTTCTCTGAAGATGTCCACGCAGTGTGCAGAGGCGATCAAAAAAGCAAACAGGATGTTAGGAATCATTAAAAAGGGATTGAGAATAAGACAGACTATATTATTGCCCTTATATAAATTGATGGTATGCCCACGTCTTGAATACTGCGTACAGATGTGGTCTCCTGATCTGAAAACAGATCTACTGGCACTAGAAAAGGTTCAGAGAAGGGCAACTAAAATGATTAGGGGTTTGGAACGGGTCCCGTATGAGGAGAGATTAGAGGCTAGGACTCTTCATCTTGGAAAAGTGGAGACTAAGGGGGGATATGATAGAGGTCTGTAAAATCATGAGTGATGTGGAGAAAGTAGATAAAGAACAGTTATTTACTTATTCCCATAATACAAGAATTAGAGGTCACCAAATGAAATTAATAGGCAGCAGGTTTAAAACAAATAAAAGGACGTTCTTCACGCAGCGCACAGTCAAGTTGTGGAACTCCTTACCTGAGGAGGTTGTGAAAGCTAGGACTATAACAGCATTTAAAAGGGAACTGGATAAATTCATGGTGGTTAAGTCATTAATGGCTATTAGCCAGGATGGGTAAGGAATGGTGTCCCTAGCCTCTGTTTGTCAGAGGGTGGTGTGGACAGCAGGAGAGAGATCATTTGATCATTACCTGTTAGGTTCACTCCCTCTGGGGCACCTGGCATTGGCCGCTGTCGGTAGACAGGATACTGGGCTGGATGGACCTTTGTTCTCACCCAGTACGGCCGTTCTTATGATGATTTTTTGAAGTTGATCTATGAATGCTTTTATTTAAACCAGAGGAAAGTTCTGACACATGTTTTCAGTATTTGTTTGCAAAAGGGAGGGGGTGATGAAGAGATGCAGCAAATGGCTCCCTAAGAGCACTCAAAGCATAATTATTTGTACAGAAGCATATGGACTATGATCTGTTAGTGAGTCCATTTAAAGTGACCATATGGTCTGTTCCATCTGATGATTAACTTGTGAATTTCTGTAACACATTTTATGAATCTTGGGATGACGCATAGTGCAAATCTATTTTCTTAGTAGCTAAATGAGCTATAATTAGTGACTTTCTTTTTCTGCAGTAATAGGACTGTAGATGAAAATGTACAGATTTTGAACTATGCAATCTACATTTACTACAATGTCCAATTTTATTTAATCTATTTATTGCTGACCTGGGAACCTAGGAGTGGGCTGATAAAGTTAATGGATGACACCAAGTTGGGAAGCTCAGTGCTAATGTGGACACGAGGACAAACTGATATAAATTGTCACAGTGAAAACAGGCTTGGATGCTGCATCTAGCAGGAGGTCAGACTAGATGATCATAATGGTCCCTTCTGATCTTCAATTCTATGATTCTATGATTCTATGATTTCTTGATGAAAGATTAAATTACCTTGTTTTGTTTGCATATCATAGACTCTTTCCTTACATAGATTCCCACTTACATCATTTAAATCCAGATCTTGCTTTTTTCATCTTTGTTGAGTTCATAGAATCATAGAATATCAGGGTTGGAAGGGACCTCAGGAGGTCATCTAGTCCAACCCCCTGCTCAGAGCAGGACCAATCCCCAACTAAATCATCCCAGCCAGGGCTTTGTCAAGCCTGACCTTAAAAACCTCTAAGGGATGAGATTCCACCACATCCCTAGGTAACCCATTCCAGTGCTTCACCACCCTCCTAGTGAAAATGTTTTTCCTCATATCCAACCTAAACCTCCCCCACTGCAAGTTGAGACCATTACTCCTTGTTCTGTCATCTGCCACCACTGAGACCAGCCGAGCTCCATCCTCTTTGGGACCCCCCCCTTCAGGTAGTTGAAAGCAGCTATCAAATTCCCCCCTCAATCTTCTCTTCTGCAGACTAAACAATCCCAGTTCCCTCATCAACTCCTCATAAGTCATGTGCTCCAGCCCCCTAATCATTTTTGTTGCCCTCCGCTGGACTCTTTCCAATTTTTCCACATCCTCCTTGTAGTGTGGGGCCCAAAACTGGACACAGTACTCCAGATGAGGCCTCACCAATGTCAAATAGAGGGGAATGATCACGTCCCTCGATCTGCAGGCAATGCCCCTACTTATACAGCCCAAAATGCTATTAGCCTTCTTGGTAACAAGGGCACACTGTTGACTCTTATCCAGCTTCTCGTCCACTGTAACCCCTAGGTTCTTTTTTGCAGAACTGTTTCCTAGCCATTCGGTCCCTAGTCTGTAGCAGTGAATGGGAGTCTTCCGTCCTAAGTGCAGGACTATGCACTTGTTCTTGTTGAACTTTATCAGGTTTCTTTTGTCATAATCCTGTAATTTGTCTAGGTCCCTCTTTATCCTATCCCTACCTTCCAGCGTATCTACCACTCCTCCCAGTTTAGTGTCATCTGCAAACTTGCTGAGAGTGCAGTCCACGCCATCCTCCAGATCATTAATGAAGATATTGAACAAAACCAGCCCTAGGACCGACCCTTGGGGCACTCCGCTTGAAACTGGCTGGTAACTAGACATGGAGCCGTTGATCACTACCCGTTGAGCCCGACGATCTAGCCAGCTTTCTATCCATCTTATAGTCCGATCGTCCAGCGTATATTTCTTTAAATTTCTGGCAAGAATACTGTGGGAGACGGTATCAAAAGCTTTGTTAAAGTCAAGGAATAACACATCCACTGCTTTCCCCTCATCCACAGACCCAGACCATATTTGTGCGTTGCTTTGGGGAAAGATGTTCATATGGGCATTTTTATATCATAGGTGATATTTATGCATTGTTTAAGAGTAGACCCTCAACTGTGTCTATGAACTTGGACTCCTCATAGCTTGCTTCCAGGGCAAGTACCAACTAAGCAAGGAATAGTGTGAAAAATATGGCAGTAAACTCTGCATAGGGCGTCATTCCTGCATTGTTTCCCAGGTCTGTTAGTCCTCTTTGTACTGGATTTCCACCTAGACCAATATCTCAGTAACATTTGTGTAAGAAAGATTTCCACCTAGACCAATATCTCAGTAACATTTGTGTAAAAAGCATATGTGGTGAAATATTTACATGCTGTGAGATTACGTGAAGTTTACGCAGACAAGCAAGCATTTTTTGAAATGTCTTCTGTTGCAGTTTTCCAGCAGTTGGTGCACAATGGATGCTAGGATACTAGCTTGATGATCTCATTTGAAGCCCTTGGCAATTACACTTAGAAGACACAGGAAATCTGCCAATTGACACTTTGCTGCTCTGTTTTGAACAGTTTCCTTCATGTTTTGTAAACAAGGAAAAATGTAAATACATTTGCTGGCTGCCTCATTCAGTGGCTGCTTCTGTTCTGTGTATTGTACCAAACTGCCTATCTGCAAAGATTCTTTACAAAATAATTGTTAAAAATACTCATAGGGTCTTGCTGCACCAAGTTCCACCAAAAATTTTACTTAGAGCGTTCAGCTCTGTGCTCATGCCCATCTGCACTGTAAAACACTACAGTGATGAGTGCACTATAAAAAACCTATATGGAGTAGAATACAGTGTTAAATGACTGGCCTTAAAACAACCTGAGGACTTTCTATTTATTCATTGTGACGTGACTAATGTCTGTCATGTGTGGATATGTTCTTATCCTCTGCCTAGAGAGCAAATTGTGTGTGTAGTGTAGTGTTTTGTTTTTAGTAGGGTTTTGCTTTTGAAGTTTTTAAAAAGGTGCTGCTGCATGTTTATCCTGTACTTGTTATGATCCTGTGTATGTGGAGAAGACACAAACCGTGTCATAACCAAGTTAAGAAAAAATATACTTTAGCCTTAAGTGGCTTAAAACGTGGGGCCTGAGTCTCCTCCTGCTAAAGCCCCCTTTTTAGCTACATTGGTGCACGGGGCTGAAACCCAGCAGATCAGGTCAGCTGAGAATTCTTGTGTAGGGGGAATCTCCATGTGTAAGGCCCTTCCCTATTGGCCACTGTCGGTAGACAGATACTGGGCTAGATGGACCTTTGGTCTGACCCAGTACGGCCTTTCTTATGTTCCAATTTCAGGGACTGTGAAATTAGCCTTTGCCCATGAAATCTGATCTCCCCTTCGCTGTTGGGAGCACCCCAGGCTGGGGAGGAAGCTCCAGTGCTGGGCAGCAGCCCCAGAAGTACCTGCAGCTGGAGGAGGCTTGTGGAGATGGGTCCGATCTCCCCCTGTGGCTAGGAGCTCCCCAGATGGGGGGGTGGGGGAGATGCTCCTAGCTGCAAGTCCCTGCTGCATGCTGTCATATCAGTGTAATTCCTTTTGTGGCCAGTTTTATTCGAGAGTGAGTGCCTCTTTCTGGTTTAAAAAACAGGAGTACTTGTGGCACCTTAAAGACGAACAAATTTATTTAAGCATGAGCTTTCGTGAGCTACAGCTCACTTCTTCAGATGCATTAAGCTCATGCTTAAATAAATTTGTTAGTCTTTAAGGTGCCACAAGTACTCCTGTTTTTTTTGCGGATACAGACTAACACGGCTGCTGCTCTGAAACCTTTCTGGTTTGTTGCTTTGGAAACGGTATAAGCTAGACTGGAAAGAGGCACTTGCTGGAAGATTCTCTGCACCTTGAAGTCTTTAATCCATGATTTGAGGACTTCAGTGGCTCAGACACAGGTTTGATACAGGAGTGGGTGGGTGAGATTATGTGGCCTGCGTTGTGCAGGAGGTCAGACTAGATGATCATAATGGTCCCTTCTGAGTCTCAAGTCTATGATTCTGTGATTCCTCCCCATGTGGACACTCTTATTCCAGAGTAGTGGTATAATTATACGGATAAGTGTTCCCTCTGTAGACAAACCTTTAAAGAGAGACCACCTTGAGGTAAATGAACTTGGTTTAACCGTGTTTTGAGTATAACATTGCAGTCTTATGAAGTTATTGCTTGACATTCTCAAGGAGTGCTTAAGACTTGCTAGATCAAGGGTGGGCAAACTGTGACCCGGGGGTCGCATCCAGCCCTCCAGACATCATAATCTGGCCCTCGAGCTCCAGCCAGGGAGCCGGGTCGGAGGCTTGCCCTGCTCCGCGTGGCTCCCAGAAGCAACAGCATGTCCCCCCCTTCAGCTCCTACACATAGGGGCAGATGGGGGCTCCGCATGCTGCCCCTGTCCCAAGTGCTGCCCCTGCAGCTCCCATTGGCCGGGAACTGTGGCACCTGCGGACAGGGCAGTGTGCAGAGCTGCCTGGCCGTACCTCTACTTAGGAGCTGGAGGAGGGACATGCTGCTGCTTCTGGGAGCTGCTTGAGATAGGCGCCACGTAGACCCTGCACCCCTGACCCCCTGCCTCAGCCCTGATCCCCTGCTGAACCCCTCCATCCTAGCCCAGAACAATCTCCTGCACCCCAACCCCTGATCCCCAGCCCCACCCCAGAGCCTGCACCCCCAGCCGGAGCCCTCCCCCCATGCCCCAACCCAGAGCCCCCTCCCGCACTGTGAATTCCTCTTTTCTGGCCCCACCCCAGCCCCCAATTTCATAAGCATTCACCGCCCGCCATACAATTTTCATACCCAGATATGGCCCTCAGGCCAAAACGTTTGCCCACCCCTGTGCTAGATCATCTAGATACAAGGTTACTTTTATTAGCCTAATTACTATAGATGTCAGGGTAAAAAAAAAATATGTTCGGAAACTTGCCATTTCTTACTGCAAGTACAAAAATAAACATAACTTTGGTGAAACTGCGTTTCATCTGCTTTCAAGCAGTCTGTAGACATTGTTCTTCTTCGAGTGCTGTCCCTGTGGGTGCTCCACTCCAGGTGACGTTGCGTCCCGGCGCCGTTGATCGGAGATTTTCGGTAGCAGTGCCTGGTCGGGACGCACGCACTCAGTTGGTATCTCCCATCTTGTTGGAATCTTCCTCGGTTCCTTCTCGGCTGAAGACAGGACTCGGGGCAGTGCTGCCTTTTCTTCCCTGGTCTCTATAGGAAACAGTAACAAAGGATATAGAAATAATTATTAGTTACATCCCAGTTGTTTCCCTTCCTTTAGTATAGTTACATAGTTAGTTACTTAGCTAAAAAAAAAAAAAAATTCCCTCAGGCTTGTCTCCTGTTGAGACACTCTCCCTTGCCATCTCTAATTCATAATGCCAGGAGCTTCAGGATTCAAAAGGTGCGTTTCCTGTCAGGACTCCATGCCACGGACAGATGGCACTCACATCCCCGCAAAGTGCCTCCATTGCACAAGCCTCAAGTCGAGCTCATCGCGACAGGGACCTGTGGCTCAAAATGCTGATGGTGGAAAAATCCTTACAGCCGCTTTCGGAGACGGGGAAAGTTAAACCCACTCCCTGGCCAGATCTGAACCAGTTGGGAGCGTTGCTTCACCCTCCCTGGAGCAGAGGCAAGAAGCAGAACAGTCTCACAGGAGAGACTTTAACAAGGGTAGGGGGTCTCCCGCCAGATCCCTACCCTCTGTGCTGACAGCGCCAAAGGCAGGCGCCTCAGCTTTTTCTAATGCCTCAGCCGCGGCTCCGACAGAGCGCAGAGTTGCAGGGACCTGACTTCCCGTGCCGGGAAGGTCCTTGTGGCTCCAGTCCCCTCGGCACTGCAAACGGCTGCGGTGCTTACGGCATGCTCCTCCTCGGCACCGAGAAGAAGGTCGGCACTGAGCCTATCTTCCACCTGGGCACCAGCGGCAGACCCCCTGCAGGGCACCTCCAAGCAGTCTGTAGCACTACTGTCACTTTCATTTTCTCCTGTAATGAGCTAGAACAGAGAGCAGGCTCAGCTCAGCCCAGGGAGCAGGAGCAACAGTTTCTCACTCAGTGTGACCTTCCAGTGCCACCTGAGCCTCACTCTCTGCTCCTAGATACACAGGGCTCACTTTTTGAATTGCCACTCTCTCCACCTGAACTGGCTTTCACTGACAGTGAACTCGATTTACAACAGCAAGCGGATTTCTGCCCTCTTGCTTCTCCTCCTCCACAGGCATCTCTCCCACCTCAGGTCATGGCTCAAGGTCACCAGCCTCAGTTTCCCTACTTCGCCCCCGGCCCCCCCCCCCCCCCCCCGTGGACGGCACCTGGGTTCTCCTACCCTATGCCTTGGCCTCAGTGGTACCCTTGGCCACATCCTCCTACCAATCATCCTCCTTCTGTGCCTCAGTCTCCTGCTCCGTCCACTTCTAGGATGCCTGAGCCCCCTCCTGAGTATGCAAGTTACACACCATATCCTGACTCACTGACCCCTAACTCTCCATCAGCCCTGGACGGAGCCCTCCTCCCACTCCCTCCACAGACCATGAACAACTGTAAACAATTTCAAGAACTTTTCAGGAGGGTGGCACTCAGTCAAGATACGCCTTAGAAGAGGTTCAGGAGACGCAACACAGACTCCTCAGAATCCTTCAACTGTCTGCGCCCTCAAAAATTGCACTCCCTATAAACGAAGCGCTCCCAGAGCCAGCTGACACTCTCTGGCAAACCACAGCTTCTTTAGTACCAACTTGCAAAAAGGCCGAACGTAAATACTATGTCCCTGCTAAGGACACTGACTTTCTATTTTCTCATCCACCACCGAACTCTCTTGTCATGGATGCAGTTGCACAGAGGACGAAACAGTCACAATATTGACCCATCCCGCAAGACAAGGACCTTAAACGCCTTGATGTCTTGGGCCACAAGGTTTATACGTCCTCCACACTACAATTCAGAATTGCAAACTATTCTGCTCTCCTCGCCAGTTACGACTTTGATAATTACAATAAACTTTTTGAATTTGCCTCCTACATTCCAGAGGATAGGAGAGCAGACTTCAAATCAATCCTGACTGGCATCTCAAGACACGACAGACACAGCAGCCCGTGCAACTGCTGTGGTTATGCACAGATCTTCATGGCTCTCTGCATCCGGCATCCCCAGAGAACTGCAGACCAAAGTGGAGGATCTCCCCTTTGATAAGGACAAACTTTTCTCCAAAAAATCTGATGAACTCCTTCACACCATGAAAGATTCTAGAGCGACACTGCGCACCCTGGGCATTCACCCATCTCTTCCCAGGAGACGATACCAACCCTACCAAAGACCACGCATGCAACAGTACTATCGTCCTCAACCCAGACCATACGACACAACTTGGAATCGTACTAGATCCCCCAAGTGCAGACAAAATCAAAATCAAGCCACCACCTTCCGTCCATCGGGGAATAAACAACAGTTTTGAAACGTTGGTCGAGGGTCTGCACGACCACCCCTTGATTCCACTGCTTACTTGCCCATTTGGCCACCGCCTCCAGAATTTCCAATATGCCTGGCAGCAGATTACACAGGACCGCTGGGTCCTCAAAATAGTTCAGTCCAGTTACTCCATCCCTTTTATATCCTACCTTCCTACCCTTCCCCATCCCTCTTCAGGGATCCTTCTTGCGACCACTTATTTCGCACAGAAGTGACGCGTATTCTACAGCTAGGTGCAGTGGAACCTGTGCTGATGCAACATCAAGGGAAAGGTTTCTACTCCCATTACTCTCTGACTCAGAAAAAGACCGGAGAATGGAGGCCTATACTAGATCTACGCCGACTGAACAAATTTGTGAAGATACAAAGATTCAAGATGGTCACACTGGGCACAGTAATACCTGCACTGGATCAAGGGGACTGGTTCACAGCCTTCGACCTACAGGATGCTTACTTTCATATATCAATTCATCCAGCTCACAGATGCTTCCTATGATTCACAATCTGTCACGACCATTTTCAATACATTATTCTTCCTTTCGGACTCTTCACAGCACCGAGAGTTTTTTCCAAGACTCTAGCCGTGGTTGTGGCTCACCTCCGCAAACACGGGATCACTCTGTTCTTCTTCGAGTGCTTGCTCATATCGATTCATCCGTACCCGCAGGAGGGGGGCGGCTTACAGTCGCCTCTGGCACCCAATGTTCAGATGGCACGGAGCGTGATGCCTCTGGGGGCGCACCTTGGGCTTGGTGATACGCCCAAGGTGTCCAGAACGACCACTGATGGGGCCCTTGTTCTTGGCCTTGGGTCTCCTGGAAGACTCGGCTGGGCATGTCTGAGTCACGGTCCTGTGCATAGGAAGTACTGTCCGCGTGAGATGACACTGAGGTGTGTCTAGACGGCCAAGGAGGAGCTGAGAAACCCTGAGAAGGGACCACGTCTCTAGACGATCTCTCTCTGGGCGGCACCGGAGAGCGGTACCGGGCGCCATAACGGTACCGTGAACGAGACCGGGACCTGCAACCGTATCGGTGCCAGGAGGTCGACCGGGATCTCGAGGCTCGTCGCCTGGAGCAGCTGCGAGAGGCGCGGTGCCGGGAACGGTGCCGGGAGCTGGATCGGTACCAGGAGTGCCGGGCCGGCGAACGGGACGCTGAGCGGTGCCGCGAGTGCGACAGGTACCGTGATGGAGAGCGGTGCTGGGACTGCGAATGGCGTCGGGACCGGGATCGGCGACGGAACCGAGAATGCCGGTGGGACTGAGATCTTGAACGGTGCCTCTCAGCGGTGCTGACGGAGGGTGGCCTCAGCAGGGCAGGCTTGCCAATGGACTGAATGACCCGCACTGGCGGTGCTGGGGGTTGAGGCAGTGCAGACTCCGTCAGTGCAATTAAATCCCTCGCCATGGAAAAGGTCTCTGGCATGGATGGGATAGTGAGTTCGACCACAGCGTGCGCCGGAGAGCTTTCAGGCACTGGACTCGACGGACCTTGCGGGACCGGAATCGATGGTGCCGAAGCTGGCGGTGCCGCGGCAGGTGTCGGTGCCGGGCGGTCTGACTTAGGCGGGTGCTCCGACTGTGGTGCAGGCGGCACCGAAGCAATGGGAGTCTTATGATGCTGCTTGACCCGCGGTGATAGGGAACGGTGCCGAGCTGACATTGGGGCCGGCGACAGTCGGTGCCGAGGGGCCTTAGCGGTACCCGGGCGATCTGGAGACGAAAGAGCGCTTCTCCCTGATGTAGATTGTTTAGCGTTCGGTGCCGAGGGCGTTGGACTAAGAGCTGCCTCCATCGGGAGCTGTTTGAGGCGAAAGTCCCGCTCTTTTTTTGTCCTCGGCTTAAAGGCCTTACAGATCCGGCACTTATCTGAGAGATGGGATTCCCCAAGGCACTTAAGGCAGGAGTCGTGTGGATGTCCCGTCGGCATCGGCTTATGGCAGGCCGAGCACGGTTTGAAGCCCGGAGACCCGGGCATGAGCCCCGGTACCGGGTGGGGGGAAGGGGCTAATCCCCGATCCCCTTGCAACTATATACACTAACTATATTATAGAAAATGACTAAAAACTAACTACAACTATAAGGATTATAACTATATACACAACTATTAGTAAGGAACTACGAGTAGGCTAGGGAAGTGGAGATCAGCTAAGCTGCGCTCCACTGTTCCAACGACCGACACGGGTGGTAAAAAGGAACTGAACGGCCGTTGGGTCGGCAGGGGTATATATTCACCGCCATAGCAGCGCCACTCCAGGGGGCGACCCAGCCGACCCACCGAGTGTTGCTAGGATAAAAATCTTCCGACGAACGTGCACGCGGCGCGCGCACACCTAATTGGAATGGATATGAGCAACACATCTCGAAGAACAACAGTTACAAGGTGAGTAACTGTCTTTTCCCCTATCTGGACCATTGCCTCATCAAGGACAACTCCTATGGCGAGACACTCCAAGCTATCCGTTTCACCATCTCCCTCTTTCACAGCCTAGGCCTCCAAATAAACATCCAAAAGTCCACCCTGACACTTACACAACAGATCGAGTTCATCGGAGCTCATCTCGACTCAGTCCAGAGCAGGGCCTCGCTCCCATATCACAGATTCCTCGCTATCACGCAGCTCATACGCACGCTCTCTATTCGTCCCAGGACACAGACAAGAATCTGTCTACAGTTCCTTGGTCACATGGCAGCCACCATGGTTCAGCAGGCCAGGCTGCACATGAGATGTCTCCAGGGCTGGCTCAATTTCAAACCCAACAGACACACCTTAGGGATGCTGCTAACTCCTCCTCCCAATGTTATAGCTTCCCTACATTGGTGGGCAAGTCCAGAAAACCTCTGCACGGGGGTTTCCTTCCAGCAACAATCCCTAGTGCTCATGCTCACCATGGACGCTTCCCTAATCGGTTGGGGAGCGCACCAAGGGGGACACAGGGCACAAGGCTGGTGGTCCGCATCAGAGAGACACCTACACATAAATCTCTTAGAGCTCAGAGCAGTGAGGCGAGCGTGCCTTCACTTTCTTCCCCTCATAAAGAACAAATCTCTTCAGGTCTTAACAGAAAACATAGCATGCATGTACTACATAAACAGACAAGCGGGAGCCTGATCACATTCCCTTTGCATGGAAGCCATCCGACTATGGAACTGGTGCATACAACATTGAATACAAATCATTGCTTCCTACCTACCAGGCTGCCACAACACTACTGCCGATGCACTCAGCAGGCACTTCTCGACAGAACACAAATGGGAACTGCACCCCGCAATACTCCAACAGCTCTTCTCCCTCTTGAGCACCCCGTCAATAGATCTCTTTGCTACGACCCAGAATCGAAAATGTCCCGTTTTGCTCCAGAGCAGGACTTGGGACTGCATCCCTAGGAGATGCATTCCTCATCCCATGGAACAACTCCCTCCTGTACGCCTTCCCACCAGTCCCTCTGTTACACAAGGTTCTTCAGAAGATTGCGGATGACAAAGCCTGGGTCATCCTTATTGCCCTGGCGTGACCAAGACAGACGTGGTATCCCTACCTACTCCGCATGTCCTCCCATCACCCACGGGCTCTCCCCAACAGGCCAGATCTCCTTTCCCGGGACAACGGATGGGTTCTTCACCCCCAGCTCCAAAAGCTCCACCTCACAGCCTGGTTCCTTCATGGTTCCAAACACATGAACTAGCCTGTTCCAAGCAAGTCCAATACATCCTCCTGCGCAGTAGGAAAGACAACACTCGTAAAACCTACCTGCAGAAGTGGAAGCGTTTCGCCCTCTGATGCTCATGTAATTACTTGGCACCCAATAATGTAACCCTCCCTAACATTCTAGACTACTTCCTGAAACTAAAACAGGACGGACTTTCGCTCAGCTCCATCAAAGCGCACCTGGCAGCGCTTACCACCTTCCATGACCTATTAGAGGGTTATTCACTCTTTACCCACCCCACCATAAAACGCTTTCTCACAGGCCTGCAAAATCTCTACCCTGAAATTTACCCAACAGCGGCTGCATGGAATCTTAACCTCTTTCTTCACACTCTCATGAAACCTCCATTTGAGCCCTTGGCTACCTCTTCTCATCTCCATATGTCCATGAAGGTGGCTTTCTTAGTTGCCATAACATCAGCAAGGAGAGTTGGTGAAATGAGCGCTCTGATGGCCCACCCTCCCCTACACAGTCTTCTCCAAAGACAAAGTCACTTTGAGACCACATCCTAAATTTCTTCCTAAGGTGGTATCTACCTTCCACTTCAACCAACCTATATACTTACCTACTTCCTATCACAAACCTCACAAGAGGCAACCCTGCATACTGTCGACGTCAGGCAAGCAATCACCTTTTATTTAGACAGGACTAAACCATTTCATAAGCCCCCATGACTCTGTTTCCATTACTGAAAGATCGAAAGGTATCTCTAAACAACGTCTATCCAGTGGATCTCTGACTGCATCAGATCCTGTTACTGTGCGCAAAATCTTCAACCGCCTGAAGGCATTAGAACTCATTCCACTCAAGCCATGTCAACATCTGTTGCCTTCCTATACAACGTTCCATTCCTGACATCTGCGAAGCGGTGACATGGTCATCTGAATGCACATTTGCAAAACACTATGCCCTCACGCAAGACACCACGACAGACACCATAGTAGGCCATACAGTACTATCTACATACTCACTGCCGCATCTCCAAAGTCCCACCAACCATAGTGGGTACTGCTACACATTCACCTAGAGTGGAGCACCCACAGGGACAGCACTTGAAGAAGAAGAGAAGGTTACTCACCTTGCAGCAACTGAAGTTCTTCGAGATGTGTCCCCCTGTGGGTGCTCCACTCCCCGCCCTCCTCCCCTCTACTTTGGAGTACTAGTATGATTCTCCACGGTAGAGAAGGAACACTGGAGGGTGGGGGGTGGATGAAAATCTCTGATCGGCGGCGCCGGGACGTACCGTCACCTAGAGTGGAGCACCCACAGGGACACGCATCTCGAAGAACTTCAGTTACTGCAAGGTGAGTAACTTTCTCTTTTTAGAATCCTTGACTGAGTTTCCATAGACAGAATAAACTGGATTGTTCAGTATGTGCTTGGGCTGCTTTCAGTTTGTTCTAAAGCTGTTCTAATCTCAGATCTTGTTTTTGAGAGGAGCTAGGTTGTGGGTGAAAATACTGTACCCTAAAAACCATTGGGGTGCAGTCCTCTCCTACTCGTTGCACTTCCATTGCGTTCAGATGTTACTCTGTACGTAAGCAATTTACACACTATAACTTCACATTTATAGTCAAATTATTAAATGTCACATTTGAAGTCTTAAAAAAAAAAAAAGCATCAGAGAAAATTCTGCTGAGTTTATCCTCCATCTGCTAGCTTGTTTAGATCTGTCTCATTTCTAAGTGTTGTTGGTTCATCATTGGGCTGTTAGTCAGATTATATGAATGGGGATTGGGAATGCTCAATTCCAGTATATTTTTTCTGAGTTTTCCTTTTATCATTTTAATATATAATTTCATAGCTGAGATAGCTGCGGGCATTCCTCTATCAAATAGTATGTACAAATTAAAGCAATAACCCATGACAAGATGGCTCTTTACCAGGAGAGAGCCATACTGCTTGGAAATATTAGGTGTGTGTCTGGAGATCTCACTCTAAGGCCTTGTCTACATTGACAAGTTTCTGCGCTGTAAAGCAGCTTTCTGCGGTGTAACTCCCGAGGTGTACACACTGCCAAGCCACTAAGGGTAGGTCTATACTTACCTGCCGGGTCGATGCATAGAGTTCAACTTCTCGGAGTTCGAACTATCGGTAGACGCGATAGTTCGAACTCCGAACGCGCTCCCGTCGACTCCGGAACTCCACCACCGCGAACGGCGGTGGCGGAGTCGACGGGGGAGCCGTGGACGTCGATCCCGCGGCGTCTGGACGGGTGAGTACTTCAAACTAAGGTAGTTCAAGTTCAGCTACTTGCGTACCTTAGTTCGACACCCCCCACAGTGTAGACCAGGCCTTAGTGTGCAGAAACTGCACAGTTGCAGTGCTGTAAAAAAACCACCCTGCTGAGAGGCGTACAGCTTTCTGCGCCGGGGCTACAGTGCCGCAGTGCCAGTGTAGACACCCTGGTTGATTACAGCGCTGTGATTGGCCTCTGGCAGGTATCCCACAATGCCTGTTCTCGCCCCTCTGATCATCAGTTTGAACTCTACTGCCCTGCCCTCAGGTGACCAACTGTCGTCCTCACCCCTTAAATTCCTTTGGAATTTTGAAAGACCCCTTTCTGTTTGCTCGGTGACGCGTGCAGTGGTCTCAGCCCATCTTTCCAGGTGACCATACCAACTCCACACACCAGGTGATCCCCTGCTTGGAGCAGTGCAGAGCAGCTGGATCTCATCAGCATTTGGGGAGAGGAGGCTGTCCAGTCCCAGCTGTGCTCCAGCCATAGGAATGATGATGCCTATGGGCAGATTTCATGATGCATGACAAAAAGGGGCCATGACCAGGACATACTGCAGTGCAGGGTCAACGTGAAGGAGCTGCGGAATGCCTACCACAAGGTGCGGGAGGCAAACCACTGTTCCTGTGTTGTGCCCATGCGCTGCCGGGTCTACAAAGAGCTGGACATGATACTCGGTGCTGACCTCACCTCCACCGCAAAGGCCACCGTGGATACTTCAGTGGCTCGCGTGCCAGTCATGAGTGGACTGAGCCAGGAGGAGGACATCTTGGACAAGGAGGGGGACCCAGAGGCAGAGGGCGACTCAGATGTCAGCGATGCATGTAGCCAGGAGCTCTTCTCTACTTTGGAGGAGGCTAGCCCGGTCACAGCTGTTGGAGCTTGGCGAAGCGCAAACAGGAGAGGAAGCCCCTGGTAAGTGGCTTTGATTTTGGGAATCGCTGAAGCGAGTTGTTGCGGCAGGAGGGTTGCAGAAAGCAGGCTTGTGTCTGTCCGTATGATGCATGTACCATCACATGTCTAGTCTGAGCAGCAGAACAGGGTGTTGATTGACTCCCTCACTTCATGGGAATCTGCATCAGAGATCTCCATGAAACTCTCATTGAGATACTGGGCAATTCGCTGCCCCAGGTTCTTTGGCAGGGCTGCTTTGTTTTTTGCCCCATTAAGGGTAACTTTCCCACGCCACTCTGTTGTCGCGTGGGGGGACACACCATTGCTGCACACATGGAAGCCGCAGTCTTGGAGAAGACCCTCCCTTGATTCCCTGCTCACCCTCAGCAGAAATCTTCCATAATGAACACAGCCTGTAGAAAATATGGGGACAGTAAAGATTATAAGGCCCCCACCTACAGTGCTGGCTCTCCCCAGGAGCCACATGCCCAGTGTAGAGGAGACTAAGAGGGGATATGATAGAGGTATATAAAATCATGAGTGATGTGAAGAATGTAGATAAGTAAATAACTTTTCCTTATTCCCATAATACAAGAACTAGGGGTCACCAAATGAAATTAATAGGCAGCAGGTTTAAAACAAATAAAAGGAAGTGCTTCTTCCAGCAGCGCACAGTCAAGTTGTGGAACTCCTTGCCTGAGGAGGTTGTGAAGGCTAGGACTATAACAGCGTTTAAAAGGGAACTGGATAAATTCATGGTGGCTAAGTCCATAAATGGCTATTAGCCAGGATGGGTAAGGAATGGTGTCTCTAGCCTCTGTTTGTCAGAGGATGGAGATGGATGGCAGGAGAGAGATCACTTGATCATTGCCTGTTAGGTTCACTCCCTCTGGGGCACCTGGCATTGGCCACTGTCAGTAGACAGATACTGGGCTGGATGGACCTTTGGTCTGACCCGGTACGGCCATTTTTATGTGTACAGTACAGTCCTGGAACACTGATTTCCCCTGCCTCTGTGGTTACTCACCATTCTGGGGGTCTTGTGGCTTGTGTGTGCTTTCCTGGGGTCAGCCAGTTAGTGACAGGTATGTGAATAGTGGCTGTGTTTTCAATCACTGAATCAGTTGTCTGTGTGTTGCAAACAATACTGCTTCTGTAAAATGTTGTATTTTGGCTTCACAGATATGAGCATGGGAGCCCAACCTCCCTCTTTGTTATTGCCAGCTGAATGGCTGCGCAGAATTAGAAAGCGACCACAAAGAACTAAAGAGGACTTTCTGCGTGATGTTATGATGCACTCCACAGCCAAAAAACAAGAACTGAAGGAGTGGCGGGACAGCGAGATGAGGGACCGAAAGGAGAATGCGGTGCACCAGAATGAAGCTGCTCTTAAATGTTATGGAGCGCCAGCAGACATGCTCAAAGCGCTACTAGCGCTACAAACCAAGCAGCTCCACGCCCACCCTCCCCTGCAGCCGCTGTCGCAAAACTCTTTCCCATGTGCCCCCAGACACGGCCAACACACTTATCAACCTCCTGGCTCCAGTCTGTACCTGCTGCTTTCTAGTCCAGCCCTGCGGACTCTCAGTACCCACTGCACTCAACACCCATCCCTCTGCTGAAGTACAGTACCCGCTGCACTGTACTCCGAAGGACAAGGTTGCATGTAATACCTGGATATACACAAATCTTTAACTGTACCGGGACCTCACCTCCTGCTGGGACCCTCCCTTCCTCCATCCCCCACGGTGCTGATGTGGTTTTTTTCTCTCTCTCTCTCTGTCTCCTCAGGTTGTTGTTTTTAAATAAAATAATTGTTTTGGTTTGAAAGCAATCTTTATCCATTAATTGAAAGCAAACAGAGCCCTCCAAAGCAACATGCAGTTTTCTTAAACCTTCATAGTGCATCATCTGCACCAATCACAGTCACCTCCTAGCATTACAAGCACTGCACTCCCGAGCATAGCAACAAATATTATTTGTATGTATTTCAGCTTCAAATTGCTGCCTCAAGGCATCTCTGATCCTTATGTCCCTATGCTGTGCCCCTCTAGTAGCCCTGGTCTCTGGTTGTTCAAATTCAGCCTTCAGGTGCTGAGCCTCAGTGGTCCAGCCCTGAGTGAAGCTTTCACCCTTCTCTTCACAGATATTGTGGAGCCTACAGCATGTGGTTATAGGCGTAGGAATATTGTCATCGGCCAGATCCAGCCTCACATATAGGCAGTGCCAGCGGCCCTTTAAATGGCCAAAAGCACACTCCTCAGCAGAGTCATTCTGCACTTGTTCAGCCTGTTGTTGAACCGTTCCTTGCTGCTATCAAGGTGTCCCATGTGTGGCTTCATAAGCCACAGCATTAAGGGGTAGGCAGGGTCTCCCAGGATTACAGTGGGCATTTCGACTTCCCCTATGGTAATTTTCTGATCCATGAAGAAAGTCTTTGCTTGCAGATTCCTGAACAAGCCAGCGTTCTGAAAGATGCGTGCGTCATGCACCTTTCCAGACCAGTCTGCGTTAATATCTGTGAAACGCCCATGGTGGTCCACAAGCAACTGAAGAATCATAGAGAAATAAATACCCCTTACGATTAATGTACTCAGTGGCTAGGTGGTCTTGTGCCAGAATTGGAATATGCATGCAATCTATTTCCACTCCGCAATTAGGGAAGCCCATTTGTGCAAAGCCATCCACAATATCACGCATGTTGCCCAGAGTCACAGTCTTTCAGAGCAGGATCCGATTAATGGCCCTGCGTACTTCTGTCAGCACGAGTCCAGCGGTTGACTTTCCCACTCTGAACTGGTTAGCGACCAATCAGTAGCAGTCTGGAGTACCCAACTTCCACAGTGCAATCGCCACATTCTTCTCCAACGACAGGGCAGCTCTCATGCTTGTGTCCTTGCACTGCAGGGCTGAGGCAAGCTCATCACGCAGTCTCATGAGTGGCTTTCCTCATCCGAAAGTTCTGCAGTCACTGCTCGTCACCCTACACATGCATGACGATGTGACCCCACCACTCAGTGCTTGTTTCCTGAGCCCAAAAGCGGTGTTTCACTGTGGTCAGAACCTCCATGAATGCCACAAGCAATCTCGTGTCGTAGCTACTACGCGTGGGGAAATCAATGTTGAACTCCTCTTGCTTTTGTAGTTTAAAGAATAACTCTACTGCCACTCGTGACGTGTTAGTGAGAGCGACCAGCATATTGATCAATGGTGCGGGATCCATTCCTGCAGACCTAAGAGGCAGAGCACGCAGTTCATAGACCGTTGGAAGATGGTTCCAAATGCGGACGGACTCACAGGGATTGCTAGGATGTGAAGCAATGCATCATGGGGCATTGGGACAGGACTCTTAGCGGCAGAAGAGGAGGAGATACTCTGTAGGATAGCTGCCCAGAGGGCACTGCTCCAAATATCGCTGCAAGCGTGAACACACAACAGCGGTTTCCCTTCAGAGCTTTCTGAGTGGTGCTGTAACTGCTGGCGATGTAACTCTCAGTGTAGACATACTCTAACGAACATTCAATAGCTCTGATGTGGAGGGTCCCAACCTTCCCTGATGAACTGCATGCCCTGACGAAAAAAAGGTCTCTGAGCGATCACATTTCTTCAATTTCTTTGTGATCTACTTTTATTGTAAGATCTCTCTAGCTCCTCCAGTCAAATTGCCCCTGGCTAAATTACAATACATTATGACAGTTTTGAACAGTTAATTTAAACAATGTACCAGCCCAGGCTCAATCTTTGACCTTTGCTATGATTGTCAAAAATGCTAAGTTTCTCACCCAGAAAAAGAAATACTTGTCCTGGGTGAGAAGGTAAGATTTTTGCAAGGCTGGTTAAGGAACTCATTTGAGTGCATGCTTGCTAAATATACACATCTGAAATACATTCACTGGCATTGCTGCGTTGTGCTTTGACCCGTATACTTGTCACCTACTACGCATGATTTCATTGTAGCATGTGACTGGAAGCCCATTGTTTTGAATGACCAGAGCAAATAAAACAAACAAAACAAATGTGCTGAAATCCCAGCAGGGTCATCTCAAGCCCTTCCAGTATTTGAGGCAAATAAGCTGATCACCATGCAGTTTACTATTAATCTTCAAGTCTCATTAAAGGAGGGCCTGTTTCCATTGTATGGACACTATTGGTTCTAATGCACTCTTCTAAACACTAGGGCTTTGCTCCCACATCACTTGCCAATTTGCCAAAAATGTCCTCCTGCACTGTGGAATGTCACACAGTTATCTGCTTGGCTGCTGCCTTTCACCCTAGAGTGGTTGCATTTAACCAATAGTATGGCATAATATAGTTTTTAAAGCACTTAGGGGATCTTTCAGAATGAAAGGGGCTACAGAAATGTAGGAATGCATTGTTCCGTTAGAGAGACAAGGTGGATGAGGTAATATCTTTTATTGGACCAGTGTCTGCTGGTGAGAGAGACAAGCTTTTGAGCTTACACAGAACTCTTCTTTGGGTCTGGAAAATCAGTCCCTGCATGGGCCTAGCCACAAGCCATTAAAGCCTTTCTTCTAGAGACTCATGTTTCTCCAAGGGAGCCAGTTAAGAAATGAGGGTACAAAATGTGTTTTATTGTTCTGTCCCTTGAATTGCCATTCACTCCCGGTGTGGGTGTGTAAATAAACTTGAGGTAAGTTCTGTCAATATTGCCCATACCTGCTCTTCTCAAAACATCCTTCCATGAGGACATGCGACAGGTAGCTTCCTGAATGATTGAGCCCAAAGTACCCTCAGTCCCTTAAGGGCAGATAGCACTGTGTCTGTAGCTTAAGTTTAGACTTGTGAATGCCCCATAAAAATTAGTTTGTCCTTGCCTTTTAAGGGAGGCAGGCATTTCAGGGACAAGGTGAATTGAGTCCTTAGGGGACCCATAAGGGGATCTTCACTTACATCATTTAAATCCAGATCTTGCTTTTTTCATCTTTGTTGAGTTCATAGAATCATAGAATATCAGGGTTGGAAGGGACCTCAGGAGGTCATCTAGTCCAAACCCCTGCTCAAAGCAGGACCAATTCCCAGCTAAATCATCCCAGCCAGGGCTTTGTCAAGCCTGACCTTAAAAACCTCTTAAGGAAGGAGATTCCACCACCTCCCTAGGTAACCCATTCCAGTGCTTCACCTCCCTCCTAGGGAACATTTTTTTCCTCATATCCAACCTAAACCTCCCCCACTGCAAGTTGAGACCATTACTCCTTGTTCTGTCATCTGCTACCACTGAGAACAGTCTAGATCCATCCTCTTTGGAGCCCCCTTTCAGGTAGTTGAAAGCAGCTATCAAATCCCCCGTCATTCTTCTCTTCTGCAGACTAAACAATCCCAGTTCCCTCAGCCTCTCCTTGTAAGTCATGTGCTCCAGCCCCCTAATCATTTTTGTTGCCCTCCGCTGGACTCTTTCCAATTTATCCACATCCTTCTTGTAATATGGGGCCCAAAACTGGACACAGTACTCCAAATGAGGCCTCACCAGTGCTGAGTAGAGGGGAATGATCACGTCCCTCGATCTGCAGGCAATGCCCCTACTTATACAGCCCAAAATGCCATTAGCCTTCTTGGCAACAAGGGCACACTGTCGACTCACGTCCAGCTTCTCGTCCACTGTAACCCCTAGGTCCTTTGCTGCAGAACCACTTCCTAGCCATTCGGTCCCTAGTCTATAACAGTGAATGGGATTCTTCCGTCTTAAGTGCAGGACTCTGCACTTGTCCTTGTTGAACCTCATCAGATTTCTTTTGGCCCAATCCTCTAATTTGTCTAGGTTCCTCTGTATCCTATCCCTACCCTCCAACGTATCAACCACTCCTCCCAGTTTAGTGTCATCTGCAAACTTGCTGAGGGTGCAGTCCACGCCATCCAGATCATTAATGAAGATATTGGACAAAACCAGCCCCAGGACTGACCCTTGGGGCACTCCGTTGAAACCAGCTGCCAACTAGACATGGAGCCGTTGATCACTGCCCGTTGAGCCCGATGATCTATCCAGCTTTGTATCCACCTTATAGTCCATTCAT
The DNA here is from genome assembly GCF_016161935.1 of Mauremys reevesii. Taxonomy (NCBI): domain Eukaryota; kingdom Metazoa; phylum Chordata; order Testudines; family Geoemydidae; genus Mauremys; species Mauremys reevesii. The sequence goes on from NC_052638.1 coordinate 2,520,798, forward strand.
CCAGCCCATACTTCTTTAACTTGCTGGCAAGAATACTGTGGGAGACTGTATCAAAAGCTTTGCTAAAGTCAAGGAATAACACATCCACTGCTTTCTCCTCATCCACAGATTAGTTATCTCCTCATAGAAGGCAATTAGGTTAGTCAGGCATGACTTGCCCTTGGTGAATCCAAGCTGACTGTTCCTGATCACTTTCCTCTCCAAGTGCTTCAGAATTGATTCCTTGAGGACCTGTTCCATGATTTTTCCAGGGACTGAGGTGAGGCTGACTAGCCTGTAGTTCCCTGGATCATCCTCCTTCTCTTTTTTAAAGATGGGCACTACAGTAGCCTTTTTCCAGTCATCCGGGACCTCCCCCAATTGCCATGAGTTTTCAAAGATAATGGCCAATGGCATCCTCCAACTCCTTTAAAACCCTCGGATGCAGCGCATCTGGCCCCCTGGACTTGTGCTCGTCCAGTTTTTCTAAATAGTCCCGAACCACTTCTTTCTCCACAGAGGGCTGGTCTCCTCCTCCCAGTCCTGTTCTGCCCAGTGCAGCAGTCTGGGAGCTGACCTTGTTTGTTAAGACAGAGGCAAAAAAATCATTGAGTACATTAGCTTTTTCCACATCCTCTGTCACTAGGTTGCCTCCCTCATTCAGTAAGGGGTCCACACTTTCCTTGACTTTGCTAACATACCTGAAGAAACCCTTCTTGTTACTCTTAACATCTCTTGTTAGCTGCAACTCCAAGTGTGATTTGGCCTTCCTGATGTCACTCCTGCATACCTGAGCAATATTTTTATACTCCTCCCTGGTCATTTGTCCAATCTTCCACTTCTTGTACGCTTCTTTTTTGCGTTTAAGATCAGCAAGGATTTCACTGTTAAGCCAAGCTGGTTGCCTGCCATATTTACTATTCTTTCTGCACATCGGGATGTTTTTTTCCTGCAACCTCAATAAAGATTCTTTAAAATACAGCCAGCTTTCCTCGACTCCTTTCCCCGTCATGTTATTTTCCCAGGGGATTCTGCCCATCAGTTCCCTGAGGGAGTCAAAGTCTGCTTTTCTGAAGTCCAGGGTCCATATTCTGGTGCTCTTCTTTCTTCCTTGTGTCAGGATCCTGAACTCGACCATCTCATGGTCACTGCCTCCCAGGTTCCCATCCACTTTTGCTTCCCCTACTAACTCTTTTCTGTTTGTGAGCAGCAGGTCAAGAAAAGCTCTGCCCCTAGTTGGTTCCTCCAGAACTTGGAGCAGGAAATTGTCCCCTACACTTTCCAAAAACTTCCTGGATTGTCTGTGCACCGCTGTATTGCTCTCCCGGCAGATATCAGGGTGATTAAAGTCTCCCATGAGAACCAGGGCCTGCGATCTAGTAACTTCTGCTAGTTGCCGGAAGAAAGCCTCGTCCACCTCATCCCCCTGGTCTGGTGGTCTATAGCAGACTTCCACCACGACATCACCGTTGTTGCTCACACTTCTAAACTTAATCCAGAGACTCTCAGGTTTTTCTGCAGTTTCATACCGGAGCTCTGAGCAGTCATACTGCTCTCTTACATACAATGCAACTCCCCCACCTTTTCTGCCCTGCCTGTCCTTCCTGAACAGTTTATATCCATCCATGACAGTACTCCAGTCATGTGAGTTATCCCACCAAGTCTCTGTTATTCCAATTACATCATACTTTCTTGACTGTGCCAGGACTTCCAGTTCTCCCTGCTTGTTTCCCAGGCTTCTTGCATTTGTGTATAGGCACTTAAGATAACTCACCGATTGTCCCGCTTTCTCAGTCTGAGACAGGAGTCCTCCCCTCTTGCGCTCTCCTGCTCGTGTTTCCTCCCAGTATCCCATTTCCCCACTTACCTCAGGGCTTTAGTCTCCTTCCCCCGGTGAACCTAGTTTAAAGCCCTCCTCACTAGGGTAGCAGCCTGCTTGCGAAGATGCTCTTCCCTCTCTTCGTTAGGTGGAGCCCGTCTCTGCCTAGCACTCCTCCTTCTTGGAACACCATCCCATGGTTGAAGAATCCAAAGCCTTCTCTCCGACACCACCTGCGTAGCCATTTGTTGACTTCCACAATTCGACAATCCCTACCCAGACCTTTTCCCTGCACAGAGAGGATGGACGAGAACACCACTTGCGCCTCAAACTTCTTTATCCTTCTTCCCAGAGCCTCGTAGTCTGCAGTGATCCGCTCCAGGACCAGTTCTTGGTTTGTCCTCTGTGCTAAACTTTTGTGGATTTAGGACATATGCTGTGCTACCCAAAACTGTTGCAAAGGATCCCAAGACTTATTCTCATGGAAGCATCAGGGTCTGTTCCTAAACATTCTCCTGCTTTCTCCTCAGTGGATGCAATCTGTATTTGCAAGAGGCTTGAGCAAGTGCATTCATCTCATGCAGAGATCCTTCAGTGAATCAAGAATATTGCTCTGCATCTGCCTTTCTCTCCTCTCTCATCATTACCCAGAAGGGCCATCCTATTGCTTTGGACATCCCAGCCAGATAAATGTCTGCTCCTGGAATACTCTGAATCAGAACAGAGTAGATCTGACTAAAATCCCAAAGCTTTAGACAAAGCATAAGAACTAAGAGTAAGATAAAAGAAGGTGAACAGAAATCTAATTCCTTTTCAGCATCATAAACCACTGGAGCCCTGTGCTCAAAAGCTGTGCTTGCCAAGAAAGAGGAGTTAAACTGTTTCTCAGGGCAAGATCATCTTTTCACATGCCATTATCAAAGCTCAGAAGCCAAAGGCCATCTCTGAACCTCAGAAGACTAACATCAGCTAGTTGGGGTAAGAAGAGGAAATAGTAAGGGAATTTCCGGACTCAGGCACTTGGCGTACATGCGGCCTCATGTGTGGAATACACATAGGGATCATCACTTGAAGAAGCCACTCAACTTAGCCTTGGTCCCCAGAAGAACACAGGGACATTAAATTACAACCTGCTTCTCTGCTGACCCTCTGCTTCCGAGACTCAACATTTGAACCATTAAAGGTACCATTAAGGTACATTAAATCAAGATTTCCCTATTGGCTAACACCAAATATGATTGAAGGGACAAATAGTAAGTTAGAAGGTGAAATATTCTGTTCTTAGCCCAGGAAAACGTAGAACAAAGATGTAAATACCTGTTTTCAGGTTCTCAATTTGCCTCCTGGCTTGTCTTCTTAAATGCAGGATGGATAGGGTAGGATATTTTCTCCTCAGGCATGGCTCTTTCAAACTTTCACTGGCAACAACTTAAAAATGGAAGGCAGGATAAACAGGGGCACGCTATTCCGAAGAACTAGTATGTAGTTCCTAGGACTATCTAAAAGCAGTAATGTATAGACTTCCCTCCATAAATCCAAATGGTGCAGCTGAAAAACTGTCAGCTGAACACATTTCAGATGAAGTGGCGAAGGTGTCAACAGATAGTTTCATGCTTTCCCTAGGCTCAGAATAAAATGTTGTTCCACAAAGACTGAATTTTGGGGTGGGTGTCTTTAAAATAGCTTTTTCCCAATAGGCTGACCAAACTCAGGCTCATTTGAGAAAACTGATTATATTCCAAGGCATGAATACTGCAGGACACATGCCAGGGCCGCTGCTATCCATCTCAGGTGCTAGAGTAGTGATTAATTTCTCACTCAAAGTGAGAATGCATTGTGGGAGTCTTATGTGCAAGGAGGAAGAAGTTGACACTGTTCTAGGTCTCATGTCGCAGTATGTGGTGCTACCAGCAAGCTCTCATGATAGGCTGCCCTGCAAACTTTTAATGCCCATAGTAGAAATCAGATTCTCCGCAGATGCTTGACTTGGCACAAGAGTGGTCTGACTTGTTCACATGGAAGACCAGACTTAGTGAACACAGGGAGAGAATCAATATTTTTGATCAAGTGTGCATTTGCCCAGTGCTGCATCAGCCAACAATAGGAGGTAACTGGTCATACTTGAGAAAACAAGTGCTTCTTCAGTGCTAACAATTTTTTTTTTTTTTGCTGCATTAGTTGCGGGAGGAGAAAATGTTACACTTTACTTTTCCTTTAATTTTATACAATGAGCTGGTGGGGAGGAGGGTGATACAATTACTCTACTTAAAACTAAGTTTTTAAGTCTTTTTTTATGCTTACAATCCTATCTATACATCATAGCAAACAGGATGTGGTATTTTTAATGACCCAGAAGCAAATTTATCTAAGAGAATGCTTTACCGCAGGGAAGTATTTAGCATCATTTCAAGAATGAGCAGCAGAGGAAAGGCAGATTTTTTATTTAATTATTTTTTCCCTGAAGTAACCAGGCAGATGAAGTATTTTGAAATTCAAAGGAATTGGCCCAAGGCCACTATCAAGCCTGGTCTACACTAGGCGTTTAAACCGGTTTTAGGAGTGTAAAACCGATTTAACGCCACAACCGTCCACACTAGGAGGCACCTTATATCGATTTTAATGGCTCTTTAAACTGGTTTCTGTACTCCTCCCTAACGAGAGGAGTAACGCTAGTATCAGTATTAACATATCGGATTAGGGTTAGTGTGGACGCTGATCGACGGCATTGGCCTCCGGGAGCTATCCCACAGTGCACCAGTGACCGTTCTGGACCGCAATCTGAACTCGGATGCAGTGGTCAGGTAGACAGGAAAAGCCCCGCGAACTTTTGAATATTTCCTGTTTCCCCAGCGTGGAGCTCCGATCAGCACGGGTGGCGATGCAGTCCGAAATCAAAATAAAAAAAGAGCTCCAGCATGGACGATGCGGACGTGATCACTGTAAGGGCAGGCAAATCTGTTCTATCAGCGCTCCGTTACAGAAGACGAAATTCAAAATCATTTTTTAAATATCTCCAGACAGACGCCATAGCAGGGACTCAGCGCACTGCTGCGTGGCAAGCGTAACGGAAAGCCAAAGAATCAAATGGACGCTCATGGACTGGAGGACTCAAGCTATCCCACAGTTCCTGCAGTCTCTGAAAAGCATTTGCATTCTTGGCTGAGCTCCAAATGCTTCTAGGGTCAAAAACAGTGTCCGCGGTGGGTCAGGGCATAGCTAGGCAATTTACGCACCCCCCCACCCACCCCCAGAAGTGAAAGGGAAAACAATCCTGTCTTGACTCTTTTACATGTCACCCTATCTTTACTGAATGCTGCAGATAGACGCGATGGTGCAGCACTCAACACCAACATCCTTGCTCCCCCCCCGCCATGGGTGGCTGATGGTACAATAAGACTGATACCCATTGTCATCATCAGCCTATTGGCACATGGGACAGTGCAAAAGCCTGGTAACCATGCGTACTAGCATCGGTCAGGTCGATCAAGGGCGCCTGGCCCTAATTTTTCCTGGTAGATGGTACAATATGGCTGATAACCATCATCATCATAGCAACAGGGGCTGAGCTTCATCAGCCCCACCCTTCATGTGTAAAGAAAAGATTCAATTGCCCCTGGACTAGCAGCAGGATGCTGGGCTCCTCTCCTCCACACTCCTTAATGTCCTATGTGGACTATCATAGCAGCTGGAGGCTGCCTTCCACTCATTTCTCACTAACAAGTATTCCTGCATTCTTTATTACTTCATCACACAAGTGGGGACAATGCTATGGTAGCCCAGGAAGGCTGGGGAAGAATGGAATGAACAGGTGGGGTTGTTGCAGGAGCACCCCCTGTGAATAGCATACAGCTCATAATCTATGCAGGATCTGACACAGAGCAGCTGTGCTCTCTGGTTCTCTGATACAGTGGTTCTCTAGTACACTTGCCCATATTCTAGGCAGGACTGATTCTATTTTTAGATACCAAAAAGGAGGGATTGACTCAGTGAGTCATTCCCAATTTTGTTTTGCGCCCTGGCTAAGAGCAGCCAGGGGCACTTATGACAGCAGCAAATGGAACAGTGCAAAGGACTGGTAGCCATGCCCATCTTATTACCAATTTATGGTATGGTAGATGGTACAATTTGGCTGATAACCATCTATGATATCATGCATAAGCATAATCATGCAGCTGTGTGCCACTGCTGAATCGCCTCTTTGAGCGGCATCTAGTACACATACGGTGACAGTCACAAAAGGCGAAACAGGCTCCATGATTGCCATGCTATGGCATCTTCCAGGGCAATCCAGGGAAAAAAAGGCATGAAATGCTTGTCTGCCGTTGCTTTCCCAGCGGAAGGAGTGACTGACGACATTTACCCAGAACCACCCGCGACAATGATTTTTGCCGCATCAGGCACTGGGATCTCAACCCGGAAATTCAAAGGGGGGGGGGAGGCTGCGGGAACTATGGGATAGCTACGGAATAGCTACCCACAGTGCAATGCTCCAGAAATCGACGCTAGCCTCGGACCGTGGACGCACACCACCGATTTAATGTGTTTAGTGTGGCCGCGCACACTCGATTTTATACAATCTGTTTTGTTAAACCGGTTTATGTAAATTCGGAATAATCCCGTAGTGTAGATGTACCCTCAACTTTAGGCACTTGATTGTCAAATAGGGGTTTTTGTGTGCAAGGGGGTTCCTCTGCGGGCTTTCTTATGCTCTTCTTTAGCATTTCCAATATTGATGAAATGGGGAAGATAACCTTTAACCCTTTTCTGGTGCTGAAATGTGTCCTAGCAGTATTTTATGAGTAATATATTCATTATGCTAAGACCCACAGATATGTTTTGATGGGTACTTCAGCCTGTTTGCTGCTCAGACCTGTCCTTCACTGATAGCAGGGGAATGCCCTGCCTCCTGAAGTACCCACAGTGGCTGGTTGGTGTAACCAGACCCTTCTGCTCCACAACTTTTCGAAGGGAAAACTCAAACTTTTATTCCAAATCTCAAACAACAATTTAGCTGTCTATACCCCAGCTATGTTCCAGGGCTGAATCTGCCTTTTGGGGAGTAAACAGAACAGGGAAGTTATCAAGTCCCACCATTTGGCAGTCAGAGGCTTAGGGATGGTGAGAGCATGGGGTTGCATCCCTGACCATCTTTGCTTATAGCCATTAATGAGCCTATCCACTATGAACTTGACTAATTTTTTAAAACTATTTATGCTTTTGGCCTTCACAACACACCCTGGCAATGAGTTCCACAGGTTGACTGTGCATTGTGTAAAGAAGTACTTCCTTATGTTTATTTTTAAATCTGCTAACTATTAATTTAATTGGATGACCCCTGGTTCTTGTGTTATGTGAAGGGGTAACTAACACTTTCTCCACACCATTCAAGATTCTATAGACATCTTTCAAATCCTTCCTTAGCTATCTCTTTTCCAAGCTCAATAGTCCATACCCTTAATTATTTGTGTTGCCCCTCTCTGTATCTTTTCCAATTCTAATACAGCTTTTTTGAGATGAGGCAACGCGGTATTCAAGGTATGGGTGTACCATGGATTTATATAGTGGCTTTAGGATATTTATTCTATCTATCCCTTTCCTAATGGTTCCTATCATTGTTAGCTTTTTTGACTGCTGCTGCACATTGGGCAGATGTTTTGAGAGAACTATCCACAATGACTCCAACAGCTAATCCAGATCCCTTCATTTTGTATTATAGTTGGGATTGTGTTCCAATGAGCATTATTTGGCATTTATCAACATTGAATTTCATCTGCCATTTTGTTGCCCGGTCACCCAATTTTGTGAGATCCTTTTGTAATTCTTCGCAGTCTGCTTTGAATTTAACTATCTTGAATAATCTCATATCATCTGCAAACTTTGCCACCTCACTATTTACCACTCTTTCCAAATCATTTATGAATATGTTGAACAGCACTTGTCCTGGTACAGATCCCTGGGGGATTCTATTTACCTCTCTCCATTCTGAAAATTGACTATCTATTCTTACCCTCTGGGGAGTTGAAGCAGTCTCAACTACAACAGAGTTTGTAAGTGGTAGCTAAACAAGTTCAGGGAAGGCAGGAGCTGAGGAGACACCAGTGGATGCTTAGAGCAATTCACATGACTCCAGTTCAGCTCTCTCTGCTGCCAGTTTTTTTTGTTTTTTTTTGGGGGGGGGGAACACGGGACAAATGGCTTCTCTCATCTCTGGTCAAAACGAGGGTACTGGACACTGTGTGGAGTGAGAATTCTCAAGAACTATATAGGAATAACTTTTTGGATCAACTTCTGTTTGGGGAGAGAGACAAACTTTTGAGCCATATAGACTCTTTCTCAGACCTTCAGTACAGGCTGCTTCTATGGAGTGATTCTGATCACTTGGAAAACTGGCTACAAACAATGTGTTTTAATATGGCCAAATGCGGTGTCCTATATGTAGTAACAAAGAATGTTAGTCCAAAGGACAAATTGGTGCTGATTTAAAGCTGAGGCCGTGAAGTCACCACAATTACCTCTTTGGTGTTTAAATTGCAAATGTTGCTGAATGATGACAGCGTGTAGGGCAGTGGTTCTCAGCCATGGATACATGTACCCTTGGGGGTACACAGAGGTCTTCCAGGGGTTACATCAACTCATGTAGATATTTTCCTGTTTTTACAACAGGCTACATAAAAAGCACTCGCAAAGTCAGTACAAACTAAAATGTCATACATACAATGACTTGTTTATATTGCTTTTATATACTGTTCACTGAAATGTAAGTACAATATTTATATTTCAGTAGATTTATTTTATGATTATATGGCACAAATGAGAAAGTAGGCAATTTTTCCAGTAGTAGTGTGCTGTGACACTTGTATTTTTATGTCGGATTTTGTAAGCAAGTAGTTTTTAAGTGAGGTGTAACTTGGGGGTACACAAGACAAATCAGACTCCTGAAAAAGGGGTACAGTTGTCTGGAAAGGTTGAGAGCCACTGGTGAAGGGCAGTACAGTTGTATGTATTGTTGTTGTGTGTAGTGGTAGCTGGACTCTCCCCTTTTGTCAGTTAACTTAATTCTGTACTTAATCTCTGTTTGAAGCTTTTATCTTTGATGGCAAATATTACACTGTGTATTGCAGATGACACTAAACTGGGAGGAATGGTAGATACGCTGGAGGATAGAGATAAGATACAGAGGGACTTAGACAAATTAGAGGATTGGGCCAAAAGAAACCTGATGAGGTTCAACAAGGACAAGTGCAAAGTCCTGCAGTTATGACGGAAGATCCCATGCACTAGGCAGCAGTTCTGCAGCAAAGGACCTAGGGGTTATAGTGGATGAGAAGCTGGATATGAGTCAACAGTGTGCCCTTGTTGCCAAGAAGGCTAACGGCATTTTGGGCTGTATAAGTAGGGGCATTGCCAACAGATCAAGCAATGTGATCATTCCCCTCTATTCAACATTGGTGAGGCCTCATCTGGAGTACTGTGTCCAGTTTTGGGCCCCACATTACAAGAAGGATGTAGAAAAATTGGAAAGAGTCCAGCGGAGGGCAACAAAAGTGATTAGGGGGCTGGAGCACATGAATTATGAGGAGTTGCTGAGGGAACTGGGATTGTTTAGTCTGCAGAAGAGAAAAATGAGGGGGGATTTGATAGCTGGTTTCAACTACCTGAAAGGGGGTTCCAAAGAGGATGGATTTAGATTGTTCTCAGTGGTAGCTGATGACAGAACAAGGAGTAATGGTCTCAAGTTGCAGTGGGGGAGGTTGGATATTAGGAAAAACTCTTTTACTAGGAGGGTGGTGAAGCACTGGAATGGGTTACCTAGGGAGGTGATGGAATCTCCTTCCTTAGAGGTTTTTAAGGTCAGGCTTGACAAAGCCCTGGCTGGGATGATTTAGTTGGGAATTGGTCCTGCTTTGAGCAGGGGGTTGGACTAGATACCTCCTGGGGTCCCTTCCAACCCTGAGATTCTATGATTCTATTCGTTGCCTCTGGAAAGAACAATAAAGCATTCTGGCAACCCTCCAAATGCCAGGTCCTGGGATCAAAGTTGGCAGCAGATCTGTCTCAAATATAGCGAACAGGTCTTTGTGACATGTCTTTCCACTGCTCCCCAGGACCATTCAAAAATGAGAAAGAAGGGTGTCATGATGATGATGCATTTCTGGGCAAAGACGCCATTGTTCTCAGACCTGTTCATCCCAGTATCAGACTTCCTTGGGCCTCTGCCACGCAGAGACTTGCTAATGTTAGAACCAATCCTCCACCCACAACCAGACAGGCTCAACTAGCTATCTTGTATTTGAGTATCCATTGTAAGTGGCTGCTTTCAGATGAGCCAGTTAACATACCACTGGAACCTCGAAAAGGCAGCACACTTATTCTGCTCACTCATGTAAAGTCCGTGGATTCATTTCCTTTAGCATGGGAATTAAACTTAGCATTACATTCCTTCAGGTTGCCATTTAATGTGGGTATATTCAAGTGTCCAAGCTAAAAGGCCAAGTTTCTTCACTATTCTATGTTCAGGAGGCTGTATCTATGCTGAGCATTTTCTGAAATTCTCCCCTGGTGTTAGAGCACGTGGGGAAGAATGTCTGGAAATCTTATGGAGACAAGATCAGTGGAGCCATTGATTGAGTCCTGAGTATAGATCATTCAACTGTCAATCCTCTAGTTACTAGCACTAGACCAACGGTTCTCAAACTGTGGGTTGTGACCCCAAAGTGTGTTGTGACCTGTTTTAATGGGGTCGCCAGGGCTGGCATTAGGCTTGCTGGGGCCCAGGGTTGAAGCTGAAGCCTGAGCCCCACCACCCAGGGTCGAAGCCTGAGCCCCACCACCCGGGGTTGAAGCCCTGGGCAGTGGGGCTCAGGCTTCAGCTTCAGCCCCGGGTGGTGGGGCTTGGGTTACAAGTCCCTCACTAGGGGCTGAAGCCTTTGGGCTTTGCCCCTCCGCCTTGGATGGCAGGGCTTGGGGCAGGCTCAGGCTTCAGTCCCCCTTCCTGGGGTTGTCGTAATTTTTGTTGTCAGAAGGGGGTCGTGGTGCAGTGACGTTTGAGAACCCCTGCACTAGATCAAACAGCCTTTGCTTTAAAGATTAACTTTTAACACATACAAGCTTGTGAGTTTAAAGGGTACGAACTCTCCTTATAAAATATCCTATTTTCACTGTTTATCCCAGTTAGAAAAGGTTTTGCAAATCCCATTGGAAGCAATCCTTTTTATTCAAAGACCATTATAGCTGGAAACAGCCATCAGAAACAGCAGGGCTGATAAGGTACTTCCATTAAGCAATGTTCTCATTTTAATATTTGTTTCTTTAAGAATAAAGTGCCACTATTAAATTCTTCCCACTTTAGCAATTAGACTTTAAACTATTACATGGATTTTTGTAGCAGTAAAAGCAATGCTGTCACTTTCCCAGAACTGAACCAAGTATAGACTAAGTGGCGAAGAAAAAAGTAATGGATACTTCTGGCAATGAGGAAACTGAATTTTAATTCAAACATTTCATAGAATCATAGAAGTGTAGGACTGGAAGGGACTCCAGTAGGTCATCAAGTTCAGTCCCCTACCCTCAAGGCAGGACTAAGTAATAACTAGATACTTCCTGACAGGTGTTTGTCTAACCTGTTCATAAAAACCTCCATCACAGAGATTCCACAACTTTCCTGGGCAATTTGTTCCATTGCTTGACTACTCTGACAGGAAGTTTTCCCAAATGTCTGACCTAAACCTCCCTTGCTTCAATTTTAGCCCATTGCTTCTTGTGCTGTCCTCAGAGGTTAAGAAGAACAATTCTTCTCCCTCCTCCTTGTAACACCCTTTTATGTACTTGAAAATTCTTAATCATGTTTCCCCTCAGTTTTCTCTTCTCCGGACCATTTTTTCAGTCTTTCCTCAGAGGTCGTGTTTTCAGACCTTTATTTATTGTTGCTCTCCTCTTGACTTTCTCCAATTTGTCCACATCTTTTCTGAAATGTGGTGCCCAGGACTGGACACAATAGTCCAGCGGTGGCCTATCAGCATGGAGTAGAGTGGAAGAATTACTTCTGGTGTCTTTCTTACAACACCCCTGCTAATACATCCCAGAATATTTGCACTTTTTTTTTTTTGCAACAGTGTTACACTGTTCACTCATTTAGTTTGTGATCCACTGAGACCCTCCCCCTCCCTCGATCCCTTTCTTCAGTACTCCCTAGACAGCCATCTCACGTTTTGTAAGTTTGCAACTGATTGTTCCTTCTTATGTGGAGTACTTTGCATTTGTCCTTATTGACTGAATTTTATCCTGTTTACTTCAGACCATTTCTCCAGTTTGTCCAGATCATTTTGAATTTTAATCCTATCCTCCAAAGCATTTGCAACCCCTCCCAGCTTGATATCATCTGCAAATTTTATAAGTGTACTCTCTATGCAGTTATCTAAATCATTGATGAAGATATTGAATAGAACCAGACTCAGAACTGATCCTTGTGGAACACTGCACAATATGCACTTCCAGTTTGACTGTGAGCCACTGATAACTAAGTCTATGATTATGTCACGGAATCTGTGACTTCCATTGAGCTCCGTGACATTTTCTGGAGCTCCCAGCACGCCCTGCCCTCACAGTTTCCAGCCCCAACCTGGTGGGGGGGACCCTGCAGCTGCCCAGTCGTGGCGGGCAGAGTGGCCCAGCTGCCGTGGGCGAGGGAACTCCGGAGCTCCCACGCACTGCATTGATGGGGGACCCAGGAGCTCCAGCAGCAGCGGCTGCTGAACCCACCTATCCCTTTTGTCATGGATATTTTTAGTGAAAGTCAGGGGCAGGTCATGGGCTGCCTTGAATTTTTGTTTTTCCTGTGACCTGTCCCTGGCTTTTACTAAAAATATCCCTGACAAAAATGTAGCCTTACTGATGATTACTCTCTGAGAATGGTTGTCCAACCAGTTATGCACCCACCTTTTAGGTTGTATTTCCCTAGTTTGTTTGAGAAGGTCGTGCAATACAGTATCAAAAGCCTTACTAAAAGTCAAGATATACAACATCTTCCCCCTGCCTCCATGATCCACAAGGCTTCTTACCCTGTCAAAAAAAGCTTAGGTGGTTTGACATGATTTGTTCTTGACAAATCCATGTTGGCTGTTACTTAGAATCATAGAATCTCAGGGTTGGAAGGGACCTCAGGAGGTATCTAGTCCAACCCCCTGCTCAAAGCAGGACCAAACCCAACTAAATCATCCCAGCCAGGGCTTTGTCAAGCCTGACCTTAAAAACCTCTAAGGAAGGAAATTCCACCACCTCCCTAGGTAACCCATTCCAGTTCTTCACCACCCTACTAGTGAAAAAGTTTTTCCTAATGTCCAACCTAAACCTCCCCCTCTGCAACTTGAGACCATTACTCCTTGTTCTGTCACCTTCTACCACTGAGAACAGTCTAGATCCATCCTCTTTGGAACCCCCTTTCAGGTAGTTGAAAGCAGCTATCAAATCCCCTCTCATTCTTCTCTTCTGCAGGCTAAACAATCCCAGTTCCCTCAGCCTCTCCTCATAAGTCATGTGCTCCAGCCCCCTAATCATTTTTGTTGCCCTCCGCTGGGCTCTCTCCAATTTATCCACATCCTTCTTGTAGTGTGGGGCCCAAAACTGGACACAGTACTCCAAATGAGGCCTCACCAGTGCTGAGTAGAGGGGAATGATCACATCCCTCGATCTGCTGGAAATGCCCCTACTTATACAACCCAAAATGCCATTAGCCTTCTTGGCAACAAGGGCACACTGTTGACTCATATTCAGCTTTTCGTCCACCGTAACCCCTAGGTCCTTTTGTGCAGAACTGCTGCCCTAGTCTGTAGCAGTGCATGGGATTCTTCCGTCCTAAGTGCAGGACTCTGCACTTGTCCTTGTTGAACCTCATCATATTTCTTTTGGCCCAATCCTCTAATTTGTCTAGGTCCCTCTGTATCCTATCCCTACCCTCCAGCGTATCAACCACTCCTCCCAGTTTAGTGTCATCTGCAAACTTGCTAAGGGTGCAGTCCACACCATCCTCCAGATCGTTAATGAAGATATTGAACAAAACCGGCCCCAGCACCGACCCTTGGGGCACTCCACTTGATACCAGCTGCCAACTAGACATGGAACCATTGATCACTACCCGTTGAGCCTGACCATCTAGCCAGTTGTCTATCCACCTTACCGTCCATTCATCCAGCCCAGACTTCTTTAACTTGCTGGCAAGAATACTGTGGGAGACTCTATCAAAAGCTTTGCTAAAGTCCAGAAATAGCACATCCACTGCTTTCCCCTCATCCACAGAGCCGGTTATCTCATCATAGAAGGCAATTAGGTTAGTGAGGCATGATTTGCCCTTGGTGAATCCATGCTGACTGTTCCTGATCACTTTCCCCTCCTTTAAGTGGTTCAGAATTGATTCCTTGAGGACCTGTTCCATGATTTTTCCAGGGACTGAGGTGAGACTGACTGGCCTGTAGTTCCCTGGATCTTCTTTCTTCCCTTTTTTAAAGATGGGCACTACATTAGCTTTTTTCCAGTCATCCGGGACTTCCCCCGATCACCATGATTTTTCAAAGATAATGGCCAATGGCTCTGCAATCTCATCGGCCAACTCCTTTAGCACCCTCGGATGCAGCGCATCCGGCCCCATGGACTTGTGCTTGTCCAGCTTTCCTAAATAGTCCCGAACTACTTCTTTCTCCACAGAGAGCTGGTCACCTCCTCCCCATACCGTGCTGCAGAGTGCAGCTGTCTGGGAGCTGACCTTGTCTGTGAAGACAGAGGCAAAAAAAGCATTGAGTACACTAGCTTTCTCCACATCCTCTGTCACTAGGTTCCCTCCCTCATTCAGCAAGGGGCCCACACTTTCCTTGACTTTCTTCCTGTTGCTAACATACCTAAAGAAACCCTTCTTGTTACTCCTAACATCTCCGGCTAGCTGCAACTCCAAGTGTGATTTGGCCTTCCTGATTTTACACCTGCATGCCTGAGCAATACTTTTATACTCCTCCCTGGTCATTTGTCCAATCTTCCACTTCTTATAAGCTGTTTTTTTGTGTTTAAGACGAGCAAGGATTTCACTGTTAAGCCAAGCTGGTCGGCTGCCATATTTACTTTTCTTCCTACACATCGGGATGGTTTGTTCCTGCAACCTCAATAAGGATTCTTTAAAATACAGCCAGCTTTACTTATCACCTTATTATCTTCTAGGTGTTTGCAAATTGATGCTTGATTATTTGCTTATTTTTCCAGTTACTGAAGTTAAACTGACTGGTCTGCAATTCCCTTGGTTATCCTTATTCTTCTTTGAATAGATTGGCAGTATGTTTGCTCTCTTCCAGTCCTTTGGAAACTTTCCCATCTTCCATGAGTTTTTGAATGTAATCGCTAAAGGCTCAGTCAGCTCCTTGAGTATTCTAGAATCTATTTCATCAGGCCCTGCCAACATGAAGACATCTAAGTTTTCTAAGACCACATCTGCACTGTCATCTACGTCAGCAGAACTTGTGTTTTGGAAAAAATACCCCACTGATTGACACAAGTTTTGCTGGAATAAGCGGTAGTGTGCATGATACGATGTTGGCAGGAGAGCTGACATAGCTACCACCGCTTGATGAGGTGATTTTACTATGTCGACGGGAGAGCGCTCTCCTGTCGGCATAGAGTGGCTACACGAGCGATCTTAGCAGATGCATTGGTACAGCTGTGCTGCTGTAAACTCACTGGTGTAGACATGGCCTAAGTAATTTTTAACTTCTTTCCTTGTTTTAGCCTCAGATCCCACCTTACTTTCACTGGTGTTCACTGTTAGATGTCCTATCACTACTAACATTTTTGGTGAAAACTGAATAAAAAAGGCATTTAGCACTTCTGCCATTTCCACATTTTCTGTCATTGTCTTCCCCCCGATTGAGTAATGGGCCTATCCTGTCCTTGGTCTTCCTCTTGCTTCTAATGTATTTGTAGAATGTTTTCTTGTTACCCTTTGTCACTAGGTAGATTCATCTCATTCTGTGCCTTGGCCCTTCTAATTTTGTCCCTACATGCTTGTATTGTTTTTTTTTTGTATTTGGCCTTCACATGTAAGCAACTTCTGAAATTTTGTCCCTGTCCTCCTGGGATTCCTGGAAAAAAATTAACGGACAGTTGCAGGATTAACGGATCGTTGCAGGATATAACCATTCTAAATCTTGTGTATATGACAGAACTGAACAGATCACCACATTTGAGATTGGGAAGGAATGACAAGCCATACAGTGTGAAGGATATTGATTTCCACTAATGAGTTAAAAGGCATGATGTAAAATTTCCTTCTCCCCAAATACTTCAATTATAGGGACTCCATGTGCAGTAGCTTTTCACCACTAGGCCCCTACGTCCAAATCTTGAATGATTTGTCATTGCATATTAGTTATCACCACTGCATAATTCTGCTTGATGGTCTGTGCTCTTCAAGCTAAGGACTAGAATAGCAGGAGGCACAGGCCAAGATTGAAGTATGTGGGAGAATCTTATTTTTCCAAAACAACTCTTCTTGTGAGACAATGCTATTGACTAAAACTTTGCTGAGTTGTGTTTTGTATTGTGTTCAGTGCAGGGTTTGGATGCAGTGTAGTAAATAAGGGCAGGGGCAGAGAGAGATTGAGAAAAACATAGCGAGTGTGTGACTTTGCAACCTTAATGTTCTTTTAACATGTGTTTTAATGTAACGTATTAGATTCCAGAAGTTTGGCACCAAAGCTGAATGTTATCCTAGGAATATTAACTAGAGCATGTTGCACATAGTAGACTATATACCGTGTTGTATATGGGGCCAAACAAGCTTTACTGTAACAGCGTTATTTTTCATTTTGACTTTTGTTTCAGACAGTAGCTTCAATGTTAGTATACAAAAGCTGAGGTTAACGTAACAAGTTTTAATAGTGCTATCACCCTTTCATCCAGCCTGGAATTCCCTGTTAACAGGAAGAGAAGACTGTTTAGAATGCATGTTACTTTTGGAAATCGGTACTTTGTCACACAGTGCACAACCACTCTTTACAGTTCTAGCACAGTGGTTCTCAACCCATGGCCCAATCAGCATACAGCTGCGACCCATGTAGATGTACAGGTAGTGTGTGTGTGTGTGTGTGTGTGTATATGTGCGTGGATGTGGCCCACGTAACACACAGAGCTGCATATGTGGCCCACAATGGTAAATAGGTTGAGAACCACTGTTCTAGCTGTTTAAAAAATCTAAATTGGGTACATTAAACTCCCAGCAGCCTTGTACCTCGAAACCCAATGGGGGCTGGGAGTGTATGAATGGGCTTATAAAGTGCCCTCTCGTCTTCATGTTCTACTTGATTTTGTGTTCTGGAATGCAACTATAAAATTGCAAATGCAGTTTAGGTTGCTGTTGCTACTATTGTATTTTAAGCTGACACTGCTAGTATACAGTTGGCTCTGTAATGGTAGATTTGTTTTTCTATGGGATCAAGACTTCCTCTGAAACCCCCTGCAGCTGTCCCTAAGCACAGAAGTATTACCAGTTCAGAAGCATGAAACTAAATTGTGCTTATGAATTCTCCATGCTTATTGCAAGTTTTGCAGTGATGTAGCTCATCAATTGAAGTTTTTGGGGTGGGGGGGGTTATAGGAGAAGTGGAGCTAGAGAATTTCTAATTTCTGTCTTTAGAGACAGGTTTCAGAGTGGTAGCCGTGTTTAGTCTGTATCAGCAAAAAGAACGAGGAGTATTTGTGGCACCTTAGAAACTAACAAGTTTGAAAAAACTCGTACAGATACAGACAGACATCATTTTCCTTTCCAAATGCAAACAGATGGACATCATACCAAAAGAACTGAAGGTAAAAAATCCATTACAATCTACATACCACACAGACTATGTTGAGAGATTGTGCCACACGCTCTCAAAGAAACTGCAAAACCATCTGATCAACATCCTATACAGCAAACAGGGAAAGATTAAGGGTATGTCTACACTACGGGATTATTCCGATTTTACATAAACCGGTTTTGTAAAACAGATTGTATAAAGTCGAGTGCACGCGGTCACACTAAGCACATTAATTCGGCAGTGTGCGTCTATGTACCGAGGCTAGTGTCGATTTCCGGAGCGTTACACTGTGGGTAGCTATCCCATAGTTCCCGCAGTCTCCCCCGCCCCTTGGAATTCTGGGTTGAGATCCCAGTGCCTGATGGGGCAAAAAACAGGGTGGTTCTGGGTACAGCCTCACCCCTTCCTCCGTGAAAGCAGCAGCAGACAACCGTTTCGTGCCTTTTTTCCTGGGTGAACTGTGCAGACGCCATAGCACACCAAGCATGGACCCTGCTGAGCTCAAGACAGCAATCATGGACGTTGTAAACACCTCGTGCATTCTCGTGTAGTCTATTCTGAACCGGGACCTGCAAAACCAGGCGAGGAGGAGGTGGCTACAGCAGCACGGCGACGAGAGTGATGAGGACATGGACACAGAATTCTCTCAAACCGCGGGCCCCTGTGCTTTGGTGATCCTGATGGTAATGGGGCAGGTTCTAGCCATTGAACGCCGATTTTGGGCCTGGGAAACAAGCACAGACTGGTGGGACCGCATAGTTTTGCAGGTTTGGGACGATTCCCAGTGGCTGCAAAACTTTCGCATGCGTAAGGGCACTTTCATGGAACTTTGACTTGCTTTCCCCTGCCCTGAAATGCCAGAATACCAAGATGAGAGCAGCCCTCACAGTTGAGAAGTGAGTGGCAATAGCCCTCTGGAAGCTTGCAACGCCAGACAGCTACTGGTCAGTCGGGAATCAGTTTGGAGTGGGCAAACCTACTGTGGGGGCTGCTGAGATGCAAGTAGCCAAAGCAATCATTAAGCTGCTGCTATGAAAGGTTGTGACTCTGGGAAATGTGCAGGTCATAGTGGATGGCTTTGCTGCAATGGGCATTCCCTAACTGTGGTGGGGCGATAGATGGAACCCATATCCCTATCTTAAAGGTAATAATTGGAGATATACCCATCTCCTAGAACTGGAAGAGACCTTGAAAGGTCATTGAGTCCAGCCCCCTGCCTTCACTAGCAGGAACAATTTTTGCCCCAGATCCCTAAGTGGCCCCCTCAAGGATTGAACTCACAACCCTGGGTTTAGGAGGCCAATAGCTCAAACCACTGAGCTATCCCTTCCCCCTCCACTGAGGCACCGGAGCACCAGGCCACCCAATACGTAAACCGCAAGGGATACTTTTCCATGGTGCTGCAAGCACTGGTGGATCACAAGGGACGTTTCACCAACATCCACGTGGGATGGCCGGGAAGGGTTCATGACACTCGCATCTTCAGAAGCACTACTCTGTTTAAATGGCTACAGCAAGGGAATTACTTCCCAGACCAGAAAATAACAGTTGGGGATGTTGAAATGCCTTTAGTTATCCTGGGGGACCCAGCCTACCCCTTGATGCCATGGCTCATGAAGCCATACACAGGCAGCCTGGACAGTAGTCAGGAGCTGTTCAACTACAGGCTGAGCAAGTGCAGAATGGTGGTAGAATGGGCATTTGGCTGTGTAAAGGCACGCTGGCGGACATTAATAACTTGCTCAGACCTCAGCCAAACCAATGTCCCCTTTGTTATTGCTGCTTGCTGTGTGCTCCACAATCCCTGTGAGAATAAGGGGGAGACCTTTATGGCGGGGTGGGAGGCTGAGGCAAATCACCTGGCCACTGATTATGCGCAGCCAAACACCAGGGCGATTAGAAGAGCACACCAGGAAGCGGTGCGCATCAGAGAAGCTTTGAAAACGAGTTTCATCACTGGCCAGGGTAGGGTGTGACTGCTGTTTGTTTCCTCTTGATGAACCCCCTTCCCCCCTTGATTGACTCATTCCCTGTAAGCAACCCACCCTCCCCCTTCGATTACAGCTTGCTTAAGGAAATAAAGTCACTATCGTTTAAAAATCATGTATTTATTTATTCATTATAAAAAGAGGGAGAGAACTGACAAGGGAGCCCGGGTGTGGTTTGGGAGGAGGATAGGAGGGAAGGAAAAGGCTACTAAAAAAATTTCACAATAATGATAGCGTTTTGGTTGGGCTGTCCACAGGGGTGGACTGGGCGGGTGCACAGAGCCTCCCCCCACGCGTTCTTACACTTCTGGGTGAGGAGGATGTGGAACATGGTGAGCGGTGAGGGTGGTTATATAGGGGCTGCAGCGGCACTCTGTGATCCTGCTGCCGTTCCTGAAGCTCCACCAGACGCCGGAGCATGTCAGTTTGATCACGCAGCAGCCCCAGAGTTGCATCCCGCCACCGCTGATCTTCCTGCCTACACCTCTGATCTTCCTGCCGCCACCTCTCATCTCGAGCGTCCCTCCTGTCCTCACGTTCACTGGGATATTTCCTGTAATTTGATACCACGTCCTTCCACTCATTCAGATGAGCTCTTTCATTGCGGGTCATTTCCATGATTTCCGAGAACATTTCGTCTTGTGTCTTTTTTTTTTCCCGCCGCCTTATCTGAGCTAGCCTTCAGGACGGAGTAGGGAGGCTTGAAAAATTTGCAGCTGCATGAGGGAGGGGAAAAAAGGGAGAGAAGTATTTAAAAAGATACATTTTACAGAACAATGCTTACACTGTTTTACAGTGAACAACACTATTCACCTTACATAGCACATGTGATTTCACTACAAGGTCGCATTTTACATCTTAATATTGAGTGCCTGTGGCTCTGGTGTTAGAGATCTCACAGATGCAGGTCCGGGCAGCAGAATTCGGCTTGCATGCGGTCATGGTAAGCCATTGTCTTTCGGCTTCTGCAGCCTTCATCTATCCAGCGCCCTCCTTTACCAAATGGCAAGCAAAGCCCGTTCAGTGCTGCTACTTTCCAGTTAACATGCAGCAGCAGAAACCACCCCTCCATCCAATTCTCTGGGATGACAGCTTTACCCCTCCCCCCACTGCGTGGCTGATATCAGGGAAGATCCCTGCTAGCCAAACATGAAAAAGCTCAGCGCCAATCACCCCCCCCCCCCCCCCCGGCCGCTTGGCTACCTGCAAGGAAGGATTTCTTTTAAGCAACAGGCAAACAGCCCAGTAGGAATGCCCATCTCTGTCCCCTTAATTAAATTCCTGAATTTCAACCAGGTTACCATGAACGATACCACTCTCCTGAGGATAACACAGCAAGATAAAGAGCGGATGTTGCTTGAATGCCAGCAAACACCGGGACCATACGCAGCTAGGCTTTGTCATGCAATGATACCAGATTACTTGCTACATGCATGGTGTGGTCAAGTGTCCTACCATGGAGGACGGAATAAGGCTGCCCTGCCCAGAAACCTTCTGCAAAGGCTTTTGGAGTACCTCCAGGAGAGCTTCATGGAGATGTCTCTGGAGGATTTCCGCTCCATCCCCAGACATGTTAACAGACTTTTCCAATAACTGTACTGGCTGCGAATGCACCCCAAGTCCTCAGGGCAAATTAATCATTAAAAAACGCTTGCTTTTAAACCATGTCTTATATTTACAAGGTACACTCACCAGAGGTCCCTTCCATGGCTTCATTATCTGGGATAGTTGCTTGGGAGGGCTGGGAGAGTAATTCCATCAGGGTGACAAAAAGCTCCTGGCTGTTGGGGAGAACGGAGTGCTGTGTGCTCTCTGCAAGCTCGTCCTCCTCTTCCTCCTCCTCATCTTCCCCGTCTGCAGAATTCTCAGCCATGGCTGCGATTACCACCCCAACCTCAGAATCCATGGACAGGGGTGGAGTACTGGTGGCAGACCCCCCTAGAATTGCATGCAGCTCAGCGTAGAAGCGGCATGTTTTTGGCCCTGCCCCGGACCTTCCGTTTGCTGCTTTGGTTTTCTGGTAGGCTTGTCTGAGCTCTTTAACTTTCACATGGCACTGTACTGAGTCCCTGGTGTGGCCTCTCTGCATCATGGCCTTGGAAATTTTTTCAAATGTTTTTTCATTTCGTCTTTTGGAACGGAGTTCTGTTAGCACGGAATCCTCCCCCCATACAGCGATCAGATCCAGTACCTCCTGTGCAGTCCATGCTAGAGCTCTTTTTCTATTCTCAGGAGACTGCATTGTTACCTGTGCTGATGAGCTCTGCGTGGTCACCTGTGCTGATGAGCTCTCCACGGTGGCCAAACAGGAAATGAAATTCAAAAGTTCTTGGGGCTTTTCCTGTCTACCTGGCCAGTGCATCCAAGTTCAGATGGCTTTCCAGAGCGGTCACAATGGTGCACTGTGGATAGCTCCTGGAGGCCAATACCGTCGATTTGCGGCCACACTAACCTAATCCGACATGGCAATACCGATTTGAGCGCTACTCCCCTCGTTGGGGAGGAGTACAGATATCGGTATTAAGAGCCCTTTATGTCGATATAAAGGGCTTCGTTGTGTGGACGGGTGCAGCGTAAAATCGGTTTAACGCTGCTAAATTCGGTATAAACGCGTAGTGTAGACCAGGCTTAAGAATGAGCTCTCAAAACTGGATATTCTCATAAGAAACCAACCTTCCACACAAACTTCCTTGTGGCTGGACTTCACAAAAACTGGACAAGCCATTTACAACACACACTTTGCTTCTGCCACAAGGGGCCATAACAGTGGTTTCCTTAACGCACCCAACAATATTGTTAACCTATCCAGCTATACTCTTAGCCCGGCAGAAGAATCCGTCCTATCTCAGGGCCTCTCCTTCTGCTCCTCTACCCCCACGAACATGGTGGTGACCTATAAAAGCAGCAAAGAGTCCTGTGGCACCTTATAGACTAACAGATGTATTGGAGCATGAGCTTTCATGGGTGAATACCCACTTCGTCGGATGTGGTGACCTAGAATCCTACTTTCGACATCTCCAACTCAAGGAATATTTCCAAGACACCTCTGAACAGCATACTAAACCACAGAAACCTTCCTACCAACACTACAAAAAGAAAGATTCTGCGTGGACTCTTCCTGAAGGTCAAAACAACAGACTGGACTTCTACATAGAGTGTTTCCGCCAACGTGCACGGGCTGAAATTGAGGAAAAGCAGCATCACTTGCCCCATAACTTCAGCCATGCAGAACACAATGCCGTCCACAGCCTCAGGAACAACTGACATAATAAAAAAGGCTGACAAAGGAGGTGCTGTTGTCATTGTGAATAGGTCGGAATATGAACGAGAGGCTGCTGGGCATCTCTGTAACACCACGTTCTACAGGCCATTACTTTCTGATCCCACTGAGGGTTACCATAAGAAACTAAACCATCTGCTCAAGAAACTCCGTGAAAAAGCACAGGAACAAATGTGCACAGACATACCCCTAGAACCCTGACCAGGGGTATTCTGTCTGCTACCTAAAATCCATAAACCTGGAAATCCTGGACACCCCATCATCTCAGGCATTGGCACCCTGACAGCAGGATTGTCTGGCTATGTAAACTCTCTCCTCAGGCCTTGCGCTACCAGCACTCCTAGCTATGTTCGAGACACAACTGACTTCCTGGGGAAACTACAATCCATTGGTAATCTTCCTGAAAACACCATCCTGGCCAGTATGGATGTAGAAACCCTCTAAATCAACATTCCACACAAAGATGGACTACAAGCTGTCAGGAACAGTATCCCCGATAATGTCACAGCAAACCTGGTGGCTGAACTTTGTGACTTTGTCCTCACCCACAACTATTTCACATTTGGGGACAATGTATATCTTCAGGTCACTGGCACTGCTATGGGTACTCGCATGGCCCCACAGTATGCCAACATTTTTATGGATGACTTAAGGGACAAGAGCTGAGGAAGCATTCTAATGTCCCTACTCTACTTGTGCTACATTGATGACATCTTCATCATCTGGACCCCTGGAAAAGAAGCTCTTGAAGAATTCCACCATGATTTCAACAATTTCCCTCGCACCATCAGCCTCAGCCTGGGACCAGTCCACACACGAGTTCCACTTCCTGGACCCTACAGTGCTAATAAGCGATGGTCACATAAACAATACCCTATACCAGAAACCTACTGACTGCTACACTTGCCTACATGCCTCCAGTTTTCATCCAGACCACATCACACGATCCATTATCTACAGCCAAGCTCTAAGATACAATCACATTTTCTCCAGTCCCTCAGACAAACATCTACAAGATCTCTATCAAGCATTCTTAAAACTACAATACCCACCTTCTGAAGTGAAGTAACAGATTGACAGAGCCAGAAGAGTACCCAGGAGTCACCTACTCCAGGACAGGCCCAACAAAGAAAGTAACAGAACGCCACTAGCCATCACCTTCAGCCCCCAACTAAAACCTCTCCAGCGCATCATCAAGGATCCACAACCTATCTTAAAGGACGATCCCTCACTCTCTCAGGTCTTGTGAGACAGGCCAGTCCTCGCTTACAGACAGCCCTCCAACCTGAAGCAAATACTCACCAGCAACCACACAAAAACACTAACCCAGGAACCTATCCTTGCGACAAAGCCCGTTGCTAACTCTGTCCACATATCTGTTCAAAGGACACCATCATAGGACCTAATCACATCAGCCATACCATCAGAAGCTCGTTCACCTGCACATCTACCAATGTGATATATGCCATCATGTGCCAGCAATGCCCTTCTGCCATGTACATTGGCCAAACCGGACAGTCTCTATGCAAAAGAATAAATGAACACAAATCAGATGTCAAGAATTACAACATTCAAAAACCAGTGAGAGAACACTTCAACCTCCCTGGACGCTCAATTACAGACCTCAAAGGTGCAATGCTTCAACAAAAAACTTCAAAAACAGACTCCAGCGAGAAACTGTAGAACTGGAATTAATTTGCAAACTAGACACCATTAAATTAGGCTTGAATAAAGACTGGGAGTGGATGGTTCATTACACAAACTAAAAGCTATTTCCCCATGCTAATTTTTCCCCTACTGTTACTCATACTTTCTTGTCAAGTGTTGGAAATGGGCCATCCTGATTATCACTACAAAAGTTATTTTTTCTCCTCCTGATAATAGCCCACCTTAATTGATTAGTCTCAGTAGAGTTGGTATGTCAACCCCCATTTTTTCATGTATTTTCCACTACATGTGTCTGATTAAGTGGGTTTTAGCCCACAAAAGCTTATGCCCAAATAAATTTGTTTGTCTTTAGAGAGAAGTTTAAATTTAATTCCAGGGAATTCACAGAAGCACCCCTTTAACATCGTTTTTTATAATTGGATGCTTGGGCTGAAATGCTGTTTCTCTGAGGATCCAGTCCTTCCTCAGTTGCTCTAGAACAGGGGTCACCAACCTATGGCTTTGGAGCCACATGTGGCTCTTCAGACATTAATATGCGGCTCCTTGTATAGGCACCAATTCCGGGGCTGGAACTACAGGCGCCAACTTTCCAATGTGCTGGGGGGCGCTCACTTCTCAACCCCTGGATTTTCCACAGGCTCTGCCCCCACTCCACCCCTTCACACCCCCTCTCCCCCAGCCTCCTGCACACTATGAAACAGCTCATCAGGAGGTGTGGAGAGGGAGGGGGAGGCGAGGTGCTGATCGGCAGGGCTGCTCATGTATTACTGTGGCTCTTTGGCAATGTATATTGGTAAATTCTGGCTCCTTCTCAGGCTCAGGTTGGCCACTGCTGCTCTAGAAAATCTACAACATCCTAGTGAGCAGCAGCTTATAGAAGTTTGTAAATGTAGTGCAGTAATGAATTCAGCAGCAAAATCAATAGACCCAGCGCATAATATTGGAACGAGCCAGGCAGTCTGGATCAACTATTTACAAAGTTTCAAAGGAGACAGAAGCTGTGTGGTATATTAAACCAAAATGATGTCATTGGTACAGTACAAATTCAAGGGCTGTGACATACTTCAGGGGAACTCCAAAAATAAATAAATAAAAATAAAATAAAAAAAATCAAGCTTAGGTGCTTACCTGTCCACTTAACAAGAAAATCCCTCCTCTTCCCCTTTTAATGGGGAGAGAGGGGTCTTTTGGAATGGACATAGCTTCTGCTTGCCATTGATTCAGGGCCTCCTGTGGTGATGACTTCATTTGTCAGTCTAATCCACGGGTAGGCAACCTATGGCATGTGTGCCAAAGGTGGCACATAAGCTGATTTTCAGTGGCACTCACACTGCTTGGGTCCTGGGTACTGGTCTGGGGGGCTCTGCATTTTAATTTAATTTTAAATGAAGCTTCTTAAACATTTTCAAACCTTATTTACTTTACATACAACAATAGTTTAGTTATATATTATAGACTTATAGAAAGAGACCTTCTAAAAACGTTAGTGTATTTCTGGCACACGAAATTTTAAATCAGAGTGAATAAATGAAGATTCGGCACACCACTTCTGAAAGGTTGCCGACCCCTTGAATCCTTCATACTCACCTTTTCTTACCTCACACATTGAGATGCCAACAGCTAGGCAAGCCCAAGCAACAGCTACCTATCAGTTCTGCAGTATCGTTGAATGGATGTATTAAGACTAAGTGGGGTTAACTTAGTTTAAACCAACAAACAAAACCTCAGGTGGAAATACCTCAATTGTTACTGTTTTCTTTTTATAAACAAGCTCTTATCCTTCTAAACTTTGGAGTCTTAAGCAGTTGGGGGAGCCAGGAATCTTTTTAACCATGTTTTAACCATGACACCTCTTATTCTACTATATCTGACATGCATCCGACGAAGTGGGTATTCACCCGCGAAAGCTCATGCTCCAATACGTCTGTTAGTCTATAAGGTGCCACAGGACTATTTGCTGCTTTTACTATATCTGTGTCCACAGTTCTGAGTCCTTCACAGTGAAATGTGGGTATTGCCAATATTCCCCAGTGAATCCACTTTTGAAACCAAAATTCCAAAAGTATAAACCCAGTCTGGGTAAGGTTGGCTTTCAAATTTGGGGGTGAATAGATAAGTTTTCAAGTCATGCTTGGCGGCTCCATATGCACTTCCTGAAATTTAAAGGCGGAAGGCCTGGACTTGCCCGCTTGATGACACTTGAGGGCAGATGGCTCTTTGAGTAGCCAGACTGGAATGCTGTCAGATCTATGGAAAACCTGCCTTATTTATAGCTAGGGATAGGAAGGTTTGATTTTAAATCAAAGCAATTTAAATCACCAATTTTAATCGTGATTTAAGTCAGCAAGCTGGAAACCTTGATTTAAATCATTAGTTTTAATTGTGTTTTGCATTTGTACTTTTTTCCTTAAAAAGAAACAAAAACAAAAAGTTGATTCTTATTAGTTAGTAACCATTAAAACATGTTGATTTGCATCTAAAAATAGCTTTTAGACTAAATTTAGTTCTTTTTGCCAATCAAGAGGGCACACTCTGGCTCAGATTCTCAGAGGTATTTAAGATTCAAACTTGCATTGAAATCACAGGACTTTGAGGATCTGAGCCTCTATCTGTATACCTTTATTTAAATAGTTATATAGCTTAATTTACATTTATTCTGATTATTAGTTTTTACATTTTTATGTTGAAAAACTATGAAAGATGCATTTCTTCTTTACCAGATTAACTTTTTACTCATGATTTGTGGTGATCTATTTGGATGGAAATTCAAATGCAGATAAAAATGCACAAAAAGAACGTTTTAATATTTTATTAAACTACGTTAAGTGCTGGATACATACAAAAATTATCAAAACATGTTTTGCATTTCAAACCAATTTATTAAACAAAGGAAGTGTTACTGGTAGTTAATAAATCGAGTTAATTTGTTTCTGGTCATCACATCTTTCAAGATTTTAAAACTAGTAGATCTCATCCTTTCATACCTAGTTTTTATTCATAGATTGGAAGAGGAAAACAAGCTTTCCTGCTTTTTCAACTCCCAACTGGTTTCTTAACTTTGAATGAACATTGAACTGAACTAGTTTACACTGAAATGTTGAAGTGTTTATACTAAACCGGTTGAAGATGCTCGTGTTGTCTAAGCTGGTTTAGCACTTCAACAAACTCTTGACTCCAGGTACTTAGCCAGTGTCGTCTATGAGTTTAATGGTTTAACTTTCTTAAAACTTGGTAGTAAACACACATTGCTTAGTTTTTGGATATAAATGATTTTAAGTAGATTGTTTAGGCCTTAACTTAGTTTGTCAATTTCAAATTTAATTTTAAATAGGTTTATTTAAAAAAAATAAACATACTTGTTTGAAATAAAAAAAAAACTGGCAAGGCAAAAAATCCATTTTTAATTAAAAATATATTTTTATCCATCCTAATTAGAGCATGGGCTAGGAGAGGGTGCGGAGGGAACCAGAATCCTAGTTTTTATGGAGCAGAAACTTGCCAGCATGGAATGCTAGTGCAAGTTGGAAGTAGGGGAGGGAGCTCGACTCAAGTCAGCCATTAGTGTCTTGCTACTTTTACTGCTGGGCTTCCCTCCAATTTTCTTCTTGCTGTGCTGCTCACCGGCAGTACGTTTGAGACCTGGCTGACTACAGCTAAAATGATTGCTCTAAATCAGTGTGGAATAATTTTTCTTGACTTAGACATCCTTCTAATCCTGAGAGTTCAAGATATCTTTTAAATCACTTGGTCTAGCAGACTGGTCCCATAGTGAACGTACAGCGGTCCAAGATCTGATCATGTTCACTACAATTGCATTGGCCTGTGAATTGTTGTGTAAATACCTAGTAGTTTCTCTTATATTAAACTGGAATTTCCCTTTAAAGAACAAAGATGGCTTGCTTGCTTTTTGTAAGGGAGGTATTCTGAACTGGTTATCCTCCTAGACAGCCAGTAGAGTTCGTGAGCACTGTTACAAGAGGTGGATCCATTTTAGGCCATTAAAATGTACAGCGTAGGAGTTCCCTGAAATGCAGCTAAGCTCAGTTCCTAATTTTTCCATTTTCATGGCCTAAATTAGCCCTGCAAAATTCTGCCTGCCCACTCATATGGAGTGAATCACTTTTCTTGACAGGTGATTAAAATGTCATAAGTTTTCTTTTGAGGGAGGAGTTTTCGGAGGGAAGAATAGCTCAGTGGTTTGAGCATTGACCTGCTAAACCCAGGGTTGTGAGTTCAATCCTTGAGGGGGCCATTTAGGGATCTGGGGCAAAAATCTGGGGCTTGGTCCTGCTTTGAGCAGGGGGTGGGGACTAGATGACCTCCTGAGGTCCCTTCAGTCCCTGATATTCTATGAACTTTTCTGTGGCATTTGATACCCTAGATCACCAAATACTCTCACCTCACCCTAGGGACCTGCAGGGTAAACGGAAATACCCTGAAATGGTTAGGTTCTTCCGCATAGATTTAACTCACAGGGTCAGTTTGGGCTGGGCAACTGTTCCTCCACCTCCAAAGGCCCTCTCACTTGCAGGAGGCTGTCTTCTCGTGTTATTCAGTGTCTGTATGAAACTATTGGGGGAGATGGTGAGACATAATGAGTTGAATACAGATAACACCCAGATTGACATTTCCTTTATGTCAAACATGCAACTCTGGCTCCTACCTTTCTCAGTGCCTAGCCAAAGCCAGCACTCCGAGCTATTTGCTAGTTAAAACTGAATGCAGGCAATATTGGAATAATGCATGCAGAACGGCTGCACTTCAGAGAACATTCCTCCTCTGTCACTCCCGCTGCCCTGGGCATCCATACTGCCTGTCTGCAGCTTTGGGGTCTTCTCGCTGTCATTGGATGCCCAATAAGTCATCGCGACAAAAGGTCACTTCATCTGCTCAGAATATTGGAATAAATTACACCGTCAACCAGTAGGAGAGATCTGTGAGTGTAGGAAATAGAACTTTCATAGGAGCTGGACCTAGGCAGTGGAACATACTTTCACAAGAGAAAAGCGTGACCATGTAGCTTGCCACTTTCACATCTAAATATAAAAATCATTTTTTAACTTGTCTTGCATGCACTACACACCCACTTGTATATCTCACAAACAATAGAGAGAACCCTGTAAACTAGTCTGATAGTTTCTCCTGCACTCAAGATGCTGTGGAGTTTGTGGGACCATATAAGTACCTAGGTAGAACATTGCAGTGAATAGATTGTGTCTTGGTTTGTAAATGTCTGTTGTTGTTCTGAGAGTAAACGTAGCTAAACTATGAAATGAATATTTCTGCACTCTAATTTATTTTAGACCAGACTTTTGCTTTTTTTTTCTGGACCTACACAGTCAGGGAAGGAAGGATGTGTTTTGCAGTGACTGGATCCAGCAACATCCAGACTTAGTCTGATACATCTCCACTAAACTAGCAGGAGTGGTTGATACGCTGGAGGGTAGGGATAGGATACAGAGGGACCTAGACAAATTAGAGGATTGGGCCAAAAGAAATATGATGAGGTTCAACAAGGACAAGTGCAGAGTCCTGCACTTAGGACGGAAGAATCCCATGCACTGTTACAGACTAGGGACCGAATGGCTGGGCAGCAGTTCTGCAGAAAAGGACCTAGGGGTTACGGTGGACGAAAAGCTGAATATGAGTCAACAGTGTGCCCTTGTTGCCAAGAAGGCTAATGGCATTTTGGGTTGTATAAGTAGGGGCATTTCTAGCAGATCGAGGGATGTGATCATTCCCCTCTACTCAGCACTGGTGAGGCCTCATTTGGAGTACTGTGTCCAGTTTTGGGCCCCACACTACAAGAAGGATGTGGATAAATTGGAGAGAGTCCAGCGGAGGGCAACAAAAATGATTAGGGGGCTGGAGCACATGACTTATGAGGAGAGGCTGAGGAAACTGAGATTGTTTAGTCTGCAGAAGAGAAGAATGAGGGGGGATTTGATAGCTGCTTTCAACTACCTGAAAGGGGGTTCCAAAGAGGATGGATCTAGACTGTTCTCAGTGGTAGAAGGTGACAGAACAAGGAGTAATGGTCTCAAGTTGCAGAGGGGGAGGTTTAGGTTGGACATTAGGAAAAACTTTTTCACTAGTAGGGTGGTGAAGAACTGGAATGGGTTACCTAGGGAGGTAGTGGAATCTCCTTCCTTAGAGGTTTTTAAGGTCAGGCTTGACAAAGCCCTGGCTGGGATGATTTAGTTGGGTTTGGTCCTGCTTTGAGCAGGGGGTTGGACTAGATACCTCCTGAGGACCCTTCAAACCCTGAAGGCTTGGCTACACTTACAAATTTGCAGCGCTGCAGAATGGTGTGAAAACACACCCTCTCCAGCGCTGCAAATTGCGGCGCTGCAAAGCACCAGTGTGGTCAAAGCCCCAGCGCTGGGAGCGCGGCTCCCAGCGCTGTACGTTATTCCCCACAGGGAGGTGGAGTACGGACAGCGCTGGGAGAGCTCTCTCCCAGCGCTGGCGCTTTGACTACACTTAGTGCTTCAAAGCGCTGCCGCGGCAGCGCTGCCGCGGCAGCGCTTTGAAGTGTAAGTGTAGCCAAAGCCTGAGATTCTATGATTCTATGATCTTTCAGCTGCTAAAGTCATTTCAGACCTGTGTATACTCACTGCCTTGTTTATCAGATCTGAATGAAAAGCAAGCTATAGCTCCACTGGCTTCTTACGTTTTCTGCCATGCAACTTCTTGTCTGCAGACTCTCACCCTCTCAATCTGAGGTAGCTGACAAGCGTGCACTCATTGTAACCTCAGTTCTTCTGAGGGGATGAGTTAGGTTGCAGACAAGGAATGGTACTAATGTTGCTCTTCCCCATACCAAAACCTGTGCCTGTGCCTCTGCCTTTCAATGTTTTCTCCATAGCGGCTGCTGAGTTGCACTGTTCTAATTTTTCTTACCTATTCTGACTTATCAGAGGCAGAAACCCTTAGTGTTCCAACTTATCTCCTTTGTGTAGAAGCCTCATACTCTTCCTTGGACTAGTTTGCTACACCTTAGAGCTTAGTGACTGCTCGTCTTCTTGCCTCAGCAGAATCTTCCAAATACATTTAGATTATAAAAATCATAGAATCATAGATTATCAGGGTTGGAAGAGACCTCAGGAGGTATCTAGTCCCACCCCCTGCTCAAAACAGGACCAGTTCCCAACTAAATCATCCCAGCCAGGGCTTTGTCAAGCCTGACCTTAAAAACCTCTAAGGGATGAGATTCCACCACCTCCTAGGTAACCCATTCCAGTGCTTCACCATCTTCCTAGTGAAATAGTTTTTCCTAATATCCAACCTAAACCTCCCCCACTGCAACTTGAGACCATTATTCCTTGTTCTGTCATCTGCCATCACTGAGAACAGTCTAGATCCATCCTGTCCAAAGAGTTGTGGATTATTGAGATTCAGTCTCTAGAAAGAATGTTGATGGCCTCTATCAGCATTACATTTCCGTATCGGGACTGTTGGACAAACATGGAAAGAGCATCTGCAAAAATCCTTAATGTGGTTCTACTCTGTAAGATGACTGTCCGCTAGCTAATCATATTTCTGTGTGTTTGAGTCAGAGTCTGAGTACGGACAAAGTTACTATTTTGTCGTCCTGTTGGCTCTGCAGCTGTATTCTTGCTTCTGTATCAACAAGATTAACTAAAAGTTACTACTTTCACTTGGGTTGCCAAATCTCTATTACTGGTATCTATTGGGTTTCCGGGAAACGGGGCGGGCATGCTAACGGGTCCTCCCCTCAGCCTAAGGGGAGGATCTACAGGGCCTCAGAAACCCACTAATTGCGGGGGACAACTAATAAAAGAACAGGGACAGGAGTGCGGTCAAAGGGTCATAAGAAGGGAGCCTGACAGGGACACCGAGCAGAGAACCCCGGACAGCGCCCACTGCTCCTCGAAGGCATCAAGGGAGCCAGCGGACGCCGCCCAGAGGAACTCCGCTCGGAGACGTGAACGGATTAAGGATTGGAAACAAGCCCCACAGTCGCAGGAGTCTCCGTTGGCCAACCGCCTCTCCCTGGTCACGTAGATGGCCATTTTAGCCAGGGCGAGGAGGAGGTTGACCAGGAGGTCCCGCGACTTCATGGGGCCACGGATAGGGAGTGCATGGAGAAGGAGGTGGGGGGAAAAGTGCAGCCAGAAACGCAATAGGATATTGGTGAGGAGCCGGTATAGGGGCTGCAGCCTGGCGCACTCTACGTAAACGTGCGCCAGGGTCTCCCTCACGCTCTATTACTGGTAGTGAGGCACAGACCTGTAAACCCTGCCTGGGACTCAACTCTCAGGATGACTTTGCAGAATTAGCAGGGTTTGGGTGGGGCGGGGGGATGTGGAGTTATGTTGACTGAATGTGCTTGATTTGTAGTGAATAAACCTGGAGCCCTTGTGCTTAGTCATCCTTAGATTGAAATTGCACTTTAAACATTTATTCAAAGCAGCTGGCTGTTTGGTATTTATACGTGTAACAAGGTTCCCACCAAGTGATTTCTACTTTTAACCGGACAGTGATAGAAACAAGGAGAACTTGCCCTAGGATTCAGTGCAGTTTTGCTCTTACTGCTCAGATACTGTGGATCATTAAAACCATGGAGCACCTTTCATTCTATTTACTGTAGCTCCTGGGAGCAGCAACACAGGTCAAGCCATCTTCATCCTTAACTGACTTTCTCTGGCTTCTGTAAAAGCAGACCTTTAATATATTCTTGTATTAATATTGTTTGGTTTTTGGCTTCCCAGTTTGATGTCACTGCATCTCATTTTAGAGTCTTTTCTGAACGATGTGTCTGCTGCTTTCATGTCTGAAAAGATCAGTAACTTAGAAGAAACGAGGGGAAGGGTTTGGCAGGGTCAGCAGAGATGGTTGTGGAATCCCAATTTTTTGGAACACAGAGAAACATGTTTTGTTGCAGAATACAGGAGTTATGAGATGGCTTTGTATTAGAAGCAGTGTCTCACATAGTAAAAAAACAAACTAAAAAAACCTGTTTCTATGACTAAAAATTGCTTCTGGTTCTCTTTGACATTTTCACCCTTCACTGTAAATGTACAGAGTTGCATTTATGTTTGGGTGGCAGTTCCTGCTCATACATTTGGACATAATTTATATTGCATCAGCTAGGCATTCTTGGTCAGGGCACACCTGCTCAAGTAGAAACAGTTGTTCCAATTGATTTAAATGACTTTCAGCCCTGCTTGCCTTTTTTTAGGTTGTTCCCTTTGCTTAGTAAGAAAAATGAAATAGCCAGAGCATCAAGGGAGTTGGGGGTGCTGACTGTCTTAGGTGTGTGTGATGTTTTCATTGGCATTTAAGCAAATACAATATGCAGTGTGAGTCCTCCAAACAGATTTGCTTTTAAAACACTAATTATCAAGTAGGGGGTTCCTACTGATAAATTACAATGCAAGATTTGTTTCCTATCCTTTACTAAATGTGGAACTAGAGACCATATAAAGGAGATTTCAGTTAGCTTGGTGTATCATTTTACTATATATGTATTTAGATTGCTGTAATACCCACAGTATGGTACATGCTTTCCACATATGTTTGCCCTGAAGAGTTTCTTTCAGATTACAAAATGAATGAAATTTAGGAAAGGGGCTATACCACATAAGCATTGGTGGATTGATATCTGCATGTGTTGGTAGTACCAAGCTTTTTTGCTTACATACACTGTTTCCAGCTGCCCTGCAACCTAGCATTTTTTCCTGGTGAATTTCTTGTAGGCTTCATGTCACATGGTTCTTGAGGGACAGGCATGAGATGGGAGTGACCTGGCTTACTGGCTTGAAAAGGGCAATCGATTTGTAAGATGCATTCCATATGTGGGAGAACTGAATGACTTGGATAACAAAGATGATATCAGTGTGTTGCTTCTTGTCCCTATTCTGCCAGATACAAGGCTGGATAAATAGTGAGAGAACAGGGATGCAGAGCCCAGAAGGGTGACGACAAACCTGAACCTGATGAGAGAGAAGGGAGCCAGTGGAGACATTTGAAGGGGGGTATTAAATATAAATATAAATCTAAGTCTGAAACAAAAGCAGAGTTCTCCAGCACTTGAAATGTAACCATCGTCAGTGCCAGCTGCAGTACTTTTAGTTACTACTTCATAAAGAGTATGTCAGTGTGATAAATGCAACAAACTCTTCCTCAGTGGAGATAATGCTCCATCAACACTTTCTCTTCCTCAAAGCAGGGATCTTGAATGTGAGAATGGTGGCATTTGTGAAACTGACTGAGATCCTGTCCCTTCCCAATAGCATAAAAACTGGAAGTGAACAAAGGAGGAGAGGAAGCTCAGCCAGCTGTTGGTTAAGAGAATCTTAGATCTCCCCAAGTCCTCAGACTCTACCCACAATTGGTGGTTGTCACTCTTACCTTCCTAGTCCCACATCTGGCTGTGGATCATTTTCAGATAATGTTGAATCCCAAAGACGAAGGATGAAATAAAGCTTTATTTTGTATATATGTCTTAGGGAGGGCTCTGTGTATCTTGCAAATTGTGGGGTAGCAGTATACCTAACCAAGTTTGTGTACCATAGAACAAACTATTCATGGTCTGTCTTTAGAAGAAATTGCATGGCATTTGATAGTTCATGATATAGATTACTCCAGGGGGAATTCTGCACCACTGCACTTGCAGAGAATTCATGTCCCTGCAGATTTCTTTGCTTCCCTGCAGAAAAATGACTTTCTGACAGGGAAGCAAAGGGAAGCCACAAGAGCAGTCACATGCCCCTCCCCAGCAGTTGTTTTGGGTGTCCAGAGCAGCCAGCGGAGAGGTAAATCGCCATGGCGGGGAATGAGGGAGCTGGGGATGCCCTGATGGGTGGCTTCTACCCTGTGCTGGGCTCAGCTGCTAGTTCCATCTGGGCTGGGAGTGGAGGAAGACATGACTTCCTCTTCCTCTGCAAAAAGTGGCCTGGTCCAGGTCAGAACCACCCCCAGAAACCTCCCTGGCTGCAGGAAGCTCCACAGCTTCCTGCTCCCCTGTCCACCTAACCCCCATGCATCTAAACCCACCCCAGGCAGCTGCACCCAGAACCACCCCCCTCTCCCAGGTGCCTTCACCCAGAACCCCCCACACCCAAACCACCCACCCTGATGAGACCCCCTGCACCTGGACCACACTGATGAGCCCCCTGCACTCTGCCACCCCACTGAATGCCAGCTGCACCTGGTCCCCCACCCCTGTACCCAAACCCCACCACCTGCTAAGCCCCTGCGCTTGAATTTCCCCCCAGCCTCAACCACCTTTAGCTGGACTCCCACCCAGAACCCCCCAACAAGCCCCTGTGCATCCAGATCACCCAGAATTGCCACTAAGCCACTCGTCCTCAGCTAGCCCCACCCAGAACCCTTTCACCCCACACCTGGATCACACCCACACTAAGCCCCTCCACACTTGGATCCTGCTGGGCTGAGCCTGCCTGCCAGCACTTGGTGTGGGAGGGGTCTTTCTGGGGCAGGCCCGGCCCTTGCGTAGAGTTAGGGGCTGGTGCAGCCTCACTGCCCAGTTCGTGTTGGCAGGGGAGGGGGGAGAACTGCTGGGTGATCTCTCACCTCCATGCAGCCAGTAGCCTGTGCTCCCCACTGCCATGTTGGAGCCTCCACATTTATTTATTGACAAATAAAATTTGCAGAATTTTAAAATGTGCTGAGAATTTTTAAGTTTTTGGCACAGAATTCCCTCAGGAGTAATAGCTTTGCTGGGAGGCAGCATGGTGACACTAAGTCTGAAATCTAAAATTAGAGCCGTGACTCCTTCGTTCTGTTTTTTGAATCAAGATTGGATATTCTTCTAAAAAATATGCTTTAGTTCAAACACACTTATTTGGGGGAAGTTCTATGCCCTGTTAAGCAGGAAGTCAGACTACATGATCACATTGGTTTCTTATGACCTTAGAATCTGTGAATCTAATTCAGCATGGGTTTTTATTATTTGTAATGCAGCGTGGAAGCAAAACATTGACTTTATTTTGTGTCTATATACTGTGGGTGGTGTTCACTCTGCGGTATTGCTTTTCTTTAATTTGAATCAGGATAGTACCTTATTCTATAAATCACATATGCTGCCAAGTGTTGCTGAGTGTGAAAGGGTCAGCCATCCATGCTTTTTAAAGCCGCTAAGAAGTGGAAGTCCTACCAGTGCTACTCCTTAATTTTGATTGAGTGTTCCATATTTTTAATAGTCTGGTTAGGAGGTGTCAGATGAATTTGAGTCTCTACTCCTCTCTCGTTACTTAAAAGTTCCTCCTTTCTATCCCTTCTACTTTCCCTAGAGCCTCTTGATTACTGCAGAAGGTCTGTGTCTCCACTACTCTTTCTTTTTCATCCAGGGATCTCAAAACCGCAGTCGTCTGGGTAGTTTCTACGTGGTTAGTTCCAATGCCTGCCTCTGCTGTTGCCCAGAGCTTTCATAAATAGCACCATGAAACTGTTGTGATTGACTCTCTTGCTGCTGCTTGCTGCCCATAGGGTTCTGTGTAGTTAGAACCCTGCAAATCTGTGGATATCTGCTTTATATCCATAGACCATTTTTGACCAGATGCAGATACAAATTTTGTATCCATGCAGGGCTCTATGTATAGTAGTCTTTCATTTCACTGGGCTGCTGCTTAGGAAACCATGTGTAGATGTAGAGCCACTGAAGTGATCTCTCTTCAAACTTAGGAAGGCAGCGCTGCCATGGGTTACATTTAGAAGGCTTATTTTGTAGCCATAAGAGCTAATTATTTTACTATGCCTAAGACTATATAAAAAGATTAGAGAATTATTTTCCTTTTGTATGCTTGCTTTGAGAGTATCACTGTGTATTTTACCGGTCCATATGGATCTCTCACATAGCAAAAGGAGAGAAGAATCTTTATGAAGGTAGAGAAATGCGACTGTAAACAAATTGGCAGGGAGATTTGGGATCACACTACCTCATTCCACCAGTAACTCATGTTTTTAAAAGACTAGATTTCTAGTTGATACAGTATTTAAATTCTGCAGAAGGTGATGACTGAGTCCCTCACACTCATCATGTTTTCCCCCTTACCATTAGTGTATAAATCCTTCAAACCCTGGTTTATAGCTTGTCACAGCCTTCCCTAGTTTAAGCTATTGCCACTTATGAGTGAATTGGCCTTGAATATGCCTGGGGGCACTTAGGAGCCGTTGTGCTCTTTCAGTCAGGTTGCATGCAGTTAAATATTCCTACACAATGAAAATAGTATAGTTCACCCCTCTCAGGAATTAGGACAAACAGCCCAGAATTGGACCTGAATGTGCATCTTTACAGGAGAATGTTACTGTAAATAATGCGGCACCTAAGACCACTTGACCCATCCTGTCCTTCCCAGTGAAAGCATGT
Source organism: Mauremys reevesii (assembly GCF_016161935.1). Classification (NCBI taxonomy): domain Eukaryota; kingdom Metazoa; phylum Chordata; order Testudines; family Geoemydidae; genus Mauremys; species Mauremys reevesii. The sequence goes on from NC_052638.1 coordinate 2,558,716, forward strand.
TTCTGTTTAACACAGCAGAATACTCACCCCAAAGTATTAGGAAAGCCAAATTTTCATTTTTTAAGTGATGAATGTTTTTAATAAAAAGTTGTCTAACTCTCTCAGGTGAGTATCCAGAGCCTATAGCACTTGTAGATATAATGTCCCACAGGAACTAAGCCCTAATCCTATGCAGATTTGAACCTAAACTGATGATCTTGAAGGTCACTTGGTATTGTCATAAAAACCAATAACCAAAGCAACTGAGAAGATTTCTGGGTTTGCGCTCTCGTCCTTGCAAATCCTTTTGCTTACCAGACGCATTAAATCAGCGCTGCCCACCTTAGGGAAATTACAGTGCTAGCCTCCATCCTTCTGTGAAGAAACTCTGTCCTTGTCTAACAGATTTGATGGCAGGTTTAATTGAGGGCATTCTGGCTCTTGCTTTTCAATTAGTTCAGTCTGAAACTGATCTATTTTGGTTCCAACTGTTGCTGAATGATTAAGATGAGAGTAGAGAGGTGGAAACTTAACCTGTAAATCACAGACATTTAGTGGTTAGAAGCAGATGTAACTTTTAAAATACTGTAAATTTGACATTTCTGTGTTTTAATATTTCAATTTTGAACATACAAGCTGCAATATGAGGAAGTTGTGAACTGGCTCTTATATCTTCTAACAAAGCTGACAGTCCAATCTTCAGGTTATCAAAAAGCTGGGAAATAGTTTTCTTGTAATGATACTGGGAGAGCCATCTAAATTAAATGCTAAACCGTCAAGTGCCACTTGTATTTCTCATTTGGGTTAGACCTGGAGAGGTAAAAATCTACCCTTTACCTGTGTACCAAATAAGTGGAAAGTATTTAGAGGTCACAAGTAACTGCTATAAGTAAGGAGTTGGAAAGTTTCTTCTAAACTTCTCGTTTTAACTTGAGCTGCTGCCATTCATTCTTGCTCTGAAGCAATATTGGGTGCGTGCATGTCTCCATATTTAAAAAGCTGTTATAGTAAGTTACTGAAACCTAATGGACTACATCTTAACTTTCCATATTTAAGTGGCATGCAAGAATTACTTTAAAAATTGTTATTGGCTCCAGTGACGATTGCAGTTTTTGGAGTCTTGTTTCAGAGACCTATGGCTGTGAAAGAGCAAATAGATAATGTGGACTTAAGTATGAAAAGTAGTAGTGTTGGGCTCCAGTGGAGCTATAAAATGTTATCCGTTGATCATGGGGTCATTTCCTATGGGAGCAGAGATAAGTGGGTGACAGTAGGTGTCATATTCATGCCCTTCCTTTCTCAGTAGAGAGGTGACACTGGAATTGGTCTCGCTTAGGAGACCTGCCCAACCTGAATGGGGAAACTCCTAGCCCACTGAAATACTGATAGGGTGCTGACTTGGGGATGGGAGACTTGTGTGTTTTGAGCATACAGCCCAGACTTTCAGTTTTTAAAAAAACTTACAGCTTTTAATGGTGTTAAATGAATTGGCACCTGCGATGAGGAAAGGAAACAAATGGCAGGTTCATTTTAAGTGAAAGTGATAAAATGGATCCCAAAATGAGGTCTTGAGGTCTGTGACCTGTCAGAGCTGAGCTGAAGTCTCTGGTACCAAGCACTGCACATCAGATCTACAAAATGATATTGAAGTAGATGCTGATCACATGTGCATTCTTTCTGTTTTCACAGCACCATTATGGAAGAAGCTTGGCTCTTCCAGAAGTTAATAGTCTTTCTCAGGTGCCAGTGACTGTGGTATCAAGACACTACTCCCATCCACTTCTGTACCTGCCAAACCCTTTTATCTCTCTATATAGAGAGAAAGATAAATGTTGAAATGAGGAAAAGTTGGTCTTGCATCCTGAGCTGTTGATTCATCCTGGAGAAATGTTTCCCTTTTGCCCAGGTCTCCTGCCGAATATGTTAGAATTAGACTGGTCTGGTCTGTTTGTTAGTAAACTTATCACTTGAATTTCTATGGGGCTTGGGCAGTATTTTCATTTTTATGGATTATGGAATCCAGTATATACACACATTACATCTAATCCATATGACACCTGAACATCAGAATCTATTCATTCCTCTTGGTGAAGGAGTGAATTCCAACTTTACCTGTTGGTCCAGACTTCTCATCCTCCCAGAGCTGAAATATAGGACACTGCCTGCCAAGTGCAGAACACTGACACTGAAGTAAGGCAGCCATATCTTCTCTTTCTCTTTGAATTTGGGTGGTTATAGTCCGTCAGCATCTGTACCATTGCGTCTACTTGTGCTTTTTCAGAAGTGTTCTGCCTTCTTGGCTTATAACACATGGGTAACGGAGTACAGATCGGGAGAAGCACATGAGACCTAGCTATGTGGGAGCTACATGAATACTGCTCTTACTGTGCAACTTAAAGACTGTAAAGTGAAACAGTGCTTGGAAAATTGCTGAACAGTATAACGTCTCACTAAAACTGGGACAATTATGCGGTGGTGTTTTCTTTGTCAGTGAAGTCTTAATGGCATTTATGCAGCAGCATTCTTGTTATGTAGCTTTTAAAGCTTCCTAATTACTGGCTTTTGTGAAATAACATTCATGGTAAGAAGTAATCTTAAAATGTTTGAAAATGCAAATTTGTATCCTTAATTTTTTTGCAGGATTTTGCAGATTTAACATCCTCAACCTTTCACATATGTTACCCAGTTCATGTTAGATCTGGACTAAAGCGCCTTTCTTTCTTTTTCTTTCAGCCGGACAATGAAATCTCTTCAGACTGCAACCATGTAAGTATCAGTTGATTTTCTTTGCTCTCTAGCTAGCTATAGCATTAGAAACTTACGTCCTGTAGCAACCCCTGACTATTTTGCAGAGACAGAAAACAACACTTTCCACAAGCTGTAATGTTTTCTGTGCCAATATGGGTTCCTGGGCTGACGCTCAGCAAGGGAACATGGAGCCAATTTCTTTACCACTACACACCGTCTCATTTAGGCTTTCTAAGTTCAGATTTGCAGTAGGAAGGTGCTGGCCGCTTAACTCTAAATCTTCACCTGTGGATCACTTGGGTTAAGCTAGGAGTGTCCAAAATTTCCAGAGTTCTCAGCGTGACCTCATCTTTCTTTTCTGGAGGTGAGTTCCTTGGCTCAAAATGGAGTATTACATGCTGAGGCCTATAGTCTATGAACCACACCTGTGTTAAAGGTGAAGGTAGTTAAACTCTTTTCCGTCCTACGCATAGCCCTCAGTTGGGTAAAGCCTGAAAATCCCTGATTTTAAATTGTGTGGTGTATTCAACAACAGGTCCTCTCTGTGTAAGCTGGATCATGGAGATTTTCACAAAGCATAAAAGGTAGAAAGAAACCAGACATTGACATATTTGTCTTGACAAAGAGCAGAGAGTTGCCCAGTTACCTCAGGAGGTAATTGTGACAGTTCCCAGGGCTGTGGGCATCTCTGCCTTTAGCATGAGGAAGCCTTGTCTGTGCCGGCTGTGGGTCAGCTTCCAACTCCACTGGCTATGGGCAATAGAGGCCCCGCTGTCACTCTGCAAGTTAGTGACAGGCACACTCCAACTCTTGAGCTGTCCAAGAGTCTCTCTGGAGTGTCCGGCCCCTCGTCCACTGGGCTCGCAGTATTCACAGATTTGCTGCTTCCAAAGACACAGTACATCCCGGCTTACCAGTTCCTCCTCTGATCACTGCTCTGCTTAATGCATAGCACTTAAATTTGTTTATATTGCAAACAAGTATACATTTATTTAGCAAAGTATAGAGATTCAAGAAGTAGCAAATAGAAGAATTGGAAACAAACGGTTACATATAAAATAAGGCAAAGTGCAGTCTCGAGCCTAGATTTAATTAACAAAGTATTCATGTCTTGTGGAGTATTGCTCACCCCAAATCCTTGCCAGGCTTTACAGCCAGGCAAGCTGTGGCCCTTCTTTCATGAGAAGCCTGCTGTCTAGCTGCTAGCTGCTAGCATTGCCTGCTAGCTGAAGGATTCCATGTGTCCCTTTGCACTCCCTGTGCCATCAGCCAGTTGGCACCCGAGGGTCACTGGGTGTCAGGAATATTCTGAAGAGTACTGTACTCTTGCACTTAATGCTCTTAGCCTTAGAAAAATCTGGTTTACACAGTCATCTTCATTCACTAAAAATCTTAGCCACTCACATGGAAACTGCTGTTGCAGCTTGGAAAAGAACACAATCAGTTTGGTTTATTGTTTCTAAAGCTATGGGAAGGTATAGTGTTTGGCGAGAGGAACATGCTGCTGGGTCTAGGACAGGTTTTCGTCGGCTTACCTTGTTTATCAATGACCAGCCTATCATTATCAAAATTCCAGTTTGCCAAGCTGGCACTTGGAATTCACTGTTGTAGTTGAATTCAATTTGGTAATTTTGCTAGTTTAGTGTTCATTCTTAAATAAAATAATTAGATTAGTTTTTATACAGTACTAAATGTCTTTGCTAGGATTGTGCAGTGTATTTCTGAGCTCCTGAAATGGTAGGGGCATTCTCCAAGTGCCTGCTTGGTATGTGTTGACTTCATCCATCAGGCCTGATGGATGATCTTGTAAATTCATAGATTCGACAGCCAGAAGGGACCATCTCTGCCCTCCTTCTAGCACAGGCCAGAGAACTGCCCCACAGTCTTCCAGCTTGTACTTTTTCTTCCTGATGTAATAGGCTGTAGAAAGCCCAGGTTCTTGCTGCTGCAAGCAAGGCTTCAGGTCCAACAACTTCAGAATCCTAGATTGCCCATCCTCTCCCCCCACCACAAATAAATAAAAAGGAACAAGCTCCTAGTATGTCAGAACTAAAACACTCTCAACAGCCCAGGCTGGATCCACAGCCTGTAGCCATTCTATTATGACTGGTGCTGCAAAGAGGACCTGGTGCCAAGAGGCCCCCTCGTCATGGCCCAGTGCATAGAACAGGTGATAAAAATACCGAAGGGGTCATGCATAAAAGTATCCCTGGGTGTGGGATTGAGGTGTGGGATTGAGAATCAAATGTGTTTTGCATCTGATAATTGATCGTGTTCTCCCTTCCCCACTCTGCCCGAAGAGTCCCTCAGATCAGAGTTGCACCTTGGCTCCTACCAGGGAAGTTAAGGCTTTATCCAAACTTCATGTCTGTGAGCAATCCTGCATTTCCCAGCATTCCTTGGTCTGCAGTCTTTGGTTGCATTCTCATTCATCTCCTGTGAAAGCATTTGATCTAGTTTATAGGGACTCGGACCTGTGAACTTTCATCTGAGGGAAAGTCATCTTGGCAGTTACTTTATCTGGGAGTCTCCTGTTTAGTCTATTATTCCAGTATCAGTACATTCTTGCCACCTCTAATGTTAACCTCCCAGTTCATGGTGGAGGTGTGTCTAAAGTCCTTCCCCACCACCAATCTTTGGGCTTCTCCCGTGCATTAGTGTCAGATGATGGCGGCTCTTAATGGCTTTTTCATATCTTTCTGAAAGACCTAAGCACAAGTTTCCCACCCTTTCCAGAATACCCTAAGGACCTGTCATCTCCATGTCTGATCTTTCAAGTACTGGAGTTGAGGGAGTGGAAGAAATACATAGGATTGTTGTTCCTGTGTCATCTTTAATGCTCTGTATGCTGCTGCCTCTGCCTTCTGAAGACTTTTAAACAGTTGTCCTACTTAGATGACAGCACGTCTGCTGCCTAATTTTTTTTATTTTTTTTGTTTTGTTTTATCAAGTGTTGATGTATAATGCAGGTCTGACACAATATTGGCTAGACCCCTTAATAGATTATTTTGTCACAAGTACAAAATATTTGTCTGAAATATACATTTTGTGGTTTAAACTCCTGGTGCTTCTGGAGAGAAGTGCAATAGAATAAGCTAGTAGTGGCAACTGAGATATGAGGCCAGGCTAGCTCCGGTCTGTTGCCAAGTTTATTGAATTCTTGCTACCTTGTCTTACATTTCTTCCTTTAAATTGATCTACTGCTGAGGTGCCATAGGGCAGCTGGAACAACCATGTTTATGGAGAGCAGAATGTGCTAAAAGTGAAATTCATTTTGGATCAGTATAAACAATTAGATCGTATTTAATCAACTAATCCCAGACTCTCTCCTGGCAGGGCAGTGACATACAGGAGTTTGGGTGTTAACTAGATCTGTTGTACTGCTGAAATGCTATTAGCCTTTCCAAGAGAGAACTCCTAAATTTTAATGGCGTACCATCACAACACAATTTGTCCTAGATGTTATCTTGTTAATAGCCTTCTGAAGTGGGAAGTGAATGAGCAGCTTACTGGAATCTCCTTTCCAGCCAGGATGGTGTTAGAAGGTTTCTGGCATGAATCCAGTTCATACTGAGGGCATCACTGTATCTGCATAGAGAATACTATGTTACACAACTAATACAGAAATATTAGTGAATTGAATGCATTACTTTGCTAAAAGCTCAGCAGATGTTAACTTAGGATGTCTTCATTGTCTTATAAACAAAGATCATGTGATTCAGAAAATGGATTCATTGGTACCTTTCGTTTTAATGACTCGATTAATGATCATATGTAGAAATTTTGGCTTTGGCAATCGTTTGCTTAAAATGTCAGACGATAGATGGATGACTATTGAGGTCCCTTCCAACCCTGATATAGACTATGATTCTATGACTATATAAGGTTGTAATTAATGTAATTGATGGACTTTTTCTGCATAGCTTTAGATATGACCGAAGAATGAAGCTCATTCATAATGAACCACAGTAAGGGCTTGTCTACACTGCCTGCCAAATCATCAGGCAGTGATCGATCCAGTGAGGGGGTCGATTTATCGCATCTAGTATAGACGCAATAAATCGACTGCTGAGCGCTCTGCTGTCGACTCCGATACTCCACCAGAACAAGAAGTGCAAGCGGAGTTGACAGGAGAGCGTTAGCTATCGACTTAACGCAGTGAAGACACCATGATAAGTAGATCTAAGTACATCGACGTCAGCTACGCTATTCATGTAGCTGAAGTTGTGTATCTTAGATCAACCCCGCGTGGTAGTGTAGACAAGCCCTAAATGTATGTGAAGGAGATTGCCTCAGTTTCTGTTTTAGTCTGAAGCCAAAAAAATCTGTTTATCATCCGTAGTGCAAAACTTCCAACCCTTCCTATACAAAATAATGTATTCTCTCTTTTTATTTAGCTGTTGTGGAACTACAAGTTGAACCTGACTACAGACCTGAAGTTTGAATCCGTGGCCAGAGAGGTCTGTAAGTCCACCATTGCAGAGGTGAGGGTGAAGAAAGGGGATGGCTTCACCTGTTTGTTATATTAGTAGGTTCTTCTTACCCCTCTGCCACCAAAGCGAAAACACTTCAAATCCATCTAAAGAACACGTAGAGCTTGTCTAGATTGGGGAAAATGAGTGGGATGCTAAAATGATAGCTAATTGGTAATTAACGCAGTTTAAACACTGCTTAGAACCTAATATAGACAAAGATGTTAAAAAAACGTGTTAGCTGAACCAGTCTAGACAAGCCCTGTCTACGGGGAGATTGAACTGACAATAGACCATGTCCCATCTTCCACATTTGGGGGGAGGGGAAGGGAGTGGAGGGGGGAGGCTGGTTCCTGGGGATATCATTTGATATTTGCAAAAATGTCTAACTTGAGTTGTAGTAAGTGGTTGGACAGGAGGAATGATAAGAACAGAATGAAGAGAAACGATAAACTAAGAAGTCCTCAGTTCCTGCTTGACCTGTCACAAATCCACAGGGACTGGTCTATGGCCCAGTCCCTTGGAAGTGGCCTCTTTTAGTGTGCTGTACCCCAAAGACCCACACAGTTCCATAGGGGCAGGTCCATGGCCTCTGAGTCTCTGAAATTGGGCCTTCCACAATCCCTTTCTCTCTCCATGGCTCCCTGCAAAAATCCAGCCAAAACAGTCTCCTGTGGGAGGCTTGTACTGTGCCCCTTCAGGGCACAATGTTCTCAGTATTTGCAGCGACAACAGCAACATTTTCAAAACAAGGGAACAATTTATTAGTCATCAGGCATACAGAATCTGAAAGTCCTTAGAGTAGCAGAGACACAAAAGGTTAAGACATGGTCCATGCTGGCCCAACTTGTGTAATCAGCCAGCCAAGCTGTTACGGAATCCATTTCTCTGTCTGCTTTTCAGTCCCCAAGGAAAACGTCTGTCCCCCACTGTGCCCAAAGGCCAGCCCTTGTCCCAGCCACCTAACACCTTGCCCCTTTTTTCTCTACCTGGGGCCTTTGCTCCGCTTTCCTGTCTAAAAGTGGGGAAAATCTACTACTTCTTGGTCATTGGTTGCGAACTATAACTGTCCTGTCCATTGGGGTTCCCATTGTTTTTCTGAATTATCCATTGATGTGGGTTGGTTCCCGCCAGTTGTTTAATGACCCATTCATTCCGCCACAGACAGCTAAATGAGAAACACCTCAGGTCTGCCCCCAAGAGCAGATCTGACCCTTTGCACCCCCTGGATAGGAATGCAGAGTACATTGGGAAAGTGAGGCACACACAGGAATTCTAAAAATATTAAAGATTCCTACTTTGTCACACCTTCCACCAGGTGTTTTGTGTAGATTGGATCCTTCCATTCTTTACTGAGTACTAACAGCCACTCCATACTTAAGGTTGCAATCGAGTTTCCATTACAAACCTCATTTTCCATGTTCCCTTCCCCAGTAAAATCCATGTGTCATATTGGCCTCAAAATTGGTTAGCTAGGTCTGGGATCAAGGTAGAATTTTTCTTTTAAATTTGAAGTGGTTCAAACAACGGGTTCCTGGATGATGAACTCTTCTAGTTTTAGCTTGCCCTAAGAGTTAGTTATCTAGTTTGGCACTCTGCTGTGTTTGGAAGTTTATAGCTACAAAATGGAAGCAATACCACAAATATCTCTTCAAGCTGACACTTTGCAGTCAGAGTTAAGCCAAATGCTTTCTATTTTCAGCTCTTTGGTTTCTGTAATAGAGCTGCTACAGAATTTTTACAACCCAAGCATGTTTGAGAATGCTCCCTTATCAAAGCACAGTTAATTTCCATTTTTATATGACTGTCTAGCATTCTTGTAAACATTACACTATAAATCTTAGATAAAAGCTCCTAAATGCAGTGGAGAAAGACACAGAATTTTAATTGTACATTAACTGCCATAGTCTTCCTCTTACATAATTTTGTGGTGAATAATGATACAAACAGGTGGCATCCTGGTTTTATAAAATTCCAGTTTGATTTTAAAATCAATCATACATGCTACAACTCTTACTGATATTTAACAGCAAAGTAGATGCATGAAACAATCTTGGTTTTGCATTGGATAATGTAGATTATCAACTTGAAATTTTGCAAACTGACTAATAAAAAGGCGGAGCTTTTAATAGACAACCCTTTAAAATGTTTAAGAATTAAAAACTCAAACCATACCTTCCTATTGGGGGAACATGACTTTAATTTTTATTTAATACATTACATACCAATTTGAATTGTCCTGTTTGGTTCTAGACCACTTTGGCTACATTTTGATTTTAATATATTGTGATTTTTCTCAAAAGCCCTTGAGGGAATTAGGCAACCAATTTCCATTGGAAGTCACCAGGAGTTAGGCACCCTAAAAGTTTACTATTAAAATGCAACAAAGAGTCCTGTGGCATCTTATAGACTAATAGATGTATTGGAGCATGAGCTTTCCTGGGTGAATACCCACTTCGTCAGATGCATGTCTATTAAAATGGTTAATGCTAATGTGAAATGGTAGACTAATAGACTTTAAGGTCAGAAGGGACCATTTTGATCATCTAGTCTGACCTGCACAGTGCAGGCCACAGAATCTCACCCACCCACTCCTGTAACAAAGCCCTAACCTATGTCTTTGTTATTGAAGTCCCCAAATTGTGGTTTGAAGACCTCAAGCTGCAGAGAATCCTCCAGCAAGTGACCCGTGCCCCATGCTGCAGAGGAAGGTGAAAAACCTCCAGGGCCTCTGCCAATCTGCCCTGGAGGAAAATTCCTTCCCGACCCCAAATATGGCGATCAGTTAAACCCTGAGCATGTGGGCAAGACTCACCAGCCAGCACCCAGGAAAGAATTCTCTGTAGTAACTCAGATCCCACCCCGTCTAACATCCCATCACAAACCACTGGGCATACTTATCTGCTAATAATCAAAGATCAGTTGCCAAATTAATTGCCAAAATTTGGCTATCCCATCATACCATCCCCTCCATAAACTTATCAAGCTTAGTCTTAAAGCCAGATAGGTCTTTTGCCCCCACTACTCCCCTTGGAAGGCTGTTCCAGAATTTCACTCCTCTAATGGTTAGAAACCTTCCTCTAATTTCAAGTCTAAACTTCCTAGTGTCCAGTTTATATCCATTTGTTCTTGTGTCCACATTGGTACTAAGCTTAAATAATTCCTCTCCCTCCCTAATATTAATCCCTCTGATATATTTATAAAGAGCAATCATATCCCCCCTCAGCCTTCTTTTGGTTAGGCTAAACAAGCCAAGCTCTTTCAGTCTCCTTTCATAAGACAGGTTTTCCATTCCTCGGATTATCCTAGTAGCCATTCTCTGTACCTGTTCCAGTTTGAATTCATCCTTCTTAAACATGGGAGACCAGAACTGTACACAGTACTCCAGATGAGGTCTCACCAGTGCCTTGTATAATGGTACTAACACCTCCTTATCTTTGCTGGCAATACCTCACCTGATGCATCCTAAAACCGCATTAGCTTTTTTAACGGCCATATCACATTGGCGGCTCATAGTCATCCTGTGATCAACCAATACTCCGAGGTCCTTCCCCTCCCCTCCTGCCCCTGGAAATTTCCACTGCTTGCATCCGAAGAAGTGGGTATTCACCCACGAAAGCTCATGCTGCAAAACGTCTGTTAGTCTATAAGGTGCCACAGAACTCTTCGCTGCTTCTACAGAACCAGACTAACATGGCTACCCCTCTGATACTTCCCCTCCTATGTTACTTCCAACTGATGTGTCCCCAATTTATAACTAAACTTCTTGTTGTTACTCCCTAAATGCATGACCTTGCATTTTTCACTATTAAATTTCATCCTATTACTATTACTCCAGTTTACAAGGTCATCCAGATCTTCCAGTATGATATCCCGGTCCTTCTCTGCGTTAGCAATACCTCCCAGCTTTGTGTCATCTGCAAACTTTATTAGCACATTCCTGCTTTTTGTGCCAAGGTCAGTAATAAAAAGATTAAATAAGATTGGTCCCAAAACCGATCCCTGAGGAACTCCACTAGTAACCTCCTTCCAGCCTGACAGTTCACCTTTCAGTATGACGTGTTGTAGTCTCCCCTTTAACCAGTTCCTTATCCACCTTTCAATTTTCATATTGATCCCCATCTTTTCCAATTTAACTAATAATTCCTCATGTGGAACCGTATCAAATGCCTTACTGAAATCGAGGTAAATTAGATCCACTGCGTTTCCTTTGTCTAAAATATCTGTTACCTTCTCAAAGAAGGAGATCAGGTTGGTTTGGCACAATCTACCTTTTGTAATACCATGTTGTATTTTGTCCCAATTACCATTGACCTCAATGTCCTTAACTACTTTCTCCTTCAAAATTTTTTCCAAGACCTTACATACTACAGATGTCAAACTAACAGACCTATAGTTACTCGGACCACTTTTTTTCCCTTTCTTAAAAATAGGAACTATGTTAGCAATTCTCCAGTCGTACGGTACAACTCCTGAGTTTACTGATTCATTAAAAATTCTTGCCAATGGGCTTGCAATTTCATGTGCCAGGTCCTTTAATATTCTTGGATGAAGATTATCTGGGCCCTCTGATTTTGTCCCATTAAGCTGTTCGAGTTTGGCATCTACCTCGGATGTGGTAATATCTACCTTCATATCCTCATTCCCATTTGTCCTCCTACCATTATCCCCAAGATCCTCATTAGCCTCATTAAAGACTGAGGCAAAGTATTTGTTTAGATATTGGGCCATGCCTAGATTATCCTTAACCTCCATTCCATCCTCAGTGTTTAGCGGTCCCACTTCTTCTTTCTTTGTTTTCTTCTTATTTATATGGCTATAGAACCTTTTAGTATTGGTTTTAATTCCCTTTGCAAGGTCCAACTCTACATGGCTCTTAGCCTTTCTCACTTCATCCCTACATGTTCTGACCGCAATAAGGTAACTTTCCTTGCTAATCCCTCCCATCTTCCACTCCTTGTAGGCTTTCTGCTTTTTCGTAATCACCTCTCTGAGATGCTTGCTCATCCAGCTTGGTCTACAACTCCTGCCTATGGTTTTTTTCCCCTTTCTTGGGATGCAGGCTTCTGATAGTTTCTGCAGCTTCGACTTGAAGTAATTCCAGGCTTTCTCCGCCTTTAGATCCACAAGTTCTTCAGTCCAATCCACTTCCCTAACTAATTTCCTTAATTCTTTAAAGTTATCCCTTTTGAAATAAAAAACCCTAGTCCCAGATCTATTTTTGTTTATCCTTCCATCTAGTTTGAACTGAATTAGCTCATGATCACTCGAACCAACGTTGTCCCCTACAACCATTTCTTCTATGAGGTCCTCACTACTCACCAAAACCAAATCTTAAATGGCATCCCCTCTTGTTGGTTCTTCAGCTACTTGGTGAAGAAATCCATCAGCTATCACATCCAGAAAAATCTGAGCCCTATTATTACTACTAGCACTTGTCCTCCAGTCTATATCTGGGAAATTAAAGTCTCCCATGATCACACAATTCCCATTAGTGTTTACTTCATTAAAAATATTAAAGAGGTCTCTATCCATATCCAGCTCAGATCCCGGTAGTCTGTAGCACACCCCAAGCACTATGTCAGGGGAGGCTTTAGTAGCTTTCTTTCCCACTGTGATTTTTGCCCAGACAGACTGTCTTATCCATTCCATCACTTCTTATTTCTTTACAGTTAACCTCATCATTGATATACAGTGCAACTCCACCACCTCTGCCTTTATTTCTGTCTTTCCTAAATAGCACATAGCCTTCAATACCTGTACTCCAGTCATGACTACTATTCTACCATGTTTCTGTTATCCCTATAATATCTGGTTTCACTTCCTGCACCAGTAGCTCTAGTTCCTCCATTTTGTTACCTAGGCTCCTCGCATTAGTGTACAAACATCTTAATGTTTGCCGTTTGGTTTCACTGACATTCTTTACCAGGTTAGGCACAGACATTCTACCACCAGTATCACCAATTAGACTGGTATCTATACTACCTTTCCTCCTTATGTCCATTCTCCTGCCCATGGCTGCATCCTCTCTTAGTTTGTTTTCTTCCCTGTCAATGTTGAATTCTGGCGTGGAGATTACCTGGACATCTCCCCCAAATTCCTAGTTTAAAGCTCTGTTAATCTGTTGTGCCAGCCTCCATCCTAGAAGTCTATTTCCCTCCTTACTCAGGTGAAGTCCGTCCCGAGAGAACAGTCCTTTGTCCATGAATGCTTCCCAATGGCTGTACATCCCAAAGCCCTCCTTATAGCACCACTGCCTGAGCCATCTGTTGATCGCCATAATCTTGTCACACCTTTGTTGCCCTTCTCTAGGAACCGGCAGAATACCACTGAAGATCACCTGAGCCTCGATTTCCTTAAGCGTCTTCCCCAGTCTGGCATAGTCTCCCTTGATACATTCCAGCGAGAATCTAGCCGTATCATTTGTTCCCACATGAAGGACAATCAGCGGATTCTTTCCTGCTCCCATTAGGATCCTTTTCAGCCTCAGGTCCACATCCCGTATCTTAGCCCCCGGCAGACAGCACACCCTTCTGTTCTCCGGATCAGCTCTAGTTACAGGTCTGTCTATCCTTCTCAGTAACGAGTCCCCAATCACGTAGACTTGCCTTTTCCTGGTGACAGTGTGATTCTCCGATCTATCCCCTGTTCTCTCTGGCTGCAAGTCCTCTTGATTCCTATTCACCCTTGCAGTCCTCTGTAACCCATCCCGTATCCTCCTGGGGCTCATGTTTGGTGTTGTCTCCATTGTCTCTTCCCCTGTTCCTATAGGACTAGCTGCTCTTCTCTTCTTCCTTCCCCTCTCACCTTCAGTGATCACCTGCTGTGCCCCTTCTTCATTTTCCAACTCTGCAAACCTGTTCCTGAGCTCTATTTCTCCTTCACTGGCCCGTCTTTTCCTCTGCCTGGTTCTCTTAGTCACATGCTTCCACTGTCCACTTTCCTCACCCAGCAGTCTCCCCTCAGAGTTCTTTGGTCCTGTTTCCATCTGCAAGTCTGAGCTTTTCCCTTCAGCGTCCTCATGTCTTTGCTCCATCATCCGCTCGAACCCTCTTCTACACTCTACCAGAGTTTCCACTTGCATCTCCAGTCCTCGGATCTTTTCTTCCATCAGCTTTATCAGGCGGCACTTCATGCAGACAAAACTCTTTTCAGGTACCCCCTCCAGGATCATGTACATGCTGCAGCTTCCACATCCAGTCATCCTCATTGTGTCTTTCACTGCTGCCTCTGTATTAGGCATAGCCTTCCCACCTAAATCCTGTTAGTCCAGGAAACACAAACCAAAACAAACCCCCAACAGGCCCCACAACACCGGCAGACCACCACCCACTCCCTTCACTAGGCTATCAGTTCCTCTGCCTAGGTCTATAAGTCTCCTCCGCAAACTCCCCCTGTAAACTCTCCTGTTTACAGCTCTGTTTGCTGGCTCCTGTTCCGCTGCAGCTGTCTATGCCGCTGCCTGACTGGCTGGCTACCTTTATAGGACCCTTAAGCAGGGAAGCCCCACCCCCTAAGCAGGGCTCTGCTTCTCTCCCAGCACCCTGCCCCTACCAGCCTCCACACATGCAAACTACAAAATACAATACACAAAATACAAAAACCTGCTCCTCCAACAGAACTCCCACTGAAACTCCCCTGTTTACAGCTCTGTTTGTAATATTATGGTTTGTATAAGCATTTGGCCAGGAGTTTAACCCACGATAACAGTTGGCTTCCTCTAGAGCCAAAAATGGGGTTTCTTTAGAAGTGGCCAGAAGCAGCAAGCTAGTACTTGCTGTGTTCTCTGCACAGTTGACTGAGCTAGACCCCATCTTTGAAACTGAATTATTTGCCCTTAACTCAAAAGAAATTATGCATTTTGTCTTGTCTTTAGTGATCTCACCCAACAACTCTTATAAATGTAATTTCTCTAGGGGTTATATAGGTTAAAATGTTGAAATTACACTATATTTTTAATGTTAAATTATTTGATAAAACCATTGTCCTTACGAATGAGGTTTTTAAATGGCCACATGCTATAGTTAGCTGGTATGTTTAGAAAATAATTGATAGATTATCAGGCCAAAAGGAGTCACTGTGATCATCTAAATCAGGCCTGCACAACTCGTAAAGCGGTGAGGGCCACATTCCTCCAAAGAAAACAGCTGAGGGCCAAAACCTCCCGGCCCTGCAGAAACAAACCCTCCTTCCCCAGCGCCGCCACACCAAAACAGCTGTGGGCCAAAAAGGAAGGTTGGGGGTGGGGAGGTGATACTTTATTTTAAATCAGCCGGGGGCTCCCAGCTGAAGAGGTGGCTGAGAGCCCTCAGGGTCAAATTAAAGGGCTCGGGGCTCCGGCAGCTGGGGGAACCCAGCAGGGCCGGCTCTAGGTTTTTTGCTGCCCCAAGCAAAAAAAAATTTGGCTGTTCCCCATCCCAGCCCTGGGCTCCCCCCTCTACCCCCTGCTGTCCCAGTCCTGGGCTCTCCCCCTACCGACCCACACCCCTGCCGCCCCAGCACTGGGCTTCCCCTTTTCCTCCCCACCAGTGCCCTCCCTCCACCCTGCTGCTGCCCCAGCCCTGGCCCTCCCCCCAGCAGTTCCCCCCTCCTGCCACCCCAGCCCTGGGTCACTGGTAACGCTCCCAGGGCGGGTCATTCAGCAGGAAATTTGGATGTGCACAAAACACAGACAGGACTGGTTCCCATATGGTTACAGAGCTGCAGTAAAGTGGAACAATTTTCAGCTTGTGTGATTGGAGGATATCTGGATGCATATTATAAGCCTGTCCTCCATAAATGAGGAAAAGTTGAGGTGCCTTTATTATTCTTTTGTTCCGCTCTTTCTTTCTATGGGGAATTTGCCAATGCAATATCACTGTCTTCCTTTTAAACAAACAAAAAGGCAATGGCTGTTGAAAATAGCAATTCCAGTCCTAATAAGCATTTCTTGCTCAATTTTATCCTACTTTTTCTACAGCAAGTTACAGTGGATCAGTATATTTGATTTGGGAGAAATGAAGTAACAGCTGCCCAAACTGAGCTTGAGCACTCCTGAATTTTGAGGTGTTCAAATCTGGAAGGCAGGTGCTGGGGGGTAGGGGGGGCTGTGGGCTCCGTGGGGGAGCATGGCAGCAACTGTCTGGAGCTGCACGGAGCCAGACACGCTGGTCTGAGTGGCACGGTAAGGGGGCTGCGGGGTTGGAGAAGGGGTATGGGGTTCCCGGGGGGGCAGTCAAGGGACAGGGAGCAGGGGGGGTTAGATGGGACGGAGGTTCAGGGGACAGGCAGCAGTTGGATAGGCATGGGAATCCCGGGGGTTTATCCAAGGACCAGCGGTGTTAGATAGGGGGTGGAAGTCCTGGGGGCAGTTGGGGCGGGGTCCAGGGAGGGGGCAATCAGCGGCCGCGGGCGGGGATTCAAAGGGTTCTGGGCTGCCAGTCGCTGTGGGGAGCCCTGAGCCCTTTAAATCCCAGCCACGGCTGGGAATCGCTGCGGGCAGCCCAGAGCCCTTTGACTCCCGGCCGCGGCTGGGATTTAAAGGGCTCTGGGCTCCCCTCCGCTGCAGGCAGCCCAGAGCCCTTTGATTCCCTGCCACGGCCGGGAATCAAAGGGCTCTCGGCTGCCCGCAGAGCGCCGTGTGCGGGGGATTTAGAATCCCCCCGCGGGCCGCACGGTGAGGCTCCACGGGCCGCATGTTGTGCAGGCTTGTGCTAGATGGAAGAGCTCTAACCATTAGAGTAGTGACATTCTGGAATAGCCTTCCAAGGGGAGTAATGGGAGCAAAAGACATATCTGGCTTTAAGACTAAGCTTGATAAGTTTATGGAGGGGGATGGTATGATGGGACAGCCTAATTTGGGCAATTAATTGATCTTTGATTATTAGCAGGTAAGTATGCCCAGTGGTCTGTGATGAGATGGCTTTTTTAAAACTCCTTGGGTATATCTACACAGAATTTTGGAGTGGGAGTGAGCCTGCCAGCCCAGGTCGACAGATTTGGGCTAGCGCTCCAAGTATAGCTGTATAGACAGCACTCTGAATTTGTGATTTGGACTCTGAAGCCCACCTCCCGCACTAGTGTTCCAGCCTGAACCACAGCTTTAGATTGCTGTGTACACAGTTATTTAGTGCTAGCATGAGCCCCACTAGCCTGGTCTGTTGCCTCGGGCTGGGAGTCTCACTACTGCTTGGCCCAAACTGATGTGTAGACATAACTTTCATCACACCGTTTGTACACCTGCTGATCTAAAAATGTCTAACTGCTCCTACTAAATAATTGAACACAACTCTTTCTCTGAACAGATCAAAGAATGTGCAGATGAGTTAGCTGGGAAAGGCTACTTGGTGTCCTGTTTGGTGGACCATAGAGGTAACATCACTGAATACCAGTGTCACCAGTATATCACCAAAATGACAGCCATCATCTTCAGTGATTACCGTCTGATCTGTGGCTTCATGGATGATTGCAAGAATGATATTAATGTCCTCAAGTGTGGCAGCATTCGACCTGGAGAAAAGGTA
Organism: Mauremys reevesii; assembly: GCF_016161935.1. NCBI lineage: Eukaryota > Metazoa > Chordata > Testudines > Geoemydidae > Mauremys > Mauremys reevesii. Next base: position 2,576,417 of record NC_052638.1, read on the forward strand.
TCCACAGAGCAGGTGGATGGGAAGTGGGTTCATAGAGATGATACTCGGGGAAATTGGATGCTATTGTGGGACTTCTATGTACACCAGACTTAATTATAATGACTGAAAACCAGCAAAAGAGACACAAACTACCAAAAAAGGTGACGTGTCTCTGCTTGCAGTGATTACCTCTTTAACAAGTTGTCTCAATTATTGTTAATGCTTGAAGTACTTTACTGACATGCTAGGAAATATGCTGTTGTACTTGCTGCCACCTCAGCTGCGATTGATTTGTCTCCACTCCCACCAGACCTCCAACACAATTTAAAATAATAAACAAATTATGTCTTTGGTGAAGCTTATGTGACTTTTGCTTTATATGGTGACTCTACAGTCAGAATTAACTAGACCTGTCTCTAGAAAAACTTCTCTGCTCCTGGATGCACACTGTCAAATCTGATCTAGGAAAGTCTTTAGTATAGGGGAGGCTGCTCGTGTGGCCTGCCCGACCCATCCCTCTTTTCTCAGGGGGTTTAAATTTGATACAAAACAAAGCAGAACTCAGATCTTGCTGTGCAGATGTCTTCATGGGCCTTCGTTCGTGTTTTTTTGCAGCATACCATTTGCTGCAAGAAGAAAGAGAAGGTTTGGTAGAAGGGTTCTTTGGAACCTCTGGTGTATTTAAGAGACGTTCACTAATAGTGTACTCTTTTTATGAATTAAAAAGTCCATTTGCCCTTTCACCCTCCATTGGTTAATTTCTGGGCTGTTAAAATAGACTGTGTTGTCCCTGTTAATGCCCCCTTCATTCCGCGCATATTAGTTTGAGTGTTTTAATGTTTGTTCCTGATTGGTTGGTCAGCCCTGATCACATCTTCCAGCTCTTGCAGCACCCCATCTGACTGTACAGCATCACATTTCACTGGAAGTGTGGGGCAGTAGCCAGTTTAGACAAGCTATACCCACTTCAATGATGATTGTTCATTAATGAACCATTTAAAGACACCAAAGACGTTTGGTAGGATAATTGGAGGAAGTAGGATGGATTTCTAGGTACTACCTCCACATTCCTATTTCAGTGGAGCTTATGTAATCAACATTATGGTACTGTTTGTATCAGTGATGACAAGGGATAAAGTTAAACTTGACTAAACTTTGTACAGTGCTTTGAAATACAAAGTCCTTAACTTTAATTACATTGCTACAGGTTGAATCAACCACTGGTGGAATGGTGAAAAGGTGCTGTCCTAGAAAATAGAACAATTTCTTGGTGGAGATGCAGATGGGGTGCTTTGCTGCTCCAGTGAGACCTTCACTGGCATTAACGGATCCTTTACTGTGCAGCATCTTAAATTGCAATGCAAATGCGGACAGGAAGGTTGTATAACTGAACAGCAGGAAGTGCAAGGAGGAACTGCTTAGACCAGCTTGTTCTGTGGCTGTTCCTAGTCTGGGGAAATGAGTGAAACTGGCAGGCCCCTAGAGCTTTGGATTGGTAATTGTCTTTGAGTACTTTTCAGCAACCTTGATTTCTCCATAAAATGAAACCTCTGTTTTTGTCCTTTTAAACTGGAAGGTCTTTGGGACAGAGACTTAAATCACAAGTATGGGATTGGTCCCCTATACTGAGTTGGCACTTAACTGTGGATTGACCAAATTAAAATATTTATAGAACCAGTGAAGGAATCTAGCTGAGAGGGAGAATAATAAGAGTGCTGAATCATAGAATATCAGGGTTGGAAGGGACCTCAGGAGGTCATTTAGTCCAACCCCCTGCTCAAAGTAAGACCAATCCCCAACTAAATCATCCCAGCCAGGGCTTTGTCAAGCCTGACCTTAAAAACCTCTAAGGAAGGAGATTCCACCACCTCCCTAGGTAACCCATTCCAGTGCTTCACTACCCTCCTCGTGAAATAGTTTTTCCTAATATCCAACCTAAACCTCTCCCAGTGCAACTTGAGACCATTGCTCCTTGTTCTGTCATCAGGTACCACTGAGAACAATCTAGATCCATCCTCTTTGGAACCCTCTTTGAGGTAGTTGAAAGCAGCTATCAAATCCCCCCTCATTCTTCTCTTCTGCAGACTAAACAATCCCAGTTCCCTCAGCCTCTCCTCATAAGTCATGTGCTCCAGCCCCCTAATCATTTTTGTTGCCCTCCGCTGGACCCTTTCCAATTTTTCCACATCCTTCTTATAGTGTGGGGCCCAAAACTGGACACAGTACTCCAGATGAGGCTTCACCAATGTCGAATAGAGGGGAATGATCATGTCCCTCGATCTGCAGGCAATGCCCCTACTTATACAGCCCAAAATGCCATTAGCCTTCTTGGCAACAAGGGCACATTGTCGATTCATATCCAGCTTCTCGTCCACTGTAGCCCCTAGTTCTTCGAGTGCTTGCTCATATCGATTCCAATTAGGTGTGCGTGCGCCGCGTGCACGCTCGTCGGAAGATTTTTACCCTAGCAACACTCGGTGGGTCGGCTGGGTCGCCCCCGGCGTGGCGCCGCTATAGCGCCGGATATATACCCCTGCCGACCCAACGGCCTTTCAGTTCCTTCTTCCCGCCCATGACGGTCGTTGGAACTGTGGAGCGCGGCTTTGCTGACCTCCACGTCCCTAGCCTACTCGTAGTTCTTTACTCTTTACTGTGTTTATAGTTCGAGTTCTTGTAGTTATAGTTAGTTTTAGTACTTATCTTTATAGTTAGTGTATATAGTTGAAGGGGGGATTGGGGATTAGCCCCTTTCCTCCGACCAGGTACGGGCCCATACCCAAGGCACCGGGATTCAAACCGTGCTCGGTGTGCCAGAAGCCGATGCCAATAGGGGATCCCCACGACTCCTGCCTCAAGTGCTTAGGGGAATCCCACCTTACGGACAAGTGCCGCATTTGCAAGTCATTCAAACCAAGAATGAAGAAGGAGCGGGACTTTCGATTAAAGCAGCTCCTCATGGAGTCGGCACTTAGTCCTGCAGCACCGGTACCGAGTGCCCAACAGACTGGCTCGGTGAGGAAACGCCCCTTTGGCACCGGATCACTCAGGCACCGAGAAGGAGTACCGGCACCGACTCCCCGGCACCGCTCCCTTTCCCCAACTGGGAAACGCCATAGTGCTCTGACCCCAGCCTCGCAGAAGGAGCGCTCATCTAAGTTGGTTCGTCGGACGCCGGCACCGCAGATGGCAGCTCCACCTAGCGCGGCACCATTGATTCTGGTCCCACAAGGGCTGTTGAATCCGGTGCCAGATAGCTTCCCGGCTCATGCTGTGGTTGAGCTCGCTCTCCCTTCTACGCTGGAGACCTTCTCTACAGCAAGAGAGCTCATTGCTATGACGGAGCCGATACATCCTCAACCCCCGGCACTGCCGGTGCGGGTTGTTCAATCCGTCGGCAAGCTGGCCCTGATACGGCCTCCTTCCGTCGGTCCACCGGAGAGACGTCATTCCAGATCACGGTCTCGGAGACGCTCCCGATCACGCTGTTCCCAATCCCAGTACCGCTCGCAGTCCCGGCACCGCTCTCCATCGCGGTACCGGTTGCACTCGTGGCGACGTTCAGCATCTCGTTCACCGGACAGATACTCCTGGCACTGATCCGGCTCTCGGCACCGATCTCGGTACCGTGTGTCCCGCAGTCCCTCCCGGCGCAGGGACTCGAGATCCCGGTCGACCTCCCGGCACTGGCACGGTAGAAGGTCCCGGTCTCGCTCCCCAGTACCGCCCCGGGATCGAGCGTCAAGAACAGTGGCACCCTCCCAGAGTCTCTCAGCACCACCGTGGCCTTCGAGAGACACATCGGTATTGTCTCAGGCTGGTAGTGGATCCTACCATCAGGAACGTGACTCTGATGTTCCCAGCCATTATCCAGAGACACAAAGCCACGAACAAGGTCCTCATCACTGGTCCTTTTGGACACCTTGGGCATACCACCAGGCCCAAGATGCCCCATCAGTGGCTCAAAGGTCGGCCCCGTCAGAACACCGGGTACCAGAGGCGACAGTGAGATGCCCTCCCCCTGCGGGCATGGACGAGGCTCCAATTCAGTCTGCAGTCACCGAGGTTCTACCTGATGCAGATGGTGCCCCTCCAGTCCACGACCCACCTCAAGACCCGTTGGACCCGGGCCTCTCTTCCTCCTCCTCACCTGATGAGGCGGTAGCAGGAACATCCTCCTCAGGCCCTCCCACGATCGATCTCAGGGCCCATCAAGACCTCTTGAGGAGGGTGGCCCAGAACATGAACTTGCAGGTGGAGGAGGTTGCTGAAATAGAGGACCCGCTCGTGGACATCTTATTGGCTGATGCACCTCTTAGAGTGGCTCTCCCGTTCATCCGCACTATACGAGCTAACGCGGACACAATTTGGCAATCTCCAGCTTCAATTACACCTACAGCTAGGGGAGTAGAGAGGAAATATATGGTCCCCTCAAAGGGTACGAATATCTCTACACCCACTTACCTCCCTGGTTGTCCAATCGGTGAATGAACGGGAGCGTCATGACCAGCAAGCATCAGCTCCTAAGGCGAAGGAGGCTAGACGCATGGACCTCCTAGGCCGTAAAATATACTCGGCTGGGGGCCTCCAACTTAGGGTGGCAAATCAACAAGCCCTCCTAAGTCGGTGTAACTTTTTAATACGTGGGTGTCTGTGGGGAAGTTTACAGAGCTTCTTCCCCAGGAGTCCCGTGCAGAGTTTACGGCCCTACTTGAAGAGGGTAGAAAGGTGGCAAGAACCTCCCTCCAGGCCTCTCTGGATGCAGCGGACTCGGCGGTCAGAACTCTCGTGTCCGGGGTAACGATGAGACGTATCTCCTGGCTACAGGCTTCAGGCCTTCCCCCAGAATTGCAGCAGACAATTCAGGATTGACCCTTTGAGGGCCAGGGCCTTTTCTCAGACAAAACCGACCCCAGGTTGCAGAGTCTGAAGGACAATCGGGTCATAATGTGCTCGCTGGGTATGCACACGCCGGTGACCCAGCGAAGGTCCTTCCGGCCCCAGCCACACCTCCCTTACAACTAGACTAGACCGCGTCAGGACGCTACCAGAAGGCGCGGCAGGGGGAATTGGCGGAGACAGTCTGGCCCTGAGGGAACCCAAAGTCAAGTGCCCCCTAAGCCACCAGCGGGGCCCAAACAAAACTTTTGATGGGACCTCTGAGGACGGCCCACCAGTTACCCTGCCGGATCCTTCTCCCTCCTTCAACCGCCTCTCCCATTTCCTCCCTGCCTGGTCCCAGCTGACCTCGGATCGTTGGGTCCTCCGCACAGTGGAAACGGGATACCATCTCCAGTTTGTTTCACCACCCCCTCCCACCCTAAAAGGTAAAAGGTAATAATTGGAGATATACCAATCACCTAGAACTGGAAGGGACCTTGAAAGGTCATCAAGTCCAGCCCCCTGCCTTCACTAGCAGGACCAATTTTTTTTGCCCCACATCCCTAAGTGGCCCCCTCAAGGATTGAACTCACAACCCTGGGTTTAGCAGGCCAATGCTCAAACCACTGAGCTATCCCTCCCCCTCCCTACCCGTCCCTCTTGAGGGACCCCTCTCATGAGCAATTCCTCTTACAAGAGGTCCAGGCGCTCCTAAACCTGGGAGCCATAGAGGAGGTGCCAAAAGACATGAGGGGCAAGGGGTTCTATTCCCACTGCTTCTTAATCCCCAAGGCAAAGGGCGGTCTCCGGCCGATCCTAGACCTGCGAGAACTCAACAAATTCATGATAAAGCTGAAGTTCCGCATGGTATCCCTGGGGACCATCATCCCATCCCTGGATCCGGGAGACTGGTATGCCGCCCTCGATATGAAGGACGCGTATTTCCACATCACCATTTATCCACCGCACAGACGGTACCTCCATTTTGTGGTCAACCACCACCACTTCCAGTTCACGGTGCTTCCCTTTGGTCTTTCTGCGGCCCCAAGAGTCTTCACCAAATGCATGACTGTAGTAGCCGCCTCCCTCCGGCGTCGTCGAGTACATGTCTACCTGTATCTCGACGATTGGCTCATTCGAGGGACTTCCCAGTCACAAGTATCACAGCACCTGTGCATCGTCAAAGACCTTTTCGGGAGCCTAGGCCTCATGATCAACACAGAAAAGTCTACTCTGACACCAACGCAGAGAATAGACTTCATTGGAGCTATTCTGGATTCCAATCTGGCCAGGGCCTGCCTTCCCCAGTCACGTTTTCAAACAATTTCTTCAATAATTCGAAGTCATCAATCCTTTCCGACAACGTCGGTGTGCACCTGCCTCAGCCTAGTAGGTCACATGGCCTCCTGCACCTTTGTGACCAAGTACGCGAGGCTACGCCTCCGTCCCTTCCAAACCTGGCTTGCTTCAATATACCGTCCACACAGACAGAGTCTGGATTCGGCGCTCACTATCCCCAGGACGGTTCTCGACTCCCTCACTTGGTGGTTGGACCCCTCTCAAGTCTGCGCAGGGATGCCTTTCCACCCACCACAACCCTCGGTGGCCCTAACCACAGACGCATCATCTCTGGGTTGGGGTGCCCACCCCGGGAACCTTCACACTCAAGGCCTCTGGTTGCCCCAGGAGTTGGCCTTGCATATCAACGTGAGGGAGCTGAGAGCAGTCCATCTAGCATGCCAGGTGTTTCAGGACGATCTCCAAGGCCGTTGTGTATCAGTGTTCACGGACAACACAACAGCCATGTTTTACATAAACAAGCAGGGTGGGGCACGGTCCTCCCTCCTTTGTCAAGAAGCCATCCACCTCTGGGACTTTTGCATAGCCCACTCTATCGATTTGGTAGCGTCTTTTCTCCCAGGAGTCCAGAACACTCTGGCAGATCACCTCAGCAGGTCCTTCTTGTCTCATGAGTGGTCGATCCGTCCGGACGTCTTCCATTCCGTTTTCCGGAGGTGGGGCTTTCCCCACATAGACCTCTTTGCCTCCCGAGAGAACAAGAAATGCCAGGTGTTCTGCTCCTACCAAGGACGCTCCCCGGGCTCCCTCTCAGACGCATTCCTGATCCCGTGGAAGAGGCACCTATTTTATGCCTTCCTGCCGTTTCCCCTCGTTCACAGAGACCTACTCAAGCTCCGCAGGGACAGAGCCCACCTGATCCTCATTGCTCCAGCGTGGCCGAGGCAGCATTGGTACACCCTGTTGTTCGCCCTTTCAGTGGCAGACCTGATTCCCCTGCCACTCTGACCGGACCTCATAACGCAGGACTTCGGCAGGCTTCACCACCCAGACCTGCAATCCCTTCATCTCACAGCATGGCTGCTGCGTGGTTGAGCCAATCTGAGTTGTGATGCTCTGCCTCGGTACAACAGGTACTCTTGGGAAGTAGGAAGCCTTCCACTAGGATGACATATCTCGCCAAGTGGAAGCGTTTCTCCCACTGGTGCGCTCAGAGTAACTTAGTCCCCCGGACAGGTTTCTGTCCCTACGGTCCTGGATTACCTCTGGTCCCTGAAAGAGCAGGGCCTGGCAGTCTCTTCTCTAAAGGTACATCTGGCAGCTATTTCCGCCTTCCACCCAGGCGAAAGTGGCCATTCAATTTTTTCTCATCCCATAGTTTCCAGGTTCCTTAAGGGATTGGAACGGTTGTACCCTCAAGTCAGACGCCCAACCCCTACCTGGGATCTAAGCCTGGTGCTAGCCAAGCTTATGGGGGCCCCCTTTGAGCCTCTGGCCACCTGCTCACTGCTGTACCTTTCCTGGAAGATGGCCTTCCTCGTCGCTATCACCTCGGCGAGACGAGTATCGGAGCTTCGGGCCTTGACAGCGGATCCTCCATATACGGTATTCCACAAGGACAAGGTACAGCTGCGACCGCACTCCTCTTTCCTCCCTAAAGTGGTGTCTGCCTTTCAAGACATCTTCCTCCCAGTCTTTTTCCCGAAGCCGCACTCATCGCGTCGGGAACAACAACTACATACTTTGGATGTCCGTAGGGCTCTCGTTTTTTATATAGAGAGTACCAAACCCTTCCGACGTTCGCCTCAGCTCTTTGTAGCGGTGGCAGACCGCATGAAAGGCATGCCGGTCTCTTCCCAACGGATCTCATCTTGGGTGACGTCCTGCATCCGAACATGCTATGAATTGGCTCACATTCCCGCTAGCCATCTCACCGCCCATTCTACTCGGGCACAAGCCTCTTCTGCCGCTTTCCTGGCCCATGTCCCCATCCAGGAAATATGTCGGGCGGCTACCTGGTCATCGATTCACACCTTTGCCTCACATTATGCATTGGTTCGACAGTCCAGAGACGATGCAGCCTTTGGTTCAGCAGTTTTGCATTCTGCAACGTCTCACTCCGACCCCACCGCCTAGGTAAGGCTTGGGAATCACCTAACTGGAATGGATATGAGCAAGCACTCAAAGAAGAAAAGACGGTTACTCACCTTTGTAACTGTTGTTCTTCGAGATGTGTTGCTCATATCCATTCCAAACCCACCCTCCTTCCCCACTGTCGGAGTAGCCGGCAAGAAGGAACTGAAGGGCCGTTGGGTCGGCAGGGGTATATATCCGGCGCTATAGCGGTGCCACGCCAGGGGGCGCCCAGCCGACTCACCGAGTGTTGCTAGGGTAAAAATCTTCCAACGAGCGTGCACGCGGTGTGCGCACACCTAATTGGAATGGATATGAGCAACACATCTCGAAGAACAACATTTACAAAGGTTAGTAACCGTCTTGTCCTTTTCTGCAGAACTGCTGCCTAGCCATTTAGTCCCTAGTCTGTAGCAGTGCATGAAATTCTTCCATCCTAAGTGCAGGACTCTGCACTGTCCTCGTTGAACCTCATCAGGTTTCTTTTGGCCAATTCCTGTAATTTGTCTAGGTTCCTCTGTATCCTATCCCTACCCTCCAGCATATCTACCACTCTCCCAGTTTAGTGTCATCTGCAAACTTGCTGAGAGTGCAGTCCACGCCATCCTCCAGATCATTAATGAAGATATTGAACAAAACCGACCCTTGGGGCACTCCATTTGATACCTGCTGCCAACTAGGTATGGAGCCGTTGATCACTGCCCGTTGAGCCCGACGATCTAGCCAGCTTTCTATCCACCGTAGTCCATTCATCCAGCCCATACTACTTTAACTTGCTGTCAAGAATACTGTGAAAGCAGCAAAGAGTCTTGTTGCACCTTATAGACTAACAGACATTTTGGAGCATGAGCTTTTGTGGGTGAATACCCACTTCGTCACATGCATCCGACGAAGTGGGTATTCACCCACTAAAGCTCATGCTCCAAAATGTCTGTTAGTCTATAAGGTGCCACAAGACTCTTTGCTGCTTTTACAGATCCACACTAAGGCGGCTATCCCTCGGATACAAGAATACTATGGGAGACCGTATTAAAAGCCTTGCTAAAGTCAAGGAATAACACATCCACTGCTTTCCCCTCATCTATAGAGCCAGTTATCTTGTCACAGAAGCCAATTAGCTTAATCTGGCATGACTTGCCCTTGGTGAATCCATGCTGACTGTTCCTGATCACTTTCCTCTCCTCTAAGTGCTTCAGAATTGATTCCTTGAGGACCTGCTCCATGATTTTTCCAGGGACTAAGGTGAGGCTGATTGGCCTGTAGTTCCCCGGATCCTCCTCCTTCCCTTTTTTAAAGATGGGCACTACAGTAGCCTTTTTCCAGTCATCCGGGACCTCCCCCGATCGCCATGAGTTTTCAAAGATAATGGCCAATAGCTCTGTAATCACATCTGCCGACTCCTTTAGCACCCATGGATGCAGTGCATCCGGCCCCATGGATTTGTGCTCATCCAGCTTTTCTAAATAGTCCTGAACCACTTCTTTCTCCACAGAGAGCTGGTCACCTCCTCCCCACACTGTGCTGCCCAGTGCAGCAGTCTGGGAGCTGACCTTGTTCGTGAAGACAGAGGCAAAAAAAAATCATTAGATTTTTCCATATCCTCTGTCACTAGGTTGCCTCCCTCATTCAGTAAGGGGCCCATACTTTCCTTGATTTTCTTCTTGTTGCTAACATACCTGAATTCTTCTTGTTACTCTTAACATCTCTTGCTAGCTGCAACTCCAAGTGTGATTTGGCCTTCCTGATTTCACTCTTGCATGACTGAGCAATATTTTTATACTCCTGCCTGGTCATTTGTCCAATCTTCCACTTCTTGTAAGCTTCTTTTTCGCGTTTAAGATCAGTAAGGATTTCACTGTTAAGCCAAGCTGGTTGCCTGCCATATTTACTATTCTTACTACACATCAGGATAGTTTGTTCCTGCAACCTCAATAAAGATTCTTTAAAATACAGCCAGCACTTCTGGACTCCTTTGCCCCTCATGTTATTCTCCCAGGGGATCCCGCTCATCAGTTCCCTGATATCTAGGGCATATCTCATGCTTGAGGTAGTCACCTAGGATTTCGCACCTAGCTGTGAAACCCATTGGCGAAGTGTGTCTAGTCCTGCTCTAGTAGCTGGTAAAACATAAATCGCCTCTGCTGCCAGGTAATCTGGTAACTCAAGTGGCAGAAGTGTGCTATGTACATAAAGGTCCTGACCCTGCTGATAAACTTTGGGGGGGTCAGTCTGATTCCACATGATGGAATTTGTTTTTACATGTCCTTCTTTCAGTAAGACAGTAAATTTCATATAAAAATACATGAAAAGAACATTAAGATTACAATATCAAGAGTTTTAGGAAACACCAGAATTCAGGCTGCCTCTGCAATCTTAACTCGCCCCACTTGTGCATGTGCATTATGATAGACTTTAGTTACATGATCACATATGATTTTTTTCCACAACATCTGCTTTCATTCAGTGCACAGATAAACAGTGCTCTGGGAGCAAATCAGGGGTGTGTAGCGATTAAGTCTGTAGGATTCATGCTTTGTCTGTCGCCAAAGTTGAAAGATACCATGAACGAGACAGGTTTGTAGAAGAGGAAAGATGGTGTTGTGCTTAAAGCAGTCAAAAGCTACCTTGGAGAACTGGATTCTAACTTTGCCTCTACTAGAGTTCTTATATGATGTTGGCCAAAGCAAGTCACTAAACCAGATTTTTCATAGGTGGCCACTCATTTTCTGGGTGCATAACCTGAAACATATTGGGCCCTGATTTGCAGAAGTGTGCTGAGCACTCAGAACAAGATGAGCCACATGTCTTTTTTTCTTTTGTCAGCAGCCTATCTGCCATGACACTTGCAGCAACAAACAGCTGTTATCCTACTGTGGAACCTGCTTTAAGTGGCTACGTGAGGAGTATTCCTTCTTCCTGCATTGCTTAGGGTCAACGTAATCTCATTTAGTCTCGCCATAGATTCCTGTTCACACTTTACCTCATAATGCACAGGCTACTATGAGTTGCCCATTTAAGCTCTTGTCTCTCTTCATCCGACCATGTCTCCGTGAATTGGTGTGACTATGGGTTTAATACACAGCCTCTGTACACCCGTGGGGTGAGACTGGACAGCTATCTATCCCTCACTTTTATGGAGGTGAAAGCCATGGGACCACCAGGCCCCTTCATATCAGGCTACTGCCAAATAAAATATTGGCTCATTCATAACTTTATTATAAGTCACTGGGATAAACTGGCTTCCCTTTGTTTTCGCTTGAGTTGCATTAGAGCAGAACTTCTAGGACTAAGCCCATATCTACACTACAGGCGCCACAGCAGCTCAGCTCAGGCACTGCAGCTGTGCCACCATGGAGCATCACAGCATAGACAAGAGGGTCTCACAACACATTTTTTGGTGGTGGCTGCACTGACACTTTCCCTAAAATACTTAATTAACTTTAGGAAAAACAAATATGCACATAGACATGTCCAAATCATTGTAATTTATTCATGTAGAGGTTTTTTGCAGACTCGATAATAAAAATAATGCTGTGAAAAGTGATATCTGTATGTTAATATCTCTCTTCACAGCACACTTAGTAGCTACCTGGGAGGCTGTGAAAATAAGTGATATTCACAAACATACAGGTATCACCTTTCTCAGCCCCCTAGCTAGCTAGTAAGTCTGCTGTGAGAAGTGACACTTGCATGTTGGTTAATATCACTTCTCTCAGCAAGTCCGGGACCCATTAAGCTCCAGATGGGGAGGTCAGAAGGGGAGGCCGTGGAGGTCAAGGGGAATGGGGGAAGGCAGCGGGAGCCAGGGGCAATGGAGGTGGGTAGTGAGCCCCGCTGCTGCATGGCCAGAACAAGGGGTTGCTGGCTGGGGCAGGGGGATCAGTGCCCACAGCCAGAACTGGGGGCAGGAGCTGTATGCCTGGAGCCATGAATTGGAGCCCTCTGCTACACAGCTAGAGCTGTGGGTCAGCGTTCAGGGCCAGTGCCTGCTGCCGCGCAGCCAGAGCCTGGAGCTGGGTTCCGGAGCTCAGGGCTGCATGGCCAGAGCCGAGGGTCAGCACTGTCACTGCGCAGCAACTGGAGCCGGTGCTTGCTGCTGCGCTGCTAGGGCCAGGGGTCAGCACCCAGGGCTAGCTCCTGCCACCACTTGGCTGAAGCCCAGGACTAGAGCTGAGGATCAGCGCTTGCTGCCATGTGGCTGGGTTATCGGCACCAGGGGCTGGGGCACCGTGGCTGGAGCTGGGGATTGGTGCCCAAAGCCCTACAGCTGAGACCAGGGGGCCAGTGCCTGGGGCCTGTGCCTGCAGTTGTATGGCCAGGGCCCGGGACCGGAGCCAGGGGCCAGCACGTGGTGCCATGTGGTCGGAACCAGGGTCTGGAGGCTGAAGCCCCATGACTGGAGGCCAGAGCCACATGGCCAGAGCCGGGGAGTCAGCACTCCTCACCCAACTGCCAGAGCCCAGGGCTGTGTGGCCGGGCTCCCGAAGTTCCGCTGCTGGAGCCCACCGCCCAAAACCTTTCTCCCCACCAAGGTAGGTTGAGAACTCATCTTGCTCTTGTAGCGCTGTGCCCTGCCTGTGTCCAGAGATGGTGCAGGGTGGCGCGTGTAGGAGCAAAGGGAAGGGCGGGAGAGGGGCCGATGGTCCCCATGCCCCCACCCATCACCACACAGGAAGCTGTCATAGCCGCATGAATAGTCCTGGCCACAATTGAGAAACACTGGCATAGACCCTTCCTTTAGTGATGGAAGGGTTTTTTCAGTCTAGTTAATTCACCTCTCTGAGCAGGTAGTTAGGTCAGCAGCATCATTCTTCTGCTCATCTAGCCGCATGTAGACTGAGGGTTAAATTGGCTTAACTGCAGCTCTCAGAGTTAAGAATTTGTCATTTAATGACAGCAGTGTAGCTCGTCGCTCTAAATTTTTAAGTGTAGACCAGGCCTAAGACTCTCTTCCAGCCCTTGTCTCTCCTTTTCTGTAAAGTATCAGGGGGGAGCCGTGTTAGTCTGGATCTGTAAAAGCAGCAGAGTGTCTTGTGGCACCTTATAGACTAACAGACGTTTGGGAGCATGAGCTTTCGTGGGTGAATGCCCACATGCATGCATCCGACGCGGTGGGTATTCACCCACGAAAGCTCATGCTCCAAAACGTCTGTTAGTCTGTAAGGTGCCACAAGACTCTTTGCTGCTTTTCTGTAAACTGTCTCCTCTGGTTTATCCCTTTATCTGCACTCTAGTCCATTTTATTCCATCTCATCATTTCTTCTGCCTTGTTGCTTGTTTTGCCCTCGATCTGCTGGGTTGTACCTCCTGCTGTTCTGTTTCTTGTGTGAGCAACAAAGCGCAATGTATGTTTCCTGATTTCAGACTTCATTTTGCTGCATGTATCAGAACGGAGCGTATGTGGAAAGCAGTAAAAGTGCCATTGTATATTACAGCTGCATGCTTGGCCCATTTTCTGCTGACAGTGAGCATACTTATGTCTCCTTTCCTCTCACCTGGATGTTGTGCTGTGTCATGAGTTTGGTTCCCTGGTGTTTAATCCCTACTTTGTTTTATACAATAGAAGCTTAATGTGGTACTGTTTTCACTGAGAATTGTGGTGGCAGCTGAACCTTTCTCCTTCAGACCTGTCAACATAAGCCAGCCATTTCTCTGACCTTTGTCTACACACACATGTGCACCAGTTTAACTAAATGTGTGTGATTCAACCTGTTTAGTTTAAACTGGTGCAAATTTGTATGTAGACAAAGCCTCTTTCTGAGCTGGCGTAGGTACTGTTTTCTTCCCATGGGCATTAAAAGTGACAGCAGTTTTAAAAAAAAAATCACATTTCTCTCAGGGTAGTTTACTTGCTAGTGTTATAGGTTACATTTAAGATTACTGTAAGAGATATTAGAGGAATATAATATTTCTTTTTTTTTTTTCTGTTTTTCAATTAGCTTTGGGCCTAGTCAGTATCACTGTTGTGTCGGTCTTTAACACAGCTACAGAGTAGAGAAAAACAAAGTTAAATAGGAAAATATGATAGTTAAAAAGAAGACAAAGTATGATAGTTAAAAATAAGTGAAGGGTTGCATAGTTCCTTGCGCTACCTTTAACTTTTTTTTTTTTTAAACTGACTAGACTTCAAATAGACAGCATCTCTTTAATTTTGGTTTCCACTACAGGCTACTTAAAGCTGCTAAAGTGGGACTTGTAGTAGACCCACTGGGAAATGGTTGGTTTTCTATAGATTAGTTATTTTGGTTCAGTCGGGTCATCTGTCTGGCTTCTTGTGCTAGCTATTGACTACTTGCACAGCACTCGGCTTGAATGACAAATATACTGGTCAGTTTGACTTTCTGCCTTTCCTACACAAGCACAATGCAGGTGTTTCTGCTCCAGCTGGCTAGAGGGGGTTACTGGACAGCAATAGGAATCACCTAGTCCCTGTGTTATCCCAGAACAAGTATTTGCTGCCCCTACCCCATTGGCGCAGCTTCCCATCTTTACCGTATCTATTTCCTCCCAATCTCTGCACTGTGTCCTCCACTCCTTGGTTTTCTTTTGTCCCCTTTTCATTCCTAGCTCACCCCAGTGCTTCTGCAACTAGAGCAACAGGAATTTTATGCACAAGTCAAATTTTACTCTTTAGTACCACCCAATGTTCCCCACTCCCTTGGGGTTTTTTGAAAATGAGAGGGAGAAGTAAACACCAACAGGAATTGCACGTACAGGTTGAATTTTGCATAGGTCACATTTTACAGAAATCTGTTTTAGGAATGCTTTAGAACTTTAAAACTATCCTTTGTCTGTCTGGGGAAAAAAATGTGTCTTGGGCATCAAATCCAACCAAGATGGCCTTAAAAAGAGGGAAACATTAAAACTAATACATTGTAAAAGTTCTAAAAATTACCTTAAATGCCATATTTTAAATTTTTTCAATGCATTCCATAGATTGAAATGCTCTGTTCCTCCTGGGGAAAGATGGTTAGCTCCCTTTTTTCGATGAACTAAAGTTTCCATTTCTAACTTGGCAGGATTTCAAGATATTGGACTATAAATCTGTCTGTGCTGGAATGAATTACCTATCTGTTTTTCAGACCTGTGCAATGTTAGGTGAAATTCCCAATTTGTGGGTAGTGGGAGAGAAGAGGCGCATTTTTCTAGCATGTTGATATTTTTTTAAATGGCTGGAAGCTGTTGTGTATCCTTTAGAATTTTGGAAATACTTCTGGCAAAGATGCATTAGCAAGCAGAGTGCTGGTGTAGGTGTATGATAAATGCAATTTATCACATGGCTCTGCACTGCAGCTAGAGCTTAATGAGTAATGCAGTCATTCTGAACTCATGCCAGTTATTTTTTGTCACCTTTCTGTGTGCTTCTGTCAAACTGCGTTAAAATACTATTATGGTTGCATGTTTAAGTACACTAGTCAAGAAATGACTCTTCCACATAGTCTATTTTCTTTCTAATGCTATAATTACATGAGCACTATTCCTGGAGAACACTGTATACTATTCAACATTAGAAAATCTTATTATCTTTTCTTTCTGGTATATTAAGCTATTTTCACTGTCAGACTGAAGCAGTTAACTTGGATTTTTGTATAATTTAAGATACTCTTCTCTATGGTATGGATTTAATGATTTAGTCAGCAACCATATTCTATAGTCAGCATTTTAAAGAAATTGGTAGCTAAAGTTAAGCTCCTGAATTGCATATTTAGGCACTGAAAGAAGTAGCTTGATTTTCAAAATTTCCAAGCTTCTTGCAGCTCCTATTGATTTTCATGTGAAGTCAGAGCAGCAGGGAGCTTGGCACTTGAGAAAATCAGGCTTCTTTCAATGCCTGAATGTGCAATTCAGAGGAGCATAACTTTAGAACCAGTTTTTAAAAAGCCTGGTCTATATATTTTCCTCAAACAGCAGCTCAGTCTTATGCACTTATGAGTAGGTGACACAGTTAACTATTATGCTAATTTAGTTACAAACTTAAATGGCCTATGTATGTCTGCAAACTTCCACTGTTCTGTTGAACTGGATAGATGGTAAATTTAAAAGCAGTTTAGTGTGTATTTTAAATGACTGGAATGCAGAGTAATGCGGAGTATGAAAGATACATATTTATCCAAGGTCGTAGAACATTTGTGAACTAGTATGTGATCATGTATTCATGATATTATTTTATTACATAGATGTATTCATGATATTACAGTAACTCCTCACTTAAAGGTGTCCCAGTTAACGTTGTTACGTTGCTGATCAATTAGGGAACATGCTCGTTTAAAGTTGTGCAATGCTCCCTTCTAAGGTCGTTTGGCAGCTGCCTGCTTTGTCCGCTGCTTGCAAGAAGAGCAGCCCATTGCAGCTGGCTGGTGGGGACTTGTAACCAGAGTGGACCAGCAGCCCCCCATCAGCTCCCCCTATCAGCTCCCTGCTCCCCTAAGTTCCCTGTGCTGCAGCCGCCCAGCAGGCTAGCAATTGCTGGCAGTTCAGCTGTCCTGTCCCCCCCACTGCCATGTGCTGCTCCCAGAGACTCCTGCTTGCTGTGTGTGTATGTGTAATGTCAGGGTGTCCCCCTTCCCCCTGCTCCTGCACCCTGCTTACCCCTTCTCCATATAGAGCAGGGAGGGGACATGGAGGGAGAGAGACAGAGAGAGCTTGGGGCAGCAGCTGCTCTCTCAGCTTCCTGATCCACTTAAAAAGACAATGCACTTAAGAGTGGGTCAGATTACTTAAAGGGGCAGTGCGCATCTTTCTCTCTTTCTCTCCCACACACAAGGTGTGTGTCTGTCTCTGTCTGCTATGCTGTCTCCCCTCCCCCGTGTTCGTGCTGCCTTGTGTGAGAGGCTACATTAACAACAATGTGTTAACCCTTGAGGGCTCAGCCAAGTGCTAGTTCATCACAGCAAGACATTCCCTGTGAAATATTTCACCCTCTCCCACCCTCTAACTTCACCACCTCAATCAAGCTTCACAATCATCATAGCCGTGAACAATATTAAATTGTTTAAAACATATACTGTGTGTATAGCTATATAATATATAGTTTTTTGTCTGGTGAAAAAAATTTCCCTGAAACCTAACCCCCCCATTTACATTGATTCTTATGGGGAAATTGGATTTGCTTAACATCATTTCGCTTAAAGTTGCATTTTTCAGGAACATAACTACAATGTTAAGCGAGGAGTTACTGTATTTTATTATTTTAGTTAACTCTTTTAATAGGTTGTGTACATACAAATAAAATAGCTTCCATCCCGTTCATGTACCTAATGTGCACTGAAGTCTTTATATGAAGTTTTAATTAAAGAAAATCCCATGGTATGAGGAAATCTTGAATAAAGTGCTCTATAGTTCTTCTGCCTTAGGGCTAGAAACCATACCCTTCCTAGGTAGGAAAAGTTTTCATTGTCTCATGCCCCAACAAAGAGGGGATGCCATTTAGATTTGGTTTTGGTGAGTAGTGAGGACCTCATAGAAGAAATGGTTGTAGGGGACAACCTTAGTTCGAGTGATCATGAGCTAATTCAGTTCAAACTAGATGGAAGGATAAACAAAAATAGATCTGGGACTAGGGATTTTTATTTCAAAAGGGCTAACTTTAAAGAATTAAGGAAATTAGTTAGGGAAGTGGATTGGACTGAAGAACTTGTGGATCTAAAGGCGGAGGAGGCCTGGAATTACTTCAGGTCAAAGTTGCAGAAACTATCAGAAGCCTGCATCCCAAGAAAGGGGAAAAAAATCATAAGCAGGAGTTGTAGACCAAGCTGGATGAGCAAGCATCTCAGGCTTTGGCTACACTTACACTTCAAAGCGCTGCCGCGGCAGCGCTTTGAAGCGCTAAGTGTAGTCAAAGCGCCAGCGCTGGGAGAAAGCTCTCCCAGCGCTGTCCGTACTCCACCTCCGTGTGGGGAATAACGTACAGCGCTGGGAGCACGGCTGGGAGCCGTGCTCCCAGCGCTGGGGCTTTGACCACACTGGCGCTTTGCAGCGCCGCAATTTGCAGCGCTGGAGAGGGTGTTTTCACACCCTGCTGCAGCGCTGCAAATTTGTAAGTGTAGCCAAGCCCTCAGAGAGGTGATTTAAAAAAAAGCAGAAAGCCTACAAGGAGTGGAAGATGGGAGGGATTAGCAAGGAAGGCTACCTTACTGAGGTCAGAACATGTAGGGATGAAGTGAGAAAGGCTAAAAGCCATGTAGAGTTGGACCTTGCAAAGGGAATTAAAACCAATAGTAAAAGGTTCTATAGCCATATAAATAAGAAGAAAACAAAGAAAGAAGAAGTGGGACCGCTAACACTGAGGGATGGAATGGAGGTTAAGGATAATCTAGGCATGGCCCAATATCTAAATAAATACTTTGCCTCAGTCTTTAATAAGGCTAATGAGGAGCTTAGGGATAATGGAAGGATGACAAATGGGAATGAGGATATGGAGGTAGATATTACCACATCTGAGGTAGAAGCCAAACTCGAACAGCTTAATGGGACAAAATCAGAGGGCCCAGATAATCTTCATCCAAGAATATTAAAGGAACTGGCACGTGAAATTGCAAGCCCATTGGCAAGAATTTTTAATGAATCAGTAAACTCAGGGGTTGTGCTGTACGACTGGAGAATTGCTAACATAGTTCCTATTTTTAAAGAAAGGGAAAAAACGTGATCCGAGTAACTATAGGTCTGTTAGTTTGACATCTGTAGTATGTAAGGTCTTGGAAAAAATTTTGAAGGAGAAAGTAGTTAAGGACATTGAGGTCAATGGTAATTGGGACAAAATACAACATGGTTTTACAAAAGGTAGATTGTGCCAAACCAACCTGATCTCCTTCTTTGAGAAGGTAACAGATTTTTTAGACAAAGGAAATGCAGTGGATCTAATTTACCTCGATTTCAGTAAGGCATTTGATACGGTTCCACGTGAGGAATTATTAGTTAAATTGGAAAATATGGGGATCAATATGAAAATTGAAAGGTGGATAAAGAACTGGTTAAAGGGGAGACTACCGTGGGTTATACTGAAAGGTGAACTGTCAGGCTGGAAGGAGGTTACTAGTGGAGTTCCTCAGGTATCAGTTTTGGGACCAATCTTATTTAACCTTTTTATTACTGACCTTGGCACAAAAAGCGGGAATGTGCTAATAAAGTTTGTGGATGATACAAAGCTGGGAGGTATTGCTAACACAGAGAAGGACCGGGATATCATACAAGAAGATCTGGATGACCTTGTAAAGTGGAGTAATAGTAATAGGATGAAATTTAATAGTGAAAAGTGCAAGGTCATGCATTTAGGGAGTAATAACAAGAATTTTAGTTATAAATTGGGGACACATCAGTTGGAAGTAACAGAGGAGGAGGAGGACCTCGGAGTATTGGTTGATCACAGGATGACTATGAGCCGCCAATGTGATATGGCCGTTAAAAAAGCTAATGCGGTTTTAGGATGCATCAGGTGAGGTATTGCCAGCAAAGATAAGGAGGTGTTAATACCGTTATATAAGGCACTGGTGAGACCTCATCTGGAATACAGTGTGCAGTTCTGGTCTCCCACGTTTAAGCAGGATGAATTCAAACTGGAACAGGTTCAGCGATGGGCTACTAGGATGATCCGAGGAATGGAAGACCTGTCTTATGAAAGGAGACTGAAAGAGCTTGGCTTGTTTAGCCTAACCAAAAGAAGGTTGAGGGGGGATATGATTGCTCTTTATAAATATATCAGAGGGATTAATATTAGGGAGGGAGAGGAATTATTTAAGCTTAGTACCAATGTGGACACAAGAACAAATGGATATAAACTGGACACTAGGAAGTTTAGACTTGAAATTAGAGGAAGGTTTCTAACCATTAGAGGAGTGAAGTTCTGGAACAGCCTTCCAAGGGGAGTAGTGGGAGCAAAAGACCTATCTGGCTTTAAGACTAAGCTGGATAAGTTTATGGAGGGGATGGTATGATGGGATAGCCTAATTTTGGCAATTAATTTATCAATTGATCTTTGATTATCAGCAGGTAAGTATGCCCAGTGGTCTGTGATGGGATGTTAGATGGGTTGGGATCTGAGTTACTATAGAGAATTCTTTCCTGGGTGCTGGCTGGTGAGTCTTGCCCACATGCTCAGGGTTTAACTGATCGCCATATTTGGGGTCGGGAAGGAATTTTCCTCCAGGGCAGATTGGCAGAGGCTCTGGAGGTTTTTCGCCTTCCTCTGCAGCATGGGGCACAGGTCACTTGCTGGAGGATTCTCTGCAGCTTGAGGTCTTCAAACCACAATTTGAGGGCTTCAGTAACTCAGACATAGGTTAGGGCTTTGTTACAGGAATGGGTGGGTGAGATTCTGTGGCCTGCATTGTGCAGGAGGTCAGACTAGATGATCATAATGGTCCCTTCAGACCTTAAAGTTTGTGAGTCTATGAGATGCATGAGAGGATCTTTGAAGCAGAGCTTGCAGCTTGGAAGGCAGGCTGGAGCAGGGAGTTGTCAGATGTATTTAAGCCACATTTTATGAAGTTTGTAATATTAAGTGGCTCAATTGCAACGGCTATATGTGCATCATCACGGGGATTGGAGGGAGAAGGTTTGTGTCTAACATGGTTATGGATAAATCAGTAGAGTGGGGTAATATTCTGGCACGATGCCACACGCTAGCAGTGTTCTGTAATGGCACCTGTGAATGCTGCTGACTCAGCTCAGTTGACACATCCATAAATTTTTTACCTAATATTTTTGGCCATTTAAAAAAAAGTGTCAGTAGTTCTGGGATTGGTGGTGATTTAAGTAACTTGTGGCTTTTGAATGCTGCTTGTGGTCCTATTGTGCCAGTATCAACAAGACAGGTATCAGAGGCTTCCTGAGCCGGGAGCAATGTCGGAACAGGAGGGAATGATGATTGGAAGAATTATGTGGCTTTAACTAGTAATGTTACTGTTTGAAAGATTCCTGTTTTGTTCCAACCTCTGCTGCTGTCTGCTCATGGCTGTTATGGTAACACTTGCTTGACATATAGCGAGGGACTGAAGGAGAGAAGGGCTCACTGTGAATGCCTGTTAATGCAGTACACACGAGCAGATTGATTTATCCAAGCAGTCAGATAGGGCACTACTGAACAATTTCCCTTAGAGCAGGTGGTTGTCACACCAAAGCAGCATAGGTTGAAGGAAAGGGGCTGATAGTTGCAAGTCCTCTAGTCATAGAACTCTTCTCAGCTAGCCATCTTGGACAGAGCTCCACCAGAGATGGATTCATATTTTAAGGGCTCAGACTTTCTGAAGTCCCCTTAGGTACCTTTTCTTGTTTTAATTTTCTAAGCATGCCCAGCTGTGTGGCTGTGAAAAACTCACTGATCAACATTCTACTGCCTACTTCAGGGGTGCTGGTCAGAAGTGAGTCCTCTTGTGCCATCCTTTGGAAACCAATGAGCTTCCTCAGGTTGCTTGCTATTGTTACTCACGATCCTAAGTTACATTCGGACTCTGTTGAGCCCACTTGGCAGTGGATATTAGCCTGGAGTTGCTTACCTTATGAGACTCAGTGCAGTATTGGATGCTTTGACTTTTTTAGCACTGAGAATCCTAGATTGCTAAATGCTCCTTTGTGAATGCTTAACATGCCTAATTATCAGTGACCAGAGTGAAGGCCACATTGACAGAGCAGCTTTCTAATTCCTCCCTTCCCCGAAATATGTTCCTTTAATGTGACACAGCTACTTGCTGTTGCCATGGTGATAAGAAGGCTATGTCAGATTAAAGGTAACTTGGCCATTTTGGTAAACTGCTCTAAGCAGTGTGTCTAAATGGTGATAATCTCATTAAATCACATTAAAGCAAACCCAGAAGCATTGAAGGAGGCTACACCACTGTGAACCATCAGCACATCAGCAGTCTGTTATGATACGGTATGTGGATCATGCTGCGCAAGACTGTTGGATTACAAAGAGAGATGGGGACAGTGAATACAAAGCAGATCACTTTGCAGTTTAATTTTGTTTGGCCACTCCAGGCTTGGAGCATGATGGTGGGGTATCTCTGTCTCCTCTCAATCTGAATTTGGGAGCCAGCTATTTCCAGGCTTTGTGAATTGTTGCTCCTACCAACTGTATGAATGTCCATGCACTGGAACAGAATGCATGTCTGCATAACTTTCAAGTCTGTATATAAATTGAGTGTCATTTAATTCTGGTGGTAGGTATCTATAAAGGGCTAAAATTATTTGGGCATTCTTAGCCACTTGCTAAGCCTAGTGTGTGGCATGTGTAAGTCAGCATTATGGGCTGCTTGGGGTGCAGAATATGGATTTTAACACATTGGATAAATTAAATTGCTAATCAGGCATTTTCCGCATTCCCGTGTGTTAGGAAATATTTGTTCTTGTCTTCTGCTCTTGTAAATAATGGATCAAAAATCCTATTGGTAAAGGTCTTGATGCAATCTTTTTGTTATGTAGGATGCGCACTCACAAGGAGAGGTGGTGGCCTGTCTGGAGAAAGGGCTGGTAAAGGAGGCAGAGGAGAATGATCCCAGAATTAAGGTTTCTGATGAGTGTAAGAAAGCAATTCTTCGTGTGGCTGAACTCTCCTCTGATGACTTCCACTTGGACCGACACCTGTACTTTGCATGCCGCGATGACCGGGAACGCTTCTGTGAAAATGTGAGTAGCTGGAAGTATTTGTCCAGTCTTATCCCACAAATCAATGCCTGAAAAGAGCCAAAGGACCGAGAGGAAGATCCCATAATGGCTGAAGTGATTCTGGGAACTATCTGTCAGTCAGCCTTCATACATCCATCTTCTGTGGTGAAACTTGTGCAAGAGATCAACTGTATTAGGCAGCCTTTGGTTACTACTCTGTTCCACTGTCAATAGCATATGACCTCCGTTAAGCATCTCATTTTTGTCAGTCCTTTGAGTGGCTGGAAACAAATTCTCAGTTTTTATTTTTATCTCTGTGGTTTGAGTAGCAGATTTTCTTGTTATTCTAAGCTTTTAGTTAAGCACCTTTGGCACCAGGAACTCCTATGAGGTCTTATGAAAAGTACATTTTGATCTCAGTGTGTGGTTTTAGAGTGGACAGGAGAGGAGAATCTCTGCTCTACTCCCTTTCTTGTCATGATGTTGAATTAACGGCAGCTGAAACATCATAGGCTCTGCTAATGGAGCAGTGGCATTGAGTGATGCAGCAGGAAAGCAGACCTATTGCTTTGTTCTGGTTCTCTTGCATTAATAGAAAAGGTATTTTCTCAGCAAAAAGATGGCAGGAGCCAGAGTAAGGAAACTCAGCTGAAATATTTTCCTTTACAAAAAACCACCTTCAATTCTGTGCTATGTTTAACAAATGTTAGTGAGTTATTCCCATAATGGACATGAACACTACTTCGTTAGTTTAAAAGCAGGACTTCGGTACAATAGCACAATTCTGTTGGATTTTGGTTAGCAAGAGGGTAAGCTGTAAACTATCCTAAATGACCAGTGCTGCTGTTCTGTTTCACAGACTCAGGCTGGAGAAGGCCGGGTTTACAAGTGCCTTTTTAACCACAAGTTTGAAGAATCTATGAGTGAAAAGGTAGGTATCTATTTCAGCTGGGCAAATCCTTTACCCAGCAGTTATCGATCATCCATCCAGCTAACTGACCCTCTGTCTGATTCATCCCTATCCCCGGTATTACTAAATTTACAGTAACCCACTATTAAGCTGGCCAGACAGATATGGGTCCCTTGAATAACTTTGAACAGATGCCTTTAAATTGGGACATTCATGCTTCCAGGTGTTCGCTGATGGTATGGATTGGTTACTTTTGTTTAGTTTTGGGAGTGCTATATTTGGTATATAAAGCATTAGGGATATACAACTGTAGTCCATCTACCAAACCAGGGAAAGCAAAGGCCAGGAAATGCAGGGATCTGGACAAGTAAAGATTTCTCTCCTGTTCTTTGGGTGACTGTTCCTACTTTAAACATTGAATGGTGGTGTTGCTGTTTATCCCTGAAGTTCTAGATAAATGGTGTTGCTTTCATGTGTAGACTAAAACAGATTGTTTTGATGTATCTCTCGATATAGGCATTGCATATTAAACCTATCGCTTTGTCACCAGGCTACTCACCAAGACTACTTCTGCCCCTGCTTTCCCTGCCCTCCCAGCTTAAGACTTCAGTGCCCTGCCTGGTCTGAGCCAGACCCGCTAGCCTGCTGCGGACCCAGACCCAGGTCTGAGCCACATCCCCTAACAGCTTTAGGCTTAACAGAAAGCAGCTCACAGACGTGTTCCTGTCTTTAACACTCAGCTGCCCAACTCCCAATGGGGTCCAAACCCCAAATAAATCCGTTTTACTTGTATAAAGCTTATACAGGGTAAACTCAGAAATTGTTCGCCCTCTATAACACTGATAGAGGGATATACACAGCTGTTCCCCACCCACCCCCGGTATTAATATAGACTCTGGGTTAATTAATAAGTAAAAAGTGATTTTATTAAATTCAGAAGGTGGGATTTAAGTTGTTCCAAGTGCTGACAGACAGAACAAAGTGAATTACCAAGCAAAATAAAATTAAAAGATGCAAATCTAAGCCTAGTACAGTAATAAACTGAATACAGATAAAATCTCACCCTCAGAGATGTTTCAATAAGCTTCTTTCACAGACTGGGCACAGTCCTTTCTCCTGGTACAGCCCTTGTTCCAGCTCATGGTAGCTAGGGGATTTCTCATAATGGCCAGTCACCTTTTTTCTGTTCCACCCACTCACATATCTTTGGCACAAGGTGGGAATCTTTTGTCTCTCTGGGTCCCCCTCTCCCCAGTGGAAAAGTACCAGGTTAAAGACGGATTCCAGTTCAGGTGACATGATCACATGTCACTGTAAGACTATGGCTATGGCTACACTTGCAAATTTGCAGCGCTGAAAACACACCGGCTCTCCAGCGCTGCAAATTGCGGCACTGCAAAGCGCCAGTGTGGTCAAAGCCCCAGCGCTGGGAGCGCGGCTCCCAGCGCTGTATGTTATTCCCCACAGGGAGGTGGAGTACGGACAGCGCTGGGAGAGCTCTCTCCCAGCGCTGGCGCTTTGACTACACTTAGCGCTTCAAAGCGCTGCCGCTTTGAAGTGCAAGTGTAGCCATAGCCTTCATTACCCATTTGCCAGCACACACGTATACAGGAAGACTTACAAGTAAACCAGAGCCATCTACAGTCAATTGTCCTGGCTAATGGGAGCCATCAAGATTCCAAACCACCATTAATGGCCCACACTTTGCATAACTACAATAGGCCCTCAGAGTTTTATATCTGAAACTAGAAATATGAAATACGAGTGGTACATTTATACAAACAGGATGACGACACTCAGTAGATTATAAGCTTTGTCATGATACCTTACAAGAGATCTTTTGCATGAAACATATTCCAGTTACATTATATTCACACTCGTCAGCATATTTCCATAAAATCATATAGAGTGTAACGTCACAGATGCATTGTCTGTGGTAACTGCAGTTTTCCTATTAAACTCTATAGAGAAATTTAGAATTGTAACAAATAAACTTAATCTCACAGATGTGCCAGACTGGAGTTCAAAACCTTTTCTATCTGTACCTATATTTTCACCTTGTTTAATGGCACATGAACATAAATGCAAGCAATACAGGAGTAATTCAGTCTGGATGCTGTGCAGTATGCTGCCATCGAGTAGCATCCTTGGGACGCTCAATCCAGAATAGTGTAGAAAAGGAGCATCATGACGGGTGAATGTGAGTTGTGGGGGAAGAAAGGAGAAAGGATCTTTATCATCCATACTAGAGGTTCTTACTTATAGCTTTAGTGGCATACATGTTTGAGAGGGAGGAACCCCTTCGACTCCCAAAACAGCATCATAACGATTGGGGTTAAAGAGAATTTAAATATCTGTCTGACCAACAGATATTTGGAGATGAGAGGTATCTGGGCAGACCTGCTTTGGGGCTCACTGGAGTGAATGAGCCTGTGATGAGATACCTGGAGGCAATGTACCATTGCATTTTCTTCAGATGTTTTAACTGTCTAACAGTTCAGTTAAAATGAGTTGAAATCAAAACTGTAGGAGTAGCGCCTGCTTTTAAGAATGGCTCCAGCGAAGCGTCATTTCTCACAAGTGGCTGCCATTTTTTCCTAAGTATGAGAAAGAGAAGCATTTTCATACCCTCCCAGCATGTGCATATAACCAAAGCAGCAGTGAACTTTTACAAGCTTCAGAGCGGACAGCCTGCACTCTCGCAGCCCAAAGAGCTGGTTTTAAGAGTACCTGGTGTGTTTGAGTGGCAGCAGACTGTGATGGCCTGGAGCTTGCCCCTGTGTGCTTCCTTTTGGTCAGCTGTGGTGCTGCAATGGAGACCTGCCTCACTTCTCTTCACCTGGCTTATAAACAAATGCAGACAGACTCTTTTAAATCAAAGAGCACCCCTTTTCCAAAGGTCTCGTTTATTAACTAGAGCCATAAATATAAGCAGGAGACTCTCTTCTTTCTTGAGTCTGTCTTTGGAAACCTTCTGGGTTCCTCCTTTGGGTTCCTCCTTTCATGGCTTCCTTAAGCAGGAATCCCCAGCTTTCCTCTCGAGAGCTGGGTTCTGTTAGTCAGATTTCCTTGTCCTTCCTAAGCAGGAGCCCTTAGTTCTCTTCTCTGGAGCTGAGGTGTTTTCACCAGCTCTGAGGCCTTTGCCAGTCTCTGCCTTAGCTGGCCGCTGTTCCTTAATCAGGCTTCAGCCTTTCCCTGCTGGTATATCTGGGTGTCTGTCTGCTGTGAGGGAGGAAGCAGCTTGTCCCCAATTGGTTGGAGGAGAGGGGAGTCTTGCCTCGCTCTCTCTGCATGGCTCCTGGCCCCATCCTTTGAGAGGAAATCCTGTCATTCTATCTCTAAACACCATTCATTCCTGGGACTACTTTCTTTCTCTCCGCGTCCCCTTAGGTCCTTACGTTGGACCTTTCAGCCCCTTAAAGGGCCATGCTATGTTATAGTGGGCTGACCATTAGGCCCTATGACAGTATATATTTGTATTGATCAACAGCTCAGCTGTTCTAACACTTATCTTCCTCAGTGTCGTGATGCACTGACAACCCGTCAAAAGCTGATTGCTCAGGACTATAAAGTCAGTTATTCACTGGCAAAATCCTGTAAAAGTGACCTGAAGAAGTACCGCTGCAATGTGGAGAACCTTCCCCGGTCCCGGGAAGCCAGGCTTTCCTACCTGCTGATGTGTCTAGAGTCTGCAGTGCACAGAGGTGAGAGGGGTTAGAGTTGGGTAACGTGATTTGCGTGCTTATTTGGAAACTTAGCTACAATAGATTCCACTTAATAGCAATCCCAACATTAACAACTTTTGCTTAATAGCAACATTTTGCCAGGGGCCGATCCGTCCCATTGACTATAATGTTAATGGGATTCAGATGGTGGCAACAGGCATGTTGCTTATTAAGAACTTTTTTTTTGGAAGAAAGCCCTGGCCACAGGCAGGTTTGCAGGGCTGCAGCCAGGGAAGGAAGCAATGGGACGTGCTCAGCACTGACTGCAGGCAAGTTTGTGGGGCTGCAGCCAGGGAAAACCTGACTCAGTGCTTCCTTCCCTGGCTATAGACCCATAAACCTGCCTTCCACTTATTGGCAATTTCCAGATAACAGCAACTTCTATTGCTGGATACTAAGAGGTTACTCATTAAGCAGAATCTTCTATTTTCAAGCTCTGGCTTGTCAGATTAAAATGGAACTGCCTGCTGATGATACTTCCATCAGTGGGGTGTCCCTCATGCAACAGTACTTGATATAAGACTTGCATATGCCTAAGTTGTTAGAGATTTG
The DNA here is from genome assembly GCF_016161935.1 of Mauremys reevesii. Lineage (NCBI taxonomy): Eukaryota > Metazoa > Chordata > Testudines > Geoemydidae > Mauremys > Mauremys reevesii. The sequence continues at coordinate 2,604,491 of NC_052638.1, forward strand.
GTGGATTGTTTTGTAGCTAAGGTTTGAAATAAAATCTGGCCTGTAACTCTTAATATGTTTGTGGAAGACCATTGCTTATTTTAATTCTTGCATCATGTCAGTGATCTCAGTGTGAAGATTATCAAATGGAGAATAGTTTCCAAAGTGTACTCAAGTGATTCGTATTATATACTTTAAAATCCTTGACAATAAAATGGCAAAGTCTACTTAAATTGTTGCTGTGGAACTGAAACCTTAAGCAGCTGTACTAAATCCTTCCCTCCACAGCTAATCTAAGTGGTTTTCCTCTTTGTTTATATAGTAAACATGAAATATACATTACTTAGTATATGATATAAACCACTACCTTAATTTATGATCAGCTCACAACATGAAAGCCAAAGCTATTCACTTACTCTTCTGTCTGTTGTAAGTAGTCCTTCTTCCTCAACTAAGCTGTTTAAGTAAATTAATTTTCTTACTATACACATGTATGTATAAATCAGCAGAGCATACTGCATCCTAATGATACACAATGCTAATTAATGTTCTTCTTTAAATGTAGAAAGCAGATAATGAGTGCTGAGGCTGCCCTGGAACCCAGAACTGTCCCACAGGCATTGCAGAACATATGGGCCTATCAGAGGGTCTCAAAAAGCAGGGCCATGTTACATAAACTTGACAAAGCTGCTATAAAACTGTGTACAAGTGGCACACAATGTTACACATTCTTAACTTGTGTCTTGGAGACATTTGTACCACTCTGCAGTAGCGTTCTGTTTTGTGGCTCCTGTTGTAGGACAGCATACTGTAATGCCTCTGGTGCAATGAGGGTCAAAGTGCCGTGGCAGCCTTTTTCAAAGTCTTTGCATTTATGGCCTTGAATGAGTAATTACATTTGGATTGTGTAAAAATTGTACTACTTACTGCCTACTGTAGTGTTTTCTTTATAGGACAGGTGTGGACTGGTTGCTTCCCTGAATTCCTCAACCCTGCAGGCAGCTGCTGTGGTGTGTTTAATTTCCTCTTTGCTGATGGAACATGTTATGCAATACCTAGCCCAGAGGTGCACACATTCTAGCTCAGAAGGAACGTTGCTTCACACACCCAGCTATATAATTTAAGCATGACTTGGGAATTGGCAAAAGTTGGAGTTGAGAGATTTCCAGTTTCAGTTTTTGGAGTCAAACTGCATAAGGGAATTCCAGGAAGATTTCTAATTAGCATATCTTAAACTTTTCAAAGTTGAATTTCTGTACAACTATTGCCCACTTGCTAGAAATCCAGCATGTCATTTCTGTAATGTGCCTGAACTTCATGGCCCTCTGAGTATGAGACTCTGCTGTCTCCCATGAAACCTTTCTCCCCCTAAATGGCATGTTAACCCATCATTTGGCCAGAATAATCTTTTCCAATTATGTAAAAGGCCCTTAATTTACTGCAAGTGGCTTCCATCTCTGCAGTGAACTTAATCGCTTGAATGTGCTGAGAATAGATGATAACCTTGTAGTTCAAGCCTAGAAATCCATTGAGGGCTTCTGGTTATGGTACAAAAGCTGCTCTTGAACAGTACAGGCTCAAACTGGAATGTCCCTGTAAATGTTTTCAGAATATAATAGAATATTCTATTTAAAGAACTTCCTATTCCCAGCAGTCATATTACTATTGATTTGAAAGTATTAACAGTGACTGTTAGTGTTTGTTCACTGGTTCATTGGGTGGTGGTCAGTAATTATCTGTATTGCCTCAGTACTATACAGAATGCCGATATTGTCTCTACTCCTTCAGTGTGTGAAATGTTCAATTACAATAGGCTTCCTCGCACTACAGAAAGACACCACTAAGCATTAACACTAAATCACATCTACCTTCACTTGGCCTAGGTCGCCAGGTGAGCAGTGAGTGCCAGGGTGAAATGTTGGATTACCGGCGCATGCTAATGGAAGACTTCTCGCTGAGCCCAGAAATCATTCTTAGCTGCCGAGGGGAGATTGAACACCACTGCTCAGGGCTGCATCGGAAAGGGCGTACTTTGCATTGCCTGATGAAAGTTGTACGTGGGGAGAAGGGAAACGTTGGACTGAACTGCCAGCAAGCGGTAAGAGAGGCTTATGTCACTTCAATTCCATGTTGTGTGCTCTGTAGAAGAACTGCTCTTACTCCAATTTCTTACGTTGCTCTGAGGATTCTAATGGATGCAGTGTAGCTGGTGGTAGCTATAACATCCTGGTAGCATGAAGCTTGACTTAGTATCCAGTAGCAGTTGAATAATTTTGCTTTAAAAATCCAGTTGTGATGTTGCGTTTCTTTAACTTTGCTTTAAAAATTCCAACTGCATACTTGATCTCCAGACACTGTAGTTCTTTAAAATCATCTGGCTCTTTCCTACAACACAATGTAGGGAAACTTCCATTTATACAAGGATATTCCCCTTTTTTGTTTGCCAGAAATATAAAAGTTCTTTGCAATTTTACTTTTCACTATGCTGTTTTACTCTTTTATTTCTCCCAGTTTGAACAATGAAAATAGACTAATTGTTTTCACTTCAAGTTCTGATATGCTACAGTGCTGCAAAGTTTGAGTTGCAAGCATTTCAGGGAATGTTAACTTTTCTTCAAAAGATGAGGAAAAAATAGCAATTTTTCTTGTCTTTAAGTTTTATAAAAACTGTTTTCTAAACATAAGTTTGGCCCAGATTTGACCTGACAGTAACTCTATAAATTGAACTCACTAACTCATTAATGTCTGTTTTCAAACTTATTAGTTCTGTTTAATTTTAAGTTTGTACCTAATTTCTGTTTTAATGACTATACAGCTTGTTTGTGTGTGTTGATCCTGGAAGACTGACACTGTGGAGGGAATTGACAGTTGATGAAAAATGGTATAGGGATTTTACTTCTAGTGTGATGTGGCAGTCTGCGTGAGCAGCTAAACTGTTAACTGCAATATATGGAAGTCAGTATAGCCCTCTAGAACCTTGCCTTTCAGTTCTTTACTGACCGCAGTCAGCGAAGGAGCACCCTACCCCTATTAGTGCAGAATCATATGCTGAGCTGTTGATGCCTGTGAGGCTGGGTTTTTCGGCCCCTCAGTTTGGATGTCTAGATGTTTGAGTTTACTCTTTGGGATGCATTGATGGCCTCCGCATTTTCTTCAGGGATATTATTTTCTGCAGCTCCATTAACTTCAGTGCTGCACTGATAGCTGTAGGTGCTTTGTGCAGTGCCAGCTTGGCCTTTTGGTGATGTGTTGTTTCAGGTGAATGTCCTGAGTTGCAGAGAACACTAGGATCTCTTAACAACTGGTGATCCTTAGGAACATTGAGAGTAGAGGGTTTATAAGCTTGCTAGAGCTGAAAGCCATTAGGCTCCCTCTCAAACATTTTCTCCCACAGACCAGAGGGCAACTGTGACCATATTGTCTGAAAATCTGCGCCGATGTATTACCTACATGGACAGGGGTTAGTCACCCTGCTGTGTCAGGAGGCAATCAGTCTGCTATGCACCTTGCAGGGATTAAACTCTTCAGTTGATGACTTGATTAGAAAAAATCTGGATCGTCTTGCGTTCGATCAAACGTGCAGTGTTTTGACTAATATTTGTCAGGCTGCGGTCATCCATACATTGACTAGTTTACCTGCACTGAAGCAGATGTTCTGCTTTGTAACAGAGACCCACCGTGCATATCAGACCACCTTTGTTCACACTGGGGACAAGGGCTCCAATGGCCATCTCATTTCGTACTCCTCCTGAGAATGCTGAGGAATAATCAACAGAATAGTCAGGATAACCTTAGTCACTTTGGTCTGGTCCCAGCAGAGCCAGCCCTTCCAAAGTTCATCCACCTACTTACCTCAGAGTCAAGATTTATTGTCCCAGCAGAACAGCTGGGTGTTTATTTACACCTTGAGTTTCTCGATTTGACAGCACTGCTAACACGTTTCTGTGGAAGCGTGAAGGGGGTGTACCAGGCCCTGAGGCCCCCTTCTGGAGACCTCATGGCCTTACCATTCCCCACCTCAGGAAAGAGCGGAAGAGGTGAGTCCTCCAGGTTGCCTAGAGCAGCTCTGGGGAAGCTGCAAATCAGAAGAGGCTGCATGGAGCAGCCAATCAGAGTCCAGCAGGCTCATATAACAGGAGCTGCTGGAGTGAGCAGATTGAGTTGCTGGCTGGAAGCAGGGGAGCAAGGAAGGTGTTCCCTGGCTGGCTGCAGGGACTCGGACTTCAGCCCTGAGATAAGGGTGAAAGTAGTGGGGCCATGGGGAAGTAGCCAAGGGAAACGCAGCAATTAAAGGGACAAGCAGGCAGCTGCTTCTTATAGGGTCACTGGGTTGGGACCCAGATTAGGGGGCAGGCCTGTGTTCCTTCCCCCGCTCCCAACCAACCAGTGGCTAGGGAAGTGGCTTAAGCCCTCAGAAGGGAAGTAGCCCAGCAAGGAGCTGAAGACCCTGAGAGGGAGGTCAGCATTTGTGGGACTCTTGATACCATCCCGGAAGGAGATTGAACTGTAATGAGTGACTCATCTGAGGCAATAGGCGAAGGCTCCAGGAAGGAAGCCCTGGGGGCACTGCTCCAAACCAGAGCAGGGACAGTTTGAGAGAGAGCCCAGAAGGGGCTGAGAGACTGTTTGAATCAGGGTGGTGCGATAAGCCCTGCTGGACTGGTTGAGGACTGAGCCCAGAGATAGGGCTATGGACAGAGACTTTATTGAGGGCACTGTGGCAAGCCCTGTTGAACTACCCTGGAAGGGGTCTGTTTTGTTTGTGCATATACGAACTGTTTGTGACTTGGCCGGAGGGCTGTGTCACTGAAAACCCACCTGAGAAGTTTAACTGCCAGCAGGGGTCACGGTAAACAATGCAGTGCAGAGGGATGGAGGTGCAGACACACCCAGCTGATGGGCTCTTGCATAAGGGGAGTGACCCTGCCACAGGAAGGATGTCTTGTCTTCTCCTTATTTGAGGAGATAAAGACAGTCCTGTTTGTCTTGAAAATCTTCCACTAGGTGGTGTCATGCTACCAGACAGATGTGGTTTAAAGGGATGGCTTTTAAAGTTAGCAAGGTCTGGATCCTGGTTCTCGTCTGGTTCTGTTCATTCTTCGATTCTAGTCTGGTGTTAAGGCTATCCCTGGTTATGACTTAGGTCACTGTTTCTGCCACTGTTTCATGCCCTTGCAAAAGGAACCATGGCATTTGTCCAGCCTCCGAAACAGTTTTTAAAGGTCTTATAAAGTTTTGCTTTCCTTTGTGGGCATTGTCGGATCCTAGTGCTTCACACTGTTACTAATCAAATTTATGGAAGGGCCTCCTGAGCCCAAGCATTCTTGTGTTCTGAACAATCTCTCACTGAAGACCTTGGTCTCTGTGGCCATTGCATCAGCCAGGAGGGTCCTGCATTTGCAGATACAGATAATCTACCCATATATCGTATACCACTTCCTCTTTGTGGCAATTGGACCTCACCTCAAATTTCTGATAACAGTGGGTTTGACATTTCAGTGTCAGTCACCATCTGTACCTCTCCAAAAGTGTCTGAGGATGATTACCTGTTGTTAAGCTTGGCGGAATTCAATTTTATTTATTTCTTTTTCTAATTTTGTAAATTCATCCAACCAGGAGAATAGAAGCTTTACTGGCATATGGCAGCAGTGTGCCCTTAGCTGAAATCCACAGGGCTATGGAGTTTTGGTTCCACTTTCTCAGATTACTATCAGTGCTACATCAAGGACAGATGCTGGTTTTGGGAGGGCAGTACCTCTGTCACTGTTCCACAGGGCTCCAGACCTCACTGCCTTATGGAGGGAACTGCTAGCTACTCTTGTGTTGTGTCTCTGTAAAGCAGGCGTGGGCAAACTATGGCCCATGGGCCACATCTGGCCTGCCAGAGATTTTAATCCAGCCTTCAAGCTCCCGCTGGGGAGCAGGGTCTGGGGCTTGCCCCGTTCCAGCACTCCAGCCTGGGAGCAGGGTCAGGGGCCGCTCCGCACAGCTCCCAGAAGCAGCGGCATGTCCTCCCTCCAGCTCCAACATGTAGAGGCAGCCACAGGGGACTCCGCTCTGCATGCTGCCCCCACAGCTGCAGGGGTGGTGCCTACGGACAGGGCAGTGTGCAGCTGAGCCTCCTGGCCACACCTCCGCATAGGAGCCGGGGAGGGGTGGAGGGAGGGGAGGAAGATGCCGCTGCTTCCAGGAGCCACTTGAGGTAGGCACTGCCCGGAGCCTGCAATTCTGCCCACCCAGCTGTTCCCCAACCCCCTGCCCCAGCCGTGATCCCCCTCCTGCACTCGGAATTTGGTGGGGCCCTATCCATCACCCAGCAATTAGTGGGTGACCTCTTGTAAATGCCAAAACCCAAATCTTTACTCTAAAAGCCCTTAGAGTGAGATGGGAAATTACTGCTTTATAAACAGAGCTTTGAGTCAAATATTTATACAGTGTATGCGTGTACCCCACCATCACCATCTATTCGGTTCATTGTTTCCAAACAATAAGCAGAATAGCACTAGAGAAATCCCAATTCATGGAACCATGGAGTAAGAGCTTTTCCTATTTACTGTCCTTGGTTCACTTGAGAATCTATTCAGAGGCTTCAGTTGCTATCCAGTTAGAAACTTAATTTTGAGAAGTGTTTCAGTTAAAGGTCATTTACTCAGACGCACAGATTTTCTTGGGAAAGGGTACAGTATGTAACTGTAATGGGAGTGAGTGAAAAACCTTCCTTCTCTAATGCATTCTGCACTGTCAGTTGCTAAAATGAGCAACTGTCAAATAGGTGTGGTGTTTATTACAAGGCAGTTAGCATTGTGGAATTGCCAGTTAGAAGATAGGAGCACTCTGACATTGATCTCCCATGCTGGCTAAGCTATTTTCCTGTCTCCAATTCCTCTCTTCCAGCTTCAAACTCTGATTCAAGAGACTGACCCTGGTGCAGATTACCGCATTGACAGAGCTTTGAATGAGGCTTGTGAATCAGTAATACAGACGGCTTGCAAACACATACGATCTGGAGATCCAATGTAAGTGGATTTTTCATAAGTCACACTGTACTTTACACGTGCCCAGTAGCAACAGTAGAGTTCACTTGAGTAACCAAAATAGATATTAACCAGTCTAAAAATGAAGACTCCCAAGCAGTCAAGAGCATGTACCAGCAATTTATATAGCAGCTGGAAGTGGGATCCAATCTGCAAGCAGCTCTTGCTGTAGATCGTGCTGAATTTTTTTGTTATAGGACTAGCATTGCATTAACAAGGGTTGTCTAGCTTTATTAGTTGTAGGTTGAACTTGTATCATTTGGTGTGCTATCTTCTGTTGTTACACACACCTTCATAATGTCATTTTTCTAATGAGAAATGCAGGAAAAAAAGTATTAAAAGGTTTTTTGAAAGATAGGAGAAGGAAAACTATATTGCAGAGACAACTGTCCTATTTATACCCTCTTCTAAGCCTATTTTTTATTTATATATTAAAATATGATGCTTTTGCCTGATTTAACTATGAACACATTTGAGTCTTGTTCATATACACAGTGGAATTTAACACAGCACACATGGGAGTGTAACTATTTTGATTTATTCCTTTTTTAGGTAGAATGTTGGGGTTTTTTTATTTTATTTTTTTTAAAAACCCTCTGTGATGTGACTTTCACCTCTTGCCAGCCAAAATTTTTCTATGGAAAGGCAGATCTGCTGCATATAGAGTTTGAATCAGTACAGTGAGTGGTGTATGTGGGGGACACACAGCATGGCCTCTCTCCTTTCTCATTTTCTTCTCTCCTGTTTCCCTTCTGTTCCCAGGATTCTGTCATGCCTTATGGAGCACTTGTACACTGAGAAGATGGTAGAGGACTGTGAACACAGGCTCCTGGAGCTCCAGTACTTTATTTCTCGTGATTGGAAGTGAGTACTGTAAAACAGAGGGTTTAATTTTTTCTCTTTGTTAGCACATCAACTGTGCCAGATAAGCAACCCCTGTACACCAGCACTGCTTTCTGTTTCTCAACTGGAGATACTTTATGCCAGCATGTTTATGCCCTGGAGACTTGGCGCCTCATCTCTCTGTCCAGTGCCTTGGAAGCCAAATCTGCTGTGGGGCCACCCACCTATTCCTGGTGTTGATACAGAGCTAGAGATTGAACTTTTCAACCTGTGTGTCTTTATTTAGAGCTCTGAGACTTGAGAGGAGGGAAGGCATGTGCACAATTTTAAGCAGTTCATTGCCTGCGTTTCAGATAAAGATTACTTGCTCAGTGGATGGGAATGATCTTTAGTAGTGATGGGTGGGTATTCTTTTAAAAATATTGCTATTTAGTATAGGGAAGATTCACTATTTCTGTAAGAGGTTTCCTATTCTTTTATGAAACGTGGAATGCTTCCATTCCTGCCTTGTTTCACCCCCAAAATCCTTGTAAACCCTGTCTTTCTGGCCAATACGGACTAGGTGGAATTCCCTTTAGAGCATCACTGCCTTTTTATTTGGCCAGAGTATCTCCAGTGATGGACACAAACATTTCATTTCCCTCCTTCCCCTGCCTCCTTTGGCTGCATTTATTGCCTGAGCCACACTTCCACACTTGTTTGAACCAAACCACTTGAATAAACTACAGAATTTTTCCTTCTGTTGACTAATGCTTATTTAACCCTCATGCTGTTTGAACAAAGATCATTCTAACTCAAATCCTAAATGGACAGATGGTGCCCAGCCTTTCATGTTTATAACCACTATTCCCTTGAGTTGGCTAATGAAGCTGCAGTGTAATTCCCTAGTAGTGCAGGCAGAATGGAAATCTTGCATGATTTTATTTTTCTTATTGTTTTTCAAAAGCAAGTGTTTGCAGAACTGTTTTGTCTACAAATCTCCTCCTCCTCCCTGCCCTTCTGAAAATGCCATGAAGGCCTGAGGCTATTTATAAACCTCACCACTAAACCTCTCTCCCACTACATTTCCATTCCAGAAGGCTCACAGTACCAACCCCTCATTTTGGTGTAATATAATTAAACATTTCCTCCCAAGAGCAGATTCCATGTGTGCAAAGCGGGGACACTGAGGCTTCACTTCGCCCTGTCACCCCAAATCTAACTGACTGTGGTTAACTGGAACTAAATCTGCCTCTTGTAAAGCAGACTTATTTCAAAATGGAAATAATGGTACTGGCATTGGAGGTGCTCTTTAGGCAAATCTAGTGTGTACTCAGCTTCACTTTATCGCCCAGCCCGCTGTCATGCTACCTCAGGGAGCTGATTTTCTCCAATTTTGTGCACTAAGCGTTGCCAAGCCTGATCAGCATTGGGATGAGAGATCTTAAGGGAAAACGGGGGTGCTTCAGGAAGTGATGTGGGTGATTCATTCAGTGACTCTTCCTTCTGAGTCGGTACTAGAGCAATCCCCTTACATGTTATGGGAGACTGTGCTGCTGGAGGTGGTCACTTTTGGGAGAAGATATAAAATCAAGATCTGAACTACCTGAAGAAAGCAGTGATGCCAGAGCATTTGTTGCAAGAATAAGGACTTGATTCCAGATTGTATTATACAGTCTGCCAGCCTGCTGCTTTGGTTGGTTACAGAGTTCTCATGATTTGCTGTGTTCGGTTAATAGTGGATCTGTCCACTTCATAAGCATTGCTGTGGTTTCTGTATCTAAAAATGTATAAGGCATTTGGTAGATGTTGGGGTGTGAAAGGTGCTGTGGTAATGATGTTGGCTTCCCTTTTTTCTTCTACAGATTGGATCCAGTCCTTTATCGCAAGTGCCAGGGAGATGCTTCTCGACTCTGTCATACCCATGGCTGGAATGAGACTACGAGTGACCTGATGCCTACAGGGGCTGTCTTTTCCTGTTTGTACAGACATGCCTACCGCACAGAGGAGCAGGGAAGGAGGGTATGCACTCAATATTAACTTTTCATTCTCTTCAATGGTGATCTGTCGGAGTTGGATGCATGTTCAGTTATCAGTCATGCTGCATTAACAGTCAGTACTACTGAAAACTAGTTAGAAAAGGCAGTTGCTGCAGATATTTATTGCATCATTGCAAAGATCCTTACCAGCTGTGTTCCTCCATGGACGTACCTTTAATGTCTATTAGAACTTCAGTGGAAAGAAGAGAAATGTGGTGTCTTACCAGCGGAATTGCCAGCTTGAGGCATTTGTTCAAGGAGTTGCAGCAGAGCTTGAGACCCAAGAGTCCTGTGTTTAAATCTGTGCATAGACGCTATGTAAAGGCCTCTAGCAAATCATTTGACTGCCATGTGCTCCAGCCACTTAGCTGCCAAATTGCTTTTATACAAAAAGTCCCTCTGTCATAAAGGCCAGGCTATTCTCAAATTAAGACCTGAGTCAGTTCAGAGCAATTTCCTTTGGTTTACACAATCTATTAAGAAGCTCTGCGTAGTGACATAGACTATTCTTTTAACCCTGGGTAGCAGAAACCATAATGTATTTCCCAGTAAAACTTGTGACTAGAACACAGTAAAGATTTGACTTACTGCACTGGTGCTTTCCTCCTTGGATATGTGATTCAGAAACCTTTTATTGTTGTTCTGTGGGTTCTTGTGCTGAGTTTGCTGCCCTCTAGTGTCTTTGTTGGGGGACATAGCCTCTCTTGGAAACATTTCAGTGCTTAAACATTTCAGTGCTTAAAAGCGGTGTCCATTTGCTTCTTTGGTGGTTGCGCTGTCGGATGCAGTTCCAGTGAGTTTTGGTGGGATTATGCAAAGATCTTGCTTACAAAATGATTCTCTAGAGCCTGATGTAAATTGTCTTATGATGGGGGAGGTCAAATATTGATCAAAAGTTTCTTCCTTGTAGGGAAGGAATCTTTTATTCGGTGGTTTCCAGTTCAGCCTTTTAGTGCCATGAGCTGAACTTCTCATTGTAATGCATTTTACATTAGTACTAACCGCAGGAATTTCAGGCCCACTGCAAATGATCTAGCAGTTATGGGAGAAAAGTTGTTTATATGTGGGGAGCAGGTGTGTCATCTTGCAATTTAGTGTTAATGAAAGACTGATCCCACTGATTAGAGCTGTACTTTGCCCACAATACTTAGCTATATAAATATCCCACCTGGTATTTACCTAATTTCCAATAAGTGGTGGCCACAGTGTTCTATGTAACTTTCAATACTCCATGCTGTTCCAGGTTTAAGACCTCATATAACTCTGCCAATGCATCTCACACCTAAGTTGCAGCATATCCTGCTTTTTCAGTACTGCAGCCCCCCAGTCCTCACCAGCATCACCTCCTGCTGTTGCAGTCCTGAACCCTTCCACAATTTGCGCTTCTACTTCAGTCTTGACATCAGCATCCTTGTTATGGTAATATAGGACTCACCTAAAGGAAGTGACAGGACACATGCAAGGATATGGGCTGCCCTTCATAAACTCACCACTGAGTTATGAGTGTCTCCAGATTCAGACATAGTCCTCGAGAATAGACGACCTCTTTGCATATGTAATGCAGCGGTGTCCTGTTTTCCAACTTAGAGGCCTGTTCTGGTATTTAGTTCCAAAGCCAAGTGAATGTTACCTTCTAGCAAAATGGTCGTTGCTGAATACTACATGCCACAAAGACCACAGAACAAAGTATCTATCCCTAGGGGGAAAATGTTCTCTAAGCAATGAGGAAAGCCAGAATTGAGGATACCTTTGGAGCTCAGACCACCTGGCTGGTAGAGGCCAAACTTATCGTGGGGCTGATGCTCTCCATATGTAGGAGAGAATGATCTGCTCTCACCAGAGGTTAGGAAGAAGAGAAATTTCTTGTTACTTTCCATGGCACATCATTTATTAGTAACTGAACAAATCAGTTTGCTATGTAGTAGGTCATATTTGTCCCTTTTAAACAGTTCTCTGTTCCCCATTTAGCTGTCACGAGAGTGCAGAGCAGAAGTACAACGAATCCTTCACCAGCGTGCAATGGATGTGAAGCTGGATCCAGCCCTCCAAGACAAGTGCATGATCGATCTGGGAAAATGGTGCAGTGAAAAAACAGAGACAGGGCAGGTACTGTGAATTGCTGTATGGCAGTTACTCCAATTGCAAATGTGTGGGGATGAAGGAAACCCTGTGTTGCTGGCAGGTGTTGATTCTTTATGTTCATAGCTTATAGTTTATTAAAATTAGTAAATCCCCGGGCACTTTAATAAATAAAATATATAATAGGCAAAAAGTCATGGGTAGTAATGTGTGTCTGTGAAGAAGAAACTACACAGCTATGCAAGTTGCCTGGTAGAAGAGATCTGAATGCTTAATATGAAGTGATAGTTAACACTGTGGGCTCTCCTTTGATACAGCAACTATCTTTTTTTTTCAACTCATATTTGTAATATCCTGTTACAAACTTGACAGTTATTTTCCCCATAAACTTAGTCCCATTTCTGTTTGGCAAATATTGACATGCTTCCTGTGTTTGAAAAGAGCCGAAATTAACATCTGCTGTTCTTTAACAAGACTCCAACAGATAGTTCTTTCATATTAAATCATTGTGCACTGGCATAGCTCTGTGGGGAGAGCTGTTAATTAGTGTATGCGAAAGAGATCACCTCACTCATTTCTTTTAAGTGTTTCTCACTGGTAGGTTTTGGTATCATAAGTGCAGGAATTAAGGGTTCTGGGGATGCTGCCACACCCCCTGGCTTGAAGTGATTTCCTCAGACTGGGTTTACAGTTTGGTTCAATGGCTCTCAGCGCCCCCACTATACAAATTGTTCCAGCCCCCCTGTTTGGTAGTTTGGGATGTTCGTCCCTGTATGAAGGTTACACTTAGCAAACTAAGAGCAAACCATCAGACAGAATATTCCAGCATGTGGTGTTCCATCCTAAGGGCATTCCCAGTCACTGCTGATAGTGTCTATTACTTGATGTATGCCAAAAATTTAAAGTACATTTGAAAATTCAGACAGAGGTGCTTACATTTTATGTTCAAAATGTGATTAGTGTTTTAAAAAAAAAAAGTATTTTTCCACTTGAAAATAAGACCAAGTGGAGAGAGGCTCATTTTCATCCAGAGATGTTTTCTCTTCAAAGCAGAAAAATGCAAAATATCCAAAGTTCAGAATTGTTCTTGGATTCAAGACCATTTGCATTGAAAACATGAAAATCATTTCTTCTGGGTGGTGAAAAAACCTCAATCAAAACAAACATTTTTCATCATTTTCATCTCGTTCATTGGCTGTGGAAGGCAGCTTGATCGAGAACAGTAAAGGGTTTGGGGTTGGAAGTTTGAGTTCTGCTACTGTGTGTCCCCTCGTGCAAATCACTTCTCTTGTGTACCTCAACTTACCCTGTCTGTAAAGCATCAAGGCCAGTGTCCCCATCACCTATGAATTTACTAAGGAACTGAGCAGGGAAGCCACCAAAAGAGCAAGAAACTTGAAACATAAAATGAACATGGAAAATCTTTAAGTATAATCTCATCCCAAATTAAAAACTAAAGATCAGACTTTCTGAGGAAGGCCATGTGTTGGGGATAGGCAAGAAAAGCTTGGGGTCCGGCAAGACTCCACGCTACTTTATAGCTGAGGCCCTTCATCCAGCATAACACCTTGTTGCTCTTGCAACCTTGAGTTGAGCTGAACTGGAACTTTTCCGAGGCAGTGTTTCGTTCTCAGAAAGCAGGCAGAGGTAGGGCCTAGTGAACATTAGGGATCCTTTACTTGCTCAGATGTTGTATGTATCATCATTTCTCTGGCATGGGGCTCTGAATTTTCACTATCTTGTCACATATAAGATGACTTGTCTCTCTGTAGGAACTTGAATGCCTCCAGGACCATCTTGATGACTTAGTGGTTGATTGCAGAGACATAGTTGGAAATCTTACTGAGTTGGAGTCTGAGGTAAGCAGTTTTCAGCCTGGCGCAAAGGGAAGAGTCTGTAACAAAGTATATCCAGCTGCCCTCATACCAATCCGGGAGGGGGGGAGGGGGAGATCTACAACCCACCACAGAAATTCAACCATCTTTGAGGTAAAGCAAGTCATCCCGTGTCAATACTGCACAATTTTTTGTAGGGAAATGAAATAACAGCTGGGATATGAGATGGGCTGGGGGCAGACACCACAATGAAGGGGGCCAGGGTACTGGGGCTAACACCTGTACTCTTGCAGAAAGGAACACGAGATCTGTAATGATCAAAATATGCTCAGGACCTCAGATTTTGGCCTTCTCTGAAAGCAGTTGCAGCAGCACACAGCACCCGCCTAATGTTTTGTTGGAGGCAATGTTAGGTAATGAGTGGTGGGAAGAGCATCATCAATGGAGTAGACAGCACCACTTCTTGCAGGAGTCCAGGTTTTCATTGAGTGCCTTTCCATCTAATCATTGGCTCTGTTTTACATCCGACAAGCTCTCTGCTCTAGGGGCTTTTTCCTTCCCACATTTCCAACGCATTTTGCTGAAAATGGCTACTAATCTCCAGCTGTCTAGGTTGCTGTGTGGCACCTATCACTGTAGTATCTCTGGAATGAGTTCCTCCTAGTGACACTGAGCTGGCTGAATTATCTGAGTGGTAAGGGCTTCTCCAGCTCTGTGGAGAGCTGTTCTGCTCCAAGCCCACAACCTGGAAGGCTCTCCCATCATCACCACACACTTGGCTGGAGCATGCAGTGTGACTGCCAATGCCAAAGGGCGAAACTGTCTGGATTTCATCTGGACGAAATACCATAAAATCAGGTGGACAGCTTGACTTGGAGCACAATTTTCAGAACTTTTAATGTATGAACAGAGCCTTTCTCTTATGGCAGTTTGCTGTGCAGTTGTTACTGAAGCTGAATGTTGCATGTCTCTTCTGCAGGATATTCAGATTGAAGCCTTGCTGATGAGAGCGTGTGAGCCCATCATTCAGACGTTCTGTCATGTAAGTTCTTTGTGATAATCTGGGAATGCTAGGCAAATGAGGACAATGTTGGAAAGGTTAGAATTTCCATTGTTCAAGCATTATTGGAAGTACCAGACCCAGGCATCAGAATGAATGCTAATATAAGTGGGTGCAATTAGTGATGTTTTTATGCTGCATGTTTGTTTTGCCTAAGGATAAAAGCCAAGAGAACACCCAAACCCTGTGTGTGGTGCCAGAATTGCAGCCGGGGATATATTACTTTACAATAATTTAATGACCTAGGACTAGGTAACCATTTTCAGCCCGTGTGTGTGTATAGGGGTGTCATAAATACACTGCTCTGAACCCTAGTCAGATTGTTCACAGAACTAAAAAACAAGCAAGGCAGATGAATTGTATATCTAATAGCCAGCTGAATCCCAAGACTCTTAATTCCATCCAGGGCTTCTGCTATTATCATACTCCCTGTCACAGGAGTTAGGACTTCTAGATGAAATTGACCTGTAATTCAAAATATTACTGTTTATATTAGGTCAGAACCCCAGTTCCACAGCAGCAGACTCCCCAGTGGCTCTGCTCCCTTCCCGACACTCTTGCAGCCTCTCATCTTTACTGCATCACTCTGTGGTATTGATTAGTCACACTTTATGATAAGCAGGTAGCTTCACATCTGTTAGTTACAAAGTTCTTATCATGGATGTCAGTGTTGGCTGGGTGTGTGTGTGTGTGTTTGCTCATGCTGCTTTGAGAGCACTCCACTCTCAGATGTGTGACTAAGTATCTACAGAGGGATTAATGTTCATTAATCCACACAGGGTCACATAATGAGCTCAAGTTCAAAGTAGAGAACAGTGCTGTTAATTTCACTGCCTTGAATTCTTATTGGTGGTCATGTCATTTGATTGGTTGATTTATAAAAAGCATGGTGGAATGGGAATGTTTTCAAGAGGGTAATCCATTTCTGAAGTGGGGGTAACAGCCTGTCCTTCCTTCCTTCCTTCAGGAGATGGCAGATAACCAGATAGACTCTGGGGACTTGATGGAATGTTTGATTCAGAACAAGCACCAGAAGGAGATGAATGAGAAGTGCGCCATTGGAGTCACTCACTTCCAGCTGGTGAGCAAATACCTGCCTCCACACACCGTATTCCTTGTAACATCTCACTTTTGTCCAGGGAGAAGTGAGTAGGAGACTTCTGATCATGCTCCTCTTCATGATCCAAGACCCAGTACAGCTCTTGTGAATTCACTTCATAAGTCTGATCCCTTATTTAATGTCCCTATTTGTACATCTAGACATAAACTTTCACTTTTGAATGTTAGCTCTAATTCCGTTGATGCCCCTTCCCTGTCTCTCTTCGAGGCAGGGCCCAGTGCAATCTGTGACTTCCAGCAACCTCTGTGACTTCAGCCTGCGGCAGTCAGGAGCTTCAGGCTCCCCCACCACCTGTGGGGGCCTGGAGCTGCGGGTTACCCCCACCACCTCTGGCGACCCCCACAGCTCCTGGGCGGCGGGGGGAGGACCCCTTAGAGCTCCCAGTCACGGCGGACCCCTGGAACTGTGGGTGGCGGGGGTACCCCACAGCCTCTGTGCAGCTGCCCTACTTCAGGCAGTGTGGAGACCTGCTGATCCCCATTTTGTCAGGGATATTTTTAGTAAAAGAAAAATTCATGGAAGTTGTGACCTGTCTGTGACTTCCGTGGATTTTTCTTTTTTGCCCATGACCTGTCCATGACTTTTATACTAAAAAATATCCCTGACAAAATCTTAGCCTTAGTGATGAGTAGTCAACAGGGGCAGCTGCCCCAGGAAAGCTCGAGCCTGCCGCAGATCTTGTTAGGCAAATTATGAGGTTCCTCTTCGAAGCCTGTCACTCCTTGAGACTCATTCTGTAGTGAGGATGTCTTGAGATTGTGGCTCACATTGTTTGGGGCATGGGGAGAGGGGTGAAGAGGAGAAATTGGCCAGAGGGGCCCATGCTTCTGGCCAGTGGAATTGCATCAGGTACATAACATATTGACTCTGTCTGAATAGAGCATGGCAGTTCAGGTGCTATGGAATACGCTGTTTCAAGCAAGCCTAGTGTCTCATCTCATTTTGATCTACTCCTTTTAATGTCTGCTTCTTTGTCACTTAGGTTCAAATGAAGGATTTCAGATTCTCATACAAATTTAAAATGGCTTGCAAGGAAGATGTGCTGAAACTTTGCCCCAACATCAAAAAAAAGTATGTAGCAACCGAGTGACTAGAAGCATGTAATGAAGTCCTCTAACAACATTCCTTTGCCTCTGTCACCAGAAGTGTTAGCCTGCCCCAGTGAAAATTGCTGTTTCTGTTAAGCTTTGCTTGACTGTATGCGGCAAACGTTTACGATTGAGGAGGTTCCTCTTTAGGAAAATACTACTTCTGCCTTAGTCGCAAATTTCTAATTTTGCTGTTCTCTTCAATGGCCATAAGAATAGGCAGCCACCCTAGAATTTTAAAGCACTTATGTTATCCATTGTCTTGTGCTACTCCTGAGATGTAGGAGACAATGTTGATTAGCTGATGAAGGAAGAAGCTCCACAAATTTTCAGCAGGTTTGTTCTCTTCAAAAGAAAAAAGTTTTATTGGCCTAATATGATCTACGAACAATTGATGATAAAAATGTGAATTGGAACACAAGCTCAGGCTTACTCTTGCTTTATGCAGCATATGGTAGGTGGCGTAGTCACTCGTCCTCTAGTGCTCATGTGCTTACTTTGGAGACCATACCCCTGACATTGAGAGTGGGATTTTCAAAAGCATCTACATGATTTGGGAGCACAAGTCCCAGGTTTTCAGGGGGATTTTACACAAGTCCCCCTGTGCTTGCATTTATAGTGTCCAGTACAGAACCAAGATGCTGAGTCTGGATTTGGGATTAGAAATCCTCAAATTGTCTATTTTAATCTTCAGTCCAGTTACACTCTCATCTGATTGTGCCTGGGCTAGATCAAATGCACAGGCACTTTATGCTGACGTGGCATTCCTGAGCGTCCTAGGTTACTAAGTTACTTTGCTTCTTGGTGACATGGTGTCCTAATGCTAGCCCTTTGGCCTGGTGTACAGGGCCAAGGAATGGGCTGGCATGATAAATAGGGACCTGTTTCCTTTTCTGCAGGGTGGACGTGGTGATCTGTCTAAGCACTACGGTACGCAATGACACACTGCAGGATGCCAGGGAGCAGCGAGTGTCTCTGAAGTGCCGCAAACAGCTGCGCGTCGAGGAGCTAGAGATGGTAAGTATGCATGAGGCTCTTGGCCATCTATTTTCCAATAATAGTTTCCCCTCTTGCATACTTTGGAAAACGAATTAAACTCATGAGATATATCTACTTTCTACTGGGAGAGCTAAAAGGGACAACTTTTAAAGCAACACATCAAAAAGCCAATTGCCTTTCAGACTCACAGTGATGACTTAGTGTTCTGATGCCGGCTGCCTGAACATAGCTCTTAATACTCAGCAGCTGGATGGCAGCACACAACCACTGACTTCCCCTAGCCCCCATGAGGACAGTATGAGCCATATTTTACATATGAGGAAGTTGAGGCTCAGAGATGAAGTGACTTGTCCAAGGCCACTCAGTGAGTCAGTGGCTCAGCAAGGATTAAAACCTGTTTATTTCTCTAGATGAGGCTACCTCCTCCTTCTCTGGCATTGGTAGTATTTACAGTATTTACAGTACTGTACAGTAAGTAAGTACTGTACAGTATTTACAGAGCCACAAGACTTTTCCCCCTACATTATTTTGTATAAATGGTGAAGTTCTGTCTGACCATCCCCAGCACTCTCAGAGGCAGCATGCTCAGTCTGTGCATGGGGCAGCAGTGAATGTCTTGCATCACTGAGCAGCACCTTCAATTAAAGAGCACACCAGAATGGGTTCCCATCGGTGTTCTGGCCTTTAATCTTCAATCAGAAGGATGTTGGCTGGCTTGGACCCTGGTGTGGAGGGAAAGGGAGGAACTGGTGTGGAGGAACCCTGCATTTAGAGAGGGGAGGGATAGCTCAGTGGTTTGAGCATTGGCCTGCTAAACCCAGGGTTGTGAGTTCAATCCTTGAGGGGGCCACTTAGGGATCTGGGGCAAAAATTGGTCCTGCTAGTGAAGGCAGGGGGCTGGACTCAATGACCTTTCAAGGTCCCTTCCAGTTCTAGGAGATTGGTATAGCTCCAATTATTACCTTTATTACCTTTTAGAGGGAGATAGGAATCCCCACTCAGTGTTAGTATTCTATGTGACCTCAGTTTAAATGCAAAACAGTTGGTTCAGTACAGCAGTGTAAAATAGAATTTCACTCTAAGGCTGTGTCTACACTGCCACTTTCAGCGCTAAAACTTTAGTCGCTCAGGGCTGTGAAAAAACACCCCCCAAGCGACAAAAATGTTAGCACTGAAAAGCACCAGTGTAGACAGTGCTTCGTGGCTCCCGGCGATAAAGGTACCACCCCTCGTTCGGGGTAGTTATTTTTAATCTCCAGGAGAGCTCTCCCCGGCGATAAAGCATGACTCCACTGCCCATGTCACGGCGCTGCCGTGGCCGCACTGTAATGTGGGCAGTTGTAGACACACCCTAAAACCCACGGCCAGCTGTAAGACATGACCATGTCTTGATCTGCTACGTGGATTTGCAAAGCTGATTATTCACTGGCTTTTACCACTTGCCCTGACCAGGATAATTCAGACGTAAGATCAGGTAAGCATGAAAATGAAGCTGGTGAATATACATACGAGACAGATGTCTGTGACCGGAACAAGAGAGCCAGATATTGTCAGTCCTGCAAGGAAAGGTAGCCAGTGAAAAGTACCCAGAGTGGGATATGCATCCAAGATAGTACCTAGACAGGTGACAACTCAGTGACCTTTTCAGCACTGATCATTCTTACCCACTAGATCCGCGCTGAAGACTTCTCTTTTGTGATACTTCAGTGCCTCCTTTGTCTGCTGTTGTGAATATGCTGTAGTTCCTGGATAAAACACTAATTGACTTTTTGCTTGAGTCAGCTAACTGCTTGTTTTCCTGGGTCTACTTATCTTATAGACGGAGGATATTCGACTGGAACCAGAGCTGTATGAGGCTTGTAAGAGTGACATCAAGAACAATTGCCCAAATGTGCCCTATGGCAATGCACAGGTGATGGGCCTTTTAACTATTTCCATGTCAGTTTTTCACTGCACATAGCCCATTTTTGAAGAACGTCCTTGTCTTACCAAGCACACAGCATTAGACTTGCATTTTGGAGTATTTTCCAACTTTTGTGAAGATTGGAGCATTTCAGTGTCCAGCTCTTTCTGCATAATATCAGAGCACAATGTGGCAGTTGGTTTATCCTTGTACCGAGGCAAAGTTAGCAATTTGTAAATCTAGTTGAATAGGAAGGTGTCATGACCATCTTATTAAAACTAACAATTGGCTAGCTGAATACAACCTGCTCTACAATACAACATTAGTGAGATATTTATTTATTTATTTGGGGGAGGGGGAGTTAAATTCCAGCCTCTGATGCCTAGGATTTAACAAGTGCAGATACTTGAAAATGAGCCCACAGGAGAACACCAAAAGTATTTCTTGACAAAGTATAAGGGGGAGGATTTTCACCACCGGTGTGCCTTTCTCAACTGTTGTCATACTGTCTTGCTGCAGATTATTGAGTGTTTGAAGGAAAACAAGAAGCGTCTGAGCAACCGGTGTCACCAGAAAGTGTTTAAACTGCAGGAGAATGAGATGATGGATCCAGAACTAGACTACACACTCATGAGGGTCTGCAAGCAAATGATCAAGGTAATAGTCGCACGCTGACCGGTGAGAGGATAGATTTGAGACCACAGGGAAAGTTAACTCACCTAGAACTCTCAGGATATTTATGCTTGACACAAGGCAGGGGGGAAAAGATTGGTTTTATTTAAAAAAAACAACCCACAAGTTCTTTATTCTCTACAACAACTTCTTGCCAAAATGGCTGCTTCAGACCATGCTGCTTTTTACACAACATAATTAGGTCCTTTTTTGACTTATAACCTTGAATCGACATGAGTGTTCTTTCAGTGATCTCCTCTTTCAACTGCAGTCCCTGCCCCCAAATGCCATTGTGTCCCATGATCAAGGTAGGCTGGGGTACAAGCAAATCTGTTGCCTGGAGTATCAGCTGGTGTTGGGGGAGAAAGGGAGTTGGTGTGCTTGAGTTTTTGATAGAACTTAGATCTAGTCTAGTCTGCTGCTGCACTGGATCCCTTTCCATCCAAGGAAAATGCAGATTGATGTAACTCTTTCAGTTCACTGCTAATACAGCCTTTTATCAAGTGACAGATAAGGCAAAATCATACAGCTGCTCTGGCCACTTGCAAGATTAAACCACCCTCAAGCTCAGAATGCTGACACCTCCTAGTCAGGAGACAACATTAAACACTAATAAACACTTTACTGCATAGCTGGAGGAGCACCAGGGCACTGCGTTAACATGGAGAGTTAATAAAACAGTAACCTGGCTCCATTAATGTCTGACTGTAGGGCTGGTAATGGACCCAGGCTTTAAAAAAAAAACAAGCATAATCAAGGCTAGTGGAAGGTTACCACAGCACGGAAGCCTCAACTACAGCTCCTAGAACTAGAGGCCCTGCAAGAGCAGGATCCACCAGAGCAGTGGTTAGTCTGTAGAGTGTTGGTCAATCCATTGATCTAGATGGACGATTTTATTATCTCTGTGCACTACATTCAGATCTCCAGTGCTCCTTAAATTGCACTGAGCACTGCCTTAGTGTTCTGGGGTCCTGCACAGCACCTGTTGCACAGGGCAGTGACTTGAAGGTGCGATCATCAGCTTCCGTTTATTCCCGTTTCTGGAGCAAACAGGGACAAAGAAGAAGATGGGTATGAGACCCAGACAGACATAGTGGAAGTTTTGCACCAAAATGTGGAATGAGAAAACTATGAATGGGGAAGCCAAGGTGCATCTGGCTTTGCTTGGTGTTACTGACATAGAGCAGTAAGCTGCAGCCTGGGACCTCAGTTGCTAGCAACTGCTCAGACCATGCTGCATAAAACAGTATTCCCCTCCCTTCTCTCCCCTGCCAAAGCAGAGGGTGAGAGGAATTGCTGTTAGTGGTGGGTATTGGTGAGGGAGAGTCAGGCATGGTCCCTCTTTGGCTTAGGCAGGTGGCTGTTTAGTCTCTCTTGTGAATGCATGACGTTTCATATGCTATAAAACCTGGGTTTCTCTTTGCAGAGGTTCTGCTCTGAAGCAGATTCGAAGAACATGTTGCAGTGTCTGAAACAGAATAAGAACAGTGAGGTGATGGACCCTAAATGTAAACAAATGATCACCAAGCGACAGATCACACAGAACACAGGTACCGTGGCCTCCACTTCTCTTTTTTTATCCAGGGGAAGGAGCTAGTTACCTGCCTGGGCTGAGGAGTGATCTGCACAGCCTTAACTGCAGATACCTTCCCTTCATTTAATTCCCCTTCACCCAGTCTAAGGGTATGTCTACACTACCAGATTAGTTCGATTTAACTTAATTCGAATTTGTGGAATCGACCTTACAAAGTCGAATTTGTGTGTCCACACTAAGGACACTAATCCGACTTTGTGAGTCCACACTAACGGGGCAAGCATCGACATTGGAAGCGGTGCACTGTGGGAAGCTATCCCACAGTTCACTGCTTCCAATGTCGATGCTTGCCCCGTGGGACACTAACGGGGCAATCATCGACACTGGAAGCGGTGCACTGTGGGAAGCTATCCCACAGTTCCCGCAGTCCCCGCTGCCCATTTGAATTCTGGGATTTCCCCACAATGCATGCTGGGGGGAAAAATGTCGAGGGTGGTCTTGGGTAACTGTCATCATTCAACGTGCTTTCGGACGTCTCAAGGGGAGATGGAGGAGCTTACTGACTCGCTCAGATCTCAGCGAAACCAATATCCCCATTGTTATTGCAGCTTGCTGTGTGCTCCACAATCTCTGTGAGAGCAAGGGGGAGACCTTTATGGCGGGATGGGAGGTTGAGGCAAATCGCCTGGCTGCTGATTACGCTCAGCCAGACAGCCGTGCAATTAGAAGAGCCCAGCGGGAAGCGCTGTGCATCCGGGAGGCTTTGAAAGCTAGGTTCCTCAGCGAGCAGGGTAACCTGTGACTGTTCAGTTTCTTTACAGAGAAGCTGAACTTGCCCCTGCTTCAGTTACTGTTGACTTTCTTCTGCGGTTACATACCCCGTTCACCACGTTTCCCCCCTTCCAACACACGTTTAAAAATAAAGTTAATGGAACATTGTTAATTAACAACGTTTTCTTTATTAATGAATTCGCGTTAAAGGGTTGAAACAGGGATGCAGACTGTGGTGGGTAGGGTGTGCAGTGATGTTAACACCGCTTCTACACTCGAGGAATGATAGGCTCCTGCTCCTAGAGCGGTCTGCAGTGCCGGACTGGTTGTTTCAACGGAGCCTGCCATCCCTCCTTTTCGGGACTCTGTGTGCGGGGGCTACGTGACCTTGTGGCGGGGGAGGACGGTTACAGATTCCCCTGCTGCGTGGCTCTGTGGTCCGGGACAAGGACCGCTGCATAAGTTCTGTAACCGCCCTCCCATGCCACAAAGTCACGTACCCCCCACCCACACAGAACATGGAAAACACCTCCCAGACCGACCAGGGTGCCTACTGACTGCACTGTGTGTGTGACCTGCTGTTGATCCTGCCCCCGTGTCTGTACCCTGGTAAAGGTGACTGTCCTATATTAACAACCCCCTTCCCCCCCCCCCCCTTTCACACACAGTCTTCTGTAGAAAAACTTGACGGAAATAGTAATTAACAGCAAACTACTTTTAATAATCAACTACACAGTTAGGAGATGAAACTGGGATTGGGGCTTCGGTGAGCCAGGAAGGGAAGGACTTCTCAACATTTAGGGAATGAGAGCCTTCTTGTATTTGTGCACTCTGCAGGGGTGCAGTGACAGTTTTCACGGCCCCTGTCGCCCCTCCTTCTTGTTACTTTGGGTGAGGGGGGTATGGGACTTTGTGGCGGGGGAGGGTGGTTGCAGATACACTGCAGGGGGGCTCTGTCCTCCTGCCTGCGGTCCTGCAGAACATCCACAAGGCGCCGGAGCATGTCAAATTTTCCCTGGGCATTTCCTGTGTGGCTGGTCAGAACATCCAAGCTCGGACTGCTGTCCAGAGCGTCAACAGAGTGGTGCACTGTGGGATAGCTCCTGGAGCTACTAAGGTCGATTTCCGTCCACACATAGCCTAATTCGACATAGCCATGTCGAATTTAGCGCTACTCCCCTCGTCGGGGAGGAGTACAGAATTCGAACTAAAGAGCCCTCTAGGTCGAACTAATTAGCTTCCTGGTGTGGACGGGTGCACGGTTAAGTCGAATTAACGCTGCTAAATTCGACATAAACTCCTAGTGTAGACCAGGCCTAAGAGCAAACAGTCTCTCCACCCTAGTTACTGAGTGTCATGTGATTATTGGTTTCACTTGTTACTTCGTTGTCAATTTCTACAAAGTAAAAAGTGACAATTTAGCTCTTTCAAACTGCTGAAAGACAGTGTCATCCAGAAGGAATTCCTACTGCAGATCCCCTTTGGAGCTCTGTCAGTTTGTTGTTGCATCTTTTGTTCCAATAGTGTGAAAATTCTAATGCGGTTCCTTTCCCTCTTTCCTCTCTTGGTTAGATTACCGCTTGAATCCAGTGCTCAGAAAGGCCTGCAAACAAGACATCCCCAAATTTTGCCAAAATATTCTGAGTACGGCTAAGGATGATGCAGAGTTGGAGGGGCAGGTCGTCTCCTGCCTCAAGTTGAAATATGCAGACCAGGTGAGTGGGGAAGGCAAATGTGTAACTATGATCTGCATAGAAACGTGCGCAGCAACTCTGATTGACCTCCATCCTAGTAAATTAGACTCACTTGCAGTGTGTATGTACGTAATCTTGTGCCAAGACAGCTGACTAGCAAAAATCAAGCTCATTATTTGGTTGGCTAATTGCTATCTTCCTCCTCTCAACAGCGTCTGTCTCCAGACTGCGAGGATCAGATCCGAGTGATAATCCAGGAATCTGCTCTTGATTACCGGCTAGATCCCCAGCTGCAAATGCACTGCTCTGATGAGGTAAGAGACGTGACCACTATGCCCCTTAGTTTAGTTGAAAGCTCTCCTCAGCAGCTTCACACTCAGTCTCACCCCTTTTTAACAAAATGAACCCTTTGGACAAGGCAGCTTAACTACTCAGAGCTAGTTCCAGGCTCTCTGTCTGCAACTTGCGCCTAGCACAAAATAATTGTATTCTTCTGCACAATCAGTATTTCTAAGTCAAGCTTTGCCTCTGGCATGCACATCGACACTGATACACTCATCATCATCACTTGTGATAAGCAGACAAGTTAATTTGTCCTTTTGAGTTTCCCATCAATCATGAGTGAACCATAGTAGCTGAAATCTGCTTTATTTTTTCCATGTTAGTTTAAGCAATGACTCATGAATGACATATTTCATGCCAGAGCTGTGTTTGTGCCAGTTTTCTTCACCCTGCTCATGCCTCTCTGACCTGGGTATCTCAGAGCAACAGGAGTAGGCATTGGGGTCAGTAGGGTCGTGGGAGGTGTCACTGCTGGCAAGGTGGAGGGAGAGAAGGAGAGACAGAAATTGAGTGAGCTAGTCTTTAGATGTTTTAAAGGATGAGTATGTGTCTCCTTGGAGATTTTGAGGGTTAAATTGTACAGCACCTCCTGCTCTCTTAGCTTTTGGTAGCGTCCATATGGAGGCTGAACCTGTTGAAACCCACAGTCCCTTGTTGATAATTGAACAGTTCTGAAATGGCTGCCACTTAGTTGTCTGTCTCTGTCTGTCTCACTCACACACACACACACACACACACACACACACACACACACACACACACACACACACACACACACACACACACACACACACACACACACACACACACACACACACACACACACGCTTTTAAATTCACTACTCTAGTTTTGGATCGGGGAATATGGGTCTGCTCAGAATATCATGGCATCTTAAACCTTCAGTATGACTGCTCCTGTAATCTGCCGCAGACATAGTACATGGGGTGACTGGGTGGCCAGCACTGTTGACTGGGCCATTAAAAGTCCTGTCGGCGGTGCTGCGGAGCTAAGGCAGGCTGGTCCCTACCTGTCCTGGCTCCGCACTGCACCCCAGAAGCGGCCAGCAGATCCGGGTCCTACGTGAGGGGGAGGGGGGCACAGAGCTCCACACGCTGCCCCCGCCCCAAGCACCGGCTCCACACTCCCATTGGCTGGGAACCACGGTCAATGGGAGTTGCGGGGGCAGTGCCTGCAGACAAGAGCAGCATGCAGAGCTGCCTTCCGCGCCTCTGCCTAGGAGCCGGACCTGCTGGCCACTTCCAGGGCACAGTGCAGAGTCAGGACAGGCAAGAAGTCTGCCTTAGCCCCACTGTGCCACTGACCGGGAGCTGTAAATAGTTTTTCTTTCCTACGTTAGTTTGAGATAAGCTCTGTAGAGAACTTTGGGGTTCTCTCCCACCCCATTGATGATATGCCCAAGGCACCAGGTTTTAAGAAATGTTTGGTCTGTCTCTGGGCCTTCCCAGTCAGCAGCAGCCAGAACACCTGCTCGTGTTGCCGTGGGAAACTCCTGTCCCCTCCACATGTAGTGTCCCTGCACCCAGGAGGTTTACTGTTGGTCTAGGTACTAAGGGCTGTTTCCATTCAGCCCCTTCACAGTGTCAAGGAGGTTCATGAAGGTGTTAGTGGTAGCGGGGGCGCATCTGTCGTCAGGGCAAGTCATTGCTCCCATACTTGGAGGCTGGTTGTCCTCACAGAAATCATGCTAGGAACTACAGCAGGGGTGGGCAAACTTTTGGTCCGAGAGCCACATCTGGGTGGGGAAATTGTATGCAGGGCCGGGGCAGGGGGTTGGGGTGCGGGAGGGAGTGCGGTGTGCAGGAAGGGGCTCAGGGCACGGGATTGGGGCAGAGGAGGGGTGCAGGATGTATGGGGGGGCTCAGGGCAGAGGGTTGGAGTGCGGGAGGGAGGGAGTGCGGGGTGTGGGAGGGGGTGCGGTGTGCAGGAAGGGGCTCAGGGCCAGGGATTGGGGTAGAGGAGGGGTGCGGGATGTATGAGGGGGCTCAGGGCAGGGGGTTGGGGTCAAGGTGCAGGCAGGGGGCTTAGGGCAGGGAGTTGGGGGGCGGGGTACAGGAGGGGTTCGGGCCCTGGCCCGGCACCACTTACCTAAAGCAGTCCTGGGGTGGCAGCGGTGCGCACTGGGGCCAGGGCAGGCTTCCAGCCTGCCTGCCCTGTCTCGGGCCCCGCGCCGCTCCAGGAAACACTGCGGCCCCTAGGGGATGGGGGGTGGAGGGCTCCGCGCGCGCTGCCCTTGCCACGCCTCCAAGTACCTCCCTCGAATCTCCCATTGGCCACGGTTCCCCATTCCTAGCCAATAGGAGCTGCAGGGTGCGGTGCTTGGAGCCAAGGACGACACGCGTGGAGCCCTCTGCCCAGGGGCTATGTCTGAGAGCAGTGCGGGGGCCCATGGCACCACGGGGGGCAATCCCGCAGGTCCAATCCAAAGCCCAAAGGGGCCGAATCCGGCCCATGGGCCGTAGTTTGCCCACCCCTGCTCTACAAGGAAGTGCTACACAGCAAAATGGAAGAGATTTTCCAGATGGTGCCAATGTCATCAGGTATCCCTGGAAAGTTCCCAAATCCTCCTTTTATTGGGCTATTTTCCCTCCCTGGGGATATCAGGATTATCGCCAGCTCCTTAAGGGTACACTTAGCAGCTGTTCGTGCCTGTCACCCCTGGATGGACGACTATATCATCTTTGCCCATCCAGTCCCAGGGTGAGGTGTTTCTCTGGTGCTGAAACCATCCCCAGCATGAGACCTCAATTTAGTCCCATCTAAATCCTCAATTGAGCCTGTAGACTCATGTTCTTCAGTCATTTTCCATGCAAGTTGTCCGTGTTGCCATTACCTCGGCAAGGAGCGGGAAAACTGGTGGCCCTACACAGCCCTGCTCTCCCTACAGTCTTCCGTAGGGTCCAGTCTCAAGAGCCCTAATTTCGTTCCCCTAAACTTTGTCGCCTTCACTGAACGTAAGAGAGGAGAATCTGTCTCCTCGCAGAGACTTTCTAAATGGATTTTGGGCTGCATCCTGCTTTGCTATGAATTGATTGAAACCCCTGCCAGGCAAGGGGTTAGGATACACTCAGCTAGGCCAGGTAACCTCTGTAGCTTCCCTGCAAGACCTCTGTCATCTTGAGATAAGCAGGGCAGCAACGTGAAGGTCTGCATATATAGACATATAGACAAGACATTACGCCCTGGTGCAGGCTTCACTCATTGGTATGGTAGGGTCCTTGCACCCGCCACCTCAGTGCATATTGCATGTGACTCACCTCGAGTGGAATACACAAAGGAATCATCACTTGAAGAAGGAGTTTACTTATCCTGTACAGTAACTGGCGTTCTTCTTGGAGTGATTGCTCATATCAATTCCAGTTAGGTGTGTGTGCGCACCGCGTGCACGGAAGTCGGAAGCTTTTTCCCTAGCAACTACCTGTTGGGCTGGCTAGGGAGCCCCCTGGAGTTGTAGACGGGTCGGACTCACCCCCGCGGCGCCTCCTGCTGGTGACTCCGGGAATTAGCTCAGTCCAGCGCTGGAGCGCCCTCTGCAGTCCGGTGATCCGCCTGCCCTCAGGCCCCCGTGTCCCTCCCTGGAACCGGTGCCCTCTTACATGGGGTGCTGCCCCTGGCAGTAACCCCTTTCTCTCTGGGTCGCCCCTCCTCAGGGAACCCTCACCCTCTATCCCCACCTTGCCTCCGTATTGGCTACTGCCAGTCATTGTCTAGCCCCACGCTCTGGGGCAGACTGCAGTATCAGCCTACTCATCACAGGCAAAGGGGTTTGGACCTGCTGCCTTGGCCTACCCCGGGCTGCCCTCTGCAACCCCCAGTACCTGTTGGCCCTGTGCTAGGCCGCAGCCTGGGGCTTTCTAGGCTGGAGCTCCCCAGCTCCTCAGCCTTTCCCCAGCCCTGCTTCACTCTAGGTACCTTGCCTATAGCCCCTGCAGCCAAGCCCTTCTTCCTCTTCAGGCAGAGGAAGACTGAGCTTCTGGCTTCCCTGGCCTTTTATAGGGGCCAGCTGTCGCTCAGTTTGGGGCATGGCCTCACCTGCAGCCACTCCCTCAATCAGCCCAGCCTTGAGAGCAGCCGCTCTCAAGCCCTGCCAGGCCACTTTTAAACCCCTCACAGCAGGAGCAGGGTCCACCCTGCTACAGGCGTTCTATATAAGACCCTGCTGGCCCGACCCCACTTCAGTTCCTTCTTACTGTGAGGGTTGTTGGAACCCTAGTCTCTTGTTTCTCAAGTGCTCCACTAATCCCTAGCTTTCTAGTTACCGTTGTTAGTTAATTGTTGATAGTTATCTTAGTGTTAAGTAGCAAAGAGTCCTGTGGCACCTTATAGACTAACAGATGTATTGGAGCATGAGCTTTCGTGGATGAATACCCACTTCGTGCATCTGACGAAGTATTAATCGTATTCACCCACGAAAGCTCATGCTCCCATATGTCTGTTAGTTTTGCAGATCCAGACTAACACAGCTACCCCTCTGATACTTAGTGTTAAGTGTTACTGTAGTGTTAAGTGTAATTTAGTAGTTGAGGGCAGTTTCTCATTCAATGACTGCCCTGCGGGGCTCTGGGGCATGCCGTCCCAGGTCTTCAAACCTTGCACTTCTTGCAACAAGCCCATGCCTACCGGCGATCCCCATGACTCCTGCTTTAGGTGTCTGTGGGAGGGCCATCAGACTGACAAGTGTAAAATCTGTAAGGCATTCAAGCCCAGAACAAGAAGAGGGGGAAATCTGACTCAAGCAACTCCTCATGGAGTCCGCATTGCATCCCTCTCGACGCAGGACCGAGCGCCTCAGTGCACAGTGCTCCCCCAGCGGTGCCAGCCATGGCACCAGAGAAGATCCCCGGCCCGCTTTGGGACCGACGATCTCCCAGGCCCCAGAGATGCCCGCCCCAGCACCGTTCCCACTCCCCAGTCACTCGAAAGAAGCAAGCCTTAGAAGGACCCTCCGTTAGGCCCGAAGCGGTCGCTCCAGCCCCAACTGAGCAAGCTTCGGACCAGGCCTCTAAGCCTGACAAGACCGCTAGGCCCCGGGGTCTGCTCATGCCAGCCCCGCGCAAGGAACCGTGCAAGTGGAATAGGTTACATTGCCTTTCACTCCAGATACCTTTGAGGCCGCCAGAGGGCTCATCGAAATGACAGCACCGGTGTCCCCCGACCCAAGCAGTGGCTCTGGCCTGAGTCCCGGTACCGTCCAAGGGCAAACCGGTGATGTTCGGACTGTCAGCCCTCAGACCAGCATCTCCACGCCGCTCTGAGTCCTGGCGCCTTTCGGCGTCCTGGCATCGCTCCAGGTACTGGTCTGACTCATGGCACCGGTTAGACTCGCAGTGCTGGTCCCGCAGCCCCGACCCTCGGAGCCATTCACTCTCAAGATCGCTTTGGCCTGCTGGAACGTGGTCCAGGTCACGTTCGGCAACCTCGCGGCACCGTTCGGACCGACGTCATTCAGAGCACCAATCCCTGTCCCAGCTGTCACCACAGCACCGGCCTGCGATTCGTCGCCGATCCTCTTCGTGGCACTGCTCCTCATCACAGCACTGCTCTCCAATACAGCATAGCTCATGGTCATGATCAGCTCCACGACGCCAATCTCCATATGACCCCCGTCTGTCAAGGAATTCGGTGCCCCCTTTGCTCCATTCACCCACCGCTCCTCCTTGGCCGTTGCGATCCCAATCTCCTTCCAGTGGATCAGGGAGAGCTTCAGGGGTTTTGGACATTCCCCGTCAGGCCCGGGAAGCCTCGGTCATGATCCCTTCCCCCTCCCCCCCCCTCCCCCCGACGCCCAACTGGCAACCTCAGTGGCAATTTTGGACCCCTTGGGCATATCAGGCCCAGGGTGCCCCGCCGTCGTCATGCTCAGACACCCTGCCTCTTGAGGCAACCCTCAGCTTCTCCCAGCAGAGGCTTGTATGGAAATGGGGGCTATTGCTGAGGAGGGAAAACTGGTAGCTCAAACCTCCCTTCAGGGTTTCCTTCATGCTGCGGACGCAGCTGCACACACTCTGGCATCCGGCATCACCATGCGGCGGAATGCCTGGCTCCAGTCTTCAGGACTTCCGCCTGAGGTGCAGCACACCATCCAAGATCTCTCCTTTGATGGTCAGGGCCTGTTTTGTGGAGCAGACCAATTCCCATCTACATACCTTCAAGGACACAAGAAACACTATTAAATCCTTGGGCATGCATACCCCGGCTAACCAAAAAAGCCATTTAAACCCCAGACAACCCAGCAACTCCCCTTCCCACCTAGACCCAGGCAGGACTTCTCCCGTCGGAGAAGCAGGTACTCTCGATGTAGACTGTCACGTCCCCCCTCTGGACAGGGTCAAGGACAATCCAAGCCACCCCCGGCCCTAAGTGCCCATTTTGAAGGTGCGCTTGAGGATGGACTACTAGCTCACACCCCGGACAATTATCCCTTTCTGAACCATCTATCCTGTTTCTACCATGCCTGGTCCCAAATTACATTGGACCGTTGGGTCTTCCGCACGGTGCAGATGGGATATTCTATCCATTTCCGCTCCATCCCGCCCTCCTGCCCTCCTTCCTCATCCCTCTTCAGGGACTCTTCTCACGAGCAGCTCCTCGCCCAGGAGGTACAATCCCTCCTTGCCATATGACCAGTGGAGGAAGTGCCTCAGGAGCTCAGGGGCAAGGGTTTCTACTCCCATTATTTCCTTGTCCCCAAGGGAAAGGGAGGCCTAAGACCCATTCTGGACCTCAGGGAGCTCAACAAGCACACTGTCAACCTGAAATTCCGCATGGTCTCATTAGCCACTGTTATTCCCTCACTGGATCCGGGAGACTGGTATGCTGCCCTCGATATGAAAGACACGTATTTTCACATTTCTATTACTCTGCCTCACAGAAGTTTCCTCCGTTTTGTGGTGAACAAGAAGCACAATCAGTTCACAGCCCTCCCGTTCGGCTTGTGCACAGCCCCACGCGTCTTTGCCAAGTTCATGGCGGTCGTGGCAGCTTTTCTTCACCGACACCACGTGCACGTCTTCCCGTACCTCGACAACTGGCTTATACGGGGCCGGTCTCACCAACAAGTCCGGTCTCAAGTACAACTGGTCATGGACACGTTCAGTTGCTTGGGCATCATGCAGAACGCCAGCAAATCTGTCCTCTCCCCTACTCAAACAATAGAGTTCATCGGAGCAGTCCTGGACACAACCCAAGCAAGAGCTTTCCTCCCGGAGGCCTGGCGCCTGGCTATAGCAAGCATAATTACCAGCCTCTGCAAGTTTCCCACCACAACATCAAGGCAGTGTCTCAGGTTGCTGGGTCACATGGCGTCCTGTACCTATGTGGTGCAACACACCAGGCTAAGACTCAGGCCTCTACAGATATGATTGGCATCAGCTTATTGTCTGGGCCACGACAGTCTAGATATGGTGCTCACGGTCCCAGAGCGCACACTCGACTCCCTACGCTGGTGGCTGGATCCCCGTATGGTGGGTGCCGGGGTCCCGTTCCATCCCCCTCAAACCACCCTGACCCTGGTTATAGACGCATCTGCCCTGAGATGGAGGGCCCACCTCGGGAGCCTGACAACGCAGGGCTTATGGCACAAAAGCGAGCTGTCATTACACATCAATATCAAAGAGCTCAGGGCGATTCGCCTTGTGTGCCATGCATTCCTTCCCCACTTACAAGGGCACTGCGTAGCAGTCCTAACGGACAACACCATGGCCATGTTCTATCTGAACAAACAAGGCAGAGCCTGGTCATTGCCACTCTGCCAAGGAGCCCTCCTTCTGTGGGAATTCTGGTTAGCCCACTCCATCATCCTTCAAGTCTCGTACCTGCCGGGTGTCCAGAATGTACTGGCGGACAGCTTGAGCAGGTTTTTTCTCACCCATGAATGGTCGATCCGCTCAGACATCATTCACTCTGTTTTCCGCATCTGGGGGTTTCCCCGAGTCAACTTGTTCGCTTCATGGACCAACAAGAAGTGCCCAGCCTTCTATTCCTTCCGCCTGGTCAGACTCGGTGAGGCAGGTGCTCCTGGAAAGTCGTAAGCCATCGACTAGGCTTACCTACGAGGCTAAGTGGAAGAAGTTTTCCAGCTGGTGCACTCAGCAGCAGGTGCTCCCGCTCCAGGCTTCGATCCTGTGCATCTTGGACTACCTGATGTTCTTGAAGGACCAGCCCCATGCCTTTGGATCCCTTAAGGTTCACCTCGCGGCCATCTCTGCGTTCCACCCAGGCGCGGCTGGGCGCTCAGTGTTTGCACACCCGGTCATACCGTGTTTCCTCAAAGGCTTGGAGAAAATCCATCCTCCAACGAAGCCACCCATGCCTGCCTGGGACCTTAACGTAGTCCTCTCCTGCCTTATGGGCCCTCCTTTTGAGCTGCTGGCCTCCTGCTCACTCCTCTATCTCTCTTGGAAGGTCCCCTTACTAGTGGTCATCGCTTCCGCCCGTTGGGTGTCCGAACTATAATAAATAAATATAAATAATAATTATTGGAGATATACCAATCTCCTAGAACTGGAAGGGACCTCGAAAGGTCATCGAGTCCAGCCCCCTGTCTTCACTAGCAGGACCAATTTTTGCCCCAGATCTCTAAGTGGCCTCCTCAAGGATTGAACTCACAACCCTGGATTTAGCAGGCCAATGCTCAAACCACTGAGCTATCCCTCACCCCAGATAGATAGATATGAGCAACACATCTCAAAGAACAAGTTACAGAAGGTAAGTAACCGTTTTTTCTTAAAGGTATGTGGTCACTCTCTGTAGTCCACCACCCACCCTCCTTCCCCTCTGCTTTGGATTCTTATCCGAAGGGTATTCGCCATAGAGGAGTAAGTGGAATAACTTATGCCCTTGGCTGAGAGCACGAGGAGGGGCAGGGCACAGGCCAGAAGATACTGTTAACAAAAAATCTTCTGGTCTCAGGTGCATGGAGCACATGCATACACATTGAAATTACACATAGAGAAAATACATCTCAAAGCTTTACTGTACGGGGGGAATAACTTTGTTTTTTATGAAGTCATCTGTTTGATACATTTGGACAACAGCACTTGTTTCTTAGTGTACCACAAAATCAAAGTCCATTTCTCCATGGATTGCAAACCTAGCAAGCATATTTTTGAGAAGATACATCTTTGTTGGTTTCTTTAAACAAGAATGAATTAACCAAAAGTTCTGTTTCAGGACACTCTGCAGATATTTCTCTCTCAGCCTTCTCCAGCAGGTCCAGCAAAATCTGACAATAGGGTTTGCCCTTAAATGCAGCTGTATTACTGGATCTGCAGCAATCAATAAAATTGTGTCTAGGTAAACATTGTTAGGCTGCCATAAGCTGTTAAGAAATATCATGCTCTCCAGACATGTATACACATCCTTTAGCAAAGGCTACTCTATGGGTTTGGGATAAAATGGCAGATAAGTTTCCACTCCACCACCACCCCACCAGTGACACCCATTGCAAATTATCCATATCTGAATTCAAATTACAAACCAAAGGGCTTTAAAGATTGGGAGAACCATGGAATGCATACAGTTGGCCAGCTAGTCATTGAAGAAACATTTCTAACTTACTTAAAGATCAAAACTAACTTTAAGAATATAAGAATGGCCATACTGGGTCCGACCAAAGTTCCATCCAGCCCAGTATCCTGTCTGCCAACAGTGGCCAAAGCGAGGTGCCCCAGAGGGAGTGGACCTAACAGGTAATGATCAAGTGATCTCTGTCCTCTCGTCCACACCAGCCTCTGACAAATAGAGGCTAGGGACACCATTCCTTACCCATCCTGGCGAATAGCTATTTATGGACTTAACCACCATGAATTTAACAGGCTTTAAAAGAGAACTGGATATAGTCCTGGCCTTCACAGCCTCCTCAGTTCCACAGGCTGACTGTGCGCTGTGTGAAGAAGAACTTCCTTTTATTTTTTTTAAACCTGCTGCCCATTAATTTCATTTCGTCCCCCCTAGTTCTTCTTGGAGTGATTGCTCATGTGTATTCCACAGTAGGTGTGCATGCTCATCATGTGCACCAGTGCCGGAAGTTTTTCCTTTACAGTATCCATACTAGGGGAGTGCTGCTTGTATATTGCACTATAAAGGGAGCCACACGCTCCCCCCACCCTCAGTTCCTTCTTGCCGCCAGTGAAAGTAGTCGGAACTTTGTGCTCCAGCTCTGCTGCAGCCTTTTCTTCTCGACCTTAGTGGTACCATTCGTGGATTGTTTCTTCAGTTGTTAGAGTAGGCTCAGGGACCCTTGACGCCGCCTGCCAGCAAGCGTAGGCACCGAGAGAGGCACCGGGGAACACTCCCCTTCGCGATGCAACTACTGCAGTTGCTCTCGACGGGATAGACGTCGTTCCTGGTCCACTTCCCGTTCACCTAGATGTCGCACTTGAGACCCCCCGTGATGCCTCGGCGCAGGGGCACTGGACCTCCCGACGCCGTCACGAGTACCAAAGCAGCACTTCAGGCGGGTACAGTTCCTTGACGTCGAGGTCCAGGTCCCGAGGGAGGCAGCATCGCAGGCACTGCTGTGCCTACTGCTCTCATGAGACAGTGCACTTGACGGGGACCTTGGCCTCGGCACCTAGCCACCCGTCCTCGGTCCGCGCTGCTCAACCGGAACAGATAGCGCCACCAAGCTCCCAGCCGGGTCAGTGGCAAGGGGCCCCATGGCCACCGATGCCTGCCCAGACGGGGGCCCACTCAGTTGCCAGAGCATCTTAGGCTCCATCTGCCTCGTCCGGCTGCCTAAGAGACAAGTCAGCGGGCCACGAGTCAGCGGATCTGCGCCCGGGCTCGACCCCCCCCGGTACCGACCGAGGCCTTCGGTTCTGTGTGGGCCCTCTCCCTGGCACCGGACAACACCATAATGGCACCTCCACCTTCAGTCCCACAGGAGGACTTCAAGGCACACCAAGACCTGCTAAAGCGAGTGGCATCCAGCCTCCAGCTGCAGGCTGAGGAGATGGAGGGCCCATCCTATTCCCTCTTCAACGTGTTGTCTCCCTCGGCACCAGGCCGCATGACTCTGCCCCAGCACCTAGACAGGTTTGAGGCACTGAGAGATCTCATCACCTCGATCACGGCCTTCGAAGAGCATGCCTTCGAATTCTGGGCCACATGGCAACATGTACATACATGGTCCACCATGCCAGACTCCGAATGAGGCCCCTCCAGTTCTGGCTAGCCTCCCAATTTTCTCAGGCCCGGGACAGGCTGGACAAGGTTCTCACTTTTCCATCCCCGGTACTGGCTTCCCTTCTATGGTGGTCTTACCCGAGCAATATGCTGCAAGGAGTTCCCTTTCAGGATGCCAGCCCATCTATAAACCTGGTGACCAACGCATCGGACTTGGGTTGGGGATCCCACACAGGGAACACGCAGACTCAAGGGACATGGTCAGTCCCGGACCTGTCCCTCCACATACATGTCAAAGAGCTCAGAGCAGTGCGGTTGGCGTGCATGGGCTTCC
Source organism: Mauremys reevesii (assembly GCF_016161935.1). NCBI lineage: Eukaryota > Metazoa > Chordata > Testudines > Geoemydidae > Mauremys > Mauremys reevesii. The sequence goes on from NC_052638.1 coordinate 2,640,942, forward strand.
ACACGCAATTTCGCGGCAAGGTGGTCAGAGTCCTCACGGACAACGCTGCTGCCATGTACTATATCAACAGGCAAGGCGGCACTCACTCCCTGGCCCTTTGCTGGGAAGTCCTGAGCCTATGGGAGTTCTGTATAGCCCACGATATCTCCCTGAGGGCCGCACACCTCCAGGGTGTCCACAATACGATGGCGGATCGCCTCAGCAGGATTTTCTCCCCTCAATACAAGTGGTCGCTCCACTCGGATGTCGCTCGCTGGCTCTTCCGAGAGTGGGGAGTTCCCCAAGTTGACCTCTTTGCAACCCACCAGAACTGGCGTTGCCTTTAGTTCTGCTCCAGAGGAGGGGTAGGGAGGGGCGTGATCTCCGATGTGTTCCTCCTATGGTGGTCGGGTGAGCTCCTTTACGCTTTCCCACCATTTTCCCTCATAGACAAGGTCCTGCAAAAGATAAAAGCAGACAAGGTGAAAGTCATTCTCATAGCACCGGCGTGGGCCCACCAGCACTGGTATGGGACCCTCCTTTGCCTCTTGGCAGCCCCCCCGAGGACGCTGCCGCTTTGCCCGGACCGCCTCTCCCAGGATGGGGGCTGCCTCTTCCATCCCAACCTAGCCGCGCTCCACCTGACAGCGTGGTTGCTCCGTGACTACATGAGGAGGAGGGCAGGTGTTCGGAGCAGGTAAGGCAGGTCCTCCTGGAAAGCAGGAAGCCGTCCACACGCTGGACGTATGTGGCGAAGTGGTCCAGGTTCTCCAAGTGAGCGAATGAGCGGGGAGTTTCGCCCTCCTCTGCATCTTCTCTCCAGCTCATTCTGGACTACCTCGTGTCCCTTAGGGCCCAAGGACTGGCACCCACCTCGGTCAGGGTACACCTGGCGGGCATATCAGCCTTCCACCCGCTGGTGCAAGGGCACTTGGTCTTCTCCCACTCTATGACCTCCTGTTTCCTGAAGGGCCTCGACTGTTCATTTCCATATGCTAGACCCCCCCCCATGCCACAATGGGACCTAAACCTGGTTTTGTCCCAACTCACAGGGCCTCCCTTTGAAAGCCTGGCCACATGGTCCTGTTCTCACCTCTCGTGGAAGGTGGCCTTCCTTGTAGTGATCACGTTGGCCCGATGGGTCTCGGAACTTAGGGCCTTGACCTCAGAACCCCCCTATACCGTCTTCCACAGGGGTAAAGTCCAGCTTCACCCACATCTGGCGTTCCTCCCGAAGGTGGTCTCCGCCTTCCATATGGAGCAGAGCATCTTTTTCCCCGTGCTCTGTCCTAAGCCCCATTCCTCCAATGAGGAACGCTGCCTCCACATGCTCGATGTGGGTAGGGCGCTGGCCTTTTATCTGGAACGGACTAAGCCATTCCGGAAATCCTCACAACTTTTTGTTGCCTTGGCCGAGCAGGTGAAGGGGCAGCCCATCTCCACCCAGCATACGCACGTGTTACGATCTGGCAGGGGTTCCCCCGCCACCGATCATTAGGGCACACTCTTCGAGGGCTCAGGCCTCAGCAGCTGCCTACATAGCCCATGTCCCTATCCAAGACATTTGTAGGGCAGCCGCTTGGGCCTCATTTCACACATTTACTTCGCATTACGCGATCGTCGCCGAGTCTAGGGACAACGCTGGATTCGGCAGGGCGGAACTTCGTCCTGAGCCACTGTGAACTCCTACCCACCTCCAACAGATATTGCTTGGAATCATCTACTGTGGAATACACATGAGCAATTGCTCAAAGAAGAAAGGACAGTTACCTGTTCCATAACTGGTGTTCTTCTAGATGTGTTGCTCACGTCTATTCCACACCCTGCCCTCCTTCCCCTCTGTTGGAGTTGTCCGGCAAGAAGGAACTGAGGGTGGGGGAGCACATATCTCCCCTCATAGGGCGATATACAGGCACCACTCCAAGGGTCACTGCGGTGCTCCCCCAGTACGGATATTGCAAAGGGAAAAACTTCAGCACCAGTGCACGTGGCGAGCACGCACACCTACTGTGGAATAGACATGAGCAACACATCTTGAAGAATGCCAGTTACGGAACAGGTAACTGTCCTTTCTTATATTATGGGAACAAGTAAATAACTTTTCCTTATTCACTTTCTCCACATCACTCATGATTTTACAGACCTCTATCATATCCCCCCTTAGTCTCCTCTTTTCCAAGCTGAAACTAGCCTCTTTAATCTCTCCTCATATGGGACTTGATCCAAACCCCTAATCATTTTAGTTGCCCTTCTCTGAACTTTTTCTAATGCCAGTATATCGTTTTTGAGATGGAGACCACATCTGTACGCAGTATTCTAAATGTGGGTGTACCATGGATTTATATCAGGGCAATAAGGTGTTCTCTGTCTTATTCTCTATCTCTTTTTTTTAATGGTTCCTAACATCCTGTTTGCTTTTTTAACTGCCACTGCACACTGCGTGGACATCTTCACAGAACTATCCACAATGACTCCAAAGTCTCTTTCCTGATTAGTTGTAGCTAAATTAGCCCCCATCATATTGTATGTATAGTTGGGGTTATTTTTTCCAATGTGAATTACTTTACATTTATCCACATTAAATTAAATTTATCATTTTGTTGCCCAATCACTTAGTTTTGTGAGATCTTTTTGAAGTTCTTCAGTCTGTTTTGGTCTTAACTATCTTGAGCAGTTTAGTATAGTCTGCAAACTTTGCCACCTCACTGTTTACCCCTTTCTCCAAATCATTTATGAATACGTTGAATAGGATTGGCCCTAGGGCTGACCCTTGGGGAACACCACTAGTTACCCCTCTCCATTCTGAGAATTTACCATTCATTCCTATCCTTTGTTCCCTGTCTTTTAACCAGTTCTCAATTTATGAAAGGACCTTCCCTCTTATCCCATGACAATTTAATTTACGTAAGAGCCTTACCTTGTCAGAGGCTTTCTGGAAATCTAAGTACACTATGTCCACTGGATCCCCCTTGTCCACATGTTTGTTGACCCCTTCAAAGAACTCTAATAGATTAATAAGACGTGATTTCCCTTTACAGAAACCATGTTGACTTTTGCCCAACAACTTATTTTCTTCTACATGTCTGACAATTTTATTCTTTACTATTGTTTCAACTAATTTGCCCGGTACCGATGTTAGACTTACTGGTCTGTAATTGCCGGGATCACCTCTAGAGCCCTTTTTAAATATTGGCTTTACATTAGCTAACATCCAGTTGTTGGGTACAGAAGCTGATTTAAAGGACAGGTTACAAACCATAGTTCTTCAATTTCACATTTGAGTTCTTTCAGAATTCTCGGGTGAATGCCATATAGTCCTGGTGACTTCTTACTGTTAAATTTACCAATTAATTCCAAAACCTCCTCTAATGACACTTCAATCTGTGACAATTCCTCAGATTTGTCACCTACAAAGGATGGTTCAGGTTTGGGAATCTCCCTAACATCCTCAGCCATGAAGACTGAAGCAAAGAATTAATTTCGTTTCTCCACAATGACTTTATCATCTTTAAGTGCTTCTTTTTTATCTTGATCGTCCAGGGGCCCCACTGGTTGTTTAGCAGGCTTCCTACTAAACTGGTCCACTCTCCGATGACACAAGTACTTTCAAGTTAGGCATTGTGACTCAACTTTCTAGAAAAGCTTTTTCTACAGAAAACTAACTTTAATAGAAGTGATGATGTTTGATCAATTAGGAAACAAAAAAAAATATTACTAAATTATACATTTTTGCAGACTGAAAAAAAAAAGGCTATATATGACATGCTGAGAAAATAATCTGGGTAGACAAATTACCTTGAGGAATGAACTTCGATCTGGAAAAGGATCAGCAGCATTAGCTTGTAGCATTATAAAGAAAATTTCTGAGATACTGTTTCAATGGTACTTCACACCTGTCAGGTTAAGAAATAGAGAGATTGCATGAGGATAGATGTTGGAAATATTTTGGTGATAGAGGAAATGTTATCCATATATAGTGGACATGTCCAGTCAGAGATTATTGGGGTGCAATTCATAACCAAATATCACAAATGGTTGGATATTTATTACCAAATGATCCTTTGGTAATCCTCCTGGGGCTTCCCAGCTGAAACAGTCACACAAGAGGAAATGAAGAATTAATCTCTCATCTGCTTGTAGCTGCTGGGCTACTGATAGAAAGAAAAATAGCCCAACTATAGAGAAATGGTTCAAAAAAAATGAGGTGGTGGTGGTTATGGAAAAATGAACACACCAATTACATACACAGCAAAGTAGACAGAGGACAAATACTTAGATATTTGGTTACTTTTTATTCAGTACTCAGAGTCCTTTTACCTGCCAAACAAACCAGCACACCTGTCCAATATTTTTGAATATTAACATATGACACACCTGGTCTGTTAAATATGTGTAATCTGAGAGTCACTCAATTCCATTAAATCCCTAGAAAAAGTGTGTATGAGTGTTATACTGTTGCTCACTTTGTAATAGGGTGACACTTGTTCAATAGCAGAGAGTCCTGTGGCACCTTATAGACTAACAGACGTATTGGAGCATGAGCTTCCGTGCACCTGATGAAGTGGGTATTCACCCACGAAAGCTCATGCTCCAATACGTCTGTTAGTCTATAAGGTGCCACAGGATTCTTTGCTGCTTTTACAGATCCAGACTAACACGGCTACCCCTCTGATACTTGTTAAATAGAGAGATCTGATGACTATATTCCTGTATGTCTCTTTAAACAAAAACTCTCCGTTGTAAAGATTGTTGTTCTGTTTCTGATATTTCCATGGCAAGGATTTGTAAATCTGTTAATTGCTAAATAAATAGTTTAAAATAGTGGCTGTATTGTCTGTGTACAGCCTTTTTTTACTTCAGGAATTCGGGGATCCAAATGAGGGATGGATGGTAACACAGCTCAAGGCTTGTTCCCTAGCCATTGCATATAATACTGCCCTAACACGGCAGCATGCAAATGCTTTGAAAAACAACCTGAGTCCTACATTATTTCATTCATATTGAAATAGGGCTTTTTCCCCCCAAACAGATCTCCAGGTTGTGTGCAGAGGAAGCAGCAGCGCAGGAACAGACTGGGCAGGTGGAGGAGTGCCTGAAAGTTAACCTGCTCAAAATTAAACCTGAGATGTGTAAAAAGGTAAAAAAGGAAATGGTGTGTCTCCCAAACCAAACAGGCCTTAAAGCACAATTACTCCCTAAGTTTCAGACGAATGAACATGGTTCGTTACATGGCACAGACCAGGAACAGTGTGAAGCCAGTGCTATGTACACTTCTGTCCACGGCTGAGCCAGTGCACCTCATCCTAACCTGCAGCATCCTCTACCATTTCAGTCCTGGCTCTGACATATCCCTCCCTGCCAGGGAACCTTAATCCCAATAAGCAGTATGCCTTACTAGTCCAGTCCTGGATTCCCCACTCACACGCTTCCAGTGTACCTCAGTGCATAGCTGCCTCCCACTCTTGCTTTAACCCTAGGCCTCCTGAGCACAGATTGACACTGGATCTGGCAAGGAGCTTTGTCAACTACCCCCAAAGATCTATCACCTCACTTTAGTCCAGACCTGTTAGTCATGCCAAATTATTTGCCTTTGTGTTATAGATTAGTGTGTATCTGTTTAATTAATTGAATGATGCTGATCCATTCTGGAACAGCTTCAGTTCACTTATGGGGTGAGGGATAGCTCAGTGGTTTGAGCATTGGCCTGCTAAACCCGGGGTTGTGAGTTCAATTCTTGAGGGGGCCATTTAGGGATCTGGGGCAAAAATCTGTCTGGGGATGGTCCTGCTTTGAGCAGGGGGTTGGACTAGATGACCTCCTGAGGTCCCTTCCAACCCTGATATTCTATGTTGCTTTCTTCTCCCTCCTTTAATGTGTACCTGTAATGTGTAATAATCTTCTCTCCACAGGAGGTGCTCAACATGCTGAAGGAGAGCAAAGCAGACATATTTGTAGATCCAGTGCTTCACACAGCCTGTGCCCTAGACATCAAACACCACTGTGCAGCCATCCCACCCGGAAGAGGACGTCGTAAGTGTTGGCCTGTCATACTGTGTGAGATGTCCCAGCTCCTGGAGTGACCTAAAACTGGGATCTTTCTTGGATGACTTGAGGTCCTCTTAAACAATAGATATTGCTTCCAGTTGTCGTGGCTGGTGAACGAGGAATACTGCCACTTGTATGGTATATGGGTGTCCTTCCTACCTGTGCTTGTCTTCTTAGCTTGGAAATCTCTCCTTACATGGTCTGGTAAAGGTTAAGCTAGTTTTGTTCTTTCTAATGCAGTTTAAAATTAACATACTATTTTTCTTGGAATAATGTTAATTTCTGCTACAGAATCAGAAATAGGTTAAAAATGTACTGCCGCATACCCTCTTCGGTACCGAAACATTGCAGGTATCTTTAACGTTCCTTCACATTTCCACTCCACAAAGGATGGACCTGATAGTGCTTGAAGTAAACCACTTTTCTAAATATATGTCACTCTGTCTAGTGCAGATGGCACACCTGACACGGGGTTTGTCTACACTTACCCGGTGGATTGATGCATCGGCGGTTGATTTAGTGGGTCCAGTGAAGACCCGCTAGATCGACCGCAGATCACTCTCCCGTCGACTCCTGTACTCCACTGGACCGAGAAGAGTAAGGAGAGTTGACGGAAGAGCGTTCCCCATTGACATGGCGTAGTATGTACCCCGCAGTAAGTAGATATAAGCTACGTCGACTTGAGTTACGCTATTCATGTAACTCAGATTGTGTAGCTTAGATCGACTTTCCCCTGTAGTGTAGACAAGGCCACAGTCTGCACAGACCCCAGGCAGACCCTTGACTTGTGTTGAACTTCCTCTAAGTTCTTGGAGAAGATACACAATATTTAGCATTCTTAAAATATTTTTAGTGAGCTGTTTTGTGAATCATAAAATATCCTGTCAGTTCAGCTGAGCTTAAGCCTCAGATACATAAAGTTAACCCTTTAATCCCCCTCCATGAGTCAGCGTTCCTTGCCACTTAAATATTTAAGTGAGACCTTAGCTGGGCTGCTAGCTCTAAGGGTTAAATAGAGGTTTCCTTCGAAACCAGTCTTAGGTTAAATTTCCCAACACTGATTCATAGGAAGTTTGATGGATGGCTTGGCTGTACAACTTTGTAAACAGACAACCAATGTTCTGAGGAATTGGAATGCACCTCCCAAGCACTCTGTATTGTGACCTGTCCCTGGGGCCAGTTTGTGTGTGTTGTGATACCATGTTCTCCATTTTGCAGAGATGTCTTGCCTAATGGAAGCTTTGGAAGACAAGCGTGTGAGGTTACAGCCTGAATGTAAGAAACGCCTTAATGATCGGATTGAAATGTGGAGCTATGCTGCGAAGGTGAGGATGCAGGGTGGGCTCTAAACCCCACCTGACTTTTGGCATTAGTCACTTCACTATACTGAGCAATGGTGAGTTGTCTGTTAGGACAGGGGGTCCCCCCCAAACTTTTTTCCCCGAGGCCCACTTGTGCCGCTGCAATAGGCACTGTTGACCCACTGTTAATGTTTTTTGAGAAAAATGTATTAATTTTAATTATTCATAGAATCATAGAATCTCAGGGTTGGATGGGACCTCAGGAGGTCATCTAGTCCAACCCCCTGCTCAAAGCAGGACCAACCCCATCCCCAACTAAATCATCCCAGCCAGGGCTTTGTCAAGCCTGACTTTAAAAACCTCTAAGGAAGGAGATTCCACCACCTCCCTAGGGAACCCATTCCAGTGCTTCACCACCCTACTAGTGAAAACGTTTTTCCTAATGTCCAACCTAAACCTCCCCCTCTGCAACTTGAGACCATTACTCCTTGTTCTGTCATCTTCTACCACTGAGAACAGTCTAGATCCATCCTCTTTGGAACCCCCTTTCAGGTAGTTGAAAGCAGCTATCAAATCCCCCCTCATTCTTCTCTTCTGCAGGCTAAACAATCTCAGTTCCCTCAGCCTCTCCTCGTAAGTCATGTGCTCCAGCCCCCTAATCATTTTTGTTGCCCTCCGCTGGACTCTCTCCAATTTATCCACATCCTTCTTGTAGTGTGGGGCCCAAAACTGGCCACAGTACTCCAAATGAGGCCTCACCAGTACTGAATAGAGGGGAATATCACATCCCTCGATCTGCTGGAAATGCCCCTACTTATACAACCCAAAATGCCATTAGCCTTCTTGGCAACAAGGGCACACTGACTCATATTCAGCTGCCCAGCCATTCGGTCCCCAGTCTATAGCAGTGCATGGGATTCTTCCGTCCTAAGTGCAGGACTCTGCACTTGTCCTTGTTGAACCTCATCATATTTCTTTTGGCCCAATCCTCTAATTTGTCTAGGTCCCTCTGTATCCTATCCCTACCCTCCAGCGTATCAACCACTCCTCCCAGTTTAGTGTCATCTGCAAACTTGCTAAGGGTGCAGTCCACACCATCCTCCAGATCGTTAATGAAGATATTGAACAAAACCAGCCCCAGCACCGACCCTTGGGGCACTCCACTTGATACCAGCTGCCAACTAGACATGGAACCATTGATCACTACCCGTTGAACCCGACCATCTAGCCAGTTGTCTATCCACCTTACCGTCCATTCATCCAGCCCAGACTACTTTAACTTGCTGGCAAGAATACTGTGGGAGACTGTATCAAAAGCTTTGCTAAAGTCCAGAAATAGCACATCCACTGCTTTCCCCTCATCCACAGAACCGGTTATCTCATCATAGAAGGGAATTAGGTTAGTCAGGCATGACTTGCCCTTGGTGAATCCATGCTGACTGTTCCTGATCACTTTCCCCTCCTTTAAGTGGTTCAGAATTGATTCCTTGAGGACCTGTTCCATGATTTTTCCAGGGACTGAGGTGAGACTGACTGGCCTGTAGTTCCCTGGATCTTCCTTCTTCCATCTTTTTAAAGATGGGCACTACATTAGCTTTTTTCCAGTCATCCGGGACCTCCCCTGATCGCCATGATTTTTCAAAGATAATGGCCAATGGCTCTGCGATCTCATTGGCCAACTCCTTTAGCACCCTCGGATGCAGTGCATCCGGCCCCATGGACTTGTGCTCGTCCAGCTTTTCTAAATAGTCCCGAACGACTTCTTTCTCCACAGAGACCTGGTCACCTCCTCCCCATACCGTGCTGCAGAGTGCAGCTGTCTGGGAGCTGACCTTGTCTGTGAAGACAGAGGCAAAAAAAGCATTGAGTACACTAGCTTTCGCCACATCCTCTGTCACTAAGTTCCCTCCCTCATTCAGCAAGGGGCCCACACTTGCCTTGACTTTCTTCTTGTTGCTAACATATCTGAAGAAACCCTTCTTGTTACTCCTAACATCTCCGGCTAGCTGCAACTCCAAGTGTGATTTGGCCTTCCTAATTTCACTCCTGCATGCCTGAGCAATACTTTTATACTCCTCCCTGGTTATTTGTCCAATCTTCCACTTCTTGTAAGCTGTTTTTTTGTGTTTAAGACGAGCAAGGATTTCACTGTTAAGCCAAGCTGGTCGCCTGCCATATTTACTTTTCTTCCTACACATCGGGATGGTTTGTTCCTGCAACCTCAATAAGGATTCTTTAAAATACAGCCAGCTTTCCTCGACTCCTTTCCCCGTCATGTTATTCTCCCAGGGGACCTTGTCCATCAGTTCCCTGAGGGAGTCAAAGTCTGCTTTTCTGAAGTCCAGGGTCTCTGTTCTACTGCTCTCCTTTCTTCCTTGTGTCAGGATCCTGAACTCGACCATCTCATGGTCACTGCCTCCCAGGTTCCCATCCACTATTGCTTCCTCTACTATTTCTTCCCTGTTTGTGAGCAGCAGGTCAAGAAGAGCTTTTCCCCTAGTTGGTTCCTCCAGCACTTGCACCAGGAAATTGTCCCCTACACTTTCCAGAAACATATAAACTATAACACTGGAAATAAAAAATATACATGTTTTCTTTTAATTTTAATGTAAATAATTGTAATGATAGAAATTCATAGCAATATGCACTCAAAGAAATGCCTCAAGGTCTTTGAAACCAAGCAGTTTTAGTAAAACTACAATTTAAAAAAATATTGAAAGCAAAATGTGTTCAAACAGGGAAAACACAATGTATACATGTACAATGTATAAAACTGAACAATGAGCAACGCCACAAAATTCTTACACATTGTTTGTTTTTAAAACAAAGTAATTGTCCAACTTTGAACACTATATTGTGTTTTCAGTTTTTTAGTGTAAATTCTGAATTTCTGTGCTATGTAAGTAAAGACTCACTCTTCCTCTCTACTAATTAGAAAAGAATAAAATATTGTAAATAAAAATATAAAATACGTTATATTATAACATGCTGAAGCAATGGGTACTCCTCTGATCCAGTAAAGGAGAATCCAAACTTTGTATGTGTCATCTTATTTTCCTACCACTTAATTTATTTTTTTGGCTGGCTCATTTTGTGTAGCTGTAGATGGTCTGGGGCTTTCATTATCTTCTCCATCAGTGCACCCTTCTCGTTTTCGAAAAATAAATCAGTCCATGTCAGATTGAAATACTGCTTGTAAATGGCAGACTGTATGTACGTTGCAGTGAAACACACGGTTGTACACGAAAATTAAACTTGACATATTTTTTTAAAATAGTTTTTCTTATACTCTCTCCAACATACACGGCTCCAAATGTTACTCATATATTTTTTACTTATGAGTCATGTGGAGTTAGATTTACTGAGAGTTTGAGTAGAGAATGCAGTTGCGATGGCGGACCACCCGGGGCTGTTTCACAGCCTCCAGTTTGGGAACCCATGTTCAGAGACTGACACACGGTTCTTGTGATTCAGACCGTAAGTGTCTTGTGAAGGAATTGGCAAGAGAGCAAGGTGGGGTTTGTGCTTCCAACCATGGGAAGGCTAAAGAACAGACATGCCTCAGTCCTGTGAAGTGACTGAGGGAATGCAATCAACTGTGTTTATGCCTCTGTCAAGCAGAACAGTGGGAAAGGACAGTCGTTCTGCTTTCAAATCACAGATCAGATGGTTTAATAAATACAAAACAGAGTTCAGTTAATAAATAAGGTGGTAATGTAGAGTTCAGGCTGCTGCTTTGTTCCATTCTGATCTTGCTGTGCCCAGATGTTGCAGCATGTATTATGTATGTCAGGCTGCAGTCAGTCCCACGCACACCAAGCCAAGTAAAGAACAAAGTTTTGACTGTAATTCAGGGGGTTGGACTAGATACCTCCTGAGGTCTCTTCCAACCCTGAGATTCTATGATTCTATGAAAATGGAAAAGAGGACTGTAATGGGGTCAGAACCTACCTCTTGTGAGCACCCCCTCTGGTTGGGTGTGTCCGCAGCCTTTAAACCTGTCCCAGCCCTGCCATCAGACTGTACCCTGAGGCCTTCCACCCTTGAGGCAGTGGTTTTGCCCTCTTAGTCTGTTTTGGCCCCAGACTTCAGCTGGTCCTCCTGACAGTTCAAACCCCTTCTGGGGGTTTACTGATGTTCAATTGTAGGCCCTTCCCCAGTGGCATCTGGGGGAGCAGGGAAATCTGGGCCAGCCCACTGCTCCGGGCCCCAGTGTTCACTGATGTCCTACCCGTAGCTCAGAGCTCTTCTAAGCTCAGACCCAGTAGCTCTTCCATGCTCCCCTGGTCCCTACTAGCACTGGTCTGTCTGTTGTGCTGCAGTTCCCTCAGCCAGCCACACCATTCATGCTCCTCCAGCTCTAGCAAGGAACTGCACTGTCTCTGGTCTGGCTCTCTAGCTCCTTTTTATAGGGTCCTCCTGGGCCCTGATTGGCTGCTTCCCTTGCAGCCACTCTAGCCTGCTTGGAGGACTTCTTCATTGCTCCTTATCTGGAATGAGTGTGGCAGGACCCTCAGGCCTCCAGCAGGAGTCCTCTGGGCCTAGTCCACCCCATCACAAGGACCCTTTATTTATTTATTTAACTCTTTTCTCAGCATCTGGGTTACTTGCCTAATAACACTGAAATCAAACTGCTCTCAGTACCCCTCGGGACTAGTTCACAGGCAGAGCAAAGGGTACCAACAGAGGAAGAGCTAGGAGGGTGGGAGGGGTGATATGAACTGATGTGAACAGAAAGGCAGGACGCTGGAGAGAGCTACAGGAGGAGCTGGGATGTCTTTGGGGCAGTTAGGAGCTTTAGAGCTTTGTGTCCCAGTTGATGAAATCCATCTCCTACTAGCCTGTTGATGTATCCCAGTTCATGTGTGTTATGTAATTGTGTCCCAGGGAAAGTTCAGTTATAAAAAGAGGGCATGCAGGCTGCTTACAGGAGGCAAATGGGGAATTTACAAGTGTCCTTATCTATCTCGTAAAATAGCATCGTTCTACATGTTGTTAGTTTCTCTGTAAAGACTGATGGGGAAACTGAAGTCCTGTTAATTACGTTTCCCGCCTCGCCCCCTAGGTTGCCCCAGCAGAAGGCTTTTCTGACCTTGCTATGCAAGTGATGACTTCTCCGTCCAAGAACTACATCTTGTCTGTTATCACAGTCGGCATCTGTGTACTCTTCCTGATTGGCCTCCTGTGTGGACGCATCACCAAGCGGGTGACACGAGAGCTCAAGGACAGGTAGAGCCTGGATTGCCTGCTGAAGAAATGCCTGCCCAGTGCCCAGTTTGTACAGCCCTCCTCTGTATAGTCTGCCCACCCACCCCCTCTTGGGAGAGGAGAATAAAAAAAAGAATTAGAACAGCAGCAGGTGTCGGCTCAGTTTTCCCATCTTGGATCTCATCTGTGGCATCTTCACCGTCCTATGAAAGAGTCGGTGTGCAACATTGGCAGCCCAGCCAGCAGCTTGTGTTACCCTTTTGTTAGCAGACTCCTGTTACCTGCCTGTAGACAAGTCTCTTTATTGTATCGTTGGACCTGCCATCACCAAATCAGACTGACATGACCTGCAGCTCAAGCAGTAAATTTTAAAGTAAATTTTTAAAGGATGAAAAATATATAAGTACCACTCATGAGTTAGGCAGTGTTTCTTCCTGGGATGTATTCACGCTCTGTGGCTGGGTAAAATTGAGGTAGGAAATTAGAGGGTAAATAGCATCACTCACCGCAGTTGGCCTTGTTTTGGACGTCTTGCTCATCCTATTCCAAGCATCTTCAGGGCATAGTTTCAGACTGCTAAGGATGTCAGTCAGTTCAGTCATCCTCCGAATGTCCTGGTTTTGTTACTGTGGGTTTTTTGTTTGAAAAGATGATGCCCTCGAATTCCCGTTTTCCTCTGCCACTCACAGGATAAAATAAAATACTGGCCAGGATCAAAAACTCCAGTGGTCTGATACGCCATTTGAGCTGTATAGCATAGACTTTATTAGGCATGGGAAAGGGTGTGGAGGTTAGGCATAGAAGTGTAATGCATTGACAGCTGCATTGTACATACCCTGATTAACTAGCCTGTTAACCTTCGTTCGTCAAAGGCAATGCAGTTGAATTTTGTCACTCCTTTATTTTGCCCCTCAGTTGCCAAGCTAAGACAGACCCTGCCCCCCCGCCCCCGAATTAGCTAGTCAAAGATGGTCATGATGATACATCAGCAATGCTCCATGTTGCCCAGTGATGTTGAATAGGATTGAGATACCAGTGTCTGCTTCAATAGAAGGATCATTTTTGGGTTAGTGCAATGATTCATCATTGGCTTTTCTGGGTCTTAATTGCTTGAGTTACAGCATTAAAAATAGAGTAAAACTTTCAAACCTCTAAAACACTGGTTGATATAGATGGAATTTGGCATCTGGGGATGTAGGTCAGAGGTGCTGGCCCTAAATGTCAAGCAGGAGAGAAGTGCTGATAGTGTGAGGTGAAGGACAGACATGTTGATCTTTAAGGAGCATATCTTTGTTGTCACCAATTGATGGGCACACGTTGGCTCTAGTCACATTTCCAGAACTTGGTTCCCAGCCCCTTTTCCTAGCTCAAGGGAGGTGTTTTGTAGAAACACCTTCAGCTGTGATGACTTCTTACCATCTTCTTTACCATTTCCTCTAGGCCACTCTCTGGTTGGGACCTGGGATACACAGGTTGAGGGTGTGGTTCAAATGTGGCAGTGTTGCACGAGAGTCAGCATGTACAGTAAGATATAGATAAATATATTTTATTAACCTGTTAGATGTGTTCTCCTATGCGTGCTGGAATATAAATCATGTGCCTAACACTGTCCAACTAGGCTAATGCTTGATCGATAACTTTCTTTTCCTGCTCCCTGTTATTGCACCGCTAAGTAATTTCTGAAATTTCCAGTGTTATGTATCGATCTGATACAAGGTGGAGGCATTTCTGGATGTGGACCAGCTGATTCTAATCATGCTATGTAAACAGACTGATCTCTAAAAATACTGTGATTGCTTTTGCAAAATGCTAGAGAGGGGTACAAAGTTAGGTTTTTGGTAACATATCTCTTCACCATACCACTTTGAAGATAGAAAATAAACTATTTTGAGACCCAGTCTTAGTAGTATGGTGATGACAGACTAGAAAAGCTCATGTGAAAGACAATGGTTGGTGTCTGGAGTCGAACTATGAGAGGCAAGGGACTGTACACACTGGTCAGGAGATGATGGGAGAACCTGGGCGGTGGAGTAGGTTCCGTAGAAGAGATCTGATGTGCTGTAGGGTTCCAAATGGGTGACATGTAAGTCATCCATGGAACAGAAACGGAGCCTAAATTCCTTCCCCCACCTTGCCCAATGCTACTTGTGTGGTTTCCCTGATTCTGCAGGAGTGAATGAAGCTGAGGGCCAGGAAGGCGATGGCAGATCCCGTCATTTGCTTGAAGTGTAAAAGGGTGACACACAAGTGTGCGTGTGGCAGTTGCAAAAGCGCATGGTTTCACCTCTCACTCGAAGTGTCATTGCAACACTTTGTAACTGTCGGGGCAGCAGGTCAGACAAATGGGGTGGATTCAAAGTGCAGGAGGAGAGGGAACAAGATTGTACATTCTCCCCAGTGCACAGTCTTGCTTCTTTGGCAATCCTAGCACTGCTTACGTTTTGCTAAGGCAAAATTGAATTGCCATCCAGAGACTTTGTATTTGTGAGGGAGCATTTGCTACCTGTTTAACTTGAAGAACCCAACTGAGGAGGTGTAAAATACATTGACTAGCATCTTCTGGTGAATCCCAAATGTAATTGTAGTGAAATACTGTAGATGCTTTGTCAGCCGTGGTTCTGGCTGTGAATCTTGGTGAGGGAAGAAGGGAAATGCTGTTTGACTTTCCAACTGAAGTTCTGTATCCGAGTAGGTTAGGACATGGGAAGACTTGATTTCCTGCGTTTTCCATTGCAGTAGACATGAGAGGAATGTTAAAGGCAAAAGACTAGTCAGCTGTGTAGTGTAGATGGTAAGAACAGAGCGGACATTGTTCTGTGGAATGCAGGGTCTCTTCTAGCCAGTCTCTGTATGTGTGTGCGCTCAATTTGAATGCAGTATTGTCTTGTTACTTTAACCAACTGCAGTTATCAGCCCTGCAACTGTGTATTGCTGAGACCTTCCTCGTACCCAGGTGCGTCTCTTGCTAACTAGATTGTGCATTGGTATGAAGCCTTCACTAAGCAAACCCCAAGCAGCAACTGCACTTTCTGGATATTGCATTGAGCATCTACCTGGTGTTTGCCTTCAAAATTTCATCCTGGGACTTAGTTTCAGATGTAAGTGGACAATGGAGCTGCTGTCAGTGGGGGAAGTAGGGGAAGCAGTTTAATGAAGCAGGAAGGTGTGACATGACATATGTTTCTGGGTGGTTCCCTTCTGTAATGGCATGGTCAGAAGTGCAATAATGCACAGGCCCAAGAATCCTGTTGGAACTACAAAAGGGGATAAAATAAAATCAAGAGAGACCCATTTCTTGCAGGGAACTGACATGGTTAGGACTGGGCAAAGAGAACTTTGTCACTGGCTTCCACAGTTTTAGCCATTTCACGATCATTAAGATTTACACCCAATTCACCACCTTACAAATGGGCCCCCCTAACATATTGCCATGCCAAACACAATGACTCTGGCATAGGAGCATCTTTTTAGGGAGACTAGAAATATTCCAGTACAGTGTGTTAGAAATGCCATCCTAGCCATCATAGCATGTAAGGGCCTGTGCAGAACAGTGGGAACTGCTGCCTTCTTGAATTTAGGGAGACTTTTTACTTTGATTTAATGAGAACATTAGAAATACTTGGGAATCAACCATTTCAGAGGGGACTTGGTGGAAGGTGGCTTCTAGATCTGAGGCCTCCTTGTCACTTCCCTACTCTTAGCCCTAATGTTCATCATTCCCCTCCACCATTGACTTAACCGTCACCCTTCAGTTCAGGGAGGCTGCCATCCATTCCATGGAGAATACTGTAAATGTCCGTCTTTCCCGTGGCTAAGCATTCCTTCTTGGGGGCTTGTTCTAGATATTGTAGAGCTGATGCTCCTGGGAATGGCTTGACTGGAGTATCCAAGGGGGGAAATAACTCTTAGTAAGGAGTGCTCCTCTACACCCTGCCTTCCTCTTCTGCTCAGATGCCTAATGGTACTTTCTGAGCTTATTCTCACTAGTCAAGATCATGTGTTTGGATAACATGGGAAGGATTGTGCATCCCAGGCCCGTGCATCTCAGTACTTCACTCTAGCTAACTAGGTGGTGGTGGTTTGCGTGTTCTTGTAACAAAATAGCCTTATTTATTGTTTACTAATGGGTCAAATCCAAATCTTTTGATTTTTCTTTCTTGTTGCCTTTTGGTTAGCTTTGTCCCTGAGTTTTCTTGCCTCCCAGAAAATCACTTTTCATATGCAGGTGGCTGCAATTAAGGGTGAGGCCAGGAGCAGCATTCTTTCTCATGCTTTGCATGAAACGTGTGTCCCTCTCCCTCTGCTGCTGCAGAAGGGCTGAAAGACCCTACTGAAGTTAGAATAATTCTCGGCAAGGTCCACATGTGAGGATTCCTTCCAGAGTCTGGCACGTGTGATCCATGCAAATATGATGATCTTGGCCCTGAGTGAGACTCTTGTGAGCATGCTCTGTGAAGACGCACTGTATACTGGGGAGGGCTGAGCAGGATAGCAGTTTCTAACATGCAGTTAACTGTTAGCAAAGAAGTTGCTTTTCTTTGCAGTGGGTGCAGCGGGGAGAAGCTGGGAGGAAAATGTGACCTGCAAACTCAGTGCCAGAGGTGGTAAGCTCTGGTTTATCACATTCAGGTGAATGTGCTTAAATTGGAGGATAATTTCTGTTAATGCAGAACTATTTAGTTCAGAAAGAATGTAGTTGTTTGACTCCTTTTGCCAACTTTTGGTTTTCAAAGTTAATTCTGAGTTCAGTGTGAGACCAGATCAGAACAGGTCAACTAGCTTTCCTCCCATATTAAAATATTTCTGTATAGATTTATAAACTGTTTGTGATTTGACTAAACCAATGAGTTTTATACGATAGTGTCATGGAGAGGAGCAGCACCCAAATATGTACTGTTGCTTTGCAGCTTCTGAGGATAAGGAGATGGGCCAGCCTAGGTTTTCAGCCTAATAATGAGACACTGTGTTGGGCCCCATTCACAGTGTATGCTCTAATTCACAGCAAAGGCTCAGTTGAATGGGAGAGGAGAGGACTAACTAGTACAGCCAAGATCTCTTTTCTCTTGCACTGTATGTGTTGCAGGATGTTACTTGCAGAACCTGTCTGTAAGGGTGAGGGAGCAGCATCCTGCCTTCTTTACTGGATAGAAGCAGCCTGTGCCATGACCGTTCCCAAAAACAAACTGTTTATTTTGATTTTGTAATTGATTGAAAGCAAAAGATCTGTGTTCTAGGGTAAGTCACCAAAATGCCAGAGTGCAAAGAGCACTGGAGAGATTGGATGTTTGCATAAGGGGAGACATGTTAACACATGCACAGGGAAGGGTCTCTAAGTAGTATGCAGGGGTAATATTGTGAGCCTCCCCAAGTACAATGTACAAAACAGACCAAGCAAGAAATCATAGACTGTACAGTAAAAACTGTTTGAACTTAGTCCTTTTTTAACGTAACATTAACAAGACTCTTTGTAAATTGTTTTCCTTTCTGTGTATAAAATCCTGGCAGTTTCTTGTTTTTTACATGTTCATGCTGTGTAATTTTGAGATGTTACTGAGATTCTGAACATAATGTGCTTTTTTTCTGTACAGATGAAATGGGAGAATTTAATAAAAAAAAAAAGTCTGCAGGTTTTTACTTGTTTTATCTTTGTTAATTGTGAATTAAAAGGGATTCACCCACAGCTTTGTCCAGAGTGAAACTTTCTGAAGCTGATCCTGATTCAGTTGGATTTTTTTAAAAATTGTTTTACTGACCACTGAATAGCCATACAGCCGAGTCGCATATCAAACAGCTGTCAAGAGAGACTGAACAGAATCTGGCCACTTAGTTTGTAGTTTAAAAATTCTGACCTTACTGCCCTAGGCCAAGTTGGAAGTGGTTTCCTAGAGAGGAAAGGCTTTGTAGGCCATTACTAATCTCCTGCCTCTTACACTTCCTGGGGTTCTCTTTAGAGACTGCCAATTTTTTTACAGATATTTTCAAAGTGATCCTCCCAATGGATCAAATGCCTGCCTGTTTGCTTCCCGATTTCATCTCCGCCATCTGTGCTTTCCATACCATGATATACCATTCCATACTAATCAACTCTTCACTTAGCTAAAGAGTGGGCTGTGCACATCAGTCCCGAACGCTCCACCCCTTGCTGGTATCCAAAAATTGCTACAGCTCCGAATGCCGTAAGTGCTGATTGAATTGTGCATTGAGGGGCCATGGGAAGTGGCATGCTACTTACACATACATACACACTTAGCTGAGTTTGATTTGGAGAGGTTATGCTAGTGCGAACCTCACCAACTGCAGTATGTCTCAATGGAACCAATGTTCTTGGTAAACCAGAATATGTAACTTTTTGTGGCTAAACAGAGTTAATTTACACAGATCCAGGCTGTAAACAAGGGGTGGAAGCAGGTTTGCTAAAACTGGTAGATCGGAAAAGTGTTGGTTGTCAACTCAAGGCATCTCAGGCAGTCCATGTTCTCCTATGACACAAGAGTCCCAGTAGGTTTGAACTGGCAGTCAGTTCACTAATTAGGGAAGCCAAGTTCCCAGACCAATTGGTCTATTGTACTCCAGGGAACCAAATGAGAATGCAGGAGACTGGTTGTTCATGGTGCATGTGTGCTATACGCTATGTATACAACCTGGGAGTACTGACACTCGCCCCACAGACTTCTGTCTTCTAGTTCTCCAGCAGTATCTCTGGACATTTTTCTGTTTTAGCCCCATTTCTTTTCTCTTGATGCTTCAAAAACATCCATGAGGATCCTGTCTACCCTCTTGAGAGTCAGACACTTAACTGTAGTCATGGTAACTTAACTAATTTGGGCATTTTTAAATGGCTATTTTAAAATACGTTCTAAACCAAAAAACCTCCTACTTAATACCAGGGCTGGCTCCAGACCCCAGCGCGCCAAGCGCGCGCTTGGGGCAGCATGCCGCGGGGGGCGCTCTGCCTGTCGCCAGGAGGGTGGCAGGTGGCTCCGGTGGACCTCCTGCAGGCGTGCCTGCGGAGGGTCTACTGGTCCCGCGGCTCCGGTGGACCTCCCGCAGGCATGCCTGTGGATGCTCCACCGGAGCCGCAGGACCAGCGAACCCTCCGCAGGCATGTCTGCAGGAGGTCCACCGGAGCCACGGGACCGGCGACCGCCAGAGCGCCCCCTGCGGCATGCCGGCATGCTTGGGGCGCCGAAATTCCTAGAGCTGCCCCTGCTTAATACTGTGCTCTTCTGACTTTCTTGAAGTGTTGAAGCCAAGGTTGTGATAGGATTGGGATTGACAGACCTGGAACCTAAAGCTATCTGTCCATAGAACAGATGAAGCACAGGTAGGAGCAGGGCAAGTTAGTTCTTCTGAAACTAGTCTGTTCCCCAAAGGCCAAATTCTGCACTTGTGTAGTTCTCATAGACTTAAGGTCAGAAGGGACCATTATGATCATCTAGTCTGACCTGCACAACGCAGGCCACAGAATCTCACCTACTCCTGTAACAAACCCCTAACCTATGTCTGAGCCATTGAAGTCCTCAAATTGTGGTTTAAAGACCTCAAGGTGCAAAGAATCGTCCAGCAAGTGACCCGTGCCCCACGCTGCAGAGGAAGGTGAAAAACCTCCAGGGCCTCTGCCAATCTGCCCTGGAGGAAAATTTCTTCCCGACCCCAAATATGGCGATCAGCTAAACCCTGAGCATGTGGGCAAGACTCACCAGCCAGCACCCAGAATTCTCTGTAGTAACACAGCTCCCACCCCATCTAACATCCCATCACAGACCACTGAGCATATTTACCTGCTAATAATCAAAGATCAATTAATTGCCAAAATTAGTCTATCCCATCATACCATCCCCTCCATAAACTTATCAAGCTTAGTCTTGAAGCCAGCTATGTCTTTTGCCCCCACTGCTCCCCTTGGAAGGCTGTTCCAGAACTTCACTCCTCTAATGGTTAGAAACCTTCCTCTAATTTCAAGTCTAAACTTCCTGGTGTCCAGTTTATATCCATTTGTTCTTGTGTCCACATTGGTACTAAGCTTAAATAATTCCTCTCCCTCCCTGATATTTATCCCTCTGATATATTTATAAAGAGCAATCATATCCCCCCTCAACCTTCTTTTGGTTAGGCTAAACAAGCCAAGCTCTTTCAGTCTCCTTTCATAAGACAGGTTTTCCATTCCTCAGATCATCCTAGTAGCCCGTCTCTGAACCTGTTCCAGTTTGCATTCATCCTTCTTAAACATGGGAGACCAGAACTACACACTGTATTCCAGATGAGGTCTCACCAGTGCCTTGTATAATGGTACTAACACCTCCTTATCTTTACCGGAAATACCTCGCTTATGCATCCTAAAAATGCATTAGCTTTTTTAACGGCCATATCACATTGGCGGCTCATAGTCATCCTGTGATCAACCAATACTCCGAGGTCCTTCCCCTCCTCTGTTACTTCCAACTGATGCGTCCCCAATTTATAACCAAAATTCTTGTTATTAATCCCTAAATGCATGACCTTGCACTTTTCACTATTAAATTTCATCCTATTACTATTACTCCAGTTTACAAGGTCATCCAGATCTTCCTGTATGATATCCTGGTCCTTCTCTGTATTTGCAATACCTCCCAGCTTTGTGTCATCTGCGAACTTTATTAGCACATGCCCACTTTTTGTGCCAAGGTCAGTAATAAAAAGATTAAAGATTGGTCCCAAAACCGATCCCTGAGGAACTCCACTAGTAACCTCCTTCCAGTTCACCTTTCAGTACGACCCGTTGTAGTCTCCTCTTTAACCAGTTCCTTATCCACCTTTCAATTTTCATATTGACCCCATCTTTTCCAATTTAATTAATAATTCCTCATGTGGAACCATATCAAATACCTTACTGAAATCGAGGTTAATTAGATCCACTGCATTTCCTTTGTCTAAAAAATCTGTTACCTTCTCAAAGAAGGAGATCAGGTTGGTTTGGCACAATCTACCTTTTGTGAAACCATGTTGTATTTTGTCCCAGTTACCATTGACATCAATATCCTTAACTACTTTCTCCTTCATCTAATTTTTTCCAAGACCTTACATACTACAGATGTCAAACTAACAGACCTATCATTCATCATTCATTCATGCCCGTCACCCCAACCGGGGTATGGGCCGCCAACAACAGATCTCCATAGTCTTCTATCCTGGGCCATTCGCTCTAGCTGGTTCCAGGTATAGCCCATTTTTTTGCTATCAACCTGAAGGTCACGTCACCAGGTATTTCTTGGGCGGCCTCTTTTCCGCTTGCCTTGGGGGTTCCACTGCAGTGCCTGTCTGGTGATGTTGGTTGGCTGCTTGCGTAGTGTATGTCCTATCCAGCCCCACCTTCTCCTTCTAATTTCTTCCTCTGCTGGGAGTTGATGGGTCCTCTCCAAGAGGTGGATGTTACTGATGGTGTCTGGCCAGCGGATCTGGAGAATCCTTCTGAGGCAGCTATTAATGAAGGTCTGGATCTTCCTGGTGGTTGTTTTGGTTGTCCTCCAGGTTTCAGCTCCATACACTAAGACTGATTTCACGTTGGAGTTGAACAGTCGAATCTTTATTGCCAAAGACAGCTCTCTGGAGCTCCAGATGTTCTTGAGCTGTAAGAAGGCTGCTCTTGCCTTACCAATCCTTACTTTGATGTCTGCGTCTGTGCCACCCTGCTGGTCGATGATGCTACCTAGGTAGGTGAAGGACTGCACTTCTTCCAGGGGGCTTCCATTCAGTGTGACTGGGTCGTTGCTGATGGAATTGATCCTAAGAATCTTGGTCTTGTCCTTGTGGATGTTGAGGCCAACCTGTGATGATGTGGCTGCCACTACGTTGGTCTTCTCTTGCATCTGCTGTTTACTGTGCGAAAGGAGTGCAAGGTCGTCGGCAAAGTCCAGGTCATCAAGCTGGGTCCACAATGACCATTGGATTCCATTCCTACGCTTGTAAGTGGATGTCTTCATAATCCAATCGATGACGAGAAGAAAGAGAAGTGGTGACAACAAGCATCCTTGTCTGACTCCGGTTCGCACCTGGAAGCTGTTTGTGAGCTGCCCTCCATGGATCACTCTACAGTGTATGCCGTCGTATGAATTCTTGATCAAGTTGACCACCTTTGCTGGGATGCCATAGTGCCGAAGGAGCTTCCAGAGGGTCTCTCGATCCACGCTATCGAATGCTTTCTCAAACAGACCTATAGTTACTCGCATAACTTTTTTTTCCCTTTCTTAAAAATAGGAACTATGTTAGCAATTCTCCAGTCGTACGGTACAACTCCTGAGTTTACTGATTCATTAAAAATTCTTGCTAATGGGCTTGCAATTTCATGTGCCAGGTCCTTTAATATTCTTGGATGAAGATTATCTGCACCCTCTGATTTTGTCCCATTAAGCTGTTCGAGTTTGGCTTCTACCTCGGATATGGTAATATTTACCTCCATATCCTCATTCCCATTTGTCATCCTGCCATTATCCCTAAGCTCTTCATTAGCCTCATTAAAGACTGAGGTGAAGTATTTGTTTAGATATTGGGCCATGCCTAGATTATCCTTATCCTCCACCCCATCCTCAGTGTTTAGCGGTCCCACTACTTTCTTTCTTTGTTTTCTTCTTATTTATTTGGCTACAGAACCTTTTACTATTGGTTTTAATTCCCTTTGCAAGGTCCAACTCTGCATGGCTTTGGCCTTTCTCACTTCATCCCTACATGTTCTGACCTCAATAAGGTAGTTTTCCTTGCTAATCCCTCCCATCTTCCACTCCTGGTAGGCTTTCTGCTTTTTCTTAATCACCACTCTGAGATGCTTGCTCATCCAGCTTGGTCTACAATTCCTGCCTATGAATTTTTCCCCCTTTCTTGGGATGCAGGCTTCTGATAGTTTCTGCAACTTTGACTTGAAGTAATTCCAGGCCTCCTCTGTCTTTAGATCCACAAGTTCTTCATTCCAATCCACTTCCCTAACTAATTTCCTTAATTCTTTAAAGTTATCCCTTTTGAAATCAAAAACCCTAGTCCCAGATCTATTTTTGTTTATCCTTCCATCTAGTTTGAACTGAATTAGCTCATGACCACTCAAACCAAGGTTGTCCCCCACAACCATTTCTTCTATGAGGTCCTCACTACTCACCAAAACCAAATCTAAAATGGCATCCCGTCTTGTTGGTTCAGCAACTACTTGGTGAAGGAATCCATCAGCTATCACAGCCAGAAAAATCTGAGCCCTATTATTATTACTAGTTCCCATCCAAGGGCAGAATTCTGACCATCAAATATGAAATCCCAAATACTAACATGATTTACTAAAACAAAGTACACTAATATAAATAAGCAGTGAACACTGAATTACTAGGAGCTGATCCTGGGTCCTCATTTGAATTAATGGCTTTATCTGCATGCATAAGGATTAGATGAGTAATGAGTGCCTACTCAGGGACTGCTACCTTAGGGTATGTCAACACTATCCGTGGATCGATCTATTGGGGTTTGATGTATCGCGTCTCGTCTAGACGTGATACATCGATCCCCGAACGTGCTCCCCGTCGACTCCGGAACTCCACCAGGGCGAGAGGCGGGAGCGGCGGCTGTCGATCCCGCGCCGCAAGGACACGAAGTAAGTCAATCTAAATCGATCTAAGATACGTCAACTTCAGCTACACTATTCTCATAGCTCTTCAGCTACGTGTCTTAGATCAATATCCCCACCCCCCCGTGTAGACCAGGCCTTAGAGAGAATCATTGAAAATCAGTTCCTTCAAACCTGCCACCTCTCTGCCATACACAGCTCCTTAGAAGCCAGGCAAGGTGAGACAGACACGTGGCCTCAGCTATTAGGAACCCCTTGACTGGAGCCATGTTACCGTACACGTGACACTGCAGGTCCTTTCTCTGGCAGCAAGCAGGAAATCACCGTGGGGTGTTCCCACAATACCAGCACTTGTCTGAATGAGGCAAGAGAAGCAGAGACTGAACTAGATCATGTTTCTACTCCATGTGGGGGGCGGATTCTACAGGGGGAAGGAGGAGAAGTGGGAAGCTGTGGAGGAAAAACTCCTTTGGGGAGCTTTGAAGGGAGCAGAGGATCAGCCCCGGCCCCTTCATGGGGAGATCAGGGAGGCCCACTAGGCTCTCCTGATCCAGACCTGAATCTTGCTCCCTCAGGGGAAAAGGGGAACATGAGGTGTGAGCTGCAAGGAATCCTCTCCTTCCTCTTCCTGCCCGAGTGTCCTGTCCAAAGCTGGATTCTTAGCGCAGGAACTCTGGGACAAGCCACTGCCAGCTGGCTTGGGCCCACACCACCTAGAAGGCAGCTCGGGGGGGAACCCTGCTGGCCTGGCCATTCCAGGCATGATGGAGGAAGCCCTGCAGTCCACTGCCCCTACCTGCCCCGGTTTGGTGGCTGAGGCTTGAAGACTGAGCCATAGTCTGGTCTTGTTTTACGAGCAGGGCTATGTCTGTTAGGGGGCTGATTATTTTTTTTAACCAAGTTACACTGGGAAGAGCCCTAGTGCAGGTGCGGTTTTACTGGTCTAGCTCAGTGTTTCTCAAATGCGGTCACAGAGCTGGGTGGTGGTTGGGGTGAGGGGGATGTACCGGCCCCTCTCCCTCCCTCCCTCCCTTCCTCTTGCTCCTGCATGTGCCACCCTGCACCGCCTCTGGAGACAGGTGGGGCCCAGTACTGAAGGAGCAAGGTGAGTTCTCAACCTACAGGGGGTGGGGATTCCCAGTGGGGCTCAGGCTTCCACCCTGGGGTGGTTGGGCAGCGGGCTCGGGTGGCAGGACTTAGGGAGCCCGGTTGCACAGAGAAGGGCTCCAGCTATGGGGCTTCGGGCGCCAGCCCCCCAGCTCCAGCCGCAATGTTTCAGGTGCTGCGCCCCAGCTCTGGCCACGCAACCCCGGCCTGCGGCCAGGCCCATGGGGCTTCAGGCTCCAACACACTGCTGTGCAGCAGCAGACCCCAATCCCTGGCTCTGGCCACGCATTTTGATCCCAGGCAGTAGCCCTGGACACCAACCACTAGCACCGGCTGTGCAGCATCGGGCTGGGTGCCAATCCCCAGCAGGGGGCACCAGCCTCAGCTGTGGATCCCTGGCCCTGGCTGCCAACCCCTAGCACCAGCCGTGTGGCAGTGGGCGCCGAACCCGGGCTCCAGCAGGCACCTGCCCCTGATGCTGGTCCCAGGTGCCTGGCTCCCGTGGGTGCTGGCCCTGGGTGCCAATCCCCAGCCCTGGCCATGCAGCAGCAGATGCCGGCCCTGGTTCTGGCTGTGCAGCACCTGCCCTGGGTTCTGGCTGCAAGCACTGACCCCCACCTCTGGTTGCAGATCTCATACCCACTCCCATCGCTCCTGGTCCCTGCTACCTCCCCCAGCCCTATCTCCATCCCCCACTCCCATTGCCCCTGGACCCTGCTGCCTTCCTGGGCCTGCATCTAGCCCCCCTTGGGCCCCACTGATTTCCCCTCCAATCTCACCATCTAGGGCTTAATTTGTCCTGGGGCTTGCTGTGAAAAGTTATATTAGCAAACATGCAAATATCACTTTTCACAACATTATTATTGAGCATGCAAAAAATAAATAAACCTACCTAACTAAATTACAATGATTTGGATGTCTATATGTGCATATTTATTTTCCCTAAAGTTGTTAAAGTGTTTTAGGAAAAAGTGTCAGTGCAGCCACGGAAAAATTTGTTATGAGAACCTCTGTTCTAGCTCATTTCGCTTCCCTGCACCAAAAGCAGAAGTAACAATAAGCACTTTTATACTGATAAAACTACGCCCCTGCTAGGGGTGGTTTTGCTGCTTTAACTATACCAGCCTAGTTAAAGCAGCAAAGCGTCCAGAGCGCGTGCGTGCTGTCATCCTCCCCAAGGAGCAGAAAGAGGCAGGGGAGAGAACCCGGAAGGACAGTTAGTGCAGTGCAAAATCTCTTCAGCCTGACTGGTTCTTCACCCAGTCAGCAAGGACTTTTGGGCCCCAGCTGAAGAACTTGCTCTTTGTTGTTTGGGTGATGCTGAAAGATTTCTCCTATTCTCTGTGCTTAAAAACAAGCACTTAAGCTTAAATGTGTGGGCTGCTTATTAGCTACGAACAGGTTTAGAACAAGATCAAAGACCTCAAAACTGTCTGAATTGTTCCTTTATATTCCTGGGATTCTTGTTCTAAGAAAAAGGTGCTATGAACCCTGGGTGGGTTTTTGAAGGACTGTTCACCTGCCTGAACCTTTATTGTAGTTGGGGGGTGATCTCTAGTAAGCTTGTTCTTAATAAATATTCTCTCTAATGTTTTTACCTTAAGAATAAATGTACTTGCTTAGAAAGAGATGTGATCGTTTAACTGTGCCCATTACATTCTTTATAGCCCTTGAGAGGGCAAAGAAGGCCTGCTTAGGCAGTCTGACTTGCTGGGGAATACAGGGTAGGGAGAGAACTGTGCATCCTGGAAATACCCTGGTCAGGAGGGAGATGCGTGAGTCTGCCCGAGAGGGGTAATGGCTGGAGAGCTGGAAGCCTGAAAGTGGGTGCCCTTGCTGGACCACAGGGATGTATGTGTGTGGGAGAATAGAGGTGCAGTTGCCCTGAACTGTGACACACATGGTGGGATCTATAACTGTGTTAATTGCAAAAAAAAACAGGAATACTTGTGGCACCTTAAAGACTAACAAATTTATTTAAGCATGAGCTTTCGTGAGCTACAGCTCACTTCTTCGGATGCATAGAATGGAACACACAGACAGGGGATATTTATACATACAGAGAACATGGAAAGGTGGAAGTATGCATACCAACAGGCAGAGTCTAATCAATTGAGATGAGCTATCATTAGCAGGAGGAAAAAAACTTTTTGAAGTGATAATTAAGATGGCCCATAGAAGGTGTGAGGAGAACTTAACATAGGGAAATAGATTCAATTGGTGTAATGACCCAACCATTCCCAGTCTTTGTTTAGGCCACAGTTAATAGTATCTAGTTTGCATATTAATTCAAGTTCAGCAGTTTCTCTTTGGAGTCTGTTTTTGAAGTTTTTTTGTTGCAAAATTGCCACCTTCAAGTCTGTCACTGAGTGGTTAGAGAGGTTGAAGTGTTCTCCCACTGGTTTTTTAATGTTATGATTCCTGATGTCAGATTTGTGTCCATTTATTCTTTTGCGTAGAGACTGTCCGGTTTGGCCAATGTACATGGCAGAGGGGCATTGCTGGCACATGATGGCATATATCACGTTGGTAGATGTGCAGGTGTATGAGCCCCTGATGGCGTGTCTGATGTGATTAGGTCCTATGATGGTGTCACTTGAATGGATATGTGGACAGAGCTGGCATCAGGCTTTGTTGCAAGGATAGGTTCCTGGGTTAGTGTTTATGTTGTGTGGTGTGCGGTTGCTGGTGAGTATTTGCTTCAGGTTGGGAGGCTGTCTGTAAGCGAGGACTGGCTTGTCTCCCAAGATCTGTGAGAGTGAGGGATCATCTCTAAGGATAGGTTGTAAATCTTCGATGATGCGCTGGAGAGGTTTTAGTTGGGGGCTGTAGGTGATGGCTAGTGGTGTTCTGTTATTTTCTTTTTTAGGCCTGTCCTGTAAAGTGCCATCAACAGTGCAAGCAAGTAGTGTAGAAGGGAAAAGCACCGAGAAAGTCTTTTTGGGAAAGGAATGATGAAAAGAGATGGAGGGAAAGTGAATTATGAACAGCTCATGAAAAAGTGGCTAGTAGAGCTATGCAAAGAAAGGCAGCTCAACCCTGAGGGCTGGACAAAGACACAGCTAGTAGATTTGCTGTATTCTAATCACTAGAAGAGGAATAATGGTCCAAGTTTTCAGGGAACTTCCAGTCCACTGGCAGAGTCCAGCAGGTGAGGAAAATCTTGGAAGCAACTCCCTAGATTCTGGAAAGAAACAGAGAAGAGGCTGACACAAGCAGCAACCACGTTCCGTCTCACCTGAATGCATCACTGCAGCTGTGATTGTGGACAGATCCACAAGCGAACCAACTGAAGGATACAGCTGGAGATAGCAGACCAGGAGCAACAGAGCCAGCACAAGCGAGAAGAGGATTGTCCAAATCAGCTTGGGGCGGAGAAGTCTCCAGCAGGACCAGGCTTGACAACATCAGCTCAAGTTGGAGGAACTATGCCAGCCGCACTGTAGTGTGGTAGGTAAAGCCAGATCCAAGGTATCCGTCCCAGTGGGTGGTATAAGGTATGTCTATGCTCCAATTAGACACCCGGGGCTGGTTTGTGCAAGCTGATGTGCTCACAGGGCTCTGGCTGCAACCTGAGCTCTGGAATCCTCTGACCTCACAGGGTTTTAGATCCTGGTCTCTGGCCCAAGCCTGAATGTGTCTATACTGCGATTAAACAGCCTCTTAGCCCAAGTCAGCTGGCACAGGCCAACCACGGGTGTCTAATTGCAGTGTAGACATACCCATGGACTCCAAATGATTTCTTTGCTGTGGACACTGGAGTGGGGAATACAGATGCAGTTGCCCTGAACTATGACAGTCCATTCCTGTGACGAGAGAAAAGGGGAGGGGTGAGGAGTGAGTCAAAGGTGGAGAAAATGTGGCTGGGAGTTATTGATTTGCTTGTTACATTTATTAGGGTTACTCTTCTGGGGGTGGGGGTGTTCTGTAAGTATCAATGTATTGCTTGTGTCACTTGTGTTTTCATACGGAGGTTACTTCTCCCTTCTGCAAGTCCCCTCCCAATGGAGCTATCCTGCAGGTTAGGTTCCCCAGGGCTGGGTTCTTCCAGCCCCAGAATCAGACGAATACACACATTAACAGAGCACATCGGAGAGGACTGGGTTAATCAACTCCCAAGCTGACCCCTTAGATGTCCCTGGATTCAGTAGGCTGGGTCGAGCTGTCACCCTCGTATGCCATGGGCACCGCACCAGAATAGAGTACACCTGAGCAGGCTGGCTCGAGCAGCACTTTTAATCTGACACTCTTGTATGCCCCTGGACTCAGCAGACTGTGTCGAGCAGCACATCCAAGCTACCACTCTCATTTGTCCCAGGTTCAGCATGTCCCTGTCCCCACTTTCACGTTACAATTGTTCTGGTAGAACCCACTTGATGAGCAAACCCCACAGGATTTTTGGGCGCTGCAGGGATCTTTAGCTAATGTACAAGAAGCGTTGTCAGGTTTAGAAAACTGTAACTGATCACACAAGTCAGGGTCAGAAGGTTGTACCGAGAGAGAGCGAGAGAGTTGGGTTTTTGCCACTCCACGAAGCTTGAATCGATCGGGGGTCCCAGGTGAGGGTGGTAGCTGAGGGTCCGGAGTGCTGGAGACGGGCAGAGCCCCCAGCATCATCGGTCAGGAGAAGATGACGTCCCAGTGGAACTGATGCAGATTTTGGATCCAGGCATCAGAACACTTACATGGGTAGGGGGTTTTGTAGGGAGAGAACAGTCGTTCAGGGGAGAACACTAGATTTGTTTATGGGTAAACTGATGGCTCAAGGGAGTAAACCAGAGTTGTTTTGTTCAGGCTAGACAATAGGAACTGCTCATTCCTGGCTATGGGCGGTGTTCCTTTGAGGGAGC
Source organism: Mauremys reevesii (assembly GCF_016161935.1). Lineage (NCBI taxonomy): Eukaryota > Metazoa > Chordata > Testudines > Geoemydidae > Mauremys > Mauremys reevesii. The sequence goes on from NC_052638.1 coordinate 2,671,010, forward strand.
TCACAATGCAATTAGGCAGCTTCAGTATTTTGGATACCACTAAAGAATTTTACTAGAATTGGTCTGATAACTACTGAGCTGGGTGTGTTCAGGCATGGGTTCATTAACATCTGGAGCAGAGATTCCCCATCATGCAGTGCTTCCCTAGCTTTTCTGGTCTCAGAGTTCAGTGCAGTTCTAGCATTGGAATCTCTGTTCTCCATTCTGTATGGTAATGGAGATGCCTCCCTGTCCCATCTCCAATGCAAATGAGGCTAGGGGGAGTTTCCTTAATCCTGTCACCCTTGTCTGGAGGGGTTTAGGTGTGTCTCCCACGGCCTTTTCATTGCTTTTTGTAAGGGTATGGCTACACTTACGGTTTGCAGCGCTGGTAGTTTGCAGCGCTGGTCATCCAGCTGTGTAGGAGCAGCGCTGGTGTGTGGCCACACTCACAGCTACCAGCGCTGGTGTGTGGCCACATTTGCAGCGCTGTTGGGAGTGCTGCATTATGGGCAGCTATCCCAGCATTCAAGTGCACCAACCTGCTTTTCAAAAGAGGGGGGTGGAGGGTGGTGTACTGTGACAGGGAGCGGGGAAGAGAGAGAGTGGATTTTTGGAGCCAACACTGTGTGTTAGCTTCCTGGATTGGAAAAATCACAAAATGTTCATGAGCCCTTAGTCTTAACTCTAATTGCAAACAGCCTGCCTCCAACACGGACTGCCCCCTGTTTCACTCACTCCCTGTGGTGTACTGTGACAGGGAGCGGGGAAGAGAGAGATTGGAAAAATCACAAAATGTTTGCGAACCCTAACAGCCTGCATCCAACACTGTTTCCCCTGCCTCTCATTTGATCGTTCACAGCCAGGTACAGATAGCTCCTGTTTGCTGTGATCAGTGTTTGTTTTTATAGATAAGCAGTTCAAACAGAGCTCGATCGGCTCCGTTCTGTTTCATTCACTCTGCCTGCCTGCCTCTCATTTGATTGTTTACAGCCAGGTACAGAACGGAGCTCCGATCGGAGCTCATTCACAACAAAACAAAGAGAGGCTGCATAACAAAACAAAGAGAGTAATTTATAAAAGCATTCTGGGATACACCTTATTCCCTGGAGACCAATCACAGCGCTGGTGTGTGGCCACACTTGATGACCAGCGCTGCAGCACCAGCGCTGGAATCCTTATTCCCCATGCCGAGTGAGGTGTTCGGCCAGCGCTGCAGCCAGGGAGTTGCAGCGCTGGAAGTGCCCTGCAGGTGTGGCCACTTACTAATTGCAGCGCTGGTGGAGGCTTTCCAGCGCTGCAAATCGCCAGTGTAGCCATAGCCTAAGTCTTTCTTCTGATCGGCTTTGGTTCAAGCAGAGGCAGGGGTGTGGGGGAGGATTTTTGCCAGACACGCTCTGCAGTGTGAGTGCAGGCGTGGAGGCTGGGGGTGAGTCAGTGCTGGGGTTGGCAGGGCAGAACTTGCAATAGGAGAGAGGGGGGGGAAGAGTCAAGAGTAGAGGAGAGTGAAGCCAAAGCATAGAGAGAATTAACAATCATGCCAGTGGAAGAGAGGGCATGAAGGAGGGGGCTGAGAGAAGTCACCAACACTGATGGACTGGAAACCACAGAAAGGCCGGATGAGGGGGTGAGAGATGATGGGCAATGCTGAAAGAGACCAGCTGATGGTCACAGAGGGGGAACTCAGCAAAAGAGAGACTAGAGAGAGAGCAGTATATAGTGAAGACCAAGTCAAGCAAATTGCCTTTTTGGTGAGTGGGGGAGTTGAACTTGGGCTGCAGGTCAAATGAAGATATGAGGGTGAGGAAATGTGCAGCTAAGGGTCAGATGGGTCATCACCTTGAAGTCACCAAGGATGAGGGTGGGAGATTGTGAGGAAAGGGAGAGAGAGAACCAGGAGTTTAAATCAGAGAGGTAAGCTGATTGGGAGGAGTTATACCAAATTTTTCACAGATGGTCACTACTTGTATGCGCCTCATTTTCTGGGTGCCTGATTTGAGACCCTGGAGTCTGATTTGCAGAAGTGCTGAGTACTCACAGCTGCAACTGAAGTCAATGGCAGCTGTGCTCTAGTCATATAAAGTGCTATTGTAACGCCGACAGACCTCTGGAGCTTAGTGCATGAGCTAAAAGCCAACTGGCCGGTAGCTTAGGCTGTAGAGCAGACTCATTTTATCTCTCTCTCTAACTGGTCTCAGTGTCACTAGATGGGACAGAACCACACCCAGGAGGTGTGTGGGTTTACACTATGGCCTGGTCTACACTACGAGTTTATATCAAATTTAGCAGCGTTAAACCAAATTAACCCTGCACCCGTCCACACAACGAACCCCTTTATATCGATATAAAGGGCTCTTAATACCGGTATCTGTAATTCTCCCCAACGAGGGGAGTAGCGCTGAAATTGGTATTGCCATGTCGGATTAGGGTTAGTGTGGCCGCAATTCGACGGTATTGGCCTCCAGGAGCTATCCCACAGTGCACCATTGTGACCGCTCTGGACAGCAATCTGAACTCGGATGCACTGGCCAAGTAGACAGGAAAAGCCCCGCAAACTTTTGAATTTCATTTCTTGTTTGCCCAGCGTGGAGGGCTGATCAGCACAGGTGACCATGCAGTCCCAGAATCAAAAAAGAGCTCCAGCATGGACCATATGGGAGATACTGAAGCTGATCTCTCTTTGGGGAGATGAATCTGTTCTATCAGAACTCTGTTCCAATAGACGAAATGCCAAAACATTTGAAAAAATCTCCAAGCTATGATAGAGAGAGGCCACAACATGGACTCAACACAGTGCTGCGTGAAACTTAAGGAGCTGAGACAAGCGTAACGGAAAGCCAAAGAATCAAATGGACACTCATGGAGGGAAGGAGGGGGGGACTGATGACTAGCTATCTCACAATTCTTGCTCTCTCCGAAAATCATTTGCATTCTTGGCTGAGCTCCCAAAGCCCGAAGGGTCAAAAACATTGTTGCAGGTGGTTCAGGGTATATGTCGTCAGCCAGGAGCACCCATGACGGCAGCAGACAGTACAATATGACTGGTAACCGTCTCTGCTAACTTGCAAAGGCAAGTGAATGCTGCTGTGTAGCACTGCAGTACCGCGTCTGTCAGCAGCATCCAGTAGACATACGGTAACAGTGAAAAAAGGCTAAACGGTCTCCATGGTTGCCATGCTATGGCGTCTGTCAATCCAGGGAAAAGGGTGCAAAATGATTGTCTGCCGTTGCTTTCACGGAGGGAGGATTGACTGACATTTATTCAGAATCACCCGCGACATTGTTTTTGCCCCATCAGGCATTGTGATCTCAACCCAGAATTCCAATGGGCGGGAGAGAATGCAGGAACTATGGGATAGCTACCCACAGTGCAACGCTCCAGAAATCGACGCTAGCCTTGGTACATGGACGCACACCGCCGAATTAATGTGCTGCATGCACTCGACTTTATACAATCTGTTTCCAAATACCGGTTTCTGTAAAATCAGAATAATCCCGTAGTGTAGACATACACTATGTAATGCTATGTACTCTGAAAACTTAGGTCAGTGGCTCTCAACCTTTCCAGGCTACTGTACCCCTTTCTGATTGGTCTTATGTACCCCAAAGTTTCACCTCACTTAAACACTACTTGCTTACAAATTTGGACATAAAAATACAAAAGTGTCACAGCACACGACTACTGACATATTGCCGACTTTCTCATTGTTCCCGTACAATAAAATAGGACTATCAATCGCATTGATTAACTCAAAAAAATTAATCACAGTGAATCACAGTTTTAATCGCACTGTTGAACAACAGAATACCAATTGAAATTTATTAAATGTTTTTGGATGTTTTTCTATATTTTCAAATATATTGATTTAAATTACATCACAGAATACAAAGTGTACAGTGCTCACTTTATATTATTCTAATTACAAATATTTGCACTGTAAAAATGATAGAAGAAATAGTATTTTTCAGTTCACCTCATACAAGTACTGAATTGCAATCTCTATCATAAAATGCAACTTACAAATGTAGATTTTTTTGTTAGATAATTGCACTCAAACTGAGTGGACTTGTAGGCTCTAAAGTTTTACATGGTTTTATTTTTGAATCCAGTTATTTTTTGTACATAATTCTATATTTGTCAGTTCAACTTTCATGATAAAGAGATTGCACTACAGTACTTGTATTTGGTGAATTGAAAAATACTATTTCTTTTGTTTTTTACAGTGCAAATATTTGTAATAAAAATACATATGTACTCTGCAAACTTAGGTCAGTGGCTCTCAACCTTTCCAGGCTACTGTACACTTTGTATTCTGTGTAGTAACTGAAATCAATATATTTGAAAATGTAAAAAAATGTAAAAATATTTAAATAAATGGTATTCTATTATTAACAGTCTGGTTAATCATGTGATTATTTTTTTTAATCATTTGACAGCCCTATAATAAAAGAAATCCATTGGAATATAAATATTATACTTACATTTTAATGTACATAGGCAAGTATAAACAAGTTCTTGTATGAAATTTTAGTTTGTACTGACTATGCTAGTGCTTTTTATGTAGCTTGTAGTAGCACTAGGCAAATATCTCGATGAGTTGATGTACCCCCTAGAAGACCTCTGTGTACCCCCAGGGATACGTGTACCCCTGGTTGAGAACCACTGACTTGGGTCACAGGTGCCTCAAATCAAAAACCCAAAATTAGCAAAAAGAACAGGAGTACTTGTGGCACCTTAGAGACTAACAAATTTATTTCAGCATGAGCTTTCGTGGGCTACAGCTCACTTCATCGGATGCATAGAATGGAACACACAGACAGGAGATATTTATACATACAGAGAACATGAAAAGGTGGAAGTACACATACCAACTGGAAGAGTCCAATCAGTTGAGATGAGCTATTGTCAGCAGGAGAAAAAAAACCTTTGAAGTGATAATTGATATGACCCATAGAAGGTGTGAGGAGAACTTAACATAGGGAAATAGATTCAATTAGTGTAATAACCCAACCATTCCCAGTCTCTGTTTAAACCTAAGTTAATTGTATCTAATTTGCATAGTTGCCAAAATTAGCAGTTACTTTTGACCTTAATCTTTTTTGTGTCTTGGTTCCCTGTTAGTAAAATGGGGATAATACCAGCCCTTCTTCTTTATGTTTTGAAAATAAATTGGTTAATACTTGTGAATCAGACATGGTGCTGATGAATCCCACAGAAAAGGCCATCAGGATTTGAATAGTCAGCAGTAAACAAGGAATGGGGCCACATATTGAACGAGAAGGAAATATAATATTGAATAGCTGCTCACTCAGTGAACACTGTCCATCTATGTGCTGAACAAGGCAGGGATCCTTTGGATAAAATAGCATAATTGTGTAACTAGAGATCGCATCAGAATGCATGTGCACAAAGGGGCTGAGTTAAGGTGTTACAGCCAACCTTAATTCAGTGTTTTCTAACTTTGTAAGCTGTGTTCTTTTAAGGTGGTTTTTGTGTGTGTAGTGTGACAGTGATTCACCAGCCAGTGCCCCCACCTTGTGGCCGGGTAGGGTATTGCAGGGTTTTCTCTAGTCATCCAACCTGCCATCCAGGTTTGCTGGTTGTCCCCTTTGCATTGTGACTTGGTCCTCTGCCCGAGACACATTTGCTCTCATGCCTTTTGGGATAAATCAGGGTGTGAACTCAGTAGTCGGAGGACGTCACATTAGGTCCAGACCCAGCAGTCTCCTGGCCCCTGCCCGCACCAGCCCCACAGCTCACAGCCTGCCCGCAGCCAGCCTGTGCTGCACCCCCTGCCCTCCTGGCCCCTTGTGTTTGGGTCTTCATGCAAGTCTCCCCCATGAGGCTGTAGGTGTAGGGTTGCCAGGCATCCGGTTTTTGACCAAAATGCCTGGTCGAAAAGGAACCCTGGTGACTCTGATCAGCACAGCTAACCGGGCTATTGTGACATTCCCCTCTGATGTTATCTGGACTGGTGATCTGCTAAGTCACTCCAAACCTTGACTCTGGGAGCCAGCCTTACCCTGCTCTACTGTGAGAACCCCCACTCCTGGGCTGTTCACGCACAGCATCTGTCATGTAAGCTGCTCCTTGGATCGTGCAACCGAATGACATTAGCCACAGGGACAGCTTTAGGCCAATTCAAACGATTCCCCTGAATTGGGCCCTGTGCCCAAGCCCCAGGGCTCCTGTGCTATTTAAAGGGCCAGGGCAGTAGAAGCAGGGGAGCCCCAGGCCCTTTAAATAGCCATGGGAGCCCGAGGTAGTGAGGGGCTCCAGGGGCTAATTTAAAGGGCCGGGGCTCTAGCTGCCTCCACTGCCCCGGTCCTTTAAATAGCCCTGCCCTGCCCGCAGCCAGCTCCTGTCTCCAGCCAGCCCTGCACCCCCTGCCTGCACCCCCACCCTGCCTCTAGCCCTGTGTTGCACCGCCTGCCCTGCCCGCAGCCAGCCCTGCACCGCCTGCCCTGCCCGCAGCCAGCCCTGCACCCCCTGCCCTGTCTCCAGCCAACTCCTGCCGCACCCCCCTGCGGCCCTGCCCGCACCAGCCCCACACCCCCTGCCCTGCCCGCAGCCAGCCCATCTCCAGCCAGCCCCACACAGCCTCTGCTCGCAGCCAGCCTCTGCTGCACCCATTGCCCTGCCTCCAGCCCCGCACCCCATGCCCTGCTTTTCTGATAATAAAGATGTGAGTGGCTTAGATCCAAAGCAGAAAGGCGACTTCAATTCTGCTGACCAAATAGAAATATCTGATGATCCTGCAACTTGGGCAGAATACATTAGCCAGCGTATCGGAGAGTATTTAGTAAAACAAGGGCCGCCTAAAATTATTGTAGAATATTTCCCTAAAAATAAGATTGGGAAACACTTTTCAAAGTTTCACTGCAAAAGGAAACTTTCAAATGGTGAAATTGTACCTCGTCCATGGGTGATATACTCAGTGTCAGCCAACAAGATCTTTTGTTATTACTGTAAGATTTTTTTGCAATAATGTGACAAGTTCATTAGCATCTAATGGTTTTAATGACTGGTCTAATAGTCATACAAGATTGGCTGAGCACGAAAACTCAAAAGGACATTTACAAGCTGTGCTTAGTTGCTGTGACCTTCAGCAAAGGTTATCTGCTGAAAAAACCATTGATGTAATACAACAAAAACTTATTGACCAAGAAGCAAAACGCTGGCATCAAGTTTTTGAGAGACTAGTTGCTGTCGTTCAGTTGCTAGCAGAACGAAACTTATCATTTTGTGGATCTGATGAACGGCGGGGAACATCATACAAGGGAAATTTTCTTGGAATTATTGAATTACTGGGAAAGTTTGACCCAGTGATGCAGGAACACTTACGAAGAATCAAGAACAAGAAATACATGACCATTATTTAGGAAAAAACATTCAAAACGAACTTATTAGTATTGTATGAATGCTGTTAAACATGAAATAATAGCTCGAATTAAGGCTGCTAAGTATTTTGCTATTATACTCGACTGCACTTCTGACATTGGTCACCAAGAACAAATGTCATTGACAATTAGGTATGTGGCTGATGGTGTATCACCAAATATTCCAGCAGGAGTATATGAACATTTCATTAAGTTCATAGTAGTAGAAAGCAACACAGGTGAATATTTGTACAATATCCTTTTAAGTGAACCTGGGATTGGACGTTGCAAATATCCATGGGCAGGGCTATGACAATGGCGCAAATATGAAGGGAAACATATCAGGTGTACAAGCACGACTTTTGAAAACAAACCCAAGAGCGTTTTTTTACACCATGTGCATGTCACAACTATAATCTCATTTTGGGAGACATGGCCAAAACATGTCCGGATGCGATGAGTTTCTTTGGAGCCTTGCAGCATATTTTTTCTGCATCTACTAAAAGATGGACTATTTTTAGAAAACATGTTACTGGCTTTTCTGTAAAGCCTCTTTGTGAAACACGATGGGAATGTAGAATGCAAAGCGTCAAAGCTCTGCGGTATCAAGCAGGGGAGTTTTATGATGCACTCGTAGAGGTAGCAGAAATAATTGATCATACTCAAGCAAAAGCTGAATCGCTGGCTATTCAAATGAAGAATTAAGTTTTTGGTTTCGCTAGTTTTCTGGCATGATTTACTTTTTCAAGTGAATTTTGTGAGCAAAGAGCTACAGCGTGATACAATGGATATTTCTGCAGCAATTTCTTCATTTGAAAAGCTTTGTAACTGGTTAAAAATGTACAGAGAGAAGGGTTTTCAAGAAGTGTTAACTGGTGCCAATGAACTTGCCAAAGATCTAGATGTGACTCTAATATTCCAGACTAAAAGATTGCGCAAATGAAAAAAACAATTTGAGTATGAGTCTGCAGACGAGCCTTTTCTGATCCAAAAGAAGCTTACAGAGTGCAATCCTTAAATCAAGTCTTAGACAAAGCTTTACAGTCACTTGAACCAAGGTTTGAACAGTTACAAAAGCATGTGAGTTTATTTGGATTTTTATGCAAATTCAAAAATCTTCCCAAGGACACTATACGAAAATCTGCTGCAGATCTGGAACTCGCATTGACAGATGTGAAACTAGTGCAGGAAAACGAACAAGTTTCAACTGAAATCAGTTGACATAAATGACTACATGCTTTGTGAAGAACTGGAAGCATTAAAGCCAATTCTTCCGTCTGATTGTAGAACCCCCCTAAAAATGCTTTAATTTCTTGCATATAATAACCGATCAACAGCATTCCCAAATTTATTTATAGCAATTCGAATCTTCCTGACTATTCCAGTAACTATAGCCTCAGGAGAGAGGAGCTTCTCTAAGTTAAATCTAATTAAAACATATCTGCAATCAACAATGCAGGAAGACCGAATAAACAGTTTGCCAATCATGTCAATTGAATGCGAAGTAATGAAGAGCTTACAGTTAGGTAATATACTGAAAGATTTTGCTGAACAAAAAGCAAGGAAGATAGTTTAAAAAACATATAGGTGAGGTGTACAATAAAGTTCCTCTTAACCAACTTGACAATATATGTAATATGACAATGTACATTATATAATTATTATTTATATAGTTATGGAAAGTAAATAATACATGGAAGAAATGAGAGGCTTTTTTTTACATTTTTTTTTAGTCATCGCTGCCAGGGCCCCACCGAAAATGTTCAAATTGGGCCCCGCACTTCCTAAAGCCGGCCCTGACTAGCCAATATCTCCGGTCCCAGACACAACCCTAATAACCTCCGTCTTGCAGTGTTCAGTTATGCCCTGGGTCAGCATGTGTGCACTCAGGCACTCAGCCTGTGACCCAGGTTTTCAGAAGGAACTGTGTAACTGACCTCCTGGAGGGGAGCAGGCACACAGGGACAGAGAAAGGGTGGCAGAGAGTACCCCAATCCAGGTCCCAGTTTTTCAGGATGCTATTCTTGATAAGTTTTTGGAAAGTAACTGTCTCTCTTTACAGCAAGATGCAGCTCCAACACCTGTGGCAGCAGAGGAGTTGGGACTAGGAAATTGCTAGGTGGTAGTTTGCCAGAATACAGATTGTCCAACTGATAGAGAGGGGGGTGGCTCTCTCCCAGGATGGTGTGAGACAGGGAATAGTTATGGAAAAGCTGCTGGGAAAAGGTGTATCTGATCAGAGGGTGAACATACCTAGCATAGAGAGCACAGGTGATAGTCCTCTAGGGGTCAGGGAAGGACTCAGTGCTGGGAGGGGGAAATGCAAGGGAACCCCAAAACAGGAGCTGGATTTTCTGCATAGTCCTGGCGATTGGAGACTGCTCCCTAAAGGGACAGTCAATAGGCAGGATCCCCGTGAACCCTTATCTTGCCAGACCCTGAGATATCAAAATGCCAGAAACATGATTAAATTAAGAGTCCACACAGAAGGGAACACTGGAGGGAAAGAAAAGCCAGTGACTGATTACAGGGGAGAGAGTCAAAGGACACTAACCTCACAGTACACTACCTACCCTGAAGGCATGGGCTCAGCAAGATCCTTGTAAACACACAGCTGCGATAAAAACATCTGTATGAATGTTACCGCCTGCACCCCGAACCCCAGCGCGGAGCCCCATCCGACAGGCCAAACCCCTCATCCCCAGCGCCACCCAGAGCCGGCACCCGCAGGCCTCACCCCCCCCGCCAGAGGCTGCCCCGCGAGGCTGAGGGAGCGCGAGGAAGGGGCTGGCGCAAGCAGGCAGGGGCAGGGCGCTGCGCTGAGCGCCTCCCTCGCCCGCCTCCCAGCCCAGGGCCCCTGGGAGCCGCTGGCGGTGAGGCGGGAGGCTGCCCCGAGGGCGAGCCCCTGCCCCCCATCGCAGCTGGGGGGAGGAGCCGGCGGAGGCGGCGGGCTGCCCTGCAGGGGCTCGCGGGGCCCGGCTGCCGCCTCGGGCGGGGCCTGGTGAGGCAGCCTCGGCGGTTGGCAGGCCGAGCGCGCGCGCGCCGCCCGAGGCCAGCGCTGCCCTTTAACCCCTTCGGGCCCGGGGCACGAGCAAAGCTTCCCCCGTCGCAGGCCCCGCCCCCCCATACATTTAAAGCGCAAGCCCAGGACCCTCCCCCCACGCGGGACGCGCAGCACCACCCTGCCCACCGCCCCCAGCACGTGCCGGCCCCCAACAGCAACAAACCCACGTGGGACGCGGCAGGGGGGAGGAGCAGGAGGAGACGGGGATGGCTCCTGATTGGTCCGCGCCGTGACGCACGCGCAGGGCTGTGCTCAGTTGTCGCACTGTGGGTGAGAGCCGTAAAGTGCGGGACGTCGTGCGCGTGCAAAGCTTGGGGCAGGTGAGGTAGCGACCCCCCTTCCCCCTCCCTCCGCAGGAGGCGGACAGCGCCCCTCCCCCGCCCAGAGGTCACCCTGGCGCGGTGACCCCTCCCCCTGGCCCCGCCCGCCTCTGCTGGGCCCTGCCCGGGGCTCGGTCCGTGTCCCGCGGCCTTGCGGTGCCGGGGCCTGGCTCCGGGCCGTGGCGCTGGGAGGGCGGAGACGGGGGCTCCGGGCCGGAGCGAGGGCTTGTCAAATTCGCGGCTGAGCTCAAGCTGCGAGGGCGGCAAACCCCGGACTCCAGACGCGGTCAGAGCGACGCACTAGGGAACGGATCTAAAATCAATGGGATGAAACTGATGAGTAATGACAGGTGCCAACGAGCGCCCTGGCGAGGGACCCCCAGCCCAGCCCCAAATCGGCGCTAGCGGGCCGCGCGCAGCCCTGCGGAACAGGCTCTGAGGGGCTAGTGCATCACAAACGGACCCTGAGGCCACCCTGAGGCTGTTGCCATGGAAAAAGCAACTGTCATGTTAGAAGGTCCGTGTCCAGGTGTGTCACGTGCGAGAGGGGACGTGGTAGCACTTCTTGGCACTGGTGAGGTCTCAGGTGTGGCCAGGGCTGGGTACTACGCTGAGAAAGAGATGAACAAACTGGCCAGAGAGCAGTAAAAAGAACAGTTTAGAAAACGTGACCTAAGAGGAAAGGTTGAAAGAGTTGGAGATGTTTAGTGTAGCGATGCAAAGGCAGAGGAGCGTGGGGAACCCGATAACAGTTTCTGGATACATTAAGGGCTGTTATAAAGAGGATGGTGGCAGGGGGTTGGACTAGCTGACCTCCTGAGGTGCCTTCCACCCCTAATAATCTATGATTCGATCTCCATGTGTGGGACAAGAAGTAATTAGCATAGTTTGCAGTAAGAGAGATTTAGGTTAGGTATTAGGAAAAAGGTGGTTTTTTTTAACTATAAGGATAGTTAAGCATTGGAACAAGTTACCTAGAGAGCTCGTGGAATCGCTGTCATTGGAGGTTTTGACAAACACGTGGCAGGGGTGATCTACCTGAATTAAATTCTGCCTCGGCACAGGGAGATGGACTTGATGACCTCTTCAGGTTCCTTTTAGCCCTACGTTTTTGTGATTTCTGGCATGATGCTCATGACTGTGAGGTAATAATGGCTGGGTCTTTAAAGAAATCTAAGGTAGGTGCCCAACTCCCATTAAAATTCAAACTCCTTTGGATTCCACCCTTGGTGGACACGTCTAAAATGAGATTGTAAGCTCGGGGCAGTTACTTTCACTTTTTGTTCATACAGTGAATGTGCAGCAGGCATGGTGATATTAAAAAGCTAACTTTGTAAACATAGTTTCCTGTGTGCAAGTTACTGCTGTTAAGTGCTGGTCCCTGTTTCCTTTTCTCCTACTAGAGATCTGTAACCAAGAAATAGTATTTCACTGTCTGTTTTTCTGCATCAGTTGCTCTGCTATGTCAACACTGAGTTGTGGGGGTGGTATTTGTACATAAACTACGATTGCAGTATAATAAGAACCAGATATTATTACTAAATACAGGCTGGGGTTTAAGTTCCCACACAGCTGCCTATTAAATGCCGTGCAGGTGCTCCGGGCTGCAGTGGGGAGAGATGCTTCTCCCCAAACCTGCTGCAGCGCCCTCCCCCCTCACCTGCCGTGGACGGGGGACAGGTGCCCCGGCCCTGAGCCAGCCCAGCCCCGAACCTGCTGTGGCTGGGGGACAGGTGCCCCTCTCTCGGCCCCAGCTCAGGTCTGACCTGCCATGACCAGGGGATAGGCACCCCTCCCCCCAGGTGCTGCTGTGGTGGGGAGAGCTGGGAGGAGTCCTCTCTCCCCACTTTAGCCCCGGGGAGCCCCACTGCACCTTCAAATCCCTCATCCCCAGTCCTCTCCTGAGCCTGCACCCCCAACCAGAGCCCTCACCCTCTTGAACCCCAATCCTCTGTCCCAGCCCTGAGCCCCCTCTTGCACTCCAAACCCCTTGGCCCCACCCCACCACATGAATTTTGTTATGTGCACCAATATGGAGGTGATGTGTCACGCATTGCTTCCATATTGGTGTACATAACAAAATTCATTCTGCATATGGGTGGGGAAAAAATAGAGGGAACACTGGTTGGGGGTAAACTGAAGAGAGAAATGTTGTGTTATAACTGGTGAGCTCCACCAGGGTGTGGATCATAGCAGTGGGACTAGACAATGTATCAGGCTGAGCAATGCTAACTGTACAGCAAGGAGCCTCCAGCAGCATCCATGATAAAACTAGCAACTGTACAGCCTCTAAGTCAAAGCTGTCTGGATTCTAGTACATGCAGGCTGTGCCTCTCCATTCAAATAAAGGACAAACATGTCACTTCATTCTCAAACTTCACGTATTGCCATTTAATTTCAGAAGCCAGTTCAAAAATTTCTCTACAGTCCTTCATGCACTTTGACTTTCTCTATTTCCTTCCCTACACTCTCCACTTACATTGGCATCTTTTCTGTCTCATCACATGATCTTTCCACTGTTGGTACAAGAGCCTTTTCTCTGCAGCTCCTGTCACCTGGAACAGACGTCCTGTGTATATGTCAAAACTTTATCTTGTTCTCTTCCTTATTACTGAGCTAAGCCAAATTCAGAAGAGAGAAACTCTGGGTCTCATTATAAGTCTCCTGATCTGTCTAGTTCCTTTCAGTAGCAAGGCTGTTCTTTGAGAACTCTCAAAATCTGCACAGGCTGTTTTCCTGCTTATTCATCCATCGGCATTTAAAGATTCCAAGTTGTCAGTATAGAGGCTTTCAGATACCCTTATCGCACATCATGTATTATATTGTCCCAGTCACCACCCTCCTCCTTACCTCTGAGTTCCCAAGAACAGCTTTGCACACATGTTCTGTGACAGAGGTTCTCAAACTGGGGGTCAGAACCCCTCAGGGGGTCACGAGGTTATTACATGGGGAGTTGCAAGCTGTCAGCTTCCACCCCAAACCCTGCTTTGCCGCCAGCATTTTTTATGGTGTTAAATATATTTTAAAGTGTTTTTAATTTATGGGGGGGGGGGTCGCACTCAAGAGACCAATACAAAAGTTTGAGAACCACTGTTTTATGATAAGTGGTAATAATAATCTCTGTTGCTTTTTCCTTCGCTAGAAGATGTGGCAGTGAGCTAGCATCTTAACGTGTGTAGGTGGTGTCTCAAGAAAGCTGACTGACACCCCTTGGGATGTTTCTTCGGTTACTGTCAGATGTCCGGTGGCGGACAGCCAGCCGAAGCTGGAGAAGCACGTCCAGCTCCCGGCACATGAGCACATCTGCGGCAGAGCCTCCCTCCATTTCCCTGCCAGCTCAGGCACAGGTGGTAATCTGTGGTGGTGGAATTGTGGGCACATCCGTTGCATATCACCTCTCCAAGCTAGGATGGAAGGATATCGTCTTACTGGAACAGGGCAGGTAAGAGTTTGATTTTCTCTTTATTAAAGCATACTGAAACCAAAACCTCAGAACTATATGGGACTTGTGCACCCACAGTATCTTTCTTTGTGCGATCTTTCCATCATCTTACTTTCTCCCAGCATCAGAGCTGCTAACGCTGCACATCAGTTATGAGACCTAAGTCAAACCATTGGCTTTGCCCTTTCTTCACAGGCCCCCAGGGAATTCTATATTGTGAGTTCTACTCTACCCAGTGGAACTTTATAGGCCATTCTTAAAAGCCTAAATGCCTCATATAGAGCAAGAAAAGTAACAACTTTAGTTTTCAAACTATACTTGAGTCTTCTCTTTCTCTTCCACACTAAACTTTCTCACTGCCATCATGATGATCTTGCTGGCCTCCCAGTTTAAGATCTCTCACTCCAACTTCTGAACAAACTCCAACATAAACAAAGGAGCTGCTGATTTGTTTGTCTACACAGTGGCTTGTTCGGGTCAGCTGGTTCGGGCTGTGAGGCTGAAAAATTGCTGTGTAGGTTTTCAAGCTTTGGAACCCTGTGAAAGTGGAGGGTCCCAGAGCTTGGGTTCCAGCCCAAGCCTGAATGTCTACACAGCAATTTTTAGCCCTGCAGCCTGATCCCTGTGAGCTCAAGTCAGCTGACCTGGGCTAACTGCAGCCATACTGTGGGGCCTTTATCCCTCTGTAGACATATCCTGAGTTTATGATATTTCATTCACTACATTAAATTCCCAGAGTCTTCTTGCCAAACCTTCAGCAATCTGTACTGAAGGCAGAGTCTAGGGTGCAGTCTAGATGATGAATTATTGAGTTGGGAGAGGGCAATGTTACATTTATTTGTGTGTGTATGTAAAGGAGGCTATGATATAGACTCAAGCCTGCCTGCACAAATTTGCACCGTTTTAGCTAAACCTGTGCAAACCTCTGTGTGGATGCTATAAGTCATTTCTAACTGCATCTAGGATTGTCCACAAAGGTACTTAACTAAACAAATAGATTTGTGCAAGTGTATGTGTAGACAAACCCCTAATATCCTCAATCCTGTAGTAGGGGGTGGGCAAACTTTTTGGCCCGAGGGCCACATTGGGGTTGTAAAACTGCATGGAGGGCCAGGTAGGGAAGGCTGTGCCTCCCCAAACAGCCTGGCCCCTGCCCCCTATCTGACCCTGCCCCCTGACTGCCCCCCTCAGAACCCCTGACCCATCCAACCCCCACCCTGCTCCTTGTCCCCTAACCCCCTGCTCCCAGTCCCGTGACAGCTCTGACCCCATCCACACCCCTACCCCTTGACAGGCCCCCCGGGACCCCATGCCTATCCAACCCCCTCGTTCCCCTGACCCCTATCTAGCCCCCACCCCTGACAGGCCCCCAGGACCCTCATGCTTATCCAACCCCCTCCCCCTGTCTCCCAACCGCCCCCAGAACCTCCGCCCCATCCAACTGCTCCTTGTTCCCTGACTGCCCCTGGGGACTCCCGCCCCTTATTCAACCCCCTGGTCCCCTTACGAAGCTGCTCAGAACAGCATGTCTGGAAGCCACGCCACCTGGCTGGAGCCAAACACGCTGCCGCGCTGATCGGCTGGAGTGCGCAACCCTGCTGCCCAGAGTGCAACCCACGTGGCTGCAGGGGAGGGGCCAGGGGCTAGCCTCCCCGTCCGGGAGCTCGGGGGCCTGGCAGGATGGTACCTCGGGCCATAGTTTGCCCACCTCTGCTGTAGTAGTTTTGGCCCATAGCTTTATGCATGTGAATAGTCCCAGTGAGGTCAGCCTGCTGTCATGAGTAAAGTTACATAAACATCATCATAGAATCATAGGACTGGAAGGGACCTTGAGAGGTCATCTAGTCCAGTCCCCTGCACTTATGGCAGGACTAAGTATTATCTACATAAACATTAAATGTTTGTAGAATAAAGCCCTGAGTTCATTCTGTCTCTGTTCCCTGATAAGCAGAGGAACCTAGACTTGCTAGGGTTACTGATGGGCAGAGTTAAGCCCTTGTGAAATTTTAAAATAAAATAAGCAATTTTGCAGTTTCATTTCAGTTGATTTTGTGCCTGCAAGGGCCAGCTTTTCTATGACTTTCATTAATGTGATAGTTTTGCATCAAAACACATGGAATCCCCCCTTCCTCCCAAGTTTGCTTGTGTTTAATGCAAGATTTAATTGTCATACAAATTAAATGTTGAGGATCTTTCTCATAACAAGGCCATCTGAATGAAAATAGGTCTATGTGACACTCAAATGATCCTGCAAAATAAAGGAAAGAAACCCAGAAAATTTTGCATGTTCTTCATGAAATTGGACCATGTTCACAAAATCCTCACAATATAATTTGAAAACCTCAATTTGGATATTTTCCACAGTCCTAGTGATCACTTTTAAAGTGTCACTGTAGCTGAGGCTCTGTCTATACTACAGCTGTAACAGAATCAGGGGGCTGTTGCATCACAGGTAAAAGGTGTAGTATAGACAGGACTTAGCTATAGTCCTATAACCTGGTTAGCATGATGGACTGTCTAGGGTTTTGGTCTGGTTACAAGGGATTTAGGTCCCATCTACACAACACCTTTTTAATGCATTATAATCTGGTTTTCTGTCTTGCAGTCAAAACCCCATTTACTCCACAGTAAACTGACCCTAGATTCTGTGGCAAAATCCACTGATTCTGCTTCAGCTTCACTCTCCCCCACATTTCCATGGTGTCTAGATTTCTGCATTGACAACTCGGACAGTAAGCCAGTACTATTGGGTTATCCGGGAGAGGGGGCGGGCGGAAGCCCGCCGCATGCTAACGGATCCCCCCCCCAGCCTAAGGGGAGGATCCACAGGGACATGGAAACCCACTAAGTGCGGGGGACAGCTAATAAAAGAACAGGGACAGGAGTGAGGTCAAAGGGTCATAAGGAGGGAGCCTGATGGGGACACCGAGCAGAGAACCCCGGACAGCGCCCACTGCTCCTTGAAGGCGTCAAGGGAGCCAGCGGACGCCGCCCAGAGGAACTCCGCCCGGAGACGTGAGCGGACGAGGGACCGGAAACAAGCCCCACAGTCGCAGGAGTCTCCATCGGCCAACCTCCTCTCCCTGGTCGCGTGGATGGCCTTTTTAGCCAGGGCGAGGAGGAGGTTGACCAGGAGGTCCCGCGACTTTGTGGTGCCACGGATAGGGAGTGCATGGATAAGGAGGTGAGGGGAAAAGTGCAGCCAGAAACGTAACAGAATGTCGGTGAGGAGCCGGTATAGGGGCTGCAACCTGGCGCACTCTAGGTAAACATGCGCCAGGGTCTCCCTCACGCCGCAGAAGGGGCAGGTGTCCGGGACAGGAGTGAACCGCGCCAAGACACGCCCGTGCTCACGGCCCCCAGCTGATATCCCCGGCGGGCCTCGGGACCAGGGTGGAGTACAGGCTGGCCCACCGGGGCTCCTCACCCTCCACAGGTGGCAAGAGGTCCCGCCACTTGGTGTCGGGGCGGGACACGAGGGTGAGGAAGTGAACGGTATGGAGCACAAGCGCGTAGAGTTGTTTCCTTGGCGCGGTTTGGAAACGGACCGGCTGCAGATCGTGCAGCCGGCTGGCGGAGAAGGGGCGGGGGGGCCGGTCGGGTCCACGGGGCAGGGGCCCGATGAAGAGGTCCGGAGGGCTCGGGGTGGGGGGTGGGCGGGGCGTGCCCTCACGCAGGACCCGGTCGAGGTAAGCCCGAGCAGCGGGCGGCAAAGCGGCCTTCACCTCAGGGCTGGTATTAGAACCCAGGTCTTCTGATTCACATAATTTTGCTCGATTCACTCCACCATGGTGCCTCATCATGGTGTTAGTTCACTGTTCCCTAGTAGGCTCTGTATTGATATCTTGTTGGGATGAATGAAGTGAGGGGGCACAGACCATGCTTGGCAGCTGCTGCTGATTGCTGATTAGGACACTTTGTTTTGGAAGATGAGTAAACACAGTAGCAGTGCAGCAGTTTGTATTGGATGCTTTTTCTTTTCAACGGAAGAAAAATATGGACTCCACCCATTTTTTTGAACAATAACTTGGATTCTGAGGAATACAGCAAACATTGCTAAGAAGATCCTGGAATGATGGAATCCATGCAATTTTCCCCACAGTTAAAATTTTCCACCTGTCCTGCCGATGAGTTTTCCTGTAGTATTTTTCCTGGAAACAGAGGGCAGTGTTTTTAGCACTCTAAACTTTTTTGTATTCTCTCTTAATTTGGTTCATGCAAAATTTCATTGTTCCCCCATTGACAGGATTAGTTGTTGCAGCCTGTGGGCTAGTAATGCTCCAAAGCATCTGTTGTGTAGCTCAGGTTTTGAGTTTAACATGTGACAGAAATCTGAATTAGCTGTGAAACATATCTTGGCTCTACCTAGAGGAGGTTTAAAGTTTTATTGCCACAATAAACAATAGATGTCTGAATCTCTGTGCATAACCAGTTGTTGCTCAACAGTTATTCTCTGTAGGGCGCTGAGGTTATAGAACCATAGAATATTAGGTTTGGAAGAGACCTCAGGAGGTATCTAATCCAACCCCCTGCTCAAGGCAGGACCAACACCGACTAAATCATCCCAGCCAGGGCTTTGTCAAGCCGGGCCTTAAAAACCTCTAAGGATGGAGATTCCACCACCTCCCTAGGTAACCCATTCCAGTGATTCACCACCCTCCTAGTGCAATAGTGTTTCCTAATATCCAACCTAGATCTCCCCCACTGCAACTTGAGACCATTGCTCCTTGTTCTGTCATCTGCCACCACTGAGAACACCCAAGTCCCATCCTCTTTGGAACCCCCCTTCAGGTAGTTGAAGGCTGCTATCAAATCCCCCCTCACTCTTCTGAAGACTAAACAAGCCCAGTTCCGTCAGCCTCTCCTCGTAAATCATGTGTCCCAGCTCCCTGATCATTTGTGTTGCCCTCTGCTGGACTCTCTCCAATTTTTCCACATCCTTTCTGTAGTGGGGGGTCCAAAACTGGATGCAATACTCCGGATGTTGCCTCACCAGTGCCAAATAGAGGGGAATAATCACTTTCCTCAATTGGCTGGCAATGCTTCTACTAATGTAGCCCAAGATGCCGTTAGCCTTCTTGGCAACAAGGGCACACTGTTGACTCATATCCAGCTTCTCATCCACTATAATCCCCAGGTCCTTTTCTGCAGAACTGCTGCTTAGTCAGTCGGTCCCCAGCCTGTAGCCGTGCATGGGATTCTTCCGTCTTAAGTGCAGGACTCTGCACTTGTCCTTGTTGAACCTCATCAGATTTCTTTTGGCCCAATCCTTCAATTTGTCTAGGTCACTCTGGACCCTACCTCTACCCTCCAGGTTATTCATGTCTTTCTGATTATGAATTCCTGTCTCAAAACCAAATGTGTGGGATTATAGGGCTTGAAATGTCTGCAATAGATGCCCATACCAGATAACTTGGTGTTTTTTAAAGTCATCCTCACTAGCAAGACATTAGTACTGCAGAGGGCTATTGGAAGGCTGTTGGATTAAAGGTAGATATCCTGAGTAGGGTAGATGTGCCCACTGCTCTGCTTGTTTAAACTGCTGGATTTTAGCAGAAGTTTCCAAAAAGTATTCAAAATAGAATGAAAATGTTTTGCTTACTCAGCCGTGCATTTTTTTTTTAATGAGACCATGCTGGTATCGCTGTGTGAAAGGAGACAGAATACACCTGATGGACATGTAGTTTTACAAGACATGTACGTGATACTGGAGCAGACAATAATTTCCTTGAATATTGTCCCTCTCCTGCTTGGTGTGTCTCACCAATTGCCTCTATTGGAATCCTGAGTCATTTTGAATTAGTTTCTAGGATTGTAATGTCACCTTCTTCTTCGAGTGCGGTCCCTGTGGGTGCTCCACTCCAGGTGATGGTGTGTTGCGGCGCCGTTGAGCGGAGATCTTTGGTAGCAGTGCCTGGTCAGGACACACACGCTCAGTTGCAGTCTCGCAATGTCGTTAGGGTCTGCTTGAGCGCATGCGTCCCGCACCCCCTTCAGTTCCTTCTCAACCATCCTCGGCTGAAGACGGGACTCGGGGCAGTGCTCATCTCTTCCCTGGTTACTCTAGGAAATAAGTAGAGAAAAATAGAAATAGTTAGCTAGCCATTTCCCAGTTCTCCCTATCCTTTAGCACAGTTCGTTAGTTTAAAAAAAAAAAAATTCCCCTCCCCCCCAAGTTAGTCTCTTGTTGAGACTTCCTCGGCCGCTTATACTTTCATTATGGCGGGGTTGCCAGGCTTTCAGAAATGTGGGTCCTGCAAGGAGTTCTGCCGCGGTCCATTAGGCACTCACTCTGCATTAAATGCCTTGGCGAGACACACGTCTGTGCGAAGTATCTCCACGGTACCAACTTAAAAACTAGAGCTCGCCATGACAGAGACTTGCAGCTAAAAATGCTCCTCATGGAGAAAGCTCTGCAGCCGCCTATGGAGAAGGACAGTAAACCCTCTCCCTCATGCTCCCCTGCCAAGTCAGAACTGACCAGGAGCGCGGCTTCACCCTCTCATGTGAAGAGGCAGGAAGCCCTAATGTCTCCTCTCAGAGACACTCAAAAGAGTAAAGGATCTCCCACAAGGTCTTTACCCTTGGTGCTGACAGCACCCAGAGCAGACAACTCTGATCACCCCGGCACCTCAGCAGCAGCTCATGCGGGGCGCAAAAGCAGGGATCCAACTTCCCGCAGCGGGAAGCTCCTCAGCACCGGTCCCACCGGCACTGACAATGGACCCGGTGCTGGCAGCGCATTCCACCCTGGTGCCAACAAGAACATTGGCACCGAGCCTGTCTGCCACCCCCGGAGCAGATTCAGACCCCCTGCGGGGCTCTCTCAGAGGTCTTGCAGCGCCTACAAAAGCGAAACAAAAATCACTCCAGGCTGCCGCCCACACTTCATGCTCTGCAGCACACTAGCCTAGGGATCAGCAACAATTCCTGCATCAGCAGGATGTGTCTGTGGCTCCTGAGCCTGACTCTCGGCTCCTCGACATGGAGCCCTCACTGTTTGAACAGCAGCTCTCGCCACCTGACCTGGCTACTTTCACAGATAGTGAGAATGACATACAGCACCAGGCAGAGTTCTCCCCGCTTGAGTCTCCCCCTCTACCGGAGCCATACACACCCCAAGACATGGCGCATCATAAGAATCTGTCTCAGTTTCCCTACTTTGTCCCCCAATGGCCAGGACCCAACTTTTTCTGCCCGGTGCCCTGGCCTCAGTGGTACCTGTGGTCAGCTCCTGCCACCGCTCCTCCTTGCGCCCCTTCTACCAGATTGCAAGCTCGTCCTACGCCTATATCCCCAGCTCCATCAACATCTAGAGCTCCTGAACCTCTTCCTGAAGAGGTGGGCTGTGAACCCTTCCCGGATTTACCAGCTCTTGCCTCACCATCACCCACAGAGGACGCCCTCATGCCTCCACCTCCACAAAACGTGGATGACTTTAAGCAATTCCAGGAACTTTTCAAGAGAGTGGCACTCAGCCAGGACATCCCTTAGGAGGAAGTCCAGGAGACACAACATAGACTCCTCAAAATCCTCCAACCCTCTGCACCCTCAAAGATCTACCCATAAACGAAGCTCTCTTAGAACCAGCTGATACTCTCTGGCAGACCCCTGCCTCCATCCCACCAACATGCAAGAAAGCTGAATGTAAATACTACATGCCCATGAAGGATGTTGATTTCTTTTTTTCCCACCCACAACCCAATTCTCTGCAGCAACGCAGAGAACAAAGCAGCCACACTACCAGCCTACTCCTCAGAACAAGGACCTCAAAGGCCTTGACCTCCTGGGCTGCAAGGTTTATACCTCTTCTACTCTACAATTTAAAATTGCAAACTATTGCGCCCTCCTTGCAAGCTATGATTATGACAACTACAACAAGCTCTTTGATTTTACTCCAATATACCGAAGGACAGGAGAGCGGACTTCAAGTCAGTCCTTGTCGAAGGTCAATTGTTGTCTAGGATGGTACTACAAGCGTCCATGGACATGGCAGATACGGCAGCCCGCACCACTGCTACTGCAGTGATGATGTGCCAGTCTTCCTGGCTGGCTGCATCTGGTGTCCTCAAGGATTTGCAGACCAAAGTGGAAGACCTTCCCAGGGTTCTACGCAAGATCACAGAGGACAAGGCACACTTACTGCCCCAGGTTGGCCCAGACAAACATGGTATCCTTACCTGCTACACATGTCCATCCGTCCTCCAAGGACTCTCCCTGACAGGTCAGATCTGCTCTCCCAGAACTGCAGTCAGCTTCTCCATCCGCAGCTCCGGAAACTCCATCTGACGGTGTGTTTCCTCCATAGTTTCAGTCCCACGAATTAGCCCCAATACATCCTCCTGCACAGTAGAAGAGACTCCACTTGTAAGACTTACCTGCAAAAGTGGAAATGCTTCTCCTTGTGGTGCTTCCACAGACACCTGGCACCCCGAACTGCAACCCTCCCTGACATCTTAGACTATCTTTTCAAAACTAAAACAGGACAGGCTTTCGCTCAGTTCTATCAGAATACACCTTGTGGCCCTTACCACCTTCCATGACACTTTAAATGGCTATTCACTTTTCGCCCACCCCCCCATTAAATGCTTCCTCATGGGTCTGCAAAA
This sequence comes from Mauremys reevesii, assembly GCF_016161935.1. Taxonomy (NCBI): domain Eukaryota; kingdom Metazoa; phylum Chordata; order Testudines; family Geoemydidae; genus Mauremys; species Mauremys reevesii. Next base: position 2,693,804 of record NC_052638.1, read on the forward strand.
TCTCTACCCTGAGATTCATACACCAGTAACCTCCTGGAGTCTAAACCTAGTCCTCTGTGCTCTTATGAAACCTCCTTTCGAGCCCCTGGCTACCTCATTCCTGCTCCACATGTCCATGAAAGTGTCTTTCTTGGTTGCCATAATGTTAGTGAGAAGGGTTGGTGATATAAGTGCCCTGGTGGCCTACCCTTCCTATACCATTTTCTTTAAAAACAAAGTTACTATCTGATCCCACCCCAAATTCCTCCCCAAGGTGGTGTCTCCCTTCTACCTTAACCATAAAAAAAAAAAAAATATATTGAGATATGCCTATCTCATAGAACTGGAAGGGACCCCAAAAGGTCATCAAGTCCAGCCCCCTGCCTTCACTAACAGGACTAAGTACTGATTTTGCCCCAGATCCCTAAGTGGCCCCCTCAAGGATTGAACTCACAACCCTGGGTTTAGCAGGCCAATGCCATGCTCAAACCACTGAGTGAGCCCTCCCCCCAGCCAATACACTTACCTGTATTCCATCCCAAGCCTCACACAACTCCACAGGAAGTTGCATTACATACCCTTGACGTCCAATGGGCTCTTGCATTCTATCTTGACAGAACTAAACCATTTCGTAAATCCCTGTGGCTATTTGTTTCTGCTACTGAGAGATCAAAGGGTGAGGCTATCTCTAAGCAAAGACTCTCCAAGTGGATCTTGGACTGCATCAGATCCTGCTATCAGATCCAGAATGTTCAACCACCAGAGAATATTAGAACTCATTCTACTACAGCAGTGTCAACATCCATTGCCTTCCTCCACAACGTACCTATTACAGACATATGCAAGGTGGCCATGTGGACATGTGACCACACATTTGCCAAACATTATGCTATCACATGGGATACCACAGCAGACACCATAGTCGGCCATATGGTACTGTCTACCATTATCCCTCATGCATATTCAAAATCCCACCAAACATAGTGGGTTCTGCTTCACATTCACCTGGAATGGAGCACCCACAGGGACAGCACTCAAAGAAGAAGAGAAAGTTACTCACCTTGCAGTAACTGAGGTTCTTTGAGATGTGTGTCCTTGTGGGTGCTCCACTACCCACCCTCCTCCCCTCTACTTTGGAGTACTAATCAGACAACAGTAGAGAAGGAATTGAGTGGGGTGCGGGATATGCGTGCTCAGGCAGACCTTAACGACACCGCAAGACAGCAGCTGAGTGCGTGTGACCCCACCAGCCACTGCTACCGAAGATCTCCGATCAATGACTCCATGATGCACCGACACCTGGAGTGGAGCACCCCCAGGGACAGAAATCTCAAAGAACCTCAGTTACTGCAAGGTGAGTAACTTTCTCATGTGCATAGCTCAGATGAGCAGTTTGAGCTCTGTATAGCATAGTAAACTATACACTGTGCTATGGGCTGCTCTGTCTTTGTGAGGACACCCCTCAACTTCAGTCAGCTCTGTGGTGCTTTCCTTTGTGTCTTTGACTTGGGAATGTGCTTTCGCTGGTTGAAGACTATTTGACTATGCTGTAGGGAGTGGTGTCAGTTCTGTTTTATAGGTTCTTTGCATGTGTAGGTCATGGTTAATGCTACGATTTAATCATGGGTATTTTTAGTAAAAGTGGTGGACAGGTCACGGGCCGTTAATTTTTGTTTATTGCCCATGAACGGCCCGTGACCTGTCCATGACTTGTATTAAAATACCTGCATTTAAATGGGGGGGTGCTGGGGGGGGATGCTACTGGGGGCGCCTCGGGCCAGCGGTTCCAGCTGCTAAGGGCCAGATTGCAGCTGCTCTGGCCGGGGACCACTGCCCAGGGCCGCTCCAGTAGCTGGCCCACTGCCTGGGAGGCCAAGGGGTCAACCACACTGGCCCTTGCAGAAGTCACGGAGGTCATGGAAAGTCATGGAATCCATGACTTCTGTGACCTCCATGACAGATACGGAGCCCTAATCGTTGTTAAAGCACCCTTCAGTGTCCAGCTTTGAATGTAGTCTCGCTGTACTATGCCTCATTGGACAGCAGTCTTCCTGTCACCTGTGTTTCTTGCTGCGGTGCAAGTATAGGGTGCATCTTATCAACAAGCAGCTAAAAATACACTCTGGAGCTGGACTGCCCAGTGGGGTTTTGTTTGGAGCAGGGGTTGGAGGCATCTAGACATTGGATCTGCCCAGTCAATGGAGTACTCCAAATGGAGAGGGCTTTTAACTAACGGGGTTTATTACTCTAACATCAGCTCAAGTTACCAGGAATTCATGCCTACCTCAGTTCTGGGCTGTTCTTTCTCCCCCTTTCGTCCCTCCCAAATCTTACTGTGATTTCACTTTCTTGTAGCTACACACACAAACAGCAAACTCTGGGGGAAGGGATAGCTCAGTGGTTTGAGCATTGGCCTGCTAAACCCAGGGTTGTGAGTTCAGTCCTTGAGGAGGCCACTTAGGGATCTGGGGCAAAAATCAGTACTTGGTCCTGCTAGTGAAGGCAGGGGGCTGGACTCAATGACCTTTCAAGGTCCCTTTCAAGGTCCCTTCCAGCTCTAGGAGATTGGTATATCTCCAATTATTACCTTTAACTCTGGCCGCCAATAAGAGGGGCTGCAATGCCTAGTGCATCTGAGAGATTCTTGTCCTGAGGTTGTCCCTGAACCAGAGGCTCTGGTATGATAGCATTCTGTATGAGGCCCCTGCTGTATTTTCTCCTGCAGGCTGGCTGCTGGCTCCACTCGATTCTGTGCTGGCATTGTGAGCACAGTCAGGCACTTGTCCATAGAGCTGAAGATGGCTGACTATTCAAACAAGCTGTATCAGCAGTTAGAACAAGAGACCGGAATCAAAACAGGTAAGAAAAGGAACCTCTGGCTCAGTTCTCTGCAAAGTGGATTCACATGAACTCCCCTGCTTTCTGGGGCTTGGAATGAGAGTAACACTAGCATGTATAATTGCTGGTTTCTAAGCACTGAATGGGGCTTTAGCCCTCTCAGCTTGGAAACACTCCCATGGCATCCTCATGTTTGGATTGCCTGCTGCAGTCATTTAGAACACAACACTTGTGACAGGTAAGGGCAGAATTGTTGAAAGAAAACTGCCCCCATTATGCTCAATCAGTAACATAAAAGTTAACCAAGTAAGAGTTAACTAGAATTAACCATGAAGCTTATACAGATGTATTCATTTTTGTATCTCCAGCTTGGGCAGCAATCTTAGCATAAAGTACTTGTTTATATTGCATGCACACCTGCTTATTAAACAGAGGATGAGAGCCCAGTAGCAGCAAGTCCACACCTGTTTCCAACCAGCTTTAATAATAGTATGCGAGAAACATACTGTCACAGATCCACAGGGTGAGTTTGCCTCAAGCCTTTAAACAGTCTGTCAGGGAGCATACCCCTCTTAGTGCTAGTCCCTAGACCTCCACTTTTTGCAAGGGATACCCTGGAGCTCCATTACTTTGAGGCTGGGCCCTGGCTTCAGCACTACTGTTTCTCACCATGCCTCCTTCAGTAAGCCCAAAAGAACCTGAACTCCTGTTGGAGGGAGACTTTACCCCGTTGGGAGCTACGCAGCCAACAGATGTTTGCAGCAACACAGGGCTGCTTTTTCAGTACAGGACAGCTTTTATTGGTCAACTAGCATACAATATTTTAGGATCCTTAAATTACAATGGAAGAGCAAAGCTTACATGCACGTCCATGCTGGCTGGACAACCTGCCTCTTTCGCCCAGAATGTCCAAGATTCAATCTCTCTCACTGCACAGGGCAGCAGTATCATTATAACAGTTTTCTGACACCTCAGTTCTTTGTTTCCAGCCGTGGTCACCCTGTTTGCACATGATCTGCCTCCCTTGGCTCCCAGTCGTTAAAAGTTAATGTCCAGTCCAGGGTCTTCCATTGTATCTCCAAGGGAAGCCAATGATATGTTGGCAATTCTTTATAATTCATTCATACCAATCCTGACACTCTTATGTGACCTACATACATCTCTTAGCTCCCTGTCCTAGAGAAGATGACAACCCCTTGAGTCATAGCAGATCACAATATAAAAGTGAATGGGGAAACAGTCATACATTTTTCATAAAAATACAGAAATTTTCCACATTCTCTACAACTACATAAATAGAACATACTTCACTTTTCAAAGTCATGCACTCAACATTTAGGATGTGCCAGAATTAAGTTTCCTTCACAACTTTAATTCAGTCCTCTTGTATGTATGTGTTATGAAACAGTATGCCTCATACAATGCACAGAACGGATGGTGTTCTCTTAACAACAACTGTTCATTGTATGGCACCATGCCTTATTTACTGCATGTTGTTTTGAAGACAGAACTGTTAATTTCCTTATTGGCTTTCCATGATGCTCATCACTACTGTACCTGAGTGCTTCACAAACAATACTCCTGTGAGATTAGGGGGGTGTTAATCCCTTTTTACAGATAGGGTCTAATATATACACTAATTTTGGGTGCCAAATTTGAGACATCTAGGATCAACAGATCGGACATCAGGATTTCAAGTCAGGCAGGCAGAAAATAAACACGCAGTCAGTGAGCACTGGGAAAAGTTTGTGACTTGCCTAGTATTGTATAGGAACTCAGTTACAGAAGCGGGGTTAGAATCCAGTTCTTCAGGCAAGCATTCAGCTGCTTGAATCATGAAATCATCATTTCTCTTCCCACAATCCTCTGCCTCATTCACCACTCCGCTATAATGATTCACCCCCAGAGCAAGTACTGCTTGTGCACTGAATGAGTCAGGGGTCCTATGGGAAATATATTATGTGATCATGTAATGAAAGATTATCTTGATGCATACATATACACAGGGGGCCAAATTGAGGTTTCAGAGGATCCTTAATTCTAGCATTTCCTGAGTTCTGAGTGCTTGACTTTTAACATAGTTTGTATGTATTTTCCTAGGTTTTTAAATATGCAAACTGGAAAAACAGAAATTCCATCATGTGGCATCATATTGAAACCCACATGGGTCATCAGCAGGGTCAAAACCTTTAGATCCACCATATGAGTTAAACTACAACAACTAATGAAGTAACTGATAGCAATAATAGGTTGTCACCCTCTGTGGACCAGCACTAGAGGGGATGGGACACTGCCAGTGGGTTTCACAAATAGTAGAGGAATTCTGAGGCTTGGGGAGCTGAGATGCCATTCTGGGATCTGGAGGGGAATGTGATCTAGTGGGTACAGAGCTTTCTGCCTGCTGTCCCCAAACCTGACCCTTTCTGCCAAGCCCCTTCCAACCTTTCCCTGTCCCAGACTCTCTCCCTTCCTCCAATTCCCAGGTCCTTGCCCAACCAGTCCCAGTCTCCCCGTCACCCTGCTCCTCATCTGTTCCTTCTGTCCACCCCCAGCCTCTGGTGAGACACACCCATATTCCCCATTACCATTGGGTCTCAGTCCCAGTGTCCTTCCTTGGGCTACTTGTCCAATCTCTTTGTCCCCGCCCCCATCTTCTTGTCCCAGTTTCCTTACTCGGCTAGTCTGAGGCCTGGTCCACACTGGGGGGCAGTGTCGAGGTAAGATACGCAACTTCAGCTACGGGAATACCGTAGCTGAAGTCGAAGTATCTTATCCCGACTTACCTCCTGTCCTCACCGCTCGGGATCGACGTCCGCGGCTCCCCCGTCGACTTCGCTACCGCCACTCGCTCCGGTGGAGTTCCGGAATCGACGGGAGTGCGTTCGGGGATCGATATATCGCGTCTAGATGAGACGCGATATATCGATCCCCGCAAAAGCGATTGCTACCCGCCGATTCGTACCCTTAGTTCTTCCCCCTAACTCCATTTCCTCATTAGATCTGGCTCTCTTCCTCCCTCTCTCCCATACCTCTGATTCAAATCCCAATCTTCTTGCCCAGTCAGTCCCAATATCCCCCCTCCCTTCCCCCAAGCTCATCTGATCTCAGTCACCCACTTCCTGGCTGCCAGTCTCTGCCCAGCCAGTCCTAGTCTCCTCCCTAACACCAATTCCCAGTCCCAGTTTCTTTCTCCCTCTCCTCCAGCTACTTGTCCCAATCTACTCTTCCTGGCATTCCCTTCCCAGATCTTGTTCCCTCTGCATTCAAATCGGGCAGCATCCTCCTCCACGCTACCTGTACCGAACAGAGGGAGCACTGAGAGCACAACAGAGTCGGGTTCCCTGCTCTCAGATCCAGTGACCAGCCCTGATCCAGTCTGCAGTAGCACAGAGCTGCAGCTTCAGGGAAAGACCTGCTTAGCCCCAGGTCAGAGTAGACACAATCTTTGGGGATTTAGATGTGAAACTCTAGCAAGTCTCTACTGTGCATGTGTGAACTGTGATTTTTCAAAGGCATAGCTTGGTTAAATTTGGTTTATTTTTGCAGGGACGGTAAAAGGTACATCCCTGACACAAAGGCCACCCCCTTTCCAAATTTCAGGTCCCTGCTCCAAAGTTGGGGGAACTTTAGCTTTTTAAAAGAAAAGTTTGCCAAAATTTTTTACATGGGCAATGCAACACATTTCCCCCTAGCCTCATTCTCAGAATGGCTAAATCATTTAGGCTGAAATTTCAAAATTAACAATAAAAAAATTATATATATTATCAGTTTGAGGCAGACAACTGACATGGAAGATTTCAGCCCACACAATTAACGTTTTGCAGAATTATAAGCAACAGAAAACAGGGTTTTACAGTGGAATGTGTCAGGCAACCTTAATAGTCTGCATTACCAGCCCTGCCTATAAATAAGGTTAATATTTAAAGGGTCGTATTCGTCCATGAAAGCCAATGGAGTTACGTTGGTGCCAAAAGGTTTACATTCATTTATTACATGTTAAAGTTTTTTCTTCAGCTTATTAAGCAGTTATTAGAGCACCTGGTCTGAATCTCTAGTTCTAGCCTCTTGCCCTCCCAGTTTCTCCTTTACTGGGCAGGAGTGTGTGGAATATAATCGGCGAGAGTATTTATGAACCTGAGTAACTTTTGGTATAAAGCAGGATTAAAATAACTTTAGTAGTCTAAATTAAACTGTGCCTTCTAAAACAATTGTAGGTTACTAGCTAATCAGTGTATGAATGTGGGAAGCTGGGCTTTCCTGGCTGCTGTGTATTGGAAGCAATGATTCTGCTGGAAATACGAAGGCTTGGAGAACCTGCCCAACTCTGACTTGACTTTGGTTGGTCATTGTCCTAGGTTACGTGAAGACAGGCTCTATCTCACTGGCTCAGACTCAGGATCGACTGATCTCCCTGAAACGCATTGCCTCAAGGCTCAGGTACATATAAGAGAGAAACTGTACCTGATCTTAAACTTTACCTGTGCTTGCCTTTCCTGAGAGGCTAATGACAAGCATCCTCTGTGTGTTCTGTGGCAGTGTAATGGGGATACCTTGTGAAATCATGGCTCCAAAACAAGTGGCACAACTACACCCACTAATCAACATTCATGACCTGGTGGGTGCCATGTATGTGCCAGAGGACGCAGTCGTATCATCTGTCGATGTGAGTCTTGCTCTGGCAAATGCTGCCTCTCGAAATGGTATGAATATTTTTAATCTATAACATGCCAGCTCCCTTGTGTGATGTCTGCCTTGTTGTTATAAAGGAAAATGACCCTCTGATAGGAATGGTATCAGATTTGGAATTCATCTTATTCTGTTTTGATGACCAAAGTCTGCTAATTTCTTTAAAGGAAATGTACTTTAAATCCATTTTTCTCCACCCTAAAGTCAGGTCAGATCTTGTTTGGGTACTTCATCTTTTGAGATATTTAGTATAAGGAATCACACACCACAGGCTGCTGTAGTGATTTATTGATATACAATCCTACAAGTCTACACAATGCTTTCTACCTATAGTAAACCCAGATGGGAGCTTAGTCTAAAGGCACAAGTGGATTCATACCAGTCTGGACAGTTTCATTATATATGAGCCCAGAGGAGTGTGCAATACTGGAATACTGAAGCTGGAATACTTAACTGGATAGGTGGATGTTTGGGGATTTGGAGGTGGGCCTGGCATATGCCAGTTGGAAGCTTGTTCAATGAGATTGGGGTGGTCTGAAAGAAGAGACGAAGTCATGATTTAGCAAAGGAGATGGGAGTGGAACTTGGGGTACGTCCATACTACCCGCCCGGGTCGGCGGATAGCGATCAACGACGCGATATATCGAACTCCGAACGCGCTCCTGTCGACTCCGGAACTCCACTACCGTGAACGGCGGTGGCGGAGTTGACGGGGCAGCCGCGGACTTTGATCCCGCGCCGTGAGGACGGGTAAGTACTTTGAACTAAGGTACTTTGAGTTCAGCTACGCTATTCGCGTAGCTGAACTTGCGTACCTTAGTTCGAAACCCCCCCGCCCCCCAGTGTAGACCAGGCCTTGGTCAGATTGGAGGAAGCTTATGAGGTGAACGAGGGTGAAGCTCTGAAGCCAAGGTGGAGGCTGTACGGCAGCAGCATGTCCTTTGTGCGCAGCAAGGTGTGAGGCCAACAGCCAATTGCCTCCAGTGCTCTTGAAGTGCTATTCTTATCATTTAGCATCTCCTAGTATTGTACTTATGACTTTGTATCACTGCCTTTGATTGAGAAAAATATGTTGTTAGTCTCACTAAGTGCCACCCGGTCGGGTGTCTCAGAACTTCATTGGCTGGAACTTCTGTTTGCCAGTTGAATTTCTGAGTCCTGCTTATTTTCAGTGTCATTCACTAACTGGGGCAAAAATGACCATGTTCCCTTGAAATAGCCATTAGCTTTTGTATCTGTGCCACCATCCAAACTTAAGACTCCAGCATTTATAAATAAAATGTATAGGGTCTTTACTCTGGCTTACAGAGTTCCTTGTTCACACTTACTTCCTCCTTAAATGTCATCTGTGCTTCCTATTTGTTTGCTCCTGTCACCCAATATAAGTTCCACACTAAAAAGGCTGTAACTCCAGCTCACTGCCTTGCAGTATCTGTCCTGCTTCGTTGTACACAAGCCATCAAGGTTTTCTACATATAACATTGTATGCAAGTCCTTCTCCTGTTTTCTCTATGAGAAGATTTAATCTAGAAATAGGAAATGCCTGTGTCTGAAATGGAGGAGAAGCTGTTAATTTGGCTTTGGGATTATCAGCCTGATTTTTTCATCCTAGCAGTAAGGCCTGTGGTATCCTGACTCCTTTCTCTGACCTCTCTATGCAGGTGTCCAGATCCATGAGCGGACAAGCATCAGCCATGTCATGGTCCAAAAGGGTTGCGTGACTGGAGTGGAGACTGACAGAGGACAGATTGAATGCCAGTATTTTGTCAACTGTGCTGGGCAGGTTAGATCTGATGGGAATTCCCTCCTCTGTGTCCTCTTGTAAGGACTCGAGTGTATTCGGTAGCTGTAATAGCAGAGGGGGAGATCATTCAGTACCAGCTAAAAGCGCATGTCACATTTCTTCAGAATGAACGAACACTTGTCAGCCCCAAAAATAGGAATATATTGGTTACATCCCCAAATAGCTGTGTTTACACCTTCTCTCTCCATGCTATCTCTGTCCTAATTAGAGCAGGCCTAATTAGCAGTGCTAAATTTCTGCCACCCATGTATTTGCTTTTAATATAAAGAAGTGTATATGTTCTGTATTTTCTCTGCAGTTTCATACATTATTATAATGTTAAGGTTCACTTTGGCCTGGTCTGCTGCAGTACATCAAAGGCATGCTATTCAGTGCCCCAGAATGGTAGTTATATCTAAGAGGAGACTAGTGCATGCTGTTTGCTTGGCACTATAATCTAAGTGGCAACCTGCTGAGAAGCATCCTGCAATGTGGCAATACGCACCTGCCAAGTCTCAGTCAATGGGAGGGGCACATCTTTCTGAGGTGAAGGACTTTGCTGTGGCTCTTAATGAGACTATTGACTCTCCATAATTTTTCTGGAAATCTTCCTCATTCTAATGTCACAGCTTGTCAGTCCTGAAGATATATTTGCCAGTTGATGTTTCTCAGCCTGCAATTGTCCATCTTGGTAACATGGGACCCCAGCAGACCAGGAGGCCATTAGAAGAATCATTGTCTATTATGTTTTCTTTGGATGCCAAACCAGTAGTGACTTCACAGTATAAATTGTTGTTTGTTTTGTTTTATATCATGATAGCACATAGAAGCTTCAGTCATGGGCTAGGCCCCCATTGTGCTAGTTGCTGTTCAAACACAACAAAAAGATGTTCCCTTCCCCAAAGAGTTTATAATCTAAGTAGAGAGGGGAAAAAAAGTAAATAATTCCGTCTGTCTAAGGCAATATTACAGCAGCATAGACATTGATCTGCTCTCTGGTGCTGTAGCAAAAACACTCAGATGAAGACAAAATATGCATGGGACTCAGCTTTCTCCCAGTCACTTCCACCCTAACTAACCCTTTCTGGTTTCAGTGGGCCTACGAGCTGGGTCTCTCCAATGAGGAGCCGGTCAGTATCCCACTGCATGGCTGTGAGCACTTCTACCTCTTGACACGTCCCTTGAAGAAGCCACTAGAGAGCAACACACCAAGTGAGGACTCTCCTACTCTGATTTATTTTGCTGGTGAACTATTGCTGTTCTTCCAAAGGCAAGGCTGGCTGGAGAGGCAGAGCTGCAGACATTTTCCATAGTCCTGAACTCTGCCGGGAATGTGCCTTGCATTCAGGCTCACTTGTTCTGAGTGTTCTCTTTCAGAGTTGAGGTGGGGAATAGCTGTTTGTTTACTCAGACATAAACTCTTGCCACAAAAGATGAGTTCTTTTGGGTTTGCCAGCTCAGATAGCAGAAATTGTGGCTCGGGAATGATTTTTACTCTTGCTTTGCAAGTAATTGATGCATCCATCAGAGATGCAACCATGCACCACATGCTCTGGAGGGATGGTGCTAACCTTGCTATTATGTTCTCCTTGGAGACTGCTGTGCCCATATGGGCCATGCATTTCTCTCTTTTAGTTGAAGTTAAGGCTTTACAATGGCATTGGCATGTCATTGAGCAGTAGGGGGCAACCAGAGCACTTGCGATAACGACCCTTCCCTCCCCAGACACTTGGCTTTTGGCTCCCATAAAGGGGAGACGCATATGGATACCAGGGCTGGGAAGTGGAAAACATTTCTCTCACACAGTCTCTCTCTAGCAAGCATTTCTGCAACTAGTAAGTAATGTTTATGCTCCCCTGGGAACCCAGTTCTCTGACCAGAGGGCCTGATTTACTCTCTAGTGAATTCTCTTCACTCACTGATTTGTGAGTCATTTTTGTATTCCCAGCCTCTGTGTGGGGAGCATGGGCTATTTTGATATAAATAAAGTTGTAATTTGTCCTGCACTTCCCAATCCTTCCATACAGTCTCATGTTTCCTCTACAGCTATCGTGGACCCAGACGGCAGGATCTATATCCGCAGTTGGCAAGGTGGCATCCTCTCAGGGGGCTTTGAGAAGAACCCCAAGCCCATTTTTACTGAGGGCCGAAACCAGCTGGAGATTCAGAATCTGCATGAGGACTGGGATCACTTTGGTATGCTAATCAGACAGGGTTTGCAGCAGGGTAGATTTGATTTAAATCAAATTGATTTAAATTATTGGTTATTTCATTTACCAAAGGTAATTGAAGCAGATATTTATGAAGTCATTGGGAGGTGAACTATCTCCAATTCAACAGGTTAATCATTAATATTTGGAGGATTTTCTTGCCATGCTGTATTAGGACGAGAACGTCACCAGACAGCCATTTAAATTGTTTTATTTAACTAAAACAACAATGTTATGTATTCTGGATTTTTTTTTCAACAGCAAACATATAATATTTTAACAAAACAAGCATATGAATTTTTTAAATTAAGTTAAACATTCAAGTTTTTTAAAATCAGGTTTGTTTTTGTTAAAATTGTTTAACTAAAATAGTTAAATGAAATAGTCGATTTAATTTTTGGGTTTTTTTTTTTAATATGTCAGCCAGGTCAACATGAGAAACTTAAAATATTGGTTTCTGCAGCTAACTCAGTGGTCTTCTCCTTCATTTTCCTGTTTGTTCATAATCTGGAAAAGAAAAACAAGCTTTCCTGCTTTTTCAGGTCCCAAATGATTTCTCAATTTGGAATGAATTAGTCCAAAGGAAGAAAATATTCTTTCTACAGTGGCAGAAGAAGCTACTGCTGTTAAAAATGAGATTATCACTTCAACAGTCTCTGAATCCAAGTGCTTAAGTGACTTCCACCAGTTCACTGTTGTGACTTTCTTTAAAACATCACCAGCAAACACATATTTCTTGAATGGTTCACCCTTAGCTCTGAAGTTTATTATAGTTGGCATTATGGAGGGATGATTGCTGGATGTCCATGTCATAGCCAACTCTTCTTCAGCAGTTAAGGTTTGACCCTGGTACTGAGTATTGAGAATATTTGCAAGAAAATGAGCTGGAGATAGTGCTTGTCCCATTCGTTTTTTTTAATGCTTGTAATTTAACTCTGTCATTGTATATTTCTCTTTTTAAGATCTCACTCAGTTCCTTCCAAATTTCAATGTCAGCAATAAAACAGTAAATAAAACAATAAAACTATTTCCCTGCATTTTGTCCAAGGCTACAGAAATAGGCTTCAGGGTACTCAGCATGTGTTCAACATTTCTCTTAAGCCCAATGTTGAGAACTTTGGCGGTGACAGTGCCATCAGTTTTTTCACGATTTTTGTTCACAGACTCATCAGATTAGGCCAGTTCTTGATATAGTGCTCAAAACAGTCCACTACTGAGTTCATCACATGTCTTGTGGGAGAGTTAGCTTGGTTCCGCCCACTTTTTTCAAAGCAGCAGCTGCAAAGTGTATTTTGTTATGGAAGTTGTTGAAATTGCAAAATACATTAGCCTATATTTCTGGAACACTGAAGTCTTTGGCTAGGAGATGCATCAAATGAGCACTGCAACCATGTGTTATTAGCTTGGGACTCTCTTCACTCTCTTCTAAATAATTTCTTCTCATCTTGGATACATTTGCAGCATTGTCTGTGACCAAGCTGTGTACTAGACATTTGAATTTTTATTTCACAGTTTGTTATAGTTTTTACTGCTACTTCTTGTAAGTATTCTGTTGTTTGTACATTTCCTGATGAATCAATTGTTTCTGTAAGGAAGACATTCCCTTCTTCTGTTGTCACACAAGCACATACAACAGGATCATTGTGGACATTGCTCCACCCATCAGGTTAACAATTTTACCCTCTAGACCTTTTGCACACTGCTCAATTTCTTTTTCATACACTTTATCCAGCAATTTGCCTGTGACATCTGCTCTGTTGGGTGGACTGTATCCTGGTCTTAATGTCTGAACCATGCTAATGAAGTGTGGGGTCTCAATCTTACGGAAAGGGGAGTTTGTTGCATAAACAAACTGGGCAATTTTTTCATTGATTACCTCCTTTTGTAATCTGCTCGTTCTTATTAGAAACTTATCTATGGTGGTTTCTTTTTACGGTGGCTATGACACATACATGATGTGACTGAAATACTATCATTGGCAGATAACTCTGAAACGATAGAAAATGATGGTGATCTTGAAAGTGAATAGTCTTCAGAATCCTGTATGTTGAGGATGGATTCTACTAAACAAAATAAGTCAGTGCAGTTATTTAATTATTACCACCATACCGCTCATTTAGTATTACTCATTGCATTCACTGACGCTCACTACTACTTTAAAGGTGAAATTGTAAAAGGAAGTTCTGCTTATTTCAGCTATTTATTTTTTATCACAACTGCATCTAAAATGATAGTACCATAGAGTAACAACTATATTTTTTGCTCAACCATGAGAATTCAAGAATAGTCCAGAAGGAAGACAGGCAGTCCTTAAGAAAGAAGTATGAAATAAAGTTTACCGACCTGAAGATCCTGCATGTTCAGACTTGTTCCTTTCATCATCATCTTCAACACAGCTTCCTCCTGAGAAGAAACACTTCTCATGATGATGTTTCATTTGGGCAACGAGGCCTTGGATTTCTTTGTTGCACTGTTTGCATTTTGCACACATCCCTGTCTTACTCACAGGTAGAGGAACTTCATTAAAATATTCCCAAACTGGGTCTCTTTTAGGGCCTGCTGCCATTATAGGTTTTCCCTTCTGATGAGAGAATGGATGGTAGATCTCAAATCACTGAAGGTTGCACTCAAAGACCTCAAGACTTCTGGAATATGCTGCTCAAACAGTGTTACTTTTGTTTCTACTGACTGTCCCTCCCTTTTCACATTTATCTCCAGTCTTCTTTTCCTTGTCCAGATTTATTCTGCCCCCAACAATCTTGTGCTCATTGAACTTTTTGAAACTTTGCACTTTTAGGGAGAGGTAAAGGACTGACTGTGTACACAGATTTGCAGAGGGACAGTAGGGTTGAGGTCTGTTATTTTTCACCTCTATTTATTGATTTTAAAACATTTTTGCTGTTAAGAAGCATGTTATCTCTGGAGACACAAATCCACAGTTTGAGAACTGCAAAACTAAGCATCTCTGATGGTATCTTCTAGACTGAACACTGAGTCCCATTAGGTAGATAGAAAGATTTAAATAATCTGTACAGAAGCCCCTGGAACTCCATAAAATTGGGTCCCTAATCCATGAACTATTGGAACTCATTTACAAAACTTTTCTTAAAAACATTACATGAATATATTGTCTCATACTATAGAATTAGAATTTATAATCTCTGTTCCATGATGAGATAGTTTTAATTAAGATACATTATAGCTCAAAGATACCTTTAGATAGATTTTTTCCTTAAAAAGCATTTTATCAAAAATATCCGATATATATTTATTGATTGATTTTTATCCACCCTGGTTTACAGACCTTACATGGGCAGAGCTCCCATAGCAGCACAACAGAGGGCTTAATGGGAAGGCAGTGCTGTCTACAGGGGAGACTGCTATGGGTTTGCTAGAACTTTATCTGTGCTTTCTTAAGGGGTAGGGGAGGTTGGGCACTTTAATAAGTGGGTTCAGCTGTGGGGCAATTTGTGGGGCAATTAGTGTGAGAATCCTACTCCCATCAATTGCAGTTGCCTCCTATGTGCATTGCTGGAAGTCCCCATTAGCCTTCAGCATGTCAGTTTGTACCAAGTATAGTGCGGAAGAGCACAGTGCAAACCTCCCCAATGCATTTGATCTTAAAGATGCAGCACTGCCTGCTACTCCACATATAGGCTCCCTGTACAGCACCAGTAAACTGCCATACACTCCTGATACTCCAATCCTGCATCTCTTTTGAATAGGGACTGCCATGTGCACCTAATTTGATGTTACCTTTTATGTGGACAAAGTATAACATGGCTGCTCCCGGATTCCTCCCGCCCGGTGGGGTGGGGTGTTGGATTTTTTTCCCAGATGTACTGGCTTGCATTTTCCCAAGTTGAATCTCATTTTTGTTTTCTGTCCATAATTTTAACTAGAGGGTTGTAACTCTGTCTTCTCCCTTCTCTACTGAACTGTTAAATCTTCCACTGGTTTTACTGACCCTACCTCAGGGCCTCCTCCACATGAGCCTAACTTGCTCCTGTAGAGTTCTTCCTTTGTTGCATCTTGTCTTAGCATATTTTCCTTTACTGCTTCCCTTCCCCAGGGACTCTGGCAGCTTCTCCTAAAGATCTCTTTGTACTTTGTAGGCCTTAGCCTAGGGCTTCTCTCACAGGAGCCTATGCCACTCCTCGTGGGTTCTCCTACCTGTCAGAGAGTCCTGCCATCTCTGCAGTCACAGTCTCCATCTCTTTCCCCCAAAGAATTCTTCACTGTGTTGTCTTTTCCTAACTCCTTCACATCTGGGATCACTAATTATTGTTCAGTTGCCATATCACAGTTACTTGGGCGGAGTGGGGCTTGCTTGCTGCTGAGTCACAAGCAAGGCTGAGCCTGGCTTGCCTTAAAGGGTCCATCAGCCTTTGACACCGCTGTTCTAGATATCTTAGAATCATAGAATATCAGGGTTGGAAGGGACCTCAGGAGGTCATCTAGTCCAACCCCCTGCTCAAAGCAGGACCAATTCCCAACTAAATCATCCCAGCCAGGGCTTTGTCTAGCCTGACCTTAAAAACCTCTAAGGAAGGAGATTCCACCACCTCCCTAGGTAACCCATTCCAGTGCTTCACCACTCTGAGTGAAAAAGTTTTTCCTAATATCCAACCTAAACCTCCCCCACTGCAACTTGAGACCATTACTCCTTGTTCTGTCATCTGCTACCACTGAGTACAGTCTAGATCCATCCTCTTTGGAACCCCCTTTCAGATAGTTGAAAGCAGCTTTCAAATCTCCCCTCATTCTTATAAGACCAGACCTGACACCGGCTGCTCTGAGACCCCTCTCTCGTGAAATTCATAACCCCATACTCACGCTGGAATTCTCAGGTGCACGGGGAGTGGACATAAAAGCTTTATTTCTGTTCAGACATTTTTAAGGGAACATGAAACTTGACCATTTTAGTGCCTGCATCTGCTGAATTTTGAGCAAACAAAGGTGAGAGCTTTTATGCAAAATACCTTGCGGAGGGAAACCCTGAACCAAAAAAAATTGAAATGAGATAATTTGCTTTATGGGGATAGCCAGTTCTTCATACCCCAAAAAAGGTTCTCTTTCAGGGTTGATCCATTTTAATTAGCCTGACAAGGCAGGGTCTGCTAGGTTTCCTGCCCTTCTGCTGATCTACACCTGTGGTACTTTACAGCAAATATCCAGTTTGTCCCATAGATGCACTGAGACATGGAAGATACTGCTGTCTGTTAAGATCATATAAATCTTGGTGTAAATGGACTGGTTTGTGTGTCTGGTTTGGGGATGGAGGAGGAGTGGTTGAAGTGCCTGTAGACTAAAGGCTGTGGTTTATCAGGATTAAGTTGTCTTGTCTTGTTTTGTTTTGGTGACTAGAGCCACTGCTGAGTTCTCTTCTGCGGAGGATGCCAGGGTTGGAGGCTCTGGAGATCATGCAGTTAGTGAACTGCCCAGAATCCTTCACTCCAGATATGCGGTGCATCCTGGGAGAGTCACCCACGGTACAGGGCTACTTTGTCCTGGCTGGCATGAACTCCGCTGGCACCTCTTTTGGTGGAGGAGCAGGCAGGTAAGTGACTCACCAGCAATGTTCCCTCTAATTTTTTATAGCTATGCGTGCAATGAATTATGTGCACCAATATGGAAGTGACGTGCGGCGGGGGTGGGGCTGAGGGGTTCAGAGTGTGTGGGGACTCAGGGCTGTGGCAGAGGGTTGGGGTGCGGGCTCCAGCTGGTGGGGGGGGGACGGGCTATGGGCTGGGGCTGGAGATGAGGAGATTGGGGTGCAGGCTGCCCCTGGGCTGGGGCCAGAGTCCTCCCCCCAGCCCTCTTCCCCGCCAGTGGCAGCCCCTGGGGAGAGGCGCTTCTGCTCACTGGCAGCCTTGCATGCCCCCAACTTCTTCCCCTCCCTGCCTACCACTCTTCTTTCCCCAGCCCCCTATGGCTGTGGGCCTGCACAGCCCTTTGTAGCCTGCTGCGCTTAGAGGGAAGTTAGCTCACCAGCATAGTGCAAGAGACATAGTGGGGTTTTGTGTACCACAAGACAATATGCAGAATTTGACCATGTAAAACTGTCAGTCAATTCATGGGAGCCTGAGCTTAGCCATAAGAACGGCCGTACCGGGTCAGACCAAAGGTCCATCTAGCCCAGTATCTGTCTACCGACAGTGGCAATGCCAGGTGCCCCAGAGGGAGTGAATCTAACAGGCAATGATTAAGTGATCTCTCTCCTGCCATCCATCTCCACCCTCTGACAAACAGAGGCTAGGGACACTATTCCTTACCCAGCCTGGCTAATAGCCATTTATGGACTTAACCACCATGAATTTATCCAGTTCTCTTTTAAACGCTGTTATAGTCCTAGCCTTCACAACCTCCTCAGGTAAGGAGTTCCACAAGTTGACTGTGCGCTGCGTGAAGAAGAACTTCCTTGTATTTGTTTTAAACCTGCTGCCTATTAATTTCATTTGGGGACCCTTAGTTCTTGTATTATGGGAATAAGTAAACAACTTTTCCTTATCCACTTTCTCCACATCACTCATGATTTTATATACCTCTATCATATCCCCCCTTAGTCTCCTCTTTTCCAAGCTGAAGAGTCCTAGCCTCTTTAATCTTTCCTCGTATGGGACCCTCTCCAAACCCCTAATCATTTTAGTTGCCCTTTTCTGAACCTTTTCTAGTGCCAGTATATCTTTTTTGAGGTGAGGAGACCACATCTGTATCCCATTGTGTCCCATTGATTGCTCTCAGTCCACCAGGTTTCTGTGATGCCTATTATATCAATATCCTCCTTTATCACAAGGCACTCTAGTTCACCCAGCTTATTATTTAGACTTCTAGCATTTGTGTACAAGCACTTTAAAAACTTGTCCCTGTTTATCTGTCTGCCCTTTTCTGATGTGTCAGATTCTTTTTTATGTGACTGTTTATCATCTGATCTGGCCCTTACATTATCCTCTGCTCCTGACTATAACTTGGATATTCTCTATCATTAGACTCTCCACTAAGAGAAGTCTGTGTCCGATCTACATGCTCCTCTGCAGCAGTCGGCTTTCCCCCATCTCCTAGTTTAAAAACTGCTCTACAACCTTTTTAATGTTTAGTGCCAGCAGTCTGGTTCCACTTTGGTTTAGGTGGAGCCCATCTCTCCTGTATAGGCTCCCCCCATCCCAAAAGTTTCCCCAGTTCCTAATGAACGTGAACCCCTCCTCTCTACACCATCGTCTCATCCACGCATTGAGACTCTGAAGGGCTGCCTGCCTGGGTTATGAAAGAGCACTGCATTAGAGAGGGTGAAGAGCATATTGCATTTTTTCTGATTTTCTTCTTTGTGGGGGTTTCTGAACCATCAGGTTATTGGCTTTCCCTGCGCATCTTCTTTGGGCTCCACATGTCAAGGACCAACAGCTTGCTGAAGACTGATGAGGCTCCTTGCAGGGCCCACCAGTCCTGTTCCTTTTCCCAGCTGGCAGAAGTAAATGCTGAGCACAGCACAACTCATCTTGTCCCCTGTACACAGGCTAGATGCATTGGCTCTGGGTGCTGCCACATGATGGGGGGAATTCCTAAATCCTAGACTTGTAGGCCAGCCTCTCTCAGGCCAGATTATTCAGGTGACTCTCAGAGTTAATTTTCACTAAAAATGCAGACGATAAAGTACTTTGTACTATAAACACTAACGTGAGTTAAATGTCGGTGAAAGGTGCTGGGTTCACAGCCCTGAAGACTCATTTATAAATTCCTCAAACAAACTTCCCCCACACTTCCTTCTGCCAGCATCCTAAGGCTGTGATGACTCCCTGGTAGATTAGACTTTCACACAAATACAGGAACTTTGACAGATTTGTACAAATCACATCCAGGAAAAAAGGCTGCATTTAAAATGGCTCCTGCCCCTCGCCCTGGTTCGCCCTCATCCACTCTCTCCTATAGTGGCTCCATCTTGGCACTCTGATCTGGCCCAGAATCCTCTGCCCCCACCCATTGCCTTCCATTAGCCAGGATCCTTCCTCAGGGCTGCCCAGAAGATTCAGGGGGTCTGGGGCAAAGCACTTTTGAGGGGCCCTTCCATAAAAAAAGTTGCAATACTATAGAATACTATATTCTCACGGGGGCCCGGGGCAAATTGCCCCAATGCCCCCCTGTCTGGGCGGCCCTGTCCTTCCTATCATCCCAGCCCCAGAGTGACCTGTTTTCCCCCTTTCTTCTGTGATGGCTATTGGTATTGTGACAAAGTTCCTCCTCTACCTTGGTGGGTCCTGCACTTATTGGTGGATTTTGCTAGCCTCAGAGATCTACCTGTGTTGGATCAGGAGTTGGGAGGTTTTGGGGGGAACCTGGGCCCGCCCTCTACTCCGGGTTCCAGCCCAGGGCCCTGTGGATTGCAGCTGCCTAGAGTACCTCCTGTAACAGCTGCATGACAGCTACAACTCCCTGGGCTACTTCCCCATAGCCTCCTCCCAACACCTTCTTTATCCTCACCACAGGACCTTCCTCCTGGTGTCTGACAACGCTTGTACTCCTCAGTCCTCCAGCAGCACACCCTCTCACTCTCAGCTTCTTGCTCCCAGCTCCTCACGCACGCACCACAAACTGAACTGAGCTCCCTTTTAAACCCAGGTGCCCTGATTAGCCTGCCTTAATTGATTCTAGCAGCTTCTTGATTGGCTGCAGGTGTTCTAATAAGCATGTCTGCCTTAATTGTTTCCAGAAAGTTCCTGATTGTTCTGGAACCTTCCCTGTTACCTTACCCAGGGAAAGAGGACCTACTTAACCTGGGGCTAATATATCTGCCTTCTATCACTCTCCTGTAGCCATCTGGCCTGACCCTGTCACAGTATCCAGATTTAGTACCCATTTGGTTCTGGTAGTTGTCAGACGATTCACAAAAAAAAGTGAATCCTCCATTTTTCTCTGTCATAATAAGGTCCATAGCACCATTATAGGAAGATCTGCAGCCTATTTACAGCTTTTAGGTCAGAACCAGACCTGTCCATTTGTCGTTTCAAGCTGTCTGGCTTGACGTTGCATTAACATAGCTTTCTCCGTAGATTTTCTGATGCCCCCTTTGCTATTGTCTCTGCCAGCCAAATGTGTTGAACTGTTCTGCTTTAGTTTGGGCTGCTTTCTTCCTTTTAGCTTTCTGTCATTCTGACAGGGGTCTGGAGTACACCCTCCAGGCCTAGCTTGGTCACTGCCAGAGGTGTAGCCAAATGTAACCTCCAACTTGACAGGCACCTTCTGAGGAGTGAGCCTGCACCAGGTACTTGAAATGACAAAGTAGTTGGCTTCTTAACCCCAGATTAAGCATACTTCAACACTCTCTGCTTTGTGTATCCTAAGGATTTAGCATAGTGCCAGCCATGCTAGCAGTCTGATGCTCTGTAGTTTCACTTGCAGTGTCCTCAGCTTCCTTTGCTCTGTGTGATAAATTTCATTGCAGTGGGAAGTTAATAATTGCATTATCTGGTGGCTGGTTTTGTTTTAGATTGAAATCTCCCAGCTCCCAATGGTGTCTGTATTATTGTAATCTTATTCAAAGCCTCTGCCGATTGCAAGAAATCCTGGTGCCCAAATTGCCATTACTCCTTGACTTAAGAGCTAGACTCTTGCTCATAATGCTTCAATGGACATCCAAATCCTCCTTGGTTTCTGCCTCCAACCAGGTACTTGGCTGAGTGGATGGTAAATGGTTGCCCATCAGAAAATGTTTGGCCACTGGACCTGAAGCGCTTTGGTGCCCTTCAGAGCAGTCGCACCTTCCTCCGTCACCGTGTCATGGAAGTAATGCGTAAGTAACCTCCCAGTGTACTCACTATTCTAGTCTAGACAGGTTCTTGTACTGCGCTTATCACCATAGTACCCTGCCAGTGGTGCATTGAGCAACATGACTAACATCTGTCAAGTGTTGTTCTCTTATCCTCTCCCCAGGGGGAGAAATGTTTTTCAGTGGAGTGTCTTGTTTTGATAGGTTTTAGGTTTGTAAAAATATATGTATTCATGTTGCACTGTATTTATGTTAGAGAAGGCAAGGTTGAAGAAATGCACTTTACCTTTGAAGTGGAAGGTGGTGAGGTTTGTGATGACTCTGTCTAGCATTCACAGAGGTGTGTAGGACTCTATTGTCTCTGCTGCACCTTTTCTCCTCCCAGCATTGGAACTGCACTCATTCTGAGGGCCACTTTCTCCCTTCCAGCCGTCCGGATGGCTGTGCAGCCTTTGCCCAAGAGGAGAGAGCACCTGGCTTCCTCACAGGTTGTTAGTAGCCCTCCTGCTAATCTGTTCCAGAGAGATGCTCCTATATTGGTGCTACAGACACCTTTGTACTTGTCTGCTCACCCAACACCCTTTGGACCATGTGTTTTTTATCCTGATTAACATATCTTCTGCATGGGAGTCCCGTGCATCACTAGCTAGGACTCGAATAGAATAAAGACAGTGCAGAATGGTGGATTATCTGTAACTTGAAGTCTTGGGTCTACTACAGGAGTGGGTGGGAGAAGTTCTGTAGCCTGCGATGTGCAGGAGGTTAGAGTAGATGATCCTGATGGTCCCCTCTGGCCATAAAGTCTGAGTCTGTGAAAGTTTCCACCTAAAAGCTTTGTGGTGTTGTCCCAAGCAAGCATCCTGATATTTTGTGTGTCAGTATAATGTGAAAATGCAAATGTCCCAATTTAGGAATATTGAGTCTAATGATCTTTTATCAGTTGTGAAGGTTTTATAGACACGCTCCACTGTCAAGGGCAAAATGGCTCAGCATGCTGCTGCTGTCTGTATTTCCCCTCATGCCACAGTTTCTAATCAGTTGAGGCCCATAATCTTGTATATTAAGTGTCTTGTAGGGTGAAGCCCATAATTATGTGTTTCTTCCTATCACTGGATAATCCTCAGTGAAACAAAACTGAGCTTCAATGAAGAGTGGCTTTAGATGGGAAGAGTCCTGCCTCACTGTTTTTAAAGGTGGAGGTAAGGATGGAACAGAAGTGACAATCAAAAGAGTAACTAAAGGAATCAGAAGGCCTAAGCTAAAAATATGTATGTTAAGATCAGAGCAAAAGAATTGCAAGGTAAAACTCTTGGCTCACTTATGTCCAAAAAACTTTTCCCCATGTTTAGAATACCTTTCTTTCCCTTGTAGAATCACAGCAGATTCCAAATTTGGCACTCACTCGCATCAGTGTACATCCTGAGAAACACCACTGAGTTACTGTAGCTATTCTGGGTTAATTAACACCATATTCAGCCCCTGGTCTTGTCACATTTTGTATTCTAATAGAAATATCACTCTCTTCTCTTCCCACCCGCGTCCCTCAGGACAGTGGTCTGATACCATATAATGATGGTAAAAATGCCAGTCACGATGCAGAGAGGACAAATGTATTCAATTAAATATTGAATTAAATTAAATATTTCTGCTCTGTGTTGGAAAGAAGCAGGATGTTGTATTTATATCTTACCATGATAAGGAAATACTTTCTGTTCCATCAGTAACTAGGGAAGATGTCAGACAGCAGCTACTAAAGTTTAACATATTTAAATCAGCAGGACTGGACAACTTGCACCCAGGGGTAGTAAAGAATTGGCTGAGCAGCTCTCTGAACTATTAATATTAATTTTTAACAAATCTTGGGACACTGGGTATGTCCCAGTGAAGTGGAATAAAGCTAATGTTGTACCAGAATTTTAAAATAAAAGTAAATGAGATGACTTGGGTAACTATAGGCTGGAAATCCTGACATCATTCCCAGGCAAAATCATGGAAAAGCTGATATGGGATGCAACCAGTAAAAGATTAAAGGGTGGTAGCATAATTAATGCCAGTCAGCATGGTTCTATGGAAAATCGGTCTTGTCAAACTAACTTGATATCCTCTTTTGATGAGATTACAAGTTGGATTACTAAAGTTAACTGTGTTGACATAAAATACAGAGACTTCTGTAAGGTATTTAATTTAGTCCCACATGAGGTTGATTTTGTGTAGTGGTATTTTTTTTTTAAATGTAATTCATATTACATTGATTAAAAACAACTGATAGATCTCAAGAAGTAATTGTAAATGGGGAATCATAGTCCTTTAGGAGTATTTCTAATGGTTCCAGTGAGGATCTGTTCTCAGCCCAAGGCAGGTCAATATTTTTTTCAACAATCTGGAGGACAATATAAAATCATCACTGGTAAAAGTTGTAATGACACAAAAATTGGTGGAGTGGTAAATAATGACGGGGTCATTTATACAGACTGAGGATTGCTTGGTATATTCGGCTAATCTGAACATGGTGCATTTTAATGCAGCCAAATACAAGGTCCTACTTCTAGGAATAAACACATTTACAAGATGAGTGACAATGTCCTGTAATGTCCTGACTCTGAAAAAGATGTAGAGGTAATGGCAGATAACCAATTGAACATGAGCTCCCAGTGATGCTGTAGCGAAGAGGGTGAATGTAATCTTGTATTTATAAGCAGAGAATATCAAATAGGAGTAGGGAAGTTGTATTACCTCTGTTTACAGCATTAGTGAGGCCATTCCTGGAATACGTAGTACAGTTCTGATGCCCACACTTCAAGAAGGATGTTAAAAAATTGGAAAGGGTTCAGAATAGAGCAACAAGAACGTTTGAGGTCTGGAAAGAGACTTATGAGGTTTTGACAAGAGACTTAAGAAGTTCAACCTATTTAGTTTATCCAAAAGTTGGTTAAGAGGTGACTTGATCACAGTCTGTAAGGGCCTAAATGGGAAAGACAGCTCTGAGAGTAGAGTGCTTTTTAATTAAGCAGGACAAGGCCTTGGTTGGAAACTGAAGCTAGACAAATTCAGACTAGAAACAAGATGCAAACTTTTGGCAGTGAGGATAATTAGTCATTGGGACAACTTACACGGAGATGTGGTGGATTCTCCATCACTTGCAATCTTTAACTCTAGACTGGTGGGGAGGGATAGCTCAGTGGTTTGAGCATTGGCCTGCTAAACCCAGGGTTGTGAGTTCAGTCCTTGAGGAGGTCACTTAGGGATCTGGGGCAAAAAATTGGTCCTGCTAGTGAAGGCAGGGGGCTGGACTCGATGACCTTTCAAGGTCCCTTCCAGTTCTAGGAGATTGGTATATCTCCAATTATTACCTTATTACCCTATTACTTGCAATCTTTAACTCTAGACTGGATGTCTTTCTAAAAGATATGCTGTAGCTCACTTAGAAGTTATGGACTTGATGCAGAAATTACTGGGTGAGGTTCTGTGGCCTGTGTTATGCAAGAGATCAGACTAGATGATCACAATGGTTCCTTCTGCTGTTTAAAATCTATGACACATGCACCCAGTTGCTATGGCATAGGATTTGGGGGCAGGCTGGTGAGAGAAGGCTAGATATGGCTCCAGATATATGTAATCCAGCCACCCATTGGTAATAGTGGAGTAAGGCTGTTCCATAATCTAGAAATATAGTGTTTCTTATAACCAGCAGACAACCTAGAAATAAAGTTAGTCTTGCACTCAGCAATTTTATGAATCCTTTTCCTGCTGCTCCTCATCTCAGCTTCTGTACTGCATCAAACTCACCAGTGTCCTTTGAAGAGCTGACATTTGAATGACAGCACTTCAGAAGTGGCATACTTGCTATAACGGGACAGCACTGAAAAGTTAAGTTTGGCACCATAAGCAGCAGCAAAACAGCTAACTACCAGAATTCTTTCTTCTGCTATGATTTTGCTAGCTTATATACTCTCTAGAAGTTCTGCAGAATGGATACACTTGAACTGTTAGACAGGAATACTTGTGAGGAAGGGCAGTCTTTATAAGGAAGCTGGGCTGAAGTGTCAGCAACTTAGCTTATATTTGGCCACCCTTGACCATTACAGCCCTGATCTATGATCTGAAGGTTCCCCGTTGGGATTTCCAGACTGGCAGGCAGTTGCGTACTTCCCCTCTCTATGATCGCCTGGATGCTCAGGGAGCCAGATGGATGGAGAAGCATGGATTCGAGAGACCCAAGTACTTTGTCCCGCCAGGGAAAGGTGAGATCGTATTCTCCTCTGGATCGAGCATTCCTGTTGATTTAATGTGCATCATTGCAGTCAGCTTATAAATTGTTCTCTTGATTCTTGCCTTCCATAGATCTATTGTCATTGGATCAGAGCAAGACCTTCTACAAACCAGATTGGTTTGACATTGTGGGGTCAGAGGTCAAGTGCTGTAAGGAGGCTGTGTGTGTAATTGATATGTCATCTTTTACCAAGTTTGAAATAAGCGTAAGTACCTAAGGAGTGACAAAGGGACAGACTGGCAAATGCTGTTTCTTGTGGGCTGTTTGCTGCTTTCTTAAAATGCTGTATGCCCCATTGAGGATAGATATAGGGGGAAGGACTGTATGATTAATTTCTGCTTTTTCCACAGGCCTGTAACGTTCTGATTGTATGATTTAATTGTACTACCTTTTGTGGCTTAATTTAGAGTATTTGTGACATGATTAATTACAATTAATAGACTTAGCTTTCTGAAAATTCTTGGATACTCTTGTTATGTGAAAAGTCTTGGCCATCTGTGTAATTACCATTATGAATTGAGAGGCTTTTGGTGGGATGAATCGTGGGTGCTATATAAAACAGCCTCCATGAGTTTGCATTGCCCTGCAGCTCGTTGCTCAGCCAGCTGGCCTGATCCTCTCTTTCCATCTCAATCCCTGCAGTCCACAGGGGATCAGGCACTGGAGGTTCTGCAGTATCTCTTCTCGAATGACCTGGATGTGCCAGTTGGGCACATTGTGCACACAGGCATGCTCAATGAAGAAGGAGGGTATGAGAATGACTGCAGCATTGCACGATTAAACAAGCGCAGGTAAGTCTGCACAGCAGCATCTTTATTTAAGTCAGTCCCTCTGTGTTCTTGGCGTTAATCTCAGTTTCCGTAGTACCTCTTATTGCAGATAAGTCAGCGTCTTCGTTTTCTTTCCCTTTTATTAGTCCTTTGCTGCAGTGAAGTCTGATTTCTCCACCACCACAGAGTCCTAATTTCCTAACCCAGGAGAATGACTGTTTATAACAAGGCAACATGGGGGAAAAATCGTCTTTTCTCTGTTGGTGCAGTAATAAGCTTATGTTTTAAAAAGGACGTGACCGGTCTGTTTAGAGTCTGAAATATTAGGCTTCTCAAGGGAAGGTAAATTCTATTCAGCAATTGTTTGAAGCTGTTGTTAAGGTTTTCCTAATTATAAAATACAAGACAGAATGCACACATACTGGATTCTAGGCAGCTGTGCCAGAATAACTGCACTGAACCCTCATCTCCTCTCTCCTTGATTATTTAACTCCACATATGTTGTAGTACAACTTCCCCGATCATCAGCTCTCCAGACTGTAGCCTGTGCAAACTTCTGTTGCCTGCCGTCACCCCATAGATGTTCAGTGTAGCATGAGCACATGGCCCAGTGCTTGGAGAGCTCCACTGATTTCTCATTCATTTCAGGATCTAGTCGAAAGCTTCCCTCAATTTTAAAACTCTCCATCGATATGTTCAATTTCTATCTTGCATAGCTTATATCTTCTCCATTCCCTTCTCACAGCATCAAGCTTTCTTTATGTCCTGCTGCATAATTTCCCTACTGTTTGTTTGAGAACCTTCTCCTTTGCAGCTCTTGCTATCTGGAACAGTTTCTTTTTATCTCATCATTGCATCAGTTCTCCATGTGTTTTCATATACCAGATGAAAGCATTTGTGTGATTCTCATAGTTTTCCCTCCCATTATTCATTTCTTCTGCTGTTTTATCTAACTCAGTAAAGCACTTTGGGATTCACTTTGTATTAACCCAAATAAAGGTGTATTAGGTCTTCAGAGATATGAATATAAATAACATTCATTTTACTGTATCAAATTGAGTTCTGTTTCCTTGGAAACTGATACCAATAACCCCCCAAGGTGTACTGACAGGTGGCTTGTCACTCATTTCTCTTGAAACAGGAAATTACACAGGGAGTAGAACCACTTATTGGTTATTGAAGTAGCTAGAATCTTGGTGGCTGCAAAAAGGTGTGAATAGTTAATTCTTTGCACTGTGGTCATGACATTTGAGATGCCCCATGTTCTTTAGCAATTGGCACTGTCTCTAGTCCTGTTCTTGTGCCTCTATTCCCTAAATAAATCACCAGCACTCTTAACACTCCAAGGCTGGGTTTTCCCATTGTGAGAGTGACTTTATACATGGTCTTAGTAAAGCAATTTGCCTCTGTTCTTGTTTGCTGAGGGGATTACTGCCTGGCTCCAGAGTTCAGAGAAGTGAGTTTTGGTGCTGCACCCCAGAGACAGAACAAAATAGGTTCACCTTGTGGCCATGCAGTCACTGTCCTGCTTTTAATTTTCTATTCTAGTTTCTTCATGATTTCTCCTACTGACCAGCAAGTCCACTGCTGGGCCTGGCTCAAAAAGCATATGCCTAATGACAGTAACTTGCTCTTGGAGGATGTGACCTGGAAGTATACCGGTAAGACATGCCTGGAGGCAGAGGTGAAATTGCCCTGAAATTCTGCATGCTTTCCGCCCCCCCAATCACTGCACACTAATCAGTTGTGTAATCTGTCCACTATGATGTTCAGGTCTTTTTCCTGAATGGTTACATAGAACCATTGTGTCTGAGTAGTTCAAACTGTTCCTTCCAATATGCATAAGCTTGGATGTCGCTTTGGAAGATTGGACAAATAACCAGGGAGGAGTATAAAAGTATTGCTCAGGCATGCAGGTGTGAAATTAGGAAGGCCAAATCACACTTGGAGTTGCAGCTAGCCGGAGATGTTAGGAGTAACAAGAAGGGTTTCTTTCTTTAGGTATGTTAGCAACAGGAAGAAAGTCAAGGAAAGTGTGGGCCCCTTGCTGAATGAGGGAGGGACCCTAGTGACAGAGGATGTGGAGAAAGCTAGTGTACTCAATGCTTTTTTTGCCTCTGTCTTCACAGACAAGGTCAGCTCCCAGACAGCTGCACTCTGCAGCACGGTATGGGGAGGAGGTGACCAGCTCTCTATGGAGAAAGTAGTAGTTCGGGACTATTTAGGAAAGCTGGACAAGCACAAGTCCATGGGGCCGGATGCGCTGCATCCGAGGGTGCTAAAGGAGTTGGCCGATGAGATTGCAGAGCCATTGGCCATTATCTTTGAAAAATCATGGCGATCGGGGGAGGTCCCGGATGACTGGAAAAAGGCTAATGTAGTGCCCATCTTTAAAAAAGGGAAGAAGGAAGATCCAGGGAACTACAGGCCAGTCAGTCTCACCTCAGTCCCTGGAAAAATCATGGAACAGGTCCTCAAGGAATCAATCCTGAACCACTTAAAGGAGGGGAAAGTGATCAGGAACAGTCAGCCTGGATTCACCAAGGGCAAGTCATGCCTGACTAACCTAATTGCCTTCTATGATGAGATAACCGGCTCTGTGGATGAGGGGAAAGCAGTGGATGTGCTATTTCTGGACTTTAGCAAAGCTTTTGATACAGTCTCCCACAGTATTCTTGCCAGCAAGTTAAAGTAGTATGGGCTGGATGAATGGACGGTAGGGTGGATAGAAAACTGGCTAGATGGTCGGGCTCAACGGTTAGTGATCAATGGTTCCATGTCTAGTTGGCAGCCGGTATCAAGTGGAGTGCCCCAAGGGTCGGTGCTGGGGCCGGTTTTATTCAATATCTTCATTAACGATCTGGAGGATGGTGTGGACTGCACCCTTAGCAAGTTTGCAGATGACACTAAACTGGGAGGAGTGGTTGATACGCTGGAGGGTAGGGATAGGATACAGAGGGACCTACACAAATTAAAGGATTGGGCCAAAAGAAATATGATGAGGTTCAACAAGGACAAGTGCAGAGTCCTGCACTTAGGACGGAAGAATCCCATGCACTGTTACAGACTAGGGACCGAATGGCTGGGCAGCAGTTCTGCAGAAAAGGACCTAGGGGTTACGGTGGACGAAAAGCTGAATATGAGTCAACAGTGTGCCCTTGTTGCCAAGAAAGCCAGTGGCATTTTGGGTTGTATAAGTAGGGGCATTTCCAGCAGATGGAGGGATGTGATCATTCCCCTCTACTCAGCACTGGTGAGGCCTCATTTGGAGTACTGTGTCCAGTTTTGGGCCCCACACTACAAGAAGGATGTGGATAAATTGGAGAGAGTCCAGCGGAGGGCAACAAAAATGATTAGGGGGCTGGAGCACATGACTTATGAGGAGAGGCTGAGGGAAGTGGGATTGTTTAGTCTGCAGAAGAGAAGAATGAGGGGGGATTTGATAGCTGCTTTCAACTACCTGAAAGGGGGTTCCAAAGAGGATGGATCTAGACTGTTCTCAGTGGTAGAAGATGACAGAACAAGGAGTAATGGTCTCAAGTTGCAGAG
Source organism: Mauremys reevesii (assembly GCF_016161935.1). Lineage (NCBI taxonomy): Eukaryota > Metazoa > Chordata > Testudines > Geoemydidae > Mauremys > Mauremys reevesii. The sequence continues at coordinate 2,723,649 of NC_052638.1, forward strand.
GGGGAGGTTTAGGTTGGACATTAGGAAAAACGTTTTCACTAGTAGGGTGGTGAAGAACTGGAATGGGTTACCTAGGGAGGTAGTGGAATCTCCTTCCTTAGAGGTTTTTAAGGTCAGGCTTGACAAAGCCCTGGCTGGGATGATTTAGTTGGGTTTGGTCCTGCTTTGAGCAGGGGGTTGGACTAGATGACCTCCTGAGGTCCCTTCCAACCCTGAGATTCTATGATTCTATGATTCCACTTCCTCACAGGCTCCCAAGAGAGCAGCTTAGCTGACCCCTGGAAGATCTTTTTCCGTTTCTAGTTTCTGTGAATCTCTATAAAATTTTGTGATTGTTGCCCATAGCGACAACTGATACTTTTTTCCAGTCTCTGATTTCTGTAAGGTAAGCATGCGGCCAGATGGAACCTTCCCCTTCATCCATCTGATTACTTAGTAGTAGAAAACCTTTTCCTTTCTCCATCTAGCTCTCAATCTGATTGGCCCTCGTGCAGTGGACGTGCTGTCAGAATTATCCTATGTCCCGATGACACCAGAACACTTCCCCTCTCTCTTTTGCAAGGTGGGTGACTTGCATTTACAGATGAGAGTACAAATACTTAGAATTACTGAGATAACTGAACTAGGTACTTAGCACTACTCATTGTGGATATTTTTATTATCTCCCTTTAAAATCAACTTACTGAATATACAGCAGAACTTCTTTGAAATGGACTTTATTCTGTGCAGCTGTAGTTCTAACTGATATCTCAGTTTTCAGAGTAGCAGCCGTGTTAGTCTGTATCAGCAAAAAGAACAGGAGTACTTATGGCACCTTAGAGACTAACAAATTTATTTGAGCATAAGCTTTCGTGGGCTAAAACCTACTTCATCAGATGTGTGCAGTGGAAAATACAGTAGGAAGATATATATACACAGAGAACATGAAAAAATGGGTGTTGCCATACCAACTATAATGAGGCTAATCAGTTACGGTGGGCTATTATCAGCAGGAGAAAAAAAACTTTTGTAGTGATAATCAGGATGGCCCATTTCCAACAGTTGACAAGAAAGCCTGAGTAACAGTAGGGGAAAAATTAGCATGAGGAAATAGTTTTTACTTTGTGTAATGACCCATCCACTTCCAGTCTTTTTTCAAGCCTAATTTAATGGTGTCCAGTTTGCAAATTAATTCCAGTTCTGCAGTTTCTCGTTGGAGTCTGTTTTAGAAGTTTTTTGTTGGAGAATTGCGACTTTGAGGTCTGTAATTGAGTGACCAGGGAGATTGAAGTGTTCTCCGACTGGTTTTTAATGTTATAATTCTTGACGTCTGATTTGTGTTCATTTATTCTTTTGTGTAGAGACTGTCCGGTTTGGCCAATGTACATGGCAGAAGGGCATTGCTGGCACATGATGGCATATATCACATTGGTAGATGTGCAGGTGAACGAGCTTCTGATGGTGTGGCTGATGTGATTATGTCCTATGATGGTGTCCCTTGAATAGATATGTGGACAGAGTTAGCAACGGGCTTTGTTGCAAGGATAATTTCCTGGGTTAGTGTTTTTGTTGTGTGGTTGCTGGTGAGTATTTGCTTCAGGTTGGGGGGCTGTCTGTAAGCAAGGACCGGACTATCTCCCAAGATCTGTGTCAGTGAGGGATCATCCTTCAGGATAGGTTGTAGATCCTTGATGATGTGCTGAAGAGGTTTTAGTTGGGGGTTAAAGGTGACAGCTCGTGGCATTCTGTTACTTTCTTTGTTGGGCTTGTCCTGGAGTAGGTGACTTCTGGGTATTCTTCTAGCTCTGTCAATCTGTTTCTTCACTTCAGCAGGTGTGTATTGTAGTTTTAAGAGTGCTTGATACAGATCTTGTAGGTGTTTGTGTCTGTCTGAGGGATTGGAGCAAATGTGATTGTATCTTAGAGCTTGGCTATAGACAATGGATTGTGTGATGTGGTCTGGATGAAAGCTGGAGGCATGTAGGTAAGTATAACAGTCAGTAGGTTTCTGGTATAGGGTGAAAGCAGCAAAGAGTCCTGTGGCACCTTATAGACTAACAGACACATTGGAGCATGAGATTTCTTGGATGAATACCCACTTTGGATGCATGTAGTGGAAATTTCCAGAGGCAGGTATAAATATGCAGGCAAGAATCAGGCTAGAGATAACAAGGTTAGTTCAATCAGGGAGGATGAGGCCCTGTTCTAGCAGCTGAGGTGTGAACATCAAGGGAGGAGAAACTGCTTTTGTAGTTGGCAAGCCAGGGACAGTCTGTTTTAATCCTGAGCTGATGGTGTCAAATTTGCAGATGAACTGAAGCTCAGCAGTTTCTCTTTGAAATCTGGTCCTGAAGTTTTTTTGCTGCAGGATGGCTACCTTTACATCTGCTATTGTGTGTCCAGGGAGATTGAAGTGTTCTCTTACAGGTTTTTGTATATTGCCATTCCTAATATCTGATTTGTGTCCATTTATCCTTTTACGTAGGGACTGTCCAGTTTGGCCGATGTACATAGCAGAGGGGCATTGCTGGCATATGATGGCGTATATTACATTGGTGGACGTGCAGGTGAATGAACTGTTGATGGTGTGGCTATGGAAAGCATGGACGCCCCATCATCTCAGGCATTGGCACCCTGACAGCAGGATTGTCTGGCTGTGTAGACTCTGTCCTCAGGCCCTACGCTATACTGGCCATCCTGGACAATGATCCCTCATTTTCACAGGCCTTGGGTGGCAGGCCAGTCCTCGCCCACAGACAACCTGCCAACCTGAAGCATATTCTCACCAGTAACTACACACCGTACCATAGTAACTCTAACTCAGGAACCAATCCATGCAATAAACCTTGATGTCAACTCTTCCCACATATCTACGCCAGCGACACCATCACAGGACCTAACCAGATCAGCCACACCATCACCAGTCCATCTTTGTGTGGAATGTTGGTTTAGAGGGTTTCTACATCCATAGTGGCCAGGATGATGTTTTCAGGAAGATCACCAAAGGATTGTAGTTTCCTCAGGAAGTCAGTGGTGTCTCGAAGATAGCTAGGAGTGCTGGTAGTGTAGGGCCTGAGGAGAGAGTCTACATAGCCAGACAGTCCTGCTGTCAGGGTGCCAGTGCCTGAGATGATGGGGCGTCCAGGATTTACAGGTTTATGGATTTTGGGTAGCAGATAGAATACCCCTGGTCGGGGTTTTAGGGGTGTGTCTCTGTGCAGATTTGTTCCTGTGCTTTTTAGAGAGTTTCTTGAGCAAATGGTGTAATTTCTTTTGGTAACCCTCAGTGGGATCAGAGGGTAATGGCCTGTAACACACACATTCTAACAGAAACAGTCCATTGTTTGTTCTCTGATGCATCTGACTGGAGAGCACCCATGGACAAAGCAGTTTTTCCACTGAACCTGGCCCCAAATAACCTCAAAATGAATTATGCCTCTTCCTTCCCACCACAGGATCCACTCTCTTGTCCTCTGAGGAAACTCTTCTTAAAACAAAAGGTGGATGTCCACAGCTCTGCCAGTATTTATGATTGGTATGAATGTGGGCATCTTTCTCATACAGCTTGTGAGTGAAGGATTAGAAATGCAACTCTTCCCATGTGTTTTTGCAACATCTTTGGCACTAGTGTTTATGGCTCTCCTAATGAGATATATGTTAGTGCAAGTAGCAAATGCCTTGAGAACCAGCAGCCTCAGGAAATAAGAACTGATCAAATCTCCTTGTTTGAATTAAACTTCACTTTTGAAGTGAGCTAAGATGAAGAAGGGGAAAAGGTTTAGCCCATGGGATTTGCAGTGTGTGTGTGCGCGCGCGCGTGTGTGTGGGGGGGACCCCTCATTCTGGATCTTAGATGCCATGGTCCAGTCTGAACTTTGCTTTTCTCTCTTTAATTCCCCCTTTCTGCAGGAAATGAGCGTGGGGTATGCTAATGGGATCCGTGTGATGAGCATGACACACACAGGAGAACCTGGATTCATGCTATACATCCCTATAGAGGTAGATTGGTTTATAAGGCTTAACCAGTCAGTACAGTCCTTAACACTTCCATCTTAACCATACAAAGATGAATAGGCTTCTTTCCTGCTTGGGTGGGTATAGTTAACTTTGACCCTTTTGGCATGGAGAATGGCATTTTGTAATCTGAAGTATACAAGTGCCTTTGCTAGAACCTCTGAATTCTGGAAGTGAAATTAATGCTGCCTTACATTCAGTTGAACGTGTTTGCTTGCTAGAGTCAATACTTAGCCATGTGTATAAAGGGTAGGTTTACCAGGCCGGACTATTTTCTGCCCTTGGAGTCCAAATCATATTGCTGTAGTTCTTGTAGTGCATGTAAAAGATCAAATACTGTTATGTGGTCATGGGCACTCAGTGCAAGGTCTGGGTCTTATGAAACTGTGGGACAGAAGGAGGTGTGGGGGTAGGGAAACTACAGCATATGAACCCAAGATTATGGGAGTTGAATATTATTCCAAGCCAATTATGGGAATAATGACCCATTCAATGGAAATAATAGCTGGCAAATTTAAGAACAAATAAATGAAATACTCCTTCCTACAGTTTGTAGTCAGGCTGTGCAAGTCACTAAAGTATAGAATTAATGTCCCATACTGTGGCTGGCTTTTAAAGGATGGGTATATAATTATATGCCCCTTATTTGTAGTAATACTAACTCAAACAGGGTAGTCAAATCTGTCTTTACTGTGGGAGCTGATCTCTGAAAGGGACAGGAAGGAGTTTCCCTGCTTTGTGCAGCATTACACAATTGGGCAGGTACCTTGTGCAGTCTTTCCTGTGAAGCATTGCTCTGGAGACAGGGTACTGGAGTCTGCCTCTTGGTGTGGCAGATTGTCCCTTTATCTTCTCTGATGCTGCGTGTGCTGGTAATCCTGATGTGTTAATTCTTCCCTGCAGTATGCTCTGCATGTGTACAATGAGTTGATGAGCATGGGACAGAAGTACGGGATCCGGAATGCTGGCTATTACGCACTTCGCAGCTTACGCATTGAAAAGTTCTTTGCGTTCTGGGGCCAGGATCTGGACACTTTCACCACCCCTTTGGAATGTGGACGCGAGTTCCGGGTGAAACTGGACAAGGTACTGTGTCTGAGGCTGAACCAGCTCCCTCAGCAGTGTTTGCAGAAGAACAGGCAGGATACATGGGATTGAAACAAAGAAGGCAAAGCAGTACTGCCCTGAAAAGAGAGTGCTCTCTAATGGGCTAGATTCCAACACAAATATTTTCATGGGCAAGTGGGGAACTTGTGTGTGAAAATATTTTGTCTGTATTAATGACTGATTCTGTTGCATCTTGAAAAGATGCTAGAAACCACACAAATGCTGTACCCTCCAGCCTCTAGGGCAGTAATCTCAACTGCTTGTGAGTGAAGAATTAGAAATGCAACTCTTCTCGCATCTGCTGTGTTTGCAGATCCTATCTCCCAGCAACCCGTTTGGCACTAGGGTTTATGGCTTTATGCCTAGTGTGAACCTTTTACCTGGATAGGGACAGTGGGTGTGGAAAGCACTCAGCTGCTTGCAGGATTCAGCCTATTGTTTGGCTTTCTCCTACCAGTCCCTCTGCCCAGTTTCATTGATGGCTCCAGCACTGCCCATGGAACAAGATTTGAGGTCAGTTCAACAGCATTGGGAAGCCCAAGAGCACCAAACCCTTTTTTTTTTTTTTTTTTGCAGGGATCATCCATAAAAAATTGCTCTTATGGCAAGGGCTAGGTTGAGATTGGAGTGATATTTTGGGTGCTGGTGATGATCCTTACCTGTTATAACCACTCTCTGGCTGCTAAAACTTGGGATCTCAGTTGCATGAGAGGTAGCAGAATACCTGATTTTTGTCCTGTTTTCAGGGGTAAGAACCCTCTTGGTAAAGTAGTGACTCCAGGAACTTGATCCAATTGATCTGGAGTTTTAAGGTTTGACTTGTCTTTTCGTTCTGGGCTCCCTTTTGTCACTATATCAGTAATATGTACCCCATCAAACCATGTGACCAGGAGGACAGCTAGTGTCCCCAGAGAGTGGCGTAATGCTCCACAACCAGAGCGGAGAGAAAGAGTACACCCTCCTTCTTCGAGAGATGTCCCTGTGGGTCCTCCACTCCAGGTGTTGGTGCGCCCCTGCGCCTTCGCTCAGAGATTTTGACAGCTGTATTCATACCAGTAGTGCATGTGCAGAGTCTGCCCCACGTGCCGAGCGTGCCTCAATAGTAAGCGTGCGCGACCAGTCTCCCCAGTTCCTTCTCTGCCGTCCCTGGCCTGAGATGGTGCTCAGCAGACTTGTCAGAGAACTTTCTCTCACCTTGTTTAAAATAATTTCCTTCTTAGTTTAGCTTTCCAGTTAGTTAGATACAACTTCCCCTATCTCCTTTCTCTACCTAACCCCCCCCCCCAACCCCTTTTCTTTTTTCCTGTCAGCAGCAGCCGCTTCCGATGTGCCTGGCTCCCCAGGCTTTAAGCGCTGCTCCACCTGCCGCGATGCCATTCCCATCTCCGATGGTCACTCCCAATGTATAAAATGCTTGGGGGAATCCCACATCCCCCAAAATGTGCCCACTGCTGTAAACTTAAATCCAGGGCACGTAAGGACAGGGAGCTGAGATTTAAACTGCTCCTTATGCAGAAGTCCTTAGGACCAGCCTCAGACCCGGGCGCCGACTCCTCTGCATGCGGCTGCCCCCTCACCTCAAAGAAGGAGAAAAAATCCTCCAAAAGTTCACCAGGCAGGTCTACAATCTCTCTCTGGCATTTCCCTGACTCAGCACTTTTGATGTGCTGGGCTCCTCCGGCGCCGCCTAAAACCTGCCTGCTGCTGCAGCGGTAGCACAAACCCTAGTGCCGAGGCTTCGGGCTTCCAGCTGCCTGCCTCTCATACTGCACCGTTTGGCACCACAAAAGATGTGTTGCCGACATGTATTAAGCTGCCTGACCCTCCGCAGGCTGCTCTCATTATACCGGTACCATCACTCTCTGAACTTGGTGGTAGTGATACAAGGCTCAGGACACCAGTGCAGATGAACCCTCCTGCACAGCAAATACCTCTCAAGCCTGGTCTACACTACGCGTTTAAACCGGTTTTAGGAGCGTAAAACCGATTTAACGCCACACCCGTCCACACTAAGAGGCCCTTTATATCGGTATAAAGGGCTCTTTAAACCGGTTTCTGTACTCCTCCCTAACGAGAGGAGTAGCGCTAATATCGGTATTACCATATCGGATTGGGGTTAGTGTGGCCGCAGATCGACGGTATTGGCCTCCGGGTGGTATCCCACAGTGCACCACTGACCGCTCTGGACAGCAATCTGAACTCGGATGCAGTGGCCAGGTAGACAGGAAAAGCCCCGCGAACTTTTGAATATTTCCTGTTTGCCCAGCGTGGAGCTCCAATCAGCACGGGTGGTGATGCAGTTAAAAATCAAAAGAAAGAAAGAGCTCCTGCATGGACGATGCGGACGTGATCGCTGTAAGGGCAGGCAAATCTGTTCTATCAGCACTCCGTTACAGAAGACGAAATTCAAAATCATTTTTTAAATATCTCCAGACAGATGCCATAGCAGGGACTCAGCGCACTGCTGCGTGACAAACGTAACGGAAAGCCAAAGAATCAAATGGACGCTCATGGACTGGAGGACTCAAGCTATCCCACAGTTCCTGCAGTCTCTGAAAAGCATTTGCATTCTTGGCTGAGCTCCAAATGCTTCTAGGGTCAAAAACAGTGTCCGCGGTGGGTCAGGGCATAGCTAGGCAATTTACGCACCCCCCCACCCACCCCCTGAAGTGAAAGGGAAAACAATCCTCTCTTGACTCTTTTACATGTCACCCTATCTTTACTGAATGCTGCAGATAGATGCGATGGTGCAGCACTCAACACCAACATCCTTGTTCCCCCCACGCTATGGATGGCTGATGGTACAAAATGACTGGTACCCGTTCTCATCATCAGCCTATTGGCACATGGGGCAGTGCAAAAGGACTGGTAACCATGCTGACTAGCATCTGTTAGGTCGATCAAGGGCGCCTGGTCCTAATTTTTCCTGGTAGATGGTACAGTATGGCTGATAACCATCGTCATCATAGCAACAGGGGGCTGAGCTCCATCAGCCCCCACCCTTCATGTGTAAAGAAAAGATTAAATTGCCCCTGAACTAGCAGAGGGATGCTGGGCTCCTCTCCTACACACTCCTTACTGTCCTGTCTGGACTATCATAGCAGCTGGAGGCTGCCTTCCACTCATATCTCACTAACAAGTCACTGTGTCTTATTCCTGCATTCTTTATTACTTCATCACACAAGTGGGGGGACAATGCTACGGTAGCCCAGGAAGGCTGAGGGAAGAACGGAATCAACAGGTGGGGTTGTTGCAGGAGCACCCCCTGTGAATAGAATACAGCTCATAATTTCTGCAGGATCTGACACAGAGCAGCTGTGCTCTCTGGTTCTCTGATACAGTGGTTCTCTAGTACACTTGCCCATATTCTAGGCAGGACTGATTCTATTTTTAGATACCAAAAAGGAGGGATTGACTCAGGGAGTCATTCCCAATTTTAACTTTAGCCCCTGGCTAAGAGCAGCCAGGGGCACTTATGACAGCAGCAAATGGAACAGTGCAAAAGGACTGGTAGCCACGATCATCTTATTACCAATTTATGGTATGGTAGATGGTACAATATGGCTGATAACCATCTCTGCTATCATGCAAAAGCAAAAGCATGCTGCTGTGTAGCGCTGCTGAATCGCCTCTGTGAGCGGCATCTAGTACACATACGGTGACAGTCACAAAAGGCGAAACAGGCTCCATGATTGCCATGCTATGGCATCTTCCAGGGCAATCCAGGAAAAAAGGCATGAAATGCTTGTCTGCCGTTGCTTTCCCAGCGGAAGGAGTGACTGACGACATTTACCCAGAACCACCCGCGACAATGATTTTTGCCGCATCAGGCACTGGGATCTCAACCTGGAAATTCAAAGGGGCGGGGGAGGCTGCGGGAACTATGGGATAGCTACGGAATAGCTACCCACAGTGCAATGCTCCAGAAATCGACGCTAGCCTCGGACCGTGGACGCACACCACCGATTTAATGTGTTTAGTGTGGCCGCGCACACTCGATTTTATACAATCTGTTTTGTTAAACCGGTTTATGTAAATTCGGAATAATCCCGTAGTGTAGACGTACCCTCACACAGCCCTCACCACACACAGCGCTGCAGCACCACAATTTACTCACTCAAAGGACCTGCAAGGGTCACCCATTCTTCAGTCACCCCTACTTGACACCTGCTTCTCTCCGGACACTCGCACAAGTCCAGACAGGTTTCTCCTGCTAATTTCCACTTCTCCAGTGATGAGGAATCTCTGCTGCAGGGAGACTTTTCACCCTATCAGATCTTCCATTCACAGACCCCAATCAACATGGGTCATAAAAAAACTACTTCGTCCTACCCCCAGGATCCCTCCCCCTGGTATGCAGACCCATGGATGGCACCACCCATGTTCTTTCCAGCTCAATGGCAATATTGGGCTCCATGGGCACCTTATACTTGGGATCACACTTGATATGCCACCAGAGGCAGGGGCAAGACCTGCTCGGTATCACCAGTAGATGCATCTGCCACTGAGCCACGACATCAGGCAGTCCCTTCGCACCTGCAGAAACAATCACAGTCTACCTCCTCCAACCCAATAGACCCAGTAGTTACACTAGACGAAGCAATATTTCCTCCGATCGTCCTTGGATGATTTTTCAAAATTCAGGACCTCTTTAAAAGAGTTGCCAATGAGCTAAGGATTAACCTGGAGGAAGTTTCTGAACAACATGAGCTAACTGACATCCTGCAACCATCTACTTCTTCCAGGATTCCATTATCTATAAATGCAGCCATCATGGAACCTGCCAAAGCCATCTGGCAAACATGGCTGTAAGCCTACCACCTTCAAGCAAGCAGATCGAAAGTACTTTATCCCTTCCAAGGGCTCTGAATTCCTTTTCATTCATCCAGCACCAAATTCGCTGGTAGTAGAAGCAGTTAACCAAAAGAACAAGCACTAGTTTCCCCGCTCCAGCCCATCTGATAAGGACAGTAAGCAATTAGATCTGCTTGGGTGTAAGGTGTATGTGTCTTCCACATTACAATTCCGCATAGCTAATTATACAGCCGTTGTGGCAAAATATGACCACAAAAACTACAGTAAACTCATGGAATTTATTGCAGACATTCCAGAGGAAAAAAAGCAACAATTTATATCCATCGTTTCTGAGGGACAAATTATCTCCCGTACTGCTCTTCAGGCTGCCCTTGATACAGCCAATACTGCAGCAAGATACACTGCCACAGCAGTTGTAATGCGCCGAGGTTCATGGCTGTCGTCCTCTTCCTTTTTTCGGGAGGTCCAAAATACAATTGAGGATCTCCCCTTCGAGGATCTCCCCTTCTTTGCCTCCACAACGAACGAGGTACTTCATTCCATGAAGGACTCAAGGGCAATGCTCCGGTCACTAGGAATCCAAACCCCCTACAACCAGAAGGTGACAATATTGATACCAAGCTTACCAATGTCCATGCTACCCCATGTATGCCCAACAGCATCAGAGAGCACATGAGCAGCAGCAACAACAACAGCAATGCCAGAGACCCAGGTATCAACGCCGCCGTCCCAACTCGTCAGCAGCATCTCAACCCCCTCCGACTAAAGCAAATTTGAAGCCTTGGTCGAGGGTTTAGAAAACACTATTCCTACTTCAGGGCTTGCACTGCCTGCCCCTATATTTGGACACCACCTCTGCCCATTCTCCTATCAATGGCAGAATGTTATCACCGACAAATGGTCCATAGAGGTTGTCAGAATTGGCTATTCCATCCTGTAACGGGGTGAGACTCACCCCTGCGGCGCCTCCTATCGGTCAACCTGGGAATTAGCTCTTTTGACCCGGAGCACCCTCTGCAGGCTGGTGCCTCACTGCAGCTGGCCCCTGCGTCCCTCCTGGACCTGGTGCCCCTTGTCTTGGGCACTGCCCCCTGGCAGTACACCCGCTCTCTGAGTCTCTCCACCCAGGGGAACCCCCAGCCACTATCCCCACCTCACCTCCGTCTTGGGCTACTGTCAGTCACCGTCTAGCCCCCACTCACTGAGGCGACTGCAGTGTAAAAGCCACTCATCATAGGCAAGGGGGGTTTGGACCATCTGCCTCTGCCTACCCTGGGCTGCACCCTAATACCTTTCTGGCCTTTGACAAGGCCGCAGCCTGGGGCTTTTCTGGGCGGGAGTTCCCCAGCTCCCTTGCCCTGTTCCCCTCAGGTACTCTGTTCAGCTTCCCAGCAGCCAGGCCCTTCTTCCTCTAGAGACAGAGAGAGAGTCCCTGCTCCTGGCCCACTGCCCTCTTATACGGGCCAGCTGGGCCCTGATTGGGGCGTGGCCATTGCTTCCCCAATCAGCCTGGGAACTGCTTGCTCCCAGCCACAGCCCTCTCCTGGGCTATTTTAAGCCCTTTAAGGCCAGGGCCGGCTCCAGACCCCAGTGCGCCAAGCGCACGCGTGGGGCGGCATTTTCCCGGTAGGGCGGCAGGCGGCTCCGGCGGACCTCCCGCAGTCATGCCTGCGGGAGGTCCTGCGGAGCCGTGGGACCAGCGGACCTCCCGCAGGAATGACTGCGGACGGTTCCCTGGTCCCGCGGCTCGGGTGGACCTCCTGCAGGCATGACTGCGGATGCTCCACCGGAGCCGCGGGACCAGCGAACCCTCCGCAGCTGCGGGAGGACCACTGGAGCCGCGGGACCAGCGGACCCTCCGCAGTCATGCCTGCGGGAGTCCTCTGGTCCCGCGGCTCCGGTGCACCTCCCGCAGGCATGACTGCTTGGGGCGGCCAAATTCCTAGAGCTGCCCCTCTTTAAGGCCAAAGCGAGTGACCACCCCACTACACATCCCTTTCCTATCCTTGCCTCCCTCCTATCCCCGCTCCCCGTCCCTCTTCAGGGACCCTTCTCACGAGCAACTGCTCCTCCAAGAAGTACAACATCTGCTTCAGTTAGGAGCAGTGGAAATCGTGCCCGAACACCACACAGGAAAAGGTTTCTACTCCCATTACTTTTTAACAGAAAAGAAAACGGGGATAGTGACCGCTCCTCGACCTCAGGCAGCTCAACAAATTCATCAAAAAGCAAAAGTTCGAAATGGTTACCCTCACCACCATAATCCACAGCCTGCCACCAATTCCTCCCATTCATTCAGAACCAACATGTTCGAATAATGACAGACAACATCACCTGCATGTTTTATGTAAACAGACAGGAAGGGGCTTGGAATCACTCGCTCTGCACAGAAGCTATGAAGCTCTGGAATTGGTATCTCACGTACAACATCCTACCTACCAACATCAGCCTCCTACCTACCTGGGGCCCTGAATACCACTGTGGATGAACTAAGCAGACGATTTCCTTGTAATCACGAATGGGAGGTAAACGAGACAGTCATATGCAACATATTCCACATTTGGGGCTACCCAACACTGGACTTTTCGAGACTGTAAAGAACAAGAAATGTCCTAAATTTTGCTGCAGAGCAGGACTGGGCAAACATTCCTTAGGGGATGCGTTCATGATCTCATGGGGCCAAGACTTACTGTACACATTTCCTCCGATACCACTTCTCCACAGGGTTCTGACAAAGATATGGACAGATCGTGCCTCGGTAATTCTGATTCTTCTTCGAGTGCTTGCTCATATCCATTCCAGTTAGGTGTGCGCGCGCTGCGTGCACGTTTGTCGGAAGACTTTTACCCTAGCAACACTCGGTGGGTTGGCTGGGCGCTCCCTGGAGTGGCGCCACTATGGCACTGGATATATACCCCAGCCGACCCATCCACCCTTCAGTTCCTTCTTACCGCCTGTGTCGGTCGTTGGAACAGTGGAGCGCGGCTTAGCTGACCTCCACTTCCCTAGCTTCCTCATAGTTTCTCGTTCATTATTGTGTACATAGTTAGTTATATATATTGTATAGTTATATTTACTGTTAATAGTATAGTTAGAGTAGTATTAGTTAGAGGGGTTCGGGGATTAGCCCCTTCCCCGCACCCGGTACCGGGGCACATGCCCGGCTCCCTGGGTTTCAAGCCGTGCTTGGCCTGCCAGAGACCGATGCCGACAGGAGATTCAGACGACTCCAGTTTGAAGTGCCTCAGAGAATCACACTTAACTGCTAAGTGCCCCATTTGCCGAGTTTTCAAGCCACGCACTAAAAAGGAGCGGGACATAAGACTTAGACAGCTCCTCATGGAGGCGGCTCTCACCCCTCCATCTTCGGCACCGAGCGCTGCTCAGTTGGAGACTAGAAGCACCTCCTCGGCACCGGGCTGTACCAGTCTGCCCAAGACCTCTCGGCACCGGACATCGCCGGCACCGAAATCGGGCCCGAGGCACTCCCTCTCCCCGAGGGTAAAGAGAGCGAAGATTGCTGCTGCCTCGGCACTGCCCGCACCGAGGCCAGAGAGTGCGCCGAGGTCGGACCGACCGGTGCCGACACCCGCCGTGGCACCGAGTAGGCCGACACTGCCGACTCCGGTCCCACAAAGGCCGTCGAGTCCGGCACCGGTGACCTCCCCGGCACCTGCCGCGGTAGAGCTCACCATACCGTCCACGCCGGAGGCGTTCACAGTGGCGAAAGACCTGATCGCCCTGACAGACTCGGCATTGCCTCCACCCCCGGCACCGCCGGTGAGGGTGATTCAATCAATTGGCAAGCCAGCCTTGATTAGACCACCGTCTCTCAGCGCAACAGACCGGCACAGCTCATGATCGCAGTCTCACGGACGCTCCAGGTCCCGACGATGCTCCCGCTCTCATCGCCGATCTCAACGCCGCTCACAGTCCCGGCACCATTCCGTCACATGGCACCGGTCAGACACGCGGCACCGATCATTCACATGTTCCCCGGCTTGCTACTCCCAGCACTGCTCCAGATCCCGGTACCGCTCCAGGCACCGTACCTCCCAAAGCCACTCATGACACTGGGATTCGAGATCTCGGTCGACCTCCCGGCACCAGCTCGGTCGCAGGTCCCGATCTCGCTCTCGCTACGAGACATTTCACGGCACCGATCCCCAGTGCGTAGGGGAACAAGATCCGTTGGCACATCTGCCCAAGGCCTCTCTGCTCCTCCCTGGCCCTCCAGACACACATCGGTGTCGTCCCGAGCGGACAGCTACTATGCTGAGGAGCGTGATTCGGATGTGCCCGCCGGGGTCTTCCAAGAAGCCCGGCATCCAGACCAAGCTCCTCATCAATGGGGCTTTTGGACGCCTTGGGCATACCACCAGGCCCAAGGTGCTCCGTTGCCTCACACTACGTCGTCGGAGCACCGAGCGCCTGAGGCCACGGTTAGCCGTCCCCCTCCAACCGAGCTGGATGACCCGCTGGCCCATCCTCCGAATTCCCCGGTACCGCTCGAGCAGGAAGCGGTTCCGGACCAAGAGGTCGTACAGGACCCACTCGTTCCAGGTGCTTCATCCTCTTCCTCACCAGATGAGGCAGTGGCAGGGACCTCCTCCTCGGGTCCACCACCGATAGACCTAAGGGCCCATCAGGACCTCCTCAGGAGGGTTGCACTAAATATGAACCTACAGGTAGAGGAGGTCCCGGAGGTGGAAGACCCGGTAGTCAGCATTTTGTCCGCAGATACCCCCACCAGAGTGGCTCTGCCGTTTATCAAAACAATCCAAGCTAACGCTGACACCTTATGGCAGTCCCCCGCCTCCATCCCCCCTACGGCGAAGGGTGTTGAGTGTAAATACATGGTACCCTCTCGGGGGTACGAATACCTATACGTTCACCCTCCTCCTTAGTTGTCCAATCGGTCAACGAGAGGGAGCGCCATGGCCAACAAGCGCCAGCCCCATAGTCTAAAGAGGCTAGGCGAATGGACCTGCTCGGTCGGAAGGTATACTCCGCAGGCGCCCTACAACTCCGGGTAGCAAACCAGCAGGCACTGCTGAGCCGGTACAGTCATAACACCTGGGCGGAGCTCGGCAGATTTCAAGAGCTACTCCCACAGGACTCACGCCAAGAATTTGCTGCTTTCCTGGAGGAGGGGAAGAAGGTGGCTCGAACCTCCCTTCAGGCCTCCTTAGATGCGGCCGATTCAGCAGCCAGAACAGTGGCCTCCGGTATCACCATGAAGCGCATCTCCTGGCTGCAGGTCTCCAACCTCCCGCCGGAGTTACAGTATATGATCCAGGACTTGCCCTTTGATGGCAAAGGTCTGTTCTCAGAGAAGACGGACCCCAGGCTCCAAAGTTTAAAGGACAGTAGAGTCATCATGTGCACGTTGGGCATGCATACTTCTGTGACCCAACGCAGACCTTTCCGCCCCCAACCTTACCGTCCGTACTTCGTGCCTAGGCACAGACAAGACTTTTCTAGGCGACGCGGTCGAGGTGGGCGTAGGCGCCAGTCAGGACCCCAGACGGGCCAAAACCATGGTCCCTCCAAACCTCCGGGGGTCCAAAGTCTACCTTTTGAAGGTTCGCCTGAGGATGGCATACCAGTTTCTGGACAGGATCCTTTTCCTCCCTTCTCCAGTCGCCTTTCCTACTTCCTCCCGGCATGGTCCCAACTGACCTCAGACATCTGGGTACTACGCACCGTGAAACAAGGATACCACCTCCAATTTGTTTCAACCCCGCCTTCCCACCCCCCATCCCGGTCCCTCTTCAGGGACCCCTCTCACAAGCAATTCCTCTTACAAGAGGTGCAGACACTGCTCTCAATCGGAGCTATAGAGGAGGTTTCGAAAGAGGAAAAGGACAAGAGGTTTTACTCACGTTACTTCCTGATCCCCAAGTCAAAATGGGGCCTCAGGCCTATCCTAGACCTGCGAGGCCTCAACAAGTTCATGACAAAGTTGAAGTTCCGCATGGTCTCCCTGGGGACCATTATCCCGTCCTTGGATCCTGGAGACTGGTATGCTGCCCTCGATATGAAGGACGCGTACTTTCACATTGCCATTTTTCCTCCGCACAGGAGGTATCTTCGTTTTGTAGCCGGTCATCGACATTTCCAATTTGCGGTCCTTCCCTTTGGCCTCTCCACAGCCCCAAAGGTGTTCACAAAGTGCATGGCCGTCGTCGCCGCACACCTCCGCCGACGGGGGATTCACGTGTTCCCGTATCTGGACGACTGGCTCATCAGGGGGACCTCCGAGGCACAAGTTGAGCAGCATGTAGGCATCGTCAGGGACCTATTTACACGTCTAGGCCTGATGCTCAATACCGAAAAGTCCACTCTGGTCCCCACTCAGCGGCTAGACTTCATAGGAGCTACCCTGGACTCCACTCTAGCCAAGGCCTACCTGCCTCAGCCTTGATTCCAGGCGATGGCAGCAATCATACGAGGTCTGCAGAACTCCTCCACGACCTCGGTTCGTACCTGTCTCAGCCTTCTAGGTCACATGGCGGCCTGCACTTATGTGACCAAATACCTTCGCCCCCTCCAAACATGGCTGAATTCGACGTATCGTCCGGGCAGGGACCCATTGGACACAATACTCACCATTCCACCGAGTACCCTACACTCCCTGGACTGGTGGCTAACCCCATCCCAAGTGTGTGCAGGGTTACCGTTTCATCCTCCCCAACCCTCACTATCCCTGACGACAGACGCATCGTCCCTCGGATGGGGAGCTCACCTCGGACACCTTCGCACCCAGGGCCTTTGGTCATCGCAGGAATTAGCACTTCACATCAATGTCAGAGAGCTAAGAGTGATCCGCCTGGCATGCCAGGCATTCCAGAACCACCTGCACGGCCGTTGTGTCTCGGTGTTTACAGACAACACAACGGCCATGTATTATATAAACAAGCAGGGAGGGACTCGATCTTCCCCCCCCCCCCCCCGTCAAGAGACCATCCAGACTTTGTCTCCATTGCGGAGCACTCCAAAGGGACAACTATTTCTACCCCAAAACTTTCCAGTTAGATCTCAAATTTTATCTGACTGTGCTATCATATAAAGGATGCAACTCCTCCAGCCTCCATCAGAACTCACTCCACTAGATCCGTAGCTACCTCCGTGGCTTTTCTACGCAAAGTTCTTCTGGCTGACATTTGTAAAGCAGCCACTTGGACTTCTGAACATACCTTTGTCAAGTATTAAGCCCTTACTCAAGGCCTTCTCTCTGACACACGGTTGGGCAGAGTTGTATTATCTGCCGTATTCCTACCAGATCCAAAGTCCCTACCTCCTTGAGATACACTGCTTTTCAGTCACCTGGAGTGGAGCACCCACAGGGACATCTCTTGAAGAAGAAGAGGAGGTTACTCACCTGTGCAATAACTGACGTTCTTTGAGATGAGTGTCCCTGTGGGTGCTCCACTGCGCACCCTCCTCCCCTCTACTTCAGAGTTGGGGTAGCCTCCATTGTAGAGAAGGCACAGGGGCAAACCAACACCTGGAGTGGAGCACCCACAGGGACACTCCTCTCAAAGAACGTCAGTTACTGCACAGGTGAGTAACTTCCTCTTCCCCATATCTACTTTCAGCCTTGCTTGCTTTGGGGTGCACATCTGGCCACCTGCTTCCTGCAGTGCAATATAGTGACTGGAGTAGGGATCTGAGAGTCCAGAGACCTGGTTTCTGTTCCTGATTCTGCCACTTTCTGCATGTGACTTCAGGCAAGTCACCGAACTGCTATGCCCTGTTTACTTATCTGTAAAATAGGGATAATAACAATATCTGCCCAGCTTTGTGAAACAGCCTGCAGTCCCCTGATTGTAAATTAAAGGCGTGAGTGATTCTAGAATAGCTGTTCCTAATTAACTCTGTTTGGAAGAGGATGAAGCTATTTTGAATAAGGCACTCTTATTCTGGAATAAGAACGTCCAAACAGTGAGTTAATCAGGAATGTTTATTCTGCTTTAAGTTCGCACTCTACCTTAATCCAAATTAATTTCACAGTATAGCCAAACCATAAATTGCTACTATCGAACTCTAAGAGGATTATCCATGCTAATCCAGGAAGTGGAGAATGATTGCTTTGTTCATAGTTTCCAACAAAGTGCTTGTGGCGCTAGACTATAGGAGAGAAACAAAATATAAAATCCCACCCTTTTAAAAACACACCCAAAAAATGAAAAGCTGCAGCTGAACTAAGGGAAAACAAGGGATTGAAAGAGAAAGTAATAAATAGAGGGCCAGCAGTAGCCATTCTAAAACACCTCTAGGTGGAGAGAACTGGAAGGCAGCAGTCCTCCATTTTTTCCCATAACATTAGCATTGGACCACATGTTAATAGAGGTTGCATGCCTTCCTATTGCTGACTGTGTGCACACTGTCCCCGCCTATCTGTGACCAGATCACATCTTTGCAGCAACTATAGTAATTGTTTACATTGAATGTAATGCTAAGAAAATGCAGTGGGCGTTCATTCTGCTTTTAGAGGTATTACCAGTTCCAACAATTTATACATAATAAAATGGGAGAGCCTGCTGGAATCAGTAATACTGGTAAACCTGGAATGAATTTAACTGCACCTGCTATGTTTTTGTATTTTTTTTTATGCCTTTTTAATGTAGTTCAGCAGCTGAAAACGAGGGAAGGCAAAACACGTGAGTGACTCACCAGCGCCTGTTTCTTTGCAGCTGGGAAGGGACCAGTTTCAGTGGGTAGTGTTTCCATGCTGCATGGCCCTAGGCTGACGTTGTATCACTAAGCAGCTATCGCTTAAAATCCAGCAGCTGAGTCTGGCACAGATCACATGCCCTTCATCAGCTGGCCTTTCCTTCTCTCTCCAGGGGACTGATTTCATAGGCCGGGATGCACTGATGCAGCAGAAGCAGGACGGTGTGTGCAAGCGCTTCACCATGTTCATTCTGGAGGATCATGACACAGACCTTGATCTCTGGCCCTGGTGGGGGGAGCCCATTTACCGCAATGGCCACTACGTGGGCAAGACCACCAGCAGTGCTTACAGCTACACCCTGGAGCGCCATGTCTGCCTGGGCTTTGTGCAGAACTTGGACGAGGAAACCAGGGAGGCGTTGGTGGTGACACCCGACTTCATTAACCGGGGCGAGTATGAGATTGACATTGCTGGGCAGCGCTTCCAGGCTAAGGCCAAGCTCTACCCATTCAGCTCCCTCTTCACACAGCGTCGCCGCAAGGACGAGATGGAATTGAGTGGCTACCATGGGAAGTAGAGCCACCTGGCCCCACCCCTTCTCCATAACTGGAGTCTCTGTCACCATCCTCCTCTCCTTCCCCACAATCTCCCTCATTCTTCAGCCCATACGGTTCCACTTCCTCTTCCCCCTGCTCTTTTCATTTTTAAACTTATTGGGTGTGTGACATTTTGTACATTGTAGAAATAATTTTTCAAACCCTTCCACCCCCTCATCCAGTCTCTCTCTCTCGCCCCCTTATGCCTTCCCATGCCATGTTCCCACATCTCACTTCCCCCGTGGCAGCAGCATGGTGTTGAGTGTACGTCCGAAAGTCCATATGAGAGCAAGCACCTCCAGAAACCCTAGGCTGTACCCCAATGGCTGTTGAGAGGGGTGCAAGTGAAGTCTTGAGGACTGTACCCCTCCCATTCCCCTGCTCCCTACAGCCTAGAACAGTAGGTGTTTGCTGGCCTGTAGCTCTGTTTTCCTGTCCCCTGGCTAAACCCTTTGGTGTAACCTCACCTGCTGGTTGCAATGGAGAGACCAGACCTACCATAGGGTGCACACCGGGCCAGCTTAAGAGGTTCCTTCTTGCAAGCCAGTTCCTCTGAGATCCTCCAGTCCACAATTCAGAGGGGTCAGTGCATTGATGCACAGAGCAATAGAACAATCGCTACCTCACTGGCACCACACAAGACGCAACAACAACGTTGTGTGACCAGCGGCAAACGGGCAGGTTTTGTTGGGTTTCAGGCCATCGCTGCCCTCCTCTTTTTCCCTTCCAGGGTGTGAGTCTAAGAGGCTTGATCGTGAGGCTGTGCAACTGACAAAATAGCGCTGATAAGTTTCCTCTTCTGTGTTGGGTCACTGAAAGGGAATGGCTTTCTCTGAGTAAATGAAGATCAACATGTGTGCTTCACTCCTACAAGGGGACAGAACTTTGTATTTTTATTCTCAGTGAAAATGTCTGTCTCCAACAAGAACCGAGACACTAGACTCTTGGTTACTTATGGCACTATTGCAATGCTGCTTTTGTTTCAGCTGCAAAGTGGATTCTCCGTGGATTCTCCTCATTTCTCCTTTGTTTTGCTTCGTGTGTTTGAGCAAGCACACTTGTCTGCCTTACACACCAAGCATTAGAGTTGGCTGTGAGGATTGTGTTTGGGAAACTAGAGCCGCGGAAGGGATGGAGTCTTGCATTTTCAACCAGCAGCCTTGGAGTAACATGCTGCTGGCCACTTGGAGATTAGAGTTGAGGTCCCAGTTTGGTTCCTTGAACCTATGGTGCTCTGAGTGCTGCAGAGGCAAAACACTATGCTCCTGGTAAGGGTGCCCATTGGCCCATAGCATGTTTCCTGCCCTTCTCATCAGATCTGTTGCATTTCTGTCTTCCCCGTCACAATATTACCTGGTTGAAGGTAGTTGATTCACTATGCAGGACCCTGCGGTTAGAAGAGAAAGTGAGTAAGGATCTTTGAATTGTCTTGCCTCAGCAGAATTTCTCTGCACAGTCGTCATGCAGAAACTCACACAGACACTCCAGACTACAGAGCGGGGATGCACCCACTCTGAAGCTGACAGCTCTGCACTGATGACAAATAGTTATAATGGAATGAGAAAGAAAGTAGATGAAGAATGCTAAATTATATCCTATGGATTTGTTTCTTAAATTCTTCTTCCTCCCATTGTCAGCTAGATCATAGTAATGCATTTTCTCGTCCCTTATTTAAAATTATCCATTAAAACATCTCCAATAAACCCACCCACCACACACACACGCTCTCTCTTCTGGTTCCTCCACTCTGTGGTTCTCAGCAGCCCTTCCACCAAAGCCAGCATCTTTCTGTCTAGGAAGTAGCACCATTTGAGATTGATGTCTGTGATCACTGAGCTAGCTGAATTGTTTGTCTTTGAGCCAGAATTTTACTTTGCTTTGGCACTCACTTTTCCTGTCATTGGGTGAGCGTCAGTAATGTTACATTTGAGTACAGCACTACTCAAGACCTGGCTTGGATTCCTGTCCTTTGAAGTTTTTCTCCTTTCCTGGCTTCCATCAAGTTTTTGTCCTGCTAGTGTAGAAGTGGTAATGTCCCAGACCTTGCCTCCCATACACTGGAAGCTGGCTTTTTACTGCTGCTGCTGGGGGTAGGAAGAGCAGGGAAGGTGGGAGACTGACACATTTTAATTGTAAAGAACTGGTTGCCAGAGGAGGCTTCCCAAATGGTAAAGAGCTGTGCAGTTTTCACAGCTTTTGGGAGTGGAGCACTGGAAAGGGCATGGACTAGAGAAGGAATTGGGGACTCAAATGACAGCACTTCTTGGCAGGGTCTCTGTTGGCAGGCAGGAGGCAACACGGAGTGGGGTCTGCATTGTGGTGTAGGACATGGATACACTTGCTGTGGATGGCTGTTTTCTTCCTGCAGTGGCCCTCTGTGCTGAATATGGCTTCCTTTGTAAATGGCAGTTAATACTATTCTAAAAGAATAATAATAATAATGTCGTCTCCTTCAGGATCCCAAAGTGACTTTCAAGCTTATTCACATGAATGACTTCCCTCATGACTTGAAATGCAACCACAGTTGGGGTGGAACATCACAGCCATTTGACAGGACACAGAAGCAGTACTGGGCATAATAGTTTGCTTGTGGAGGGAATATTGTACTGGTTAATACTGTTTAGCTAAAATTACTCTAGCAGTGTTATCACCTGAATTGGAATTTGGCCAGCGTACCAGGGCTAGCACCCCAGTTTTAACTAAATGTGCTATAAGGTCTGTCATGATAAAGTGAGCAGGGTCTTTGTTTTACAGCCACTCCATAACGTTTACATCTCCCAAGCTGGGGCATTTGTTCAGTACTGATTCAGAAGAACGCCACCTAGTAAATCCACTAATACAGCTTTCTGCAGCACACGTGGTTCTCCTTGGAGGTCTCCTACAAAGTACTGATCATCCTGACCTGTCTTGCATTATCTGGCTCATTGCTGTGTCTTTGTTATATAGAGACCTGGCTGATGACCCACAGAAGGAGGTTATTACTTAGTACCCGGCAAGGTTAAAGAAAACTTCTCAGCCTCCCCTTACTATATAGCACCAGGGCACTTCTGCAGTGGAACGCATCAGTCACTTTACACAGTCAGTGCTACATAACAGTTTAGGAGGGAAAGTGAAAAATCTTTTATACCACAGTGGAGAATTGTGGGTAGACTGAGTATAACTATCTGAGTTTGAATTGGACCAGGACACTCTTCACTTTCTTAGGAGGAGTGTTATAGTGTGGAACTTCTAAATACCACAATTGGTCAGGAGCACAAAAAAATCCACCATCTATTAGTCTCACAGCAATAAGGAATCCCTGAAGAAGAGCATTTTTTAAAATAGCTTCCCAATCCCAAAGTGGTCCATACCTAGGAAGATAAACTTGTCTGCGTAGCATGCGTGACCTTTGCCCTTTTGCAGAGTTAATAGCTCCCTTTCTGTCCAGGTCTATTTAACCCTGAAGTACCCACATATGGTAATGGTGCCACACAGGTATGGTGTTATTTCATCCATGTCTGTCTCTTCCTGCTGGGATGGCTAAGTGTTAGCCTCTGTGCCTGTACTCTTTGAAGTCTAGCCTTTTCCTTGGTAGATTTTTTTTCCCTTTGTGCTGCTGACGAATACTTTGACTTTGGCAACTTGAGTGCTTGCCAGCGGACAGTCACATGATGGATTGTGAAATACCGTACTAGGCACCGGGGTCATGCGAGGAGCTTCTACCTTTTCCATAATGCTTTCATACCTTGAAAGGGGGACTGCGATGTAAAGATTCTACCTATTGTATCTAATTACAAAGAATAAAGTGCATAAGGGAGAAAAAAATAACAAGTTTGGAAGCTGCCATCTTGGCTTTGATGAAAAGTAAGACTGAAAACAACTCCTCATTAAAAAGCAATGAGAATCTGAGCTTCGGAGATGTTGTAACACACAGTTCCAGTGCTGTCTGATGAAGTTGGCATTTTCAGTCCTCCTTGACACCACAAGACTGGAAAAAAATGAAGGGTACCTTCTTCATATTCATTCTCCCCCTCTTCCCCTCCCCATAACACATACAGCTGTGGATCACACTTCTGGAGATACTTCCATCCCTAGATTTCTGGGGCTGTCCCTTGGTGCTCTGCAAAGCTGGCTGCTCTTTCAGGATTTCCTTTGGGAACCCTCTTCACCCCAGGACCCTGATCCTCTCTCTCTTCTCTATCACTCTCCTCTTTGGCTGAGCTCATTGGCTATACCATGGTCTATTGCATCACTTCAGTGCTGATGACTCTCAATCTACCTCTGCCCAGTACCTCCTCCAGGATGTCTAGCCATCTCCTCAAACTTAACATGACTAAGTCTGCTCTTTACCTCTCCTTTTCCATCTCCCTTCCCCCCTTTTCACATAACACTCTCCTCCCACCCACCCCAGCTCACAGCCTCTACTATCTTTGATTGCTCTGTTTTCCTGCTGTTCTCTCATCCAAATTGTCACCAAGTCCAGTTGCTTTTCCCTTTGTGACGCATCTTCATTCCTCCCTGCACTGCCAAAATCCTGGTTCATGCCTTGTTCTCTGTGACTACTGTAAGCGCCTACTCCTTTTCAATCTATCCACAGTGCTTCCTTTCCTAAACTCCAACCAAGTCCACCCCACATCCCTTTATTGGTCTTTCTGCATCAAGTTCAAACTCCTCAGCTTCAAGATGCTACACGACTCTGCCCCTACCTGCACCCCATCCTGCCCTCTGCCCTCTCTCTTTTTTTAATCCTCCCTTTGCCTCCTCCCAATCCTTCCTTCATGCTGTTTCTCATGCTGCCCACACCCTGCATGTCTGCAGTGACTTTCCTTTGTCAGTGGCACACAGCATCCCTCTGCATTCAGATCCCTGCTTTCACTCCAGCTATCTCAGCTGGTTTTCCATCCACCATGTGTTTTTTATTTTCCCTACTCTGTTCTCAGATGTAACATTCTGATTTTCCAAGATTCACTCTCGACATTTCACCCTTGTTCATTCCTCCCTCCCCAACCTGTTGTGATTTCCAGAGTTCATCTTAATAGTTGATGAGGTCTCTCGGCCTAGGGAGCATGTCTGTTTTCTGTGAGGCTCCATGCAGATTTGCGGTACTAGATGCCCACTGAATAATAATGACTAATGCAGACATTCACTTTCCACCATAAACTTCTCTCCATTGCCTCTCCTTTTACTAGAAGGAAGTCAGTCCAAATCAGAGGTTGTGATGGAACTGCTTGCGTATGCAGAGCTTGGATTACCGGTCTCATTAAAAGGCAAATTCATGCAAGCGGTGCCTAATTCTAAAGAGGTAACATCAACATCTGTAAGCCCAGTATTGGACCTACTTTTTTGTCATTCATAAATTTTCCAAACGCGCATTTGTTGTGTTCTTTAAAAAAGTTCAGAAGCCCTACAAAAACAAACCAATATCTAGGGGTGAAAAAGGAAAGTTCCTTCCAAATGCAAAAGTTTTGCTTATTTTTAAAACAAAGGCTTATATCCTGGTGGGTACAGAAAAATATTCATATTTTTTCAGATTTTGGTCATCCCAGGTTATTTTTCTAATTTTTATCATAGTGCCTATGGAGGCAAACATTTTGGCTAAGTTTGGGAAGGGATTTCAGATCTTCTCACCTCTCTTCAGTCATCACACACATGCATGTCTGTCTGTCTGTCTGTCTGTGTCTCTCTCTCTCTCTCTCTCTGTTTCTAAGGGGAGAAAACCTAATGCCATTTAAGTCAAATTAATTCAACTGTTTGGTTTAAGGAAATAGATTAAATCTTATTTTTTACACTTAAAGAAAAAGAATAAACTTGCTCAAACAATTGAACATTAAAAACTTGGTATGCTCATAGTCCTCAATGAGCACAATCCATGTTGAGTTTGAGGAAGGAATACTTAACAAATCTGTAAATGTCTTAATGCTTTACATTAGACGTTTGTATACAGGCAGTGCATATTGCTTGTTTTGTTACTGCATGTACTGTACTTGCAGAGCAGGCACAAGTGCCAGCAGGGGCTGTTGAGTAAACGCTGAAGGCATTGGAAGTTCCCAGAGTGCATTCCTTTGCTGCAGAGGTGAAATTTGCACAAAAGTGCTGTGGGAATTAAATCAGTAGGGAAACACCTAGTCAGAGGCACGGTTTCCATTTCTGAGCAAATGTCAGTAGGTAACACTTTTTTTTTTCTTCAAGAGTGGAATTCTGCAATTAAAGGGGACAGAAAAACACCAGTGTAACTGTCATTAAGGTCCTTTGTTTAAAGAAAAGAGCCTCCGCTGGTGTAAAATGTGCTTCACAGCAGGGCCCCATTGCTTTCCGGCTTTTAGAAAGCAAAATGAAATTCTCCATCTGAATGTTGCATTACTGTAGGCTTTAGTGTTTACACACCAAGCCAGGGCATTCAGGAGTTAAGGCTTTCAGAGCAACAGGAACATCACCCTGTTGCTCTTTTGTCCAGTCTCTTTGTTTATGCAGGTAACTTCTGGATTTCTTGACTCTTGTATATTTAAATACTTCACTTTATTATATTACTAATGTGTAGGCTTGCATTGGAGTTGCAATATAAAGTGTGCAATATTTATATATTGCTGGTATAACAGTTACTGTCTAAGATGATTCACCTAAGAAGGTACGTGCATCAAGGGAGATCATGAAGGTTATGGAGAGAAAGGTATGCATGGTTGTATATGAACAGCTTCCTCACCAAATGACAACAAACAACTGATCTTGCCAAGTATATGTTTGATACCCACCTCTGTTACAAATACAGTGGTTATCCAGGAGCTGCCCCCACATGCTTATGGCGCAGTTCTGTTATGTAGCCTAGAAGGGACAGTCACGGGCTCTTGCATCTCTTAAGGACTTGGTCAAGATCCCTTCTATGCTACAAAATCTTTTAAGTGTGGTGGGAGCCAACTGGATCCCCTTGACTGGACCTAGCTCTGATTCTGTTCCGCTGGTATGGCTGCATTTACACCTTTTACTGAGTGCGATTCTACTATGTTAGGGTCATGTGTCGATGCGGATTCATCTCTCTGGGGTCTAAAACTGGCTGTCTTGGCTGCTGTTATGGCTACAGAGAAAGTTGAATAGAGGTCTGGTCACAGGTACTCTCTCAGAAGATCAATGATGCAAGCTCTACGTGAGGGAGGCAGACTTACTCCTGACACTGAGGATCGATCTCTACAGACTAGCTCCCAGGCATGCAGGTTTCTCAGTTTCATAGCATTCATTAGTGATGTTTCGCTGGCACCTCTCCCTCCAGAACGTGGTGTCTGCTGTCAGATCTGCTAATGGATTGGCCCAAATAACAGTCTGAGTGAAATGTTTTAAAACTCCCTTGACAGGGCTCTCTGGGGTTTAATTAGGGCCTGGCTCATCATTTATGTTAGCAGCCTTCTTCCTCTTTGCCTGATCTTTACCTCAGGCTCTGGATAACATTCGGTTACAGCTGCTTGAACTTGGCAGCCCACACTGTTACTGATGCACTGTTTTTCCAGGGAACGGAGCTGTACTGTGCAAGCACTTCTGCTTTCCCTGCTTAACTCCAGAGTTGCACCTTGTACAGCACAAAACATGACAGCTCTTTCCTGAGCAGAGACTGCCACCCTCAGAACTGCACACAGAATTAGGCACACTTTCTTTGGGTGACTCTTATTTTCATTCTCAGTGGCACCTTAAATTTGTTTGTCCATCGGAATGTCATCCCTTCATAACCATCTGCACTCCCCCCACTCTCCCGAACCAAGTTTATAGGGCTAGGTGAACTTTTTAATTAAAGTTTTTAAAAAATGTGCCATCATTTCTCCTGCAGAACAAGAATTGGAGATTTGAAGCTGTGAAAACATTTATAGTCTCACTATTTTCTAGTGCCTTACACTTATGAATGTTGTGTAATGGATGCATCTGATGCAGGAGAGAGCCACAATCAGCTATGTTAACATGATTCCTCAGCCATTACAAACCACCACCTCTCCCCTTCCAAAGAGAATGTGTTTTAGCAGATGGATATAAATGGATCATTTCTAGGAGTACAAATTATGCTTTTAATTGCTTTGAACTCTTGGGATGTAGAAAAAATGTGTTGTTACTGTACTATATTGTCTGCCTTTGTGGAGAGCAGCAGCCTCTCCTCTCTTACAGCATTTAGAATGAGAACATATTTATGAAGACACAGAAACCCCTTTAGTAATTGGAGCCAGTTCCGGGAGGCCTAAATGGCGGTTCCCAAGTGCACAAGAAAAGGTGGCTTGCTGTTCTCCACCTATGCCATGTTATTACCTACTTTGTATGCTGTATTGATATCATGCTGTGTTTCAGTTAATAATTTCCATCCTTGTTGGTTTACAGATTACTAGGTTTGTATATTAATAAAGAGACATTTTTAACTACTCTTGCCACAGAATTCCAGGGGCCATTCTTTGCATATAAGAGCCTAGTTATGTTCTTTACTCTGGTTCCTGACCACTCTCCCCCATTAATATTTATGCAGGTGTGTGTAGCTGGAATGAAAGAGCATTTGGCATCATTCACTCTGGGGAACAGGGGAAACCATAGCAGCTACTAGGTATGTCTCAGCTAGAAACATAAGTCTACTTATATTAGGTCATCTTACAGCCACCACAGTAATTACTGTGCAGGTGCATGTTCACACTATCATCCTTGGATTGGTGGTGCATGTCCTTACCAGGAGCACTTCCAGCGACTTAAGAGGGGCAGTGTGTGGTGCTCAGAGCACAGTCTCAGTTCTGCTGGCAGCTCCCTGCTGTGAGCCCGACTGTCTCCCCTCCGCCCAGATTTCGTACCTGGGCATGCACTGCAAGCAGACCTCTAGCTCCAGGCAGAGCTCTTAACTGCACCATAGCGTGAGTGTAGAATGTAGTGAGTACTGCAGAGGAGAGGTGCTGCTCCTAGCCTGTGTCCTGGGAGCAGGGAGTCAATAATTTATTCATAAAACAGAGGCATGGTGATAGAAAGGGCTGGTAATTAAATTAAATTAAGGATCTAGAAGTTGTTAGATGAGCCTGAAAGCATTGCCAGGCACTCCAGTTTCTAGATCTGTAAAACAGGAAGGTGAAGAGAGACCGCAGGGAATGAGCAGTTTTGATCAGTATAGAAAAAATACAGTGAGAGTAGATTAATAAAAGAGGTAGTTGTTGCCTGCAATTTGGCTAAAAGTGTTTTCATGCCCGGAGGATGCCCAGGGTGCAGCCTGGGACTGTGGGACCACTGAGCCCCCTTAACTCTCCAGCCTGGGCTGTCTCTCTCACAATGCTTTGCTAGTGACAAGCAGCAAACCCCTCCAGGCACTGTGATCACTCAGCACAACAGAATATGGAGCCTCCGACCCAGATTGATTGCATGAATGCTCCCAGAGCCACTCATGAATCACACAGAGAAAAGCACCAGCCAAATCCCCCCAGCACTGTACCTCAGGAATATGCTGTCTTGCACTGCTCAAGACGAGCAATGCAAATTTACTAATTGGTTCTCCACTTCATGTCTAGTTGGCAGCCGGTATCAAGTGGAGTGCCCCAAGGGTCGGTGCTGGGGCCGGTTTTATTCAATATCTTCATTAACGATCTGGAGGATGGTGTGGACTGCACCCTTAGCAAGTTTGCAGATGACACTAAACTGGGAGGAGTGGTTGATACGCTGGAGGGTAGGGATAGGATACAGAGGGACCTAGACAAATTAGAGGATTGGGCCAAAAGAAATATGATGAGGTTCAACAAGGACAAGTGCAGAGTCCTGCACTTAGGACGGAAGAATCCCATGCACTGCTACAGACTAGGGACCGAATGGCTGGGCAGCAGTTCTGCAGAAAAGGACCTAGGGGTTACAGTGGATGAAAAGCTGAATATGAGTCAACAGTGTGCCCTTGTTGCCAAGAAGGCTAATGGCATTTTGGGTTGTATAAGTAGGGGCATTTCTAGCAGATCGAGGGATGTGATCATTCCCCTCTATTCAGCACTGGTAAGGCCTCATTTGGAGTACTGTGTCCAGTTTTGGGCCCCACACTACAAGAAGGATGTGGATAAATTGGAGAGAGTCCAGCGGAGGGCAACAAAAATGATTAGGGGACTGGAGCACATGACTTATGAAGAGAGGCTGAGGGAACTGGGATTGTTTAGTCTGCAGAAGAGAAGAATGAGGGGGGATTTGATAGCTGCTTTCAACTACCTGAAAGGGGGTTCCAAAGAGGATGGATCTAGACTGTTCTCAGTGGTAGAAGATGACAGAACAAGGAGTAATGGTCTCAAGTTGCAGAGGGGGAGGTTTAGGTTGGACATTAGGAAAAACTTTTTCACTAGTAGGGTGGTGAAGAACTGGACTGGGTTCCCTAGGGAGGTGGTGGAATCTCCTTCCTTAGAAGTGTTTAAGGTCAGGCTTGACAAAGCCCTGGCTGGGATGATTTAGTTGAGTTTGGTCCTGCTTTGAGCAGGGGGTTGGACTAGATGACCTCCTGAGGTCCCTTCCAACCCTGAGATTCTATGATTCATCAATGGAAAGTGGATATACACCAGCCTTTGCAAACCTGAGCAGATTTACCACATGCTTCAGGCAAACTCACTGGTAAAGATAAACAGCAAAACAAATTTATTGACTAGAAAAGATAGATTTTAAGCAATACGCAAAAAGTCAGAGTTAGTTACCAGAAGAAAAAATATAAGCACACATTGTAAATTCTCAACCCTATTAGACTGGGCAACATCTAGATTAAGCAGTTTCTCACCCCACTAGATATTGCAAGTCCTTAATATACAGGTTTGTCCCTTAAACCTGAGCCAGTCTCCTCTGTTAGAATCATAGAATATCAGGGTTGGAAGGGACCTCAGGAGGTATCTAGTCCAACCCCCTGCTCAAAGCAGGACCAATCCCCAACTAAATCATCCCAGCCAGGGCTTTGTCAAGCCTGACCTTAAAAACCTCAAAGGAAGGAGATTCCACCACCTCCCTAGGTAACCCATTCCAGTGCTTCACCACCCTCCTAGTGAAATAGTGTTTCCTAATATCCAAGCTAGACTTTCCCCACTGCAACTTGAGATCATTGCTCCTTGTTCTGTCATCTGCTACCACTCAGAACAGCCAAGTTCCATCCTCTTTGGAAGCCCCCTTCAGGTAGTTGAAGGCTGCCAGCTAACCATGCTGCCAGCCAATCCTCTAGTATCTGAAACTAAAGGTTTATTAGAAAAGAACAAGAAGAGAGTTGTTAAATGGTCAAAGCAATCAGATGCATACATAAGACTTCAGAGTCCATGTATCAGGTTCTTAGCAGCATTAATGAGTTTGCTGGTTTGTAGAGTCCCTCTGGAACACATCCAAAGCGTGGATGGGTCTGTCAGTTCTTTGTTCAAAGTTTGTTTGTCGAGAAGTTGCTCCAGAGGTAAAAAGCAGGATTGAAGACAAAATGGATAAGATGCTGCTGCCTTTTATATCCTTTGCCATGTGGTCTGTACATCCTTGGTCCCAAACACAAGCTTACACCACATGGGCATGGAAAAGCAGTTGGAGTCCCCTATCCACAGTTATGTCCTTACATGTTCTGCTGACTCATGGGTGTACCCCATGCCTTTTCTCAATGGGTTCATTGTATAGCTGATTGCCCTTGAAGGGCCAGTTAGCAGGCTGGATAGTGCTGATGGCAATCTTTCTGGGGAGTGTCACCCAGAAACACAGCACAAGTTTGATATTCAAATATACCACATGTATTTATAACAATACAAAAATGATACATATAAACATGATCATCATACTTAGACAATTCATAACTTTTCCACTCACACCTTATAATGGCAAAACTTGCATGATTCATTCATGGACGTCTAGATGGTTGAGAACCAGGTTGAAGTCCCAAGATAAGGGTGAAGTGTCTAATGTGGGGGAAGGGGAGAGAAACCACACCATTAATAAACCTGAATGATACTGGGTGAACAAAAATGGAGAATCCCTCAACCGGAGAATGAAAGGCTGGTACGGCAGCCAGCTGTACCTTGACTGAACTGATGGATAACTTGGATGTCTTCAGATCCAGCAGGCAATTTGGGATGATGGAAAGGGGAACTGATTCCAGCCTGAGGCAATGATTGCACCTATGGACAAATCTCTTCCATTTCTGCAGGTAAGTCGTGTGGGCTGATGTTTTTCTAATGTTTAACACCACCTAGTGCACATCTGTAGAGCAGGAAGGCTTTATTCCTGAGAACCATCCAGGATCCACATGCTGAGGTGAAGCATTCTGAGGCTTGGTCTACACTACGGGGTTAGGTCGATTTAAAAATGAATGTGTCCACACAACCAACCCCATTCTGTTGACCTAAAGGGCTCTTAAAATTGATTTCTGTACTCCTCCCCATGAGGGGAGTACCACTAAAATCAATTTTGCTGGGTCAAATTTGGGATAGTGCAGATGCAAATCCATGGAATTAGCCTCTGGGAGCTATCCCAGAGTGCTCCATTGTCACCGCTCTGGACAATACTTTGAACTCTGATGCACTAGCCAGGTACACAGGAAAAGCCCCAGGAACTTTTGAATTTCATTTCCTGTTTGGTCAGCGTGGCGAACTCAGCAGCACAGGTGACCATGCAGTCCCCCCAGAATCACAGAGCATAGAATGTTTCTATGTTCCCCCTATCATCCCCATCCCTGAGGTTATCACAGATTAGAAGGCAAAAAAAAAAAAAAACACACATGATGACATGTTTTCTGAGCTCATGCAGTCCCATAGGCGGCAGGTTTGTATAATTTTTGGTGGGGCCCAAAATGGTGGTGCCCCCCCTGCTCCCGCCCTGTAAGCCGATATAAAATGAAGCTACAATGCATCAGTGCCACAAGATTACAAGGGTCGATTAAAAGTGGAAAGTCAGAAGCAGCACTTGCCTACTTCAATATACAGTATTATATTTTGTTGCACCTGTTGTGATGAAGTGGGAATGTCCTTAATATTTTCTCTGAATACTGTGTGGGTGCCTCAGTTTCCTCTGCAAGATGCCAACTGAAGGTGTTGGGGACAAAGAGATCAGGTGGCCTCCTTGTCCGGAAGAGACACAGAGGCCAGAGGAGGGGGTGTCAGTTTGGAGCTGGCTGGGGAAATGGGGAGAGACCCAGAACTTGGTTCTGGGCTCCCCACCCCCCAAGATGGACCTGACAGAGGGGTTCTGTTTTCTGTACCTACAAGCTCTGTTTAAACTGTGTTCCCATCATCTAATAAACCTTCTGTTTTACTGTCTGGCTGAGAGTCACATCTGACTGCGGAGTTGGGGTGCAGGGCCCTCTGGTTGCCCCAGGACCCGCCTGGGCAGACTCGCTGTGGAAAGTGCATGGTGTGGAAGGGCATGCTGAATGCTCCGAGGTCAGACCCAGGAAGGTGTAAGCTTCTTGCCCTGGAGACAGTATGCTCAGAGAGAGGAGGCTCCCCCAGAGTCCTGACTGGCTTTGTATGGAGTTGTTCCAAAGCATCACAGCATCCCCTTCCACACCGTGCACTTCCCAGAAATCCGCACAGGCACTGACACTCCCTCCTCTGGCCTTTGTCTCTTTTCCAGGCATTAGGAGGCCACCCGGTCTCTCTGTTCTCCAACACCTTCAGTTGGCACCTTGCAGGGGAAACTGATTTGGGAGAAATGAAGTAAAAGCTGCCCAAACCGAGCTTGAGCACTCCTGAATTTTGAGGTGTTCAAATCTGGAAGGCAGGTGCTGGGGGTGGGAGAGGGCTGTGGGCTCCAT
The DNA here is from genome assembly GCF_016161935.1 of Mauremys reevesii. Lineage (NCBI taxonomy): Eukaryota > Metazoa > Chordata > Testudines > Geoemydidae > Mauremys > Mauremys reevesii. The sequence continues at coordinate 2,756,542 of NC_052638.1, forward strand.
GGGGGAGCATGGCAGCAACTGTCTGGAGCTGCACGGAGCCAGATACGCTAGTTTGAGTGGCACAGTAAGCGGTTTGGGGGTTGGAGAAGGGGTAGGGGGTTCCGGGGGGCAGTCAAGGCACAAGGAGCAGGGGGGGTTGGATGGGGCAGAGGTTCGGAGGGGCAGTCAGGGGACAGGCAGCAATTGGATAGGCATGGGAGTCCAGGAGGTTTATCAGGGGACAGGTAGAGGGGTTCTGGGGGGAAGTTGGGTGGGGTCTCAGGAGGGGGCAGTTGGGGACAAGGAGAAGGGAGGCTTAGATAGGGGCTGCGGTCCCAAGGGGCAGTTAGGGGCAGGGGTCTCAGGAAGGGGTAATCAGGGGACAAGGACCAGTGGTGCTTAGATAGGGGGTGGGCGTCCTGGGGGGCAGTTGGGGCAAGGGTCTGGGGAGGGGGCAATCAGTGGCCAGGGGCTGGGATTCAAAGGGCTCTGGGCTGCTGGCAGCTGCGGGGAGCCTTGAGCCCTTTAAATTCCAGCCGCCTCCCTGGCTGGGATTTAAAGGGCGCTGGGCTCCCCGCGCTTGCAGGCAGCCCAGAGCCTCTGACTCCCGGCCGCGGCTGGGATTTAAAAGGCTCTGAGCTCTCCGCGGTTGCAGGCAGCCCAGAGCCCTCTGATTCCCGGCCGCGGCTGGGATTTAAAAGGCTCTGGGCTCCCCGCGGTTCCGGGCAGCCCAGAGCCCTCTGATTCCCAGCCGCGGCTGGGATTTAAAGGGCTCTGGGCTCCCCGCGCTTGCAGGCAGCCCAGAGCCCTCTGATTCCTGGCCGCGGCTGGGATTTAAAGGGCTCTGGGATCCCCGCGCTTGCGGGCAGCCCAGAGCCTCTGACTCCCGGCCGCGGCTGGGCTTTAAAGGGCTCTGGGCTCCCCGCGCTTGCAGGCAGCCCAGAGCCCTCTGACTCCTGGCCGCGGCTGGGATTTAAAGGGCTCTGGGATCCCCGCGCTTGCGGGCAGCCCAGAGCCTCTGACTCCCGGACGCGGCTGGGCTTTAAAAGGCTCTGGGCTCCCCGCGGTTCCCGGCAGCCCAGAGCCCTCTGACTCCCGGCGGCGGCTGGGATTTAAAAGGCTCTGGGCTCCCCGCGCTTGCGGGCATCCCAGAGCCCTCTGACTCCCGGCCGCGGCTGGGATTTAAAAGGGGCGAAACCTAGCTCCAACTATTGGTGGAGCAGAGCCCCTGACTGTAAATATTCCTGGGGCTAAAGCCCCAGGAGCCCATATAAGTCGGCGCCCATGTGCAGTCCTCCTGTGCAGCTGAATGCATGGAGGCATTCAGTGGCAGAGGCCAGAAAAGAATTAAGTGAGCGTGAAGAGTGGAGGCAGGACGCAATGCTGAGGCTAATGGAGGAGCAAATGGACATGATGAAGTGTCTGTTGGAGCTGCAAGAAAGCCAACAGGAGCACAGACCCCCCACTGCATCCACTATATAACTGCCTACCCTCCTCCCCATATTCCCCAGACACCCAAGAATGCAGGGGAGGAGGGGGAAGGCTCCAGGCACCCAGCCACTCCACTCCAGATGATGGCCCAAGCAACAGAAGGCTGTCATTCAGTTTGATTTTTAATGTAGCTACAATAAGTAATGTGGCCTTCTCCTTCCCACCCCACCCGGGCTACCTTGTCCATTTTCTTTTTTAATTAAGAAAGAAAGAATGCATCATTTCAAAACAAGTTACTTTATTTCAAAGGGGGGAGGGTGGTTGGCTTACAGGGAATTAAAATCAACAAAGGGGGTGGGTTTGCATCAAGGAGAAACACACACAACTGTCATACCGAAGCCTGGCCAGTCATGAAACTGGTTTTCAAGGCCTCTCTGATATGCAGCGCACCTCGCTGTGCTCTTCTAATCGCCCTGGTGTCTGGCTGCTCAAAATCGGAGGTCAGGAGATTTGCCTCACCTTCCCACCCTGCCATAAACGTCTCCCCCGTACTCACAGATATGGAGCACACAGCAAGCAGCAAGAATGTTGGTTGCACTGAGGTCTGACCAACAGCGCCAGCAAGCTTTTAAACGTCCAAAGGCACATTCTACCACCATTCTGCACTTGCTCAGCCTATAGTTGAACTGCTCTTTACTACTATTCAGGCTTCATGAACAGATCCCCGAAGCTCATCGCAGGAGAGCAGAATTGCAGGGGAAGTGATGGAGCTGTACACCATGCCCTGGAGATTGCTAGGAGCCGGGCAGGGAAGATGTTCCCAAACCCCCCGGCCAAGCTACATGCCCAACGAGGACGGTTATCAATCCTACTGCACCATCTGCTGCTAGCAGCACCCAGGGGGACCAGAATGATCCCCCAAGCTCATCGCTGGGGAGTAGAAGAGCAGAGTTGCAGTAGAAGCATTGGATGAGGATAGTTAGCAGTCCTACTGCACCGTCTGCTGCGAAGACAAGGAGCTGCTGCTGCGTAGCAATGCCACCTGCTGCAGGTGCTTCTGTGTTGAATTCTTGGAGGTCCGAGTAGGGCAAGGTACCTCGGCCAAGGCAAAAGAGCAAAAGCCCTGGAGCTGTTACATGTGTCAATCACAGAAATGCTATGGGGTGTCACAGCACCAACCAGACTGAAATGTACAGCTACAAGACTTCTTCACCAGCGACAAAGGATGGTGCACCTAAAATCTAAAAAGGCCTGCACACTTCCCAGAGTCACTACCCTTGATAACAGAACGGCAATGATTGCATTGGCTACTTGGATCACAGCAGCCCCCACAGTAGACCTGCCCACAGCAGCAGCAGTGACGGTGAGCTGAGCGGGCTCCATGCTTGCCGTGGTATGGCGTCTGCATGGGTAACCCAGGAAAAAAGGAGCGAAACAATTGTCTGCTGTTGCTTTCATGGAGGGAGAGGCAACTGATGACATACCCAAAACCACCCGTGACAATGTTTTTGCCCCATCAGGCATTGGGGGCTTAACCCAGAATTCCAATGGGTGGCGGAGACTGCAGGAACTGTGGAGTAGCTACCCACAGTGCACTGCTCCGTAAGTCAATGCTAGCCACGGTAGTGAGGACGCACTCCGCCAACTTAATGCGCTTAGTGTGGGCATATGCAATCGACTGTATAAAATACATTTCTAAAAATCGACTTCTATAAAAATCGACCTAATTTCGTAGTGTAGACATACCCTGAGACAGGAAATGTGGAATGATCGAGAGCTTGATCGATGGCTGGACACCGAGTTGAAGCAGGTCAGGATGCCAAGCTTGTCTCGACCAGGTAGGTACTGTGAAGATGACTGGCCTTGTCCAACACCCTTAGAAATATGGGGTTGGAGGAAAGTCATAGAACAGACTCTTCCATGGTAGAAGGGAGGTGCCTCCAGGGACTGGTGACCCAAGCACCCTGTTTGCGAACAGGGGCTGCTAACAGGGAGTTTCGCAAGGGAGTTCTCCAGGTGAAGGAGGAGCAAATACAGCATTTGTGGGGTAAGTGACTGTCTGTAGTGTATGTTTGGGGGTTACTCGCTGTGGGCTGAGCTTGTGTTTGTCTGTCTGTTTGTGTGGTTGTTTGAAGGACCGTGTGCTGTGGCTGGCAGTTGGAAGCTGTGAGCTTCAAAGAAAGATCTGAAAGCTAGAAGCTTCTGGTAATTGGCTGAGCCTTAGTCAGTGGGCAGGACATTCACACAGGCCAGGGCTTTATAAAGCAGTGTGCAAGTGACCAGGGGCTGCTAGCAGGGAGTTTGGAAGGGGGCAAAGGCCCCTTGCTGTTTTTCTTAAAACTATAACCTAAACTACATTCAAAACTTCTTGCTTTAAACAACCCTTTAATTAACTAGGAGACAATGCAGGCAGAAGCCCAGCAGCAGAGTGGGGGCTATCCAGTTTATTGCTCTGAGTGCAGCATGTATGATTACCTGCCCTGTGGGTGGGTGGCGTATGTGTGCAGTCGGTGCAAGGAGCTCCTGGCCCTCAGAGACCACGTATGGGCTTTGGAGGCCAGGGTGGCAGAACTGGAGAAGCTAAGGGAGGCAGAGAGGTATGTTGATAAGGCTTTCCGGGACACTATAGAATTGTCCCACCTCCGGTCAGACAGCCCTTGCACTGTTGTGGAGGATGAAAGGCCCAGGGAAACAGAGCAGTCAATGGGAGCGGAGGGAAACCTTCCCATAGTTGGGACCCTCCTTCCAGATGGTGCTGGGGTTGCCTCTCACACTGAGGTTACCTCTCCAGGGGAGAGAACTCCAGTCACTAGGAAAAGGCAGGTGTTAGTAAGGGGAGATTGGATCATTACAAACAGATAGCTGGGGTTGTGATGACCGGGAGAACCGTATGGTGACTTGCCTGCCTGGTGCGAAGGTTGCGGATCTCCCGAGGCATGTGGATAGACTTGTGTAGTGCTGGGGAGGAGGCGGTGGTTGTGGTACATGTAGGTACCAATGACATAGGGAAGGATAGAAGAGATGTCCTGGAGGCCAAATTTAGGCTGCTAGTTAAGAGATTGAAGTCCAGGACTTCCATAGTAGCATTCTCTGAGATGCTCCCAGTTCCACACACAGAGCCAGACAGACAGGCAGAACTGCAGAGTCTTAATGCGTGGATGAGACGATGGTGTAGAGACGAGGGGTTTAGATTAATTAGGAACTGGGGAAACTTCTGGGATGGGGGCAGCCTATACAGGAGAGATGGGCTCCACCTAAACCAAAGTGGAACCAGACTGCTAGCACTAAACATTACAAAGGTTGTAGAGCAGTTTTTAAACTAGGAGATGGGGGAAAGCCGACCGCTGCAGAGGAGCATGTGGATCAGACAGAGACTTCTCTTAGAGGAGAGTCTATTGATCGAGATTATCTGAGTTATAGTCAGGAGCAGAGGATGGAAGAGGATAATGTAAGGGTCAGATCAGATGAGAACATTCACAAAGAATTGGACACATCAGAAAAGGGCAGACAAATAAACAGTGACAAGTTTTTAAAGTGCTTGTACACAAATGCTAGAAGTCTAAATAATAAGATGGGTGAACTAGAGTGCCTCGTGATAAAGGAGGGTATTGATACAATAGGCATCATAGAAACCTGGTGGACTGAGGACAATCAGTGGGACACAATCATTCCAGGGTACAAAAATATATCAGAAGGACAGAACAGGTCATGCAGGGGTGGGAGTGGCACTATATGTGAAAGAAAATGTAGATTCAAGTGAAGTAAAAATCTTAAGCGAATCCACATGTTCCATAGAATTTCTATGGATAGTAATTTCATGCTCTAATAAGAATATAACATTAGGGATCTATTATCGACCACCTGACCAAGACAGTGATAATGATGATGAAATGCTAAGGGAAATTAGAGAGGCTATCAAAATTAAGAACTCAATAATAGTGGGGGATTTCAATTACCCCATATTGACTGGGAACATGTCACCTCGAGACAAAATGCAGAGACAAAATTTCTCGATACTTTAAATGACTGCTTGGAGCAGCTGGTACGGGAACCCACAAGGGGAGAGACAACTCTAGATTTAGTCGAGTGGAGTGCAAAAGCTGGTCCAAGAGGGAAATATAACAGGACCGCTTGGAAATAGTGACCATAGTATAAAAACATTTAACATCCCTGTGGTGGGAAGAACATCTCAACGGCCCAATACTGTGGTCTTTAATATAAAAAAAGGGGAACTACGCAAAAATGAGGGGGTTAGTTAAACAGAAATTAAAAGGTACAGTGAGTAAAGTGAAATCCCTGCAAGCTGCATGGGCGCTTTTTAAAGACACCATAATAAAGGCCCAACTTAAATGTATACCCCAAATTAAGAAACACAGTAAAAGAACTAAAAAAGAACCACTGTACTTAACAACCATGTAAAAGAAGCAGTGAGAGATTAAGACTTCCTTTTAAAAAAGGAAGTCAAATCCTAGTGAGGCAAATAGAAAGGAGCATAAACACTGCCAAATTAAGTGTAAAAATGTAATAAGAAAAGCCAAAGAGGAGTTTGAAGAACGGCTAGACAAAAACTCCAAAGGTAATAAAATGTTTTTTTTAAGTACATCAGAAGCAGGAGGCCAGCTAAACAACCAGTGGGGCCCCTTGATGATCGAGAGACAAAAGGAGCGCTTAAAGACGATAAAGTCATTGAGGAGTAACTAAATGGATTCTTTGCTTCAGTCTTCACAGCTGAGAATGTTAGGGAGATTCCCAAACCTGAGCCAGCTTTTGTAGGTGACAAATCTGAGAAACTGTCACAGATTGAAGTGTCACTAGAGGAAGTTTTGGAATTAATTGATAAATTCAACATTAACAAGTCTCCGGAACCAGATGGCATTCACCCAAGAGTTCTGAAAGAACTCAAATGTGAAGTTGCGGAACTATTAACTAGGGTTTGTAACGTGTCCTTTAAATCAGCTTCTGTACCCAGCGACTGGAAGATAGCGAATGTAACGCCAATATTTTAAAAAGGGCTCTAGAGGTGATCCCGGCAATTACAGACTGGTAAGTCTAACGTCAGTACCGGGCAAATTAGTTGAAACAATAGTTAAGAATAAAATTGTCAGACACATAGAAAAACAAACTGTTGAGCAACAGTCAACATGGTTTCTGTAAAGGGAAATCGTGTCTTACTAATCTATTAGAGCTCTTTGAAGGGGTCAAACAAACATGTGGACAAGGGGGATCCAGTGGACATAGTGTACTTAGATTTCCAGAAAGCCTTTGACAAGGTCCCTCACCAAAGGCTCTTAAGTAAATTAAGCTGTCATGGGATAAAAGGGAAGGTCCTGTCATGGATTGAGAACTGGTTAAAAGACAGGGAACAAAGGATAGGAATGAATGGTAAATTCTCAGAATGGAGAGGGGTAACTAGTGGTGCTCCCCAAGGGTCAGCACCACTAGTTACCCCTCTCCATTCCTATTCCTCCATTCATAAATTCACCAATCCTATTCAACTTATGAATAAGTGATCTGGAGAAAGGGGTAAACAGTGAGGTGGTAAAGTTTGCAGATGGTACTAATCTGCTTTAGATAGTTAAGACCAAAGCAGACTGAAGAACTTCAAAAAGATCTCACAAAACTAAGTGATTGGGCAACAAAATGGCAAATGAAATTTAATGTGGATACATTTAAAGCAATGCACATTGGAAAAAATAACCCCAACTGTACATACAATATGATGGGGGCTAATTTAGCTACAACTAATCAGGAAAAAGATCTTGGAGTCATCGTGGACAGTTCTCTGAAGATGTCCATGCAGTGTGCAGAGGTGGTCAAAAAAGCAAACAGGATGTTAAGAATCATTAAAAAGGGGATAGAGAATAAGAAGGAGAATATCTTATTGCCCTTATATAAATCCATGGTACATCCACATCTTGAATACTGCATACAGATGTGGTCTCCTCATCTCAAAAAAGATATACTGGCACTAGAAAAGGTTCAGAGAAGGGCAACTATAATGATTAGGGGTTTGGAACGGGTCCCATATGAGGAGAGATTAAAGAGGCTAGGGCTCTTCAGCTTGGAAAAGAGGATACTAAGGGGGGATATGATAGAGGTATATAAAATCATGAGTGATGTGGAGAAAGTGGATAAGGAAAAGTTATTTACTTATTCCCATAATACAAGAACTAAGGGTCCCCAAATGAAATTAATAGGCAGCAGGTTTAAAACAAATAAAAGGAAGTTTTTCTTCACACAGCGCACAGTCAACTTGTGGAACTCCTTACCTGAGGAGGTTGTGAAGGTTAGGACTATAACAGCATTTATAAGAGAACTGGATAAATTCATGGTGGTTAAGTCCATTAATGGCTATTAGCCAGGCTGGGTAAGGAATGGTGTCCCTCGCCTCTGTTTGTCAGAGGGTGGGGATGGATGGCAGGAGAGAGATCACTTGATCATTGCCTGTTAGGTTCACTCCCTCTGGGGCACCTGGCATTGGCCACTGTTGGTAGACAGGATACTGGGCTGGATGGATCTTTGGTCTGACCCAGGATGGCCGTTCTTATGTTCTTAAGCATACCTTTGAACAGAAGACTTCCTATTCTCAGAGGTGGTGAATATATTGATCTCTGGCCATCTCCAGCTCAGAAATATGCTGTGAAAATCCTGATAAAGTTTGTAGATGACACAAATATTGGGGGAGTGACATAATTGAAAGATTGAGAGAGAGAGAGATCGAGAGAGAGAGAGATTGATCCTGCCACGAGCACTGCCATCCCAGGGGTCCCTACTCAGGCCCAGAGTGGTTCCATGCCCCCCCAAACAGGGGCGGCTCTAGGCATTTTGCCACCCCAAGCATGGCAGGCAGGCTGCCTTCAGTGGCTTGCCTGCGGGAGGTCCCCGGTCCCGCGGATTCAGCGGCACGCCTGCGGGAGGTCCTCCGAAGCTGCGGGACCAGCAGACCCTTTGCAGGCATGCTGCTGAAGGCAACCTGCCTGCTGCCCTCGCGGCGACCAGTAAAGCGACCCCCGTGGCTTGCCACCCCAAGCACGCGCTTGGCGTGCTGGTGCCTGGAGCCGCCCCTGCCCCCAACCCCCACCTAAGTGCAGGCAATGGCTGGGTACTAGCTGTGAAACCTGCAGGCTAGAGGCACAACACACTTCTCTTCTAATCCTGGCTCCTCTGCCATGCTGTGCCCAGGGAGCAGCTTGCTTTTTCTCAGAGCAAACCCCCATGCAGCTCCCCCAGGAGCCAGTGATAAGGAGCACCAGCCCTTTCCCCTGGGCTCTATCACCAGTGGCAGCTGGTATATAGAGTGTGTTGGCGCACCACCCCACCAAATTAGACAAGCGCACACAAGTGTGTGTCACTAGATATGAATCTCAAACACAGCAGGTCTGTAGCAAATGTATCACATGCTGCTATGTTTGCAATTCATATTTAGCAGCAGGGCATCTTCCCCACCGCCCCTGAGCCCGTGCACAGGCTGCGCAGTCAAGGTCATAAGAACAGCGAGACTGGGTCAGACCAAAGGTGCATCTAGCCCAGTATCCTGTCTACCGACAGCAGCCAATGCCAAGTGCCCCAGAGGCAATGAACAGAACAGGGAATCATCAAGTGATCCAGCCCATCACCCATTCCCAGCTTCTGGTAAACAGAGGCTAGAGACACCATCCCTGCCCAACGTGGCTAATAGCCATCGATGGACTTGTCCTCCATTACTTTAGCTAGTTCTTTTTTGAACCCCGTTACAGTCTTGGCCTTCACAATATCCTCTGGCACAGAGTTCCATAGTTTGACTGTGTGAAGAAATACTTCCTTTTGTTTGTTTTAAACCTACTGCCCATTCATTTCATTTGGTGACCCCTAGTTCTTGTGTTATGGGTAGTAAACAACACTTCCTTATCTACTGTCTCTGCACCAGTCATGACTTTATAGACCTCTATCATATCCCCCTGTAAGTGGGCACAGACTCACCCGACAGCGCCTCCTTCTGGTTATCTCTGGGAATTAGCTCTTTGACCCAGGAGTGCCCTCTGTCAGCCGGTGATCCGCTACCACTGCTGGGCCCCATGTCCCTCCCTGGACTCCGGTGCCCTGTTATCTGGGGTGCTGCCCCCTGGCAGTACCCCACAGTTCTGGGTCTCCCCTCCCCAGGGGAACCCCCACCCACTATCCCCACTTCACCTCAGTCTTGGCTACTGCCCAGGCTCCATCTGGCCCCCATTCACTGGGGCAGACTGCAGTATAAGCCACTCATCACAGGCAAAGGGGTTCAGACCTGCTGCCTCTGGCTACCCATGGGCTGCCCCTGCAACCCAGTACCTAATAGGCCATACCAGGCCTGCAGCCTGGGGCTTTCCTAGGCCAGAGCTCCCTGGCTCCCTTGGCCTTTCCCCAGCCCTGCTCCACTCCAGAAAGCTGGTTAACGACTCTACAGCCAGGCCCTTCTCTCCCCAAACACAGAGACAGACTGCTGAGCTCCTGGCTCCCAGCCTCTTCTATAGGGCCAGCTGAGACCTGATTGGGGCATGGCCCAGCTGCGGCTGCTTCCCCAATCAGCCCAGATTTACTGGTACCTGCCCCCCCTCAGGGCAGGAGCAGGTAACCACCCCACTACACCTCCGTTAGTGGTCTCTGTTCCAAGATGAAAAGTCCAAGTCTTATTAATCTTGCCTCATATGAAAGCTGTTCCATACCCTTAATAATTTTGTTTTGCCCTATTCTGAACATTTTCCAATTCCAATATGGGGCGACCACATCTGCACGCAGTATCAAGATGTGGGCATATTATGGATTTACATAGAGGCAATATGATATTTTCTGTCTTACTATCTATCTTTCCTAATGACTCCTAACATTCTGTTTGCCTTTTTGGCTGCTGCTGCACATTGAATGGATCTTTTCAGAGAACTGTCCACAATGACTCCAAGATCTTTTTCTTGAGTAGTAACAGCTAATTTAGACCCTGTCATTTTATATATTGTGGCAAATTGCCGGTACTGTTATTCTGGGTATTGCGCTCTCTCTCTTCTTTGGGGAAGGTTCAGGGCACCATTGCTTGCCTCTGAACCGATATTTTTAATTACCCCACTAGTGTCCTTGAGGAGTGGAGTGGAGAGGGAGGGAGGCACATGGGCCCACCCTCTTCTCCAGATCCCAACCCAGGGGCCCTGAGGTTAGTGGTGAACCACTTGTACTGGTGGTTCCTTCCCCTGGGTTACTTCCCTCTCCTGCCCTTCAGCTTGTGCAGGGGCTTCTTGCCCTCCTTCTACACAAGCCAGGTGCCCCTTACCTAGGGTTTTTTGGACTTGTCAGCCTACCACAGCACTCTTCCAAACTTTCCTTTTGTCTCTCTTCAAAACTGTTCTCTGCTTCAACTCCTTCAAACTGCTCTCTGCGCCAACCAAACCTTCCTGCTCCAACAACCCACACTGTTTGACCTGAAGCAGGGGGGTTTATTTCATGTGACTCACTGCTGGTGCTCTAGTTAATCTATAGCAAACCTTCCTCCCCTTGCAGGGAATAAGGCTCCCTGCTAACACTCTCCTGCTGCCCTCTGGCCATGCTGTATCACAATATGTATAGTTGGGATTATGTTTTCCAATGTTCATTACTTTGCATTTATCAACATTGAATTTCATCTGCCATTTTGTTGCCCAGTCACCTAGTTTTCAGAGATCCTTTTGTAGCGCTTCACAGTCTGCCTGGGACTTAACTATCAAGTAGTTTTGTATCATCTGCAAATTTTGCCACCTCACTGTTTACCCCTTTTTCCAGATCATTTATGAATATGTTGAACAGGATTGATCCCAGTACAGAGCCCTGGGGGGGGCACCACTATTTACCTCTCTCTATTCTGAAAACTGACCATTTATTCCTACCCTTTGTTTCCTTTCTTTTAACCAGTTACTGATCCACGAGAGGACCTGCCCTCTTATCCCCGACAGCTTACTTTGCCTAAGAGTCTTTGGTGAAGGATCTTATCAAAGGCTTTCTGAAAATGTCTGGCAGTATGTGAAGCAGTGGAGGTTTCCTAAGGGGTTTGGGATGCTGGATTCAACCCACAAGCCATAGGCTGTGGTGGCTGTAGAGTGTTGCATCTAACTGCCCCTTGTAGACCCTGCTGGCGAACTAGGGACCTTTTAGAGCACAGCAGCAGGGACTGCACATGGCAGTAAGGGACCAGCAGGGTCTATATGTGGCTGTTAGAGAACTAGGGATCTTTTAGAGCAGCGTTTCTCAAACTGGGGCTTGTAAGACTATTGTTTGGGGGGCAGGGGTCATGATAGCAGTGGCTGCTGGCTGGGTGCCCAGCTCTAAAGGCAGTGCCGCCACCAGCAGCATCATAGAAGTAAGGTTTGCGGGGGAGGGGGGTCATCACAGCCTAAAATATTTCCATGGGGGTCCCAGCAAAAAAAAGTGTGAGAACCCCTGTTTTAGAGCTTGCCAGCAGAGTCCACATGCAGCAGTTAGAGAGCTAGAGACCTTTTAGAGTGCACAAGCAGGGTCTGTGTGTGGCAGTTAGAGCACAGCACTTTAGCGGGTGCTATAGCTTACATCTCCAGGCACTGGCGCAGACTCCAGTACCTGGATAGGTCCAAGGGCAGAATGGGGTGTGTGTGGCCATAATGAGAGTGGAGGTGGGAGAGGTCTTGGCCCATCCCAGCCTATGAGAGGAGAGGGGAGGGCAGCTGGGAGCCTTTCTCCGTCCCACTGGAGATGCCCACACCTCTCACCCAGTGCTGCGAGGTGCTCAGCAGTGGGTAGGTATGGAGGAAGCTGGGATGCTGTAGCCAGGCAGGGGAGTGCAGGGGCTGAAGCTGCTGGAAGCCGAGGGCAGAGCTGAAGTGATGTCAGAACTCTGGTAGAAGGACAGCGGGACAATAGAGCACCTCGGAGGGAGCAGGAGCTGGGCACAGGTAGGGGGAGGCAGGGCTGGGACAGGCTGTCCAGGGAGTCACCCCCTGCTCTACTGCCCCATCTTCCTCCCAGCTCCTCCCCACTCCTCACCCCACTTGCCCCAATTTATCCGTCCCCCTCTCTCCAGGCTCAGCTGCTCAGCTGGGGAAGGACAGAGCCATGTTCCCAGGCTTAACGGGGCGATGGCATGATCAAGCCCATCTGAGCTGGAAATAGCGTCCCCCCAGCTGAGTGCCAGCCATGATCCCCGTCCCAGGGCAATCCCAGGAGAGCCTGGCCAACCCCCACTCCCATTGCCATGAGTGCAGCAGTGTCCTCCTGTGCTGGGCACAGACAGGCCATTTACACCTCTGAGCCAGGCCCCAGGTCCCTTCTGTTGCCTGGACACCAGACCACGCAGCCCTGACCCAGCCGCAAGTGCGCCTGTTAGATAGGGCGGGGGAGGAGGGGCTGCCACTCCCCTGGGTTTCATACAGGAGGTGGGCTCCCAGGTGGAGCTCTTAACTGCACAGTATTAGTGTGGAATGTGAGTTGTGCAGAGAGGTGCTTCTCCCAGCTTGTGTCCCTGGAGCAGGGAGTCACAGAGGCAGGGTGATTAAAATCAGAAAAGGCTGGTAAATTAATGAAGGATCTGGAAGTCATCAGATGAACCTGTAAAACAGGAATCCCTCTGTGGGTGGAGGTGGTGGTGATGGTGGTGGGAGGTGGTGTTGAAGAGAGAACGCAGGGGACTCAGAAGAAATACCCCCAAGCCCTCTGAGCCAGGGTTACATTCAGAAAAGAGGCAGATGTGAGGGCCATAAGTGAAAAGAAGGGGCCAAAACCCAGGGAAGGGATGTTAGTGGTACAGAGAAGTACCCACTCTACCTGTGGTACTTATGCGGCCCCATCACCATAGTATCTGAGTAAGGTAAGGAGGGATTTTTATGCTACCGGTAGCTGTATATTTATGACAGGGCATAATGTAGCTAAGCCCCCGTGGGGTTCCTGTGAGGACAAGACACCATGGTGGGTGCTCCAGTGTTTGGCCTAGGCCCAATTCCCAGCCTGTGGGGCACCAGCCGCCTCCAGGGGAGATGCTTCCCTGCTCCCCTCCCCGCAGCTGCTCTGCTGCCTCCTCTGTGGGCGGAGGCTGAGCCCACCTGGGCAGGACCCAGCTGCCATTTGAATCTGTCTCCAGGGTTATGGCAGCCAGGTTACCATCATGCAACATGCCAGCAGAAACTAGGGGCCTGCAGCAGGCACGGCCTGCGTTCAGTACCTTCCGTTCCAGCCCTTTGCCTTGACCGGCTCCAGCCCCTTCTCTGGGCCTCTCGCTTTCTCCTTTACATGGAGGCTCAGCTTCCTTGCCCAGCCATGTGGCCCCTCTGCCCGACAGACACAAATTGCTGTGACCCAATGCCAATGTGCCTCTTCTGGGGAACTTTAACAGCTCCTTATAACTATTCTAAGCTAAGAAAGCCTGAGTTAAACTGGAGTTAAGGTTGAGAGTATGTATCATTAATGTAAGGGTCGAAAATAGTGCAGGGGTGCTGAGGTTATCCAAAACCAAGAATACAAACAAAGGAAACTGAGCGTTAAGGTGTTTCACGGAAGAAATCCACACATGGTAAAGTAAGAATTTGGTGCACAATTAAGGCACCAAACAACTTTAACTCTGCCCTGTCCTGACACCATACAATAATCATATGATAATGATTAAGGCATTTTAGAAGATCAGGTGAAGTTGATTTTTAAAGACTCATTAGGGGGTTTTCATCCTTTTTCATCTCCTTGGTGCAAGGCAGGGCCAAGCTAGGGAGTGAGGCTCAGGGGGAGACACCAATGTATAGCTGGAGGTGGGAAGTCAGAGAACCCTTGTAATCATGCAGGGCAGGAGTAGCAGCAAAACTCTGGATGCTTGTGCCATCCTCCAGGTGGACCGAGCCACACATGGGCACATAGCTGAGTCAACTGCCATAACTGCCAACCCCAAAGGTTCACATATCATGAATCAGGTCCCCCAAAATCATGAGATTGGCTAGAAAAACATGGGATATTTTACTACCATATTTCAGGCTTTGTTTATTTGTGTTTGGTTTCGGAGCCTTTAATGGTGATGTTTTCAAGCTTTTCTCTGCAACATGGAGACTAGAAGCTCTTCAAAAAGCAAGCTGAGATTCTCACATCATTACAGCATTTCAGGAGGTGTGGCTTTAAGAAAGACACCTAATATTGGGAAATGTGCACTATAATTGCAGGAATTGGCAGTACTGCACTTTCTCATCTCTAGAGATGTTCTCACGGTCCTGGCCAGGGTACTGTTTGGTGTCTTGGTGAAGGAGCTTATTCCTGTTGTAGGAGAGCAGCTACTGATCCTCCCCCTGCGCCGAGCAGTATTAATCCTAGCTGGCCTGCTATGCTCTTGCTGCACAGAGCCTGATCTGAGCTCGAAGTCCTGTTGCAGTGTTATAGTTTGCTCTGAAATGGAGCCCTGGTTCGGCAGCGCTTCCCCAGTGACTGTGAGCTGTGTGGTGCGCCTGGAGCTCTGTGCCCTGTGCTCACCTGTGCAAGGGGAAAGCCTGAGACTCCTCTCCCTCAGGTTCCCCTGACGTTGCCTTGCCAAAGGAAGCAGAGTTCCATGTGCTGGGTGAGCCCTGCGCCCCCAGATGTGAGCCCGGCACTGCAGCTCTTCAGCTGCTGGGGGCAGTAGAGTCAGCCTCTTGGGCTCTCTGGGAGTTCGGTTCATGTCCAGGCCAAGGAGTTGGTAGAGAGGAGCAGGCAGTGTGAAGGAAGCCCCTGGAGTTGATGGGGCTGGTTCAGGCACTCAGAACCTGCGGCCCTGCACTGCTCTGTGTGGGGTGGTAAGTGAGCCTGGTTCGGGGCCTTTGCCCCTGAGCTGAATGCTGGTACATGGTGCCTAGTGTCCCATCCCCCTGTCGAGAGCCGTTGGTGACTTGAGGGGAGGGCTGTGCTGTATAATAGTCTCTGGGCACTCTGCTCTTTCTTCCCTAGCTCTGACTTCCTGCACACAGAATACCTGGATGAGCCTGTTGGAGCTTTAAGTGGCTGGGAGACCACATCAGCAACCTGATTTGCTTGGGAGCCACCCAGAGAAGAGTGGGAGAGCAGAGAGGACACGTTGCTGTGCTAGTGTCAGGGTAAGTGTTTGTGGAAGTGAGTTTGAGATGGCTGCCAGTTGTGCTGGCTCTTGCTGGTGAGTGTAGTAGGAGGAGAGCCTGAGTCATAATCCTTTGTATCAGAGGCCTGGTGTGACGTTGCACTCTATAATGTTTTATGGAAATATGCTTATGAGTGTGAATATGATTGGAATATGCTTTATACAAAAGGTCTCTTGTGAGGTATCATTACCAGGGCCGCCCGGAGGATTCAGAGGGCCTGGAGCAAAGCAATTTTGGGGGCCCCTTCCATAAAAAAAAAGTTGCAATATTATAGAATACTATATTCTCGTGGGGGCCCCTGCAGGGCCCGGGGCCTGGGGCAAATTTCCCCACTTCCCCCCCCCCCCACCACCACCACAGGCAGCCCTGATCATTACAAAGCTTATAATCTACTGAGTTTGGTCATTCTATTTGTATGAATGTATCATCCTTGTATCTGAAGCTAGAAATATGAAGTATGACCCTGAGGTCCTATTGTAATTATGCAAAGTGTTGGCTATTAATGGTGGTTTAGAATCTCGATAGCGCCCATTGACTAGGACAAATGGTTGTAAATGGTTTATTTAGCTGCAAGCTTTCCTCTATACGTGTCTGCCAGCCCAAGGGTAATGAAGAATGAAGTCTTACCGTGACATGTGACAATGTCACATGATACTGGACTCCATCTTAAGCCTGGTGCTTTTCTATTTAGAAGGAGGGGTGGGGACCCAGAGAGACACAGGATTTCTGCCTTGTGCCAAAGCTATAAAAGGGGGTGGAGCAGGACAAAGGGGGGCCCAGTCATGAAAAAGCCCCTGCTTTTCACCTAAGATGCCTGGTGGAACTAACAAGGACTTTACCAGGGGAAAGGATTGGGCCCAGACTAGGAAGGAGTCTAGTCTGTGAAAGAAGCTTAATGGAACATCTCTGAGGGTGAGATTTACCTGTGTTCAGTTTCTTAATGTATTAGGCTTAGACTTGCGTGTTTTGTTATATTTTGCTTGGTAACTTACTTTGTTCGGTCTCTTATTACTTGGAACCACTTAAATCCTACTTTTTATACCTTTGTTTATTGATAAACCCAGAGTAAGTGATTAATACCTGAGGAGCAAACAGCTGTTCATATCTCTCTATCACTGTTATAGAGGGTGGACAATTTATAAGTTTACCCTGTATGAGCTCTAGGAGTTGGAGCATCCTCAGCAATAGCTTTGAGCTATTATTCAAATCTCAGGCTTTATGATAAAAGTGTTCCATGTAAGCTTTTGTAATCAAGATGCAAAAGAGCTAATGAAAGCACAGCCTGAGACTGGCTGCTACCAGCCACCCAACGAGATTGCTGCTGCATTTTTAAAAGGGCAAAGTAACAAGAGGCAGGTGGAGGCTGGGAACCAAAAAATCCTGTTCCATTTAGTGTCCACCTGAGAATCAGTCCAGGTCTACCCTGAGCCCAGTGCACACTGGGACAGGACTTTTGGGGCATTGTTAGCGCTGAGCAGGTTGGCCTGAGGATGTGTTCTGCATTTTGCTGCTGAGTTTCAGTCTATTAGATGCTGTTTAATAGGTTTTGCTCAACAGGAGCACTTATCTCCACTTGAACTCAGAGTGGAGTGGGGATCAGCAGGATCACAGAATCATAGAATATCAGGGTTGTAAGGGACCTCAGGAGGTCATGTAGTCCAACCCCCTGCTCAAAGCAGGACCAATCCCCAACTAAATCATCCCAGCCAGGGCTTTGTCAAGCCTGACCTTAAAAACCTCTAAGGAAGGAGATTCCACCACCTCCCTAGGGAACCCATTCCAGTGCTTAACCACTCTGAGTGAAAAAGTTTTTCCTAATATCCAACCTAAACCTCCCCCTCTGCAACTTGAGACCATTACTCCTTGTTGTCATCTGCTACCACTGAGAACAGTCTAGATCCATCCTCTTTGGAACCCCCTTTCAGGTAGTTGAAAGCAGCTATCAAATCCCCCCTCATTCTTCTCTTCCGCAGGCTAAACAATCCCAGTTCCCTCAGCCTTTCCTCATAAGCCATGTGCTCCAGCCCCTTAATCATTTTTGTTGCCCTCCACTGGACTCTTTCCAATTTTTCCACATCCTTCTTGTGGTGTGGAGCCCAAAACTGGACACAATACTCCAGATGAGGCCTCACCAATGTCGAATAGACGGGAATGACCACATCCCTTTATCTTCTGGCAATGCCCCTACGTATACCGCCCCAAATGCTCTTAGCCTTCCTGGCAACAAGGAAACATTACGAAACATGGCTTTGCGAACAGGGGCTGCTAACAGGGAGTTTCGCAAGGGAGTTCTCCAGGTGAAGGAGGAGCAAATACAGCACCCTTGAGGTAAGTGACTGTCTGTAGTCTGTTTGTTTGTGTTTGGGGGTTACTTGCTGTTTGTGTTTGTCAGTCTGTTTGGTTGTTTGAAGGATCGTGTGCTGTGGCTGGCAGTTTGAAGCTGTGAGCTTCAAAGGAAGGTCTGAAAGCTAGATGCCTCTGGTAATTGGCTGAGCCTTCATGAGTGGGCGGGGCATTCACACAGGCCAGGGCTTTATAAAGTAGTGCACAAGCGACCAGGGAGCTTTGTGACCAGGGGCTGCTAACAGGGAGTTTCGCAAAGGAGTTTGGAAGGGGAGTGGGAAGGGAGCGGGGATCCCTTGACGGTCCTATCTGTTTCCCTTTATTCCCCTTAAAACCTGTAAACCAAACGACTTTAAAAACTTTGTGCTTTAAACAACCCTTTCATTAACTAGGAGACAGTGCAGGCAGAAGCCCAGCTGCAGAGTGGGGGCTATCCAGTTTATTGCGCTGAGTGCAGCATGTATGATTACCTGCCCTGTGGATGGGCTAGAAGTCTAAATAAGCTGGGTGAACTAGAGTGCCTTGTGATAAAGGAGGATATTGATATAACAGGCATCACAGAAACCTGCTGGACAGAGAGCAATCAATGGGACACAATCATTCCAGGGTACAAAATATATCAGAAGGACAGAACAGGTCATGCAAGGGGGGAGTGGCACTATATGTGCTAGAAAATGTAGAATCAAATGAAGTAAAAATCTTAAGTGAATCCACATGTTCCATAGAATCTCTATGGATAGAAATTTCATGCTCTAATAAGAATAACACATTAGGAATCTATTATTGACCACCTGACCAGGATAGTGATAGTGATGATGAAATACTAAGGGAAATTAGAGAGGTTATCAAAATTAAGAACTCAATAATAGTGGGGGATTTCAATTATCCCTATATTGACTGGGAACATTTCACTTCATGATGAAATGCAGAGAGAAAATCTCTCGATACTTTAAATGACTGCTTCATGGAGCAGCTGGTACAGGAACCCACAAGGGGAGAGGCAACTCTAGATTTAGTCCTGAGTGGAGCGCAGGAGCTGGTCCAAGAGGTAACTATAGCAGGACCGCTTGGAAATAGTGACCCTAATACAATAGCATTCAACATCCCTGTGGTGGGACGAACATCTCAACAGACCAACACTATGGCATTTAATTTCAAAAGGGGGAACTATGCAAAAATGAGGGGGTTAGTTAAACAGAACTTAAAAAGTACAGTGACTAAAGTGAAATCCCTGCAAGCTGCATGGGTGCTTTTTAAAGACACCATAATAAAGGCCCAACTTAAATGTATACCCCAAATTAAGAAACACAGTAAAAGAACTAAAAAAGAACCACTGTACTTAACAACCATGTAAAAGAAGCAGTGAGAGATAAAAAGACTTCCTTTAAAAAGTGGAAGTGAAATCCTATTGAGGCAAATAGAGAGGGGAATAAACACTGCCAAATTAAGTTCAAGAATGTAATAAGAAAAACCAAAGAGGAGTTTGAAGAACGGCTAGCCAAAAACTCCAAAAGGTAATAAAATGTTTTTTAAGTACATCAGAAGCAGGAGGCCAGCTAAACAACCAGTGGGGCCCCTTGAGGATCGAGATGCAAAAGGAGCGCTTAAAGATGATAAAGTCACTGCAGAGAAACTAAATGGATTCTTTGCTTCGGTCTTCACGGCTGAGGATGTTAAGGAGATTCCCAAACCTGAGCCGGCTTTTGTAGGTGACAAATCTGAGGAACTGTCACAGATTGAAGTGTCACTAGAGGAGGTTTTGGAATTAATTGATAAACTTAACATTAACAAGTCACCGGGACCAGATGGCATTCACCCAAGAGTTCTGAAAGAACTCAAATGTGAAGTTGCGGAACTATTAACTAGGGTTTGTAACGTGTCCTTTAAATCAGCTTCTGTACCCAGCGACTGGAAGATAGCTAATGTAACACCAATATTTAAAAAGGGCTCTAGAGGTGATCCTGGCAATTACAGACTGGTAAGTCTAACGTCGGTACTGGGCAAATTAGTTGAAACAATAGTTAAGAATAAAATTGTCAGACACATAGAAAAACAAACTGTTGAGCAACAGTCAACATGGTTTCTGTAAAGGGAAATTGTGTCTTACTAATCTATTAGAGTTCTTTGAAGGGGTCAACAAACATGTGGACAAGGGGGATCCAGTGGACATTGTATAATTAGATTTCCAGAAAGCCTTTGACAAGGTCCCTCACCAAAGGCTCTTAAGTAAATTAAGCTGTCATGGGATAAAAAGGAAGGTCCTTTCATGGATTGAGAAGTGGTTAAAAGACAGGGAACAAAGGGTAGGAAGAAATGGCAAATTCTCAGAATGGAGAGGGGTAACAAGTGGTGTTTCCAAAGGGTCAGTCCTCAGACCAATCCTATTCAACTTATTTATAAATGATCTGGAGAAAGGGGTAAACAGCGAGGTGGCAAAGTTTGCAGATGATACTAAATTGCTCAAGATAGTTAAGACCAAAGCAGACTGTGAAGAACTTCCAAATGATCTCACAAAACTAAGTGATTGGGCAACAAAATGGCAAATGAAATTTAATGTGGATAAATGTAAAGTAATGCACATTGGAAAAAATAACCCCAACTATACATACAACATGATGGGGGCTAATTTAGCTACAACAAGTCAGGAAAAAGATCTTGGAGTCATCGTGGATAGTTCTCTGAAGACGTCCACGCAGTGTGCAGAGGTGGTCAAAAAAGCAAACAGGATGTTAAGAATCATTAAAAAGGGGATAGAGAATAAGACTGAGAATATATTATTGCCCTTATATAAATCAATAGTACGCCCACATCTCGAATACTGCATACAGATGTGGTCTCCTCATCTCAAAAAAGATATACTGGCACTAGAAAAGGTTCAGAGAAGGGCAACTATAATGATTAGGGGTTTGGAACGGGTCCCATATGAGGAGAGATTAAAGAGGCTAGGACTCTTCAGCTTGGAAAAGAGAAGACTAAGGGGGAATATGATAGAGGTATATAAAATCATGAGTGATGTGGAGAAAGTGGATAAGGAAAAGTTATTTACTTATTCCCATAGTACAAGAACTAGGGGTCACCAAATGAAATTAATGGGCAGCAGGTTTAAAACAAATAGAAGGAAGTTCTTCACACAGCGCACAGTCAACTTGTGGAACTCCTTACCTGAGGAGGTTGTGAAGGCTAGGACTATAACAGCGTTTAAAAGAGAACTGGATAAATTCATGGTAGTTAGTCCATAAATGGCTATTAGCCAGGCTGGGTAAGGAATGGTGTCCCTAGCCTCTGTTTGTCAGAGGATGGAGATGGATGGCAGGAGAGAGGTTACTTGATCATTACCTGTTAGGTTCACTCCCTCTGGAGCACCTGGCATTGGCCACTGTTGGTAGACAGGATACTGGGCTGGATGGACCTTTGGTCTGACCCGGTATGGCCATTCTTATGACTCATATCCAGCTTCTCGTCCAGTGTAACCCCTAGTTCTTTTCTGCAGAACTGCTGCCTAGCCATTCGGTCCCCAGCCTGTAGCAGTGCATGGGATTCTTCCGTCCTAAGTGCAGGACTCTGCACTTGTCCTTGTTGAACCTCATTAGATTTCTTTTGGGCCAATCTTCTAATTTGTCTAGGTACCTCTGTATGCTATCCCTACCCTCTGGCGTATCTACGACTCCTCCCAGTTTAGTGTCAACTCCTCTCAGTTTAGGATGACTGAAATGGGAATCCTCTCACCACATGCCCCAATGGCCATAGAAGAAACTTGACCATGAGCTTGCACACATTTCCTACTTGAGCCAGCAAACAAAAGTGAGTGGCTAGAACTCCTAGATCCTTGCTAGAAGAGCAACCCATGCAGCTCTCCATGGTTTGCAGTGAGTCATCCCAGCACTGATGCAGTGGGACTGGGATCTTTGGTTTCTCAGCAAAATACAGACTTGACAAACATTCTCTCTATCTAATTGTTTGTGACATGTCCGCGGTTCATTGTGCAGAGCGGGGCCATCACACAGAGACACTCACATGGTATGGCACGCATGTGTCATCCACAATGACGGGCCTGCAATTCATGTTTTCCACCCCTGGGCCCAAGGTTAGGAGTGGCCCTAGCTGTTTTGCCAGCCAAGGCAGAAAATGTTTCCAAAGTTTTTGGCCCCACCTCTCCCGAGAAACCAAGCGAGCGCACACACACACACACACACACACACACACACACACACACACACACACACACACACACACACACACACACACACACACATACAGCCAGCCAGCCAGCCAGCCAGCCGGAGGGGAGCCAAAAAAAAAGGGGCAGTTTTGTGCCCCCTGGAAGTTAGTACCGAAGGCAACTGCCCTTCTTGCCCACCTCTAGAACCAGCTGTGCCCACTGAGGTGCCTGAATGTTCAGTCTCTAGATGGCTCAGTAACAGCATAGCAGTGTTGAATGGATCTCCCACCTGCATCAGGGAGCAGCAGAGGAGAAAGGCTCCAGAAATGGGTTGTAATTCAGCTCAGGTTGTTTATTGGGGTGTCAGGTACAGGTAACACTGCAGGCACCTCTAAGATCTAATCACACCTGGCAAGCTCATGTCTCACCAGGGATAGATTTGTCCGTCCCAGCCCACGAAGGAACCATTCTCCTTCTCAGAGAACGTGGAAAGCATCTTCAGGATTGCTCGAGTGGTTTCCTCCACGGTCTGTGGGGCCTGTAGGGTTAAAGTGATGCTGTTAGGTAGGGCAAAACTGCATCTTTCAGGCCATTGTTACTGTGACACCCTGGCACCCCAATATTCACCACTGTCATGTAATCAGGATATGTTTTGTACTACGTATGCTTTGTGATTCTTATTGTTCTAAGTCTTGATCTGCTAGATGTTAATATCTCGTTGGAGTGTATGTGCTATCGTCGTATGTGAAGTTACAAAGTTTGGCTGTGTACATGTCGCTGAAACATGTTGTGCGGTTGAAAACACCCACAAGCAGCCTTTCAGCTGCAATAGTAAAAAGGCCAAACAATGTTAATGGCTTACTGAGGAAATGCACACAAGCACAAGGATTACCCCAGGAACTGTGAACAAAAGAAACCTCTCAGAGATAGCACGACACAATGGGAACTGTTTGACCCAGATCACAGCAAAAGAGCTTTCCAGCAAGTGGGAAGCAGATATAAAAGGGGGAAAATAAGATCATGATGGGACCTCACTCTCCTGACAACACACCTGGGAACACCTGAGGAACAAAGACTGAACAGGGAGGAAATGATGGTTCCCAGGCTTGAGGGATTTCTAGCCTGTGTATGAAAACTTGGGAAACCCAAGCTGCAAAGCCAAGGCAGCTTGTGCCTTAGGAATCTGCCAACCTGTTTATCACGCAGGGTGAGAATTTGCTAATTCATATCCTACCTTTCTAGTACTGTATATTAAGCTCAGTTTGCAGTTTTGTTTATTTACTAGGTAATCTGCTTTGAGCTGTTTGCTATCACTTATAATCACTTAAAGTCTACCGTTTTGTAGTTAATAAACTTGTTTTCTGTTTAATCCAAACCAGTGTGCATTTGACTAAGGTGTCTGGGGAAAATCTCAGCTTGGTTTTCACCAGTGTGCATGGTCCTCTTCACATTGAGAGAGAGGCGGACCGGGTGTTAAACCCATATAGTGGCCAGATTTGACCAGGGCAGGATGTACTGCTCCGGGGCCTAGGCTGGGAAGCTGGTGGTTAGAGACCCTGCCTGTGACTGCAGCTGGGTGTGTCCCTACCTGTGTGAATGCTGGTGAAAGTGCAGGCTGGAGGGCTTTGCAACTTGTCACAGCAGCACAGTGTGAGAGGGAGCCCAGGCTGGTGGATCAGAGGCTCAGTGGTACCCCAGTTCCAGGTAGCACCCCGGGGGGAACTCATTACAGTTACTATGTTTCTAGCAGTGGGTGTATTCAGGACCAAGTCTCCTCCCTCAACATATCATCCTCTTAGCTTCAGTAGGGTCTTCAGGCTAAGTTGTCTTTGCAGATATTTGTACAATGCCTACCACAATGGGACTGTGGGCTCTGTGCTACCAAAATACACGAATAAATAATAATGTACTAAAATGAGAGTTGATGTTCCTCACACTCGTGCATTTATAGTCTTATCAAAACCCCATAGCTGTCAATGGGAGTCTTTCCATTGGCCTCAGTGGGGTTTGGATCAGTCCCATAGAATCATCCCAAAGCATTAAAGGCCTTTGCAGTAAAGCAGTATGACTAATTTTGTATACGCTATTTATGGATCACTTCTGGCGTGGCACATGGCAATGCTTAACTGCGTCCAGTAAGAAGACTCAGTCACACCTGGGCAAAGAGGGGTACAATGTTAGCGTTCTGATGTGGTAGTTATCAATGCCCACTTTGCACTGGTACAAATGTGCAAGGTGCAGGGCAGTGGCAAATCAGGCCCACTCTATCCAGATTAAACTGCAGGGGGAGTTTAGCTCAGCTGAATGTACTTCCCCCGCACATTGGACTTTAGCCAGGACATTGCAGCTCTAGAAATCAGTGGGAGTTAGGTGCCCAAATACCTCTGAGGATCTGGGCCCTTGTGGCCAACCCCCCTGGCTCTTGCACACTGTGCTGTGGGTTGTCTAGAGGAGAGAGGAGGAAACTGGGCTTTGCAGGGGAACGCAGGGGTCAGGAGCTGGGGGAAACAGGCCAGTATGCTTTGTCTGCTTTGTGCTGCTCCCAAGTGGGGTAAAGCAGGCAGAGTGTACTGGTGAATCTGGCCATCAGAGGTAAAATGACGAGAAGATTTCAGGTGGCTACATATCTTCAAATCATAGAAATCTCATCACAGGGTGACTTTCTCTGGGTTTATGTTTATATATGAAAATTCTAGTAATTTAACAAACCAAACAGAATTCCCAAACAAAAGCCACATTAAACTGGAAATACGGTTATGGTTATAGTAACTTTAACCATAATTTTTATTTCCTGGGTTCGTAATGTTTGTTTTGGGGATAATTACAACATCCCTGGAATGGTTTACCCTTATAGTATTGATACGTATTCCAGTCTTCCCTCCAGTTTAATGTAGTTGCGATCTGAGTGTACAGATGAGTCTATGGCAGAACCAAGAGTGTAAGGCCTCCCTGATGTACTGTGGATGGAAGTGGCCAGTCACCCTAACCAAGGGATTATAAACGTGTTATGACCCCTACCTTTTCTGTTCCCATTCTGGTTTTCACCCAGCCAGGGTGGATAGAAGTGCAGAGAATCCCATAGTCTTTGTACTCCAAGGACTGGCACTTGCTGACCATGTTCAGAGCAGCCTGTGGGTGGGACACTCCATGAGCAGAGATAAGAGCACAGGACAGAGGGGCATCTTCCCTACAGGACATGACCCCTCAACCCCACAATACTGATATGCAAGGGTGGAGGGGGAGTCATCTGGGCTGACAGGAGAGGAGATAAATAGCACTGGGCGGAATGTACGGAGCTTCACACATAAGCAGTACTGCTGAACTAAAGGGCAGCTCCCACTTCACTCAATGGACAAACCCAGCTCAGCTGCTCGGGGTGACAGATAAGGTTACAACTCTGACTGAAGCTATTCCGGGAGGTTTTTCTCCCCAACATTACATGATGTCATTTTCTTAAAATATCCTATTCAAATCTCTTGGATTGCTTTCAATAGTCACTGGAAGATCAACGCTGATTCTGGGAGACTCCAGGCCCATCCTGGAGGGCTGGCAACTCTAGCAACAGATCAAAAGAAAACTGCCCACCTCACAATAAATCTTCAATCTTTCCTGCCCCTGAGTAAAGGGTACAAGGCTGTGAGATACCAAATCCCCAAAATCTCTGGTTTTATCCTTTTATAGCCTGGAATGCTCAGCCAAGCTGAAACCAGGAGACCCAATTCTGGTAAAACGAAAGGAGGAAAATCCTTGGCTAAGCCCAGCTGTTGGCACTGGCTGTATCTGCACCTTGAGATCCTACACAGCTGAGACTCATCGAGGGGTTCAGTACACAAGGAACATGGCACCAGCAGCTGGTTCCAAACCCAGCTGAATTCCTGTTACCCTTGTAGCAATAACATTCCCGGCAGTCTGAGAGAGGATCCCGCTGAACACAACCTTCCTCACTGCCCAGTGGCGACCAAAGCTGGATGAGCTTGGAAGCTGGTAATACATCCGGATCTCTGGTTTGTTGTTAAAGAGTAATTCTGGCTAAAGGTTGATTATAAAGGGGGAGATGCAGGGACACATGCACTGTTTCCTTAAATCTGTAGCAAGAAGCCAGGTAGGAGGGGGCTAAGGGAACAGGAGATCTGCATGGAAGCTGGTGGGGGAGTCCGAGGTGTTTAGAAGGAACAGCAGAGGAGGCACCTGTGTTGATACAAGGTAGGGGCTAGTTGTGCTGGAAGGGAGTGAGAGGGGTCCTGTATGGTACCTTGCTGCAGCGGTAGCTGAGTATTTTCCGGAATTCCCACACTGGAACTACTTCTATGGAAGCAGCTATGCTGGACATGTTGAGAATGGCGGCCTTGCTGCAGCTCAGCCCTGTCTGGGTGCTCTGCTGGGCAGCCTTCTTCAGCAATGGCAGGAACTCCTGAGGGAGATACCGATGACTGTGTTACGACAGGGGTGACACTGCTGTACCAGGGAAGGAGCCCATCAGTGATGTTAAGGGTCAGGGAGAGGGAGGCTCTGAAGGTGGAGTCTGATTCAGGCAGGTTGGTGCATCCCATAGTTCTTGGGAATATGATGACTGGGAAACTCTCCTATGGGTCAGAGTGTGCTCTCTCTGAAGGGAGCCTGCTCTGCTCCTTCACGAGAGGTGAGCCCTGCTGCAGGCACTAGCCCTGCACAATCCTTGTGCTCCTAGAGCACATGGTCTGGGCCTGTGCCCAGCCTCTGGGTAGGAGCATTTTTAATATGGAGAGATACCTATCTCATAGAACTGGAAGGGACCTTGAAAGGTCATCGCATCCAGTCCCCTGCCTTCATAGCAGGACCAAGTACCATCCCTGACAGATTTTTGCCTCAGATCCCTAAATGACCCCCTCAAGGATTGAGTTCACAACCCTGGTTTAGCAGGCCAATGCTCAAACCACTGAGCTATCCCTCCCCCGCCATCATGGGAAAGGGGCTCCTTGGCAGGGCACAACCAGGCCCTCACCCTTATGGCTGCATGGCCCTCTGGTACAGCCTTTGAACCAGAAGAGAACATGTGATTATACTGACTGAAGCACCAGGGGATAACAACCTACTACTGCGACCAGCTAGTGGAGTTATTTCATTAGCCCAAGTGGTAGAAAACTGCGCTTTGGTGCTCAAGGTTCAAATCCTGCTGGTGGGGATGTTAGAGAGTCTCCCTTGAGTCTGAAAATGCAGATCACCTTGTTTTTGAAAAATGAGTCAAAAATTTGCCCTAGCCAAGCATCTCAGCTCATTCCAGGGCAGTCTTGGCTCAGTGTCAAAGGAGTTTCCTGGCTGTTAGGTGCGTTCTTACCTGGCTCACCATCAGGGGCCCAACTGTGTTAGTTAGGTATACAATTGCCATGGTCTCAACATTCTCATTCTCCATGGTGGTTACCCGTTCAATGCCAGCGTTGTTTATCAGGAGATTCAGTCCAAGTCCTTGCACATGCTCCTCCACTCTCTGCGCAGCTGCCTTTATGCTGTTTGGATCTGTGACATCTACAGACAACACAGGGGATTCAGAAACATCCTTCTTATAGCAGCTCTGCCCTGTCTATCAGCTCTACCAGCCCATTCAGCTATTGACCCTGTCTTCAGTTGGCCAATGAAAGCAGCCTCGCTCACTTGCTTCTATCTCCCTCAAGCCCCTCTGGGAACTCTCCCACGCTGCCTCTGATTCCAAGGGCAGGGGGAAATCCCTTGAAATTTTTTTTAAAAATTGCTTAATCTCTTTGAACTGAATCCAGGAGAGCACCTTCCCTCTTATCCCATGGAAGCTTACTTTACGTAAGAATCTTTGGTGAGGAACCCTGTCAAAGGCTTTCTGAAAATCTAAGTACACTATATCCACTGGATCCCCTTGGTCCACATGCTTGTTGACCCCCTCAAAGTATTCTAATAGATTGGTGAGGCATGATTTCCCTTTACTAAAACCATGTTGATTCTTCAACAAATTATGTTCATCTATAGGTCTGACAATATTGTTCTTTATTATAGTTTCAACCAGTTTGCCTGGTACTGAAGTCAGGCTTACAGGCCTGTAATTGCCAGGATGACCTCTGGAGCCCTTTTTAAAAATTGGCATCACATTAGCTATCCTCCAGTCATCTGGTACAGAAGCTGATTTAAATGATAAGTTACAGACTACAGTTAGTAGTTCTGCAATTTCACGTTTGAGTTCCTTCATAACTCTTGGGTCAATACCATCTGGTCCTGGTGACTTATGGCTGTTTAATTTATCAATTTGTTCCAAAACCTCCTCTAATGATACCTCAATCTTGGACAGTTCCTCAGATCTGTCACCTAAAGAGAATGGCTCAGGTTTGGGAATCTCCCTCACATCCTCAGCTGTGAAGACCGATGCAAAGAATTCATTTAGTGTCTCAGCAATGTTCTTATCGTCCTTGAGTGCTCCTTTAGCACCTTGATCGTCCAGTGCCCCCCCCCTCCCCCGGTTGTTTACTAGGCTTCCTGCTTCTGATGTACTTTAAAAAAATTTTGCTATTACTTTTTGAGTCTTTGGATAACTGTTCCTCAAATTCTTTTTTGGCCTTCCTATTTGTATTTTTACACTTCATTTGGCAGTGTTTATGCTCCTTTCTATTTTCCTCCTAGGATTTAACTTCCACTTTTTAAAGGATGCCTCTTTGCCTCTCACTGCTTCTTTTACTTTGTTGTTTAGCCACGGTGGCTCTTTTTTGGTTCTCTTACTATGTTTTTAAATTTGGGGTATACATTTAAGTTGAGCCTCTATTATGGTGTCTTTAAAAAGCTTCCATGCAGCATGCAGAGATTTCACTTTTGGCACTGTAACCTTTAATTTCTGTTTAACTAACCTCCTCATTTTTGTGTAGTTCCCCTTTCTAAAATTAAATGCTAGTGTTGGGCCACTGTGGTGTTTTTCCTGCCACAAGGATATTAAATTTAATTATATTATGATCACTATTACCAAGCAGGTCAGCTATATTCACCTCTTGGACCAGATCCTGTGCTCCACTTGGGACTAAATCAAGAATTGCCTCTCCTCTAGTGGATTCCAGGACCAGCTACTCCAAGAAGTAGTCATTTAAGGTGTCAAGAAACTTTATCTCTGCATCCTGTCCTGAGGTGACATGTACCCAGTCAATATGGGGATAATTGAAATCCCCCATTATTATTATTGAGTTTTTTATTTTATTAGCCTCTCTAATCTCCCTGAGCATTTCACAGTCACTATCACCATCCTGGTCAGGTGGTTGGTAATATGTCCCCACCGCTATATTCTTATTTTTAGAGTATGGAATTTCTATCCATAGAGATTCTATGGTACAGTTTGAGTCATTCACGATTTTTACTTCATTTTATTCTATGCTTTCTTTCACATGTAATGCCACACCCTCAACAGCATGACCTGTTCTGTCCTTCCGATATATTTTGTACCCTGGTATTACTGTACCCATTGATTATCCTCGTTCCACCATTCTGTGATGCCTTGTAGTGAGGCTGAGTAGCCTCCCTCCTAGTGGGAGAGCGAGGAACCCCTACACGTCCCTTGGAGGGTGGAGCCTAGATTGCCCCGCCCCCTCACCAAAAGGACCGGGTTTTGGCCGGAAGTATAAAAGGCCGGCCCTGCAGCACAGTTGGGGGAGAGCCTGTGACGGAGGAGGACACTCGGCCTGTTCTCCAGAGGCCCTGAGAGGAGCCTGTGCCTGGCTGTTCCTGATCCCCAGGCGTGGACGAGGACTGGCCCGGAGTACCCGCTGCGGTTTAGTCGGAGGAGCCGGAAGAGGCCTGGAGGCTGCAGGTACTAAACCCCGGGGAGGCAGGAAGTAGCCCAGGAGCAGCCACGGAGCAGCCAGCTGCAGAGCCTGGCGTGGCTCAGTTGGGGTGTTGCGGCTGGATCCCCACCAATGCAGGGGCAGCCAATCCTGCCGCTGCCAGGGCCCTGGGCTGGGACACGGTGGAGTAGGGTGGGCCCGCGTCCCCCTGCCACCCCACCCCAGGTGGCTGACCCCCTACACGGTGCAAGGAGGCTCTAGCCCAGGATGGGAGCTCCATTATCACTCACCTGGAGAGACTGTTGGCTGGCTGTCTGAGACCTTCTCAGGCCAAAGCCAGCCTGTCAAAACTGTTTGCTCGCTGTCTGCCTGGGTTCCACCCAGGCCAGGGCCTGCCTTTAAAGACTGGTTGTGTGTGGACTACTTGAGCTACCCCAACTCAGGCCAAAGCCTGGTAGTGACAGTTGATCACCCAGCCCTGTTGTGGGCTCCCGGCTACCCTGTAGACTCTGGTCCGGACCAGACTGGGGCCTGCCGGAGTGGCCTCCCTCCGAGCGGGAGAGCGAGAGACCCCTACATGCCCATTATATCAATATCCTCATTTAATACAAGGTACTCTAGTTCACCCATTTTATTATTTAGACTTTTAGCATTGGTACATAAGTACTTTAAAAACTTGTATCCTTTTAGCTGTCTGCCATTACACAATGTAATTGAATGGGCAACCTTTTTATTTGACTGTTTCTGATCAGACCCTGCCTGTATTTTATCATTTTCCATCCTCCTGTGTCCACCTGGACATAGAGATTCTCTATTAATAGATCCTCCCCTAAGCGATGTCTGAATCATGTGCTCCTCCGCACCTGCCGGCTTTTCCCCAGCCCTTAGATTAAAAACTGCTCTACAATCTTTTTAATGTTAGTGCCAGCAGTCTGGTTCCATTTTGGTTTAGATGGAGCCCATCCTTCTTGTATAGGCTCCTCCTTTCCCAAAAGTTTCCCCAGTTCCTAATAAATCTAACCCCCTCCTCCCTACACCATCATCTCATCCACGCATTGAGACTCTGCAGTTCTGCCTGTCCATCTGGCTCTGTGTGTGGAACTGGGAGCATCTCAGAGAATGCGACTATGGAAGTCCTGGACTTCAATCTCTTAATTAGCAGCCTAAATTTGGCCTCCAGGACCTCTCTCCTATCCTTCCCTATGTCATTGGTACCTACATGTACCATGACCACCGACTCCCCAGCATGACAAATAAGTCTATCTAGATGTCTTGAGAGATCCGCAACCTTCTCACCAGGCAGGCTAGTCACCATGCAGTTTTCCCGGTCATCGCAAACCCAGCTATCTATGTTTCTAATGATCAAATCGTCCATTACTAATACCTGTGTCTTTCTAATAGCTGGAGTTCTCTCCCCCGGAGAGGTATCCTCAGTGTGAAACGATAACACAACATCATCTGGTCCAAACAATGGGATCATTTCTGTCTGCTCCAGTTGGATGTTCTCCTTCCCTGGGACTTTCATCCTCCTCAACAGCACAGAGGCTGTCAGACCGGGGATGGGACTGTTCTACTGTGTCCTTGAAAGTCTCATCTGTGCACCTCTCTGTCTCCCTCAGCTCCTCCAGTTCAGCCACTCTGGTCTCCAAAGCCTGTACACATTCTCTGAGGACCAGGAGCTCCTTGCACCAAAGGCGCACACACACCACTTGCCCATAGGGCAGGTAATCATACATGCTGCATTGGGTGCAATAAACTCTGTTGTTGGACTTCTGCCTGCATTGTCTTCTTACTCCTGCAGCTGGTTCCTTCGTTGTTGTTTTGTTTATCTCAAGGGGGTGGTTTTGGCTTTTAAGTTTAAAGAATGTTGAATTCTAGCCCCTTCTCATGCTCCCCCTGGAGAACTCCCTCGCAAAACTCCCCTGTTAATGCTCCTGTTCACTAGCTCCTCTGGTTGCTTAGAAGCAGGCTTTTTAAAGCCCTGGTCTCCCTGAGTAGCCTCGCCCCCTAGTTAAGGGTTGATGGGTGCTGTAACAGGGTGCTGGCTTAAGAGACACTGAACCAGCCCCTGTTAGCTCAGAACCTGCTAGCAGAGCTCCCATCAAGGAGAACTGGCTGGAGCTGGCAGGGTGTGGCTCATTAAAGGATCCCGAGAGCAATCACCTGTGAGCCTGCTGAGAGGAAGGCCTCTAAAGCTGGCAGGAAGGAAGTAGGAGAGGAAACAGGAAAGTGAGGAGTGAGGGCCTGTTGCTCCCAGCTGCTGTAAGAGCAAGCTGTTCCCCAAGGGGCTACCTGACTGGTATTGAATTGTACATAGCTGTATAGACGTGGGTGTGGGAAAAGACCGGGAAATAAAAGGGCACTGGTGTGTGCCAGAGTGGAGTCTCCAGTGAATTTGTACCGCGAGCAACGAAGCGCTCGTCTACAGATGCTAAAACCTCTAGGGAGGCTTAGGGATCACAGCCTTGCCAAGAAGCTCTCAGCCTTGCCTAGCAGGCCACTAGGCTCAGCACACACGTGGTCAGCACACGGTCCCCCAAACAAACAGCGCACACGGTATAGTTCAGTCAAGCAGCAAGCGCACCACAAACACAAGCATCATCATTATGCTTTTTCTGGATCCAAATAGAAACCCACAGCTTTCAATCTAATGTGGCTTTTATTTTAGATCCTGGAAACCCATAAGAAGGAATCAAAGTTCCCATGAGAGAGCACAGTGTGTCTCCCTCCTCGGTAACAAGCTGCTGAACCTCTGAGAACAAAATGGCTGCTGGCCTTGCATGCAGGGAGAGGTTATTGGAATTTTCGGTCTAGGAAAGTGCAAACACTGTGCAGCAGTTGCACAGGGACACATGCCACGTGTGCCATGGGGGCATTGCAAGATTTGGTAGGAGAGGAAATATCAGGGGGAGGGATAGCTCAGTGGTTTGAGCATTGGCCTGCTAAACCCAGGGTTGTGAGTTCAATCCTTGAGGAGGCTACTTAGGGATCTGGGGCAAAAATTGGTCCTGTTAGTGAAGGCAGGGGGCTGGACTTGATGACCTTTCAAGGTCCCTTCCAGTTCTAGGAGATTGGTATATCTCCAATTATTACCTTTATTTAGTCCCTTGGGCACACATAATGGAGACTTAGTGGAGAAGGCATAGGACCCACACTGGGTTTGTACCTTCAGCACTAAAATCATGAGTCTCTTCCACTTGAGTTAAGAGTAACTCTATTAGCGGTCAGCCATTAGAGGGGGGCAGAGTGGGTGTGACATGCTCCACTCTGAACTGTTAGTGCTTCACAACCAAACACAAGAGTGGCACCACATTGTGCCAGCCATGGAGAATTAGGCCCCTCCTCTTCCTCCCAAGCCCACCCCTGTCTGAATGAGTAGATGCAGAGATGGCTACATACCCAGCTGCAGCACCACCAGGTTTGAATGCTTCAATGCCAGCTCTACGACCTCCTGGGAAGAGAAACATTTTCACTTGGTTAGAAAAATCCTGGAAGGTAATCAGGGTCTAGGACGGCTCTGACCTCAGCTGCAGGTCTGGGATCTGCAATGGGGAATGCTGTGCAGTGCCTGGGGTTGGGTGAACCCCCTCAAGGAAGGTGCTGGTGACTGAGCTGGGAAAAGCCAATTCCCAGAACCCCGCTGTCCCACAACAAGTGGCATGTGGATGAATGAACCAGGTGCCTCAGAGAGGCTTCTCTGCAGCCTTCTGCAGTGAGGGTGGGATGTCCTGGTGGTTACAATTCCACCACATAAGAATGGCCCTACTGGGTCAGACCAAAGGTCCATCTAGCCCAGTATCCTGTCTTCCGACAGTGGCCAATGCCATGTGCCCCAGAGGGAATGAGCAGAACAGGGAATCATCAAGTGATCCATCCCCTGGTGCTCATTCCCAGCCTCTGGCAAACAAATGTAGAAATGTAGGGGGCCAGGGTGATTTCTCTGTCCTGTCTCTGACAGAGTCAGCACTCTCTGGATACCTCTAGGGCATGGAGTTTATCACAGGCCACAGTGGAACATTTTATAACAAGCCCCTTGTTAAAATATTGGTAGCATCTTGCCTCTCTATTGCTGAGCTGAGACACACTAGCATTTGAGTTTTACTGTGAGCTCTGAGTTTTCCATTTGAGCCTCTCAAATGCTTTTAAAGGGAACCCGCTCCTTATCTGATCCTGTCTTTGCAGCCTGCACTGCAGGGAAACCCAATTCTCAGGCTGTTTCTGAGCCATCTGCTGCTCAACCTTCCTGTAAAGACCAGATTTCATCCTCACCTTGCTTTGGGATCCAGCCAGCTCCCTTGTGGTGGCAAAGATCCATTCTGGTGGATTTGGTAGCTCTAGAAATTGCTTCACGAGTCCCAGGCCGATTCCTCGATTGGATCCAGTCACCAGAACGCTCCTGACATTGAACTCTTTCATCATCACTGAGCTGCAGCTCAGCCTAAACAATGATGCTTGGGCTCCTCCTAACACCAGTGTTGGATCTAGAGTCAAACCTCTTGATTAAAAGTTATATAGTGCTGGCAGTTCAGAGATTTGAATAACTCCACCCTTACTCAGACACCTTGATTACAAAAGCGAAACCAATTAAACGATACTAGATATGACGAGTTCGGTCACAGAGATCCCTTTGGGACTGTCACCTGATGTGCTGAGCCCGTTTTCCCTGCCAGCTTGGGACTCCAGAACTCTGTCTTGTTGAGCCAGACATAGAACCCTGCCTTGGTGTGCTGCAACATAGGTCCAGGGTCTGGGCCATGCCCCCAGAGGTGCCGACTTTAACTAAAAACAGCTCAGCCGGTTACCTGTCTAGCACCCAGACACCCAGTTCCCAATGGGATCCAAACCCCAAATAAACCCGTTTTACTCTGTATAAAGCTTATACAGGGTAAATTTGTAAATTGTTCACCCTCTATAGCAGTGTTAGAGATGCACAGCTGTTTGCTCCCCAGGGTATTAATCACTTACTCCGGGTTTATCAATAAACACAAGTGATTTTATTAAGTATAAAAAGTAGGATTTAAGAGGTTTCTAGTATTAACAGAACAAAGTAAGTCACAAAGCAGAATAAAACAAAACACGCAAGTCTAAGCCTAATATTAAGAAACATTACAGGTAATATCTCACCCTCAAAGATGTTCCAATAAGCTTCTTTCACAGACTAAAAGCACCAAACAGTCCTGTGGCACCTTATAGACTAACAGACGTATTGGAGCATGAGCTTTTGTGGGTGAGTACCCACTTCGTCGGATGCATGTAGTGGAAATTTCCAGAGGCAGGTATAAATATGCAAGGAAGAATCAGGCTAGAGATAATGAGTTTAGTTCAATCAGGGAGGATGATGCCCTCTTCTAGCAGTTGAGGTGTGAACGCCAAGGGAGGAGAAACTGCTTTTGTAGTTGGCTGAGAAACTGCTGAGCTTCAGTTCATCTGCAAATTTGACACCATCAGCTCAGGATTAAACAGACTGTGAATGGCTTGCCAACTACAAAACCAGTTTCTCCTCCCTTGGTGTTCACACCTCAACTGCTAGAAGAATTTTCAGTGTCTAGCAAAGTTATGAATTTAAGCTTCCAGGCTTGTCTTTTGAAGGTGTTGTGCAGCTTTCCTTTGAGTATAAGGACTAAGAGGTCAGCTATACAGTGATTGCTTTGTGAAAAGTGTTCATGATAATGACACATGTGGTCTGATTTTCATGGATTTCTAGCTGTATGTCGCACTGTATGTGCACCTTTGTGTGCACTGACAACAACTATGCATTTGAATAACTTAGCTATGTGTGCAAATGGGCAGGTAGATACTTAATTGTCCAGCTAACCAATTTCCTCTCTGAGTCATGGTAATTGCAGACAGAAACAGTAATGGAGTTTAGCCCATATGCAATCACAGGAATTGCAGGCACAAATAATGATGCAATGGAGTCCAGGAGCTGTGGGTTTTGTTCTTTGGAAAATCAAGCCAGCCATGTTTGCACTGAGAAACCACATGATCATAAGAAAGAGAACAGTATCAAGGTCAGCACTCCCCTTATTATGTGCTTCCCTCTGCTATGCCAAGGCTGGTGCGGGGTAGCTAGACCATTCATTTCATCCCTCTTTTCTCTGCTTGTTCTACCTTGTGTGAACTTGTTATAAACATACGGCTAAGGGTAGCATAATCCCTCCTTACCCTGTAAATGGTTAATCCCTCCTTTTCCTGTAAGGGGTTAAGAAGCTCAGATAACCTGGTGAGCACCTGACCAAAAGGACCAATAAGGGGAGAAGATACTTTCAAATTTGTGGGGGAAGGTTTTTTCTTTTCGTGTTACTTTGTTTTTTCCAGGTTAGTGAGGAGCCAGGGCAGGGAAAATACCTCTCTCTAAGCCATATCTGAACTAAGCATTTAATATTACAGAAATAGTAAGTAATAGCAAGAAAATACGTAAGATTATCTTTTGTTTTAGCTTGTGAACTTTCCCTGTGCTAAGAGGGAGGTTTATCCCTGCTTTTGTAACTTTAAAGTTTTGCCTAGAGGGGAAATCCGCTTGGAATCTTTTTGTTACCCTGTAAAGTTATTTTCCATTCTGATTTTACAGAGGTGATTTTTTTTATGTTTTTAAAAATAAACTTCTTTTAAGAACCTGATTGTTTTTCAGTGTCCTAAGGACCAAGAGGGGTTGATCTGTGCTCACTTTGTAACCAATTGACTAGGGTATTTTTCTTAAGCCTCCCCAGGAAAGGGAGTGTAGGGACTTGGGGGGATATTTTGGGGGAGGTAGGGCTCCAAGTGGCCCTCCCTAAATGTTTGTTTAAATCACTTGGTGGTGGCAGCGATACCAAGGGTAAGGAAGGAATTTGTGACATCCAGAAAAAACTGGAATTAGCCAGATCTGAAGCTAAGGAAAGAAAAAAGGAACATGAAAGACACCTGGAACTCAGACAGATGGAGATTGATGCACAAGCGGCCAGAGAGGAAGCTGCCCACAAGAGAGCTGTGGAGGTAGAGGAAGCTGCCCAGGAGAGAGCTGTGGAGGCCCAGAAGCATAAACTTGCTGTTATGGGGCTGAAAAGACAGAACCCTTCAGCAGCTGGCTCCACTTCCCCAAAAATCCACAAATGGGAGCGACTATGTTTGCAGTATGATGAATCCAGTGACATCGCGGAAAGACCTTTGAAAGACTGTGCACCCTCCATGCAATTCCTGACAATCACAAAATGACCACATTGGTAGCAAAATTAACTGGAAAAGCTCTGGACATATTCAATAAGATGCCTATTGATGATGCTTCCGACTATGGTAAATTTAAGGATTTGGTTTTAAAACAATTTCAAATTACTCCTGAAACGTACAGAGTAAAATTTAAATGTGGCTTATGTCAATCAGATGAAGGATCTGTTATGGGTCAAAGGAAGGGATGTAATTAGATTTGAAGGATGTGTGATTTGGTTGTACAGGAGCAGTTCCTGACTATGACCAATGATGATGTAAAACAGTGGCTATGGGATAAGAAAATGGACTCAGCAGAAAGTCTTGCTTCTTATGCTGATCAATATGAGCAGTCCCAGACCGCCAAAGAGACGGGGGAAATTGGAACAAACGGGTGGAGGTAGCAGAGAGGAACAACCCTGGTTGCAGTTTGGGTGGATACCAGAAGGAACACCTCGAGGCCACATCATACCACCGGGGCCAGCCCAAGGCCCCAACTACACCCCAAGGAAAACCCCAGACACCTTATCATCCCACCACACCATTCTCCAGCAACCCACCTCGCCCCAGGGACCAGTCAGCTGGTGATGTTTTAAATGTAATGAGCTGGGGCATATAAAGGCCAACTGCCCCAAGACCCCCAACAGATTACAGTTCATTGCACCGGGGTCACACCAAAGGTCCTCAGGCCCAGATGCCTCTCAGATACCCTCAGAATGAAGGGAAACTGTAAGTGTGGGCGGGAAGAAGGTTACAGATTGGAGGGATACTGGAGCACAGGTGTCAGCTATCCACCAATCCTTAGTGGACCCCAAATTCATCGACCCAAAGATCCAAGTAATGATTCAACCTTTCAAGTCAACCTTTTTTGACTTGCCTACAGCCAAGTTCCCTGACCAGTACGAGGGCTGTTCAGGAATGTGGACTTTTACTGTCTATAATGATTATCCCATTCCTGTGCTGCTGGGGGAAGACTTGGCCAACCATGTGAAGCTAGCCAAGAGGGTGGGAATGGTTACCCTCAGCCAGGCTAAGCAAGCCCTCACACCTATCCCTGTCCCTGAGCCTTCTACAAGGGCCCAGTCTGTGTTACCAGAGCCCCAAACTGAGGTGATAGAACCCTGACAGCACTCATCCCAATAGTGGGGGAAGGAAGGGATTTTTGTTGGGGTGTTCTTATACTGTGTGGAGGCTGAATCAGAGCTGGTGCTTGCAATATGTCCTGAAAGTGCTCTGAAATGCAGCCATGCTTAGATTCTGTGGCAGGGAGTTCTCCAGTCACTGGATGGCTGCTGGAAAGGTTCCATGTCACATCCACACTAGTTTCATCCTGCCCACTGGGAGTTTCACCATCCCTCAGGAAGTCGTAACTGTGGTGGGATGAGCAGTTTCTGAGATGGTGTTCCCTGCCCAGGGAGAGCTTTGAAGCTGAAGACCTGGATGTGGTAATCATCTGCCATTTGACAGGCAGCCAGTGCTGCTGTTGCAACTCTGATGCAGTGTGATCCTATCATCTTGTATAATCAAGAGAATTGCTGCATTTGCACCAGCTCATGAGACAATGGATTGCTATGACTAAATTGGTATGTGCAAGATGGTGTCAAATTTGTGTCAGCTCAGGATTAAACAAAGACTGAAGGGCTTGCCAACTACAAAATCAGTTTCTCCTCTCTTGGTTTTCACACCTCAGCTGCTAGAAGAGGGCCTCATCCTCCTTGATTGAACTAACCTCGTTATCTCTAGCCTGCTTCTTGCTTGCTTGTATATACCTGCCCCTGGAAATTTCCACTACATGCATCTGACGAAGTGGGTATTCACCCACGAAAGCTCATGCTCCAAAACGTCTGTTAGTCTATAAGGTGCCACAAGACTCTTTGCTGCTCCTTTGAGTAGTAGCCCTATGGGTTCTCCACGTCAGGTGCACATGCACCTCTCAAGCCCCTGACTGGAGATTTTTAGCTAGCAGTATCTGTTCAGCCCATACGTACGCCCTATGCTTCCTCGTGGAAGACACTGAGCCTATTCAGGGGTATGCAGTTGAATTAACCTAACTCCCTGACTAACCTAATTGCCTTCTATGACGAGATAACTGGCTCCGTGGATGAGGGGAAAGCAGTGGACATGTTATTCCTTGACTTTAGCAAAGCTTTTGATACAGTCTCCCACAGTATTCTTGCCAGCAAGTTAAACAAGTATGGGCTGGATGAATGGACTATAAGGTGGATAGAAAGCTGGCTAGATCATTGGGCTCAGTTGGGTAGTGATCAATGGCTCGATGTCTAGTTGGCAGCCGGTATCAAGCAGAGTGCCCCAAGGGTTGGTCCTGGGGCCGGTTTTGTTCAATATTTTCATTAATGATATGGAGGATGGTGTAGATTGCACCATGAGTAAATTTGCAGATAACACTAAACTGGGAGGAGTGGTAGATACGGTGGAGGGTAGGGATAGGATACAGAGGGACCTAGACAAATTAGAGGATTGGGCCAAAAGAAATCTGATGAGGTTCAACAAAGACAAGTGCAGAGTCCTGCACTTAGGAAGGAAGAATCCCATTCACTGCTACAGAGTAGGGACTGAGTGGCTAGGGAGCAGTTCTGCAGAAAATGACCTAGGGGTTACAGTGGACGAGAAGGTGGATATGAGTCAACAGTGTGCCCTTGTTGCCAAGAAGTCTAATGACATTTTGGGCTGTATATGTCGGCGCATTGCCAGCAGATCAAGGGACATGATCATTCCCCTCTATCCGACATTAGTGAGGCCTCATCTGGAGTATTGTGTCCAGTTTTGAGCCCCACAGTACAAGAAGGATGTGGAAAAATTGGAAAGAGTCCAGCGGAGGGCAACAAAAATGATTAGGGGACTGGAGCACATTCTTATGAGGAGAGGCTGAGGGAACTGGGATTATTTAGTCTGCAGAAGAGAAGAATGAGGGGAGATTTGATAGCTGCTTTCAACTACTTGAAAGGGGTTCCAAAGAGGATGGATCTAGACTGTTCTCAGTGGTTAGCAGATGACTGAACAAGGAGTAATGGTCTCAAGTTGCAGTGGGGGAGGTTAATCATAGAATCATAGAATCATAGAATTCAAGATCAGAAGGGACCATTATGATCATCTAGTCTGACCTCCTGCTAGATGCAGGCCACATAAGCCGATCCACCCACTCCTTTAGCAAGCGACCCCTGCCCCATGCTTTGGAGGAAGGCGAAAAACCTCCAGGGCCACTGCCAATCTTCCCTGGAGGAAAATTCCTTCCCGACCCCAAATATGGCGGTCAGCTGAACCCCGAGCATGCGGGCAAGACTCTCCAGCCATACCCTCTGGAAAAAGGTTATATCATATCATTGACCCATTGTACTATTTACCAGTGTGGCACTTAATTGACCTATTGACTAAGCCCGTTATCCTATCATACCATCTCCTCCATAAACTTATCTAGCTTAATCTTAAAGTCGTGGAGGTCCTTCGCCCCCACTGTTTCCCTCGGTAGGCTGTTCCAGTATTGCACTCCCCTGATGGTTAGAAACCTTCGTCTAATTTCAAGCCTGAATTTCCTGACTGACAATTTATATCCGTTTGTCCTCGTGTCCACATTAGCACTGAGCTGAAATAATTCCTCTCCTTCCCTGGTATTTATCCCTCTGATATATTTAAAGAGTGCAATCATATCTCCTCTTATCCTTCTTTTGGTTAAGGAAAACAAACCGAGCTCCTCAAGTCTCCTTTCATACGACAGGCCTTCCATTCCTCGGATCATTCTAGTGGCCCTTCTTTGTACCCGTTCCAGTTTGAATTCATCCTTCTTAAACATGGGAGACCAAAACTGCACACAATACTCCAAATGAGGTCTCACCAACGCCTTATATAACGGGACTAGCACCTCCTTATCCCTACTAGAAATACCTCGCCTAATGCATCCCAAGACTGCATTAGCTTTTTTAACAGCCACATCACATTGCCTACTCCTAGTCATCCTATGATCAACCAGGACTCCTAGGTCCTTCTCCTCCTCCGTTACTTCCAACTGGTGCGTCCCCAGCTTATAACTAAAATTCTTGTTAGTCATCCCTAAATGCATAACCTTACACTTCTCACTATTGAATTTCATCCTGTTACTAATACTACAGTTTACAAGGTCATCCAAATCTCCCTGGAGGATATCCCGATCCTTTTCCGAATTGGCAATACCTCCCAACTTGGTGTCATCCGCAAACTTTATCAGCCCACTCCTACTCTTGGTTCCCAGGTCAGCAATAAATAGATTAAATAAAATCGGACCCAAAACCGAACCTTGAGGAACTCCACTGGTAACCCCCCTCCAACCTGACAGTTCCCCTTCAATACTACCCTCTGAAGTCTCCTTTAACCAGCTCCTTATCCACCTCTGGATTTTCATTTCGATCCCCATCTTTTCCAATTTAACCAGTAATTCTTCATGCGGTACCGTATCAAACGCCTTACTGAAATCCAGATATATTAGATCCACCGCATTTCCCTTGTCTAAAAAATCTGTTACTTTCTCAAAGAAGGAGATCAGGTTGGTTTGGCACGATCTACCTTTCGTAAATCCATGCTGTAATCTATCCCAGTTGCCATCGGCCTCATGCTCCGGAACCACTCTCTCTTTTAAGATTTTTTCCATGACTTTGCATACTACAGATGTTAAACTAACAGGCCTGTAGTTACCCAGGTCACTTTTTTTCCCCTTCTTGAATATAGGAACTACATTAGCTAATCTCCAGTCAAACGGTACAACCCCCGAATTTAGAAACTTATTAAAAATTATCGCTAACGGGCTAGCAATATCACTCGCCAATTCCCTTAATATTCTAGGATGAAGATTATCCGGGCCCCCCGATTTACTTCCGTTAAGTTGTTCAAGTTTGGCTTCTACCTCAGATACCGTAATGTCTACCCCCATATCTTCATTCCCATCGGTCCCTCTATCACTATTCCTTAGCCTTTCATTAGCCTCATTAAAGACCGAGGCAAAATATTCATTTAGATATTGTGCCATTCCAAGATTATCCCTAATCTCCACTCCGTTTAAAGTTTTAAGCGGTCCCACTTCTTCTTTCTTGGTTTTCTTCCTATTTATATGGCTAAAAAACCGTTTGCTATTGGTTTTAATCCCCTTCGCTAGGTCCATCTCCACCCGTCGCTTTGCCTTTCTCACTGCTTCCCTACACCCTCTGACCTCAATAAGGTAGGTTTCTTTGCTGATCCCTCCCATTTTCCACTCCTGGTACGCTTTCTGTTTTTTCTTAATAACCCCTCTAAGACGCTTGCTCATCCAGCTCGGTCTAAAACTACTACCTACGAGCCGTTTTCCCCTTCTCGGGATACATGCCTCTGACAACTCTTGCAACTTCAACCTGAAGTAACCCCAGGCGTCATCTGCCTTTAGATCCCTAAATATGTTAGTCCAGTCCACTTCCCTAACTAGTCGCCTTAATTTAGTAAAGTTAGCCCTTTTGAAATCGTAAACCCTAGTCTCAGATGCACTATTGATTATCCTCCCATTTATTTTGAAACGAATTAGCTCATGATCACTCGAGCCAAGGTTGTCCCCTACAACAATTTCCTGGATATTGGATATTAGGAAAAACTTTTTCACTAGGCAGGTGGTGAAGCACTGGAATGGGTTACTTAGGGAGGTGATGGAATCTCCTTCCTTAGAGGTTTTTAAGGTCAGGCTGGACAAAGCCCTGGCTGGGATGATTTAGTTGGGGTTGGTCCTGCTTTGAGTAGGGGGCTGGACTAGATGACCTCCTGAGGTCCCTTCCAACCCTGATATTCTATGATTATTTCTTCAGTGCCTTCTCTAGTGCCTTGTCCAGAGATGGAACAAGAGTATGTCCAACTAGAGTAATGGTTCTCAAAGCGGTTTCTTATTGACTGCACAGGGGGTCCACAAAATATGAAAAAAAAATTCTCACTGCACATCTGTATTGGCTAATGATTAAAACTGAGAAATTTAGTATTTCTGTTTATACAACAAATTCCATGGTGCATGAACGATGTAGCAATACTCACATTGGATAAGCGTGTCAAAGTTGGACTCACAGTTTGTCAGACCACTCTGTTTTATTAGCACAGCGCTCTGCTAATAACACCCAGATAATGTGAGCACCATGCAAGACACAAATTATCTTATTTATACAGATAAAAGGGTGAGAACTTAACAAGGTAACAAAGGAAGCAGAATCAGATAAGTTTACCTGGGCTAGGCATGCATATCTTATTTCCTTACTAACTATTACCCATCTTCTGTTAATGTTTCGCCATTAGCACCATTGTTTATGCCTAATGTTTCTTTTCCTGGCACCTGTATTTCAACATTTCTTATTTCTGCTTAAAGGTACATACAACATTTCTTTAATCCATTCTTATTTTTACAATATAATTCATTCTACTTTCACAAGCGTCAACGGAAAAAATCTCAGTGCTTTGCAACAGAAAATCAGAAGTGATGTCTGTTAGATGTCTGGTGCTCTGCTCTGTTCAATGTTGATAACAGTCGGCTGCGTGCGTGTTCCCTCTGTGTGCTGCCCTGGCTCTGTGCAGATCGCTGAGCCAGCAGATCCTGAGAGAACCCCCAATGACCACAGACTCTGATAAGGTACGAAGGCACGTCGGCCAGGTTTATTGTCAAACGAAGCACAGTATTAGTTTCCAGCAGACACTACAGGATATACTACAACTATGTGCCCCTTGACAATGGACACAGCTCAGTCAGTGGTGGGGCTTTCCACTGCCCCCTAGGCTGGACAAAGACACCGCCTCAGGGATGCATTCTTATACACAGGTACAAACAAGTTACACATCACTCCTGACGTATTGAGGTACAACCCCCCTATGCAGTAAGGTGCCACCTCTCACCTTGCACATGTTGGTTCGAACAAAACAACTCTATCCATCATATTACCCTTTTGCCCATCTTTAGAAGGGGTCAGCCTGTTCCTTGTTATCTGTGTGGAATGTGCAAGTATCCGAGTGTTCTGTTACCT
Source organism: Mauremys reevesii (assembly GCF_016161935.1). NCBI lineage: Eukaryota > Metazoa > Chordata > Testudines > Geoemydidae > Mauremys > Mauremys reevesii. The sequence continues at coordinate 2,800,469 of NC_052638.1, forward strand.
TTTAGGTCTGTATCTTCTTGCAGCATCAGTCCTTTCCTTGCCAGCTTCTGTGAGCAGGGCCTGCCTCTGGCTCACAGCTTCATTTTGCTTTATGTTAGCAAAGTCCTGACCGTTACTTTAGTTAGGCCTATGATACAAGGGTTTATGTTTCAGGGCCTCATCTTACTATATCAGAAGTGATGTCTGTCAGATGACTGAGATGTCTTTGATGGATGGAAGTGGAATATATTTTTACAGTGTGAGAGCAAATTACATTGAAGATGGATACGTTCTTCTTTGAATATTTGCTCATGTCCATTCCAGGCTAGGTGTGTGCGGGCCACATGCAGAGTTGTTAGAGAGATTTCTCTCAGTGGTATCTGTAGGACCAGCTCTAGAGCCAGATATAAGGGGTGCTGCTGGCCACTCATCCTCTCAGTTCCTTCTTATCACCCGGGATGGTTGCCTGGAATGATCCTTCTTCTTCGAGTGATTGCTCATATCAGTTCCAATTAGGTGTGCGTGCGCTGCATGCACAGCAGTCAGAAGGTTTTTCCCGCCAGGTTAGTCCAGTGCCCCCTTGGGTCACGCCTTAATGGCGCTGAATATAGGGCCCTACAGACCCACCGCCACTTCAGGTCCTTGTTACTGCCTGTGACGGTTAGCCAGAACACTCCTAGCTCTTGCTGCTTCTTCAAGTGCTTGCACATGTCCATTCCGTATTAGGTGTGTGTGCTCGCCACATGCACTGGTGCCGGATGTTTTTCCTTCAGCAGTATCCGTAGGGGACCAGCTCTGGTGCCCTCTGGAGTGGCGCGCACATGCCGCAGTATAAGGGGTGCCGCCAGCCCCCCTACCCTCAGTTCCTTCTTGCCGCCAATGATAGTGCTGGAACGTCTGCTGCTTTGGCTAGCATTGTTTTGTTCTCTGTTCTTGCAAACTTTACAAAACCTGCAATATAGTTGTATATAGTCAAGGACAGAGTTCGTTGGAGCGGTGCTCGACTTGACCTGTGCCAGAGCGTTCCTGCTGCTAGAAAGGTTCCAGACCTTGGCGGACCTCATTGCGGAAGTCTCCGCGTTCCACCTAAGGATGAGTAATGTGATGGTTCCCTTTTGAGTGGTAGCAGGGGCCAGGCAGCCCTGGGCACACGGGCCGAAATCCACAATCATTATCAGTTCAAAGTTCTTCTGTTCAGCCTGTCAGTGCCTCCTCGAATGTTTACTAAGTGCATGGTAGCTGTGGCCGTGTTCCTATGCAAGAGTCAGGTGTAGGTGTTTCCGTACCTCGATGACTGACTAATCAAGGGCCATTCCAAGGGCCGGTCCACAAGAGCTACTTCAGATGACTTGGGACTTCTACCTCAATGTACAGAAGTCATGGCCGTCTCCAGCACCCGAACCTCAAGTTGCTTCACCTCACGGTGTGGAAGCTCCATGGCTGAACCTGACAGAGCTTGCCTGTTCGGGTCCAGTCAGACAAGTCCTCCTTGGCAGTAGGAAACCCTGCACTAGGGCTATCTACCTAGCCAAATGGAAAAGATTCACAATTTGTCCTTCCCAATATCTCCGGTCTCCAAAATATTTGTCGATACCTCTGATATGGGACTATCTCCTCCACCCCAAACAGCAAGGACTTTCCATGTCGTAGATTCATAGATTCTAGGACTGGAAGGGATCTCGAGAGGTCGAGTCCAGTCCCCTGCCCTCATGGCAGGACCAAAAACTGTCTAGACCATCCCTGATAGACATTTATCTAACCTACTCTTAAATATCTCCAGAGATGGAGATTCTACAACCTCCTTAGGCAATTTATTCCAGTGTTTAACCACCCTGACAGTTAGAAAGTTTTTCCTGATGTCCAACCTAAACCTCGCTTGCTGCAGTTTAAGCCCATTGCTTCTTGTTCTATCCTTAGAGGACAAGGTGAACAAGTTTTCTCCCTCCTACTTATGACACCCTTTTAGATACCTGAAAACTGCTCATGTCCTCTCTCAGTCTTCTCTTTTCCAAACTAAACAAACCCAATTCTTTCAGCCTTCCTTCATAGGTCATGTTCTTAAGATCTTTAATCATTCTTGTTGCTCTTCTCTGGACCCTCTCCAATTTCTCCACATCTTTCCTGAAATGCGGTGCCCAGAACTGGACACAACATTCCAGTTGAGGCCTAACCAGTGCAGAGTAGAGCGGAAGAATGGCTTCTCGTGTCTTGCTCACAACACACCTGTTAATGCATCCCAGAATCATGTTTGCTTTTTTTGCAACAGCATCACACCGTTGACTCATATTAAGCATGTGGTCCATTATAACCCCTAGATCCCTTTCTGCCGTACTCCTTCCTAGACAGTCTCTTCCCATTTTGTATGTGTGAAACTGATTTTTTCTTTCTAAGTGGAGCACTTTGCATTTGTCTTTGTTAAACTTCATCCTGTTTACCTCAGATCATGTCTCCAATTTTTCCAGATCATTTTGAATTATGACCCTGTCTTCCAAAGCAGTTGCAATCCCTTCCAGTTTGGTATCATCTGCAAACTTAATAAGTGTACTTTCTATGCCAATATCTAAGTCGTTGATGAAGATATTGAATCAGAGCCGGTCCCTGAACAGAGCCGGTCCCAAAACAGACCCCTGTGGAACCCCACTTGTTATACCTTTCCAGCAGGATTGGGAACCATTAGTAACTACTCTGAGTATGGTTATCCAGCCAGTTATGCACCCACCTTATAGTAGCCCCACCTAAATTGTATTTGTCTAGTTTATCAATAAGAATATCATGCGAGACCGTATCAAATGCCTTACTAAAGTCTAGGTATACCACATCCACCGCTTCTCCCTTATCCACAAGACTCATTATCCTATCAAAGAAAGCTATCAGATTGGTTTGACACAATTTGTTCTTTACAAATACATGCTGGCTATTCCCTATCACCTTACCACCTTCCAAGTGTTTGCAGATGATTTCCTTAATTACTTGCTCCATTATCTTCCCTGGCACAGAAGTTAAACTAACTGGTCTGTAGTTTCCTGGGTTGTTTTTATTTCCCTTTTTATAGATGGGCACTATGTTTGCCCTTTTCCAGTCTTCTGGAATCTCTCCCGTCTCCCATGATTTTCCAAAGATAATAGCTAGAGGCTCAGATACTCCTCTATTAGCTCCTTGAGTATTCTAGGATGCATTTCATCAGGCCCTGGTGACTTGCAGGCATCTAACTTTTCTAAGTGATTTTTAACTTCTTCCTTTTTTTATTTTATCTTCTAAACCTACCCCCTTCCCATTAGCATTCACTATGTTAGGCATTCCTTCAGACTTCTCGGTGAAGACCGAAACAAAGAAGTCATTAAGCATCTCTGCCATTTCCAAGTTTCCTGTTACTGTTTCTCCCCTCCTCACTGAGCAGTGGGCCTACCCTGTCCTTGGTCTTCTTCTTGCTTATAATATATTGATAAAAAGTCTTCTTGTTTCCCTTTATTCCCGTAGCTAGTTTGAGCTCATTTTGTGCCTTTGCCTTTCTAATCTTTCCCCTGCATTCCTGTGTTGTTTGCCTATGTTCATCCTTTGTAATCTGTCCTAGTTTCCATTTTTATATGACTCCTTTTTATTTTTTAGATCATGCAAGATCTCATGGTTAAGCCAAGCTGGTCTTTTGCCACATTCTCTATCTTTCCTACCCAGCAGAATAGTTTGCTTTTGGGCCCTTAATAGTGTCCCTTTGAAAAACTGTCAACTCTCCGCAGTTGTTTTTCCCCTCAGTCTTGATTCTCATGGGACCTTACCTGTCAGCTCTCTGAGCTTACCAAAATCCGCCTTCCTGAAATCCATTGTCTCTATTTTGCTGTACTCCCTTCTACCTTTCCTTAGAATTGCAAACTCTATGATTTCATGATCACTTTCACCCAAGCTGCCTTCCACTTTCAAATTCTCAACGAGTTCCTCCCTATTTGTCAAAATCAGTCTAAAACAGCTTCCCCCCCAGTAGCTTTTTCAACCTTCTGAAATAAAAAGTTGTCTGCAATGCAGTCCAAGAACTTATTGGATAGTCTGTGCCCCGCTGTGTTATTTCCCCCCCCCCAACATATATCTGGATAGTTGAAGTCCCCCATCACCACCAAATCTTGGGCTTTGGATGATTTTGTTAGTTGTTTAAAAAAAGCCTCATCTACCTCTTCCACCTGGTTAGGTGGCCTGTAGTAGACTCCTAGCACGACATCACCCTTGTTTTTTTACCCCTTTTAGCCTAACCCAGAGACTCAACACTTCCGTCTCCTATGTCCATTTCCACCTCAGTCCAAGTGTGTACATTTTTAATATATAAGGCAACACCTCCTCCCTTTTCCCCTATCCTTCCTGAGCAAGCTGTACCCGTCCACACCAACATTCCAATTACGTGTATTATCCCACCAAGTTTCAGTGATGCCAACGATGTCATAGTTGTATTTATTTGTTAGCACTTCCAGTTCTTCCTGCTTATTATCCATACTTCTCGCATTTGTATATAGGCATCTAAGATACTGGTTTGATCTTGCTTCCCCAGTTTTGCCCTGACCCTCCTTTCTCTCTGCCATTATAACCCACGCTCCCTCTTGTTTCTGACCCATCTCCCAGGTCTCCATGTTCCCCACTTACCTCTGGGCTTTGCTCACCTGTCCCCGTCGAACCTAGTTTAAAGCCCTCCTCACTAGGTTAGCCAGTCTGTGTCTTTCCCCTCCTCGAAATGTGAACGCCAGCTCTGCCTAGCAGTCCTTCCTCGAATAGCATCCCGTGGTCGAGGAAGCCAAAGCCCTCTGGCGACACCATCTTCACAGCCAGACATTCACCTGCATGATGCATCTGTCTCTGCCCGGGCCCCTACCTTTGACAGGAAGAATCAAAGAGAATACCACCTGTGCTCCAGACTCCTTCACCCGTACTCCCAGAGCCCTGTAGTCACTCTTGATCTGCTCAGTGTCACACCTCGCAGTATCATTTGTGCCCACATTGATGAGTAGCATAGGGTAGTAGTCACAGGGCTGGATAATCCTCGACAATGCCTCTAACATTTCGGATATGGGCCCCCAGCAGGCAGCATACCTCCTGAGATGAAATGTCAGGGCGACAGATGGGCGCCTCTGTCCCCCTCAGCAGAGAATCTCCGACCACCACTACCCTACATTTCCCATTCGCAGTGGTGGCAGCAGACCTCCCAGCCTTAGGGATATGCGGCTTCTCCTCCTTTACTGGAGGGGGTGATTCCTTCTCTCCTGTATGAAGAAGAGCATAATGGTTACCTATTACCATGGCGGGAGGGTTCGGAGCAGGGGTGGAGCACTGCCCGCTGCCGGAAGTAACCAGCTGCTAGTGTCCACCCTGAGCCATCTCCTCCTCCACCAGTGATGTGTCAGCAGTCCTGTGTACTGGGACAGCTACCTCAGCTGTCTCCACATGGACACTGTCCAGGAATCACTCATGGATTTGGATGCTCCTCAACCTAGCCACCTCCTCCTGTAGCTCTGCCACCTGCTGCCTGAGAGATTCCACCATTAGGCACCTTTCACATTGGAGGCCCCCACCGCCTGGATATCAGTAAGTGGAAATTTCAAGTTACAGTCCCTGCAAAACCACACCAGGATCTGGGTAGAAGCATCCATGCTCAGGTGCTCTGTCTAGCTACAGGCGCAGGTGGAGGAGACAGAAGCAGTGCTGGCACAGGTGTTGCGGGTCTTCCTAACCATCGTAAGCCTCCCTCTGTTGAACTCCCTCTCAAACTCCCCTGTCTGCAACCCCTTGTCCACTCAATAATAAAGGTCTATCTGGCCACCGTCTCTGCCTTCCATCCAGGCGTGGAGGGTGTGGAGGGCTGGTCGGTCTTCACCAACCCCTTGGTGAGTCGTTTCCTAAAAGGTCTCAGACTATGCCTTCATGTACGACAGATGGTCCCAGCCTGGTACCTTCACTTGGTCCTTTCCAGGTGAATGGGGCCACCTTTTGAACTGCTGGTGGCAGGCTCTTTGCTGTACCTCTCATATAAAGTGGCATTCCTGGTAGCAATAACATTTCCTAGGAGGGTGTCTGAGCTTAAGGCCCTAACATCTGAGCCTCCTTACACCATGTCCTTTAATGACAAAGACCAGCTCAGACCGCATCCCACTTTTCTCCCTAAGGTTGTCTCCCAGTTCCATGTTAACTAGGATATCGTCCTTCCAGTTTTCTACCCTAAGCCGCATGCAAGCATCAGGGAGCAAAAACTTCATTCGGTGGATGTTCACTGGGCGTTAACCTTCTCTATTGAGCGCATGAAACCATTTCGGAAGTCTAATCAGCTGTTCGTCACAGTAGCAGACTGAATGAAGGGGCTTCCAGTCTCCTCCCAACAGATTTTGTCATGGATCACATCCCGTAGCTGTAAAAATTGACAAAGTCTTGTGGCACCTTATAGATTAACAGATGTATTGAAGCATAAGCTTTCGTGGGTGAATATTCACTTCGTCAGATACATGTAGTGGAAATTTCCAGAGGCAGGTATGAATATGGTGCGGTGTATGGTTGCTGGTGAGAATATGCTTAAGGTTGGAGGGTTGTTGGTGGGCGAGGACTGGCCTGCCTCCCAAGGCCTGTGAAAGCGAAGGATTGTTGTCCAGGATGGGTTGTAGATCACTGATGATGCATTGGAGAGGTTTTAGCGGAGGACTGTAGGTGATGGCCAGTAGAGTTCTGTTGGTTTCTTTCTTGGGCTTGTCTTGCAGCAGGAGGCTTCTGGGTACACATCTGGCTCTGTTGATTTGTTTCCGTATTTCCTCGTGTGGGTAGTTTTGAGAATGCTTAGTGAAGATCTTGTAGGTGTTGGTCTCTGTCTGAGGGGTTGGAGCAAATGCAGTTGTACCTCAGAGCTTGACTGAAGATGATGGATCGTGTGTTGTGTTTGGGATGAAAGCGGGAGGCATGAAGATAAGGCATAGCAGTCAGTGGGTTTTCGGTATAGGGTGGTGTTAACGTGACCGTCACTTATTTGCACCGTGGTGTCTAGGAAAGGACCTCCCGTGTAAATTGATCCAGGCTGAGGTTGATGGTGGGGTGGAAGCTGTTAAAACTGTGGTGGAATTCTTCTAGAGTCTCCTTCCCATGGGTCCAGATGATGACGATGCCATCAATGTAGTGTAGGTAGAGACGGGGCATGAATGGATGAGAGCTGAGGAAGGGTTGTTCCAGGTCAGCCATACAAATGTTGGCATATTGTGGGGCCATGCGGGTGCCCATAGCGGTGCCACTGGTCTGAAAGTATATATTGTCACCAAATTTGAAATAATTGTGCGTGAGGATAAAGTCACAGAGCTCAGCAACCAGTTGTGCTGTGGCATCATCAGGGATACTGTTCCTGACAGCTTGTATTCCATCTGTGTGTGGGATGTTTGTGTAGACAGCCTCCACATCCATGGTGGTTAGAATGGTGTTTTCTGGAAGATCACCAATGCATTGTAGTTTTTCCTCAGGAAATCAGTGGTGTAACGGAGATAGCTGGGAGTGCTGGGGGCGTAGGGTCTGAGTCGAGAGTCCTCATATCCAGACAGTCCTTCAGTGAGTGCCAATTCCAGAGATGATGCGGCGTCCAGGATTTCCAGGTTTGTGAATCTTGGGTAGTAGATAGACTAACCCTGGTCGGGGCTCTAAGGGTGTGTTAATTTGTTCCTGTGTTAGTGTAGGGAGTGTCCTGAGTAGATGGTGCAGTTTCTTAGTGTATTCATCAGTGGGATCTGAGGAGAGTGGCCTGTAGAATTTGGTATTGGAGAGTCGTTTGGCAGCCTCGTTTTGGTAGTCAGACCTGTTCATGATGACAACAGCACCTCCTTTATCAGCCTCTTTGATTAATGTCAGGGTGGTTTCTGAGTCTGTGGATTGTGTTCTGCATGGCTTAGGTTATGAGGCAAGTGATGTTGTTTTTCCACAATTTCTGCCTGTGCACGTCAGCGGAAGCATTCCTTTTATAGGTCTAAACTGTCATTTTGGCCTTCAGGAGGAGTCCGTGTGGAGTTCTTTTTTGTGCTGTTGGTGGGAGGGTATCTGTGTATTAGTGCGCTGTTCAATGTTATCTTGAAAGTATTCTTTGAGTCAGAGATCCTTTGAGGCCTCTTCGGGGTACCCCCTCAGCTCCATCTGAAGATCCTATAAACTTATATTTAAACTGCAGTAGGGGTGGGCAATATTCCTAATCCCTACCCCATCTCTTTACCTCTGACTGTTTCTATCGGTCTGACCATCATGCTTTCCTCAGTCCTTGTTCGCTGGTTAACCTTTTGGGAAGAGACTTGCTATGTAAATTAAAATGTAAATGGATGCTCCAAAGGAGGAGACTGACTCTGGCCCTTCCTCCTTGCAACAGGAACTGCTGGCTAAGGTCCCCCCGCCCCGCCTTATGAGCCGATCATGCCAACCGGGTTGGGTGCATTGGGTCTGCCCACTCTGTTAAGATTCGTCTAAACCCAGAAAGACTCCTTCCCGAGGTGCAGCAGTACCCTCTATCAAAACAAGCCAAGGAAAAAAATGCAACCTGCTATTGCCTCCTGCATTCAGCAAGGAGTCATTATTCCTACGGTCAGTGAGTGTATCTCCCCCATTTTACTGTGCTGTTAATGCTGCTGTTCTCCCTAGCTTTTTGCATTGTCCCTAGCCCTGCTACTATCTTCTCCTACAATGCACCGGTGCTGAAGGGTTGTTACCACCTCAAATAAGGGGAAAAGTTGTATTAAGTCCGGACATAAAGGATTAAGTTTATTGTTAAATAAGATGCATCTAGATATGAGGAATAAATGCATTTCTGTATGTAAATAGGTGTGTATAAATTAATAAAAGAGGGGTTAGTCGAAAAGCCCACCCTCCTTGCTAAATTGGTAGTGAAACAATGCCTGTGTCCATGGAAAGGAATAATGCAGTTGGGGGGCGAGGGAAGGATTGGGCCCAGACAAGCAGACAACCACAGTTTGAGGAAGTTGGGGAAAAAAAGAGGTTGAGAAGTTAACTCTGTAGTTACTGGAGGGAATTAAGCAGTGAAACTTTGTACAAATGTTAAAAGAAGGTGTTATGAAAAGAAAATTCTTGGGTTTTTTTTGCAGCCATTCCTTTGGAGAAAGGGTCCATTTCTCCTTCAGGAACGTCTGTAAATAATCCAGGCAAGAGGTTTGCCACATGTTCTCTCTTTCCTACCCAGCGGAATAGCTTGCTTTTGGGCCCTTAATAGTGTCTCTTTGAAAAACTGTCAACTCTCCTCGGTCGTTTCCCCCCTCAGTCTTGATACTCATGGGACCTTACCTATCAGCTCTCTGAGCTTACCTACATATTTATACCTGCCTCTGGAAATTTCCATTACATGCGGGTATTCACCCACAAAAGTTTATGCTCCAATACGTCTGTTAGTCTATAAGGTTCCACAGGACTCTTTGTCACTTTTTACAGATCCAGACTAACATGGCTACCCCTCTGATACTTGACATCCTGTATCTGGGCATGCTCTGATGTGGTACCTGCCCCTCTGCTTATTCCACAAGGGCGCAGGCATCATCAACACTTTTGAGACAGAGTCTCTAGGCTGATAACTTTGAATCCAAAAGCAAGCCAAGAATGTCTGTGTTATGCAAATCAACTAAATGATAAAGATAGAAGCCGTTGAAACCTGACCTGCCTATAAAACAAATACAGGAAAATACTGGGGAGTAATTCCTCAGTTTTGCCTGCAATCAGCAAGGGTATTTGTAAAGAAAGGAATATTTTAAGCAATAATCTGCCAACCCCAAAGGGGTAGAAATATGCTCTCTTTGTCTTTCAGAAAAATAGGAAAAGCTGATACCAACTGAAAAGCCGAAATATGTTCTTGAAGTGTTGCTGGGTACACTTTACAGCCTGATCGCCTTTGGCGCTTCTGGGACGGCCGCCTGGTCGCACCCAGGGTGCTTTGGCCCTACTTTGCTCGGGTGCACCACGGAGTGGCGCACGTGGGCAAAGGGGGGATAATAGCTGTAGTTACACAAGACTGGTTCACACCAGATTTTTTCCTTTGTGGCCCAATGCTACTGCCAACAATGTACAATCTGCCAACAGCGTTATGTTGGCAAAGCTGTCAAGGTTAGGCAGGCAGCACATCCCCCTTCCTGGGGACCTTTTGTAAATATTTCAATTGATTTTATTTAAATGTCTAAAGGTTGTAATTATAGATGTGTTAGTTTTAGTTAATGTATTTTCCAACTGGGCTGAGGCCTTTCCCTGTAAAAAGGCAGATGCCAAGACGGTTGTAAAACTTTTGACGTAAGGATTTTGTACCATGATTTGGCATACCCATAAGTAGCATCAGTGATCATGAGCTGGATAAATTATAAGAGTTATGTGCAGCTTTACAGATCCAACACAATTCTCATTCACACAGTCTCCACTGCCCTACTGCCCGCAGTTTGCCAGGACAGTGAGCATGGGATCCACTATAAATCGAAAGACCGGACTCAGCCCACATAAAATCCTCATGGAAAGACCTATGAGACTTCCTGCTGCTCCCCCTGTGCCACCACACCTAAGAGACCTGTAGCTGGATGATGATAAAATACTCACATATTGCCAGTCGCTAATGAAGTGTCAAGTCTTCTCATTCACAAGTCATGGGAGCACAGTTAGCTCACCCAGGAGAGCCTTGTCATAACCTCCAGCCAGGAGACTGGGACTATGTCAAGGTCCATCAAAGAAAGACTGTGCTAGAACCTCGGTGGGAAGGGCCCTTACCAGGTACTCCTAACCACTAATACTACTGTCAAGTGCCAAGGATTGACTACCTGGCCCCATGCCTCTCACTGTAAGAAAACAACCTCTCCATCTGAGGACATAATAAAGCCTTCAACCAAGCAAGGTGATTGTGCTAGTAACCTCTTCCTTGCTGCCTCACTGCCGGACAGCTAAGTGAACTAAGACTAGGAAATCTCAAAGAATAGCTTGCAGAAACTAGCCAAAACTACCTGAAGTTGAAACTTTTAATATTTCTCAGCCTCTCCTTCTTAACAAAGTTAGGGTGGGGATGGGAAAATAATATTTTTCTAAATCTTAGCCAATCAGTAGCCTCACTAGTGAATAATCAAACGTATATCCAAAGGGTTTGTTCTGCTATGGGAAATTTTACCTGTATTGAAATAATTCCAGTAACTAATAATTTAACCTGCACCATATTGCAATATACTTCTTCCTATGCTATCAATGTTAATGCCTCATGGAAGTACATAAAAGTGTTTAATCAAATTCTACAGGCCACTCGCCTCAGATCCCACTGAGGAATACACTAAGAAACTGCACCATCTACTCAGGACACTCCCTACACTAACACAGGAACAAATCAACATACCCTGAAAGCCCTGACCGGGATTATTCTATCTACTACCCAAGATCCACAAACCTGGAAATCCTGGACGCCCCATCATCTCTGGAATTGGCACTCACTGAAGGACTGTCCAGATGTGTGGACTCTCTACTCAGACCCTATGCCCCCAGCACTCCCAGCTATCTCTGTGACATCACTGATTTCCTGAGGAAAAACTACAATGCATTGATGATCTTCCAGAAAACACCATCCTAGCCACCATGGATGTGGAGGCTCTCTACACAAACATCCCACACACAGATGGAATACAAGCTGTCAGGAACAGTATCCCTGATGATGCCACAGCACAACTGGTTGCTGAGCTCTGTGACTTTATCCTCACGCACAATTATTTCAAATTTGGTGACAATATATACTTTCAGACCAGTGGCACCGCTATGGGCACCCGCATGGCCCCACAATATGCCAACATTTGTATGGCTGACCTGGAACAACACTTCCTCAGCTCCAGTCCACTCACGCCCCTTCTCTACCTATGCTACATTGATGACATCTTCATCATCTGGACCCATGGGAAGGAGATTCTGGAAAAATTTCACCACGATTTCAACAGCTTCCACCCCACCATCAACCTCAGCCTGGACCAATCTACACGGGAGGTCCTTTCCTAGACACCACGGTACAAATAAGTGACCGTCACGTTAACACCACCCTATACCGAAAACTCATCGACTGCTATGCCTACCTTCATGGCTCCAGCTTCCATCCCGGACACACCACAGGATCCATCGTCTACAGTCAAGCACTGAGGTACAACCGCATCTGTTCCAACCCCTCAGACAGAGACCAACACCTACAAGATCTTCACCTAGCAGTCTCAAAACTATGATACCGGCATGAGGAAATAAGGAAACAAATCAACAGAGTCAGATGTGTACCCAGAAGCCTCCTGCTGCAAGACAAGCCCAAGAAAGAAACCAACAGAACTCCACTGACCATAACCTACAGTTCTCCGCTAAAACCTCTCAAACGCATCATCAGTGATCTACAACCCATCCTGGACAATGATCCCTCGCTTTCACAGGCGTTGGGTGGCAGGCCAGTCCTTGCCCACAGACAACCCTCCAACCTTAAGCATATTTTCACCCGCAACCACACACCGCACCATAGTAACTCTAACTCAGGAACCAATCCATGCAACTAAACCTCAATGCCAACTCTGCCCACGTATCTACACCAGCGACACCATCACAGGACCTAACCAGATCAGCCACACCATCACCAGTTCATTCACCAGCACATCCACCAATATAATATATGCCATCATATGCCAGCAATGCCCCTTGCTATGTACATTGGCCAAACTGGACAGTCCCTACGTAAAAGAATAAATGGACACAAGTCAGATATTAGGAATGTCAATATACAAAAACCTGTAGGAGAACACTTCAGTCTCCCTGGACACACAATAGCAGATGTAAAGGTAGCCATCCTGCAGCAAAAACACTTCAGGACCAGACTTCAAAGAGAAACTGCTGAGCTTCAGTTCATCTGCAAATTTGACACCATCAGCTCAGGATTAAACAAAAACTGTGAATGACTTGCCAACTACAAAAGCAGTTTCTCCTCCTTTGGTGTTCACACCTCAGCTGCTAGAAGAAGGCCTCATCCTCCCTGATTGAACTAACCTCGTTATCTCTAGCCTGATTCTTGCCTGCATATTTATACCTGCCTCTGAAAATTTCCATTACATGCGGGTATTCACCCACAAAAGTTTATGCTCCAATACGTCTGTTAGTCTATAAGGTTCCACAGGACTCTGTCACTTTTTACAGATCCAGACTAACATAGCTACCCCTCTGATACTTGACATCCTGTATCTGGGCATGCTCTGATGTGGTACCTGCCCCTCTGCTTATAATACATTCCACAAGAGTGCAGGCATCATCAACATCATTCCTGGCCCATGTTCCAATGCAAGGAATCTGAGGAGCTGCAACTTGGTCATCTATACATACTTTTACCTTGCATTACGCTATTACCCAGCAGGCTAGAGACAATGCACCCTTTTGTAGGGCAGTGCTTCAGTCAGCAAACCTTTGAGGTCTGATCCCACCTCCAAAACTAAGGTTTGGTAATCACCTGGAATTGGAATTGACATGAGCAATCACTGAAAGAAGAAAAAACGGTTACCTACCTTTCGTAACTGTTGTTCTTTGAGATGTGTTGCTCATGTCCATTCCAATACCCACCCTCCTACTCCTCCGTCGGAACAATCTGGCAAGAAGGAACTGAAGTGGCAGCGGATTGGCAGTATCTTATATTCAGTGCCATGAAGGCACGACCCCAGGGGGCGCCCGGACTGACCAGACAGGTACTACTAGGGGAAAAACCCTCCGGCTCCTGTGCACTCGGCACACACAAACCTAATTGGAATAGACACGAGCAACACATCTCAAAGAACAACAGTTACAAAAGGTAGGTAACCATTTTTTCTTGCTCTTGCAAGGCCTCTTTCCAGTGGTTTGGACTTTTCGGTTGTATATTATATGGTTAGTGTAGATACTGTGTATGGTACTGGTAATAGTTGTCCCTGTCATTGAGAGACTTTCACCCCAGGCGTAGGCATGCCCTTGTCTACAGGATTCAAGTCGTGACCCTCCTGAGGCAAGCCGATGCCAGTGAATGACCCTCACTCTCACTCTCTAGAGTGCCTTGGTGAAACTCACATGAAAGAGAATTGCCAGATCTGCAGGGGCTTCAGACCGCACACTTGAAAGGACAGGGACATTTCTCTGAAGGTCATAGAATCTTAGGTGTGACAAAGCTCCGAGCCTGTATTGGTGAGTCCCACGCTTCCTAGCGGATACAGTGGCCTCAGCTCACTGAGGTCCTGAAGATGACCTCCCTCTCCCGGTATGGGGGCAGAGGTTACAACTTATTGAGCTATTTTCATCATAGGCCAGTATGAGAGGTGGGAAGGTGGAATAGCCACAGTCTCTGTTGCTCCTTAGAGCTCCGTGGGCACTGTTTGGTCTCCTGCCTGGACCAAAGTCTGTTTCCCCTTTCAAAGGGATCTCTGTAGATCATGCAGGGGGGAGGGGGGAAAGGAATGGGGAACCCAGGCCCGCTCTCTACTCCGGGTTCCAGCCCAGGGACCCTAATTATAGCAGCTGTTATCGGCTTCCCTTCTTCACTGACACTGCTTTGATTCCCAGTCATGTGCTCCAGCCCCCTAATCATTTTTGTTGCCCTCCGCTGGACTCTCTCCAATTTATCCACATCCTTCTTGTAGTGTGGTGCCCAAAACTGGACACAGTACTCCAAATGAGGCCTCACCAGTGCTGAGTAGAGGGGAATGATCACATCCCTTGATCTGCTGGAAATGCCCCTACTTATACAACCCAAAATGCCATTAGCCTTCTTGGCAACAAGGGCACACTGTTGACTCATATTCAGCTTTTCATCCACCGTAACCCCTAGGTCCTTTTCTGCAGAACTGCTGCCCAGCCATTCGGTCCCTAGTCTGTAGCAGTGCATGGGATTCTTCCGTCCTAAGTGCAGGACTCTGCACTTGTCCTTGTTGAACCTCATAATATTTCTTTTGGCCCAATCCTCTAATTTGTCTAGGTCCCTCTGTATCCTATCCCTACCCTCCAGCGTATCAACCACTCCTCCCAGTTTAGTGTCATCTGCAAACTTGCTAAGGGTGCAGTCCACACCATCCTCCAGATCATTAATGAAGATATTGAATAAAACCGGCCCCAGCACCGACCCTTGGGGCACTCCCTTGATACCGGCTGCCAACTAGACATGGAACCATTGATCACTACCCGTTGAGCCCGACCATCTAGCCAGCTTTCTATCCACCTTACTGTCCATTCATCCAGCCCAGACTTCTTTAACTTGCTGGCAAGAATACAGTGGAAGACTGTATCAAAAGCTTTGCTAAAATCCAGAAATAGCACATCCACTGCTTTCCCCTCATCCACAGAGCCGGTTATCTCATCATAGAAGGCAATTAGGTTAGTCAGGTGCCAGCATTAGCCTAACGACCTTAACTGGTTAAATTGACGTCAGGTGTCTTGATTGGCCTGGAGTAGCCCTTGTTTGGCTATCCAGGGAATAGGCCTCTGCTCCTTCTGAGGCTGCTCTACCCGCCTTCCACTCTCGTGAGGCCGGTTTGCTGGCTGGTTGCCCCCCTGGCTGCTGCTGTTGCTGCTGTGGGGAGTATCCTGCTGGTGTGACCCTCAGGGGGGAGTGCGAGGCCCCACTTTTGCCATTGTTTTTGGGGCCCCCCGGGCTGGGTTGCTGCTGCCTTTACTGCTGCTGGGGAGCTGTTACTGCTACTGGAGCTGAGGAGGGAGTAGAGGAGGCTTTGTTTTGTGGAGGGGGGTTTGTTACATCCCTGCTTCTGTGGTGGTAGGTGCCTTTGCTGTGGGGTGCTGGGGGAGTGGCCTGGAGCCCTCCCCCTGATCCGCTCGCTCCTCTACTGCCACCACCACTGCCCCCTCCACCTTTCCACCTGCCTTCTGGCTCTGCTCTCTGCTCCCTGGCCCAGCAGTTTGCTCTGCCCTTCTAACCGTCCAGAGAACATAGCGGCAGCAAACAGGCATTTGTTTTTCAGACGCCCGTGAGTGCTCGTTTTCCCTTCCCTTCCTTTGGTCTTGTCCTCCTTTCCCTGCTGCATTTGGCCGGTGGGCCCCCCTTTCCTCTGCCTCGCCCACTGCCCTGTTTTTGCAGCTGCTTGCCCCCTTTCCCCTTGCTGCCTGCCCTGCCCGTCCCCCTTTTAGCCGTCCTCTTGGCTCTGGTTTGCCCTGTTTTGCTTTTTGGTCCTTGATTAGTTTGTTTGCCCCACCCTTGTCCTGTGGTGCAGGCCAGGTTGCCAGCCCCATTCCCCCCGTTTTTTTGTTTGGTTGTTTTTGGCCCCACCCTGTTCTTTGCTCCGTGCCTGAGGCGCACCCGCTTTACCCCCCCCCCGCATTCCACCCCCTTGCTTCTTGCCCTCCCCCTGGGTCAGCCCTTGTTGCCTGCGTGCCCACGTTCCACTGTTGGCGTTTGAGATTCCCCCCTTTTCCCCTTTTTCATTGGTTCCTTCACTGACGCACTCTCCTCCATGATGCCTTAGTTTTCCCTTCCTTTCCTTAGTGCAGCCAGGGGAGTTGTTTTTTTTTCTCGTCTTGTGCTGGAGTTGTGTTCCTTGTTTCCCTTCGTTCCTTTCTGTTGGTGCCCCCCCGCCCTGCTTTCAGCCTAGCGGGTGGGGTGTGGTAGCTGCTCTTCCCTTCCCTTCCCTCCCCTGCCCTTCCCTTTCCTCCCATTCCTCCCTCCCCTTCCTTCCATTTTCCTGCCCTAGTGGCTGTCCCCTTCCCTCCCTTTCCGTGGTGGGTGATTCCGGGGGTGGGACTTCCCTGGATGCCCCTGCAGTTCCCTCCCTATACCCTCTCTTGCGATGGCCACCTCGACTGCCGCTGCTGGGCTGCCCGCCATTGCTACCATTGAGACACTGGTGGGCAGGATAGGGGCTCCCAAGGCTCCGCTGTTGCTGCCGCGACCTCAGCTGCCTCCACTTCTGAGACCGCTCCCTTGGCTGGTGGGAAAGGTCGGGGGACGAAGAAGGGCAAGTGCCCTGCCTGGAAGGTGACAACCCCCGTGGCAGTGATTCCTTCTCCCGCTGCGGCCCCACCACCGGCCGCAGCTCCCCCTTCTCCCTTGCCCATTGTTCCCTCCACCAGCTCTGGGGGTGCCGCTCCTTCGGCCCCCAGGGCGTACGCCCAGGTGGCTGCTACCCCTCCGCTTGCTGCCTCACTGTCTGCTCCAGCCGCCTCCCGGAATACCATTCCTGGTGGCCGGGGCCCCTTTCCCACTCTCCGCAGGGAGCACGGGGTGCATTGCCTCCTGGTGCCGGCCTCGCCCCACGTGGAAACCTACGTGCGGGAGTTGGCACAGGTGGTGGGGCCCACGGCCGTGGTGGCGGCCTATAAGATGTTTGGGAAGGTGGTGTTCTTCCTGGCATCAGAGGCCGCTGCCCAGGAGGCGTTGGAGAGGGGCTTGGCCGTGGGGGGGCGTTCACGTCCCCCTCGAGCCTTTGGAGGACCTGGGCGTATGGGTGGTTCTCTCTTCTGTTCCTCCCTTCCTCCCCAGTACCACTCTTTTGCCATTCCTCTCCACCCTGGAGAGGCCCCTGTCCGTCCTCAGCTCCCTTTCGTTGGGCTGTAAGGACCCCGCCCTCCGCCACGTTTTGTCGTTCTGCCGCAGGTGCAGGTTCAAGTTCCGCCGGTGGCACGTGACGGGGAGGCTTTGGAGGGGTCCTTTCTGGTGCCCCATCGAGGGGCCCAGTACTGGGTTTATTACTCATCGGGGTTGGCCCAGTGCTTTCTCTGCTGGGTGGTGGGGCACGTCTGGAGGCTTGGAGGGGCATCTGGGACCCCCGATACCTGGGAGGGCGTCAGCTCTATCATCGCTGGTGGCCCTGATTGCCCAGTCCCTGGGGTCACCCCTCCTCCATCCATGACCGTTGTCAACTCTGCTCGGATCTTGGGGGGAGGCCCCCCCAACGTGCCCAGATAAGCATGCGGGCCTCACCGCTGAGGTAGGTAGTAGACCGGGGCCCGCGGAGGAGAGGGTGGCAGGGCCGGTAGCTAGACTCGATAAGGGCTTGCCTCAGGGGGAGTTTGTTCCTTTCCCTGTTGTCCAGCCTTTGTCTTCCCTTGCCCTCCTGTCATTGCCCTGGCTCTCTGGCCCTGACCCAGCTGGCCAGCCCCCATCTTCGAGGAGCTGGGAGCTTGTGCGGGGGAGACGCTGTAAGCAGGGAGCATGGGCCCAGCACCCCCCCTCATTGGTGAGCAGGAAGGGACCCCCTGTGAAACTATGAAGGGGGGTCGCTGGTGCTGGGTGTTCCGTTGCCTCCCCTGCTGACGTTAATTGTTTGGAGTTGGCCGAGCTCGCTGCAGCCGCGGAGGCGGGTAGTACCATCTCTCCTATGGACTCCCTCCCTGAGGGGGTGTGATGGAGTAGGGACTGTCTGTGTGGGGGATGGAAGAGCCGGGGAGGACTTTAGGTGATGGACAATACCTGAGCCTGTAACCTGAGCTAGGCAGGGGGGAGGGGAGGTCAACACCTTTGCCCGGGAAGCTAGACAAAGACAGGGAGCCGAGTGGAGAGGGATGGGTCAGTTTTGGTTTGGGGCTGGGTGGTGCAGTGCAGGGAATCCCAAGCTGTGAACGAAGCTCCTTGCACCCCCAGAAGGACCAGATTGAGGGGTCCTGGCCGTATTTCCAAGCTCTGCTGTATCCTGCATTCCTGTGTCCAATAAACCTTCTGTTTTACTGGCTGGCTGAGAGTCACTGTGAGTCCCAGGAAGAGGGGTGCAGGGCTTGACTCCCCCACATTCCGTGACAACTGGTGGTAGAGGTGGGATCTACTGCACCCCGTGGACGGCGCTTTCTGCAGTAAATGACTGGGGAGCAGTAAAACGAAGGGGCGACTGTAGGGGTGATTAACCCCTGGGAGCGTGTGACCAGAGAGAAGGACTTTGCAGTAACATTGTCCCCCGGGGTTTTGCAGCGAGCGGTCCCAGGGGCGGAGGAGTCTGTGGCTCAACCCTGGCAGAGAGGTGGTGACCTCAAGTATGACTGGCATACTAGGGGTCCCTCTGGAAATCGTGGGGAGCGGTGAGCACCCCGGCCTGCGAGTGGCCAGCAGGAAGATGTATGCCAAGCGGCGTAAGTGCGACCTGGTGGAGCTGTGCAAGCAGAGGGGGCTGCGCAGAGGAAGGCTCACCAAAGACCAGCTGATTGCCCAGCTGGAGGAGGGAGATCGCTTTGAACTGATCCCTGTCTCTGAGGGAAGCAGCCTGGCAGATGCAGCACAGGCACCAGTGTCTGTCCCTGCTGGGAGTGGTCAGCCGGCTGCTGAGGGCTTCCCGAGACCCCCCCATTCCTATGCTTAGGGGGAGGGGGAGGAGGAGCCCAGTGACTACCGAGGGCACCGTGACCCCCCTGGCCAGCAGGGGATCCTCCCGGCGAAGCTCACCCCCCAGCAGGGGATCGTCCCGGCAACGCTCGGCATCCGTGGAGCGCAAGCGGCTGTAATGGGAGAGAGAGCTAAAACTGAGAGAGCTGGAGGATCGTGAGCGACAGAGGGAACATGACCGGGAGGAGAGAGAGCGACAGCGTCATCATGAGCTGGAACTGGCGAGGCTGAGGAGCAGTGAGCCCCCAGCTGCGGTGAGTGGGGGGCGCCCAAGACTGCGTGGAGCTTTGATAAGTGCATCCTGGCCCCGCGTAAGGAGGGGGAGGACATGGATGACTTCCTGGATGCCTTTGAGACGGCCTGCGAGCTGCACCAGGTAGATCCTGCGGACAGGCTCCGGGTTCTCACCCCCTTACTGGACCCCAAAGCCGTGGCATTGTACGGCCAGCTGGGAGAGGAGGAGAAAGGGAACTACGAACTATTCAAGCAGGCCCTGCTGCGCGAGTTTGGGCTGACTCCTGAGATGTACCGGGAGAGGTTCTGGAGTCAGTATAAAACCCCTGAGGTCTCATATCTGCAACAACCTGTCCGCATGGAGGGATATGCCAGCAAGTGGGCAGATGGGGCCCAGATGAAGGGGGATGTGGTTAAACTGCTGGTACTGGAGCAACTGTATGAGTGGTGCCCATCCGACCTGAGGCTGTGGTTGAGGGACCAAAAGCCAGAGAACCCGCGACATGCAGGGTGGCTGGCTGATGACTTTGTGAAGAGCCGGTCGGGGGGTGGCGGGGAGGAGCCCTAAAGGAACAGGCCCGCCGCAATGCAGAGAGAGAGTCATCCTGGGACCTCCCAAAGGGGGAATAAGGAGAACCCCCGCCCAAAGGGAACGGCCAGCGCCAGGGACAACCGACCGTTTCGAGGGGACCAACGGGACATGAGCTGCTATCAATGTGGCCAGAGGGGCCACATACGGTCCCAGTGCCCCAGGCTCAAGGACAGACTGAGCAGACCGACCCCACACCGGGTTAACTGGGTAGAGACCCAGCCGGATGAGGGGCAGCGTTCGCAGGAAAGGGGGGCTGGCCGCGTACCACCTGTGAAGGAGGGAGGGGGGCCCCAGGTCAGCTCCTCTGGGGGGCTGGATGCTCCAGGCTCCGGGTTTTTGGTTTACAGGGTGGGCATGGGGCTACCCCTCTGGAAAGAGTGCCTTGTTCCCTTGGAGGTAGATGGGAGGAAGGTCACTGGGTACTGGGACACGAGCGCAGAGGTGATGCTGGCCCGGCCTGAGGTGGTGGCCCCAGAACGGATGGTACCCAACACCTACCTGACCCTGATGGGTGTGAGTGGGACCCCATTCAAGATGCCTGTGGTGAGGGTACACCTGAAGTGGGGGGCCAAGGAGGGCCCCAAGGATGTGGGGGTACACCCACATTTGCCCACGGAGGTGTTAATGGGGGAGGGAACCTCGAGGACTGGCTAAGTAACACCCGGGGTGGTTTGGTCGTGACCCGAAGTCAGAGTCGGCGAGGGGCACGGTGCCCCGATAACGGGGAAGGTACTCTGCCCGAGGTGCAGGACCCTAACCTGGTGGGGAGGGAATGCCCAGAGACACTGCTCAGAGAGGCTGCGGCCTCAGACCCAGCCAGTGGGAGAGAGCAGGTCCCCATCCCTGTCCCAGCTGCTGAGTTCCAGGCTGAGTTGCAGGAAGATCCCTCCTTGCGGAGGCCAAGGGACCTGGCCGACCTCAGTGTGGTACAGACCATGAGGAGAGGTTGCAAGGAGAGGTTCCTGTGGGAGAAGAGGTTCCTGTACCGAGAATGGGCTACCCCCAGGGAAGTAGAGTCATGGTGGATCAGGAGACAGCTGGTGGTTCCCCAGAAGTTTCGCCACAAGCTCCTGTACCTGGCCCATGACATCCCCATCACAGGGCACCAGGGAATCCGGTGCGCCAGGCAGAGGCTGCTACAGAACTTTTACTGGCCTGGGGTCTTTACCCATGTCCGACAGTATTGCCAATCCTGTGACCCCTGCCAGAGGGTGAGGAAGGCCCGGGACAAGGGGAAAGCGGCTTTGAGGCCTTTGCCCATCACAGAAGAACCTTTCCAGAAGGTGGCCATGGACATAATGGGACCTCTCAGCAAGACGACCCGGGCGGGGAAGAAATACATTCTGGTGGTGGCCTTGTCCTCTATTGAAGCAGACACTGTGGCAGATGCGCTGCTGACCATTTTCAGCTGGGTGGGGTTCCCCAAGGAAGTCTTAACGGACCAGGGGTCCAACTTCATGTCAACCCTGCTCCAGTCCCTGTGGGAGAAATGTGGGGTCTGGCACAAATGGGCCTCAGTGTATCACCCCCAGTCCAACGGGCTGGTGGAGAGGTTCAAAGGGACGCTAAAGATGATGCTAAAAACATTTATGAACCAGCACCCACAGGACTGGGACAAGTACTTACCTCACCTGTTGTTCACGTACAGGGAGGTATCCCAGGAATCTACTGGGTTTTCGCCTTTCGAACTGTTATATGGAAGGCAGGTAAGGGGGCCCCTGGACCTGATGAGAGACGAATGGGAGGGGAAGGCCGCTCCCGATGGAGAGTCGGTGGTGGAGTATGTCCTGACCTTCCGGGAAAGACTTGCCGAGCTCATGGGCCTGGCCAGGGAGAATCTGGCCCGAGCCCAAAAGAAGCAGAAGGTCTGGTACGACCGCACGGCGCGGGCCCGCGCCTTCGCCACCAGGGATCAAGTGATGGTTCTCATCCCCGTGAGGAAAAACAAACTCCAGGCTGCCTGGGAAGGGCCCTTTAAGGTGATCAAGCAACTAAATGAGGTAAACTATGTGGTGGAGCTGTCAAACCGGGCGCACCACCGCCGGGTGTACCATGTGAATATGATGAAGCCATACTATGACAGGGGGAATGTGGTGTTGCCCGTGTGTGGAAACTTGGAGGAGCAGGGAGATGACCCTTTAGTGGATCTATTCCCAGGGACAAAAGCTGGCTCCCCCCTGGAGGCAATTCCCATCTCTGATCAGCTGACCCCGACCCAGCACGCTGAGATCAGAGGGGTGCTGCATCTGTACCGACAGCTGTTTTCCAACCAGTCTGGGTGCACTAATTTGACTGTCCACCGGGTGAAGACCGGGTCACCCCCCCCATATGATGCTCCCCTTTTTGGGTCACCGGGAGCGGCTGCCTAAAGCCGGAACCAGCCAAGGTGGAGGTGATCAGAGACTGGCCTGCTCCCCAGACCAAAAAGCAGGTCCAGGCCTTTATTGGGATGGCGGGGTACTATCGAAGGTTCGTGCCCCACTTTAGCGCCATAGCCACCCCCATCACTGAGCTGTGCAAGAAGGGGAAGCCAGACAAGGTGGTCTGGACCAAGCAGTGCCAGGAGGCTCTCTGGGCGTTGAAGGAGGCTCTGGTTAGTGGCCCCGTTCTGGCAAACCCAAATTTTGACAAGCCCTTTATGGTGTTCACCGATGCCTCAGACACGGGACTGGGAGCGGTGTTGATGCAGGAGGATGAAAAGGGGGAGAGACACCCCATCGTGTACCTGAGCAAGAAGTTGCTATCCCGGGAGCAGAACTACGCGGCCATCAAGAAGGAATGCCTGGCCATGGTGTGGGCCCTTAAGAAACTGGGGCCATATCTCTTTGGGCGCCACTTCACCGTGTACACCGACCACTCTCTCCTGACCTGGCTGCACCAGATGAAAGGAGCCAACACCAAGCTCCTGAGGTGGAGCCTGCTCCTGCAGGACTATGACATGGACGTGGTCCACGTGAAGGTAAGCGCCAACCTGATAGCGGATGTGTTGTCCCGGAGAGGGGCCTCTGAACTTCCCCAGGTCACTGGGCAGAGTGACCCCGCTCAGTTCAGTCTCAAAGGGGGGAGAGAGGTGATGGAGTAGGGACTGTCTGTGTGGGGGATGGGAGAGCCAGGGAGGACTTTAGGTGATGGACAATACCTGAGCCTGTAACCTGAGCTAGGCACGGGGGAGGGGAGGTCAACACCTTTGCCCGGGAAGCTAGACAAAGGCAGGGAGCCGAGTGGAGAGGGGTGGGTCAGTTTCGGTTTGGGGCTGGGTGGTGCAGTGCAGGGAATCCCAAGCTGGGAACGAAACTCCCTGCACCCCCAGAAAGACCAGATTGAGGGGTCCTGGCTGTGCCCACAAGCTCTGCTGTAGCCTGTGTTCCTGTTGTCCAATAAACCTTCTGTTTTACTGGCTGGCTGAGAGTCACTGTGAGTCCCAGGAAGAGGGGTGCAGGGCCAGACTCCCCCACACTCCGTGACAGGGGGTTCCAGACAGTGCCCCCACTGCCCCGTTGCCATCTGTGCCCCCTGTCGGCGCTGCAATGGCTACTGCCCCGGCTGCTGGCGAGGGGGAATCTGTAGTGGCGGGTGGGGACTTTGCCTCTATTTTTGCCATGATCGAGGCCCTGGGCTTGACCCCAACCACTGAGGGAGTGGGTGTCCCCTGCTGGAGGGCCTCGGTCTGGGCAATTGCTATCTGGCGCCCCCACTCCTCCCTTTCCCTCCATCTCAGGTGGTTGCCCCTGATTTGGCCTCTGCAATGCCCCCGGCCCTGACCACCTGCCTGGCTGCGACTGGTAATTTGGCTGATGCCGCCATGCCCACTGTGGTGGCGGCCGGGCTCTGAGCCCATGGGTGCCCTGCCCCATGAGATGGGACCGCAGTTTTCGCCTCCCTTCAGCGCTGCAACTGTGGGTGCCTCATTTGGTGGGGCACCTGAGGCTAGTGCTGTGGAGGCACCCCATTCCCTTGCTGTCCCTTTCACTGTCGTGTTGGGTCAAGAGGCACCGTGCCCCAATGGCTCTGTCGCTCGGGCCCTAGATGTTGCCCCCGTTCCCTGCCCTGACCCTGCTCCCATCCTGGATCTGTCCTGTCCCTGCCCTTGGCCCTGTTCCCTCCCTTGTTCCTGTCCTTGACCTCTCTTCCCTCCCTCCTTCTGTTGTTGTCGCCCCCAAGGCTGCCTCATTTTCTTTCTATGCAGGCCCCCAGGAGGCGGTTTTTGTTTTTCCTTCTCCCAGCACATCTGGGGCTGCAGCTCTCCCTCTGCCATTGTCCTTGGGGCCGAATGTTGCGTCAGGTGGCGTGGTGCCGGACGGGCGCCGTGACGGGGCTTTGATCCCTGCGTGTCCGTCTCTATAGGCCACGGGGCAGGCAGGGGGATCCTCTTGGGAGACGCCCCGGGGTCCGTGACCCTGGTCCCTGTCGCACAGAGGAGTGAGATGCGCTCTTTCTTGGAGGACACTCGTGGCTCCACGAACAGAGTGCATCTCGCTCTTCAGCGCTGGGGCGATTTCCATCTTGTTCTCCAGACCGTGAGGCCATTATGGGGGAGGGCAAAGGGACCAGGAAGCGGGATGCTGCGTCTTACCAGCGGACCCGTGGCTTCCGTGATGCCCTGCTGGCTTTCGGGGTTGGTCACGGTTTGCTGCGGGGTCCAATGGGTGCCGCTAGCGCCCCAGACCGCGAGTATCATCCCCAGCCCTCTTTATGCCGCTGCCCATCTTTGCCCCTTTGAACACCCGCGGCTGTAGGTCAGGTCTCCGCAGATGCCAGGTGCTCTCCTTCCTTCGGGAGGCGGGGTACTCGGTTATTTTCCTGCAGGAGACCCACACGAACCCAGCTGCCAAAGCAAGCTGGCAGCTGGAGTGGGGGGACGGGGTCTATTTTAGCCACCTTTCAGCCCATCAGGGAGGGGTGGCGACCCTGTTCTCCCCGCACCTACAGCCCGAGGTGCTGGGGTTTACCAAGGTCGTGCCGGGTCGCCTGCTGCATCTCCAGGTTTGGATGGAGGGGCTAACATTGAATCTTGTCAATGTCTATTCCCCAGCATCCGGCCCGGTGAGAGCGTGCTTTTTTCAGCAGGCGTCCTCCTTCCTCAGTACCTTAGATCCTCGCGAGTGCCTGGTTCTGGGTGGAGACTTCAACTGCACCCTCAAGGAGCGGGACCACACAGGGATTGAGCAGAGCCTGGCCGCTGCAGACGGCCTGAGGGAGATCGTAGTCCATCACTCCCTGGTGGACGTCTGGCGCGACCACCACCCGGACGATGACTCTACGTTCACTTGTGTCTGGGTGGAGGGACACCGGTCGAGCCACTCCCGGTTGGATCGCATTTACTTTTCTTGATGTCATCTCTCGCAGGCCCACTCCTCCAGTGTTCGGCTGGCCCCGTTCTCGGACCACCATTTGGTGGCTGTGATGGCCTCTCTTTCTTCGGAGAGGTTGGGGCCGGCCTATTGGCATTTCAATAACAGTCTGCTGGAGGATGTGGGGTTTGTGGCATCCTTCCGGGAGTTTTGGCTGGCCTGGCGGGAACAGAGGCATGCCTTTCCCTCAGCGTGGCGGTGGTGGGATGTGGGGAAAGTGCGCCCCCAGCTCTTCTGCCGCAGCCACACCCGGGGCGCCAGCCGGCGGAGGGATGTGGTGATAAAGCAGTTAGAGCGGGAGGTATTAGAGCTGGAGAGGCATCTGGCCACCAGCCCTGGAGATCCACTCCTCTGTGGAGCACACTGGGAGAAGCGGGAGGAGCTCCGGGCAATCTTCGGGCACGGGGTGCCTTTGTACGATCCCGCATCCATCTCCATCATCCATCGCGGCTCCCACTTCTTCTACGCCCTGGAGAAGAAGAGGGGGGTGAAAAAGCACATCCTCTACCTTTTAGCAGAGAATGGTGCCCCCCTCATGGATCCGGTGGAGATGTGCGAGAGGGCCAGGGCCTTCTACGCTGGCCTTTTCTCCCCGGATCCAACCGATGCAGATGCCTGCAGAGCGCTTTCGGACAGACTCCTGATGGTCAGCACGGGCGACTGGGAGTGGCTGGAGCTGCCTCTCACTCTGGCCGAACTCTTGGAAGCCCTCCATCTCATGCCCACTAATAAATCTCCGGGCGTGGACGGGTTGACCGTGGAGTTCTACCGCATGTTCTGGGATGTCCTCGGCCCGGATCTTGCCATCGTCTGGGCCGAGTCCTTGGAGAGCAGGATCCTCCCTCTTTTGTGCAGGCTGCTCGCCTTATTGCCGAAGAGGGGGGACCTCCGTGATCTCCGGAATTGGCATCCCGTCTCGCTCCTCAGCACGGATTATAAGGTCGTGGCTAAGGCCATCTCGCTGCGGCTGCAGTCCGTGCTGGTGGACGTGGTCCGTCCAGAGCGGAACTACACCGTCCCGGGCCGTACCATCTTTGACTATCTTTATCTAGTCTGGGATCTCTTGGAGCTTGGGTGTAGGGATGGTCTGTCATTCGCCCTCCTGTCCCTGGATCCGGAGAAGGCGTTCGACCGGATGGACCACGGGTATCTCCTGGGCACTCTGCGGGCTTCTGGCTTCGGACCCCGGTTTGTGGGGTTTCTCTAGGTGCTATAGGCCTCCGCAGAGTGTTTGGTCAAGCTCAATTGGACCCTGACCACACCTGTCAGCTTTGGGCGAGGGGTGAGTCAAGGCTGCCCGCTGTCGGGTCAGCTGTACACTCTGGCCATTGAGCCCTTCCTTTGTCTCCTTCGCAAGAGGCTGACGGGGTTGGTGCTCCGTGAGCCGGAGGTGCGGCTGGTTCTGGCAGCATATGCCGATGACGTGCTCCTCGTGGTCCAGGACCTGGACGACCTGTTGCGGGTGGAGGCTTGTCAAGCTGTTTATTCGGCGGCCTCCTCCGCCCGGGTCAACTGGGTCAAGAGCTCTGGCCTGGTGATCGGGGCCAGGTGGCGGGCGAGCCCCCTCCCACCCGCGCTTCAAGCCTTTCGGTTTAGAGGGCAGGGTGACAGAGCGGCTCCGGAAATGGACAGGACTGCTCCGGTGCCTCTCCCTCCGGAGGAGAGCGCTGGTGCTTAACCAACTGGTCCTGTCCATGCTCTGGCACCGACTCAACACCCTGTGCCCGCCCCCAGTGTTCCTGGCCAATCTCCAGAGGTTGGTTCTGGGTTTTTTATGTCTGGGACTGCACTGGGTCTCTGCAGGGATTCTCCATCTCCCCTGGAGGAGGGTGGACAGGGCCTGACATGCATGCGCATGCAGGTCCATGTCTTCCGCGTCCAGGCTCTGCAGAGACTCCTTTGTAGTGCAGGTGGCTCGGCATGGAGACCACTGGCGCACGCCTTCCTCCGCCTCCTGCGAGGACTCCGATACGACCGGCAGCTCTTCTTTCTCCATCTGAGAGGTCTTCTGCGAGACCTCTCTGAGCTGCCGGTCTTCTACCAGGACCTCCTCCGGATAGGATACAGAAGGGGGGATTTGGACAAAAGAAATCAGATGATCAGGGCCATCCCTAGCAATTTTGGTGCCCTACGCAGCCCCCCCCCCACAGGGGGGCTGTGTGGGGCCCCAAAACTGGACACAGTACTCCAAATGAGGCCTCACCAGTGCTGAGTAGAGGGGAATGATCACATCCCTCGATCTGCTGGAAATGCCCCTACTTATACAACCCAAAATGCCATTAGCCTTCTTGGCAACAAGGGCACACTGTTGACTCATATTCAGCTTTTCGTCCACCGTAACCCCTAGGTCCTTTTCTGCAGAACTGCTGCCCAGCCATTCGGTCCCTAGTCTGTAGCAGTGCATGGGATTCTTCCGTCCTAAGTGCAGGACTCTGCACTTGTCCTTGTTGAACCTCATCATATTTCTTTTGGCCCAATCCTCTAATTTGTCTAGGTCCCTCTGTATCCTATCCCTACCCTCCAGCATATCAACCACTCCTCCCAGTTTAGTGTCATCTGCAAACTTGCTAAGGGTGCAGTCCACACCATCCTCCAGATCGTTAATGAAGATATTGAACAAAACCGGCCCCAGCACCGACCCTTGGGGCACTCCACTTGATACCGGCTGCCAACTAGACATGGAACCATTGATCACTAACCGTTGAGCCCGACCATCTAGCCAGTTTTCTATCCACCTTACTGTCCATTCATCCAGCCCGTACTTCTTTAACTTGCTGGCAAGAATACTGTGGGAGACTGTATCAAAAGCTTTGCTAAAGTCCAGTAATAGCACATCCACAGCTTTCCCCTCATCCACAGAGCCGGTTACCTCATCATAGAAGGCAATTAGGTTAGTCAGGCATGACTTGCCCTTGGTGGTTTAAAGCATAACACAGCTTTTTAGGTTTGTCAATCTGTGAACCTCAGCCTCTTTGAGATTTTATTACTACTACTACTACTAATAATAATATTATTTTGCTGGTCATAATGTGGGATAGTATCCACTCCGCCCTCTGCTCATGAGGGTATGTATGTGTCTTGTGGCACTCTTCCAAACACCAGTTGGAAAGAATTTTTTTTTCAGTAAGTGTGGACTGATTCTTTTCTCTTAGAAGGCATGTAATTTTTTCAGGTACACACTGATTAACACAGAAAATAATTGGGGCTGTTAAACTTTCTTCAAATTCCATAGAAAATTAAGTTCAACTCTGTTTTCCAGTGCAGTGATGAAATCGGTGTTTGTACATACAAACATCAACGTGCTTAATTACTCACTTTCCCCCAAATATGTAGTATTCAGTCTCTTTAGCTGGAATATGGGAGTTGGGTGAGGAGCTGTTTCAGCATATGTCAGACTTATTAAAAGACAAATTTTAAGTAGAACTGCATCCTAAACTGTACTATGCTATTGTACCCAAACACTGCATTTCAACAGGAGATTCAACTTCCTTTCTAGGAACAGAACAGACTCCTGAAACTCTTACCGCAAAAGCGGTCCCTAGACATGCAAATAGTCCTATTGTCTTCAATGGGATTGATCAAATGATTAAGGATTTACAGGATTAGGTTCCAAGTTTATAAATTATTCTGGATAAAATTGACAATGCCTGAGCTGTCAGATCAGAAGGAGTTTCATTTGAATAAAGGTGAGCAGATGTGTGTTCAGTCTTAGCTTCATTGCTAAGATGAGGAACATATTTTCAGCAAAGTTCTTGGCAGATTCCTGAGGCGACTGGTTTAAAGCTGTCAGTGTCCAGCATTATAATCTTCACTTCTAGTTCTCTCACCCACAACGCTGGAAAATGAGGCATTTGTTTTCTTTGTTTTGCTGCTCCAGTTCCAGTTAGCAAAATGCATGTTTGACTAGTTTGGCTGCAAAGAAGAATACTATGTACACCGGGGACAACACTTGATTCCTGTCAGGCTGCAGAACTGGGCTGACATCAGAATCCAAACATCCTCTGGTCAGTGCAAGCAGAGGCATTCCGCTAATGATTCGAACTTGATGTGATGCAGTATGAATGTCATGGATAATTCAGGCCAATGGGGAGAAACAGAATAAAAAACACTGTTTTATTTAAACACCTTCCGACCCCTCTTCCTTCCACTCTTGAGGACTCCTGACCAACTTAACAGCACAATACATATGCTAACAAATGTAAGCAAAGCCTTTGTTTAAGTATGTTAGCATATGTATTGTACTGTTAAAGCCATATAAAGAATGAACGCCCTCCCTAGCAGCATTCTGCTCCTTTAAGGAGCAGAGCGCAGCGCCCCCCCCCCGCATCTCTTGCCGCTACTGCGTACTGGCGGGTGGGAGAAATGGGTTAGACATTATGAGGCGCTCAGATACTACGGTGATGGGCCCACATAAATAGCACAGGTAGAGTGGGGACTTCTTTGTAGCACTGCTATCCCTTCCCTTGGGTTTGGCTCCTTCTTTTCACCTATCCCCCTGACATCTCCCTCTTTTTTGATTGTGACCTTGGCTGTATTTCTTCTATTCTGATAACATTGCTTGTTTCCTGTGGTCTCTTTTCACTAGCCCCATGCAGTGAGATTCCTGTTTTACAGGTCTAGGAACTGGATTGCCTGGCAATGCTTTCAAGCTCATCAAAGGACTTGAGAGCCTTTATTTAATTTAATTACCAGCCCTTTCTTGTCTTAATCACCCTGCCTCTGTTTATAAAGACTTCCTGGTCCTGGGACACAGGCTGGGAGCAGCACCTCTCCTCTGCAGAATTCATTCCATTCCACACCCAGGCTGCCCTGCAGTTAAGAGCTATGCCTGGGGCTTGGGCATGCACCGTGAGCAGATCTGCTGTGTGAAACTCAGAGCCGGGGCAGAAGCCCTTTAAATCCCCCTAAATGGCATCCCCAAATGTTCAGGCCAACTTTTGGTAGCTAACAGGGCTGTGTTTACTCAACACAAAATGTAAGCTACAACCTTCTTTGTGACTTTCCCTGCGAGTCTTAAAGAGAGAGATTACCATATTTGTTTTTAGGATTAAACATATTTTGAGACCTCTTTGGGATTACATTTTATTTCCAGTTTGGCTGATGTATGAGCTCAGTATCGTAGCTTCAGGAGTATAAGCAAAGAGGAAGGTGGACTAGAGTGAATTACCTTTCTTAGAAGTGGAATGTGTTAAGTTATCAATAGGGAGGCCATTTGCTTTCTTTTCCTTCAACTCTATTTCTCTTTGACTGTAACTACAATAAACAGAGTTTGTAAGAACCCAGAGTTCCTTGGGAGATGATTCTTGCCTTTAGCTTGGCTCAATGCATGAGCCCAAGTTATCTGTTTCCTAATGGCATTACTTTGTAACGTCTAAGTAAAAGCATATCAAAATTGTATATTCAGAGTACTAGAGGGCTTTCCTGTCACCCTCTCCCTGGTTCTTGTCACGCAGACAGAAAGCAGAAGACCAGAACTTCAAAATACAGGCAATGCAATGTTTATTGAGGTTAGTTTCCAGTGTCCCGTAACCCTGACGCTGCAGACCCTTGTCTCCCAGTGTCCTGCCCTACCACTCATCAGGAGGCATAATTATACCTGAAATGCACACCCACAGTCCCACCCCTTACAACTTATGGTCATGTTCCATCTGAGGGGGTCATGGGTCTGGGGTCTTTGTCCCACCTCTTTTGTACCCCATGGGAGGGGTAAGGAGTGAGGTTGTGCTACCGTCAGGGACAGGCATTTCTTTGGCCTTTTAGTGTTTTATACCTTCGCCCCAATCCCCCTTTGCCCATCCTAACTGGTTGCTTGACCTTTCCTTGAGATAGGAGTTGAGGCAACTTTCAAGTGTGCGCTGCAGTAACACTTTAACTGCTCTTATCAGTCCCCATTATGCTAACAAACCCATCTGGCCAGGCAGAAGCAACACACACAGTGTCTTTGTCCTTTGCTTACACATGAGTAAAGTTCACACATATTAGTAAGAATGTTTGTGTATCAAAAAGTCAAACAAAACTCAAAATACTATCTTAGCTGAAAATACAGGCCTGAATCCTACATTGGCACTAGCACTCCTAACACAGAGGGCCAATCTTTAGATACCTCAAAGTTCCGAGTGACTCTGACAGCAGTTTCCAACAGTGCAGGCATTTTTGTTTTCACTTTTATGTTGAACAAAATGTCAGCAGGTGACAGCCTATGCTTCATTGGGGCCATTCTGTAATTTACCAGTGCTAAATATGGATCAGAGTCTGACTCCACATTCTTTTCCATAGGCATGTTATTATTTTGACACAGTTTCCTGCCAACCTGTTGAATTGGGAATAATGGGGAGTAGAGGTTGCATGTCTAAACCCGTTCATCCATGAGAACTGCTTAAACTCATGCCCACTAAACTATGGCCCATGTCAGACATTACTCTATTAGGTTTACTGTATATAATAAAAATAGATTTGATGTGCACAATGACCTGTTTAGCTTTAGTATATTCTAGTAAGGCAACCTCAGAGAAGTGAGTCTAATAGTCAAGTACATAATTTTTTCCAGCCTAAAGAAACAAATCTATTCCTACTTTGCTTCAGGGGTCAATTTTTCCAGTGCCACTAACATGGGCTGTTTCGCTGTATTTTGGCATGTGAGACAAGTCTGACAGCTTTCTCAAGTTTGCTGCTGTTTGAGGCTGGGATAAAATGTGTCTGGCCCTTCTCTTAGATTTTCCAATCCCTAAATGATCTGCATGTATCCTTGAAAACATATTTTTCTGTAACACCTTAGGAAACCTTGTCCTGGTGCCTTTAAATAAAATCCCATCCACCCCTTAAATTGATGATATGGACTGGGAATATGATCTCCTGGCTACCCAATGCTAATAACCTTAGGCTATGTCTACACTACAGCAGTGACTGATGTCCATACTACCCTCCTTGGGTTGGTGGTGCCCAGCCTCACCAGGAGCGCTTCCACCAAACTACGAGGGGCAGTGTGGGGAGCCAAGAGCCCGGTCTCTCAGCTCTGCTGGCAGCTCCCTGCCGGGAGCCCGGATGCCCCTCAGGCTGCCCTTCCACTGGCCTCCCCATTTCACACCAGGATCAAGGGGAAGCCACTGGGGGCTTCCCACCTCACCATTCCCCACCAGGAGTGGGTGGAAGCCACCAAGAGCTTCTTGCCTCCTGTGGAGGGGGGTCCAACTGTCACAGCTTCTCACACCCTCCCTCTCCTGCCCATTGCCCCACTGGGAGCCCTGCAGCCATGTCAATTTCAGAGCTCCAGTGCTCTGAAATTGACAAGACAGCCCATGTTCCCAGCTGGGAGTGGGGTGGAGAAGTCACCCTGGATTCCTGCCCCAGCTCCCAGCTGGGAATTGGGTCCAGCCTCCCAGTTCTCCAGAGGAGCTGGGGGCAACTGGTCTGTGCCATGAAATTGACAAGAATGAGAGCCAAAAGCTGATGTAAACAATGCTGTGTCTCCACAGTAACAGCGTCACCCTAACTACACCACCATAAAACCTACACCTCTTTTTGAGTTGGCTTTATTATGTTGGCATAGTTACATCGGCAGGAGAAGCATTGCAGTGTGTACACCTCCACTGATTTGTCGACAAAAGCTTATTTTGTCGACAAAACTGTGTGAGGTAGACAAGGCCTTAATTACTTTCTGAAGGTTTTCATCCTGAGCAGTAGAATCATAGAATCATAGAATCTCAGGGTTGGAAGGGACCTCAGGAGGTCATCTAGTCCCACCCCCTGCTCAAAGCAGGACCAATCCCCAACTAAATCATCCCAGCCAGGGCTTTGTCAAGCCTGACCTTAAAAACCTCTAAGGAAGGAGATTCCACCACTCCCCTAGGTAACCGATTCCAGTGCTTCACCACCCTCCTAGTGAAAAAGTTTTTCCTCATATCCCAGTTCCCTCAGCCTCTCCTCATAAGTTATGTGCTCCAGCCCCCTAATCATTTTTGTTGCCCTCCACTGGATATGAGTCAACAGTGTGCCCTTGTTGCCAAGAAGGCTAATGGCATTTTGGGCTGTATAAGCAGGGGCATTTCCAGCAGATCGAGGGACGTAATCATTCCCCTCTATTCGACATTGGTGAGGCCTCATCTGGAGTCCTGTGTCCAGTTTTGGGCCCCGCAGTACAAGAAGGATGTGGAAAAATTGGAAAGAGTCCAGCGGAGGGCAACAAAAATGATTAGGGGACTGGAGCACATGACTTATGAGGAGAGGCTGAGGGAACTGGGATTGTTTAGTTTGCAGAAGAGAAGAATGAGGGGGGATTTGATAGCTGCTTTTAACTACCTGAAAGGGGGTTCCAAAGAGGATTGATCTAGCCTGTTCTCAGTGGTACCTGATGACAACAAGGAGTAATGGTCTCAAGTTGCAGTGGGGGAGGTTTAGGTTGGATATTAGGAAAAACTTTTTCACTCAGAGAGTGGTGAAGCACTGGAATGGGTTACCTAGGGAGGTGGTGGAATCTCCTTCCTTAGAGGTTTTTAAGGTCAGGCTAGGCAAAGCCCTGGCTGGGATGATTTAGTTGGGAATTAGTCCTGCTCTGAGCAGGGGGTTGGACTAGATGACCTCCTGAGGTCCCTTCCAACCCTGATATTCTATGATTCTATGATTCTGTGGTATGGTGTATCATGGACATTTGCCACTAGCTAATCCTAAATGGGAGGCGAGCGAATCCCAAGAAGACGAATATTATGAGTGTCACAGTGTGTCTGGCCCTCTAATGGGAAATGGGTTCCAGCCGCACCTGTGACTTTACCTCACCTGCCCAGGTGGGGAAAATGAGGATGGGTCATGTGATTGCCAGGCCTCTGGAATACATAAAGGTGAGCCTTGTGTAGGAGAGAGAGACATTTCAGCAAAGGCCTGAAAAGGCTTCTGAGATTAACCAGATCCCTGCAGGATCCCAGCAGAGGGGGTTTTCCTGTAGCCTCTCTGAGTCAGGAGAAGACAACCCAACAAGAGTGATGGAACCTCTCCTAGAGGAAGAAAGGACTCCAGGTGGAAAGGGCTGGAATTGGCTGACTGAAGAGCAGAGTGGGAGTGAAGACAAGCTCCAGGACTGGCTAAAGACACCAGAACAGAGGATGAACTTTTGTACTGTGTGGTTTGTTATTAATCCAGTCCCACACAGGGCTTTGTGGATTAAGTAAACCTTTGTGGATTATTTCTGGAAATCTCAGAGGGAAACTGAGGCAGTCCAAGAGAGGGCATTTGGAGTTGGTGAGCTAGTTACAATGAGGATGGACAGCAGTGTTGCCTGGGCTTGCTATTTTCTGAGAGGGAGTCATTAGTGTAGAGGGCTTTGGAGTCTGGGGTAGCTCTCGGTCAGGCACTGAGTTTGGACAGTTTGGTTAGGAGAGTCATATGTGGTAGTGACATGGAGGCTAGGTTAGTGTGTGAGATGCTGGGTGAGCTACTGGAAAGGCTGTTCCATTGCTAGCACCTAGGACTTAATACAACATCTTGATTACTCTTGGGGTGAGTATAGAGTGTGGCCGGAGTCCCGGGGGCCCACTGTAAGACTGCTGAATTAGGGGGCAGAGAAGCCCCATAACTGGTGGTTATTCTAATACTTAGATTCACTAAGCCAGAAACAAAACAGCTTCTCCAATACCCAGAAATCAAAAGAGTTCCCTTGAAGCAACCCAGCCTTAAGCTGCCACCCAGGGAGCCAAGTCAAATAAAAAGTTCTACCAATCCCAAAGGATCGGATACATTGCCTCCCAAGTTAATGAATATCTCAGATCTTACCCAAATACGTGCTTACAGCCAGTTCTTATTAACTAAACTAAACGTTATTTAAAAAGATCAGAGAGAGAGAGTATTCATTAAAAGATCTTTATACTTACAGATATGACTAGAGTCCTTAGGTCAGTTTCATAGTAAAGATAGTGAGTTTTAGAGTCGCAAAGAGTCCTTTCAGAATTAGTCCATAAGTTACCATCCAATGTCTAAATCTAATATCAAGATGATTCAGAATGGAACTGGAGACCTCGGTCTTGCGACTCAAACTGTCCCTGATGACGCTTAAACAGATCTGAGATGAAAGGATCAGGGCCCAAGAGTTTTTATCGACTCCTGGCAGGCTTTGTCAGCCTCTTGACAGCAGGTGGTTCTTTGGGTGAAGAATAGTGTCTTTGAAGTAATCTCCTATTTTCTAAGCATCACTGGTAATTAGCTACATTGATTAGCATAAGGTAATTATCCATTTTCTTTGTTCTCTGAATTAATAGAATACAGTGATAGACAGGAACCATTGGGTTACATTGTCAGCCTCTAATAATATATATGTAAACTAGGCCTGTCAAGAGATTAAAAAATTTAATTGCAATTAAATTGCACGATTAATCGTGCTGTCAAACAATAATAGAATACCATTTATTTAAATATTTTGGGTGTTTTCTACATTTTCAAATATATTGATTTCAATTACAACACAGAATACAAAGTGTACAGTGCTCACTTTATATTTAGTTTTGATTACAAGTAATATGCACTGTAAAAAAACAAAAGAAATAGTATTTTTCAATTCACCTAATACAAGTACTGTAGTGCAATCACTTTATCATGAAAGTTGAACTTACAAATGTAGAAAATAAAACAATGTAAAACTTTAGAGCCTACAAGTCCACTCAGTCCTACTTTTGTTCAGCCAATTGCTAAGACAAACACGTTTTGTTACAATCTGCAGGAGATAATACTGTCCACTTCTTGTTTACAATGTCACCTGAAAGTGAGAACAGGCGTTCGCATAGCACTGTTGTAGCCGGCATTGCAAGATATTTACGTGCCAGATGTTCTAAAGATTCATATGTCCCTTCATGCTTCAACCACCATTCCAGAGGACATGCATCTATGCTGATGACTGGTTCTGCTTGATAACGATCCAAAGCAGAGTGGACCGATGCAAGTTCATTTTAATCATCTGAGTCAGATGCCACCAGAAGGTTGAGTTTCTTTTTTGGTGATTTGGGTTCTGTAGTTTCCGCATCAGAGTGTTGCTCTTTTAAGACTTCTGAAAGCATGCTCCACACCTCCTCCCTCTCAGATTTTGGAGGGCACGTCAGATTCTTAAACCTTGAATTGAATGCTGTAGCTCTCTTTAGAAATCTCACATTGGTACCTTCTTTGCATTTTGTCAAATCTGCTGTGAAAGTGTTCTTAAAACGAACGTGTGCTGGGTCATCATCTGAGACTGCTATAACATGAAATATATGGCAGAATGCGGGTAAAACAGAACAGGAGACATACAATTCTCCCCCAAGGAGGTCAGTCACAAATTTAATTAACATATTATTTTTTAATGAGTGTCATCAGCATGGAAATGTGTCCTGTGGAATGGTGGCCAAAGCATGAAGGGGCATACGAATGTTTAGCATATCTGGCATGTAAATACCTTGCAACGCCGGCTACAAAAGTCCCATGTGAATGCCTGGTCTCACTTTCAGGTGACATTGTAAATAAGAAGCAGGCAGCAGCATCTCCCGGCAATGTAAACAACTGAGTGGACTTCTAGGCGCTAAAGTTTTACATTGTTTTGTTTTTGAGCGTAGTTATGTTACAAAAACAATTCTACTTTTGTAAGTTACACTTTCACGATAAGAGATTGCACTCTCTAAAGTGCTGTGCTCTAACTGCCGCACACAGACCCTGCTGGCACTCTCTAAAAGGTCTCTAGTCTCAAACTGCTGCATATAGACCCTGTTTGCAAGCTCTAAAACAGGGGTTCTCACACTTTTTTTGCTGGGACCCCCCTTTGAAAATATTTCTGGTTGTGATGACCCCATTCCATACCAGGCCACCCTTATTTCTGTGCTGCTACTTGTAGTGGTGCTGCCTTCAGAGCTGGGCACCCGGCCAGCAGCCAGCACTCTTGTGACCCCCTCCCTGTATAGTTTTGTGACCCCCCAGTTTGAGAAACGCTGCTCTAAAAGGTCCCTAGTTCTCAAACTGCCACGTGCAGTCCCTGCTGGCACGTGCTAAAAGGTCCCTAGTTCGCCAGCAGAGTCTACAAGGGGCAGTTAGATGCAATACTTAGAGAGTGCTCTACAGTTACCACAGCCTGTGGCTTGAGGTTTGGAGCCAGTGCCCCAGACCCTTAGGAAACCTCCACTGTTTTACCTCCTGCCAGATCTTGACTGCGCAGTCTGTGCATGGGCCCAGGGTGCTGAAGATGCCCTGCTGCTAAATATGAATTGCAAACATAGCAAATTAATCACAGGCTGCTACAGACCCGCTGTGTTTGAGATTTGTAATGACACACTTGTGTGTGCTTGTCTAATTTGGTGGGGTGGTGCCCCTCTGCCCTCTAGAAACCAGCAGCCACTGGTGATGGAGCCCAGGGGAAAGGCCTATCACTCCTTAAAGCTGGTTCCTGAGGGATCTGCATGGGGGTTACCTCTGAGGAAAGCAGGCTGCTCCCTGGATGCAGCTTGGCAGAGGAGCCAGGGTTAGAAAAGAAGTGTGTTGTTGTGCCTGTAGCCTGGAGGTTGCGCGGCTAGTACCCAGCCATTGCCAGCACTCAGGAGCATCAATGATCCTTCAAGCCCATGAGTGAGGGACAAAGATTCCCTGGGTGCCCTCTGCAGCTCCAGCCTGTGTTACACCCTGTAGTGAGGCGGCCTGATTCCCAGCCGCCCCAGAGAGGGGCGACCCCAACGACACACGCCTACAAACCCCAGAGAGGCCACTCCAAACTCCAGCCTACTGGGGGTCGGGTGGGGGGCATGGAACCACTCCGGGCCACACATGGATCCCTGAGATGGCAGTGCTCATGGCAGGGGCTCTTAAAAAAATCTCCTTCAATTATATCACTCCCCTAATTTTTGTGTCATCTGCAAACTTTATCAGGATCTTCACAGCATATTTCCAAAATGGGGATTGCCAGAGATCGATCTTTTCACCGCCTCTGAGAACAAGAAGTGCACTCGCCTAATTTCAAAGGCGAAGTGTGGCTAGATTTCAAAGGCTCGGAGATGGAGAGTCTTCATGTGGCGAGGAACCACATGCAGCTGTGGGAGGTCTCCCTCTCTGTGCCCATTGGTTGGGGGAGGGCAGTTCCCTGGAAGTGAGGGTTGGGGTCACACTTCCCCTGCCCACAGCCCATGGCAGGGAGAGCCAAGAGGACACACACATACCCCCCCCCCCACTGTGGAGCCCGTGGCTCGCCCATGGAGCCCACTGTGAGCTTGGAAGAATGGGGTTGCAGAATTGGAATGTGCAGGCTGTTTGGCCTGTGTCTTTGCCAACCCACCCCAAAACCGGAGCCAAGATCCCAACACCGTACATCTTCACCATTAACACCATGAGCAGCCCCATGTGACCAAGGCTTGCCCTTCCACTCTCTAAAAGTCAGCAACATCTTACCACCAGGGGCGGCTGTATGTATTTTGCCGCCCCAAGCATGGCAGTTGGGCGGCTTTCGGTGGCATGCCTGCGGGAGGTCCGCTGGTAACGTGGACTCAGCGGCATGCCTGCAGGAGGTCCGCCGGTCCCGCGCCTTTGGCGTATCCGCCGCTGACTTGCCGCCAAAACCATGGGACCAGCGGACCTGCTGCAGGCATGCCGCCGAAGGTAGCCTGACTGCCGCCCTCACGGTGACCAGCAGGCCGCCCCCCACGGCTTGCCGCCCCAGGCACGCGCTTGCTGCGTTGGTGCCTGGAGCTGCCCCTGCTTACCTCATAGACTTCACACACACCCTGGGCCCCCTGCATTGCCCATCCAACAGAGTACGCTCACACCCAAAGTTGCACAGCTTGCAGCCATTTTAGCTCTTTAGAAATTGGGCTCGCTATAACTGTTGGCACCATAAATCCCGAATCCTTTCATGGTTCAACTATATTCTGCTACTTAGACCATGGTGAACCTAGCTGAGATGTCCACAGCTGCAGGCTTAGAGTGCATAGCCAAAGGGACAGGATTCCTGGGTAAACTGCTAGGATGTGAGGAGCAGGGGTGGCTCTACATGCTCCCTTTTTTGCCTCTGTCTTCACAGACAAGGTCAGCTCCCAGACAGCTGCACTCTGCAGCACGGTATGGGGAGGAGGTGACCAGCTCTCTGTGGGGAAAGAAGTAGTTCGGGACTATTTAGAAAAGCTGGACGAGCACAAGTCCATGGGGCCGGATGCGCTGCATCCGAGGGTGCTAAAGGAGTTGGCCGATGAGATTGCAGAGCCATTGGCCGTTATCTTTGAAAACTCATGGCGATCGGGGGAGGTCCCGGATGACTGGAAAAAGGCTAATGTAGTGCCCATCTTTAAAAAAGGGAAGAAGGAAGATCCAGGGAACTACAGGCCAGTCAGTCTCACCTCAGTCCCTGGAAAAATCATGGAACAGGTCCTCAAGGACAATTTCCTGGTGCAAGTGCTGAAGGCACCAACTAGGGGAAAAGCTCTTCTTGACCTGCTGCTCACAAACAGGGAAGAAATAGTAGAGGAAGCAATAGTGGATGGGAACCTGGGAGGCAGTGACCATGAGATGGTCGAGTTCAGGATCCTGACACAAGGAAAAAAGGAAAGCAGTAGAACAGAGACCCTGGACTTCAGAAAAGCAGACTTTGACTCCTTCGGGGAACTGATGGGCAAGGTCCCCTGGAAGAATAACATGACGGGGAAAGGCGTCGAGGGAAGCTGGCTGTATTTTAAAGAAACCTTATTGAGGTTGCAGGAACAAACCATCCCGATGTGTAGGAAGAAAAGTAAATATGGCAGGCAACCAGCTTGGCTTAACAGTGAAATCCTTGCTTGTCTTAAACACAAGAAAACAGTTTACAAGAAGTGGAAGATTGGACAAATAACCAGGGAGGAGTATAAAAGTATTGCTCAGGCATGCAGGTGTGAAATTAGGAAGGCCAAATCACACTTGGAGTTGCAGCTAGCCGGAGATGTTAGGAGTAACAAGAAGGGTTTCTTTAGGTATGTTAGCAACAAGAAGAAAGTCAAGGCAAGTGTGGGCCCCTTGCTGAATGAGGGAGGGAACCTAGTGACAGAGGATGTGGCGAAAGCTAGTGTACTCAATGCTTTTTTTACCTCTGTCTTCACAGACAAGGTCAGCTCCCAGACAGCTGCACTCTGCAGCACGGTATGGGGAGGAGGTGACCAGCTCTCTGTGGAGAAAGAAGTAGTTCGGGACTATTTAGGAAAGCTGGACGAGCACAAGTCCATGGGGCCGGATGCGCTGCATCCGAGGGTGCTAAAGGAGTTGGCCGATGAGATTGCAGAGCCATTGGCCATTATCTTTGAAAAATCATGGAGAGTGGGGGAGGTCCCGGACGACTGGAAAAAAGCTAATGTAGTGCCCATCTTTAAAAAAGGGAAGAAGGAAGATCCAGGGAACTACAGGCCAGTTAGTCTCACCTCAGTCCCTGGAAAAATCTTGGAACAGGTCCTCAAGGAATCAATCCTGAACCACTTATAGGAGGGGAAAGTGATCAGGAACAGTCAGCATGGATTCACCAAGGGCAAGTCATGCCTGACTAACCTAATTGCCTTCTATGATGAGATAACTGGCTCTGTGGATGAGGGGACAGCAGTGGATGTGCTATTTCTGGACTTTAGCAAAGCTTTTGATACAGTCTCCCACAGTATTCTTGCCAGCAAGTTAAAGAAGTATGGGCTGGATGAATGGACGGTAAGGTGGATAGAAAACTGGCTAGATGGTCGGGCTCAACGGGTAGTGATCAATGGTTCCATGTCTAGTTGGCAGCCGGTATCAAGTGGAGTGCCCCAAGGGTCGGTGCTGGGGCCGGTTTTA
Organism: Mauremys reevesii; assembly: GCF_016161935.1. NCBI lineage: Eukaryota > Metazoa > Chordata > Testudines > Geoemydidae > Mauremys > Mauremys reevesii. Next base: position 2,841,672 of record NC_052638.1, read on the forward strand.
TTCAATATCTTCATTAACGATCTGGAGGATGGTGTGGACTGCACCCTTAGCAAGTTTGCAGATGACACTCAACTGGGAGGAGTGGTTGATACGCTGGAGGGTAGGGATAGGATACAGAGGGACCTAGACAAATTGGAGGATTGGGCCAAAAGAAATATGATGAGGTTCAACAAGGACAAGTGCAGAGTCCTGCACTTAGGACGGAAGAATCCCATGCACTGTTACAGACTAGGGACCGAATGGCTGGGCAGCAGTTCTGCAGAAAAGGACCTAGGGGTTACGGTGGACGAAAAGCTGAATATGAGTCAACAGTGTGCCCTTGTTGCCAAGAAGGCTAATGGCATTTTGGGCTGTATAAGTAGGGGCATTTCCAGCAGATCGAGGGATGTGATCATTCCCCTCTACTCAGCACTGGTGAGGCCTCATCTGGAGTACTGTGTCCAGTTTTGGGCCCCACACTACAAGAAGGATGTGGATAAATTGGAGAGAGTCCAGCGGAGGGCAACAAAAATGATTAGGGGGCTGGAGCACATGACTTATGAGGAGAGGCTGAGGGAACTGGGATTGTTTAGTCTGCAGAAGAGAAGAATGAGGGGGGATTTGATAGCTGCTTTCAACTATCTGAAAGGGGGTTCCAAAGAGGATGGATCTAGACTGTTCTCAGTGGTAGCAGATGACAGAACAAGGAGCAATGGTCTCAAGTTGCAGTGGGGGAGGTTTAGGTTGGATATTAGGAAAAACTTTTTCACTAGTAGAGTGGTGAAGAACTGGAATGGGTTACCTAGGGAGGTAGTGGAATCTCCTTCCTTAGAGGTTTTTAAGGTCAGGCTTGACAAAGCCCTGGCTGGGATGATTTAGTTGGGTTTGGTCCTGCTTTGAGCAGGGGGTTGGACTAGATGACCTCCTCAGGTCCCTTCCAACCCTGAGATTCTATGATTCTATGATACACATTTCGCCGCTCCAAGCAGGGCGGCATGCTGCGGGAGGTGCTCTGCCGGTCGCCGGTCCCGCGGCTCCGGTGGACCTCCCGCAGGCGTGCCTGCGAAGGGTCCGCTGGAGCCACCTGCCGCCCTCCCGGCGACCGGTAGAGCGCCCCCTGCGGCATGCCGCCCCAAGCATGCGCTTAAGATGCTGGGGCCTAGAGCTGTCCCTGGTGAGGAGGGATAACTCAGTGGTTTGAGCATTGACCTGCTAAATCCAGCGTTGTGAGTTCAATTCTTGAGGGGGCCATCTAGGGCAAAAATCAGCACTTGGTCCTGCTAGTGAAGACAGGGGGCTGGACTCAATGACCTTTCATGGTCCCTTCTAGTTCTGTGAGATAGGTATGTAATATGCCTGTTAGCTGTCATATACATTTATCATAGGCACCTATGGACCTTACTTACAGCATGCAGGGGATGACACCAGGAAGTTGTTTGGATAAACCCTGAGGTGAGAACATCCTGTACCATAACTGTGATTACATATGTTCATTTTTTAACTCATCCTTTGATTTCTGTGGGTCTCTTTCCCTTAAAGCACAGCTCTGCCATGAAAAGTCACTCTGCAAAAATGGCACCATGAGCTTCCTTGGCTATTGCCTGTAAGTGAGTCCAGATCATATGTGCTCAAGTCAAACTGTGGTTTGTCCAACCGCCAGCCCACACATTCAGCCTGGATGCACCTTTCACCCCAAATCCCCTACCTGAGATCCTTCTGCATGTGGAACACCCAAAATTGTCATCCTCACTAAAGGGAAGATGCTAACTCACTCCTACCCAAGGAGCTCTGATAGTCATTGTGAGGAAGGGTGCTTCTGTCTGCCTGGCTCTCAGAGGGAATGGCACCTCCTTTACTCTGCTCTTCAGTGCTATGAAGCCTGGTCCCACCAGCAAATGAGACTCCGGTTACTAAAGGACAAGGTAAGACAAGGGCCAAGAACCCAGCCCCCCCAAATAATCCGCATACTCCTGGAGATGCTCCTGGGCCCTGTTACCTTCACTGTTGGGCAGCGTCACCTTCCGTTTCTGTGCCCATGTCAGTTTTTTCACCTCACTAGAATGGACTGTGATGCACAGAATCTCGTTCCCTTTGTACCTCACAGACAGACATTGGGTGAGCATGTTCAGAGCAGCCTGTGGGTGGAACATGCCATGAGCAGAGGCTGGTGAGGACCATGGAAAGGAAGGGGAATAATGGCTGCTGTATTAAGACAAGTGGTGGAGAGAGCAAGAACAAGGAAGAGCAAAAGCAGGCGCTTCATGTGGGATGACAGGAGAGGAGACTGTGGCAATGTCTAGAGCTATCGCTGAAGCTGCCTCAAGCTTGGCAGCTTTTGAAATAAGGAAGATCTTTGAACCCACTGTTTAAGGGCAGGTCAATCCCTGGTCCTTGTAATGTAATAATTGGAGATATACCTATCTCCTAGAACTGGAAGGGACCTTGAAAGGTCATCAAGTCCAGCCCCCTGCCTTCACTAGCAGGACCAAGTACTGATTTTTGCCCCAGATCCCTAAGTGGTCCCCTCAAGGATTGAGCTCACAACCCTGGGTTTAGCAGGCCAATACTCAGTCCACTGAGCTATCCCTCTCTCTTTTGTTAGTGACTGTATAGCCAGAGGAGACTGCAGGTCAGGACTGCATAACCAGAGACATGGCCAGTGCCCCTTTGCCTCTATAAATCCTCACCTCTGAGACCCTCACCCTCTCTGACTTGAGGATCATAGAATCATAGAATCTCAGGGTTGGAAGGGACCTCAGGAGGTTTCTAGTCCAACCCCCTGCTCAAAGCAGGACCAACCCCAACTAAATCATCCCAGCCAGGGCTTTGTCAAGTCAGGCCTTGACTTATGATCTTGAATTATGAACTTATGTAGGGAACTAGAAAATTGTCTCAGTCCCAAGAGCTTTACAATCAGATGCACACTCAGGCCACGCCACGCTCAGCCAGATGAAAAGTGACTGGAGCAGTGAGCGATCAGTAAAGCCCCTTGTGACATAGGGCCAGAAAGGGTTACACACCGAGAAGGCTAATTGACCGGATTCAACCTTCAGAGACATATTAGTAGAGAATGGTTGTGGTTTTGATATTTTTATATTAGGGGTGTTGATTAATCACAGTTAACTCATGTGATTAACTCAAAAAAATTAATCGTGATTGATCGCACTGTTAAACAATAGAATGTCAATTGAAATTTATTAAATATTTTGGATGTTTTTCTATATTTTCAAATATATTGATTTATATTACACCACAGAATACAAAGTGTACAGTGCTCACTTTATATTATCATTTTTATGACAAATGTTTGCACCGTAAAAACGATAAACAAAATAAATAGTATTTTTCAATTCACCACATACAAGCTTACATCTCTAGTCACTAGCTCAGACTCCAATACCTCGGTAGGTCCAAGAGCAGAATGCGGCGGCGGGGGGCAGGCTCCTCCCTTGGCCATAGAGGGAGTGGAAGAGGGAGAGGTCCTGGCTAGTCCCAGGCTGCCTGGTGGGAGTAGAGGAGAGGGGAGGGGAGCTGGGACTCTCTACCTGTCGCACAGGAGATGCCCACACCTCTCCCCCGAGTGAGGGACTCAGCAGTGGGTCAGCATGGAGACGCTGCAGACAGGGAGGAAAGCACAGGGGCTGAAGCCGCTGGAAGCCCGAGACAGAGCCGGAGCAATGTCAGGACTCAAGTAGCAGAACAGCTGGACAATAGAGCACCTCGGAGGGAGCGGGAGCTGGGCACAGGTAGGGGGAGGCAGGGCTGGGACAGGCTGTGCAGGGAGTCACCCCCTGCTCCCTTACTGCCCCATCTTCCTCCCAGCTCCTCCCCACTCCTCACCCCACTTGCCCCAATTTATCCGTCCCCCTCTCTCCAGGCGCAGCTGCTCAGCTGGGGAAGGACAGAGCCATGTTCCCAGGCTCAACGGGGCGATGGCATGATCAAGCCCATCTGAGCTGGAAATAGCGTCCCCCCAGCTGAGTGCCAGCCATGATCCCTGTCCCAGGGCAATCCCAGGAGAGCCTGGCCAACCCCCACTCCCATTGCCATGAGCGCAGCAGTGTCCTCCTGTGCTGGGCACAGACAGGGCATTCACACCTCTGAGCCAGGCCCCAGGTCCCTTCTGTTGCCTGGACACCAGACCACGCGGCCCTGACCCAGCCGCAAGTGCGCCTGTTAGATAGGGCGGGGGAGGAGGGGCTGCCACTCCCCTGGGTTTCATACAGGAGGTGGGCTCCCAGGCGGAGCTCTTAACTGCACAGTATTAGGGTATGTCTAAACTACGGGATTAGTCCGATTTTACAGAAACCGTTTTTTTAAAACAGATTGTATAAAGTCGAGTGCACGCGGCCACACTAAGCACATTAATTCGGTGGTGTGCGTCCATGTACCGAGGCTAGCGTCGATTTCCAGAGTGTTGCACTGTGGGTAGCTATCCCATCGCTATCTCATAGTTCCCGCAGTCTCCCCCGCCCATTGGAATTCTGGGTTGAGATCCCAATGCAAAAACAGTGTCGAGAGTGATACTGGGTAAATGTCGTCACTCAATCCTTCCTCCATGAAAGCAACGGCGGACGATCATTTCGCGCCCTTTTTCACTGGATTGCCCTGGCAGATGCCATAGCATGGCAACCATGGAGCCTGTTTTGCCTTTTGTCACTGTCACCGTATGTGTACTGGATGCTGCTGACAGAGGCGCTACTGCAGTGCTACACAGCAGCATTCATTTGCCTTTGCAAGGTAACAGAGATGATTACCATTCCTATTGCACCATCTGCCATTGTAAATTGGCAATGAGATGATGGTTATCAGTCATTTTGCACCGTTTGCATTTGGAAATTGGCGATGATGGTTATCAGTCCTTTTGTACCATCTGCTGCTGTAATGGGTGCTCCTGGCTGGCCTTGCTGAGGTTGGCTGGGGGCACATGGACAAAAATGGGAATGACCTCCTGGGTCATTCCCTTCTTTATGTTTTGTCTAAAAATAGAGTCAGTGCTGCCTAGAATATGGGGCAAGTGTACTAGAGAACCAGAGAGCACAGCCGCTCCATGTCAGAGCCCCAGAGATCCTGCAGAAATGATGAGCTGCATGCCATTCTAGGGGGTGCCCCTGCAACAACCCCACCTGTTGCTTCCCTCCTCCCCCAACCCCCCTGGGCTACCGTGGCAGTGTCCCTCCACTTGTGTGATGAAGTAATAAAGAATGCAGGAATAAGAAACACTGACTTTTAGTGAGATAAAATGAGGGGGAGGCAGCCTCCCACTGCTATGATAGTCCAGGCAGTACAGAATCTTTTCTTTAGACATGAAGGGGGGGGGGGGCTGATGGAGCTCAGCCTCCAGTTGCTATGATGAGAATGGTTACCAATCCTTTTGTACCATCTGCCGGGAATGACCGGGAGTCATTCCCATTTTTACCCAGGCGCCCCCGGCCGACCTCACCAAGGCCAGCCAGGAGCACTCATGGGCTGATGATGACAATGAATAGCAGTCATATTGTGCCATCCGCCACCAGGAAGGGGATGCTGGTGTTCAGCGCTGCAGCACCCCATCTACCAGCAGCATGCAATAGACATAGGGTGACATTGAAAAAAGGCGAGAAACTATTTTTTTCCCCTTTTCTTTTTGGGGGGGGAGGGAAGGGTGTAAATTGACAATATACACTCTGAAACACCCAGGAAAATGTTTTTGACCTTTCAGCCATTGGGAGCTCAGCCAAGAATGCAAATGCTTTTCAGAGACTGCGGGGACTGTGGGATAGCTGGAGTCCTCAGTACCCCCTCCCTCCCTCCATGAGTGTCCATTTGATTCTTTGGCTTTCCGTTACGCTTCTCACGCAGCACTATGCTGAGTCCCTGCTGTGGCCTCTGTCTATCACAGCCTGGAGATTTTTTCAAATGCTTTGTCATTTCATCTTCTGTAACGGAGCTCTGATAGAACAGATTTGTCTCCCCATACAGCGATCAGATCCAGTATCTCCCGTACGGTCCATGCTGGAGCTCTTTTTGGATTTGGGACTGCATCGCCACCCGTGTTGATCAGAGCTCCATGCTGGGCAAACAGGAAATGAAATTCAAAAGTTCGTGGGGCTTTTCCTGTCTACCTGGCCAGTGCATCCGAGTTCAGATTGCTTTCCAGAGCGGTCACAATGGTGCACTGTGGGATACCGCCCGGAGGCCAATACCATCAATTTGTGGCCACACTAACCCTAAACTGACATGGCAATACTGATTTTAGCGCTACTCCTCTCGTCGGGGAGCAGTACAGAAATCGGTTTAAAGAACCCTTTATATCGATATAAAGGGCCTCATTGTGTGGATGGGTGCAGGGTTAAATCGGTTTAACACTGCTAAATTCGGTTTAAACGTGTAGTGTAGACCAGGCCTTAGTGTGGAATGTGAGTTGTGCAGAGAGGTGCTTCTCCCAGCTTGTGTCCCTGGAGCAGGGAGTCACAGAGGCAGGGTGATTAAGATCAGAAAAGGCTGGTAAATTAATGAAGGATCTGGACGTCATCAGATGAACCTGTAAAACAGGAATCCCTCTGTGGGTGGAGGTGGTGGTGATGGTGGTGGGAGGTGGTGTTGAAGAGAGAACGCAGGGGACTCAGAAGAAATACCCCCAAGCCCTCTGAGCCAGGGTTACATTCAGAAAAGAGGCAGATGTGAGGGCCATAAGTGAAAAGAAGGGGCCAAAACCCAGGGAAGGGATGTTAGTGGTACAGAGAAGTTCCCACTCTACCTGTGGTACTTATGCGGCCCCATCACCATAGTATCTGAGTAAGGTAAGGAGGGATTTTATGCTACTGGTAGCTGTATATTTATGACAGGGCATAATGTAGCTAAGCCCCCGTGGGGTTCCTGTGAGGACAAGACACCATGGTGGGTGTTCCAGTGTTTGGCCTAGGCCCAATTCCCAGCCTGTGGGGCACCAGCCGCCTCCAGGGGAGATGCTTCCCTGCTCCCCTCCCCGCAGCTGCTCTGCTGCCTCCTCTGTGGGCGGAGGCTGAGCCCACCTGGGCAGGACCCAGCTGCCATTTGAATCCGTCTCCAGGGTTATGGCAGCCAGGTTACCATCATGCAACATGCCAGCAGAAACTAGGGGCCTGCAGCAGGCACGGCCTGCGTTCAGTACCTTCCGTTCCAGCCCTTTGCCTTGACCGGCTCCAGCCCCTTCTCTGGGCCTCTCGCTTTCTCCTTTACATGGAAGCGCAGCTTCCTTGCCCAGCCACGTGGCCCCTCTGCCCGACAGACACAAATTGCTGTGACCCAATGCCAATGTGCCTCTTCTGGGGAACTTTAGCAGCTCCTTATAACTATTCTAAGCTAAGAAAGACTGAGTTAAACTGGAGTTAAGGTTGAGAGTATGTATCATTAATGTAAGGGTCAAAAATAGTGCAGGGGTGCTGAGGTTATCCAAAACCAAGAATACAAACAAAGGAAACTGAGCGTTAAGGTGTTTCACAGAAGAAATCCACACATGGTAAAGTAAGAATTTGGTGCACAATTAAGGCACCAAACAACTTTAACTCTGCCCTGTCCTGACACCATACAATAATCATATGATAATGATTAAGGCATTTTAGAAGATCAGGTGAAGTTGATTTTTAAAGACCCATTAGGGGGTTTTCAGAAGCCCAGCTGCAGCGTGGGGGCTATCCAGTTTATTGCGCTGAGTGCAGCATGTATGATTACCTGCTCTGTGGACGGGCTAGAAGTCTAAATAAAATGGGTGAACTAGAGGGCCTTGTGATAAAGGAGGATATTGATATAACAGGCATCACAGAAACCTGGTGGACTGAGAGCAATCAATGGGACACAATCATTCCAGGGTACAAAATATATCGGAAGGACAGAACAGGTCATGCAGGAGGGGGAGTGGCACTATATGTGCAACAAAATGTAGAATCAAATGAAGTAAAAATCTTAAGTGAATCCACATGTTCCATAGAATCTCTATGGATAGAAATTTCATGCTCTAATAAGAATAACACATTAGGAATCTATTATTGACCACCTGACCAGGACAGTGATAGTGATGATGAAATACTAAGGGAAATTAGAGAGGTTATCTAAATTAAGAACTCAATAATAGTGGGGGATTTCAATTATCCCTATATTGACTGGGAACATTTCACTTCATGACAAAATGCAGAGAGAAAATCTCTCGATACTTTAAATGACTGCTTCATGGAGCAGCTGGTACAGGAACCCACAAGGGGAGAGGCAACTCTAGATTTAGTCCTGAGTGGAGCGCAGGAGCTGGTCCAAGAGGTAACTATAGCAGGACCGCTTGGAAATAGTGACCATAATACAATAGCATTCAACATCCCTGTGGTGGGACGAACATCTCAACAGACCAACACTATGGCATTTAATTTCGAAAGGGGGTACTATGCAAAAATGAGGGGGTTAGTTAAACAGAAGTTAAAAAGTACAGTGACTAAAGTGAAATCCCTGCAAGCTGCATGGGCGCTTTTTAAAGACACCATAATAAAGGCCCAACTTAAATGTATACCCCAAATTAAGAAACACAGTAAAAACTAAAAAAGAACCACTGTAGCTTAACAACCATGTAAAAGAAGCAGTGAGAGATAAAAAGACTTCCTTTAAAAAGTGGAAGTGAAATCCTATTGAGGCAAATAGAGAGGAGAATAAACACTGCCAAATTAAGTGCAAGAATGTAATAAGAAAAACCAAAGAGGAGTTTGAAGAACGGCTAGCCAAAAACTCCAAAGGTAATAACAAAATGTTTTTTAAGTACATCAGAAGCAGGAAGCCTGCTAAACAACCAGTGGGGCCCCTTGAGGATCGAGATGCAAAAGGAGTGCTTAAAGATGATAAAGTCACTGCAGAGAAACTAAATGGATTCTTTGCTTCAGTCTTCATGGCTGAGGATGTTAGGGAGATTCCCAAACCTGAGCCGGCTTTTGTAGGTGACAAATCTGAGGAACTGTCACACATTGAAGTGTCACTAGAGGAGGTTTTGGAAATAATTGATAAACTCAAACATTAACAAGTCACCGGGACCAGATGGCATTCACCCAAGAGTTCTGAAAGAACTCAAATGTGAAGTTGTGGAACTATTAACTAAGGTTTCTAACCTGTCCTTTAAATCAGCTTCGGTACCCAATGACTGGAAGTTAGCTAATATAACACCAATATTTAAAAAGGGCTCTAGAGGTGATCCTGGCAATTACAGACCGGTAAGTCTAATGTCGGTACTGGGCAAATTAGTTGAAACAATAGTTAAGAATAAAATTGTCAGACACATAGAAAAACAAACTGTTGAGCAACAGTCAACATGGTTTCTGTAAAGGGAAATTGTGTCTTACTAATCTATTAGAGTTCTTTGAAGGGGTCAACAAACATGTGGACAAGGGGGATCCAGTGGACATAGTATAATTAGATTTTCAGAAAGCCTTTGACAAGGTCCCTCAACAAAGGCTCTTAAGTAAATTAAGCTGTCATGGGATAAAAGGGAAGGTCCTTTCATGGATTGAGAACTGGTTAAAAGATAAGGAACAAAGGGTAGGAATTAATGGTAAATTCTCAGAATGGAGAGGAGTAACTAGTGGTGTTCCCCAAGGGTCAGTCCTCAGACCAATCCTATTCAACTTATTCATAAATGATCTGGAGAAAGGGGTAAACAGCGAGGTGGCAAAGTTTGCAGATGATACTAAATTGCTCAATATAGTTAAGACCAAAGCAGACTGTGAAGAACTTCAAAATGATCTCACAAAACTAAGTGATTGGGCAACAAAATGGCAAATGAAATTTAATGTGGATAAATGTAAAGTAATGCACATTGGAAAAAATAACCCCAACTATACATACAATATGATGGGGGCTAACTTAGCTACAACAAGTCAGGAAAAAGATCTTGGAGTCATCGTGGATAGTTCTCTGAAGATGTCTACGCAGTGTGCAGAGGCGGTCAAAAAAGCAAACAGGATGTTAGGAATCATTAAAAAGGGGATAGAGAATAAGACTGAGAATATATTATTGCCCTTATATAAATCAATAGTACGCCCACATCTCGAATACTGTGTACAGATGTGGTCTCCTCATCTCAAAAAAGATCTACTGGCACTAGAAAAGGTTCAGAGAAGGGCAACTAAAATGTTTAGGGGTTTGGAACGGGTCCCATATGAGGAAAGATTAAAGAGTCTAGGACTCTTCAGCTTGGAAAAGAGAAGACTACGGGGGAATATGATAGACGTATATAAAATCAAGAGTGGTGTGGAGAAAGTGGATAAGGAAAAGTTATTTACTTATTCCCATAATACAAGAACTAGGGGTCACCAAATGAATTCAATAGGCAACAGGTTGAAAACAAATACAAGGAAGTTCTTCACGCAGCGCACAGTCAAATTGTGGAACTCCTTGCCTGAGGAGGTTGTGAAGGCCAGGACTATAACAGCGTTTAAAAGAGAACTGGATAAATTCATGGTGGTTAGTCCATAAATGGCTATTAGCCAGGATGGGTAAGGAACGGTGTCCCTCGCCTCTGTTTGTCAGAGGATGGAGATGGATGGCAGGAGAGAGATCACTTGATCATTACCTCTGGGGCACCTGGCATTGACCACTGTTGGTAGACAGGATACTGGGCTGGATGGACCTTTGGTCTGACCCGGTATGGCCATTCTTATGTTCTTATGACTCATATCCAGCTTCTCGTCCAGGGTAACCCCTAGGTTCTTTTCTGCAGAACTGCTGCCTAGCCATTCGGTCCCCAGCCTGTAGCAGTGCATGGGATTCTTCCGTCCTAAGTGCAGGACTCTGCACTTGTCCTTGTTGAACCTCATTAGATTTCTTTTGGGCCAATCCTCTAATTTGTCTAGGTACCTCTGTATGCTATCCCTACCCTCTAGCGTATCTACGACTCCTCCCAGTTTAGTGTCAACTCCTCTCAGTTTAGGATGGCTGAAATGGGAATCCTCTCTCCACATGCCCCAACGGCCATAGAAGAAACTTGACCATGAGCTTGCACACATTTCCTACTTGAGCCAGCAAACAAAAGTGATTGGCTAGAACTCCCAGATCCTTGCTAGAAGAGCAACCCATGCAGCTCTCCATGGTTTGCAGTGAGTCATCCCAGCACTGATGCAGTGGGACCGGGATCTTTGGTTTCTCAGCAAAATACAGACTTGACAAACATTCTCTCTGTCTAATTGTTTGTGAAATGTCCGCGGTTCATTGTGCAGAGCGGGGCCATCACACAGAGACACTCACATGGTATGGCACGCATGTGTCATCCACAATGACGGGCCTGCAATTCATGTTTTCCACCCCTGGGCCCAAGGTTAGGAGTGGCCCTAGCTGTTTTGCCAGCCAGGGCAGAAAATGTTTCCAAAGTTTTTGGCCCCACCTCTCCCGAGAAACCAAGCGAGCACATAAGCACGCACACACACACACACACACACACACACACACACACAGCGCCAGTTGGAGGGGAGCCAAAAATAAATAAAAAAAAGCAGTTTTGTGCCCCCTGGAAGTTAGTACCGAAGGCAACTGCCCTTCTTGCCCACCTCTAGAACCAGCTGTGCCCACTGAGGTACCTGAATGTTCAGTCTCTAGATGGCTCAGTAACAGCATAGCAGTGTTGAATGGATCTCCCACCTGCATCAGGGAGCAGCAGAGAAGAAAGGCTCAAGAAATGGGTTGTAATTCAGCTCAGGCTGTTTATTGGGGTGTCAGGTACAGGTAACACTGCAGGCACCTCTATGATCTAATCACACCTGGCAAGCTCATGTCTCACCAGGGATAGATTTGTCCGTCCCAGCCCACGAAGGAACCATTCTCCTTCTCAGAGAACGTGGAAAGCATCTTCAGGATTGCTTGAGTGGTTTGCTCCACGGTCTGTGGGGCCTGTAGGGTTAAAGTGATGCTGTTAGGTAGGGCAAAACTGCATCTTTCAGGCCATTGTTACTGTGACACCCTGGCACCCCAATATTCACCACTGTCATGTAATCAGGATATGTTTTGTACTACGTATGCTTTGTGATTCTTATTATTCTAAGTCTTGATCTGCTAGATGTTAATATCTCGTTGGAGTGTATGTGCTATCGTCGTATGTGAAGTTACAAAGTTTGGCTGTGTACATGTTGCTGAAACATGTTGTGAGGTTGAAAACAGCCACAAGCAGCATTTCAGCTGCAATAGTAAAAAGGCCAAACAATGTTAATGGCTTACTGAGGAAATGCACACAAGCACAAGGATTACCCCAGGAACTGTGAACAAAAGAAACCTCTCAGAGATAGCACGACACAATGGGAACTGTTTGACCCAGATCACAGCAAAAGAGCTTTCCAGCAAGTGGGAAGCAGATATAAAAGGGGGAAAGTGAGATCATGATGGGACATAACTCTCCTGACAACACACCTGGGAACACCTGAGGAACAAAGACTGAACAGGGAGGAAATGATGGTCCCAGGCTTGAGGGATTTCTAGCCTGTGTATGAAAACTTGGGAAACCCAAGCTGCAAAGCCAAGGCAGCTTGTGCCTTAGGAATCTGCCAACCCATGCAGGGTGAGAATTTGCTAATTCATATCCTACCTTTCTAGTACTGTATATTAAGCTCAGTTTTGTTTATTTACTAGGTAATCTGCTTTGAGCTATTTGCTATCACTTATAATCACTTAAAGTCTACCGTTTTGTAGTTAATAAACTTGTTTTATGTTTAATCCAAACCAGTGTGCATTTGACTAAGGTGTCTGGGGAAAATCTCAGCTTGGTTTCCACCAGTGTGCATGGTCCTCTTCACATTGAGAGAGAGGCGGACCGGGTGTTAAACCCATATAGTGGCCAGATTTGACCAGGGCAGGATGTACTGCTCTGGGGCCTAGGCTGGGAAGCTGGTGGTTAGAGACCCTGCCTGTGACTGCAGCTGGGTGTGTCCCTACCTGTGTGAATGCTGGTGAAAGTGCAGGCTGGAGGGCTTTGCAACTTGTCACAGCAGCACAGTGTGAGAGGGAGCCCAGGCTGGTGGGTCAGAGGCTCAGTGGTACCCCAGTTCCAGGTAGCACCCCGGGAGGAACTCATTACAGTTACTATGTTTCTAACAGTGGGTGTATTCAGGACCAAGTCTCCTCCCTCAACATATCATCCTCTTAGCTTCAGTAGGGTCTTCAGGCTAAGTTGTCTTTGCAGATATTTGTACAACGCCTACCACAATGGGACTGTGGGCTCTGTGCTACCAAAATACATGAATAAATAATAATGTACTAAAATGAGAGTTGATGTTCCTCACACTTGTGCATTTATAGTCTTATCAAAACCCCATAGCTGTCAATGGGAGTCTTTCCATTGGCCTCAGTGGGGTTTGGATCAGTCCCATAGAATCCCAAAGCATTAAAGGCCTTTGCAGTAAAGCAGTATGACTAATTTTGTATACACTATTTATGGATCACTTCTGGCGTGGCACATGGCAATGCTTAACTGCGTCCAGTAAGAAGACTCGGTCACACCTGGGCAAAGATGTTAGCGTTCTGATGTGGTAGTTATCAATACCCACTTTGCACTGGTACAAATGTGCAAGGTGCAGGGCAGTGGCAAATCAGGCCCACTCTATCCAGATTAAACTGCAGGGGGAGTTTAGCTCAGCTGAATGTACTTCCCCCGCACATTGGACTTTAGCCAGGACATTGCAGCTCTAGAAATCAGTGGGAGTTAGGTGCCCAAATACCTCTGAGGATCTGGGCCCTTGTGGCCAACCCCCTGGCTCTTGCACACTGTGCGGTGGGTTGTCTAGAGGAGAGAGGAGGAAACTGGGCTTTGCAGGGGAACCCAGGGGTCAGGAGCTGGGGGAAACAGGCCAGTATGCTTTGACTGCTTTGTGCTGCTCCCAAGTGGGGTAAAGCAGGCAGAGTGTACTGGTGAATCTGGCCATCAGAGGTAAAATGACGAGAAGATTTCAGGTGGATACATATCTTCAAATCATAGAAATCTCATCACAGGGTGACTTTCTCTGGGTTTATGTTTATATATGAAAATTCTAGTAATTTAACAAACCAAACAGAATTCCCAAACAAAAGCCACGTTAAACTGGAGATACGGTTATGGTTATAGTAACTTTAAGTTTAACCATAATTTTTATTTCCTGGGTTCGTAATGTTTGTTTTGGGGATAATTACAACATCCCTGGAATGGTTTACCCTTATAGTATTGATACGTATTCCAATTTTCCCTCCAGTTTAACGTAGTTGCGATCTGGGTGATGAGTCTGTGGCAGAACCAAGACCGTAAGGCCTCCCTGATGTACTGTGGATGGAAGTGGCCAGTCACCCTAACCAAGGGATTATAAACGTGTTATGACCCCTACCTTTTCTGTTCCCATTCTGGTTTTCACCTGGCCAGGGTGGATAGAAGTGCAGAGAATCCCATAGTCTTTGTACTCCAAGGACTGGCACTTGCTGACCATGTTCAGAGCAGCCTGTGGGTGGGACACTCCATGAGCAAAGATAAGAGCACAGGACAGAGGGGCATCTTCCCTACAGGACATGACCCCTCAACCCCACAATACTGATATGCAAGGGTGAGGGGGAGTCATCTGGGCTGACAGGAGAGGAGATAAATAGCACTGGACGGAATGTACGGAGCTTCATACATAAGCAGTACTGCTGAACTAAAGGGCAGCTCCCACTTCACTCAACGGACAAACCCAGCTCAGCTGCTCGGGGTGACAGATAAGGTTACAACTCTGACTGAAGCTATTCCGGGAGATTTTTGTCCCCCAACATTACATGATGTCATTTTCTTAAAATATCCCATTCAAATCTCCTGGATTGCTTTCAATAGTCACTGGAAGATCAATGCTGATTCTGGGAGACTCCAGGCCCATCCTGGAGGGCTGGCAACTCTTGCAACAGATCAAAAGAAAACTGCCCACCTCACAATAAATCTTCAATCTTTCCTGCCCCTGAGTAAAGGGTACAAGGCTGTGAGATACCAAATCCCCAAAATCTCTGGTTTTATCCTTTTATAGCCTGGAATGCTCAGCCAAGCTGAAACCAGGAGACCCAATTCTGGTAAAACGAAAGGAGGAAAATCCTTGGCTAAGCCCAGCTGTTGGCACTGGCTGTATCTGCACCTTGAGATCCTACACAGCTGAGACTCATTGAGGGGTTCAGTACACAAGGAACAGATGGCACCAGCAGCTGGTTCCAAACCCAGCTGAATTTCTGTTACCCTTGTAGCAATAACATTCCCGGCAGTCTGAGATAGGGGAGAGGATCCCGCTGAACACAATCTTCCTCACTGCCCAGTGGCGACCAAAGCTGGATGAGCTTGGAAGCTGGTAATACATCCGGATCTCTGGTTTGTTGTTAAAGAGTAATTCTGGCTAAAGGTTGACTATAAAGCGGGAGATGCAGGGACACATGCACTGTTTCCTTAAATCTGTAGCAAGAAGCCAGGTAGGAGGGGGCTAAGGGGACAGGAGCTTTGCACGGAAGCTTGTGGGGGAGTCCGAGGTGTTTAGAAGGAACAGCAGAGGAGGCACCTGTGTTGATACAAGGTAGGGGCTAGTTGTGCTGGAAGGGAGTGAGAGGGGTCCTGTATGGTACCTTGCTGCAGCGGTAGCTGAGTAGTTTCCATAATTCCCACTGTGGAACTACTTCTATGGAAGCAGCTATGCTGGACATGTTGAGAATGGCGGCCTTGCTGCAGCTCAGCCCTGTCTGGGTGCTCTGCTGGGCAGCCTTCTTCAGCAATGGCAGGAACTCCTGAGGGAGATACCGATGACTGTGTTACGACAGGGGTGACACTGCTGTACCAGGGAAGGAGCCCATCAGTGATGTTAAGGGTCAGGGAGAGGGAGGCTCTGAAGGTGGAGTCTGATTCAGGCAGGTTGGTGCATCCCATAGTTCTTGGGAATATGATGACTGGGAAACTCTCCTATGGGTCAGAGTGTGCTCTCCCTGAAGGGAGCCTGCTCTGCTCCTTCCGAGAGGTGAGCCCTGCTGCAGGCACTAGCACTGCACAATCCTTGTGCTGCTAGAGCACATGATCTGGACCTGTGCCCAGCCTCTGGGTAGGAGCATTTTTAATATGGAGATATACCTATCTCATAGAACTGGAAGGGACCTTGAAAGGTCATCGCGTCCAGTCCCCTGCCTTCATAGCAGGACCAAGTACCATCCCTGACAGATTTTTGCCTCAGAACCCTAAATGACCCCCTCAAGGATTGAGTTCACAACCCTGGTTTAGCAGGCCAATGCTCAAACCACTGAGCTATCCCTCCCCCGCCATCATGGGGAAGGGGCTCCTTGGCAGGGCACAACCAGGCCCTCACCCTTATGGCTGCATGGCCCTCTGGTACAGCCTTTGAACCAGTGGAGAACATGTGATTATACTGACTGAAGCACCAGGGGATAACAACCTACTACTGCGACCAGCTAGTGGAGTTATTTCATTAGCCCAAGTGGTAGAAAACTGCGCTTTGGTGCTCAAGGTTCAAATCCTGCTGGTGGCCAGTGTTAGGGGATGTTAGAGAGTCTCCCTTGAGTCTGAAAATGCAGATCACCTTGTTTTTGAAAAATGAGTCAAAAATTTGCCCTAGCCAAGCATCTCAGCTCATTCCAGGGCAGTCTTGGCTCAGTGTTGAAGGAGTTTCCTGGCTGTTAGGTGCGTTCTTACCTGGCTCACCATCAGGGGCCCAACTGTGTTAGTTAGGTATACAATTGCCATGGTCTCAATGTTCTCATTCTCCATGGTGGTCATCCGTGCGATGCCAGCGTTGTTTATCAGGAGATTCAGTCCATGTCCTTGCACATGCTCCTCCACTCTCTGCGCAGCTGCCTTTATACTGTTTGGATCTGTGACATCTACAGACAGCACAGGGGATTCAGAAACATCCTTCCTATAGCAGCTCTGCCCTGTCTATCAGCTCTACCAGCCAATTCAGCTGTTGACCGTGTCTTCAGTTGGCCAATGAAAGCAGCCTCGCTCACTTGCATCTCCCTCAAGCCCCTCTGGGAACTCTCCCACACTGCCTCTGATTCCGGGGGCAGGAGGAAATCCCTTGAAATTTTTTTTAAAAATTGCTTAATCTCTTTGAACTGAATCCAGGAGAGCACCTTCCCTCTTATCCCATGGAAGCTTACTTTACGTAAGAATCTTTGGTGAGGAACCCTGTCAAAGGCTTTCTGAAAATCTAAGTACACTATAGCCACTGGATCCCCTTGGTCCACATGCTTGTTGACCCCCTCAAAGTATTCTAATAGATTGGTGAGGCATGATTTCCCTTTACTAAAACCATGTTGATTCTTCAACAAATTATGTTCATCTATAGGTCTGACAATATTGTTCTTTATTATAGTTTCAACCAGTTTGCCTGATACTGAAGTCAGGCTTACAGGCCTGTAATTGCCAGGATGACCTCTGGAGCCCTTTTTAAAAATTGGCATCACATTAGCTGTTTGCTCACTGGCTGCCAGGGCCTGCCTTTAAAGACTAGTTGTTTGTGGACTACTTGAGCTACCCCAGCCCAGGCCGAAGCCTGGTAGTGACAGTTGATCACCCAGCCCTGTTGTGGGCTCCCGGCTACCCTGTAGACTCTGGTCCGGACCAGACTGGGGCCAGCTGGAGTGGCCTCCCTCTGAGCAGGAGAGCAAGGGACCCCTACATGCCTATTATATCAATATCCTCATTTAATACAAGGTACTCTAGTTCACCCATTTTATTATTTAGACTTTTAGCATTGGTACATAAGTACTTTAAAAACTTGTACCCTTTTAGCTGTCTGCCATTACACAATGTAATTGAATGGGCAATCTTTTTATTTGATTGTTTCTGATCAGACCCTGCCTGTATTTTATCATTTTCCATCCTCCTGTGTCCACCTGGACATAGAGATTCTCTATTAATAGATCCTCCCCTAAGGGATGTCTGAATCACGTGCTCCTCCGCACCTGCCGGCTTTTCCCCAGCCCTTAGATTAAAAACTGCTCTACAATCTTCTTAATGTTAAGTGCCAGCAGTCTGGTTCCATTTTGGTTTAGGTGGAGCCCATCCTTCTTGTATAGGCTTGTAAACGGGCTACTCACCGCCACGGCGCCTCCCGCTGGTTTTTCCGCGGAATTAGCTCTTTTCCAGCCCGGAGCACCCTCTGCTGGCCGGTGATCCGCCTGTTCTCTTATTGGCCCCGTGTCCCTCCCAGGACCCCGGTGCCCCTTTAACTGGGTTTCCCCCTCCCCGGGGAACCCCCACCCTGGTTTCCCCGCTTCGCCTCAGAATGGCTACTGCCCAGTCGTGCTCTAGCCCCAGCTCCTGGGACAGACTGCAGTATCCACCTTCTCATCACAGGCAAAGGGGTTTGGACCTGGTGCTCTTCCTACCCCTGGGTCGCCCCTTGCAACCCCCAGTACCTGTGGCCTATCGCTAGGCTGCAGCCTGGGGTTTTTCTGGCTCAAGCTCCCCAGCTCCCTAGCCTGTTCCCAGCCCTGCTTCACCCAGGTACTTTAGCTCTGCTCATAAGCAGCCAGGCCCATCCCTCTCTGAAGGCAGAGAGAGACTGTCTGGGCTCTGGCTTCCCTGCCTTCTTATAAGCCCCAGGGATTCAGTTTGGGGCGTGGCCCCAGCTGTGGCCACTTCCTTACTCAGCCCAGCTTCCAGAGCCACCCCTCTCAAGCCCTGGCAGGCAGCTTTTCAAGCCCCTCTGGGCAGGAGCAGGGTCCACCCTGCTACAAGGCTCCTCCTTTCCCAAAAGTTTCCCCAGTTCCTAATAAATCTAATCCCCTCCTCCCTACACCATCATCTCATCCACGCATTGAGACTCTGCAGTTCTGCCTGTCCATCTGGCTCTGTGTGTGGAACTGGAAGCATCTCAGAGAATGCGACTATGGAAGTCCTGGACTTCAATCTCTTAACTAGCAGCCTAAATTTGGCCTGCAGGACCTCTCTCCTGTCCTTCCCTATGTCATTGGTACCTACATGTACCATGACCACCGGCTCCTCCCCAGCACTACAAATAAGTCTATCTAGATGTCTTGAGAGATCCGCAACCTTCTCACCAGGCAGGCTAGTCACCATGCGGTTCTCCTGGTCATCGCAAACCCAGCTATCTATGTTTCTAATGATCAAATCGTCCATTACTAATACCTGTGTCTTTCTAATAGCTGGAGTTCTCTCCCCCGGAGAGGTATCCTCAGTGTGAGAGGATACCACACCATCCTCTGGTCCTAAAAATGGGATCATTTCCGTCTGCTCCAGTTGGATGTTCTCCTTCCCTGGGACTTTCATCCTCCTCAACAGCACAGAGGCTGTCAGACCAGGGGTGGGACTGTTCTACTGTGTCCTTCAAAGTCTCATCTGTGCACCTCTCTGTCTCCCTCAGCTCCTCTAGTTCAGCCACTCTGGTCTCCAAAGCCTGTACACATTCTCTGAGGGCCAGGAGCTCCTTGCACCGACTGCACACACGCCACTTGCCCATAGGGCAGGTAATCATACATGCTGCATTGGGTGCAATAAACTCTGTTGCTGGACTTCGCCTGCATTGTCTTCTTACTCCTGCAGCTGGTTCGTTCGTTGTTGATTTGTTTATCTCAAGGGGGTGGTTTTGGCTTTTAAGTTTAAAGAATGTTGAATTCTAGCCCCTTCTCATGCTCCCCCTGGAGAACTCCCTCGCAAAACTCCCCTGTTAACTGCTCCTGTTCACTAGCTCCTCTGGTTGCTTAGAAGCAGGCTTTTTAAAGCCCTGGTCTCCCTGAGTAGCCTCGCCCCCTAGTTAAGGGTTGATGGATGCTGTAACAGGGTGCTGGCTTAAGAGACACTGAACCAGCCCCTGTTAGCTCAGAACCTGCTAGCAGAGCTCCCATCAAGGAGAACTGGCTGGAGCTGGCAGGGTGTGGCTCATTAAAGGATCCCGAGAGCAATCACCTGTGAGCCTGCTGAGAGGAAGGCCTCTAAAGCTGGCAGTAAGGGGAACAGGAAAGTGAGGAGTGAGGACCTGTTCTTCCCAGCTGCTGTAAGAGCAAGCTGTTCCCCAAGGGGCTACCTGACTGGTATTGAATTGTACATAGCTGTATAGACGTGGGTATGGGAAAAGACTGGGAAATAAAAGGGCACTGGTGTGTGCCAGAGTGGTCTCCAGTGAATTTGTACCGCGAGCAACGAAGCGCTCGTCTACAGGTGCTAAAACCTCTAGGGAGGCTTAGGGATCACAGCCTCATTAAGAAGCTCTCAGCCTTGCCTAGCAGGCCACTAGGCTCAGCACACACATGGTCAGCACACGGTCCTCCAAACAAACAGAGCACACGGTATATTTCAATCAAGCAGCAAGCGCACCACAAACACAAGCATCATTATTATGCTTTTTCTGGATCCAAATAGAAACCCACAGCTTTCAATCTAATGTGGCTTTTATTTTAGATCCTGGAAACCCATAAGAAGGAATCAAAGTTCCCATGAGAGAGCACAGTGTGTCTCTCTCCTCGGTAACAAGCTGCTGAACCTCTGAGAACAAAATGGCTGCTGGCTCTGCAGGCAGGGAGAGGTTATTAGAATTTTCGGTCTAGGAAACTGCAAACAATGTGCAGCAGTTGCACAGGGACGCATGCCATGGGTGCCATGGGGGCATTGTAAGATTTGGTAGGAGAGGAAATATCAGTCCCTTGGGCACACATAATGGAGACTTAGTGGAGAAGGCATAGGACCCGCACTGGGTTTGTACCTTCAGCACTAAAATCATGGGTCTCTTCCACTTGAGTTAAGAGTAACTCTATTAGCGGTCAGCCATTAGAGGGGGGCAGAGTGGGTGTGACATGCTCCACTCTGAACTGTTAGTGCTTCACAACCAAACACAAGAGTGGCACCACATTGTGCCAGCCATGGAGAATTAGGCCCCTCGTCTTCCTCCCAAGCCCACCCCTGTCTGAGGCCTGGTCTACACTGTGTGGGGGGGTCGAACTAAGGTACGCGACTTCAGCTACGCGAATAGTGTAGCTGAAGTCGAACTACCTTAGTTCGACTGACTTACCCGTCCTGACGCTGCGGGATCAAAGTCCGCGGCTCCCCCGTCGACTCCGCCACCGCCGTTCACGGTGGTGGAGTTCCGGAGTCGACGGGAGCGCGTTCGGATAGACGCGATAGTTCGAACTCCGAGAAGTCGAACTCTACGCGTCGACCCGGCGGGTAAGTATAGACCTACCCTGAATGAGTAGATGCAGAGATGGCTACATACCCAGCTGCAGCACCACCAGGTTTGAATGCTTCAATGCCAGCTCTACGACCTCCTGGGAAGAGAAACATTTTCATTTGTTTAGAAAAATCCTGGAAGGTAATCAGGGTCTAGGACGGCTGCAGGTCTGGGATCTGCAATAGGGAATGCTGTGCAGTGCCTGGGGTTGGGTGAACCCCTCAAGGAAGGTGTTGGTGACTGAGCAGGGAAAAGCCAATTCCCAGAACCCCGCTGTCCCACAACAAGTGGCATGTGGATGAGTGAACCAAGTGCCTCAGAGAGGCTTCTCTGCAGCCTTCTGCAGTGAGGGTGGGATGTCACAAAAGCCCTGGTGGTTACAATTCCACCACATAAGAATGGCCCTACTGGGTCAGACCAAAGGTCCATCTAGCCCAGTATCCTATCTTCCGACAGTGGCCAGTGCCATGTGCCCCAGAGGGAATGAGCAGAACAGGGAATCATCAAGTGATTCATCCCCTGGTGCTCATTCACAGCTTCTGGCAAACAAATGTAGAAATGTAGGGGGCCAGGGTGATTTCTCTGTCCTGTCTCTGACAGAGTCAGCCCTCTCTGGATACATCTAGGGCATGGGGTTTATCACAGGCCACAGTGGAACATTTTATAACAAGCCCCTTGTTAAAATATAGGTAACATCTTGCCTTTCTATTGCTGAGACACACTAGCATTTGAGTTTTACTGTGAGCTCTGAGTTTTCCATTTGAGCCTCTCAAATGCTTTTAAAGGGAACCCGCTCCTTATCTGATCCTGTCTTTGCAGCCTGCACTGCTGGGAAATCCAATTCTCAGGCTGTTTCTGAGCCATCTGCTGCTCAACCTTCCTGTAAAGACCAGATTTCATCCTCACCTTGCTTTGGGATCCAGCCAGCTCCCTTGTGGTGGCAAAGATCCATTCTGGTGGATTTGGTAGCTCTAGAAATCGCTTCACGAGTCCCAGGCCGATTCCTCGATTGGATCCAGTCACCAGAACGCTCCTGACATTGAACTCTTTCATCGTCACTGAGCTGCAGCTCAGCCTAAATAATGATGCTTGGGCTCTTCCTAACACCAGTGTTGGATCTCGAGTCAAACCTCTTGATTAAAAGTTATGTAGTGCTGGCAGTTCAGAGATTTGAATAACTCCACCCTTACTCAGACACCTTGATTACAAAAGCGAAACCAATTAAACAATACTAGATATGACGAGTTCGGTCATAGAGATCCCTTTGGGACTGTCACCTGATGTGCTGAAATTACCTCTGAGCCCGTTTTCCCTGCCAGCTTGGGACTCCAGAACTCTGTCTTGTTGAGCCAGACATAGAACCCTGCCTTGGTGTGCTGCAACACAGGCCCAGGGTCTGGGCCATGCCCCCAGAGGTGCCGACTTTAACTAAAAACAGCTCAGCCGGTTACCTGTCTCCAGCACCCAGACACCCTGCTGCTAATGGGATCCAAACCCCAAATAAACCTGTTTTACTCTGTATAAAGCTTATACAGGGTAAATTTGTAAATTGTTCACCCTCTATAGCAGTGTTAGAGATGCACAGCTGTTTGCTCCCCAGTGTATTAATCACTTACTCTGGGTTTATCAATAAACACAAGTGATTTTATTAAGTATAAAAAGTAGGATTTAAGAGGTTTCTAGTATTAACAGAACAAAGTAAGTCACAAAGCAGAATAAAACAAAACATGCAAGTCTAAGCCTAATATTAAGAAACATTACAGGTAATATCTCACCATCAAAGATGTTCCAATAAGCTTCTTTCACAGATTAAAAGCACCAAAGAGTCCTGTGGCACCTTATAGACTAACAGACGTATTGGAGCATGAGCTTTCGTGGGTGAGTACCCACTTCGTCGGATGCATGTAGTGGAAATTTCCAGAGGCAGGTATAAATATGCAAGCAAGAATCAGGCTAGAGATAACGAGGTTAGTTCAATCAGGGAGGATGATGCCCTCTTCTAGCAGTTGAGGTGTGAACGCCAAGGGAGGAGAAACTGCTTTTGTAGTTGGCTGAGAAACTGCTGAGCTTCAGTTCATCTGCAAATTTGACACCATCAGCTCAGGATTAAACAGACTGTGAATGGCTAGCTAACTACAAAAGCAGTTTCTCCTCCCTTGGTGTTCACACCTCAACTGCTAGAAGAGTTTTCAGTGTCTAGCAAAGTTATGAATTTAAGCTCCCAGGCTTGACTTTTGAAGGTGCTGTGCAGCTTGCCTTTGAGTATGAGGACTAAGAGGTCAGCTATACAGTGATTGCTTTGTGAAAAGTGTTCATGATAATGACACATGTGGTCTGATTTTCATGGATTTCTAGCTGTATGTCACACTGTATGTGCACCTTTGTGTGCACTGACAACAACTATGCATTTGA
This sequence comes from Mauremys reevesii, assembly GCF_016161935.1. NCBI lineage: Eukaryota > Metazoa > Chordata > Testudines > Geoemydidae > Mauremys > Mauremys reevesii. The sequence goes on from NC_052638.1 coordinate 2,865,200, forward strand.
ATAACTTAGCTATGTGTGCAAATGGGCAGGTAGATACTTAAATGTCCAGCTAACCAATTTCCACTCTGAGTCATGGTAATTGCAGGCACAAACAGTAATGGAGTTTAGCCCACATGAATTCACAGTAATTGCAGGAATAAATAATGATGCAATGGAGTCCAGGAGCTGTGGGTTTTGTTCTTTGGAAAATCAGGCCAGGCATGTTTGCACTGAGAAATCACATGATCATAAGAAAGAGAACAGTATCAAGGTCAGCACTCCCCTTATTATGTGCTTCCCTCTGCTATGCCAAGCCTGGTGCGGAGTAGCTAGACCATTCATTTCATCCCTCTTTTCTCTGCTTCTTCTTCCTTGTGTGAACTTGTTATAAACATACGGCTAAGGGTAGCATAATCCCTCCTTACCCTGTAAATGGTTAATCCCTCCTTTTCCTGTAAGGGGTTAAGAAGCTCAGATAACCTGGTGGGCACCTGACCAAAAGGACCAATAAGGGGAGAAGATACTTTCAAATTTGTGGGGGAAGGTTTTTTCTTTTTGTGTTTCTTTGTTTTTTCCGGGTTAGCGAGGAGCCAGGGCAGAGAAAATACCTCTCTCTAAGCCATATCTGAACTAAGCATTTAATATTACAGAAATAGTAAGTAATAGCAAGAAAATACGTAAGATTATCTTTTGTTTTACCTTGTGAACTTTCCCTGTGCTAAGAGGGAGGTTTATCCCTGCTTTTGTAACTTTAAAGTTTTGCCTAGAGGGGAAATCCTCTGTGCTTGGAATCTTTTTGTTACCCAGTAAAGTTATTTTCCATTCTGATTTTACAGAGGTGATTTTTTTTATGTTTTTAAAAATAAACTTCTTTTAAGAACCTGATTGTTTTTCAGTGTCCTAAAGACCAAGAAGGGTTGATCTGTGCTCACTTTGTAACCAATTGGCTAGGGTATTTTTCTTAAGTCTCCCCAGGAAAGGGAGTGTAGGGACTTGGGGGGATATTTTGGGGGAGGTAGGGCTCCAAGTGGCCCTCCCTAAATGTTTGTTTAAATCACTTGGTGGTGGCAGCGATACCAAGGGTAAGGAAGGAATTTGTGCCTTGGGAAATTTTTAACCTAAGCTGGTAGAAATAAGCTTAGGGGGTCGTTCATGTAGGTCCCCACATCTGTACCCTAGAGTTTAGAGTGGGGAGGCAACCCTGACATGGTGTTAGCAGTGGGATCATTTTGAACCAGAAGCACAAACCGCAGCATATTAAAAGAACTTTTTTTTCTCTCTTTTGGCTGCGTGGAAAGCAGAGAGGGGTTTTTTGTTTGTTTGTTTGTTTTTTTTAAAGGACACTTTTTTTTAGCTGAGAGCAGCTGGATGTTTTTTTCCCCTCTGCCTCAGGGCAGAGGAGTTAAGTTACAGCAATGGAATTCACAAGTATTTTTTTCCCCTTTTTTTCTTTCTAGCTCTCGGGTTGGGCTAGGTTAAGTGGAGAAAGGCTAGGATAACAGAAAGTGACATCCAGAAAAAACTGGAATTAGCCAGATCTGAAGCTAAGGAAAGAAAAAAGGAACATGAAAGACACCTGGAACTCAGACAGATGGAGATTGATGCACAAGCGGCCAGAGAGGAAGCTGCCCACAAGAGAGCTGTGGAGGCAGGTGTAGCTGCCCAGGAGAGAGCTGTGGAGGCCCAGAGGGAGGCCCAGAAGCATAAACTTTCTGTTATGGAGCTGAAAAGACAGAACCCTTCAGCAGCTGGCTCCACTTCCCCAAAAATCCACAAATGGGAGCGACTATGTTTGTAGTATGATGAATCCAGTGATATCGCGGAAAGACCTTTGAAAGACTGTGCACCCTCCATGCAATTCCTGACAATCACAAAATGACCACATTGGTAGCAAAATTAACTGGAAAAGCTCTGGACATATTCAATAAGATGCCTATTGATGATGCTTCCGACTATGGTAAATTTAAGGATTTGGTTTTAAAACAATTTCAAATTACTCCTGAAATGTACAGAGTAAAATTTAAATGTGGCTTATGTCAATCAGATGAAGGATCTGTTATGGGTCAAAGGAAGGGATGTAATTAGATTTGAAGGATGTGTGATTTGGTTGTACAGGAGCAGTTCCTGACTATGACCAATGATGATGTAAAACAGTGGCTATGGGATAAGAAAATGGACTCAGCAGAAAGTCTTGCTTCTTATGCTGATCAATATGAGCAGTCCCAGACCGCCAAAGAGACGGGGGAAATTGGAACAAACGGGTGGAGGTAGCAGAGAGGAACAACCCTGGTTGCAGTTTGGGTGGATACCAGAAGGAACACCTCGAGGCCACATCATACCACCGGGGCCAGCCCAAGGCCCCAACTACACCCCAAGGAAAACCCCAGACACCTTATCATCCCACCACACCATTCTCCAGCAACCCACCTCGCCCCAGGGACCAGTCAGCTGGTGATGTTTTAAATGTAATGAGCTGGGGCATGTAAAGGCCAACTGCCCCAAGACCCCCAACAGATTACAGTTCATTGCACCGGGGTCACACCAAAGGTCCTCAGGCCCAGATGCCTCTCAGATACCCTCAGAGTGAAGGGAAACTATAAGTGTGGGTGGGAAGAAGGTTACAGATTGGAGGGATACTGGAGCACAGGTGTCAGCTATCCACCAATCCTTAGTGGACCCCAAATTCATCAACCCAAAGATCCAAGTAATGATTCAACCTTTCAAGGCAACCTTTTTTGACTTGCCTACAGCCAAGTTCCTTGACCAGTACAAGCGCTGTTCAGGAATGTGGACTTTTACTGTCTATAATGATTATCCCATTCCTGTGCTGCTGGGGGAAGACTTGGCCAACCATGTGAAGCTAGCCAAGAGGGTGGGAATGGTTACCCTCAGCCAGGCTAAGCAAGCCCTCACACCTATCCCTGTCCCTGAGCCTTCTACAAGGGCCCAGTCTGTGTTACCAGAGCCCCAAACTGAGGTGATAGATCCCTGACAGCACTCATCCCAATAGTGGGGGAAGGAAGGGATTTTTGTTGGGGTGTTCTTATACTGTGTGGAGGCTGAATCAGAGCTGGTGCTTGCAATATGTCCTGAAAGTGCTCTGAAATGCAGCCATGCTTAGATTCTGTGGCAGAGAGTTCTCCAGTCACTGGATGGCTGCTGGAAAGGCTCCATGTCACATCCACACTAGTTTCATCCTGCCCACTGGGAGTTTCACCATCCCTCAGGAAGTCATAACTGTGGTGGGATGAGCAGTTTCTGAGATGGTGTTCCCTGCCCAGGGAGAGCTTTGAAGCTGAAGACCTGGATGTGGTAATCATCTGCCATTTGACAGGCAGCCAGTGCTGCTGTTGCAACTCTGATGCAGTGTGATCCTTTCATCTTGTATAATCAAGAGAATTGCTGCATTTGCACCAGCTCATGAGACAATGGATTGCTATGACTAAATTGGTATGTGCAAGATGGTGTCAAATTTGTGTCAGCTCAGGATTAAACAAAGACTGAAGGGCTTGCCAACTACAAAATCAGTTTCTCCTCTCTTGGTTTTCACACCTCAGCTGCTAGAAGAGGGCCTCATCCTCCTTGATTGAACTAACCTCGTTATCTCTAGCCTGCTTCTTGCTTGCTTGTATATACCTGCCCCTGGAAATTTCCACTACATGCATCTGACGAAGTGGGTATTCACCCACGAAAGCTCATGCTCCAAAACGTCTGTTAGTCTATAAGGTGCCACAAGACTCTTTGCTGCTCCTTTGAGTAGTAGCCCTATGGGTTCTCCACGTCAGGTGCACATGCACCTCTCAAGCCCCTGACTGGAGATTTTTAGCTAGCAGTATCTGTTCAGCCCATACGTACGCCCTATGCTTCCTCGTGGAAGACACTGAGCCTATTCAGGGGTATGCAGTTGAATTAACCTAACTCCCTGACTAACCTAATTGCCTTCTATGACGAGATAACTGGCTCCGTGGATGAGGGGAAAGCAGTGGACATGTTATTCCTTGACTTTAGCAAAGCTTTTGATACAGTCTCCACAGTATTCTTGCCAGCAAGTTAAACAAGTATGGGCTGGATGAATGGACTATAAGGTGGATAGAAAGCTGGCTAGATCATTGGGCTCAGTTGGGTAGTGATCAATGGCTCGATGTCTAGTTGGCAGCGGTATCAAGCAGAGTGCCCCAAGGGTTGGTCCTGGGGCCGGTTTTGTTCAATATTTTCATTAATGATATGGAGGATGGTGTAGATTGCACCATGAGTAAATTTGCAGATAACACTAAACTGGGAGGAGTGGTAGATACGGTGGAGGGTAGGGATAGGATACAGAGGACCTAGACAAATTAGAGGATTGGGCCAAAAGAAATCTGATGAGGTTCAACAAAGACAAGTGCAGAGTCCTGCACTTAGGAAGGAAGAATCCCATTCACTGCTACAGAGTAGGGACTGAGTGGCTAGGGAGCAGTTCTGCAGAAAATGACCTAGGGGTTACAGTGGACGAGAAGGTGGATATGAGTCAACAGTGTGCCCTTGTTGCCAAGAAGTCTAATGACATTTTGGGCTGTATATGTCGGCGCATTGCCAGCAGATCAAGGGACATGATCATTCCCCTCTATCCGACATTAGTGAGGCCTCATCTGGAGTATTGTGTCCAGTTTTGAGCCCCACACTACAAGAAGGATGTGGAAAAATTGGAAAGAGTCCAGCGGAGGGCAACAAAAATGATTAGGGGACTGGAGCACATTCTTATGAGGAGAGGCTGAGGGAACTGGGATTATTTAGTCTGCAGAAGAGAAGAATGAGGGGAGATTTGATAGCTGCTTTCAACTACTTGAAAGGGGTTCCAAAGAGGATGGATCTAGACTGTTCTCAGTGGTTAGCAGATGACTGAACAAGGAGTAATGGTCTCAAGTTGCAGTGGGGGAGGTTAATCATAGAATCATAGAATCATAGAATTCAAGATCAGAAGGGACCATTATGATCATCTAGTCTGACCTCCTGCTAGATGCAGGCCACATAAGCCGATCCACCCACTCCTTTAGCAAGCGACCCCTGCCCCATGCTTCGGAGGAAGGCGAAAAACCTCCAGGGCCACTGCCAATCTTCCCTGGAGGAAAATTCCTTCCCGACCCCAAATATGGCGGTCAGCTGAACCCCGAGCATGCGGGCAAGACTCTCCAGCCATACCCTCTGGAAAAAGGTTATATCATATCATTGACCCATTGTACTATTTACCAGTGTGGCACTTAATTGACCTATTGACTAAGCCCGTTATCCTATCATACCATCTCCTCCATAAACTTATCTAGCTTAATCTTAAAGTCGTGGAGGTCCGTCGCCCCCACTGTTTCCCTCTGTAGGCTGTTCCATTATTGAAATCCCCTTATTTTTAGTAACCTTCGACTAATTTAAAGCCTGAATTTCCTGACTGACAATTTATATCCGTTTGTCCTCGTGTCCACATTAGCACTGAGCTGAAATAATTCCTCTCCTTCCCTGGTATTTATCCCTCTGATATATTTAAAGAGTGCAATCATATCTCCTCTTATCCTTCTTTTGGTTAAGGAAAACAAACCGAGCTCCTCAAGTCTCCTTTCATACGACAGGCCTTCCATTCCTCGGATCATTCTAGTGGCCCTTCTTTGTACCCGTTCCAGTTTGAATTCATCCTTCTTAAACATGGGAGACCAAAACTGCACACAATACTCCAAATGAGGTCTCACCAACGCCTTATATAACGGGACTAGCACCTCCTTATCCCTACTAGAAATACCTCGCCTAATGCATCCCAAGACCGCATTAGCTTTTTTAACAGCCACATCACATTGCCTACTCCTAGTCATCCTACGATCAACCAGGACTCCTAGGTCCTTCTCCTCCTCCGTTACTTCCAACTGGTGCGTCCCCAGCTTATAACTAAAATTCTTGTTAGTCATCCCTAAATGCATAACCTTACACTTCTCACTATTGAATTTCATCCTGTTACTAATACTCCAGTTTACAAGGTCATCCAAATCTCCCTGGAGGATATCCCGATCCTTTTCCGAATTGGCAATACCTCCCAACTTGGTGTCATCCGCAAACTTTATCAGCCCACTCCTACTCTTGGTTCCCAGGTCAGCAATAAATAGATTAAATAAAATTGGACCCAAAACCGAACCTTGAGGAACTCCACTGGTAACCCCCCTCCAACCTGACAGTTCCCCCTTCAATACTACCCTCTGAAGTCTCCCCTTTAACCAGCTCCTTATCCACCTCTGGATTTTCATTTCGATCCCCATCTTTTCCAATTTAACCAGTAATTCTTCATGCGGTACCGTATCAAACGCCTTACTGAAATCCAGATATATTAGATCCACCGCATTTCCCTTGTCTAAAAAATCTGTTACTTTCTCAAAGAAGGAGATCAGGTTGGTTTGGCACGATCTACCTTTCGTAAATCCATGCTGTAATCTATCCCAGTTGCCATCGGCCTCATGCTCCGGAACCACTCTCTCTTTTAAGATTTTTTCCATGACTTTGCATACTACAGATGTTAAACTAACAGGCCTGTAGTTACCCAGGTCACTTTTTTTCCCCTTCTTGAATATAGGAACTACATTAGCTAATCTCCAGTCAAACGGTACAACCCCCGAATTTAGAGACTTATTAAAAATTATCGCTAACGGGCTTGCAATTTCACTCACCAATTCCCTTAATATTCTAGGATGAAGATTATCCGGGCCCCCCGATTTACTTCCGTTAAGTTGTTCAAGTTTGGCTTCTACCTCAGATACCGTAATGTCTACCCCCATATCTTCATTCCCATCGGTCCCTCTATCACTATTCCTTAGCCCTTCATTAGCCTCATTAAATACCGAGGCAAAATATTCGTTTAGATATTGTGCCATTCCAAGATTATCCCTAATCTCCACTCCGTTTAAAGTTTTAAGCGGTCCCACTTCTTCTTTCTTGGTTTTCTTCCTATTTATATGGCTAAAAAACCATTTGCTATTGGTTTTAATCCCCTTCGCTAGGTCCATCTCCACCCGTCGCTTTGCCTTTCTCACTGCTTCCCTACACCCTCTGACCTCAATAAGGTAGGTTTCTTTGCTGATCCCTCCCATTTTCCACTCCTGGTACGCTTTCTGTTTTTTCTTAATAACCCCTCTAAGACGCTTGCTCATCCAGCTCGGTCTAAAACTACTACCTACGAGCCGTTTTCCCCTTCTCGGGATACATGCCTCTGACAACTCTTGCAACTTCAACCTGAAGTAACCCCAGGCGTCATCTGCCTTTAGATCCCTAAATATGTTAGTCCAGTCCACTTCCCTAACTAGTCGCCTTAATTTAGTAAAGTTAGCCCTTTTGAAATCGTAAACCCTAGTCTCAGATGCACTATTGATTATCCTCCCATTTATTTTGAAACGAATTAGCTCATGATCACTCGAGCCAAGGTTGTCACCTACAACAATTTCCTGGATATTGGATATTAGGAAAAACTTTTTCACTAGGCAGGTGGTGAAGCACTGGAATGGGTTACTTAGGGAGGTGATGGAATCTCCTTCCTTAGAGGTTTTTAAGGTCAGGCTGGACAAAGCCCTGGCTGGGATGATTTAGTTGGGGTTGGTCCTGCTTTGAGTAGGGGGCTGGACTAGATGACCTCCTGAGGTCCCTTCCAACCCTGATATTCTATGATTATTTCTTCAGTGCCTTCTCTAGTGCCTTGTCCAGAGATGGAACAAGAGTATGTCCAACTAGAGTAATGGTTCTCAAAGCGGTTTCTTATTGACTGCACAGGGGGTCCACAAAATATGAAAAAAAAAATTCTCACTGGACATCTGTATTGGCTAATGATTAAAACTGAGAAATTTAGTATTTCTGTTTATACAACAAATTCCATGGTGCATGAACGATGTAGCAATACTCACATTGGATAAGCGTGTCAAAGTTGGACTCACAGTTTGTCAGACCACTCTGTTTTATTAGCACAGCGCTCTGCTAATAACACCCAGATAATGTGAGCACCATGCAAGACACAAATTATCTTATTTATACAGATAAAAGGGTGAGAACTTAACAAGGTAACAAAGGAAGCAGAATCAGATAAGTTTACCTGGGCTAGGCATGCATATCTTATTTCCTTACTAACTATTACCCATCTTCTGTTAATGTTTCGCCATTAGCACCATTGTTTATGCCTAATGTTTCTTTTCCTGGCACCTGTATTTCAACATTTCTTATTTCTGCTTAAAGGTACATACAACATTTCTTTAATCCATTCTTATTTTTACAATATAATTCATTCTACTTTCACAAGCGTCAACGGAAAAAATCTCAGTGCTTTGCAACAGAAAATCAGAAGTGATGTCTGTTAGATGTCTGGTGCTCTGCTCTGTTCAATGTTGATAACAGTCGGCTGCGTGCGTGTTCCCTCTGTGTGCTGCCCTGGCTCTGTGCAGATCGCTGAGCCAGCAGATCCTGAGAGAACCCCCAATGACCACAGACTCTGATAAGGTACGAAGGCACGTCGGCCAGGTTTATTGTCAAACGAAGCACAGTATTAGTTTCCAGCAGACACTACAGGATATACTACAACTATGTGCCCCTTGACAATGGACACAGCTCAGTCAGTGGTGGGGCTTTCCACTGCCCCCTAGGCTGGACAAAGACACCGCCTCAGGGATGCATTCTTATACACAGGTACAAACAAGTTACACATCACTCCTGACGTATTGAGGTACAACCCCCCTATGCAGTAAGGTGCCACCTCTCACCTTGCACATGTTGGTTCGAACAAAACAACTCTATCCATCATATTACCCTTTTGCCCATCTTTAGAAGGGGTCAGCCTGTTCCTTGTTATCTGTGTGGAATGTGCAAGTATCCGAGTGTTCTGTTACCTTTTAGGTCTGTATCTTCTTGCAGCATCAGTCCTTTCCTTGCCAGCTTCTGTGAGCAGGGCCTGCCTCTGGCTCACAGCTTCATTTTGCTTTATGTTAGCAAAGTCCTGACCGTTACTTTAGTTAGGCCTATGATACAAGGATTTATGTTTCAGGGCCTCATCTTACTATATCAGAAGTGATGTCTGTCAGATGACTGAGATGTCTTTGATGGATGGAAGTGGAATATATTTTTACAGTGTGAGAGCAAATTACATTGAAGATGGATACATTCTTCTTTGAATGTTTGCTCATGTCCATTCCAGGCTAGGTGTGTGCGGGCCACATGCAGAGTTGTTAGAGAGATTTCTCTCAGTGGTATCTGTAGGACCAGCTCTAGAGCCAGATATAAGGGGTGCTGCTGGCCACTCATCCTCTCAGTTCCTTCTTATCACCCGGGATGGTTGCCTGGAATGATCCTTCTTCTTCGAGTGATTGCTCATATCAATTCCAATTAGGTGTGCGTGCGCTGCATGCACAGCAGTCAGAAGGTTTTTCCTGCCAGGTTAGTCCAGTGCCCCCTTGGGTCACGCCTTAATGGCGCTGAATATAGGGCCCTACAGACCCACCGCCACTTCAGGTCCTTGTTACTGCCTGTGACGGTTAGCCAGAACACTCCTAGCTCTTGCTGCTTCTTCAAGTGCTTGCACATGTCCATTCCGTATTAGGTGTGTGTGCTCGCCACATGCACTGGTGCCGGATGTTTTTCCTTCAGCAGTATCCGTAGGGGACCAGCTCTGGTGCCCTCTGGAGTGGCGCGCACATGCCGCAGTATAAGGGGTGCCGCCAGCCCCCTTACCCTCAGTTCCTTCTTGCTGCCAATGATAGTGCTGGAACGTCTGCTGCTTTGGCTAGCATTGTTTTGTTCTCCGTTCTTGCAAACTTTACAAAACCTGCAATATAGTTGTATATAGTCAAGGACAGAGTTCGTTGGAGCGGTGCTCGACTTGACCTGTGCCAGAGCGTTCCTGCTGCTAGAAAGGTTCCAGACCTTGGCGGACCTCATTGCGGAAGTCTCCGCGTTCCACCTAAGGATGAGTAATGTGATGGTTCCCTTTTGAGTGGTAGCAGGGGCCAGGCAGTCCTGGGCACACGGGCCGAAATCCACAATCATTATCAGTTCAAAGTTCTTCTGTTCAACCTGTCAGTGCCTCCTCGAATGTTTACTAAGTGCATGGTAGCTGTGGCCGTGTTCCTATGCAAGAGTCAGGTGTAGGTGTTTCCGTACCTCGATGACTGACTAATCAAGGGCCATTCCAAGGGCCGGTCCACAAGAGCTACTTCAGATGACTTGGGACTTCTACCTCAATGTACAGAAGTCACGGCCGTCTCCAGCACCCGAACCTCAAGTTGCTTCACCTCACGGTGTGGAAGCTCCATGGCTGAACCTGACAGAGCTTGCCTGTTCGGGTCCAGTCAGACAAGTCCTCCTTGGAAGTAGGAAACCCTGCACTAGGGCTATCTACCTAGCCAAATGGAAAAGATTCACAATTTGTCCTTCCCAATATCTCCGGTCTCCAAAATATTTGTCGATACCTCTGATATGGGACTATCTCCTCCACCCCAAACAGCAAGGACTTTCCATGTCATAGATTCATAGATTCTAGGACTGGAAGGGATCTCGAGAGGTCGAGTCCAGTCCCCTGCCCTCATGGCAGGACCAAAAACTGTCTAGACCATCCCTGATAGACATTTATCTAACCTACTCTTAAATATCTCCAGAGATGGAGATTCTACAACCTCCTTAGGCAATTTATTCCAGTGTTTAACCACCCTGACAGTTAGAAAGTTTTTCCTGATGTCCAACCTAAACCTCGCTTGCTGCAGTTTAAGCCCATTGCTTCTTGTTCTATCCTTAGAGGACAAGGTGAATAAGTTTTCTCCCTCCTACTTATGACACCCTTTTAGATACCTGAAAACTGCTCATGTCCTCTCTCAGTCTTCTCTTTTCCAAACTAAACAAACCCAATTCTTTCAGCCTTCCTTCATAGGTCATGTTCTTAAGATCTTTAATCATTCTTGTTGCTCTTCTCTGGACCCTCTCCAATTTCTCCACATCTTTCCTGAAATGCGGTGCCCAGAACTGGACACAACATTCCAGTTGAGGCCTAACCAGTGCAGAGTAGAGCGGAAGAATGGCTTCTCGTGTCTTGCTCACAACACACCTGTTAATGCATCCCAGAATCATGTTTGCTTTTTTTGCAACAGCATCACACCGTTGACTCATATTAAGCATGTGGTCCATTATAACCCCTAGATCCCTTTCTGCCGTACTCCTTCCTAGACAGTCTCTTCCCATTTTGTATGTGTGAAACTGATTTTTTCTTTCTAAGTGGAGCACTTTGCATTTGTCTTTGTTAAACTTCATCCTGTTTACCTCAGATCATGTCTCCAATTTGTCCAGATCATTTTGAATTATGACCCTGTCCTCCAAAGCAGTTGCAATCCCTTCCAGTTTGGTATCATCTGAAAACTTAATAAGTGTACTTTCTATGCCAATATCTAAGTCGTTGATGAAGATATTGAATCAGAGCCGGTCCCTGAACAGAGCCGGTCCCAAAACAGACCCCTGTGGAACCCCACTTGTTATACCTTTCCAGCAGGATTGGGAACCATTAGTAACTACTCTGAGTATGGTTATCCAGCCAGTTATGCACCCACCTTATAGTAGCCCCACCTAAATTGTATTTGTCTAGTTTATCAATAAGAATATCATGCGAGACCGTATCAAATGCCTTACTAAAGTCTAGGTATACCACATCCACCGCTTCTCCCTTATCCACAAGACTCATTATCCTATCAAAGAAAGCTATCAGATTGGTTTGACACAATTTGTTCTTTACAAATCCATGCTGGCTATTCCCTATCACCTTACCACCTTCCAAGTGTTTGCAGATGATTTCCTTAATTACTTGCTCCATTATCTTCCCTGGCACAGAAGTTAAACTAACTGGTCTGTAGTTTCCTGGGTTGTTTTTATTTCCCTTTTTATAGATGGGCACTATGTTTGCCCTTTTCCAGTCTTCTGGAATCTCTCCCGTCTCCCATGATTTTCCAAAGATAATAGCTAGAGGCTCAGATACCTCCTCTATTAGCTCCTTGAGTATTCTAGGATGCATTTCATCAGGCCCTGGTGACTTGCAGGCATCTAACTTTTCTAAGTGATTTTTAACTTGTTCTTTTTTTATTTTATCTTCTAAACCTACCCCCTTCCCATTAGCATTCACTATGTTAGGCATTCCTTCAGACTTCTCGGTGAAGACCGAAACAAAGAAGTCATTAAGCATCTCTGCCATTTCCAAGTTTCCTGTTACTGTTTCTCCCCTCCTCACTGAGCAGTGGGCCTACCCTGTCCTTGGTCTTCTTCTTGCTTATAATATATTGATAAAAAGTCTTCTTGTTTCCCTTTATTCCCATAGCTAGTTTGAGCTCATTTTGTGCCTTTGCCTTTCTAATCTTTCCCCTGCATTCCTGTGTTGTTTGCCTATGTTCATCCTTTGTAATCTGTCCTAGTTTCCATTTTTATATGACTCCTTTTTATTTTTTAGATCATGCAAGATCTCATGGTTAAGCCAAGCTGGTCTTTTGCCACATTCTCTATCTTTCCTACCCAGCAGAATAGTTTGCTTTTGGGCCCTTAATAGTGTCCCTTTGAAAAACTGTCAACTCTCCGCAGTCGTTTTTCCCCTCAGTCTTGATTCTCATGGGACCTTACCTGTCAGCTCTCTGAGCTTACCAAAATCCGCCTTCCTGAAATCCATTGTCTCTATTTTGCTGTACTCCCTTCTACCTTTCCTTAGAATTGCAAACTCTATGATTTCATGATCACTTTCACCCAAGCTGCCTTCCACTTTTAAATTCTCAACGAGTTCCTCCCTATTTGTCAAAATCAGTCTAAAACAGCTTCCCCCCCAGTAGCTTTTTCAACCTTCTGAAATAAAAAGTTGTCTGCAATGCAGTCCAAGAACTTATTGGATAGTCTGTGCCCCGCTGTGTTATTTCCCCCCCCCCCCAACATATATCTGGATAGTTGAAGTCCCCCATCACCACCCAATCTTGGGCTTTGGATGATTTTGTTAGTTGTTTAAAAAAAGCCTCATCTACCTCTTCCACCTGGTTAGGTGGCCTGTAGTAGACTCCTAGCACGACATCACCCTTGTTTTTTTACCCCTTTTAGCCTAACCCAGAGACTCAACACTTCCGTCTCCTATGTCCATTTCCACCTCAGTCCAAGTGTGTACATTTTTAATATATAAGGCAACACCTCCTCCCTTTTCCCCTATCCTTCCTGAGCAAGCTGTACCCGTCCACACCAACATTCCAATTACGTGTATTATCCCACCAAGTTTCAGTGATGCCAACGATGTCATAGTTGTATTTATTTATTAGCACTTCCAGTTCTTCCTGCTTATTATCCATACTTCTCGCATTTGTATATAGGCATCTAAGATACTGGTTTGATCTTGCCTCCCCAGTTTTGCCCTGACCCTCCTTTCTCTCTGCCATTATAACCCACGCTCCCTCTTGTTTCTGACCCATCTCCCAGGTCTCCATGTTCCCCACTTACCTCTGGGCTTTGCTCACCTGTCCCCGTCGAACCTAGTTTAAAGCCCTCCTCACTAGGTTAGCCAGTCTGTGTCTTTCCCCTCCTCGAAATGTGAACGCCAGCTCTGCCTAGCAGTCCTTCCTCGAATAGCATCCCGTGGTCGAGGAAGCCAAAGCCCTCCTGGCGACACCATCTTCACAGCCAGACATTCACCTGCATGATGCATCTGTCTCTGCCCGGGCCCCTACCTTTGACAGGAAGAATCAAAGAGAATACCACCTGTGCTCCAGACTCCTTCACCCGTACTCCCAGAGCCCTGTAGTCACTCTTGATCTGCTCAGTGTCACACCTCGCAGTATCATTTGTGCCCACATTGATGAGTAGCATAGGGTAGTAGTCACAGGGCTGGATAATCCTCGACAATGCCTCTAACATTTCGGATATGGGCCCCCAGCAGGCAGCATACCTCCTGAGATGAAATGTCAGGGCGACAGATGGGCGCCTCTGTCCCCCTCAGCAGAGAATCTCCGACCACCACTACCCTACATTTCCCATTCGCAGTGGTGGCAGCAGACCTCCCAGCCTTAGGGATATGAGGCTTCTCCTCCTTTACTGGAGGGGGTGATTCCTTCTCTCCTGTATGAAGAAGAGCATAATGGTTACCTATTACCATGGCGGGAGGGTTCGGAGCAGGGGTGGAGCACTGCCCGCTGCCGGAAGTAACCAGCTGCTAGTGTCCACCCTGAGCCATCTCCTCCTCCACCAGTGATGTGTCAGCAGTCCTGTGTACTGGGACAGCTACCTCAGCTGTCTCCACATGGACACTGTCCAGGAATCACTCATGGATTTGGATGCTCCTCAACCTAGCCACCTCCTCCTGTAGCTCTGCCACCTGCTGCCTGAGAGATTCCACCAGTAGGCACCTTTCACATTGGAGGCCCCCACCGCCTGGATATCAGTAAGTGGAAATTGCAAGTTACAGTCCCTGCAAAACCACACCAGGATCTGGGTAGAAGCATCCATGCTCAGGTGCTCTGTCTAGCTACAGGCGCAGGTGGAGGAGACAGAAGCAGTGCTGGCACAGGTGTTGCGGGTCTTCCTAACCATCGTAAGCCTCCCTCTGTTGAACTCCCTCTCAAACTCCCCTGTCTGCAACCCCTTGTCCACTCAATAATAAAGGTCTACTTGGCCACCGTCTCTGCCTTCCATCCAGGCGTGGAGGGTGTGGAGGGCTGGTCGGTCTTCACCAACCCCTTGGTGAGTCGTTTCCTAAAAGGTCTCAACAGACTATGCCTTCATGTACGACAGATGGTCCCAGCCTGGTACCTTCACTTGGTCCTTTCCAGGTGAATGGGGCCACCTTTTGAACTGCTGGTGGCAGGCTCTTTGCTGTACCTCTCATATAAAGTGGCATTCCTGGTAGCAATAACATTTCCTAGGAGGGTGTCTGAGCTTAAGGCCCTAACATCTGAGCCTCCTTACACCATGTCCTTTAATGACAAAGACCAGCTCAGACCGCATCCCACTTTTCTCCCTAAGGTTGTCTCCCAGTTCCATGTTAACTAGGATATCGTCCTTCCAGTTTTCTACCCTAAGCCGCATGCAAGCATCAGGGAGCAAAAACTTCATTCGGTGGATGTTCACTGGGCGTTAACCTTCTCTATTGAGCGCATGAAACCATTTCGGAAGTCTAATCAGCTGTTCGTCACAGTAGCTGACTGAATGAAGGGGCTTCCAGTCTCCTCCCAACAGATTTTGTCATGGATCACATCCCGTAGCTGTAAAAATTGACAAAGTCTTGTGGCACCTTATAGATTAACAGATGTATTGAAGCATAAGCTTTCGTGGGTGAATATTCACTTCGTCAGATACATGTAGTGGAAATTTCCAGAGGCAGGTATGAATATGGTGCGGTGTATGGTTGCTGGTGAGAATATGCTTAAGGTTGGAGGGTTGTTGGTGGGCGAGGACTGGCCTGCCTCCCAAGGCCTGTGAAAGCGAAGGATTGTTGTCCAGGATGGGTTGTAGATCACTGATGATGCATTGGAGAGGTTTTAGCGGAGGACTGTAGGTGATGGCCAGTAGAGTTCTGTTGGTTTCTTTCTTGGGCTTCTGGGTACACATCTGGCTCTGTTGATTTGTTTCCGTATTTCCTCGTGTGGGTAGTTTTGAGAATGCTTAGTGAAGATCTTGTAGGTGTTGGTCTCTGTCTGAGGGGTTGGAGCAAATGCAGTTGTACCTCAGAGCTTGACTGAAGACGATGGATCGTGTGTTGTGTTTGGGATGAAAGCGGGAGGCATGAAGATAAGGCATAGCAGTCAGTGGGTTTTCGGTATAGGGTGGTGTTAACGTGACCGTCACTTATTTGCACCGTGGTGTCTAGGAAAGGACCTCCCGTGTAAATTGATCCAGGCTGAGGTTGATGGTGGGGTGGAAGCTGTTAAAACTGTGGTGGAATTCTTCTAGAGTCTCCTTCCCATGGGTCCAGATGATGACGATGCCATCAATGTAGTGTAGGTAGAGACGGGGCATGAATGGATGAGAGCTGAGGAAGGGTTGTTCCAGGTCAGCCATACAAATGTTGGCATATTGTGGGGCCATGCGGGTGCCCATAGCGGTGCCACTGGTCTGAAAGTATATATTGTCACCAAATTTGAAATAATTGTGCGTGAGGATAAAGTCACAGAGCTCAGCAACCAGTTGTGCTGTGGCATCATCAGGGATACTGTTCCTGACAGCTTGTATTCCATCTGTGTGTGGGATGTTTGTGTAGAGAGCCTCCACATCCATGGTGGTTAGAATGGTGTTTTCTGGAAGATCACCAATGCATTGTAGTTTTTCCTCAGGAAATAAGTGGTGTAACGGAGATAGCTGGGAGTGCTGGGGGCGTAGGGTCTGAGTCGAGAGTCCTCATATCCAGACAGTCCTTCAGTGAGTGCCAATTCCAGAGATGATGCGGCGTCCAGGATTTCCAGGTTTGTGAATCTTGGGTAGTAGATAGACTAACCCTGGTCGGGGCTCTAAGGGTGTGTTAATTTGTTCCTGTGTTAGTGTAGGGAGTGTCCTGAGTAGATGGTGCAGTTTCTTAGTGTATTCCTCAGTGGGATCTGAGGAGAGTGGCCTGTAGAATTTGGTATTGGAGAGTCGTTTGGCAGCCTCGTTTTGGTAGTCAGACCTGTTCATGATGACAACAGCACCTCCTTTATCAGCCTCTTTGATTAATGTCAGGGTGGTTTCTGAGTCTGTGGATTGTGTTCTGCATGGCTTAGGTTATGAGGCAAGTGATGTTGTTTTTCCACAATTTCTGCCTGTGCACGTCAGCGGAAGCATTCCTTTTATAGGTCTAAACTGTCATTTTGGCCTTCAGGAGGAGTCCGTGTGGAGTTCTTTTTTGTGCTGTTGGTGGGAGGGTATCTGTGTATTAGTGCGCTGTTCAATGTTATCTTGAAAGTATTCTTTGAGTCAGAGATCCTTTGAGGCCTCTTCGGGGTACCCCCTCAGCTCCATCTGAAGATCCTATAAACTTATATTTAAACTGCAGTAGGGGTGGGCAATATTCCTAATCCCTACCCCATCTCTTTACCTCTGACTGTTTCTATCGGTCTGTCCATCATGCTTTCCTCAGTCCTTGTTCGCTGGTTAACCTTTTGGGAAGAGACTTGCTATGTAAATTAAAATGTAAATGGATGCTCCAAAGGAGGAGACTGACTCCGGCCCTTCCTCCTTGCAATAGGAACTGCTGGCTAAGGTCCCCCCCCGCCTTATGAGCCGATCATGCCAACCGGGTTGGGTGCATTGGGTCTGCCCACTCTGTTAAGATTCGCCTAAACCCAGAAAGACTCCTTCCCGAGGTGCAGCAGTACCCTCTATCAAAACAAGCCAAGGAAAAAAATGCAACCTGTTATTACCTCCTGCATTCAGCAAGGAGTCATTATTCCTACGGTCAGTGAGTGTATCTCCCCCATTTTACTGTGCTGTTAATGCTGCTGTTCTCCCTAGCTTTTTGCATTGTCCCTAGCCCTGCTACTATCTTCTCCTACAATGCACCAGTGCTGAAGGGTTGTTACCACCTCAAATAAGGGGAAAAGTTGTATTAAGTCCGGACATAAAGGATTAAGGTTATTGTTAAATAAGATGCATCTAGATATGAGGAATAAATGTGTTTCTGTATGTAAATAGGTGTGTATAAATTAATAAAAGAGGGGTTAGTCGAAAAGCCCACCCTCCTTGCTAAATTGGTAGTGAAACAATGCCTGTGTCCATGGAAAGGAATAATGCAGTTGGGGGGCGAGGGAAGGATTGGGCCCAGACAAGCAGACAACCACAGTTTGAGGAAGTTGGGGAAAAAAAGAGGTTGAGAAGTTAACTCTGTAGTTACTGGAGGGAATTAAGCAGTGAAACTTTGTACAAATGTTAAAAGAAGGTGTTATGAAAAGAAAATTCTTGGGGTTTTTTTTGCAGCCATTCCTTTGGAGAAAGGGTCCATTTCTCCTTCAGGAATGTCTGTAAATAATCCAGGCAAGAGGTTTGCCACATGTTCTCTCTTTCCTACTGTTGAAAATTGACCACACTGTAGAATTTTGGGTCAGACACAGCCTGGTGGCTCCTTTATTCAAGTATGCATACAGGGAAGGTCGGCAGGTTCCCCAGCAAGGGAGATCCAGCCGCCTTAAGCAACTCTTCATGGCTTCCAGCTTATAAGGACAAAAACCGCAAAGCATCATCACACATTACAAATCTTATTATCCTTATTAGGTATATTCTTAATAGCAGACCTATCAAAATCCCCGGGCGCTTTGGACACCCGAGGGTAGGGTTTTCCTGTTATTCTCTGGGG
Organism: Mauremys reevesii; assembly: GCF_016161935.1. Taxonomy (NCBI): domain Eukaryota; kingdom Metazoa; phylum Chordata; order Testudines; family Geoemydidae; genus Mauremys; species Mauremys reevesii. The sequence goes on from NC_052638.1 coordinate 2,883,474, forward strand.
ACTTCAGATTTCACCAATTTTCCCTTCTTGCGTTAACCTATCTTGCGTATCTTATTGTTTACTAAATTGCTTAATATAATTGCATCTAGATGTCTTGTACAATAAGCTTTGTTTCCCAAGTGCCCTTTGTGCCCCCCTACGTGCGGTTTCAATTGTTCAAGACCTAAATTTTCCATTGCTATCACACTATAATATGAGACCAAGATGCACAATTATCAGTTGGTGCTAGTTCCTCTTTTCTGTGCCCTTCTGATTTTGCCACACTATTACAAATTTTCCACTTGGTCTATGGCAGCCTATTATTACTTATGCTAAGTTAACCTACTGCTAGGCCTATTGCTTATGCCAAGCCAACGTATTTGGGCCTGTGAGCTAGAGCCTTGGGGTTTTGCGCATGGGTACAGTATGGAGGGTTTAGAAAATCCCCAACACTACCCAGCGGAATAGCTTGCTTTTGGGCCCTTAATAGTGTCTCTTTGAAAAACTGTCAACTCTCCTCGGTCGTTTCCCCCCTCAGTCTTGATACTCATGGGACCTTACCTATCAGCTCTCTGAGCTTACCTGCATATTTATACCTGCCTCTGGAAATTTCCATTACATGCGGGTATTCACCCACAAAAGTTTATGCTCCAATACGTCTGTTAGTCTATAAGGTTCCACAGGACTCTTTGTCACTTTTTACAGATCCAGACTAACATGGCTACCCCTCTGATACTTGACATCCTGTATCTGGGCATGCTCTGATGTGGTACCTGCCCCTCTGCTTATTCCACAAGGGCGCAGGCATCATCAACACTTTTGAGACAGAGTCTCTAGGCTGATAACTTTGAATCCAAAAGCAAGCCAAGAATGTCTGTGTTATGCAAATCAACTAAATGATAAAGATAGAATCCGTTGAAACCTGACCTGCCTATAAAACAAATACAGGAAAATACTGGGGAGTAATTCCTCAGTTTTGCCTGCAATCAGCAAGGGTATTTGTAAAGAAAGGAATATTTTAAGCAATAATCTGCCAACCCCAAAGGGGTAGAAATATGCTCTCTTTGTCTTTCAGAAAAATAGGAAAAGCTGATACCAACTGAAAAGCCGAAATATGTTCTTGAAGTGTTGCTGGGTACACTTTACAGCCTGATCGCCTTTGGCGCTTCTGGGACGGCCGCCTGGTCGCACCCAGGGTGCTTTGGCCCTACTTTGCTCGGGTGCACCACTGAGTGGCACACGTGGGCAAAGGGGGGATAATTGCTGTAGTTACACAAGACTGGTTCACACCAGATTTTTTCCTCTGTGGCCCAATGCTACTGCCAACAATGTACAATCTGCCAACAGCGTTATGTTGGCAAAGCTGTCAAGGTTAGGCAGGCAGCACATCCCCCTTCCTGGGGACCTTTTGTAAATATTTCAATTGATTTTATTTAAATGTCTAAAGGTTGTAATTATAGATGTGTTAGTTTTAGTTAATGTATTTTCCAACTGGGTTGAGGCCTTTCCCTGTAAAAAGGCAGATGCCAAGACGGTTGTAAAACTTTTGACGTAAGGATTTTGTACCGTGATTTGGCATACCCGTAAGTAGCATCAGTGATCATGAGCTGGATAAATTATAAGAGTTATGTGCAGCTTTACAGATCCAACACAATTCTCATTCACACAGTCTCCACTGCCCTACTGCCCGCAGTTTGCCAGGACAGTGAGCATGGGATCCACTATAAATCGAAAGACCGGACTCAGCCCACATAAAATCCTCATGGAAAGACCTATGAGACTTCCTGCTGCTCCTCCTGTGCCACCACACCTAAGAGACCTGTAGCTGGATGATGATAAAATACTCACATATTGCCAGTCGCTAATGAAGTGTCAAGTCTTCTCATTCACAAGTCAAGGGAGCACAGTTAGCTCACCCAGGAGAGCCTTGTCACAACCTCCAGCCAGGAGACTGGGACTATGTCAAGGTCCATCAAAGAAAGACTGTGCTAGAACCTCGGTGGGAAGGGCCCTTACCAGGTACTCCTAACCACTAATACTACTGTCAAGTGCCAAGGATTGACTACCTGGCCCCATGCCTCTCACTGTAAGAAAACAACCTCTCCATCTGAGGACATAATAAAACCTTCAACCAAGCAAGGTGATTGTGCTAGTAACCGCTTCCTTGCTGCCTCACTGCCGGACAGCTAAGTGAACTAAGACTAGGAAATCTCGAAGAATAGCTTGCGGAAACTAGCCAAAACTACCTGAAGATGAAACTTTTAATATTTCTCAGCCTCTCCTTCTTAACGAAGTTAGGGTGGGGATGGGAAAATAATATTTTTCTAAATCTTAGCCAATCAGTAGCCTCACTAGTGAATAATCAAACGTATATCCAAAGGGTTTGTTCTGCTATGGGAAATTTTACCTGTATTGAAATAATTCCAGTAACTAATAATTTAACCTGCACCATATTGCAATATACTTCTTCCTATGCTATCAATGTTAATGCCTCATGGAAGTACATAAAAGTGTTTAATCAAATTCTACAGGCCACTCGCCTCAGATCCCACTGAGGAATACACTAAGAAACTGCACCATCTACTCAGGACACTCCCTACACTAACACAGGAACAAATCAACATATCCTGAAAGCCCTGACCGGGATTATTCTATCTACTACCCAAGATCCACAAACCTGGAAATCCTGGACGCCCCATCATCTCTGGAATTGCCACTCACTGAAGGACTGTCCAGATGTGTGGACTCTCTACTCAGACCCTACGCCCCCAGCACTCCCAGCTATCTCTGTGACATCACTGATTTCCTGAGGAAAAACTACAATGCATTGATGATCTTCCAGAAAACACCATCCTAGCCACCATGGATGTGGAGGCTCTCTACAGAAACATCCCACACACAGATGGAATACAAGCTGTCAGGAACAGTATCCCTGATGATGCCACAGCACAACTGGTTGCTGAGCTCTGTGACTTTATCCTCACGCACAATTATTTCAAATTTGGTGACAATATATATCTCCAGATCAGTGGCACCGCTATGGGCACCCGCATGGCCCCACAATATGCCAATATTTTTATGGCCGACCTGGAACAACACTTCCTCAGCTCCAGTCCACTCACGCCCCTTCTCTACCTATGCTGCATTGATGACATCTTCATCATCTGGACCCATGGGAAGGAGACTCTGGAAAAATTTCACCACGATTTCAACAGCTTCCACCTCACCATCAACCTCAGCCTGGACCAATCTACACGGGAGGTCCTTTCCTAGACACCACGGTACAAATAAGTGACGGTCACGTTAACACCACCCTATACCGAAAACTCATCGACTGCTATGCCTACCTTCATGGCTCCAGCTTCCATCCCGGACACACCACACGATCCATTGTCTACAGTCAAGCACTGAGGTACAACCGCATCTGTTCCAACCCCTCAGACAGAGACCAACACCTACAAGATCTTCACCTAGCAGTCTCAAAACTATGATACCGGCATGAGGAAATAAGGAAACAAATCAACAGAGTCAGATGTGTACCCAGAAGCCTCCTGCTGCAAGACAAGCCCAAGAAAGAAACCAACAGAACTCCACTGACCATAACCTACAGTTCTCTGCTAAAACCTCTCCAACGCATCATCAGTGATCTACAACCCATCCTGGACAATGATCCCTCGCTTTCACAGGCATTGGGTGGCAGGCCAGTCCTTGCCCACAGACAACCCTCCAACCTTAAGCATATTTTCACCCGCAACCACACACCGCACCATAGTAACTCTAACTCAGGAACCAATCCATGCAACTAAACCTCAATGCCAACTCTGCCCACGTATCTACACCAGCGACACCATCACAGGACCTAACCAGATCAGCCACACCATCACCAGTTCATTCACCAGCACATCCACCAATATAATATATGCCATCATATGCCAGCAATGCCCCTTGCTATGTACATTGGCCAAACTGGACAGTCCCTACGTAAAAGAATAAATGGACACAAGTCAGATATTAGGAATGGCAATATACAAAAACCTGTAGGAGAACACTTCAGTCTTCCTGGACACACAATAGCAGATGTAAAGGTAGCCATCCTGCAGCAAAAACACTTCAGGACCAGACTTCAAAGAGAAACTGCTGAGCTTCAGTTCATCTGCAAATTTGACACCATCGGCTCAGGATTAAACAAAAACTGTGAATGACTTGCCAACTACAAAAGCAGTTTCTCCTCCTTTGGTGTTCACACCTCAGCTGCTAGAAGAAGGCCTCATCCTCCCTGATTGAACTAACCTCGTTATCTCTAGCCTGATTCTTGCCTGCATATTTATACCTGCCTCTGGAAATTTCCATTACATGCGGGTATTCACCCACAAAAGTTTATGCTCCAATACGTCTGTTAGTCTATAAGGTTCCACAGGACTCTGTCACTTTTTACAGATCCAGACTAACATAGCTACCCCTCTGATACTTGACATCCTGTATCTGGGCATGCTCTGATGTGGTACCTGCCCCTCTGCTTATAATACATTCCACAAGAGCGCAGGCATCATCAACATCATTCCTGGCCCATGTTCCAATGCAAGGAATCTGAGGAGCTGCGACTTGGTCATCTATATATATTTTTACCTTGCATTACGCTATTACCCAGCAGGCTAGAGACAATGCACCCTTTTGTAGGGCAGTGCTTCAGTCAGCAAACCTTTGAGGTCTGATCCCACCTCCAAAACTAAGGTTTGGTAATCACCTGGAATTGGAATTGACATGAGCAATCACTGAAAGAAGAAAAAACGGTTACCTACCTTTCGTAACTGTTGTTCTTTGAGATGTGTTGCTCATGTCCATTCCAATACCCACCCTCCTACTCCTCCGTCGGAACAATCTGGCAAGAAGGAACTGAAGTGGCGGCGGATTGGCAGTATCTTATATTCAGTGCCATGAAGGCACGACCCCAGGGGGCGCCCGGACTGACCAGACAGGTACTACTAGGGGAAAAACCCTCCGGCTCCTGTGCACTCGGCACACACAAACCTAATTGGAATAGACACGAGCAACACATCTCAAAGAACAACAGTTACAAAAGGTAGGTAACCATTTTTTCTTGCTCTTGCAAGGCCTCTTTCCAGTGGTTTCGACTTTTCGGTTGTATATTATATGGTTAGTGTAGTTACTGTGTATGGTACTGGTAATAGTTGTCCCTGTCATTGAGAGACTTTCACCCCAGGCGTAGGCATGCCCTTGTCTACAGGATTCAAGTCGTGACCCTCCTGAGGCAAGCCGATGCCAGTGAATGACCCTCACTCTCACTCTCTAGAGTGCCTTGGTGAAACTCACATGAAAGAGAATTGCCAGATCTGCAGGGGCTTCAGACCGCACACTCGAAAGGACAGGGACATTTCTCTGAAGGTCATAGAATCTTAGGTGTGACAAAGCTCCAAGCCTGTATTGGTGAGTCCCACGCTTCCTAGCGGATACAGTGGCCTTAGCTCACTGAGGTCCTGAAGATGACCTCCCTCTCCTGGTATGGGGGCAGAGGTTACAACTTATTGAGCTATTTTCATCACAGGCCAGTATGAGAGGTGGGAAGGTGGAATACCCACGGTCTCTGTTGCTCCTTAGAGCTCCGTAGGCACTGTTTGGTCTCCTGCCTGGACCAAAGTCTGTTTCCCCTTTCAAAGGGATCTCTGTAGATCATGCAGGGGGGAGGGGGGAAAGGAATGGGGAACCCAGGACCGCTCTCTACTCCGGGTTCCAGCCCAGGGACCCTAATTATAGCAGCTGTTATCGGCTTCCCTTCTTCACTGACACTGCTTTGATTCCCTGGGCCACTTCCCCGTGCTCCCCTTTTCCACACTTCACCCTTACCTCAGGGCTCAGTAATGCTTCCTCACCTCCAGCTCCTTTCCCCTGGGCTCTTCTGGAGAGAACTGGCAAGGAGAGCTTTTAAAGCAGTATAAGTGGGACCTTAATTAGTCCCAGCTGTCTCCATTAGCCTATCAGCCTTAACTGACCCTTTGTCAGTTAATTGAGGTCATAGAATCATAGAATCATAGAATCTCAGGGTTGGAAGGGACCTCAGGAGGTATCTAGTCCAACTCCCTGCTCAAAGCAGGACCAACCCCAACTAAATCATCCCAGCCAGGGCTTTGTCAAGCCTGACCTTAAAAACCTAGGGAGGTAGAGATTCCACTATCTCCCTAGGTAACCCATTCCAGTTCTTCACCATCCTACTAGTGAAAAAGTTTTTCCTAATATCCAACCTAAACCTCCCCCTCTGCAACTTGAGACTATTACTCCTTGTTCTGTCATCTTCTACCACTGAGAACAGTCTAGATCCATCCTCTTTGGAACCCCCTTTCAGGTAGTTGAAAGCAGCTATCAAATCCCCCCTCATTCTTCTCTTCTGCAGACTAAACAATCCCAGTTCCCCCAGCCTCTCCTCATAAGTCATGTGCTCCAGCCCCCTAATCATTTTTGTTGCCCTCCGCTGGACTCTCTCCAATTTATCCACATCCTTCTTGTAGTGTGGGGCCCAAAACTGGACACAGTACTCCAGATGAGGCCTCACCAGTGCTGAGTAGAGCGGAATGATCACATCCCTTGATCTGCTGGAAATGCCCCTACTTATACAACCCAAAATGCCATTAGCCTTCTTGGCAACAAGGGCACACTGTTGACTTATATTCAGCTTTTCGTCCACCGTAACCCCTAGGTCCTTTTCTGCAGAACTGCTACCCAGCCATTCGGTCCCTAGTCTGTAGCAGTGCATGGGATTCTTCCGTCCTAAGTGCAGGACTCTGCACTTGTCCTTGTTGAACCTCATCATTCTTTTGGCCCAATCCTCTAATTTGTCTAGGTCCCTCTGTATCCTATCCCTACCCTCCAGCGTATCAACCACTCCTCCCAGTTTAGTGTCATCTGCAAACTTGCTAAGGGTGCAGTCCACACCATCCTCCAGATCGTTAATGAAGATATTAACAAAACTGGCCCCAGCACCGACCCTTGGGGCACTCCACTTGATACTGGCTGCCAACTAGACATGGAACCATTGATCACTACCCGTTGAGCCCGACCATCTAGCCAGCTTTCTACCCACCTTACTGTCCATTCATCCAGCCCAGACTTCTTTAACTTGCTGGCAAGAATACAGTGGGAGACTGTATCAAAAGCTTTGCTAAAATCCAGAAATAGCACATCCACTGCTTTCCCCTCATCCACAGAGCCGGTTATCTCGTCATAGAAGGCAATTAGGTTAGTCAGGTGCCAGCATTAGCCTAACGACCTTAACTGGTTAAATTGACGTCAGGTGTCTTGATTGGCCTGGAGTAGCCCTTGTTTGGCTATCCAGGGAATAGGCCTCTGCTCCTTCTGAGGCTGCTCTACCCGCCTTCCACTCTTGTGAGGCCGGTTTGCTGGCTGGTTGCCCCCCTGGCTGCTGCTGTTGCTGCTGTGGGGAGTACCCTGCTGGTGTGACCCTCAGGGGGGAGTGCGAGGCCCCACTTTTGCCATTGTTTTTGGGGCCCCCCTGGCTGGGTTGCTGCTGCCTTTACTGCTGCTGGGGAGCTGCTACTGCTACTGGAGCTGAGGAGGGAGTAGAGGAGGCTTTGTTTTGTGGAGGGGGGTTTGTTACATCCCTGCTTCTGTGGTGGTAGATGCCTTTGCTGTGGGGTGCTGGGGGAGTGGCCTGGAGCCCTCCCCCTGATCCGCTCGCTCCTCTACTGCCACCACCACTGCCCCCTCCACCTTTCCACCTGCCTTCTGGCTCTGCTTTCTGCTCCCTGGCCCAGCAGTTTGCTCTGCCCTTCTAACCGTCCAGAGAACATAGCGGCAGCAAACAGGCATTTGTTTTTCAGACGCCCGTGAGTGCTCGTTTTCCCTTCCCTTCCTTTGGTCTTGTCCTCCTTTCCCTGCTGCATTTGGCCGGTGGGCCCCCCTTTCCTCTGCCTCGCCCACTGCCCTGTTTTTGCAGCTGCTTGCCCCCTTTCCCCTTGCTGCCTGCCCCGCCCATCCCCCTTTTAGCCGTGCTGTTTGCTCTGGTTTGCCCTGTTTTGCTTTTTGTCCTTGATTAGTTTGTTTGCCCCACCCTTGTCCTGTGGTGCAGGCCAGGTTGCCAGCCCCATTTCCCCCGTTTTTTTGTTTGGTTGTTTTTGGCCCCACCCGGTTCTTTGCTCCGTGCCTGAGGCGCACCCGCTTTAGCCCCCCCCCCCCGCAGTCCGCCCCCTTGCTTCTTGCCCTCCCCCTGGGTCAGCCCTTGTTGCCTGCGTGCCCACGTTCCGCTGTTGGCGTTTGAGATTCCCCCTTCTCCCCTTTTTCATTGGTTCCTTCACTGACGCACTCTCCTCCATGATGCCTTAGTTTTCCCTTCCTTTCCTTAGTGCAGCCAGGGGAGCTGTTTTTTTTTCTCGTCTTGTGCTGGAGTTGTGTTCCTTGTTTCCCTTCATTCCTTTCTGTTGGTGCCCCCCGCCCTGCTTTCAGCCTAGCGGGTGGGGTGTGGTAGCCGCTCTTCCCTTCCCTTCCCTCCCCTGCCCTTCCCTTTCCTCCCATTCCTCCCTCCCCTTCCTTCCATTTTCCTGCCCTAGTGGCTGTCCCCTTCCCTCCCTTTCCGTGGTGGGTGATTCCGGGGGTGGGACTTCCCTGGATGCCCCTGCAGTTCCCTCCCTATGCCTTTCTTGCGATGGCCACCTCGACTGCCGCTGCTGGGCTGCCCGCCATTGCTACCATTGAGACACTGGTGGGCAGGATTGGGGCTCCCAAGGCTCCGCTGTTGCTGCCGCGACCTCAGCTGCCTCCACTTCTGAGACCGCTCCCTTGGCTGGTGGGAAAGGTCGGGGGACGAAGAAGGGCAAGTGCCCTGCCTGGAAGGTGACAACCCCCGTGGCAGTGATTCCTTCTCCCGCTGCGGCCCCACCACCGGCCGCAGCTCCCCCTTCTCCCTTGCCCATTGTTCCCTCCACCAGCTCTGGGGGTGCCGCTCCTTCGGCCCCCAGGGTGTACGCCCAGGTGGCTGCTACCCCTCCGCTTGCTGCCTCACTGTCTGCTCCAGCCGCCTCCCGGAATACCATTCCTGGTGGCCGGGGCCCCTTTCCCACTCTCTGCAGGGAGCACGGGGTGCATTGCCTCCTGGTGCCGGCCTCGCCCCACGTGGAAACCTACGTGCGGGAGTTGGCACAGGTGGTGGGGCCCACGGCCGTGGTGGCGGCCTATAAGATGTTTGGGAAGGTGGTGTTCTTCCTGGCATCAGAGGCCGCTGCCCAGGAGGCGTTGGAGAGGGGCTTGGCGGTGGGGGGGTTCACGTCCCCCTCGAGCCTTTGGAGGACCTGGGCGTATGGGTGGTTCTCTCTTCTGTTCCTCCCTTCCTCCCCAGTACCGCTCTTTTGCCATTCCTCTCCACCCTGGAGAGGCCCCTGTCCGTCCTCAGCTCCCTTTCGTTGGGCTGTAAGGACCCCGCCCTCCGCCACGTTTTGTCGTTCTGCTGCAGGTGCAGGTTCAAGTTCCGCCGGTGGCACGTGACGGGGAGGCTTTGGAGGGGTCCTTTCTGGTGCCCCATCGAGGGGCCCAGTACTGGGTTTATTACTCATCGGGGTTGGCCCAGTGCTTTCTCTGCTGGGTGGTGGGGCACGTCTGGAGGCTTGGAGGGGCATCTTGGACCCCCGATACCTGGGAGGGCGTCAGCTCTATCATCGCTGGCGGCCCTGATTGCCCGGTCCCTGGGGTCACCCCTCCTCCATCCATGACCGTTGTCAACTCTGCTCGGATCTTGGGGGGAGGCCCCCCCAACGTGCCCAGATAAGCATGCGGGCCTCACCGCTGAGGTAGGTAGTAGACTGGGGCCCGCGGAGGAGAGGGTGGCAGGGCCGGTAGCTGGACTCGATCAGGGCTTGCCTCAGGGGGAGTTTGTTCCTTTCCCTGTTGTCCAGCCTTTGTCTTCCCTTGCCCTCCTGTCATTGCCCTGGCTCTCTGGCCCTGACCCAGCTGGCCAGCCCCCATCTTCGAGGAGCTGGGAGCTTGTGCGGGGGAGACACTGTAAGCAGGGAGCATGGGCCCAGCACCCCCCCTCGTTGGTGAGCAGGAAGGGACCCCCTGTGAAACTATGAAGGGGGGTCGCTGGTGCTGGGTGTTCCGTTGCCTCCCCTGCTGACGTTAATTGTTTGGAGTTGGCCGAGCTCGCTGCAGCCGCGGAGGCGGGTAGTACCATCTCTCCTATGGACTCCCTCCCTGAGGGGGTGTGATGGAGTAGGGACTGTCTGTGTGGGGGATGGAAGAGCCGGGGAGGACTTTAGGTGATGGACAATACCTGAGCCTGTAACCTGAGCTAGGCAGGGGGGAGGGGAGGTCAACACCTTTGCCCGGGAAGCTAGACAAAGACAGGGAGCCGAGTGGAGAGGGATGGCTCAGTTTTGGTTTGGGGCTGGGTGGTGCAGTGCAGGGAATCCCAAGCTGGGAACGAAGCTCCTTGCACCCCCAGAAGGACCAGATTGAGGGGTCCTGGCCGTATTTCCAAACTCTGCTGTATCCTGCATTCCTGTGTCCAATAAACCTTCTGTTTTACTGGCTGGCTGAGAGTCACTGTGAGTCCCAGGAAGAGGGGTGCAGGGCTGGACTCCCCCACATTCCGTGACAACTGGTGGTAGAGGTGGGATCTACTGCACCCCGTGGACGGCGCTTTCTGCAGTAAATGACTGGGGAGCAGTAAAACGAAGGGGCGACTGTAGGGGTGATTAACCCCTGGGAGCGTGTGACCAGAGAGAAGGACTTTGCAGTAACAGGGTCCCCCGGGGGATTGCAGCGAGCGGTCCCAGGGGCGGAGGAGTCTGTGGCTCGACCCTGGCAGAGAGGTGGTGACCTCAAGGACTGGCATACTAGGGGTCCCTCTGGAAATCATGGGGAGCGGTGAGCACCCCGGCCTGCGAGTGGCCAGCAGGAAGATGTATGCCAAGCGGCGTAAGTGCGACCTGGTGGAGCTGTGCAAGCAGAGGGGGCTGCGCAGAGGAAGGCTCACCAAAGACCAGCTGATTGCCCAGCTGGAGGAGGGAGATCGCTTTGAACTGATCCCTGTCTCTGAGGGAAGCAGCCTGGCAGATGCAGCACAGGCACCAGTGTCTGTCCCTGCTGGGAGTGGTCAGCCGGCTGCTGAGGGCTTCCCGAGACCCCCCCATTCCTATGCTTAGGGGGAGGGTGAGGAGGAGCCCAGTGACTACCGAGGGCACCGTGACCCCCCTGGCCAGCAGGGGATCCTCCCGGCGAAGCTCACCCCCCAGCAGGGGATCGTCCCGGCAACGCTCGGCATCCGTGGAGCGCAAGCGGCTGTAATGGGAGAGAGAGCTAAAACTGAGAGAGCTGGAGGATCGTGAGCGACAGAGGGAACATGACCGGGAGGAGAGAGAGCGACAGCGTCATCATGAGCTGGAACTGGCGAGGCTGAGGAGCAGTGAGCCCCCGGCTGCAATGAGTGGGGGGGGGGGGCCAGGACTGCGCGGAGCTTTGATAAGTGCATCCTGGCCCCGCGTAAGGAGGGGGAGGACATGGATGACTTCCTGGATGCCTTTGAGACGGCCTGCGAGCTGCACCAGGTAGATCCTGCGGACAGGCTCCGGGTTCTCACCCTCTTACTGGACCCCAAAGCCGTGGCATTGTACGGCCAGCTGGGAGAGGAGGAGAAAGGGAACTACGAACTATTCAAGCAGGCCCTGCTGCGCGAGTTTGGGCTGACTCCTGAGATGTACCGGGAGAGGTTCTGGAGTCAGTATAAAACCCCTGAGGTCTCATATCTGCAACAACCTGTCCGCATGGAGGGATATGCCAGCAAGTGGGCAGATGGGGCCCAGACGAAGGGGGATGTGGTTAAACTGCTGGTACTGGAGCAACTGTATGAGCGGTGCCCATCCGACCTGAGGCTGTGGTTGAGGGACCAAAAGCCAGAGAACCCGCGACATGCAGGGCGGCTGGCTGATGACTTTGTGAAGAGCCGGTCGGGGGGTGGCGGGGAGGAGCCCTAAAGGAACAGGCCCACCGCAATGCAGAGAGAGAGTCATCCTGGGACCTCCCAAAGGGGGAATAAGGAGAACCCCCGCCCAAAGGGAACGGCCAGTGCCAGGGACAACCGACCGGTTCGAGGGGACCAACGGGACATGAGCTGCTATCAATGTGGCCAGAGGGGCCACATACGGTCCCAGTGCCCCAGGCTCAAGGACAGACTGAGCAGACCGACCCCACACCGGGTTAACTGGGTAGAGACCCAGCCGGATGAGGGGCAGCGTTCGCAGGAAAGGGGGGCTGGCCGCGTACCACCTGTGAAGGAGGGAGGGGGGCCCCAGGTCAGCTCCTCTGGGGGGCTGGATGCTCCAGGCTCCGGGTTTTTGGTTTACAGGGTGGGCATGGGGCTACCCCTCCGGAAAGAGTGCCTTGTTCCCTTGGAGGTAGATGGGAGGAAGGTCACTGGGTACTGGGACACGGGCGCAGAGGTGATGCTGGCCCGGCCTGAGGTGGTGGCCCCAGAGCGGATGGTACCCAACACCTACCTGACTCTGATGTGTGTGAGTGGGACCCCATTCAAGGTGCCTGTGGTGAGGGTACACCTGAAGTGGGGGGCCAAGGAGGGCCCCAAGGACGTGGGGGTACACCCACATTTGCCCACGGAGGTGTTAATGGGGGAGGGAACCTCGAGGACTGGCTAAGTAACACCCGGGGTGGTTTGGTCGTGACCCGAAGTCAGAGTCGGCGAGGGGCACGGTGCCCCGATAACGGGGAAGGTACTCTGCCCGAGGTGCAGGACCCTAACCTGGTGGGGAGGGAATGCCCAGAGACACTACCAGGGAGGCTGCGGCCTCAGACCCAGCCAGTGGGAGAGAGCAAGTCCCCATCCCTGTCCCAGCTGCTGAGTTCCAGGCTGAGTTGCAGGAAGATCCCTCCTTGCGGAGGCCAAGGGACCTGGCCGACCTCAGTGCGGTACAGACCATGAGGAGAGGTTGCAAGGAGAGGTTCCCGTGGGAGAAGAGGTTCCTGTACCGAGAATGGGCTACCCCCAGGGAAGTAGAGTCATGGTGGATCAGGAGACAGCTGGTGGTTCCCCAGAAGTTTCGCCACAAGCTCCTGTACCTGGCCCATGACATCCCCCTCACAGGGCACCAGGGAATCCGGTGCACCGGGCAGAGGCTGCTACAGAACTTTTACTGGCCTGGGGTCTTTACCCATGTCCGACAGTATTGCCAATCCTGTGACCCCTGCCAGAGGGTGAGGAAGGCCCGGGACAAGGGGAAAGCGGCTTTGAGGCCTTTGCCCATCATAGAAGAACCTTTCCAGAAGGTGGCCATGGACATAATGGGACCTCTCAGCAAGACGACCCGGGCGGGGAAGAAATACATTCTGGTGGTGGTAGATTTCGCCACTTGCTACCCCGAGGCGGTGGCCTTGTCCTCTATCGAAGCAGACACTGTGGCAGATGCGCTGCTGACCATTTTCAGCTGGGTGGGGTTCCCCAAGGAAGTCTTAACGGACCAGGGGTCCAACTTCATGTCAACCCTGCTCCAGTCCCTGTGGGAGAAATGTGGGGTCTGGCACAAATGGGCCTCAGTGTATCACCCCCAGTCCAATGGGCTGGTGGAGAGGTTCAAAGGGACGCTAAAGATGATGCTAAAAACATTTATGGACCAGCACCCCCAGGACTGGGACAAGTACTTACCTCACCTGCTGTTCACGTACAGGGAGGTACCCCAGGAATCTACTGGGTTTTCGCCTTTCGAGCTGTTATATGGAAGGCAGGTAAGGGGGCCCCTGGACCTGATGAGAGACGAGTGGGAGGGGAAGGCCGCTCCTGATGGAGAGTCGGTGGTGGAGTATGTCCTGACCTTCCGGGAAAGACTTGCCGAACTCATGGGCCTGGCCAGGGAGAATCTGGCCTGAGCCCAAAAGAAGCAGAAGGTCTGGTACGACCGCACGGCGCGGGCCCGCGCCTTTGCCACCGGGGATCAAGTGATGGTTCTCATCCCCGTGAGGAAAAACAAACTCCAGGCTGCCTGGGAAGGGCCCTTCAAGGTTGTCAAGCAACTAAATGAGGTAAACTATGTGGTGGAGCTGTCAAACCGGGCGCACCACCGCCGGGTGTACCATGTGAATATGATGAAGCCATACTATGACAGGGGAAATGTGGTGTTGCCCGTGTGTGGAAACTTGGAGGAGCAGGGAGATGACCCTTTAGTGGATCTATTTCCAGGGACAAAAGCTGGCTCCCCCTGGAGGCAATTCCCGTCTCTGATCAGCTGACCCCGACCCAGCACGCTGAGATCAGAGGGGTGCTGCATCTGTACCGACAGCTGTTTTCCAACCAGTCTGGGTGCACTAATTTGACTGTCCACCGGGTGAAGACCGGGTCACCCCCCCATATGATGCTCCCCTTTTTGGGTCACCGGGAGCGGCTGTCTAAAGCCGGAACCAGCCAAGGTGGAGGTGATCAGAGACTGGCCCGCTCCCCAGACCAAAAAGCAGGTCCAGGCCTTTATTGGGATGGCGGGGTACTATCGAAGGTTCGTGCCCCACTTTAGCGCCATAGCCACCCCTATCACTGAGCTGTGCAAGAAGGGGAAGCCAGACAAGGTGGTCTGGACCAAGCAGTGCCAGGAGGCTCTCTGGGCGTTGAAGGAGGCTCTGGTTAGTGGCCCCATTCTGGCAAACCCAAATTTTGACAAGCCCTTTATGGTGTTCACCGATGCCTCAGACACAGGACTGGGAGCGGTGTTGATGCAGGAGAATGAAAAGGGGGAGAGACACCCTATCGTGTACCTGAGCAAGAAGTTGCTATCCCGGGAGCAGAACTACGCGGCCATCGAGAAGGAATGCCTGGCTATGGTGTGGGCCCTTAAGAAACTAGAGCCATATCTCTTTGGGCGCCACTTCACCGTGTACACTGACCACTCTCCCCTGACCTGGCTGCACCAGATGAAAGGAGCCAACGCCAAGCTCCTGAGGTGGAGCCTGCTCCTGCAGGACTATGACATGGACGTGGTCCACGTGAAGGTAAGCGCCAACCTGATAGCGGATGTGTTGTCCCGGAGAGGGGCCCCTGAACTTCCCCAGGTCACTGGGCAGAGTGACCCCGCTCAGTTCAGTCTCGAAGGGGGGAGAGAGGTGATGGAGTAGGGACTGTCTGTGTGGGGGATGGGAGAGCCAGGGAGGACTTTAGGTGATGGACAATACCTGAACCTGTAACCTGAGCTAGGCACGGGGGAGGGGAGGTCAACACCTTTGCCCGGGAAGCTAGACAAAGGCAGGGAGCCGAGTGGAGAGGGGTGGGTCAGTTTCGGTTTGGGGCTGGGTGGTGCAGTGCAGGGAATCCCAAGCTGGGAACGAAACTCCCTGCACCCCCAGAAAGACCAGATTGAGGGGTCCTGGCTGTGCCCACAAGCTCTGCTGTAGCCTGTGTTCCTGTTGTCCAATAAACCTTCTGTTTTACTGGCTGGCTGAGAGTCACTGTGAGTCCCAGGAAGAGGGGTGCAGGGCCGGACTCCCCCACACTCAGTGACAGGGGGTTCCAGACAGTGCCCCCACTGCCCCGTTGTCATCTGTGCCCCCTGTCGGTGCTGCAATGGCTACTGCCCCGGCTGCTGGCGAGGGGGAATCTGTAGTGGTGGGTGGGGACTTTGCCTCTATTTTTGCCATGATCGAGGCCCTGGGTTTGACACCCACTCAAGCGGGTGTGGGTGTCCCCTGCTGGAGGGCCTCGGTCCGGGCGATTGCTATCTGGCGCCCCCACTCCTCCCTTTCCCTCCATCTCAGGTGGTTGCCCCTGATTTGGCCTCTGCAATGCCCCCGGCCCTGACCACCTGCCTGGCTGCGACTGGTAATTTGGCTGATGCCGCCGTGCCCACTGTGGTGGCGGCCAGGCTCTGAGCCCATGGGTGCCCTGCCCCATGAGATGGGACCGCAGTTTTCGCCTCCCTTCAGTGCTGCAACTGTGGGTGCCTCATTTGGTGGGGCACCTGAGGCTAGTGCTGTGGAGGCACCCCATTCCCTTGCTGTCCCTTTCACTGCCATGTTGGGTCAAGAGGCACCGTGCCCCAATGGCTCTGTCGCTCGGGCCCTAGATGTTGCCCCCGTTCCCTGCCCTGACCCTGCTCCCATCCTGGATCTGTCCTGTCCCTGCCCTTGGCCCTGTTCCCTCCCTTGTTCCTGTCCTTGACCTCTCTTCCCTCCCTCCTTCTGTTGTTGCCGCCCCCAAGGCTGCCTCATTTTCTTTCTATGCAGGCCCCCAGGAGGCGGTTTTTGTTTTTCCTTCTCCCAGCCCATCTGGGGCTGCAGCTCTCCCTCTGCCATTGTCCTTGGGGCCGAATGTTGCGTCAGGTGGCGTGGTGCCGGACGGGCGCCGTGACGGGGCTTTGATCCCTGCGTGCCCATCTCTATAGGCCACGGGGCTGGCAGGGGGATCCTCTTGGGAGACGCCCCGGGGTCCGTGACCCCGGTCCCTGTCGCACAGAGGAGTGAGATGCGCTCTTTCTTGGAGTACACTTGTGGCTGCACGAACAGAGTGCATCTTGCTCTTCAGCGCTGGGGCGATTTCCATCTTGTTCTCCAGACCGTGAGGGCCATTATGGGGGAGGGCAAAGGGACCAGGAAGCGGGATGCTGCGTCTTACCAGCGGACCTGTGGCTTCCGTGACGCCCTGCTGGCTTTCGGGGTTGGTCATGGTTTGCTGCGGGGTCCAATGGGTGCCGCTAGCGCCCCAGACCGTGAGTATCATCCCCAGCCCTCTTTATGCCGCTGCCCATCTTTGCCCCTTTGAACACCCGCGGCTGTAGGTCGGGTCTCCGCAGATGCCAGGTGCTGTCCTTCCTTCAGGAGGGGGGGTACTCGGTTATTTTCCTGCAGGAGACCCACACGGACCCAGCTGCCAAAGCAAGCTGGCAGCTGGAGTGGGGGGACGGGGTCTATTTTAGCCACCTTTCAGCCCGTCAGGGTGGGGTGGCGACTCTGTTCTCCCCGCACCTACAGCCTGAGGTGCTGGGGTTTACCGAGGTTGTGCCGGGTCGCCTGCTGCACCTCCAGGTTTGGATGGAGGGGCTAACGTTGAATCTTGTCAATGCCTATGCCCCAGCATCCGGCCCGGTGAGAGCGTGCTTCTTTCAGCAGGCGTCCTCCTTCCTCAGTACCTTATATCCTCGCGAGTGCCTGGTTCTGGGTGGAGACTTCAACTGCACCCTCAAGGAGCGGGACCGCACAGGGATCGAGCAGAGCCTGGCCTCTGCAGACGTCCTGAGGGAGATCGTAGTCCATCACTCCCTGGTGGACGTCTGGCGCGACCACCACCCGGACGATGACTCTACGTTCACTTGTGTCTGGGTGGAGGGACACCGGTCGAGCCACTCCCGGTTGGATCGCATTTACTTTTCTCGATGTCATCTCTTGCAGGCCCACTCCTCCAGTGTTCGGCTGGCCCCGTTCTCGGACCACCATTTGGTGGCTGTGATGGCCTCTCTTTCTTCGGAGAGGTTGGGGCCGGCCTATTGGCATTTCAATAACAGCCTGCTGGAGGATGTGGGGTTTGTGGCATCCTTCCGGGAGTTTTGGCTGGCCTGGCGGGAACAGAGGCATGCCTTTCCCTCAGCGCGGCGGTGGTGGGATGTGGGGAAAGTGCGCCCCCGGCTCTTCTGCCGCAGCCACACCCGGGGCGCCAGCCGGCGGAGGGATGTGGTGATAAAGCAGTTAGAGCGGGAGGTATTAGAGCTGGAGAGGCATCTGGCCACCAGCCCTGGAGATCCACTCCTCTGTGGAGCACACTGGGAGAAGCGGGAGGAGCTCCGGGCAATCTTCGGGCCCGGGGTGCCTTTGTACGATCCCGCATCCATCTCCATCATCCATCGCGGCTCCCGCTTCTTCTACGCCCTGGAGAAGAAGAGGGGGGTGAAAAAGCACATCCTCTACCTTTTAGCAGAGGATGGCGCCCCCCTCATGGATCCGGTGGAGATGTGCGAGAGGGCCAGGGCCTTCTATGCTGGCCTTTTCTCCCCGGATCCAACCGATGCAGATGCCTGCGGAGCGCTTTCGGACAGACTCCTGATGGTCAGCACGGGCGACCGGGACTGGCTGGAGCTGCCTCTCACTCTGGCCGAACTCTTGGAAGCCCTCCGTCTCATGCCCACTAATAAATCTCCGGGCATGGACGGGTTGACCGTGGAGTTCTACCGCATGTTCTGGGATGTCCTCAGCCCGGATCTTGCCATCGTCTGGGCCGAGTCCTTGGAGAGCGGGATCCTCCCTCTTTTGTGCAGGCTGC
Organism: Mauremys reevesii; assembly: GCF_016161935.1. Lineage (NCBI taxonomy): Eukaryota > Metazoa > Chordata > Testudines > Geoemydidae > Mauremys > Mauremys reevesii. Next base: position 2,901,712 of record NC_052638.1, read on the forward strand.
TCGCCTTATTGCCGAAGAGGGGGGACCTCCGTGATCTCCGGAATTGGCATCCCGTCTCGCTCCTCAGCACGGATTATAAGGTCGTGGCTAAGGCCATCTCGCTGAGGCTGCAGTCCGTGCTGGCGGACGTGGTCCGTCCAGAGCGGAACTACACCGTCCCGGGCCGTACCATCTTTAACTATCTTTATCTAGTCTGGGATCTCTTGGAGCTTGGGTGTAGGGATGGTCTGTCATTCGCCCTCCTGTCCCTGGATCCGGAGAAGGCGTTCGACCGGATGGACCACAGGTATCTCCTGGGCACTCTGCGGGCTTCTGGCTTTGGACCCCGGTTTGTGGGGTTTCTCTAGGTGCTATAGGCCTCTGCAGAGTGTTTGGTCAAGCTCAATTGGACCCTGACCACACCTGTCAGCTTTGGGCGAGGGGTGAGTCAAGGCTGCCCGCTGTCGGGTCAGCTGTACACTCTGGCCATTGATCCCTTGTCTCCTTCGCAAGAGGCTGACGGGGTTGGTGCTCCGTGAGCCGGAGGTGCGGCTGGTTCTGGCAGCATATGCCGATGACGTGCTCCTCGTGGTCCAGGACCTGGACGACCTGTTGCGGGTGGAGGCTTGTCAAGCTGTTTATTCGGCGGCCTCCTCCGCCCGGGTCAACTGGGTCAAGAGCTCTGGCCTGGTGATCGGGGCCAGGTGGCGGGCGAGCCCCCTCCCACCCGCGCTTCAAGCCTTTCGGTTTAGAGGGCAGGGTGACAGAGCGGCTCCGGAAATGGACAGGACTGCTCCGGTGCCTCTCCCTCCGGAGGAGAGCGCTGGTGCTTAACCAACTGGTCCTGTCCATGCTCTGGCACCGACTCAACACCCTGTGCCCGCCCCCAGTGTTCCTGGCCAATCTCCAGAGGTTGATTCTGGGTTTTTTATGTCTGGGACTGCACTGGGTCTCTGCAGGGGTTCTCCATCTCCCCTGGAGGAGGGTAGACAGGGCCTGACATGCATGCGCATGCAGGTCCATGTCTTCCGCGTCCAGGCTCTGCAGAGACTCCTTTGTAGTGCAGGTGACTCGGCATGGAGACCACTGGCGCACGCCTTCCTCCGCCGCCTGCGAGGGCTCCGATACCACCGGCAGCTCTTCTTTCTCCATCTGAGAGGTCTTCTGCGAGACCTCTCTGAGCTGCCGGTCTTCTACCAGGACCTCCTCCGGATAGGATACAGAAGGGGGGATTTGGACAAAAGAAATCAGATGATCAGGGCCATCCCTAGCAATTTTGGTGCCCTACGCAGCCCCCCCCCCACAGGGGGGCTGTGTGGGGCCCCAAAACTGGACACAGTACTCCAAATGAGGCCTCACCAGTGCTGAGTAGAGGGGAATGATCACATCCCTCGATCTGCTGGAAATGCCCCTACTTATACAACCCAAAATGCCATTAGCCTTCTTGGCAACAAGGGCACACTGTTGACTCATATTCAGCTTTCGTCCACCGTAACCCCTAGGTCCTTTTCTGCAGAACTGCTGCCGAGCCATTCGGTCCCTAGTCTGTAGCAGTGCATGGGATTCTTCCGTCCTAAGTGCAGGACTCTGCACTTGTCCTTGTTGAACCTCATCATATTTCTTTTGGCCCAATCCTCTAATTTGTCTAAGTCCCTCTGTATCCTATCCCTACCCTCCAGCGTATCAACCACTCCTCCCAGTTTAGTGTCATCTGCAAACTTGCTAAGGGTGCAGTCCACACCATCCTCCAGATCGTTAATGAAGATATTGAACAAAACCGGCCCCAGCACCGATCCTTGGGGCACTCCACTTGATACCGGCTGCCAACTAGACATGGAACCATTGATCACTACCCGTTGAGCCCGACCATCTAGCCAGTTTTCTATCCACCTTACTGTCCATTCATCCAGCCCATACTTCTTTAACTTGCTGGCAAGAATACTGTGGGAGACTGTATCAAAAGCTTTGCTAAAGTCCAGTAATAGCACATCCACTGCTTTCCCCTCATCCACAGAGCTGGTTACCTCATCATAGAAGGCAATTAGGTTAGTCAGGCATGACTTGCCCTTGGTGGTTTAAAGCATAACACAGCTTTTTAGGTTTGCCAATCTGTGAACCTCAGCCTCTTTGAGATTTTATTACTACTACTACTACTACTAATAATATTATTTTGCTGGTCATAATGTGGGATAGTATCCACTCCGCCCTCTGCTCATGAGGGTATGTATGTGTCTTGTGGCACTCTTCCAAACACCAGTTGGAAAGAATTTTTTTTTCAGTAAGTGTGGACTGATTCTTTTCTCTTAGAAGGCATGTAATTTTTTCAGGTACACACTGATTAACACAGAAAATAATTGGGGCTGTTAAACTTTCTTCAAATTCCATAGAAAATTAAGTTCAACTCTGTTTTCCAGTGCAGTGATGAAATCGGTGTTTGTACATACAAACATCAACGTGCTTAATTACTCACTTTCCCCCAAATATGTAGTATTCAGTCTCTTTAGCTGGAATATGGGAGTTGGGTGAGGAGCTGTTTCAGCATATGTCAGACTTATTAAAAGACTAATTTTAAGTAGAACTGCATCCTAAACTGTACTATGCTATTGTACCCAAACACTGCATTTCAACAGGAGATTCAACTTCCTTTCTAGGAACAGAACAGACTCCTGAAACTCTTACCGCAAAAGCGGTCCCTAGACATGCAAATAGTCCGATTGTCTTCAATGGGATTGATCAAATGATTAAGGATTTACAGGATTAGGTTCCAAGTTTATAAATTATTCTGGATAAAATTGACAATGCCTGAGCTGTCAGATCAGAAGGAGTTTCATTTGAATAAAGGTGAGCAGATGTGTGTTCAGTCTTAGCTTCATTGCTAAGATGAGGAACATATTTTCAGCAAAGTTCTTGGCAGATTCCTGAGGCGACTGGTTTAAAGCTGTCAGTGTCCAGCATTATAATCTTCACTTCTAGTTCTCTCACCCACAACGCTGGAAAATGAGGCATTTGTTTTCTTTGTTTTGCTGCTCCAGTTCCAGTTAGCAAAATGCATGTTTGACTAGATTGGCTGCAAAGAAGAATACTATGTACACCGGGGACAACACTTGATTCCTGTCAGGCTGCAGAACTGGGCTGACATCAGAATCCAAACATCCTCTGGTCAGTGCAAGCAGAGGCATTCCGCTAATGATTCGAACTTGATGTGATGCAGTATGAATGTCATGGATAATTCAGGCCAATGGGGAGAAACAGAATAAAAAACACTGTTTTATTTAAACACCTTCCGACCCCTCTTCCTTCCACTCTTGAGGACTCCTGACCAACTTAACAGCACAATACATATGCTAACAAATTTAAGCAAAGCCTTTGTTTAAGTATGTTAGCATATGTATTGTACTGTTAAAGCCATATAAAGAATGAACGCCCTCCCTAGCAGCATTCTGCTCCTTTAAGGAGCAGAGCGCAGCGCCCCCCCCCATCTCTTGCCGCTACTGCGTACTGGCGGGTGGGAGAAATGGGTTAGACATTATGAGGCGCTCAGATACTACGGTGATGGGCCCACATAAATAGCACAGGTAGAGTGGGAACTTCTTTGTAGCACTGCTATCCCTTCCCTTGGGTTTGGCTCCTTCTTTTCACCTATCCCCCTGACATCTCCCTCTTTTTTGATTGTGACCTTGGCTGTATTTCTTCTATTCTGATAACATTGCTTGTTTCCTGTGGTCTCTTTTCACTAGCCCCATGCAGTGAGATTCCTGTTTTACAGGTCTAGGAACTGGATTGCCTGGCAATGCTTTCAAGCTCATCAAAGGACTTGAGAGCCTTTATTTAATTTAATTACCAGCCCTTTCTTGTCTTAATCACCCTGCCTCTGTTTATAAAGACTTCCTGGTCCTGGGACACAGGCTGGGAGCAGCACCTCTCCTCTGCAGAATTCATTCCATTCCACACCCAGGCTGCCCTGCAGTTAAGAGCTATGCCTGGGGCTTGGGCATGCACCGTGAGCAGATCTGCTGTGTGAAACTCAGAGCCGGGGCAGAAGCCCTTTAAATCCCCCTAAATGGCATCCCCAAATGTTCAGGCCAACTTTTGGTAGCTAACAGGGCTGTGTTTACTCAACACAAAATGTAAGCTACAACCTTCTTTGTGACTTTCCCTGCGAGTCTTAAAGAGAGAGATTACCATATTTGTTTTTAGGATTAAACATATTTTGAGACCTCTTTGGGATTACATTTTATTTCCAGTTTGGCTGATGTATGAGCTCAGTATCGTAGCTTCAGGAGTATAAGCAAAGAGGAAGGTGGACTAGAGTGAATTACCTTTCTTAGAAGTGGAATGTGTTAAGTTATCAATAGGGAGGCCATTTGCTTTCTTTTCCTTCAACTCTATTTCTCTTTGACTGTAACTACAATAAACAGAGTTTGTAAGAACCCAGAGTTCCTTGGGAGATGATTCTTGCCTTTAGCTTGGCTCAATGCATGAGCCCAAGTTATCTGTTTCCTAATGGCATTACTTTGTAACGTCTAAGTAAAAGCATATCAAAATTGTATATTCAGAGTACTAGAGGGCTTTCCTGTCACCCTCTCCCTGGTTCTTGTCACGCAGACAGAAAGCAGAAGACCAGAACTTCAAAATACAGGCAATGCAATGTTTATTGAGGTTAGTTTCCAGTGTCCCGTAACCCTGACGCCGCAGACCCTTGTCTCCCAGTGTCCTGCCCTACCACTCATCAGGAGGCATAATTATACCTGAAATGCACACCCACAGTCCCACCCCTTACAACTTATGGTCATGTTCCATCTGAGGGGGTCATGGGTCTGGGGTCTTTGTCCCACCTCTTTTGTACCCCATGGGAGGGGTAAGGAGTGAGGTTGTGCTACCGTCAGGGACAGGCATTTCTTTGGCCTTTTAGTGTTTTATACCTTCGCCCCAATCCCCCTTTGCCCATCCTAACTGGTTGCTTGACCTTTCCTTGAGATAGGAGTTGAGGCAACTTTCAAGTGTGCGCTGCAGTAACACTTTAACTGCTCTTATCAGTCCCCATTATGCTAACAAACCCATCTGGCCAGGCAGAAGCAACACACACAGTGTCTTTGTCCTTTGCTTACACATGAGTAAAGTTCACACATATTAGTAAGAATGTTTGTGTATCAAAAAGTCAAACAAAACTCAAAATACTATCTTAGCTGAAAATACAGGCCTGAATCCTACATTGGCACTAGCACTCCTAACACAGAGGGCCAATCTTTAGATACCTCAAAGTTCCGAGTGACTCTGACAGCAGTTTCCAACAGTGCAGGCATTTTTGTTTTCACTTTTATGTTGAACAAAATGTCAGCAGGTGACAGCCTATGCTTCATTGGGGCCATTCTGTAATTTACCAGTGCTAAATATGGATCAGAGTCTGACTCCACATTCTTTTCCATAGGCATGTTATTATTTTGACACAGTTTCCTGCCAACCTGTTGAATTGGGAATAATGGGGAGTAGAGGTTGCATGTCTAAACCCGTTCATCCATGAGAACTGCTTAAACTCATGCCCACTAAACTATGGCCCATGTCAGACATTACTCTATTAGGTTTACTGTATATAATAAAAATAGATTTGATGTGCACAATGACCTGTTTAGCTTTAGTATATTCTAGTAAGGCAACCTCAGAGAAGTGAGTCTAATAGTCAAGTACATAATTTTTTCCAGCCTAAAGAAACAAATCTATCCCTACTTTGCTTCAGGGGTCAATTTTTCCAGTGCCACTAACATGGGCTGTTTCGCTTGAGTTGACCTGTATTTTGGCATGTGAGACAAGGCTGACAGCTTTCTCAAGTTTGCTGTTGTTTGAGGCTGGGATAAAATGTGTCTGGCCCTTCTCTTAGCTTTTCCAATCCCTAAATGATCTGCATGTATCCTTGAAAACATATTTTTCTGTAACACCTTAGGAAACCTTGTCCTGGTGCCTTTAAATAAAATCCCATCCACCCCTTAAATTGATGATATGGACTGGGAATATGATCTCCTGGCTACCCAATGCTAATAACCTTAGGCTATGTCTACACTACAGCAGTGACTGATGGCCACACTACCCTCCTTGGGTTGGTGGTGCCCAGCCTCACCAGGAGCGCTTCCACCAAACTACGAGGGGCAGTGTGGGGAGCCAAGAGCCCGGTCTCTCAGCTCTGCTGGCAGCTCCCCGCCGGGAGCCCAGATGCCCCTCAGGCTGCCCTTCCACTGGCCTCCCCATTTCACACCAGGATCAAGGGGAAGCCACTGGGGGCTTCCCACCTCACCATCCCCCACCAGGAGTGGGTGGAAGCCACCAAGAGCTTCTTGCCTCCTGTGGAGGGGGGTCCAACTGTCACAGCTTCTCACACCCTCCCTCTCCTGCCCATTGCCCCACTGAGAGCCCTGCAGCCATATCAATTTCAGCGCTCCAGTGCTCTGAAATTGACAAGACAGCCCATGTTCCCAGCTGGGAGTGGGGTGGAGTCACCCTGGATTCCCGCCCCAGCTCCCAGCTGGGAATTGGGTCCAGTCGCCCAGTTCTCCAGAGGAGCTGGGGGCAACTGGTCTGTGCCATGAAATCGACAAGAATGAGAGCCAAAAGCTGATGTAAACAATGCTGTGTCTCCACAGTAACAGCGTCACCCTAACTACACCACCATAAAACCTACACCTCTTTTTGAGTTGGCTTTATTATGTTGGCATAGTTACATCGGCAGGAGAAGCATTGCAGTGTGTACACCTCCACTGATTTGTCGACAAAAGCTTATTTTGTCGACAAAACTGTGTGGGGTAGACAAGGCCTTAATTACTTTCTGAAGGTTTTCATCCTGAGCAGTAGAATCATAGAATCATAGAATATCAGGGTTGGAAGGGACCTCAGGAGGTCATCTAGTCCCACCCCCTGCTCAAAGCAGGACCAATCCCTAACTAAATTATCCCAGCCAGGGCTTTGTCAAGCCTGACCTTAAAAACCTCTAAGGAAGGAGATTCCACCACTCCCCTAGGTAACCGATTCCAGTGCTTCACCACCCTCCTAGTGAAAAAGTTTTTCCTCATATCCCAGTTCCCTCAGCCTCTCCTCATAAGTTATGTGCTCCAGCCCCCTAATCATTTTTGTTGCCCTCCACTGGATATGAGTCAACAGTGTGCCCTTGTTGCCAAGAAGGCTAATGGCATTTTGGGCTGTATAAGCAGGGGCATTTCCAGCAGATCGAGGGACGTAATCATTCCCCTCTATTCGACATTGGTGAGGCCTCATCTGGAGTCCTGTGTCCAGTTTTGGGCCCCGCAGTACAAGAAGGATGTGGAAAAATTGGAAAGAGTCCAGCGGAGGGCAACAAAAATGATTAGGGGACTGGAGCACATGACTTATCAGGAGAGGCTGAGGGAACTGGGATTGTTTAGTTTGCAGAAGAGAAGAATGAGGGGGGATTTGATAGCTGCTTTTAACTACCTGAAAGGGGGTTCCAAAGAGGATTGATCTAGCCTGTTCTCAGTGGTACCTGATGACAACAAGGAGTAATGGTCTCAAGTTGCAGTGGGGGAGGTTTAGGTTGGATATTAGGAAAAACTTTTTCACTCAGAGAGTGGTGAAGCACTGGAATGGGTTACCTAGGGAGGTGGTGGAATCTCCTTCCTTAGAGGTTTTTAAGGTCAGGCTAGGCAAAGCCCTGGCTGGGATGATTTAGTTGGGAATTAGTCCTGCTCTGAGCAGGGGGTTGGACTAGATGACCTCCTGAGGTCCCTTCCAACCCTGATATTCTATGATTCTATGATTCTGTGGTATGGTGTATCATGGACATTTGCCACTAGCTAATCCTAAATGGGAGGCGAGCGAATCCCAAGAAGACGAATATTATGAGTGTCACAGTGTGTCTGGCCCTCTAATGGGAAATGGGTTCCAGCCGCACCTGTGACTTTACCTCACCTGCCCAGGTGGGGAAAATGAGGATGGGTCATGTGATTGCCAGGCCTCTGGAATACATAAAGGTGAGCCTTGTGTAGGAGAGAGAGACATTTCAGCAAAGGCCTGAAAAGGCTTCTGAGATTAACCAGATCCCTGCAGGATCCCAGCAGAGGGGGTTTTCCTGTAGCCTCTCTGAGTCAGGAGAAGACAACCCAACAAGAGTGATGGAACCTCTCCTAGAGGAAGAAAGGACTCCAGGTGGAAAGGGCTGGAATTGGCTGACTGAAGAGCAGAGTGGGAGTGAAGACAAGCTCCAGGACTGGCTAAAGACACCAGAACAGAGGATGAACTTTTGTACTGTGTGGTTTGTTATTAATCCAGTCCCACACAGGGCTTTGTGGATTAAGTAAACCTTTGTGGATTATTTCTGGAAATCTCAGAGGGAAACTGAGGCAGTCCAAGAGAGGGCATTTGGAGTTGGTGAGCTAGTTACAATGAGGATGGACAGCAGTGTTGCCTGGGCTTGCTATTTTCTGAGAGGGAGTCATTAGTGTAGAGGGCTTTGGAGTCTGGGGTAGCTCTCGGTCAGGCACTGAGTTTGGACAGTTTGGTTAGGAGAGTCATATGTGGTAGTGACATGGAGGCTAGGTTAGTGTGTGAGATGCTGGGTGAGCTACTGGAAAGGCTGTTCCATTGCTAGCACCTAGGACTTAATACAACATCTTGATTACTCTTGGGGTGAGTATAGAGTGTGGCCGGAGTCCCGGGGGCCCACTGTAAGACTGCTGAATTAGGGGGCAGAGAAGCCCCATAACTGGTGGTTATTCTAATACTTAGATTCACTAAGCCAGAAACAAAACAGCTTCTCCAATACCCAGAAATCAAAAGAGTTCCCTTGAAGCAACCCAGCCTTAAGCTGCCACCCAGGGAGCCAAGTCAAATAAAAAGTTCTACCAATCCCAAAGGATCGGATACATTGCCTCCCAAGTTAATGAATATCTCAGATCTTACCCAAATACATGCTTACAGCCAGTTCTTATTAACTAAACTAAACGTTATTTAAAAAGATCAGAGAGAGAGAGTATTCATTAAAAGATCTTTATACTTACAGATATGACTAGAGTCCTTAGGTCAGTTTCATAGTAAAGATAGTGAGTTTTAGAGTCGCAAAGAGTCCTTTCAGAATTAGTCCATAAGTTACCATCCAATGTCTAAATCTAATATCAAGATGATTCAGAATGGAACTGGAGACCTCGGTCTTGCGACTCAAACTGTCCCTGATGACGCTTAAACAGATCTGAGATGAAAGGATCAGGGCCCAAGAGTTTTTATCGACTCCTGGCAGGCTTTGTCAGCCTCTTGACAGCAGGTGGTTCTTTGGGTGAAGAATAGTGTCTTTGAAGTAATCTCCTATTTTCTAAGCATCACTGGTAATTAGCTACATTGATTAGCATAAGGTAATTATCCATTTTCTTTGTTCTCTGAATTAATAGAATACAGTGATAGACAGGAACCATTGGGTTACATTGTCAGCCTCTAATAATATATATGTAAACTAGGCCTGTCAAGAGATTAAAAAATTTAATTGCAATTAAATTGCACGATTAATCGTGCTGTCAAACAATAATAGAATACCATTTATTTAAATATTTTGGGTGTTTTCTACATTTTCAAATATATTGATTTCAATTACAACACAGAATACAAAGTGTACAGTGCTCACTTTATATTTAGTTTTGATTACAAGTAATATGCACTGTAAAAAAACAAAAGAAATAGTATTTTTCAATTCACCTAATACAAGTACTGTAGTGCAATCACTTTATCATGAAAGTTGAACTTACAAATGTAGAAAATAAAACAATGTAAAACTTTAGAGCCTACAAGTCCACTCAGTCCTACTTTTTGTTCAGCCAATTGCTAAGACAAACACGTTTTGTTACAATCTGCAGGAGATAATACTGTCCACTTCTTGTTTACAATGTCACCTGAAAGTGAGAACAGGCGTTCGCATAGCACTGTTGTAGCCGGCATTGCAAGATATTTACGTGCCAGATGTTCTAAAGATTCATATGTCCCTTCATGCTTCAACCACCATTCCAGAGGACATGCATCTATGCTGATGACTGGTTCTGCTTGATAACAATCCAAAGCAGAGTGGACCGATGCAAGTTCATTTTAATCATCTGAGTCAGATGCCACCAGAAGGTTGAGTTTCTTTTTTGGTGATTTGGGTTCTGTAGTTTCCGCATCAGAGTGTTGCTCTTTTAAGACTTCTGAAAGCATGCTCCACACCTCCTCCCTCTCAGATTTTGGAGGGCACGTCAGATTCTTAAACCTTGAATTGAATGCTGTAGCTCTCTTTAGAAATCTCACATTGGTACCTTCTTTGCATTTTGTCAAATCTGCTGTGAAAGTGTTCTTAAAACGAACGTGTGCTGGGTCATCATCTGAGACTGCTATAACATGAAATATATGGCAGAATGCGGGTAAAACAGAACAGGAGACATACAATTCTCCCCCAAGGAGGTCAGTCACAAATTTAATTAACATATTATTTTTTAATGAGTGTCATCAGCATGGAAATGTGTCCTGTGGAATGGTGGCCAAAGCATGAAGGGGCATACGAATGTTTAGCATATCTGGCATGTAAATACCTTGCAACGCCGGCTACAAAAGTCCCATGTGAATGCCTGGTCTCACTTTCAGGTGACATTGTAAATAAGAAGCAGGCAGCAGCATCTCCCGGCAATGTAAACAACTGAGTGGACTTCTAGGCGCTAAAGTTTTACATTGTTTTGTTTTTGAGCGTAGTTATGTTACAAAAACAATTCTACTTTTGTAAGTTACACTTTCACGATAAGAGATTGCACTCTCTAAAGTGCTGTGCTCTAACTGCCGCACACAGACCCTGCTGGCACTCTCTAAAAGGTCTCTAGTCTCAAACTGCTGCATGTAGACCCTGCTTGCAAGCTCTAAAACAGGGGTTCTCACACTTTTTTTGCTGGGACCCCCCTTTGAAAATATTTCTGGTTGTGATGACCCCATTCCATACCAGGCCACCCTTATTTCTGTGCTGCTACTTGTAGTGGTGCTGCCTTCAGAGCTGGGCACCCGGCCAGCAGCCAGCACTCTTGTGACCCCCTCCCTGTATAGTCTTGTGACCCCCAGTTTGAGAAACGCTGCTCTAAAAGGTCCCTAGTTCTCAAACTGCCACGTGCAGTCCCTGCTGGCACGTGCTAAAAGGTCCCTAGTTCGCCAGCAGGGTCTACAAGGGGCAGTTAGACACAATACTTTAGAGAGTGCTCTACAGTTACCACAGCCTGTGGCTTGAGGTTTGGAGCCAGTGCCCCAGACCCTTAGGAAACCTCCACTGTTTCACCTCCTGCCAGATCTTGACTGCGCAGTCTGTGCATGGGCCCAGGGTGCTGAAGATGCCCTGCTGCTAAATATGAATTGCAAACATAGCAAATTAATCACAGGCTGCTACAGACCCGCTGTGTTTGAGATTTGTAATGACACACTTGTGTGTGCTTGTCTAATTTGGCGGGGTGGTGCCCCCCTCTGCCCTCTAGAAACCAGCAGCCACTGGTGATGGAGCCCAGGGGAAAGGCCTATCACTCCTTAAAGCTGGTTCCTGAGGGAGCTGCATGGGGGTTACCTCTGAGGAAAGCAGGCTGCTCCCTGGATGCAGCTTGGCAGAGGAGCCAGGGTTAGAAAAGAAGTGTGTTGTTGTGCCTGTAGCCTGGAGGGTGCGCGGCTAGTACCCAGCCATTGCCAGCACTCAGGAGCATCAATGATCCTTCAAGCCCATGAGTGAGGGACAAAGATTCCCTGGGTGCCCTCTGCAGCTCCAGCCTGTGTTACACCCTGTAGTGAGGCGGCCTGGCTCCCAGCCGCCCCAGAGAGGGACGAGCCCCTCTGGGTGCCAAAGTGGGCAGAGCCACTGAGGCCTGCGCCTGCCCCCCAGAGGTCAAGGCGCAGGACCGGAAGTATAAAAGCCCAACCCCAGGGCTCAGAAGCTGCCTGGCCGCCGGAGAGGCCGGACGCTGGTGCCCTAGCTCCCCCTGGGGAGACTCCTGCCGCCTGTGACCGCCCCGAGGACCGGCCATACCCGTTGAGGCCGGACGCCGACCAGACGCCAGAGAAGCCAGTAAGCCTGCCGGTGAGAAGGGACCCAGAGGAGCTGCCCAGCTTACCGCTCACGGAGTACCCCGAGGAGCCCATGGTGCTCGATGCCGTAGAGGAGGCCGACCAGACGCAGGTACTGCTAGAGGGGGAGGTCGGGAGTAGCCCGGGGGCAGCCGACTCTAGTCTGGCTGTGGCACACCCAGAGCTGATGTCAGTGTGTTGTGGCCAGGATCCCCACTGACACAGCAGCAGGTCGCCTGCTGCTGTCAGGTCCCCGGGCTGGGATGCAGAGGAGTGGGTGGGCCTGCGTCCCCCCTGCCACCCCACTCACGGGTGGCCGTCTCCCCCTCGCCCCGATGCTCAGGACCAGGAGCCTGGGCTTTGCTCAGGAACTGTTTGTTTGCTGCCTCGCCCCGACCCAGGGCCTGGGCTTATTACTGAACTCTGTGCTCAGCCCCGACCTGAGGGTCTGAGCCCTGAACTGGTTGTTTGCTGCCCCACCAGGCTAACTCCCCGACTCACCGGACTTGTGTAGTGAGGCGGCCTGGTTCCCAGCCACCCCAGAGAGGGGCGACCCCAACGACACACGCCTACACACCCCAGAGAGGCCACTCCAAACTCCAGCCTACTGGGGGTGGGGTGGGGGGCATGGAACCACTCCGGGCCACACATGGACCCCTGAGATGGCAGTGCTCATGGCAGGGGCTCTTAAAAAAATCTCCTTCAATTATATCACTCCCCTAATTTTTGTGTCATCTGCAAACTTTATCAGGATCTTCACAGCATATTTCCAAAATGGGGATTGCCAGAGATCGATCTTTTCACCGCCTCTGAGAACAAGAAGTGCACTCGCCTAATTTCAAAGGCGAAGTGTGGCTAGATTTCAAAGGCTCGGAGATGGAGAGTCTTCATGTGGCGAGGAACCACATGCAGCTGTGGGAGGTCTCCCTCTCTGTGCCCATTGGTTGGGGGAGGGCAGTTCCCTGGAAGTGAGGGTTGGGGTCACACTTCTCCTGCCCACAGCCCATGGCAGGGAGAGCCAAGAGGACACACACATACCCCCCCCCCCCACTGTGGAGCCCGTGGCGCGCCCATGGAGCCCACTGTGAGCTTGGAAGAATGGGGTTGCAGAATTGGAGTGTGCAGGCTGTTTGGCCTGTGTCTTTGCCAACCCACCCCAAAACTGGAGCCAAGATCCCAGCACCGTACATCTTCACCATTAACACTATGAGCAGCCCCATGTGACCAAGGCTTGCCCTTCCACTCTCTAAAAGTCAGCAACATCTTACCACATACATCTTGGCTGTATGTATTTTGCCGCCCCAAGCACGGCAGTTGGGCGGCTTTCGGTGGCATGCCTGCAGGAGGTCCGCCGGTCCCGCGCCTTTGGCGTATCTGCCGCTGACTTGCTGCCAAAACCATGGGACCAGCGGACCTGCTGCAGGCATGCCGCCGAAGATAGCCTGACTGCCGCCCTCACGGTGACCAGCAGGCCGCCCCCCACGGCTTGCCGCCCCAGGCATATGCTTGCTGCTTTGGTGCCTGGAGCTGCCCCTGCTTACCTCATAGACTTCACACACACCCTGGGCCCCCTGCATTGCCCACCCAACAGAGGTCACTCACACCCAAAGTTGCACAGCTTGCAGCCATTTTAACCCTTTAGAAATTGGGCTTGCTATAACTGTTGGCACCATAAATCCCGAATCCTCTCATGGTTCAACTATATTCTGCTACTTAGACCATGGTGAACCTAGCTGAGATGTCCACAGCTGCAGGCTTAGGGTGCATAGCCAAAGGGACAGGATTCCTGGGTAAACTGCTAGGATGTGAGGAGCAGGGGTGGCTCTACATGCTCCTTTTTTTGCCTCTGTCTTCACAGACAAGGTCAGCTCCCAGACAGCTGCACTCTGCAGCACGGTATGGGGAGGAGGTGACCAGCTCTCTGTGGAGAAAGAAGTAGTTCGGGACTATTTAGGAAAGCTGGATGAGCAAAAGTCCATGGGGCCGGATGCGCTGCATCCGAGGGTGCTAAAGGAGTTGGCCGATGAGATTGCAGAGCCATTGGCCATTATCTTTGAAAAATCATGGCGATCGGGGGAGGTCCTGGACGACTGGAAAAAAGCTAATGTAGTGCCCATCTTTAAAAAAGGGAAGAAGGAAGATCCAGGGAACTACAGGCCAGTCAGTCTCACCTCAGTCCCTGGAAAAATCATGGAACAGGTCCTCAAGGACAATTTCCTGGTGCAAGTGCTGAAGGCACCAACTAGGGGAAAAGCTCGTCTTGACCTGCTGCTCACAAACAGGGAAGAAATAGTAGAGGAAGCAATAGTGGATGGGAACCTGGGAGGCAGTGACCATGAGATGGTCAAGTTCAGGATCCTGACACAAGGAAAAAAGGAAAGCAGTAGAACAGAGACCCTGGACTTCAGAAAAGCAGACTTTGACTCCTTCGGGGAACTGATGGGCAAGGTCCCCTGGGAGAATAACATGACGGGGAAAGGAGTCGAGGAAAGCTGGCTGTATTTTAAAGAAACCTTATTGAGGTTGCAGGAACAAACCATCCCGATGTGTAGGAAGAAAAGTAAATATGGCAGGCGACCAGCTTGGCTTAACAGTGAAATCCTTGCTCGTCTTAAACACAAGAAAACAGCTTACAAGAAGTGGAAGATTGGACAAATAACCAGGGAGGAGTATAAAAGTATTGCTCAGGCATGCAGGTGTGAAATTAGGAAGGCCAAATCACACTTGGAGTTGCAGCTAGCCGGAGATGTTAGGAGTAACAAGAAGGGTTTCTTTCTTTAGGTATGTTAGCAACAGGAAGAAAGTCAAGGAAAGTGTGGGCCCCTTGCTGAATGAGGGAGGGACCCTAGTGACAGAGGATGTGGAGGAAGCTAGTGTACTCAATGCTTTTTTTGCCTCTGTCTTCACAGACAAGGTCAGCTCCCAGACAGCTGCACTCTGCAGCACGGTATGGGGAGGAGGTGACCAGCTCTCTGTGGAGAAAGAAGTAGTTCGGGACTATTTAGAAAAGCTGGACGAGCACAAGTCCATGGGGCCGGATGCGCTGCATCCGAGGGTGCTAAAGGAGTTGGCTGATGAGATTGCAGAGCCATTGGCCATTATCTTTGAAAAATCATGGAGAGCGGGGGAGGTCCCGGACGACTGGAAAAAAGCTAATGTAGTGCCCATCTTTAAAAAAGGGAAGAAGGAAGATCCAGGGAACTACAGGCCAGTTAGTCTCACCTCAGTCCCTGGAAAAATCTTGGAACAGGTCCTCAAGGAATCAATCCTGAACCACTTAAAGGAGGGGAAAGTGATCAGGAACAGTCAGCATGGATTCACCAAGGGCAAGTCATGCCTGACTAGCCTAATTGCCTTCTATGATGAGATAACTGGCTCTGTGGATGAGGGGAAAGCAGTGGATGTGCTATTTTTGGACTTTAGCAAAGCTTTTGATACAGTCTCCCACAGTATTCTTGCCAGCAAGTTAAAGAAGTACGGGCTGGATGAATGGACGGTAAGGTGGATAGAAAACTGGCTAGATGGTCGGGCTCAACGGGTAGTGATCAATGGTTCCATGTCTAGTTGGCAGCCGGTATCAAGTGGAGTGCCCCAAGGGTCGGTGCTGGGGCCGGTTTTGTTCAATATCTTCATTAACGATCTGGAGGATGGTGTGGACTGCACCCTTAGCAAGTTTGCAGATGACACTAAACTGGGAGGAGTGGTTGATACGCTGGAGGGTAGGGATAGGATACAGAGGGACCTAGACAAATTAGAGGATTGGGCCAAAAGAAATATGACAAGGACAAGTGCAGAGTCCTGCACTTAGGACGGAAGAATCCCATGCACTGCTACAGACTAGGGACCGAATGGCTGGGCAGCAGTTCTGCAGAAAAGGACCTAGGGGTTATGGTGGACGAAAAGCTGAATATGAGTCAACAGTGTGCCCTTGTTGCCAAGAAGGCTAATGGCATTTTGGGTTGTATAAGTAGGGGCATTTCCAGCAGATCGAGGGATGTGATCATTCCCCTCTACTCAGCACTGGTGAGGCCTCATTTGGAGTACTGTGTCCAGTTTTGGGCACCACACTACAAGAAGGATGGGGATAAATTGGAGAGAGTCCAGCGGAGGGCAACAAAAATGATTAGGGGGCTGGAGCACATGACTTATGAGGAGAGGCTGAGGGAACTGGGATTGTTTAGTCTGCAGAAGAGAAGAATGAGGGGGGATTTGATAGCTGCTTTCAACTACCTGAAAGGGGGTTCCAAAGAGGATGGATCTAGACTGTTCTCAGTGGTAGAAGATGACAGAACAAGGAGTAATGGTCTCAAGTTGCAGAGGGGGAGGTTTAGGTTGGATATTAGGAAAAACTTTTTCACTAGTAGGGTGGTGAAGAACTGGAATGGGTTACCTAGGGAGGTAGTGGAATCTCCTTCCTTAGAGGTTTTTAAGGTCAGGCTTGACAAAGCCCTGGCTGGGATGATTTAGTTGGGTTTGGTCCTGCTTTGAGCAGGGGGTTGGACTAGATGACCTCCTGAGGTCCCTTCCAACCCTGAGATTCTATGATTCTATGATACACATTTCGCCGCCCCAAGCAGGGCGGCATGCTGCGGGAGGCGCTCTGCCGGTCGCCGGTCCCGCGGCTCCGGTGGACCTCCCGCAGGTGTGCCTGCGAAGGGTCCGCTGGAGCCACCTGCCGCCCTCCCGGCGACCGGTAGAGCGCCCCCTGCGGCATGCTGCCCCAAGCACGCGCTTAAGATGCTGGGGCCTGGAGCTGCCCCGTGTGAGGAGGGATAACTCAGTGGTTTGAGCATTGACCTGCTAAACCCAGCGTTGTGAGTTCAATTCTTGAGGGGGCCATCTGGGGCAAAAATCAGTACTTGGTCCTGCTAGTGAAGACAGGGGGCTGGACTCAATGACCTTTCAGGGTCCCTTCTAGTTCTGTGAGATAGGTATGTAATATGCCTCTTAACTGTCATATACATTTATCATAGGCACCTATGGACCTTACTTACAACATGCAGGGGATGACACCAGGAAGTTGTTTGGATAAACCCTGAGGTGAGAACATCCTGTACCATAACTGTGATTACATATGTTCATTTTTTAACTCATCCTTTGATTTCTGTGGGTCTCTTTCCCTCAAAGCACAGCTCTGCCATGAAAAGTCACTCTGCAAAAATGGCACCATGAGCTTCCTTGGCTATTGCCTGTAAGTGAGTCCAGATCATATGTGCTCAAGTCAAACTGTGGTTTGTCCAACCGCCAGCCCACACATTCAGCCTGGATGCACCTTTCACCCCAAATCCCCTACCTGAGATCCTTCTGCATGTGGAACAGCCAAAATTGTCATCCTCTCTAAAGGGAAGATGCTAACTCACTCCTACCCAAGGAGCTCTGATAGTCATTGTGAGGAAGGGTGCTTCTGTCTGCCTGGCTCTCAGAGGGAATGGCACCTCCTTTACTCTGCTCTTCAGTGCTATGAAGCCTGGTCCCACCAGCAAATGAGACTCCGGTTACTAAAGGACAAGGTAAGACAAGGACCAAGAACCCAGCCCCCCCAAATAATCCGCATGCTCCTGGAGATGCTCCTGGGCCCTGTTACCTTCACTGTTGGGCAGCGTCACCTTCCCTTTCTGTGCCCATGTCAGTTTTTTCACCTCACTAGAATGGACTGTGATGCACAGAATCTCATTCCCTTTGTACTTCAAAGACAGACATTGGGTGAGCATGTTCAGAGCAGCCTGTGGGTGGAACATGCCATGAGCAGAGGCTGATGAGGACCATGGAAAGGAAGGGGAATAATGGCTGCTGTATTAAGACAAGTGGTGGAGAGAGCGAGAACAAGGAAGAGCAAAAGCAGGCACTTCATGTGGGATGACAGGAGAGGAGACTGTGGCAATGTCTAGAGCTATCGCTGAAGCTGCCTCAAGCTTGGCAGCTTTTGAAATAAGGAAGATCTTTGAACCCACCGTTTAAGAGCAGGTCATTCCCTGGTCCTTGTTAGTGACTGTATAGCCAGAGGAGACTGCAGGTCAGGACTGCATAACCAGAGACATGGCCAGTGCCCCTTTGCCTCTATTAATCCTCACCTCTGAGACCCTCACCCTCTCTGACTTGAGGATCATAGAATCATAGAATCTCAGGGTTGGAAGGGTCCTCAGGAGGTATCTAGTCCAAACCCCTGCTCAAAGCAGGACCAATCCCCAACTAAATCATCCCAGCCAGGGCTTTTTCAAGCCAGGCCTTGACTTATGATCTTGACTTAAGAACTTATGTAGGGAACCAGAAAATTGTCTCAGTCCCAAGAGCTTTACAGTCAGATGCACACTCAGGCCACGCCACGCTCAGCCAGATGAAAAGTGACTAGAGCAGTGAGTGATCAGTAAAGCCCCTTGTGACATAGGGCCAGAAAGGGTTACACACCGAGAAGGCTAATTGACCGGATTCAACCTTCAGAGACATATTAGTAGAGAATGGTTGTGGTTTTGATATTTTTATATTAGGGGTGTTGATTAATCACAGTTAACTCATGTGATTAACTCAAAAAAATTAATCGTGATTGATCGCACTGTTAAACAATAGAATGCCAATTGAAATTTATTAAATATTTTGGATGTTTTTCTATATTTTCAAATATATTGATTTATATTACACCACAGAATACAAAGTGTACAGTGCTCACTTTATATTATCATTTTTTATGACAAATGTTTGCACTGTAAAAATGATAAACAAAATAAATAGTATTTTTCAATTCACCACATACAAGCTTACATCTCTAGTCACTGGCTCAGACTCCAATACCTCGGTAGGTCCAAGAGCAGAATGCGGCGGGGGGGGGGCAGGCTCCTCCCTTGGCCATAGTGGGAGTGGAAGAGGGAGAGGTCCTCGCTAGTCCCAGGCTGCCTGGTGGGAGGAGAGGAGAGGGGAGGGGAGCTGGGACTCTCTACCTGTCGCACAGGAGATGCCCACACCTCTCCCCCCGAGTGAGGCACTCAGCAGTGGGTCAGCATGGGGATGCTGCAGACAGGCAGGAGAGCACAGGGGCTGAAGCCGCTGGAAGCCCGAGACAGAGCCGGAGCAATGTCAGGACTCAGGTAGCAGAACAGCTGGACAATAGAGCACCTCAGAGTGAGCAGGAGCTGGGCACAGGTAGGGGGAGGCAAGGCTGGGACAGGCTGTGCAGGGAGTCACCCCCTGCTCCCTTACTGCCCCATCTTCCTCCCAGCTCCTCCCCACTCCTCACCCCACTTGCCCCAATATATCCGTCCCCCGCTCTCCAGGCGCAGCTGCTCAGCTGGGGAAGGACAGAGCCATGTTCCCAGGCTCAACGGGGCGATGGCATGATCAAGCCCATCTGAGCTGGAAATAGCATCCCCCCAGCTGAGTGCCAGCCATGAGCCCCGTCCCAGGGCAATCCCAGGAGAGCCTGGCCAACCCCCACTCCCATTGCCATGAGCGCAGCAGTGTCCTCCTGTGCTGGGCACAGACAGGCCATTCACACCTCTGAGCCAGGCCCCAGGTCCCTTCTGTTGCCTGGACACCAGACCACGCGGCCCTGACCCAGCCGCAAGTGCGCCTGTTAGATAGAGCGGGGGAGGAGGGGCTGCCACTCCCCTGGGTTTCATACAGGAGGTGGGCTCCCAGGCGGAGCTCTTAACTGCACAGTATTAGGGTATGTCTAAACTACGGGATTAGTCCGATTTTACAGAAACCGGTTTTTTAAAACAGATTGTATAAAGTTGAGTGCACGCGGCCACACTAAGCACATTAATTCGGTGGTGTGCGTCCATGTACCGAGGCTAGCGTCGATTTCCAGAGTGTTGCACTGTGGGTAGCTATCCCATTGCTATCTCATAGTTCCCGCAGTCTCCCCCACCCATTGGAATTCTGGGTTGAAATCCCAATGCATGATGGGGCAAAAACAGTGTCGCGGGTGATTCTGGGTAAATGTCGTCAGTCAATCCTTCCTCCGTGAAAGCAACGGCAGACAATCATTTCGCGCCCTTTTTCACCTGGATTGCCCTGGCAGATGTCATAGCATGGCAACCATGGAGCCTGTTTTGCCTTTTGTCACTGTCACCGTATGTGTACTGGATGCTGCTGACAGAGGTGGTACTGCAGTGCTACACAGCAGCATTCATTTGCCTTTGCAAGGTAACAGAGATGATTACCATTCCTATTGCACCATCTGCCATTGTAAATTGGCAATGAGATGATGGTTATCAGTCATTTTGCACCGTTTGCATTTGGAAATTGGCGATGATGGTTATCAGTCCTTTTGTACCATCTGCTGCTGTCATGGTGCTCTTGGCTGGCCTTACTGAGGTTGGCCGGGGGCACATGGACAAAAATGGGAATGACCTCCTGGGTCATTCCCTTCTTTATGTTTTGTCTAAAAATAGAGTCAGTCCTGCCTAGAATATGGGGCAAGTGTACTAGAGAACCAGAGAGCACAGCCGCTCCATGTCAGAGCCCCAGAGATCCTGCAGAAATGATGAGCTGCATGCCATTCTAGGGGGTGCCCCTGCAACAACCCCACCCGTTGCTTCCCTCCTCCCCCAACCCTCCTGGGCTACTGTGGCAGTGTCCCCCCACTTGTGTGATGAAGTAATAAAGAATGCAGGAATAAGAAACACTGACTTTTAGTGAGATAAAATGAGGGGGAGGCAGCCTCCCGCTGCTATGATAGTCCAGGCAGTACAGAATCTTTTCTTTAGACATGAAAGGAGGGCGTGGGGGCTGATGGAGCTCAGCCTCCAGTTGCTATGATGAGAATGGTTACCAATCCTTTTGTACCATCTGCCGGGAATGACCGGGAGTCATTCCTATTTTTACTCAGGCGCCCCCGGCTGACCTCACCAAGGCCAGTCAGGAGCACTCATGGGCTGATGATGACAATGAATAGCAGCCATATTGTGCCATCCGCCACCAGGAAGGGGATGCTGGTGTTCAGCGCTGCAGCACCCCGTCTACCAGCAGCATGCAGTAGACATAGGGTGACATTGCAAAAAGGCGAGAAACTATTTTTTCCCCTTTTCTTTGGGAGCGGGGGGGGGGGGGGGGAAGGGTGTAAATTGACAATATACACTCTGAAACACCCAGGAAAATGTTTTTGACCCTTCAGCCATTGGGAGCTCAGCCAAGAATGCAAATGCTTTTCGGAGACTGCGGGGACTGTGGGATAGCTGGAGTCCTCTGTACCCCGTCCCTCCCTCCATGAGCATCCATTTGATTCTTTGGCTTTCCGTTACGCTTCTCATGCAGCACTGTGCTGAGTCCCTGCTGTGGCCTCTGTCTATCATAGCCTGGAGATTTTTTTCAAATGCTTTGTCATTTCGTCTTCTGTAACGGAACTCTGATAGAACAGATTTGTCTCCCCATACAGCGATCAGATCCAGTATCTCCCGTACGGTCCATGCTGGAGCTCTCTTTGGATTTGGGACTGCATCGCCACCCGTGCTGATCAGAGCTCCACGCTGGGCAAACAGGAAATGAAATTCAAAAGTTCGCGGGGCTTTTCCTGTCTACCTGGCCAGTGCATCCGAGTTCAGATTGCTTTCCAGAACAGTCACAATGGTGCACTGTGAGATACTGCCTGGAGGCCAATACCATCGATTTGTGGCCACACTAACCCTAAACTGACATGACAATACCGATTTTAGCGCTATTCCTCTCGTCAGGGAGCAGTACAGAAATCGGTTTAAAGAACCCTTTATATCAATATAAAGGGCCTCATTGTGTGGACGGGTGCAGGGTTAAATCGATTTAACGCTGCTAAATTCGGTTTAAACGCGTAGTGTAGACCAGTCCTTAGTGTGGAATGTGAGTTGTGCAGAGAGGAGCTTCTCCCAGCTTGTGTCCCTGGAGCAGGGAGTCACAGAGGCAGGGTGATTAAGATCAGAAAATGCTGATAAATTAATGAAGGATCTGGAAGTCATTAGATGAACCTGTAAAACAGGAATCCCTCTGTGGGTGGAGGTGGTGGTGATGGTGGTGGGAGGTGGTGTTGAAGAGAGAACGCAGGGGACTCAGAAGAAATACCCCCAAGCCCTCTGAGCCAGGGTTACATTCAGAAAAGAGGAAGATGTGAGGGCCATAAGTGAAAAGAAGGGGCCAAAACCCAGGGAAGGGATGTTAGTGGTACAGAGAAGTTCCCACTCTACCTGTGGTACTAATGTGGCCCCATCACCATAGTATCTGAGTAAGGTAAGGAGGGATTTTATGCTACCAGTAGCTGTATATTTATGACAGGGCACAATGTAGCTAAGCCCCCGTGGGTTCCTGTGAGGGCAAGACACCATGGTGGGTGCTCCAGTGCTTGGCCTAGGCCCAATTCCCAGCCTGTGGGGCACCAGCCTCCTCCAGGGGAGATGCTTCCCTGCTCCCCTCCCCGCAGCTGCTCTGCTGCCTCCTCTGTGGGCGGAGGCTGAGCCCATCTGGGCAGGACCCAGCTGCCATTTGAATCTGTCTCCAGGGTTATGGCAGCCAGGTTACCATCATGCAACATGCCAGCAGAAACTAGGGGCCTGCAGCAGGCACGGCCTGCGTTCAGTACCTTCCGTTCCAGCCCTTTGCCTTGACCGGCTCCAGCCCCTTCTCTGGGCCTCTCGCTTTCTCCTTTACATGGAGGCTCAGCTTCCTTGCCCACCCATGTGGCCCCTCTGCCTGACAGACACAGATTGCTGTGACCCAATGCCAATGTGCCTCTTCCGGGGAACTTTAGCAGCTCCTTATAACTATTCTAAGTTAAGAAAGCCTGAGTTAAACTGGAGTTAAGGTTGAGAGTATGTATCATTAATGTAAGGGTCGAAAATAGTGCAGGGGTGCTGAGGTTATCCAAAACCAAGAATTACAAACAAAGGAAACTGAGCGTTAAGGTGTTTCACAGAAGAAATCCGCACATGGTAAAGTAAGAATTTGGTGCACAATTAAGGCACCAAACAACTTTAACTCTGCCCTGTCCTGACACCATACAATAATCATATGATAATGATTAAGGCATTTTAGAAGATCAGGTGAAGTTGATTTTTAAAGACTCATTAGGGGGTTTTCATCCTTTTTCATCTCCTTGGTGCAAGGCAGGGCCAAGCTAGGGAGTGAGGCACAGGGGGAGAAACCAATGTATAGCTGGAGGTGGGAAGTCAGAGAACCCTTGTAATCATGCAGGGCAGGAGTAGCAGCAAAACTCTGGATGCTTGTGCCATCCTCCAGGTGGACCGAGCCACACATGGGCACATAGCTGAGTCAACTGCCATAACTGTCAACCCCAAAGGTTCACATATCATGAATCAGGTCCCCCAAAATCATGAGATTGGCTAGAAAATCATGGGATATTTTACTACCATATTTCAGGCTTTGTTTATTTGTGTTTGGTTTCGGAGCCTTTAACGGTGATGTTTTCAAGCTTTTCTCTGCAACATGGAGACTAGAAGCTCTTCAAAAAGCAAGCTGAGATTCTCACATCATTACAGCATTTCAGGAGGTGTGGCTTTAAGAAAGACACCAAATATTGGGAAATGTGCACTATAATTGCAGGAATTGGCAGTACTGCACTTTCTCCTCTCTAGAGATGCTCTCACAGTCCTGGCCAGGGTACTGTTTGGTGTCTTGGTGAAGGAGCTTATTCCTGTTGTAGGAGAGCAGCTACTGATCCTCCCCCTGCGCCGAGCAGTATTAATCCTAGCTGGCCTGCTATGCTTTTGCTGCACAGAGCCTGATCTGAGCTCGAAGTCCTGTTGCAGTGTTATAGTTTGCTCTGAAATGGAGCCCTGGTTCGGCAGCGCTTCCCCAGTGACTGTGAGCTGTGTGGTGCACCTGGAGCTCTGTGCCCTGTGCTCACCTGTCCAAGGTGAAAGCCTGAGACTCCTCTCCCTCAGGTTCCCCTGACGTTGCCTTGCCAAAGGAAGCAGAGTTCCATGTGCTGGGTGAGACCTGCGCCCCCAGATGTGAGCCCGGCACTGCAGCTCTTCAGCTGCTGGGGGCAGTAGAGTCAGCCTCTTGGGCTCTCTGGGCGTTAGGTTCATGTCCAGGCCAAGGAGTTGGTAGAGAGGAGCAGGCAGTGTGAAGGAAGCCCCTGGAGTTGATGGGGCTGGTTCAGGCACTCAGAACCTGCGGCCCTGCACTGCTCTGTGTGGGGTGGTAAGTGAGCCTGGTTCGGGGCCTTTGCCCCTGAGCTGAATGCTGGTACATGGTGCCTAGTGTCCCATCCCCCTGTCGAGAGCCGTTGGTGACTTGAGGGGAGGGCTGTGCTGTATAATAGTCTCTGGGAACTCTGCTCTTTCTTCCCTAGCTCTGACTTCCTGCACACAGAATACCTGGATGAGCCTGTTGGAGCTTTAAGTGGCTGGGAGACCACATCAGCAACCTGATTTGCTTGGGAGCCACCCAGAGAAGAGTGGGAGAGCAGAGAGGACACGTTGCTGTGCTAGTGTCAGGGTAAGTGTTTGTGGATGTGAGTTTGAGATGGCTGCCAGTTGTGCTGGCTCTTGCTGGTGAGTGTAGTAGGAGGAGAGCCTGAGTCATAATCCTTTGTATCAGAGGCCTGGTGTGACGTTGCACTCTATAATGTTTTATGGAAATATGCTTATGAGTGTGAATCTGATTGGAATATGCTTTATACAAAAGGTCTCTTGTGAGGTATCATTACCAGGGCTGCCCAGAGGATTCAGAGGGCCTGGGGCAAAGCAATTTCAGGGGCCCCTTCCATAAAATAGTTGCAATATTATAGAATACTATAGTCTCGTGGGGGCCCCTGCAGGGCCCGGGGCCTGGGGCAAATTTCCCCACTTGCCCCTCCCCCCACCACAGGCAGCCCTGATCATTACAAAGCTTATAATCTACTGAGTTTGGTCATCCTATGTGTATGAATGTATCATCCTTGTATCTGAAGCTAGAAATATGAAGTATGACCCTGAGGTCCTATTGTAATTATGCAAAGTGTTGGCCATTTATGGTGGTTTAGAATCTCGATAGTGCCCATTGACTAGGACAAATGGTTGTAAATGGTTTATTTAGCTGCAAGCTTTCTTCTATACGTGTCTGCCAGCCCAAGGGTAATGAAGAAAGAAGTCTTACCGTGACATATGACAATGTCACATGATACTGGACTCCATCTCAAGCCTGGTGCTTTTCTATTTAGAAGGAGGGGTGGGGACCCAGAGAGACACAGGATTTCTGCCTTGTGCCAAAGCTATAAAAGGGGGTGGAGCAGGACAAAGGGGGGGCCCAGTCATGAAAAAGCCCCTGCTTTTCACCTAAGATGCCTGGTGGAACTAACAAGGACTTTACCAGGGGAAAGAATTGGGCCCAGACTAGGAAGGAGTCTAGTCTGTGAAAGAAGCTTAATGGAACATCTCTGAGGGTGAGATTTACCTGTATTCAGTTTCTTAATGTATTAGGCTTAGACTTGCGTGTTTTATTATATTTTGCTTGGTAACTTACTTTGTTTGGTCTGTTATTAGTTGGAACCACTTAAATCCTACTTTTTATACCATTGTTTATTGATAAACCCAGAGTAAGTGATTAATACCTGGGGGGAGCAAACAGCTGTTCATATCTCTCTATCACTGTTATAGAGGGTGGACAATTTATAAGTTTACCCTGTATAAGCTCTAGGAGTTGAGCAT
This sequence comes from Mauremys reevesii, assembly GCF_016161935.1. Lineage (NCBI taxonomy): Eukaryota > Metazoa > Chordata > Testudines > Geoemydidae > Mauremys > Mauremys reevesii. The sequence continues at coordinate 2,927,361 of NC_052638.1, forward strand.
CCTCAGCAATAGCTTTGAGCTATTATTCAAATCTCAGGCTTTATGATAAAAGTGTTCCATGTAAGCTTTTGTAATCAAGATGCCAAAGAGCTAATGAAAGCACAGCCTGAGACTGGCTGCTACCAGCCACCCAACGAGATTGCTGCTGCATTTTTGAAAAGGGCAAAGTAACAAGAGGCAGGTGGAGAATGGGAACCAAAAAATCCTGTTCCATTTAGTGTCCACCTGAGAATCAGTCCAGGTCTACCCTGAGCCCAATGCACACTGGGACAGGACTTTTGGGGCATTGTTAGCGCTGAGTAGGTTGGCCTGAGGATGTGGTCTGTATCTTGCTGCTGAGTTTCAGTCTATTAGATGCTGTTTGTTAGGTTTTGCTCAACAGGAGCACTTATCTCCACTTGAACTCAGAGTGGAATGGGGATCAGCAGGATCATAGAATCATAGAATATCAGAGTTGGAAGGGAGGTCATGTAGTCCAACCCCCTGCTCAAAGCAGGACCAATCCCCAACTAAATCATCCCAGCCAGGGCTTTGTCAAGCCTGACCTTAAAAACCTCTAAGGAAGGAGATTCCACCACCTCCCTAGGTAACCCATTCCAGTGCTTCACCACTCTCTGAGTGAAAAAGTTTTTCCTAATATCCAACCTAAAGCTCCCCCACTGCAACTTGAGACCATTACTCCTTGTTCTGTCATCTGCTACCACTGAGAACTGTCTAGATCCATCCTCTTTGGAACCCCCTTTCAGGTATTTGAAAGCAGCTATCAAATCCCCCCTCATTCTTCTCTTCTGCAGACTAAATAAGCCCAGTTCCCTCAGCCTCTCCTCATAAGTCATGTGCTCCAGCCCCCTAAACATTTTTGTTGCCCTCCACTGGACTCTTTCCAATTTTTCCACATCCTTCTTGTGGTGTGGAGCCCAAAACTGAACACAATACTCCAGATGAGGCCTCACCAATGTCGAATAGGGGGGAATGACCACGTCCCTTGATCTTCTGGCAATGCCCCTACTTATACCGCCCCAAATGCTCTTAGCCTTCCTGGCAACAAGGAAACATTACGAAACATTGCTTTGCAAACAGGGGCTGCTAACAGGGAGTTTCGCAAGGGAGTTCTCCAGGTGAAGGAGGAGCAAATACAGCACCCTTGGGGTAAGTGACTGTCTGTAGTGTGTGTTTGTTTGTGTTTGGGGGTTACTTGCTGTGTGCTGAGCTTTTGTTTGTCAGTCTGTTTGGTTGTTTGAAGGACCGTGTGCTGTGGGCTGGCAGTTTGAAGCTGTGAGCTTCAAAGGAAGGTCTGAAAGCTAGAAGCCTCTGGTAATTGGCTGAGCCTTCATGAGTGGGCGGGGCATTCACAGAGGCCTGGGCTTTATAAAGTAGTGCACAAGCGACCAGGGAGCTTTGTGACCAGGGGCTGCTAACAGGGAGTTTCGAAAAGGAGTTTGGAAGGGGAGAGGGAAGGGAGCGGGGATCCCTTGATGGTCCTATCTGTTTCCCTTTATTCCCCTTAAAACCTGTAAACCAAACGACATTAAAAACTTTGTGCTTTAAACAACCCTTTCATTAACTAGGAGACAATGCAGGCAGAAGCCCAGCTGCAGAGTGGGGGCTATCCAGTTTATTGCGCTGAGTGCAGCATGTATGATTACCTGCCCTGTGGGCGGGTGGTGTACGTGTGCAGTCGGTGCAAGGAGCTCCTGGCCCTCAGAGACAATGTACAGGCTTTGGAGGCCAGGGTGGCAGAACTGGAGGAGCTAAGGGAGGCAGAGAGGTATGTTGATGAGGCTTTCCGGGACACTGTAGAATTGTCCCACCTCCGGTCAGACAGCCCGTGCGCTGTTGAGGAGGATGAAGGGCCCAGGGAAGCAGAGCAGTCAACGGGAGCAGAGGGAAACCTTCCCATAGTTGGGACCCTCCTTCCAGATGGTGCTGGGGTTGTCTCTTGCACTGAGGTTACCTCTCTGGAGAAGGGAACTCCAGTTACTAGGAAAAGGCAGGTGTTAGTAATGGGTGATTCGATTATTAGAAACATAGATAGGTGGGTTTGTAATGATCGGGAGAACTGTATGGTGACTTGCCTGCCTGGTGCGAAGGTTGTGGATCTCTCGAGGTATCTAGACAGACTTCTGTGTAGTGTTGGGGAGGAGGCGGTGGTCGTGGTACATGTAGGTACCAATGACATAGGGAAGGGTAGGAGAGATGTTCTGGAGGCCAAATTTAGGCTGCTAGGGAAGAGACTGAAATCCAGGACCTCTATGGTGGCATTCTTAGAAATGCTCCCAGTTCCACGCGCAGGGCCAGGTAGGCAGGCAGAGCTTCAGAGTCTCAATGCGTGGATGAGACGATGGTGTAGAGAGGAGGGGTTTACGTTCATTAGGAACTGGGGAAACTTTTGGGATGGGGGGAGCCTATACAGGAGAGATGGGCTCCACCTAAACCAAAGTGGAACCAGACTGCTGGCACTAAACATTAAAAAGGTTGTAGAGCAGTTTTTAAACTAAGAGATGGGGGAAAGACGATTGCTGCAGAGGAGCATGTGGATCGGACAGAGACTTCTCTTAGGGGAGAGTCTAATGATAGAGAATCTCCAGGTTACAATCAGGAGCAGAGGATGGAAGAGGATAATGTAAGGGCCAGATCAGATGATAAACATTCACATAAAAAACAATCTGACACATCAGAAAAGAACAGACAAATAAACAGGGACAAGTTTTTAAAGTGCTTGTACACAAATGCTAGAAGTCTAAATAATAAGATGGGTGAACTAGAGTGCCTTGTGATAAAGGAGGATATTGATATAATAGGCATCACAGAAACCTGGTGGACTGAGAGCAATCAATGGGACTGTCATAAATAAACAGATCCGGGTTAAGGTCTCTTTTACCTGGAAAGGCTTAACAAGCTCAGTAACCTGAGAAACACCTGACCAGAGGACCAATCAAGGGACAGGATAATTTCAAATCTCTGTGGAGGGAAGCCTTTGTCTGTGTTCCTTGTTTGCTCTGTGTGCTCTCTTTGGATCTAAGAGAGGCCAGACATGTCTCCAAGTTCTCCTGGAGTATTTCCTACTATCCAGTATAGTGAGTATTAGAAAGGCGAATTAGTCTTATAATTTGATTTCTACATTTGCAATTGTGTGTTTGCTGAAGGAAATTCTTTATTTCTGTTGCTGTTACTGATTATGCTGAGGAGGAGGGAGGGAGAAGTCTCTCCAGTTTTTATAAGTTAGACCCTGTATTTTTGCATCCTGGTAATACAGAGAGAGTGTACTTTTTTTTCTTTCTTTAATACAATTTTTTCTTTTTATAACTTGATTGATTCTTCTCTTGTTTGCATTTTCAAGGGAAGGGGAGTGGGAGGTGAGTCCCTCTTTGTGCTGAGCCAAGGATTTGACTCGGTGTGTATCTCTCCGGAGCAGGCTGGAGAGAGGGAAGGGGGGGAGGGGAACTGGCTGTTTCTCTCTCTCTGGTGAGATTCAAGGGGTTTGAATCTGTGTTCCCAGGGGAAGTTTTTGGGGGGACAGGCAGTGTGTCAGACACTTAGAAAACTGACTGGTGGCAGCGAGAACCAGATCTAAACTAGGATTTTAGTTTAGAGGAGTCCATGCAGGTCCCCATCTTGGAACCCAACAGCTCCAAGTGGGGGAGAAGACCTATGACATGGTGGACACAATCATTCCGGGGTACAAAATATATCGGAAGGACAGAACAGGTCGTGCGGGGGGGGGGGGGGGAGTGGCACTATATGTGAAAGAAAATGTAGAATCAAATGAAGTAAAAATCTTAAGTGAATCCACATGTTCCATAGAATCTCTATGGATAGAAATTTCATGCTCTAATAAAAATATAACATTAGGGATCTATTATTGACCACCTGACCAGGACAGTGATAGTGATGATGAAATACTAAGGGAAATTAGAGAGGTTAACAAAATTAAGAACTCAATAATAGTGGGGGATTTCAATTATCCCCATATTGACTGGGAACATTTCACTTCAGGATGAAATGCAGAGATAAAATTTCTCAATACTTTAAATGACTGCTTCATGGAGCAGCTGGTACGGGAACCCACAAGGGGAGAGGCAACTCTAGATTTAATCCTGAGTGGAGCGCAGGAGCTGGTCCAAGAGGTAATAACAGGACGGCTTGGAAATAGTGACCATAATACAATAGCATTCAACATCCCTGTGGTGGGACGAACATCTCAAGAGCCCAACACTGTGGCATTTGATTTCAAAAGGCGGAACTATGCACAAATGAGGGGGTTAGTTAAACAGAAGTTAAAAAGTACAGTGACTAAAGTGAAATCCCTGCAAGCTGCATGGGCGCTTTTTAAAGACACCATAATAAAGGCCCAACTTAAATGTATTCCCCAAATTAAGAAACACAGTAAAAGAACTAAAAAAGAACCACTATGGCTTAACAACCATGTAAAAGAAGCAGTGAGAGATAAAAAGACTTCCTTTAAAAAGTGGAAGTGAAATCCTATTGAGGCAAATAGAGAGGAGAATAAACACTGCCAAATTAAGTGCAAGAATGTAATAAGAAAAACCAAAGAGGAGTTTGAAGAACGGCTAGCCAAAAACTCCAAAGGTAATAACAAAATGTTTTTTAAGTACATCAGAAGCAGGAAGCCAGCTAAACAACCAGTGGGGCCCCTTGACGATCGAGATGCAAAAGGAGCGCTTAAAGATGATAAAGACACTGCGGAGAATCTAAATGGATTCTTTGCTTCAGTCTTCACGGCGGAGGATGTTAGGGAGATTCCCAAACCTGAGCCGGCTTTTGTAGGTGACAAATCTGAGGAACTGTCACATATTGAAGTGTAACTAGAGGAGGTTTTGGAATTAATTGATAAACTCAACTTTAACAAGTCACCGGGACCAGATGGCATTCACCCAAGAGTTCTGAAAGAACTCTAATGTGAAGTTGCGGAACTATTAACTAAGGTTTGTAACCTGTCCTTTAAATTGGCTTCGGTACCCAATAACTGGAAGTTAGCTAATGTAACACCAATATTTAAAAAGGGCTCTAGAGGTGATCCCGGCAATTACAGACTGGTAAGTCTAACGTCGGTACTGGGCAAATTAGTTGAAACAATAGTTAAGAATAAAATTGTTAGACACATAGAAAAACAAACTGTTGAGCAACAGTCAACATGGTTTCTGTAAAGGGAAATCGTGCAGAGGTGGTCAAAAAAGCAAACAGGATGTTAGGAATCATTAAAAAGGGGATAGAGAATAAGAAGGAGAATATCTTATTGCCCTTATATAAATCAATAGTACGCCCACATCTCGAATACTGCGTACAGATGTGGTCTCCTCATCTCAAAACAGATATACTGGCACTAGAAAAGGTTCAGGGAAGGGCAACTAAAATGATTAGGGGTTTGGAACAGGTCCCATATGAGGGGAGATTAAAGAGGCTAGGATTCTTCAGCTTGGAAAAGAGGAGACTAAGGGGGGATATGATAGAGGTATTTAAAATCATGAGTGATGCGGAGAAAGTGGATAAGGAAAAGTTATTTACTTATTCCCATAATACAAGAACTAGGGGTCACCAAATGAAATTAATGGGCAGCAGGTTTAAAATAAATAAAAGGAAGTTCTTCTTCACGCAGCGCACAGTCAACTTGTGGAACTCCTTGCCTGAGGAGGTTGTGAAGGCTAGGACTATAACAGCGTTTAAAAGAGAACTGGATAAATTCATGGTGGTGAAGTCCATAAATGGCTATTAGCCAGGCTGGGTAAGGAATGGTGTCCCTCGCCTCTGTTTGTCAGAGGATGGAGATGGATGGCAGGAGAGAGATCATTTGATCATTACCTGTTAGGTTCACTCCCTCTGGGGCATCTGGCATTGGCCACTGTTGGTAGACAGAATACTGGGCTGGATGGACCTTTGGTCTGACCCGGTATGGCCGTTCTTATGTTCTTATGTTCTTGTGACTCATATCCAGCTTCTCGTCCAGTGTAATCCCTAGGTTCTTTTCTGCAGAACTGCTGCCTAGCCATTCGGTCCCTAGCCTGTAGCAGTGCATGGGATTCTTCTGTCCTAAGTGCAGGACTCTGCACTTGACCTTGTTGAACCTCATTAGATTTCTTTTGGGCCAATCCTCTAATTTGTCTAGGTACCTCTGTATGCTATCCCTACCCTCTAGCGTATCTACGACTCCTCCCAGTTTAATGTCGACTCCTCCCAGTTTAATGTCAACTCCTCTCAGTTAAGGATGGCTGAAATGGGAATCCTCTCACCACATGCCCCAATGGCCATAGAAGAAACTTGACCATGAGCTTGCACACATTTCCTACTCAAGCCAGCAAACAAAAGTGATTGGCTAGAACTCCCAGATCCTTGCTAGAAGAGCAACCCATGCAGCTCTCCATGGTTTGCAGTGAATCATCCCAGCACTGATGCAGTGGGACTGGGATCTCTGGTTTCTCAGCAAAATACAGACTTGACAAACATTCTCTCTGCCTAATTGTTTGTGACATGTCCGTGGTTCATTGTGCAGAGCGGGGCCATCACACAGAAACATTCACATGGTCTGGCACGCATGTGTCATCCACAATGACGGGCCTGCAATTCATGTTTTCCACCTCTGGGCCCAAGGTTAGGAGTGGCCCTAGCTGTTTTGCCAGCCAGGGCAGAAAATGTTTCCAAAGTTTTTGGCCCCACCTACTCTCGAGAAACCAAGCGAGCACGTAAGCGCGTGCACACACACACACGCACACACGCACACACGCACACAAAGCCAGCCAGTTGGAGGGGAGCCAAAAAATAAAAAGGCAGTTTTGTGCCCCCTGGAAGTTAGTACCGAGGGCAACTGCCCTTCTTGCCCACCTCTAGAACCAGCTGTGCCCACTGAGGTACCTGAATGTTCAGTCTCTAGATGGCTCAGTAACAGCATAGCAGTGTTGAATGGATCTCCCACCTGCATCAGGGAGCAGCAGAGGAGAAAGGCTCCAGAAATGGGTTGTAATTCAGCTCAGGTTGTTTATTGGGGTGTCAGGTACAGGTAACATTGCAGGCACCTCTATGATCTAATCACACCTGGCAAGCTCATGTCTCACCAGGGATAGATTTTTCCATCCCAGCCCACGAAGGAACCATTCTCCTTCTCAGAGAACGTGGAAAGCATCTTCAGGATTGCTTGAGTGGTTTCCTCCACGGTCTGTGGGGCCTGTAGGGTTAAAGTGATGCTGTTAGGTAGGGCAAAACTGCATCTTTCAGGCCATTGTTACTGTGACACCCTGGCACCCCAATATTCACCACTGTCATGTAATCAGGATATGTTTTATACTAAGTATGCTTTGTGATTCTTATTGTTCTAAGTCTTGATCTGCTAGATGTTAATATCTCGTTGGAGTGTATGTGCTATCGTCGTATGTGAAGTTACAAAGTTTGGCTGTGTACATGTTGCTGAAACATGTTGTGAGGTTGAAAACACCCACAAGCAACGTTTCAGCTGCAATAGTAAAAAGGCCAAACAATGTTAATGGCTTACTGAGGAAATGCACACAAGCACAAGGATTACCCCAGGAACTGTGAACAAAAGAAACCTCTCAGAGATAGCACGACACAATGGGAACTGTTTGACCCAGATCACAGCAAAAGAGCTTTCCAGCAAGTGGGAAGCAGATATAAAAGGGGGAAGTGAGATCATGATGGTACCTCACTCTCCTGACAAGACACCTGGGAACACCTGAGGAACAAAGACTGAACAGGGAGGAAATGATGGTTCCCAGGCTTGAGGGATTTCTAGCCTGCGTATGAAAACTTGGGAAACCCAAGCTGCAAAGCCAAGGCAGCTTGTGCCTTAGGAATCTGCCAACCTGTTTATCATGCAGGGTGAGAATTTGCTAATTCATATCCTACCTTTCTAGTACTGTATATTAAGCTCAGTTTTGTTTATTTACTAGGTAATCTGCTTTGAGCTGTTTGCTATCACTTATAATCACTTTAAATCTATTGTTTTGTAGTTAATAAACTTGTTTTCTGTTTAATCCAAACCAGTGTGCATTTGACTAAGGTGTCTGGGGAAAATCTCAGCTTGCTTTCCACCAGTGTGCATGGTCCTCTTCACATTGAGAGAGAGGCGGACCGGCTGTTAAACCCATATAGTGGCCAGATTTGACCAGGGCAGGATGTACTGCTCCGGGGCCTAGGCTGGGAAGCTGGTGGTTAGAGACCCTGCCTGTGACTGCAGCTGGGTGTGTCCCTACCTGTGTGAATGCTGGTGAAAGTGCAGGCTGGAGGGCTTTGCAACTTGTCACAGCAGCACAGTGTGAGAGGGAGCCCAGGCTGGTGGGTCAGAGGCTCAGTGGTACCCCAATTCCAGGTAGCACCCCGGGGGGAACTCATTACAGTTACTATGTTCCTAGCAGTGGGTGTATTCAGGACCAAGTCTCCTCCCTCAACATATCATCCTCTTAGCTTCAGTAGGGTCTTCAGGCTAAGTTGTCTTTGCAGATATTTGTATAACGCCTACCACAATGGGACTGTGGGCTCTGTGCTACCAAAATACACGAATAAATAATAATGTACTAAAATGAGAGTTGATGTTCCTCACACTTGTGCATTTATAGTCTTATCAAACCCCCATAGCTGTCAATGGGAGTCTTTCCATTGGCTTCAGTGGGGTTTGGATCAGTCGCATAGAATCATCCCAAAGCATTAAAGGCCTTTGCAGTAAAGCAGTATGACTAATTTTGTATACGCTATTTATGGATCACTTCTGGCGTGGCACATGGCAATGCTTAACTGCGTCCAGTAAGAAGACTCGGTCACACCTGGGCAAAGAGTGGTACAATGTTAGCGTTCTGATGTGGTAGTTATCAATGCCCACTTTGCACTGGTACAAATGTGCAAGGTGCAGGGCAGTGGCAAATCAGGCCGACTGTATCCAGATTAAATGGCAGGGGGAGTTTAGCTCAGCTGAATGTACTTCCCCCGCACATTGGACTTTAGCCAGGACATTGCAGCTCTAGAAATCAGTGGGAGTTAGGTGCCCAAATACCTCTGAGGATCTGGGCTCTTGTGGCCAACCCCCTGGCTCTTGCACACTGTGCTGTGTTGTCTAGAGGAGAGAGGAGGAGACTGGGCTTTGCAGGGGAACACAGCGGTCAGGAGCTGGGGGAAACAGGCCAGTATGCTTTGTCTGCTTTGTGCTGCTCCCAAGTGGGTAAAGCAGGCAGAGTGTACTGGTGAATCTGGCCATCAGAGGTAAAATTACGAGAAGATTTCAGGTGGCTACATATCTTCTAATCATAGAAATCTCATCACAGGGTGACTTTCTCTGGGTCTCTGTTTATATATGAAAATTCTAGTAATTTAACAAACCAAACAGAATTCCCAAACAAAAGCCACGTTAAACTGGAGATACGGTTATGGTTATAGTAACTTTAAGTTTAACCATAATTTTTATTTCCTGGGTTCGTAATGTTTGTTTTGGGGATAATTACAACATCCCTGGAATGGTTTACCCTTATAGTATTGATACGTATTCCAATTTTCCCTCCAGTTTAACGTAGTTGCGATCTGGGTGTACAAATGAATCTGTGGCAGAACCAAGACCGTAAGGCCTCCCTGATGTACTGTGGATGGAAGTGGCCAGTCACCCTAACCAAGGGATTATAAACGTGTTATGACCCCTACCTTTTCTGTTCCCATTCTGGTTTTCACCTGGCCAGGGTGGATAGAAGTGCAGAGAATCCCATAGTCTTTGTACTCCAAGGACTGGCACCTGGTGACCATGTTCAGAGCAGCCTGTGGGTGGGACACTCCATGAGCAGAGATAAGAGCACAGGACAGAGGGGCATCTTCCCTACAGGACATGACCCCTGATCCCACAGTACTGATATGCAAGGGTGGATGGGGAGTCATCTGGGCTGACAGGAGAGGAGATAAATAGCACTGGGCGGAATGTACGGAGCTTCACACATAAGCAGTACTGCTGAACTAAAGGGCAGCTCCCACTTCACTCAATGGACAAACCCAGCTCAGCTGCTTGGGGTGACAGATAAGGTTACAACCCTGACTGAAGCTATTCCGGGAGATTTTTTTCCCCAACATTACATGATGTCATTTTCTTAAAATATCCCATTCAAATCTCCTGGATTGCTTTCAATAGTCACTGGAAGATTGATGCTGATTCCAGGAGACTCCAGGCCCATCCTGGAGGGCTGGCAACTCTAGCAACAGATCAAAAGCAAACTGCCCACCTCACAATAAATCTTCAATCTTTCCTGCCTCTGAGTAAAGGGTACAAGGCTGTGAGATACCAAATCCCAGAAATCTCTGGTTTTATCCTTTTATAGCCTGGAATGCTCAGCCAAGCTGAAACCAGGAGACCCAATCCTGATAAAACGAAAGGAGGAAAATCCTTGGCTAAGCCCAGCTGTTGGCATTGGCTGTATCTGCACCTTGAGATCCTACACAGCTGAGACTCATCGAGGGGTTCAGTACACAAGGAACAGATGGCACCAGCAGCTGGTTCCAAACCCAGCTGAATTTCTGCTACCCTTGTAGCAATAACATTCCCGGCAGTCTGAGAGAGGATCCCGCTGAACACAATCTTCCTCACTGCCCAGTGGCGACCAAAGCTGGATGAGCTTGGAAGCTGGTAATACGTCCAGATCTCTGGTTTGTTGTTAAAGAGTAATACTGGCTAAAGGTTGACTATAAAGGGGGAGATGCAGGGACACATGCACTGTTGCCTTAAATCTGTAGCAAGAAGCCAGGTAGGAGGGGGCTAAGGGGACAGGAGATCTGCATGGAAGCTGGTGGGGGAGTCCGAGGTGTTTAGAAGGAACAGCAGAGGAGGCACCTGTGTTGATACAAGGTAGGAGCTAGTTATGCTGGAAGGGAGTGAGAGGGGTCCTGTATGGTACCTTGCTGCAGCGGTAGCTGGGTATTTTCCATAATTCCCACTGTGGAACTACTTCTATGGAAGCAGCTATGCTGGACATGTTGAGAATGGCGGCCTTGCTGCAGCTCAGCCCTGTCTGGGTGCTCTGCTGGGCAGCCTTCTTCAGCAATGGCAGGAACTCCTGAGGGAGATACCGATGACTGTGTTACGACAGGGGTGACACTGCTGTACCAGGGAAGGAGCCCATCAGTGATGTTAAGGGTCAGGGAGAGGGAGGCTCTGAAGGTGGAGTCTGATTCAGGCAGGTTGGTGCATCCCATAGTTCTTGGGAATATGATGACTGGGAAACTCTCCTATGGGTCAGAGTGTGCTCTCCCTGAAGGGAGCCTGCTCTGCTCCTTCTGAGAGGTGATCCCTGTTGCAGGCACTAGCCCTGCACAATCCTTGTGCTCCTAGAGCACATGGTCTGGACCTGTGCCCAGCCTCTGGGTAGGAGCATTTTTAATATGGAGATATACCTATCTCATAGAACTGGAAGGGACCTTGAAAGGTCATCGCGTCCAGTCCCCTGCCTTCATAGCAGGACCAAATACCATCCCTGACAGATTTTTGCCTCAGATCCCTAAATGACCCTGTAGCGGGCCGGTGTGGCTCCCCTCCTCCCCGGGGAGGGTTGAGCCCTGGACACCGGAAGGGCCCGCCCCTCAGAGGGTCAGGCGGCGACCCGGAAGTATAAAAGCCGGTCCTTCCAGCTCAGTCGGCGCCCAGCCACCGCGGGGAGCAGACCTGCCTGAGGGAGTTCCTGACAGGGGATCCGTTGGAGTCCAGGGCAGTTGCCCGGACTGGCCGGAGATACCCCTCGCTCGCTACTGGGAAGACCTGCCGGAGCTTCCCCGCGCCACATACGAAGAGGAGCCACCAGGATCTTCCCTGCTGCCGTGCTGTTACCCCGAGGAACCTCCGGAGCAGAATTGGCCGGACTTCCCCGAGGAACTACCAGATCTACCCCACAGCCCGGGCTGTGAGGAACCCATGCAGTGGGACTTCCCGGGACCGGACGCTGTGGAACAGGTAGGCCCCGAGGGGGATATTGGAAGTGGCCCGGGGGCAGCCGACCTCAGTCAGGCTGCTGACCAGACAATACCCATGTCAGTGTGTTGCGGTCAGGATCCCCACTGACCGTCAGCGGTAACGACCGCTGCCTAGGGCCCCGGGCCAGGACACAGTGGAGTGGGTGGGCCTGTGTCCCCCCTGCCACCCCACTTACGGGTGGCAGTTATCCCCCTCACCTTACTGCTCAGCCCTGCTACAAGAGGCCTGAGCTCCCTTGTACTGTTTACTGCTCAGCCTGCTGCAAGAGGCCTGAGCTCCCCTGTACTGTTTCCTGCTCCGCCTTGCAGCCAAAGGCTGGAGCCCCAGTAGACTCTAACTCTGTTGTCTAGCCTTAAAGGGACAGGGCAGAGCCTACGTGATACCAGCGGGCCGGTGTGGCTCCCCTCCTCCCCTCAGAGGGTTGAGCCCCGGATGCACCCCGTTACAGACCCCCTCAAGGATTGAGTTCACAACCCTGGTTTAGCAGGCCAATGCTCAAACCACTGAGCTATCCCTCCCCCACCATCATGGGGAAGGGGCTCCTTGGCGGGGCACAACCAGGCCCTCACCCTTATGGCTACATGGCCCTCTGGTACAGCCTTTGAAACAGAAGAGAACATGTGATTATACTGACTGAAGCACCAGGGGATAACAACCTACTACTGCGACCAGCTAGTGGAGCTATTTCATTAGCCCAAGTGGTAGAAAACTGCGCTTTGGTGCTCAAGGTTCAAATCCTGCTGGTGGCCAGTGTTAGGGGATGTTAGAGAGTCTCCCTTGAGTCTGAAAATGCAGATCACCCCTTGTTTTTGAAAAAATGAGTAAAAAATTTGCCCTAGCCAAGCGTCTCAGCTCGTTCCAGGGCAGTCTTGGCTCAGTGTCGAAGGAGTTTCCTGGCTGTTAGGTGCGTTCTTACCTGGCTCACCATCAGGGGCCCAACTGTGTTAGTTAGGTATACAATTGCCATGGTCTCAACGTTCTCATTCTCCATGGTGGTCACCCGTGCAATGCCAGCGTTGTTTATCAGGAGATTCAGTCCATGTCCTTGCACATGCTCCTCCACTCTCTGCGCAGCTGCCTTTATGCTGTTTGGATCTGTGACATCTACAGACAGCACAGGGGATTCAGAAACATCCTTCCTATAGCAGCTCTGCCCTGTCTATCAGCTCTACCAGCCCATTCAGCTGTTGACCCTGTCTTCAGTTGACCAATGAAAGCAGCCTCGCTCACTTGCTTCTATCTCCCTCAAGCCCCTCTGGGAACTCTCCCACACTGCCTCTGATTCCAGGAGCAGGAGGAAATCCTTTGAAAAATTTTTTTTAAATTGCTTAATCTCTTTGAACTGAATCCAGGAGAGCACCTTCCCTCTTATCCCATGGAAGCTTACTTTACGTAAGAATCTTTGGTGAGGAACCCTGTCAAAGGCTTTCTGAAAATCTAAGTACACTATATCCACTGGATCCCCTTGGTCCACATGCTTGTTGACCCCCTCAAAGTATTCTAATAGATTGGTGAGGCATGATTTCCCTTTACTAAAACCATGTTGATTCTTCAACAAATTATGTTCATCTATAGGTCTGACAATATTGTTCTTTATTATAGTTTCAACCAGTTTGCCTGGTACTGAAGTCAGGCTTACAGGCCTGTAATTGCCAGGATGACCTCTGGAGCCCTTTTTAAAAATTGGCATCACATTAGCTGTTTGCTCGCTGGCTGCCAGGGCCTGCCTTTAAAGACTGGTTGTTTGTGGACTACTTGAGCTACCCCAGCCCAGGCCGAAGCCTGGTAGTGACAGTTGATCACCCAGCCCTGTTGTGGGCTCCCAGCTACCCTGTAGACTCTGGTCCGGACCAGACTGGGGCCAGCTGGAGTGGCCTCCCTCTGAGCAGGAGAGCAAGGGACCCCTACATGCCTATTATATCAATATCCTCATTTAATACAAGGTACTCTAGTTCACCCATTTTATTATTTAGACTTTTAGCATTGGTACATAAGTACTTTAAAAGCTTGTACTCTTTTAGCTGTCTGCCATTACACAATGTAATTGAATGGGCAACCTTTTTATTTGACTGTTTCTGATCAGACCCTGCCGGTATTTTATCATTTTCCATCCTCCTGTGTCTACCTGGACATAGAGATTCTCTATTAATAGATCCTCCCCTAAGGGATGTCTGAATCACGTGCTCCCCCGCACCTGCCGGCTTTTCCCCAGCCCTTAGATTAAAAACTGCTCTACAATCTTTTTAATGTTAAGTGCCAGCAGTCTGGTTCCATTTTGGTTTAGGTGGAGCCCATCCTTCTTGTATAGGCTCCTCCTTTCCCAAAAGTTTCCCCAGTTCCTAATAAATCTAACCCCCTCCTCCCTACACCATCATCTCATCCACACATTGAGACTCTGCAGTTCTGCCTGTCCATCTGGCTCTGTGTGTGGAACTGGGAGCATCTCAAAGAATGCGACTATGGAAGTCCTGGACTTCAATCTCTTAACTAGCAGCCTAAATTTGGCCTCCAGGACCTCTCTCCTGTCCTTCCCTATGTCATTGGTACCTACATGTACCATGACCACCGGCTCCTCCCCAGCACTACAAATAAGTCTATCTAGATGTCTTGACAGATCCGCAACCTTCGCACCAGGCAGGCAAGTCACCATGCGGTTCTCCTGGTCATCGCAAACCCAGCTATCTATGTTTCTAATGATCAAATTGTCCATTCCTAATACCTGTGTCTTTCTAATAGCTGGAGTTCTCTCCCCCGGAGAGGTATCCTCAGTGTGAGAGGATACCACACCATCCTCTGGTCCTAACAATGGGATCATTTCCGTCTGCTCCAGTTGGATGTTCTCCTTCCCTGGGACTTTCATCCTCCTCAACAGCACAGAGGCTGTCAGACCGGGGGTGGGACTGTTCTACTGTGTCCTTGAAAGTCTCATCTGTGCACCTCTCTGTCTCCCTCAGCTCCTCCAGTTCAGCCACTCTGGTCTCCAAAGCCTGTACACATTCTCTGAGGGCCAGGAGCTCCTTGCACCGACTGCACACATGCCACTTGCCTTTAGGGCAGGTAATCATACATGCTGCACTGGGTGCAATAAACTTTGTTGCTGGACTTCTGCCTGCATTGTCTTCTTACTCCTGCAGCTGGTTCCTTCGTTGTTGTTTTGTTTATCTCCAGGGGGTGCTTTTGGCTTTTAAGTTTAAAGAATGTTGAATTCTAGCCCCTTCTGATGCTCCCCCTGGAGAACTCCCTCGCAAAACTCCCCTGTTAATGCTCCTGTTCACTAGCTCCTCTGGTTGCTTAGAAGCAGGCTTTTTAAAGCCCTGGTCTCCCTGAGTAGCCTCGCCCCCTAGTTAAGGGTTGATGGGTGCTGTAACAGGGTGCTGGCTTAAGAGACACTGAACCAGCCCCTGTTAGCTCAGAACCTGCTAGCAGAGCTCCCATCAAGGGGAACTGGCTGGAGCTGGCAGGGTGTGGCTCATTAAAGGATCCCAAGAGCAATCACCTGTGAGCCTGCTGAGAGGAAGGCCTCTAAAGCTGGCAGGAAGGGGAACAGGAAAGTGAGGAATGAGGGCCTGTTATTCCCAGCTGCTGTAAGAGCAAGCTGTTCCCCAAGGGGCTACCTGACTGGTATTGAATTGTACATAGCTGTATAGACGTGGGTGTGGGAAAAGACTGGGAAATAAAAGGGCACTGGTGTGTGCCAGAGTGGTCTCCAGTGAATTTGTACCGCGAGCAACGAAGCGCTCGTCTACAGGTGCTAAAACCTCTAGGGAGGCTTAGGGATCACAGCCTCGTTAAGAAGCTCTCAGCCTTGCCTAGTAGGCCACTAGGCTCAGCACACACGTGGTCAGCACACGGTCCCCCAAACAAACAGAGCACACGGTATATTTCAGTCAAGCAGCAAGCGCACCACAAACACAAGCATCATCATTATGCTTTTTCTGGATCCAAATAGAAACCCACAGCTTTCAATCTAATGTGGCTTTTATTTTAGATCCTGGAAACCCATAAGAAGGAATCAAAGTTCCCATGAGAGAGCACAGTGTGTCTCTCTCCTCGGTAACAAGCTGCTGAACCTCTGAGAACAAAATGGCTGCTGGCTCTGCATGCAGGGAGAGGTTATTAGAATTTTCAGGCTAGGAAACTGCAAACAATGTGCAGCAGTTGCACAGGGACGCATGCCATGGGTGCCATGGGGGCATTGCAAGATTTGGTAGGAGAGGAAATATCAGTCCCTTGGGCACCCATAATGGAGACTTAGTGGAGAAGGCATAGGACCCGCACTGGGTTTGTACCTTCAGCACTAAAATCATGGGTCTCTTCCACTTCAGTTAAGAGTAACTCTATTAGCGGTCAGCCATTACAGGGGGGCAAAGTGGGTGTGACATGCTCCACTCTGAACTGTTAGTGCTTCACAACCAAACAAGTGTGACACCACATTGTGCCAGCCATGGAGAATTAGGCCCCTCCTCTTCCTCCCAAGCCCACCCCTGTCTGAATGAGTAGATGCAGAGATGGCTACATACCCAGCTGCAGCACCACCAGGTTTGGATGCTTCAATGCCAGCTCTACGACCCCCTGGGAAGAGAAACATTTTCATTTGGTTAGAAAAATCCTGGAAGGTAATCAGGGTCTAGGACGGCTCTGACCTCAGCTGCAGGTCTGGGATCTGCAATAGGGAATGCTGTGCAGTGCCTGGGGTTGGGTGTACCCCTCAAGGAAGGTGCTGGTGACTGAGCTGGGAAAAGCCAATTCCCAGAACCCCGCTGTCCCACAACAAGTGGTATGTGGATGAGTGAACCAAGTGCCTCAGAGAGGATTCTCTGCAGCCTTCTGCAGTGATGGTGGGATGTCACAAAAGCCCTGGTGGTTACAATTCCACGACATAAGAATGGCCCTACTGGGTCCGACCAAAGGT
This sequence comes from Mauremys reevesii, assembly GCF_016161935.1. NCBI lineage: Eukaryota > Metazoa > Chordata > Testudines > Geoemydidae > Mauremys > Mauremys reevesii. Next base: position 2,944,229 of record NC_052638.1, read on the forward strand.
CCATCTAGCCCAGTATCCTATCTTCCGACAGTGGCCAGTGCCATGTGCCCCAGAGGGAATCAGCAGAACAGGGAATCATCAAGTGATTCATCCCCTGGTGCTCATTCACAGCTTCTGGCAAACAAATGTAGAAATGTAGGGGGCCAGGGTGATTTCTCTGTACTGTCTCTGACAGAGTCAGCCCTCTCTGGATACATCTAGGGCATGGAGTTTATCACAGGCCACAGTGGAACATTTTATAACAAGCCCCTTGTTAAAATATTGGTAGCATCTTGCCTCTCTATTGCTGAGACACACTAGCATTTGAGTTTTACTGTGAGCTCTGAGTTTCCCATTTGAGCCTCTCAAATGCTTTTAAAGGGAACCCGCTCCTTATCTGATCCTGTCTTTGCAGCCTGCACTGCTGGGAAACCCAATTCTCAGGCTGTTTCTGAGCCATCTGCTGCTCAACCTTCCTGTAAAGACCAGATTTCATCCTCACCTTGCTTTGGGATCCAGCCAGCTCCCTTGTGGTAGCAAAGATCCATTCTGGTGGATTTGGTAGCTCTAGAAATCGCTTCACGAGTCCCAGGCCGATTCCTCGATTGGATCCAGTCACCAGAACACTCCTGATATTGAACTCTTTCATCGTCACTGAGCTGCAGCTCAGCCTAAATAATGATGCTTGGGCTCTTCCTAACACCAGTGTTGGATCTCGAGTCAAACCTCTTGTTTAAAAGTTATGTAGTGTTGGCAGTTCAGAGATTTGAATAACTCCACTCTTACTCAGACACCTTGATTACAAAAGCGAAACCAATTAAACGATACTAGGTATGACGAGTTCGGTCACAGAGATTCCTTTGGGACTGTCACCTGATGTGCTGAAATTACCTCTGAGCCCGTTTTCCCTGCCAGCTTGGGACTCCAGAACTCTGTCTTGTTGAGCCAGACATAGAACCCTGCCTTGTTGTGCTGCAACACAGGCCCACGGTCTGGGCCATGCTCCCAGATCTGCCAACTTTAACTAAAAACAGCTCAGCAGGTTACCTGTCTCCAGCACCCAGACACCGAGCTCCTAATGGGATCCAAACCCCAAATAAACCCGTTTTACTCTGTATAAAGCTTATACAGGGTAAATTTGTAAATTGTTCACCCTCTATAGCAGTGTTAGAGATGCACAGCTGTTTGCTCCCCAGGGTATTAATCACTTACTCCGGGTTTATCAATAAACACAAGTGATTTTATTAAGTATAAAAAGTAGGATTTAAGAGGTTTCTAGTATTAACAGAACAAAGTAAGTCACAAAGCAGAATAAAACAAAACATGCAAGTCTAAGCCTAATATTAAGAAACATTACAGGTAATATCTCACCCTCAAAGATGTTCCAATAAGCTTCTTTCACAGACTAAAAGCACCAAACAGTCCTGTGGCACCTTATAGACTAACAGACGTATTGGAGCATGAGCTTTCGTGGGTGAATACCCACTTCGTCGGATGCATGTAGTGGAAATTTCCAGAGGCAGGTATAAATATGCAAGCAAGAATCAGGCTAGAGATAACGAGGTTAGTTGAATCAGGGAGGATGAGGCCCTCTTCTAGCAGTTGAGGTGTGAACACCAAGGGAGGAGAAACTGCTTTTGTAGTTGGCTGAGAAACTGCTGAGCTTCAGTTCATCTGCAAATTTGACACCATCAGCTCAGGATTAAACAGACTGTGAATGGCTTGCCAACTACAAAACCAGTTTCTCCTCCCTTGGTGTTCACACCTCAACTGCTAGAAGAGTTTTCAGTGTCTAGCAAAGTTATGAATTTAAGCTTCCAGGCTTGTCTTTTGAAGGTGTTGTGCAGCTATCCTTTGAGTATAAGGACTAAGAGGTCAGCTATACAGTGATTGCTTTGTGAAAAGTGTTCATGATAATGACACATGTGGTCTGATTTTCATGGATTTCTAGCTGTATGTCGCACTGTATGTGCACCTTTGTGTGCACTGACAACAACTATGCATTTGAATAACTTAGCTATGTGTGCAAATGGGCAGGTAGATACTTAATTGTCCAGCTAACCAATTTCCTCTCTGAGTCATGGTAATTGCAGGCAGAAACAGTAATGGAGTTTAGCCCATATGCAATCACAGGAATTGCAGGCACAAATAATGATGCAATGGAGTCCAGGAGCTGTGGGTTTCGTTCTTTGGAAAATCAGGCCAGCCATGTTTGCACTGAGAAACCACATGATCATAAGAAAGAGAACAGTATCAATGTCAGCACTCCCCTTATTATGTGCTTCCCTCTGCTATGCCAAGGCTGGTGCGGGGTAGCTAGACCATTCATTTCATCCCTCTTTTCTCTGCTTGTTCTTCCTTGTGTGAACTTGTTATAAACATACGGCTAAGGGTAGCATAATCCCTCCTTACCCTGTAAATGGTTAATCCCTCCTTTTCCTGTAAGGGGTTAGGAAGCTCAGATAACCTGGTGAGCACCTGACCAAAAGGACCAATAAGGGGAGAAGATACTTTCAAATTTGTGGGGGAAGGTTTTTTCTCTTCATGTTTCTTTGTTTTTTCCAGGTTAGTGAGGAGCCAGGGCAGGGAAAATACCTCTCTCTAAGCCATATCTGAACTAAGCATTTAATATTACAGAAATAGTAAGTAATAGCAAGAAAACACGTAAGATTATCTTTTGTTTTAGCTTGTGAACTTTCCCTGTGCTAAGAGGGAGGTTTATCCCTGTTTTTGTAACTTTAAAGTTTTGCCTAGAGGGGAAATCCTCTGTGCTTGGAATCTTTTTGTTACCCTGTAAAGTTATTTTCCATTCTGATTTTACAGAGGTGATTTTTTTTATGTTTTTAAAAATAAACTTCTTTTAAGAACCTGATTGTTTTTCAGTGTCCTAAAGACCCAGGGGGGTTGATCTGTGCTCACTTTGTAACCAATTGACTAGGGTATTATTCTTAAGCCTCCCCAGGGAAGGGAGTGTAGGGACTTGGGGGGATATTTTGGGGGAGGTAGGGCTCCAAGTGGCCCTCCCTAAATGTTTGTTTAAATCACTTGGTGGTGGCAGCGATACCAAGGGTAAGGAAGGAATTTGTGCCTTGGGAAAATTTTAACCTAAGCTGGTAGAAATAAGCTTAGGGGGTCGTTCATGTAGGTCCCCACATCTGTACCCTAGAGCTTAGAGTGGGGAGGCAACCCTGACATGTTGTTAGCAGTGGGATCATTTTGAACCAGAAGCACAAACCTCAGGGTATTAAAATAACTTTTTTTTCTCTCTTTTGGCTGCTTGGAAAGCAGAGAGGGGTTTTTTGTTTGTTTGTTTGTTTTAAAGGACAGTTTTTTTTAGCTGAGAGCAGCTGGACATTTTTTTCCCCTCTGCCTCAGGGCAGAGGAGTTAAGTTACAGCAATGGAATTCACAAGTATTTTTTTTCCCTTTTTTTCTTTCTAGCTCTCGGGTTGGGCTAGGTTAAGTGGAGAAAGGCTAGGATAACAGAAAGTGACATCCAGAAAAAACTGGAATTAGCCAGATCTGAAGCTAAGGAAAGAAAAAAGGAACATGAAAGACACCTGGAACTCAGACAGATGGAGATTGATGCACAAGAGGCCAGAGAGGAAGCTGCCCAGGAGAGAGCTGTGGAGGCAGAGGAAGCTGCCCAGGAGAGAGCTGTGGAGGCTCAGAGGGAGGCCCAGAAGCATAAACTTGCTGTTACGGAGTTGAAAAGACAGAACCCTTCAGCAGCTGGCTCCACTTCCCCAAAAATCCACAAATGGAAGCGACTATGTTTGCAGTATGATGAATCCAGTGATATCGCTGAAAGACCTTTGAAAGACTGTGCACCCTCCATGCAATTCCTGACAATCACAAGATGACCACATTGGTAGCAAAATTAACTGGAAAAGCTCTGGACATATTCAATAAGATGCCTATTGATGATGCTTCCGACTACGGTAAATTTAAGGATTTGGTTTTAAAACAATTTCAAATTACTCCTGAAACGTACAGAGTAAAATTTAAATGTGGCTTATGTCAATCAGATGAAGGATCTGTTATGGGTCAAAGGAAGGGATGTAATTAGATTTGAAGGATGTGTGATTTGGTTGTACAGGAGCAGTTCCTGACTATGACCAATGATGATGTAAAACAGTGGCTATGGGATAAGAAAATGGACTCAGCAGAAAGTCTTGCTTCTTATGCTGATCAATATGAGCAGTCCCAGACCGCCAAAGAGACGGGGGAAATTGGAACAAACGGGTGGAGGTAGCAGAGAGGAACAACCCTGGTCGCAGTTTGGGTGGATGCCAGAAGGAACACCTCGAGGCCACATCATACCACCGGGGCCAGCCCAAGGCCCCAACTACACCCCAAGGAAAACCCCAGACACCTTATCATCCCACCACACCATTCTCCAGCAACCCACCTTGCCCCAGGGACCAGTCAGCTGGTGATGTTTTAAATGTAATGAGCTGGGGCATGTAAAGGCCAACTGCCCCAAGACCCCCAACAGATTACAGTTCATTGCACCGGGGTCACACCAAAGGTCCTCAGGCCCAGATGCCTCTCAGATACCCTCAGAGTGAAGGGAAACTGTAAGTGTGGGTGGGAAGAAGGTTACAGATTGGAGGGATACTGGAGCACAGGTGTCAGCTATCCACCAATCCTTAGTGGACCCCAAATTCATCGACCCAAAGATCCAAGTAATGATTCAACCTTTCAAGGCAACCTTTTTTGACTTGCCTACAGCCAAGTTCCTTGACCAGTACAAGGGCTGTTCAGGAATGTGGACTTTTACTGTCTATAATGATTATCCCATTCCTGTGCTGCTGGGGGAAGACTTGGCCAACCATGTGAAGCTAGCCAAGAGAGTGGGAATGGTTAGCCTCAGCTGACACAAATTTGACACCATCAGCTCAGGATTAAACAAAGACTGTGAATGGCTTGCCAACTACAAAACCAGTTTCTCCTCTCTTGGTTGTCACACCTCAGCTGCTAGAAGAGGGCCTCATTCTCCCTGGTTGAACTAACCTCGTTATCTCTAGCCTGATTCTTACTTGCTTATATATACATGCCCCTGGAAATTTCAACTACATGCATCCAATGAAGTGGGTATTCACCCACGAAAGCTCATGCTCCAAAATGTCTGTTAGTCTATAAGGTGCCACAAGACTCTTTGCTGCTCCTTTGAGTAGTAGCCCTATGGGTTCTCCACTTCAGGTGCACATGCACCTCTCAAGCCCCTGACTGGAGATTTTTAGCTAGCAGTATCTGTTCGGCCCATGCATACGCCCTATGCTTCCTCGTGGAAGACACTGAGCCTATTCAGGGGTATGCAGTCGAATTAACCTAACTCCCTGACTAACCTAATTGCCTTCTATGACGAGATAACTGGCTCCATGGATGAGGGGAAAGCAGTGGACATGTTATTCCTTGACTTTAGCAAAGCTTTTGATACAGTCTCCCACAGTATTCTTGCCAGCAAGTTAAAGAAGTATGGGCTGGATGAATGGACTATAAGGTGGATAGAAAGCTGGCTAGATCGTGGGGCTCAGTTGGGTAGTGATCAATGGCTCGATGTCTAGTTGGCAGCCGGTATCAAGCAGAGTGCCCCAAGGGTTGGTCCTGGGGCTGGTTTTGTTCAATATCTTCATTAATGATATGGAGAATGGCGTAGATTGCACCATCAGCAAATTTGCAGATAACACTAAACTGGGAGGAGTGGTAGATACGGTGGAGGGTAGGGATAGGATACAGAGGGACCTAGACAAATTAGAGGATTGGGCCAAAAGAAATCTGATGAGGTTCAACAAGGACAAGTGCAGAGTCCTGCACTTAGGAAGGAAGAATCCCATTCACTGCTACAGAGTAGGGACTGAGTGGCTATGCAGCAGTTCTGCAGAAAATGACCTAGGGGTTACAGTGGACGAGAAGGTGGATATGAGTCAACAGTGTGCCCTTGTTGCCAAGAAGTCTAATGATATTTTGGGCTGTATATGTCGGCACATTGCCAGCAGATCACGGGACATGATCATTCCCCTCTATCCGACATTAGTGAGGCCTCATCTGGAGTATTGTGTCCAGTTTTGAGCCCCACAGTACAAGAAGGATGTGGAAAAATTGGAAAGAGTCCAGCAGAGGGCAACAAAAATGATTAGGGGACTGGAGCACATGATTTATGAGGAGAGGCTGAGGGAACTGGGATTATTTAGTCTGCAGAAGAGAAGAATGAGGGGAGATTTGATAGCTGCTTTCAACTACCTGAAAGGGGGTTCCAAAGAGGATGGATCTAGACTGTTCTCAGTGGTTAGCAGATGACAGAACAAGGAGTAATGGTCTCAAGTTGCAGTGGGGGAGGTTTAGGTTGGATATTAGGAAAAACTTTTTCACTAGGCAGGTGGTGAAGCACTGGAATGGGTTACTTAGGGAGGTGGTGGAATCTCCTTCCTTAGAGGTTTTTAAGGTCAGGCTTGACAAAGCCCTGGCTGGGATGATTTAGTTGGGGTTGGTCCTGCTTTGAGCAGGGGGCTGGACTAGATGACCTCCTGAGGTCCCTTCCAACCTTGATATTCTATGATTGTTTCCTCAGTTCCTTCTGTAGTGCCTTGTCCAGAGATGGAACAAGAGTACGTCCAACTAGAGTAATGGTTCTCAAAGCGGTTCCTTATTGACTGCACAGGGGGTCCACAAAATATGAAAAAAAAAAATTCTCACTGCACATCTGTATTGGCTAATGATTAAAACTGAGAAATTTAATATTTCTGTTTATACAACAGCTTCCATGGTGCATGAACGATGCAGCAATACTCACATTGGATAAGCGTCAATGGAAAAAATCTCAGTGCTTTGCAACAGAAAATCAGAAGTGATATCTGTTAGATGTCTGGTGCTCTGCTCTGTTCAATGTTGATAACAGTCGGCTGCGTGCGTGTTCCCTCTGTGTGCTGCCCCGGCTCTGTGCAAATCGCTGACCTAGCAGATCCCGAGAGAACCCCCAATGACCACAGACTCTGATAAGGTACGAAGGCACCCGGCCAAGTTTATTGTCAAACGAAGCACAGTAATAGTTTCCAGCAGACACTACAGGATATACTACGACTATGTGCCCCCTGACAATGGACACAGCTCAGTCAGTGGGGGTCTTTCCACTGCCCCCTAGGCTGGACAAAGACACCGCCTCAGGGATGCATTCTTATACACAGGTACAAACAAGTTACACATCACTCCTGATGTATTGAGGTACAACCCCGCTACACAGTAAGGTGCCACCTCTCACCTTGCACATGTTGGTTTGAACAAAACAACTCTATCCATCATATTACCCTTTTGCCCATCTTTAGGAGGGGTCAGCCTGTTCCTTGTTATCTGTGTGGAATGTGCAAGTATCCGAGTGTTCTGTTACCTTTTAGGTCTGTATCTTCTTGCAGCATCAGCCCTTTCCTTGCCAGGTTCTGTGAGCAGGGCCTGCCTCTGGCTCACAGCTTAACTTTGCTTTATGTTAGTAAAGTCTTGACCGTTACTTTAGTTCAGGCCTTAGGCCTCATACCAGGCCTCTGATACAAGGGTTTATGTTTCAGAGCCTCCTCTTACTACATTCCCTCACTCTTTGTCTTTTGATGGGGAGGATGTTTACCCATTGTCCCAGAAAAGCATAATGCATGGACTAAAGATAACCCAATGGGCTAAACACTGTTATGTGGTTCTCTTATTTTACCATCCATACACTCATGCCCCTTCTGTCTTTTTAGTTTGCACATTCCCACGTACAATTGATAGATGGATTTTATTATCCAATTATTTTTTAGTCCCTTGTGGTGGGCCTGGGAATGTTAGGCCCAAAACCATGACTGAGGAATGTAGTATTATGATTGAGCTTTAGAGGCACTCCCAAATAATTAATATATATGAATAATATGGGTATGGCATATATATTTGAAGTGTATATGGGTATATATGAGCCCCCACCCAGCGACCTGGGACAATTACATACCATCCCCCCCCCTCCCGGGCGCCTCTAGGAGGCAATACTTCCCCACTCGCAAGCACAGAGTCTGAGTGTAGCAAAATCCTTTTAATAAAGGAGGGAAACAATGCGGCATCACGTTGGAGAAACACCACAAACAGGATTATAACACAAACCATAAGCAACAAAATCCCATCTCCAAGTACATTTGGCAATGTCCTTTCCCCCTTAGGGTCTTAAGTCCAATCACCCCAAAGTCCAACAACCCAAAAGTCTCTGTCACTGGTCAGTGTCACCCCAGAGTTCAAAAGTTTATCTGCAGAGTTTTACCCCCTGAGTCTGGGTGGAAATGGGGGGCACACACAGGGTGTTGAGGAGCACCTTACTTGGGCCAGGGCCAACTGCTCCGCCTCTCCGTGGAGTTCTGCTGCAGCCTTCACCACAACCAGCTCCACTCCACCAGCTGTGCCGCTCCTCTAGCCAATCCGTGAGCTGCTCCAGCCGTCCCGCAAACCGCTCCACTCCTTGTTCCGTGGGCTGCTCCAACGGGCTGCAAACTGCTCCGCTCTGCCAGCTGCTTAGCGATAGATCTTCAGGCTCCCCCACTAGTTAACACAGCACTCAGTGATCTCAGCTCAGTAAGCTTAGCTCTTTTAGTGATTTCAGCTTGTAGTAGGGGAGCCCTGGTGCTGGTGCACCATTGGTCCAACGTGAATTCAGCTCAGTAGCCTCTAGATAGAGTCCTAATGGATTCAAAATTAGCTCTTCTCTTTAACAGTGGAGAGAGGAGGAAGTGCAATTGGTGTTCCAGGCCCTCAAAAGGGGCCCATACCATCAGGTACACACACCAGCCCCCAACCTCTCTCATTTCACTGGGTTTTGGCCCATGTCCCTTGTCTAGCAAGTGCTACTTAATTGATGTTGAGACATCTCTGTCATTCAGCAGTCTCATAGTTCCTCATTCTCATAATCAGGGTGACAACACTTTATTCCTCCTGCCCCAAAAACAAAGAAATTGGGGATCCCACAGCTGTCAAAATAACCATCCCAGGCTGCTTTGACTATGCTAGGTGGCGTGGGTGTGCCAATGCAAATACCTGAAATTCCTTTCCACACTCCCCATAATTCACCACCAGATGTCAGGGTAGAGCTCATCCTGACTCTGCTTACATATGTATACATTGTGACAGATTCAGGCCAGAAGAATATAAGAGAGTGCTGGAAAGCAGGTACATCAGCCTTCAGAATGAGCAGGCCTTTGTTCCCTGGATAGCCAAACAAAGGCTACGCCAGGCCAATTAAGACACCTGACACCAATTAACCAGTTAAGGCCATTAGGCTAATGGAGACAGCTGGAACCATCAAGATCCCATTTATACTGTTTAAAAGCTCTCCTTCCAGTACCCTCCTGGAGGCTGAGGTGAAAGGAGCTGGAGGAGAGGAAGCATTGCTGAATCTTGAGGTAAGGGTGAAGCTAGGAAAAGGGGACCATGGGGGAAGTGGCCTAGGGAATCAAAGTGGTGAAGGGAAAACCACCAACAGCTGCTACCATTAGGGTCTCTGGGCTGGAACCTGGAGTGGAGGGCGGGCCTGGGGTTGCCCCCTGCAAATACTTTACAGAGATCCCCTGGAAAAGGGAAACAGGACTTGGTCCAGGCAGGAGGCCAAACTGTACCTACTGAGCTCTATGAAGCAACAGAGACTGTGGGGTATTTCCCCTTCCCATCTCCCATACTGGCTGGTGATGAAAGTAACTCAATAGGCTGTGACTCTTGCCACTACACTGAGAAAGAGTGGTCACATTGGGGCCTTAGTGAGTTTCTGAGGACCCACCAATACAGGTTTGGGACTTTGTGACAACATATAACAGCACTTTATATCCAAGAATAACAATTCTTTTCCAAATCTGTTGTTGTAGTTTGGCTCTTGTGATACTGCAGATAGCAACCCACTTTTATTAGGGCAATTACAGTTACCATCTGTATCATTATTCGTAGTAGGCTGAGTGTTTTGAAATACTGGGATAGGGATTGTGATAATGTGTCCCACACTGCTATGTATATGAGAAGTAAAACAGAAATTTGGAGTAGTGACACTACCACTTTATATATAAATATATTGTAATTAGTTACTACACAGTACTGTCCATTCATGTTATAGATCAGTGGTCTCCAAACTTTTTTGATCGCGCACCCCATCAGTAAAAAATTTTTGAGCATGCACCCCCAATATATGTATATTTATTTATGTATAAATTATATACATGTACTACTATACTAATACATTGTATACATTATAAAACATACACAAAAATAGAAATAAAAAAGGATCAGATAAAGATGAAAAACAATATTTTAAAAATATTGTTTTTCATCTTTATTTTTTTATTTATTAATGGTACAAAAAACCTTTCTGCTCTCACAAAAATATTAATAATATTTTTTAGTGAGAGCAATGTGATTGAATATGCTTCATTATTTCTGAACATCTTGGGTTTAACACTTTGTGATACAGCGATTCGAAGGTCTGGATTAGGGTTAGGTTGTGGGAGGCCGCTCAGGGTGGGGTTGTGGGGTCTGGGAGGGAGTTGGGGTGCGGGAGGCCGCTCAGGGTGGGAGTGCGGGAGGCCGCTCAGGGTGGGGGTGCTGGAGGAGGCTCAGGACTGGGGCAGGCAGGAGGTGCAGAGCACTTACCTGGGGCAGCTCCTGTTTGGTGCAGGGGTGTGCAGGTGGCTCTGTGCAGTGCGGAACCGCCCCCATGGCCACAATTCTGGGAGCTATGATTCTGGGAGCTCCCCCCCGCACCCTCAGGCAGGGCCACCCGGAACACAGGGGCTTTAGGGGCTGCAGGGCCCTGGGCTAAGGGGGCCCCGGAGCCCTGGCCTGCAGCTCTAAAGCCCCTTTTGGAACGCGGCCCTACGAGCACGGGCCGGAGGACTCAGGAGGAGCAGGGGTAGCCAGTGGCCGGAGAGAAGCAGCGTTTTCCCCTTCAAAGCACCACTTCTCTCCAGCCGGCTTTGAAGGGGAAAGCGCCGCTTCTTTCCTGCCGCTGGCTGCGCGGCTGCCCCTGCTCCTCCAGGGCCGGAGGACTCAGGGCCACATTCCAAAAGGGGCTTTAGAGCTGCAGGCCAGGGCCCCGGGGCTCCCTTAGCCCAGGGCCCTGCAGCCCCTAAAGCCCCTGCGTTCCGGGTGGCCCTGCCTGCGGAGGGGGTGGGGCAGCTTCCCTGCTCGCTTGTTCCCTCCCTCCTCCAGCCACCCTTTTTTTTTTTTCTCCAGCTGCGCACCCCACTTTGGAGACCACTGTTATGGATTACTCTTACTGCTGGTTGTCACCCTCTGGTAAGCTTCACCGGGCAGGAAACAAGAGTGGCACTTCTCTATTCAGTTGGTTGAACTGCTCTGTGATACACCAGTAGTTGATTTAGATCCAGTTATTTTTTATGGCTGCTGTCTTCCAGATAACCTACTGAATGGACAGTCACCAATTTATCAGATATTGCTGTGTGAGGATGTAGTATTGATATCCAGACACTGAACAAGATTGTTTTGAATAATATGTGCCCAAAGAGGATGCAGTGTTACCGAACCCAAATTATGACTGTTACTAACTGGCAATTTGTTTACCCAATTTGTAGTTACTATGTAACTTTTTGTTTGTTACCACTGTGTTTTTTCCTTGCCTTCACATTGTTTGCTGCATTCGTGTGTTAATTTTTACCCATGTGTTGGTTAAACAGCTTAACAAGGTTATGCCCATTGCAAATATTGTACAGCAATAATACAACAGTACAACAATAATACAGTAGTACAGCAATAATAGAGTTGTTTTTACACAGTAACCATGCTGAAATTAAATGACCGTTTGTCCTGGTCCAGCTAGTGGTTTTTAGCTGATTGTTAACTTAATTGTCCATATATGGTTGGTAGAGGTGTATTTGACAAGACTCTTATTTATAAAGCACTTCATTTCTCTTTTCTTCATGCTTGGGGGTGTCTTCGTGTGCTGGACATCCAAGGGCCTTGGCTTTTTATCTAGAGCATACCAAGTCTTTCCATAAATCAACTCAGCTCTTCATTGCCACAGCAGATAGGATCAAGGGCCTTCCAGTGTCCTTGCAGAGGATTTCCAACTGGATCACCTCTTGCATATAGACCTGTTGCGAACTAGTGGGGGTCGTGCCACCACCTATCGTCAGAGCCCACTCGACTAGAGCTCACGCATCCTCGGTGGCTTTCCTGGCACACAAGGCCAGCCTTTGGGGTGGGTGGCCGGGGCGGCTGCCTGGGACAGCCTGCCAAAAGGGTGCCGTGTGCTGGCCCAGGCCAGCCCCCCACTAGCATGCTACAGCCAAGCGGCCAAGGCACTGGTTCCTCTTCACCTGGCCCAGCCTCCCCCCGCCACTGCTCCCGGCCGGTGGGCCCACGGCTGCCTTGCCCCTCACATTTGCTGCTCTTGTCCAGCCAGCCACCAGTTGAGCTGAGGGCTCCTGCCAGTGATGGGGTGGAGAGGAGCTCTCAGCCACTGCGGCTCCACTCCAACCCCACCTCCTCCCCCCAGAGGCTCATACCGCTTGGTGGAATGAGTGGGGAGGGAGAGGGAGGTTTGGTGGAGGGTCCAGGGGTTTCTGGCTTCCACACACCACAGATAGTTGGGCTCCCCTGGGGCGCAGCCCCCGCGTCCTCCATGGGCTCTCAGGCCCCTGCTGGGCATGGAGAAGTGCTGGTGGGAGGGTGCTGCACATGCAGCTCCCCCCTGCCCCATGCTCCCACCTTGGCCCCACCATTATTTTAATGCAGAGGCCGGAGAGTGTAGGAGTCCCAGACCATGCTGGACAGGAGGTGGCAACGGAACCCAGTGGATGGACACCCTGACCAGTGGGTGATCCTTGCTCCAGGTAAGTCCCCTTGGCACAGGCCACTCGAAGCAACTGGATCCCCATCACCCCCAGCAGCACCCCTTGTGTAGACCCAGTGTCCCCTGCCCCATCCCCCCACCATTGCCCCTTGGGTGGGATGTGGGTCTGGTTCTGTTTGGGGGGGTTGGTCCGGTCTTTTGAATAATGACACTGCAAATAATAAAGTTTTTCATATTTTTAAAATGTTTTCAAATTTGCCTCAATTTCACACACAATTTAATTCAAGCCCTGGTAATTCATATGAGAAATGTGAAGGATGAGATAGTGTGATGGTTCCCTTTTGAGTGGTAGCAGGGGGCAGGCAGCCCTGGGCACACCCGCTGAAATCCACAATCATTATCAGTTCAAAGTCCTTCCATTCAGCCTGTCAGTGCCTCCTCGAATGTTTACTAAGTGCATGGTAGCTGTGGCCGTGCTTCTACGCAAGCATCAGGTGTAGGTGTTTCCGTACCTCGGTGACTGACTAATCAAGGGCCATTCCAAGGGTCGTTCCACAAGAGCTACTTTGGATGACTTGGGCCTTCTACCTCAATGTACAGAAGTCACGGCTGTCTCCAGCACCCAAACCTCAAGTTGCTTCACCTCACCATGTGGAAGCTCCATGGCTGAACCTGACAGAGCCTGCCTGTTCGGGTCCAGGCAGACAAGTCCTCCTTGGCAGTAGGAAACCCTGCATTAGGGCTATCTACCTAGCCAAATGGAAAAGATTCACAATTTGTCTTCCCAATATCTCCGGTCTCCAACATGTTAGTCCTATATCAGAGGTATTGACAATCTCCTCCACCTCAAACAGCAAGGGCTTTCCATGTCATCAAAGGTCCACCTGGCCGCCATCTCTGCCTTCCATCCAGGCATGGAGGGTGTGGAGGGCTGGTCAGCCTTCGCCAACCCCTTGGTGAGTCATTTCCTAAAAGGTCTCGACAGACTATGCCCTCATGTATGACAGCCGGTCCAAGCCTGGTACCTTCACTTGGTCCTTTCCAGGCTAATGGGACCACCTTTTGAACTGCTGGTGACATGCTCTTTGCTGTACCTCTCATATAAGGTGGCATTCCTGGTAGCAATAACATTTCCTAGGAGGGTGTCTGAGCTCAAGGCTCTAACATCTGAGCCTCCTTACACCATGTCCTTTAATGATAAAGACCAGCTCAGACCGCATCCCACTTTTCTCCCTAAGGTTGTCTCCCAGTTCCATGTTAACCAGGATATTGTCCTTCCAGTTTTCTACCCTAAGCCGCAAGCAAGCATCAGGGAGCAAAAACTTCATTCGTTGGATGTTCACTGGGCGTTATCCTTCTATATCGAGTGCAAGAAACCATTTTGGAAGTCTAATCAGCTGTTTGTCAGTAGCAGACCGAATGAAGGGGCTTCCAGTCTCCTCCCAACAGATTGTCATGGATCATATCCCGTATCTGTAAAAAAAAAAAAATGACAGTCCTGTGGCACCTTATAGACTAACAGACATATTGGAGCATAAGCATTCGAGGGTGAATATTCACTTTGTCAGATGCACGTAGTGGAAATTTCCAGAGGCAGATATGAATATGGTGCGGTGTATGGTTGCTGGTGAGAATATGCTTAAGGTTGGAGGGTTGTTGGTGGGCAAGGACTGGCCTGCCTCCCAAGGCCTGTGAAAGCGAGGGATCGTTGTCCAGGATGGGTTGTAGATCCCTGATGATGCGTTGGAGAGGTTTTAGCGGAGGACTGTAGGTGATGGCCAGTAGAGTTTTGCTGGTTTCTTTCTTGGGCTTGTCTTGCAGCAGGAGGCTTCTGGGTACACGTCTGGCTCTGTTGATTTGTTTCCTTATTTCCTCATGTGGGTAGTTGTTGCATCGCAGGCGTTCATGGACAAAGCTCTGCAGTCAGTTTGATTGGCAGCCAAGTCATTTATTTCTCTCCAGCATGCTCTTATATACAATTAAAATCAAGCAATCAAGCAATTGCTAATTGGTTAATAAGGTACACACAGGCACAACTGTAACTTCATTGGGTAATTGCCATTCTGTCTAACCTTCTAATTTATTATCCTGTTACTGCCTACCAGCAGATAAGAACTAGCCTCATCCTAGAAACTTGCATGTCAGTTTCTCACGCTCTCATGCACAACAATCCCACAGGTAGTTTTGAGAATGCTTAGTGAAGATCTTGTAGGTGTTGGTCTCTGTCTGAGGGGTTGGAGCAAATGCAGTTGTACTTCAGAGCTTGGCTGTAGATGATGGATTGTGTGGTGTGTCTGGGATGGAAGCTGGAGGCATGAAGATAGGCATAGCAATCAGTGGGTTTTCGGTATAGGGTGGTGTTAACGTGACTGTCACTTATTTGTACCATTGTGTCTAGGAAAAGACTCCCGTGTAGATTGGTCGAGGCTGAAGTTAGTGGTGGGGTGGAAGCTGTTGAAATTGTGGTGGAATTTTTCCAGAGTCTCTTTCCCATGGGTCCAAATGATGAAGATGTCATCAATGTAGAGTAGGTAGAGAAGGGGCATGAGTGGACGGGAGCTGAGGAAGTGTTGTTCCAGGTCAGCCATACAAATGTTGGCATATTGTGGGGCCATGCGGGTGCCCACAGTGGTGCCACTGATCTGGAGGTATATATTGTCACCAAATTTGAAATAATTGTGTGTGAGGATAAAGTCACAGAGCTCAGCAACCAGTTGTGCTGTGGCATCATCAGGGATATGTTTCCGACAGCTTGTATACCATCTGTGTGTGGGATGTTTGTGTAGAGAGCCTCCACATCCATGGTGGCTAGGATGGTGTTTTCTGGAAGATCACCAATGCATTGTAGTTTTTCCTCAGGAAATCAGTGGTGCCACAGAGATAGCTGGGAGTGCTGGGTGCGTAGGGTCTGAGTCAAGAGTCCACATATTCGGACAGTCCTTCAGTGAGTGCCAATTCCAGAGATGATGGGGCATCCAGGATTTCCAGATTTGTGGATCTTGGGTAGTAGATGGAATAATCCCGTTCAGGGCTCTAAGGATATGGTGTTTTGTTCCTGTGTTAGTGTAGGGAGTATCCTGAGTAGATAGTGCAGTTTCTTAGTGTATTCCTCAGTGGGATCTGAGGAGAGTGGCCTGTAGAATTTGGTATTGGAGAGTCGTTTGGCAGCGTCCTTTTGGTAGTCAGACCTGTTCGTGATGACAACAGCACCTCCTTTATCAGCCTCTTTGATTATAATGTCAGGGTTGTTTCTGAGGCTGTGGATTGCGTTCTGCATGACTTAGGTTATGAGGCAAGCAATGTTGTTTTTCCACAATTTCTGCCTGTGCGTGTCAGCGGAAGCATTCTTTTTGATAGGTCTAGACTGTCATTTCGGCCTTCAGGAGGAGTCCAGGTGGAGTCGTCGTCTTGTGCTGTTGGTGGGAGGGTATCTGTGTATCAGTGCACTGTTCAATGTTATCTTGAAAGTATTCATTGAGTCGGAGATTGTTTTTGCCTCACCACTCCCACTAACATGATACAGTTCTGCGGTGATCTGGAAGCCTACTTTCGCCGTCTCCGACTCAAAGAATACTTTCAAGATAACACTGCAGTGCACTAGTGGGCATCGTGATGACTGCCCTGACCTAGACAGTTTCCCCTCTGCATGGCATGACTGGTGAGGGACCTGTCTGGGTCTAGGATTGTGAGATCCTGTCCTCTACTGTCTTTGGACGGTCTGGTTTCCTTACCCTCTTTCCTCTGGTTTCCCTCCTCCGTCGGTAAAAGGCGGTCTAAAGAGCCACTGATGGGTCCGAACGCCCCACCAGAAGCAACAGAGTAAGCGGCGCCATTCTCTTTAAGACTAGTTGACGCTCTTTGCTGTAAAGGGGTGTAGACACTTGTGGATGCCCGAAAATAAGCCTTCCCTGTGTGAAAGACCCGAGTGAAAATGATCTGTTAAAATCGGGCCTGGTGAGAGAAAAGGAATCCCCATCCCACCAAAAGGCACACATGCAGCTTACATGTATTCAAATTACAGTCCTCTCACTTGCAAGTTTTTGAAAAAATGGAATTGGTATTCCAGAGATGATCCCAAATGATAGTTCCCCTTTGAAGGAAGTTTTGACCTTGACAAAGTAGTGCACCTTAGAGGCACACTTCTTACCAACACCATTGGGCAAAGTCAGTTTGATGCATATTTTAATTGGTATGAAAAAACAGAAAAACGGTGCCGTGAATCTCAAAGGAGGAGTCTCAAGGACTCCCAGAGAAACTTAAAATACAATTAAAGGAGACAAAAGAGAAATTGGGTTTTCTAAGCCCTTTCTGGTCAGCAGATCTCTCTACTCTTTGAGGCCTCTTTGGGGTACCCCCTCAGCTCCATCTGAAGATCCTATAAACTTTAAACTGCAGTAGAGGTGGGCAATATTCCTAATCCCCACCCCGTCTCTTTACCTCTGACTGTTTCTGTTGGTCCTCTGTCTGACCATCATGCTTTCCTCCTCAGTCCTTGTTTGCCAGTAACCTTTTGGGAAGAGACTTGCTATGTAAATTAAAAGGTAAATGGATGCTCCAAAGGAGGAGACTGACTCCAGCCCTTCCTCCTTGCAACAGGAACTGCTGGCTAAGGTCCGCCCCCCGATCATGCCAACCAGGTTGGGTGCATTGGGTCTGCCCAACCTGTTAAGATTTGCCTAAACCCAGAAAGACCCTTCCCAAGGTGCAGCAGTACCCTCTATCAAAACAGGCCAAGGAAAAAAAATGAAAGCTGTTATTACCTCCTGCATTCAGCAAGGAGTCATTATTCCTATGGTCAGTGAGTGTATCACCCCCATTTTACTGTGCTGTGTCACGGAGTCCCTGGGCAATGCTCTGGAACTGCTCCTCACAAAGCCAGTCAGGACTTTGGAGAGCCTCCTCTCCCTTGGAGCAGACTATATCTTTAGGGCAGGAAGCTCACACGTAGCATTCAGCATGTGCCCCTCTGTGTGCTTCCCACAGTGAGTCCACCCAGTCGGGGTCCTGGGGAAGCCAGAGGGTCCTGCACCCTCACCTTGCAGTCAGATGTGACTCTCAGCCAGCCAGTAACACAGAAGGTTTATTTAGTTGACAGGAACATGGTCCAAAACAGGTCTTGCCAGTACAGACAACAAGACCCCCCACCTTAGTTAGGTCCATCTGGGGCCCCAAGGAGGCCACCGCCCCGCTGGGAGGCCCGAGCCTCCTCGGGGCTCCCCTCCATCTTCCAGCCAGCTTCCAAAAACTACCAAACCACCTCCAGCCCCTCCTCTGTGGCTGTCTCTTTCCCGGGCCAGGAGGTCACCTGATCTGTCTCCCACACCTTTAGCATCCCCTTGCAGTGGGGAAGGGCCTGGCCATTAGTTGCCAGGCGACAGAGGGTCGGCCAGAGCTGAGGCCCCCCCACAGTATTCAGAGGGAACATTAAAACCAGTCCCACTTTGTCACATGCTGCTGTTCTCCCTAGCCCTGCTACTATCCTCTCCTACAATGCACGGGTGCTGAGGGGTTGTTACCACCTCAAATAAGGGGAAAAGTTGGATTAAGTCCAGACATAAAGGATTACGGTTATTGTTAAATAAGAAGCATCTAGATATGAGGAATAAATGTAAATAGGTGTGTCAGAGTCTACCCTCACTTGAAACTGGGCGGTTTCAAAGTGAGGACCCGCATGTCTTCCCCCCACCCCAAAATCCTAGGGTAGGTCTCCCCTTCGGCTGCCACCACCCGGTCAATTCCGTGGGCCGGGACACCCCTGTTTCCCCCCTTGGGAACACAGATCAATTCACAGAGGAGGAACCTCCCCCCCTCTTCCCTCTCTCCCCTGCTCCGGAGACAATGGTGCCTGGATTCAAATGCCTTGAATCTCTACACACAGGGAAGCAGCCCACTTCCCCCTCCCCTTCCCCTGAATTTCCCCAAAGGAAGGAATTAACCAAGTCCAAAGAAAAGAAAAGAATTTATTAAAGAATAAAAGGAAAAATACAGAATCTCTATGAGCCCAAGCTGGACACTCATAGGGTATAACCTTATCAATCTCTGGAGAGAATCCCCTCTCCCCCTTTTCTCAGTAAAAGCAATATCAGCAAACAGGAATAAAGCATTTCCTTTAGCAAACACACAATTGCGAATATAGAAATCAAATCATAAGACTAATTCGCCTTTCTAATTAATACTCACTATTAATTAGTAGAAACTACTCCAGGAGAACTTGGGGACATGACTGTCCTCTGTTAGATTCAAAAACAGTTCTCACTAAGACAAAGGCTTCCCTCCACAGAGATTTGAAAAAATCTTATCTCTGATTGGTCCTCTGGTCAGGTGGTCACCAGGTACTACATGTTAACCCTTTACAGGTAAAAGAAACCTTAACCCTTAACTATCTGTTTATGACAAGGTGTGTATAAATTAATAAAAAGGTGGTTAGTCGAAAAGCCCACCCTCCTTGCTAAATTGGTAGTAAAACAATGCCTGTGTCCATGGAAAGGAATAATGCAGTTGAGGGGCGAGGGAAGGATCAGGCCCAGACAAGCAGGCAACCACAGTTTGAGGAAGTTGGAGGGAAATGAGCAGTGAAACTCTGTACAAATGTTAAAAGAAGGTGTTATGAAAAGAAAATTCTTGTTTGTTTTTTTTTGGCAGCCATTCCTTTGGACAGGGCCGGCTCTAGGTTTTTTGCTGCCCCAAGCAAAAAAAATGTTGGCTGCCCCCCTTCCCAGCCCTGGGCTCCCCCCGTACCCTCCTGCTGCCCCAGTCCTGGGCTCTCCCCCTACCCACACACACCCCCTGCCACCCCAGCGCTGGGCTTCCTCCTTTCCTCCCCACCAGTGCCCTCCCTCCACCCTGCTGCTGCCCCCAGCCCTGGGCTTCCCCCCACCAGTGCCCCCCTCACACCTCCTGCTGCCCCAGCCCTGGGTCACTGGTAACTCACTCCCAGGGCCGGTCATTCAGCCGGAATTTTGGATGTGCACAAAACACAGACAGGATTGGTTCCCATATGGTTACAGAGCTGCAGTAAAGTGGAACAATTTTCAGCTTGTGTGATTGGAGGATATCTGGATGCATATTATAAGACTGTCCTCCATAAATGAGGAAAAGTTGAGGTGCCTTTATTATTCTTTTGTTCCACTCTTTCTTTCTATGGGGAATTTGCCAATACAATATCACTGTCTTCCTTTTAAACAAACAAAAAGGCAATGGCTGTTGAAAATAGCAATTCCAGTCCTAATAAGCATTTCTTGCTCAATTTTATCCTACTTTTTCTACAGCAAGTTACAGTGGATCAGTATATTTGATTTGGGAGAAATGAAGTAAAAGCTGCCCAAACTGAGCTTGAGCACTCCTGAATTTTGAGGTGTTCAAATCTGGAAGGCAGGTGCTGGGGGTGGGAGAGGGCTGTGGGCTCCATGGGGGAGCATGGCAGCAACTGTCTGGAGCTGCACGGAGCCAGACAAGCTGGTCTGAGTGGCACAGTAAGCGGTTTGGGGGTTGGAGAAGGGGTAGAGGGTTCCGGGGGGCAGTCAAGGACAAGGAGTGTAGGGGTTGGATGGGGCAGAGGTTCAGAGGGGCAGTCAGGGGACAGGCAGCAATTGGATAGGCATGGGAGTCCAGGAGGTTTATCAGGGGACAGGTAGGGGGTTGGGGTCCTGGGGGGAAGTTGGGTGGGGTCTCAGGAGGGAGCAGTTGGGGACAAAGAGAAGGGAGGCTTAGATAGGGGCTGGGGTCCCAAGGGGCATTTAGGGGCAGGGGTCTCGGGAGTGGGTAATCGGGGGACAAGGACCAGTGGTGCTTAGATAGGGGGTGGGAGTCCGGGGGGGGGCAGTTGGGGCAGGGGTCTGGGGAGGAGGCAATCAGCGGCCAGGGGCTGGGATTCAAAGGGCTCTGGGCTGCTGGCAGCCGTGGGGAGCCCTGAGCTCTTTAAATCCCAGCCGCCGCCGCGGCTGGGATTCAAAGGGCTCTGGGCTCCCTGCCCCTGCGGGCAGCGCAGAGCCCTCTGATTCCCAGCCGCGGCTGGGATTTAAAGGGCTCTGGGCTCCCCGTGGCTGCCGGCAGCCCAGAGCCCTCTGATTCCCGGCCGCGGCTGGGATTTAAAGGGCTCTGGGCTCCCCGCAGCTGCCGGCAGGGGCGGCTCTAGGATTTGCGCCGGCGCGCCGCGGGGGGCGCTTTGGCGGTCGCCGGCTCTGGTGGACCTCCTGCAGGCACGCCTGCGGAGCCGTGGTACCAGCGGACCTTCCGCAGGCATGCCTGCGGGAGGTCCACCAGGGCTGCCTGCCACCCTCCCGCAGGACGCCGCCCCAAGCGCGCGCTTGGCGCACTGGGCTCTGGAGCTGGCCCTGCCTTTGGAGAAAGGGTCCATTTCTCCTTCAGGAATGTCTGTAAATAATCCAGGCAAGAGATTATTTAAGTGGAATCATTTAACTATGAACAAGTTAGTCAAATTTGCTAAACACTCGGGGTGTATACAACCTTTGTTTTATAAGTTTGAGATAAATTGGTGTTTTAAGGTTGTAAAACCAAAAATTACTTTTGCCAGACAAAAGAAACTAGTGTTTAATTTTGGTATTTAGCATTTAACCCTTAAGGTAACTTAATGCAAGATTTAAAATTGGGGAGTAATTCCTCAGTTTTGCCTGCAATCAGCAAGGGTATTTGTAAAGAAAGGAATATTTTAAAGCAAAAATCTGCCAACCCCAAAAGGGGTAGAAATATGCTCTTTGTCTTTCAGGAAAAATAGGAAAAGCTGATACCAACTGAAAAGCCGAAATATGTTCTTGGAGTGTTGCTGGGTACACTTTACATCCTGATCGCCTTTGGCGCTTCTGGGACGGCCACCTGGTTGCACCCAGGGTGCCTTGGACCTACTTTGCTCGGGTGCACCACTGAGTGGCACACGTGGGCAAAGGGGGGATAATTGCTGTAGTTACACAAGACAGGTTCACACCAGATTTTTTCCTCTGTGGCCCAATGCTACTGCCAACAATGTACAATCTGCCAACAGCGTTATGTTGGCAAAGCTGTCAAGGTTAGGCAGGCAGCACATCCCCCTTCCTGGGGACCTTTTGTAAATACTGATTTTTATTTAAATGTCTAAATGTTGTAATTATAGATGTGTTAGTTTTAGTTAATGTATTTTCCAACTGGGTTGAGGCCTTTCCCTGTAAAAAGGCAGATGCCAAGACGGTTGTAAAACTTTTGACGTAAGGATTTTGTACCATGATTTGGCATACCCGTAAGTAGCATCAGTGATCATGAGCTGGATAAATTATAAGAGTTATGTGCAGCTTTACAGATCCAACACAATTCTCATTCACACAGTCTCCACTGCCCTACCGCCTGCAGTTTGCCAGGACAGTGAGCATGGGATCCACTGTAAATCGAAAGACCGGACTCAGCCCACAAAATCCTCATGGAAAGACCTATGAAACTTCCTGCTGCTCACCCTGTGCCACCACACCTAAGAGACCTGTCATGACACCATTCAATAACCATGTAATGATTAAGCATTTTAGATGATCGGATGAAATTGATTTTTTTTAAGATTCATTAGGGGTTTTTCATCCTTTTTTGCTTCCTTGGTGCAAGGCTGGTCCAAGCTGGGTAGTGGAGCAAAGGGGGAGACACCAATGCCTAGCTGGAGGTGGGAAGTCAGAGATCATGCAGGGCAGGAGTATCAGCAAAATTCTGGATGCTTATGCCAGCCCCCAGGTAGACAGAGTAGAATATGGGCACATAGCTGGGTAAACTGCCACAACTGCCAACCCTAAAGGTTTACATATCATGAGGACCTGATTCAAGTATAGTATTAAAATATCCCATGATTTTCTAGCCACGTGGATGACATTCTAATCCTGTCACGTTCGGAGGAGGAACACTGTCAAGATCTAAGTGAGGCCATTTTCTGAACTGAAAGTGAAGGGCTCAAATTTAACAGTGAAAAAGCTCAGTTAGACAAAGCTGAAGGCACCTTCTTGGGAGTTGACTATTGGTCAGGAAAGAAAGTCCATCCATAAGACCAGAGCTGAGTCAATTGTTAGCCAATACCAGGGACCATACAGCTCTGCAGTCATTTTTAGGAATTACAGGGTTCTGTAGGGATTTTACACCCCATATGCAGAAATTGCCCAACCTTTGTATGACTTTATTCAAAGTGCACATT
Source organism: Mauremys reevesii (assembly GCF_016161935.1). Classification (NCBI taxonomy): domain Eukaryota; kingdom Metazoa; phylum Chordata; order Testudines; family Geoemydidae; genus Mauremys; species Mauremys reevesii. Next base: position 2,967,165 of record NC_052638.1, read on the forward strand.
GAGAATGGGAAGCAGAACAGGCCAAGACACTTTATCAATTAAAGCAGGCTTCAGGGAGGGCCCCTACATTGGCCAGTCCAGATACACACAAACCTTTCCACTTGTATCCAACCACTACATCCAATGCCATTGGTGGTGGTGTTATTCAGCAGTGTAGAGGTTGGGACCAGCCTATGGCTTTTGACTCATGGCTATTAAAACCAGTCAAAATAAAATATGGGTGGTGTGAAAAAGTTGTACTAGTAGTAATACTAGGCCATTATGAAACACCAGTACCTTCTTGGCAATCACTTAAGACCTTACTGGATGAATGCCTGGCCACTGGTCAGGTTAGTAATCAGCAAATACAGAAATGTATGTTAGCCCTCAGTGAGGAAATTATCCAAGCAATTCAGCTTCAAGCACTGAGCAGTGGGTGGCTGGGGTCATTGCCAAAGGTAAACTAAACACATAGGTACTAGTACTAGAGTTGTGGGGGGCACTGCCAAACTCTCTGGCTTGAAGTGGTTTCCGCTATAAATAAGTTTTACAGTTTGGTTCAGTGGCACTCAGCACCCCCACTATAAAATTTGTTCCAGCATGCCTGAATACATGAATGTACTGTCCAGACATAAAGCACCAGAAACAATTTTTAAAGACAAGACTCAGGACAAAGTTCAAATGGATAAGGAAGTCTGGTATATGGATGGGAGCAGTCATTATGTAGGGGACAACACATTGCAGGGCGGGCAGCTGTAAAACATTTAGGATATAATGCCTTAACTGTGCAGTTTAACTGCACTTCTAAACCAGCACAATTTGCCGAAATGGCAGCAGTAGCTGGAGTGCTAAAAAGGTGGCGGCAGATCATGGAGCCAAATGCCTCACTTTGGTCTGGGACTATGATTATATATTTTGGGAATTCTTCTTCTCTTTTTCAATACTTAACCAGACAGTCAGCTGTAACAATCATTTGCCATTTGGTCTGTTCCTGCGCAACTGCGAAGCCTTGACAGCCTGAGAGTCCAACATCGGAACAGACTTGATGAACCCATGTAATAGGGGGTCTGCGTCTGGGTCACCTCCACCCTTGGTTGGTGGAATTTTATTCCAGATGTTACAAGCCACCCGGAGAACGGCGTTCACTGGAACGTCTTGTGACATCCTTACGACATGTCCAAAAAGTGTAAGATGCCGCCTGTGGACAATGGCCCCAGTAGTCGGTAGACCTGAATGACCATAAACATCTGCATTACAGATAAGTCATTCCACTTTATGCCCAATATAGGACGTTCACATTGTGTGGAAGGCCTCCTTCTTTGTCCAGTCTACACGGCACAGTGTCCATGTTTCACAGCTGTACAAAAGTATGGGAAGGATACAACTCAAATAAATCCTGAACTTGGTTGTTATACTAAGATGATGTTGGTTCTCTAGTCATAGTAAATGGTGCATGGCAGATGCTGCGATGTCAATCCAATGGAGAACCTCTGTGTGAGAATTGGAGGAGCCAGTAAGTATAGAACCCAGATAGCAAGAGCTGGAAACTGATTTGATGGTTTCATTGTTCAAAGAGATTGGAGTAGCAGGTGGACCTGGTACTAGATTTTGAAGTTTTGTCTTTGACCATGAAATGTGGAGACCAATCTTGGCTAACTCCTCCTCCATATGCTGGAGTGCCTCATGAAACCTGTTAGGGCTCTGTACTAAAAGAATGTCATCAGCGTAGTCAAGGTCTGTGAGCGAGAGATCACCAATATCAATGACTATGGACCTGACAGAATGCTGCATTATGAAATCCATTGCCTGACAAAAGAGTGCAGGGACCAGAACGCAACCCTGCCTAACACCAGATACTGATTTAAAAGGTGTTGACATCCAGTTCCCCAGATGAACACAGGCAGTGGTTCCATTATGCAGCTCTCTAATAAAGTCCAGCAGAGTGGTAAAGATACCTACGCCCTTTAAGGCCTTCCATAACATGACACGGTCTACTGAATCAAATGTAGCCTTAAGATCAACATACTCTATGTGCAGGGGCTTCCTGAACTTGCAATGTATCTCTGGCAACAAACGAAGGGCCAAAATGGCATCTAATGTAGACCTGTTTCTTGTAAAACCTGACTGTTGGGTATGACGTTTCTGATGTAGCAAAGGCCCCAGGCATGCCAGCAAAACATGCACAAACACCTTCCCTGGAATGGAGAGCAAGATGATTGGCCTGTAGCTCTTACATTCACTGTACGGTCTTTTGCCCTTAGAGTGAGATCAAAATATTGTCCTTCCAGGTGGCTGACAGGGGTCCAGTTCTCCACATCACATGAAAGATGCCTAAAAGTGATTCTGCTACAGGATCAATAGCACATTCTAGCAGCTCTGAGGGGATGCCATCAGCATCAGCTGTGTGTCCGTTTTTCAGTTTAGAGATGGCATGCTTCACTTCATCCAATGTTGGTTCATCAGTACAAATGTCCAGATCCAGAACAGCAGTGACTGCCAGATTATCAAGCTCTGAACAAGCAACAGCTGGAGAATGGTTCAGGACACTGTGATAATGTTCCACTCAGCGTGAGAATGTTGTCATCCGATTTACATGGATGGCCTTGGCTATCGTTCAGGATGCTGTTTGTAGTGACTACCTCTTGACCACTGAGGTTACGAATGATGTGGAATTCTGGCTTCAAGTCACACCTGGTTAAGCCAAATTCAACATCATCCACCACTTGGTTATAATATGCCTCACAATCGTGGAGTGCCAGAGTGTTAAATTTTCACTTCAGCTGATTACGAGTGTGCTTATCACTGTGCTGGCAGGCTGTGACCCTCAATTTAATTAACTGGAAGGTCTCCTCTGGTAGCCATGGTTGGTGTGCTGCATGCTTATAGCCAATCGTCTGCTCAGCAGATTGGTTGAGTGTAGAAGTGAACAGGAACCAGGCAACCTCTACATCATCTGGCAGATTAGCTAGAGCTGAGAATCTGTTGCTGACGTCAATACAAAACCTGTTGGCTAAACCTGGCACATGGAGTGCATCATTGTCAAACTTCATCATCATCACAGAAGGCTTACCTACTTGTTGGAACATCAACACCATATGGCAACCACTATATGGTGATCTGCACTACGAAGGAGGTGAAGAGATGCCTATTGTATGTAATGATGTGGTCCAACTCCTTCTGAGTGATGCAATCATGAGAGATCCATGACATCTGGTGTATGCATTGTCACTTGAACCATGACCCAAGAATGGAAAGATTCTTACACAGAGTGTAAGCAAGCGGCGAGAGTTAGCATTGGATGTGCCTGAATCTAATGACCTGTTCAAACCCAGTTCACAGGGAGACAGTAACTGCATTTTGGTCACCCAAGATCACGAGATCATCATGTGGAGGGACTGTGCATACTAAATGTTCCAACTGATCATAGAAATGATCTTTAACTGAGTCATAGATTCCTCTGTTGGCGCATAGACTACTAAGACAGTGAGGTAACTGTGCTGATTGTGTAAGGCATGCAATAAGTAAATGAGGCAACACAGGCATCCAGGTTGTCAGGGAGGACTTGGCCTCACCTCGCAGTAGCAGTGGTACCCCATATAAATGGTTGGGGCAGCCAGAATACAGAAGTAAAGAATATTCCACCTCGTGATGTCCGTGATCTATCAGTCTTGCTTCTGTTAGTCCTGCGATTGACATACCAAGACAGTCCATTTCACTTGATAGCGTGACCTGATGACCATGCCTGTGAAGAGTTACAACATTCCAAGTTGCAATTTTGGTGGACTGTTGGAGATCTCAGATACAACTGGATGCATTGTCACAAGGTACTGCAGATGTGCCTGCTGACATCAGAGGATGAACATCCCCGGGGGGGCTTTGACACGAACCTGTCATGCTTGCACCAAGGGGAGACAGCACTGACAAGGCATCTACAGCTGAAAGAGAGGTAGGGGCTTTAACCCTGGTGCTGACTACTAGTTTTTTCAAGATCCAAAAAAAAACCCAAAAAACAAAAAAAAAAACAACCAACAAGAGTGACCGATTATCCTGGGAAATACCGTGTTCCACTGGGATGAAACAGAGGCACAGTAACACGACCTCTTTACTGGTCTACCAGTACTGGCTTCACACTGTGCGACCTGAGTTGTTGAGTCTTTCTCAGCAACTTCCTTGGCCTCGGGTAGCTGGGTGCAACTGCTGCGTTGCATCTTCGCCACTTGTGTTAGCCATCATTTTCAGGGTTCACGATGGATCTGTCCACCTTGCATAATGCCCATAACAATGTTTTGGACAAGCCTTCATCACTGATGGCATAGGTCCAGTGAGCAATTCCCTACTTCAGAGGTTATACCCCCTCCATGATGATGAGTCACAGGTCAGACTTGGGGAATTGGTATTGCTTTTAGTGTGGTGAGCTACTGATGGAAGTTATATTACATTTACCTATATCTGGTAGTGGATTGCAGATCTGTCTTCTCCTTAACTATATCAATCCTATCAAAATGAGAAGTCCCATGGACAAAGAAAATATTCTAACAGCAGACAATGATCTAGCTGACACCCTCATAAAGGAGAGAGCTGTATCAGCACCTCCCTGGCCTGGTATGGCATGGATAACTGCCACTCATTACCTAGGGGTGGGATCCAAAGCAAAATCTCAAAGAATCCAGTATCAGAGGAGTATCTGTGTTAGTCTGGATCTGTAAAATAAATAAATAAATAAAGAGTCCTGTGGCACCTTATAGACTAACAGACGTATTGGAGCATGAGCTTTCGTGGGTGAATACTCAATTTGTGCATCTGACACACAACGGGGACCCTTGTATCAAAAGTCCAAGGAGGGACTACACAAAAAGGGGTTAGTTATACAAACGGGGATTTCCTGTGCCTTGGTTGTTTCAAACCCCATTCAGGTAGTGCCAAGAGTGGTTTGTGCTAGACATGATCCAACAAACCGAATTAGGAGGGGAGCTCTCATGCACCAAGTACCTAAAGGACCTTGGGAACAATTCCAAGTTGATTATATCAGACTATTAAATATCTCATCTGTGTGGACAGTTTCACCTGTAGGATTGAAGGATTCCTACTAAGAGCATGGTAACCTTGGAAACTGCAAATCAGCTATTATAGGGGGTAATTTGTAAACGGGAGGTTCCAAAGGGGTCACTTTAGGGAGAGATAGTCAGGGAACTCTCAATCTGAGAGATAGTCAGATTGATTGGAAATTCCACCTGCCTTACCATCCTGTAGTGTCAGGACAAGCGGAGAGAATGAATAGGTCTATAAATAGGTTGGGTCCCACACTCTAGTGGACTTCTGAGAACAGAGTCATAAGTGGTACCATGCAGCACAGATAAAATGGTACCAAAGGTATCCCATTACTGAATGAAGCAAGATATCTTTGTTTTTCCCCCAAGAAATTGGTTACTTTCAGAGATCTGTGGTGGTTGGTGAGAGAATGAGAGACCATTAACTGTTGAATAGTTCAGTAATTGTATTCTGCATCAGTTAAATCTTGTATCCCTTGAAGGACTTCCAGCTGATGTGGGTTCCAAAAGGAACCCACTGACATTTGGATTACCATCCTTCAAATAATCCATGCCATGGTGGTGTACATGAAACCCTTCATGTTTACCCACTGAGTCTCTCACTAGGACTGAATTAAACTATCACCCAATAAAAAAGTCTTTGGACAAGAATATCAACTATGAATCCCGTCAAAATGTGAACTTATGGAACTATCACTGTACAGTCCAATGCAGAGACCTAACACAAATTTTGACGACTTTGTAGCAATATCTGCTCATCACACTGGTTTAATGATTTGGTATACACCCAAATATGGGTGTTTAAGGAAGGCAGTCAGGTGGTCCTCAGCACTAAATTGGCCATGGGCAGGCCATGGATAACTAGTTAGAAAACTGGTTAAGATGCTAACGGGAAAAGAGCCCCCCCCCCACACACACACTGAGGTGGCCATGACTCTTGCAACTGTTGTGGGACACATTACCACCACTGATCTGTTGGGTATAACATGGCAAAGAAAAATCTTGCTGAATGCATTGTGGCCTAATAGTACCCTGTTGGTACTAAGCTGCTGGGTCACTGGGATTGGTGCATGTCTTTGGCGTGCACCTAGGGCATCCGTCCCAATACGTGAGGTGAGTTCCATCCTTAATTGGATGACATTATTGACAGGATTTGTAACCTTATAGATCACTGTTGCAACCACTGTTATATATTTGCAGTAAATATTGTACAGAGGTTGTCGTGTGAGGTGTCAATGGCAAGGTTATGGTTTGCTGGTTATGATTATGCTGTCTATATATGTGTATCATTTTTGTAGTTGAAGTTAGGAATATTGGCTCTATACTGTCTGTATTTCAAACTTATGCTATGCTTCTGGGTGACATCCCAGACAAGTTGGTGTCAGATCTGTCTAGCCTGCTTGATGGCCCATTAAGGACCATCAGCTATACAATTGACCCATTGAGAGAAGGCAAATACACCTTGTGACTCAGCAAAGTATGTAGAGACTTGCTCATGTGATGCCAAACTCCATTTTGCTGTAATTTTCCACAGTAAGAACAAAGAGGTGTTTTTTACACCTGGAAAAGGCTATAAAAGGCTGATACCTCATCTCCATCTTGTCTTCAGTCCTGCTTCTTACCTCTGGAGGGACTTTGCTACAAACAGAACCTCTACACAAAGGACTGATGACCCATCCCAGCTGGGGATGTACTCCAGATACTTGATTTGAACTTGCAGTTTATTCTATCTCTGCTGCAAGCCTGAATAAGAACGTTACCATTACTGTAAGTAATTGATTCATTTAACCAATTCTAGCTCTCATCTGTATCTTTTTCCTTTTATGAATAAACCTTTAGATTCTAAAGGATTGGCAACAGCATGATTTGTGGGTAAGATCTGATTTGTATATTGACCTGGATCTGGGCCTTGGTCCTTTGGGAATCGAGAGAACCTTTTTTTTCTTTTAGTGAGGTACTGGTTTTCATAACCATTTGTCCCCATAACAAGTGGCACTGGTGGTGATACTGGGGAGTGTCTAAGGGAATTACTTGTGTGACTTGTGGTTAGCCAGTGGGGTGAAACCAAAGTCCTCTCTGTCTGGCTGGTTTGGTTTGCCTTGGTATAAAAAGAAACCCCAGCCTTAGGCTGTAACTGACCTGCTTTAAGAAATTTGTCCTGAATTGGTGCTCTCAGAAGTGTCCCACCAGAATCAGCATCATTACAACTTGCTAGCTCAATATGGGTCCACAAGATAGATGTCCCAGTATGAAACTGCAGAAAAACCTGAGTCTCTCTGGATTAAGTTTAGAAGTGTGAGCAACAAGGGTAATGTCGTGGTGGGAGTCTGCTATAGACCACCAGACCAGGGGGATGAAGTGGATGAGGCTTTCTTCCGGCAACTAACAGAAGATCACAGGCCCTGGTTTTCCTGGGGGACTTCAATCACCCTGATATCTGCTGGGAGAGCAATACAGCGGTGCACAGACAATCCAGGAAGTTTTTGGAAAGTGTAGGGGACAATTTCCTGGTGCAAGTGCTGGAGGAACCAACTAGGGGCAGAGGTCTTCTTGACCTGCTGCTTACAAACTGGGAAGAATTATTAGGGGAAACAAAAGTGGATGGGAATCCGGGAGACAATGACCATGAGCTGGTTGAGTTCAGGATCCTGACACAAGAAAGAAAGGAGAGCAGCAGAACGCAGATCTTCTGAGCTGCCTGTAGGGCTCCGGGCATTGACGGCACCTGAAGCTGACAGAAGTCTGCACCACTATCCGGAGTCGCAGGCAAGGTACGGGATGTGCTGCACTGCTCGACTTGACCTGGGACCCGACTTCCCGAAGCGGGTGTTGAGCTGCCCGGCACGGGTCTTGGCTTGCCCCCAGCTCTCTCCTTTCTCTTGCAGAAAGTAGGAGATCTTCCCCTCACTGTCTTCAGCTTCTTCCCTGGAGCTGTGAAGGGGGATCAATGCCAGCTCATGGTCGGCACCGGTGGAGCACTGTGCACCAACGCTGCGGTGCTCGGTGCCGAGTCTGACCATTGCTTCGGTGCCAGAGTGAGTGCTGACTCTATCAGGAGCACTTTAAAGCAGTTGTCCTGCTCCTTTTTCATCCTGGGTTTCAAGGATTTACAAATATGAATACTAACTATGTACAACTCTATTACAGGTTTGGTGAAGTTTGCAAGAACAGAGAACAAAACAATGCTAGCTGAAGCAACAGATGTTCCAGCACTGTCACTGGCGGCAAGAAGGAACTGAGGGTGGGGAGAGGTGGCAGCATCCCATATACTGCGGCATGTGCGCGCCACTCCAGAGGGCACCAGAGCTGGTCCCATATGGATACTGCTGAAGGAAAAACATCCGGCACCAGTGCATGTGGCGAGCACACACACCTAATACGGAATGGACATGTGCAAGCACTCGAAGAAGCAGCAAGAGCTAGGAGTGTTCTGGCTAACCGTCACAGGCAGTAATAAGGACCTGAAGTGGCGGTGGGTCTGTAGGGCCCTATATTCAGCGCCATTAAGGCGTGACCCAAGGGGGCACCCGGACTAACCTGGCGGGGAAAAACCTTCTGACTGCTGTGCATGCAGCGCACGCACACCTAATTGGAATTGATATGAGCAATCACTCGAAGAAGAAGGATCATTCCAGGCAACCATCCCGGGTGATAAGAAGGAACTGAGAGGATGAGTGACCAGCAGCACCCCTTATATCTGGCTCTAGAGCTGGTCCTACAGATACCACTGAGGGAAATCTCTCTAACAACTCTGCATGTGGCCCGCACACACCTAGCCTGGAATGGACATGAGCAAACATTCAAAGAAGAACGTATCCATCTTCAATGTAATTTGCTCTCACACTGTAAAAATATATTCCACTTCCATCCATCAAAGACATCTCAGTCATCTGATAGACATCACTTTTGATTTGCTGTTGCAAAGCACTGAGATTTCTGTTGATGCTTATGCAATATGAGTATTGCTGCATTATTCATGAACCACAGAATGTTGTGTAAACAGAAATAGTAAATTTGTCAGTTTTAATCATTAGCCAATACAGATGTGCAGTGAGAATTTTTTTTCCACATTTTGCAGACCCACTGTGTAGTCAATAAGGAACCACTTTGAGAACCATTACTCTAGTTGGACATACTCGTGTTCCATCTCTGGACAAGGCAGTAGAGAAGGAACTGACTGAGGATAGTTCAACTGCATATCCCTGAATAGGCTCAGTGTCTGCCACGAGTAAGCACAGGGAGAATGCATGGGCTGAACAGATACTGCTAGCTAAAAGTCTCCAATCAAGGGCTTGAGAGGTGCATGTGCACCTGAAGTGGAGAATCCATAGGGCTACTACTCAAAGGAGCAGTATTCTATTCTGGCTGAGTGGACTACATTGCATCCTTGCACATGTAAGCAGAGTCAGGATGAGCCCCACCCTGACATCTGGTGGTAAATTATGGGGAGTGCGGAAAGTGTTGCATTGGTATTTCGGTTATTTGCATGGGCACTCCCACCCCACTTAGCATACCGCAAAGCAGCATGGGATGGTTACTGTCACAGCTGTGGGAGCCCCCAATTTTGTTGTTATGTTTTGTTGAAATGTTGTCACCCTGATTGGGTAAATGGGGAACTATAAAATTGTCTTGTGATGGGGGGTTTCATTGTCAGCTGGATAGCGCTTGCTAGATGGGGCACATGGGTTCCAAAACCCATTGAAAGGAGAGAGGCTGGGGGGCCAGTATCTGTACTTGGTGGTGCAGGCTCCTTGTGTGAGCCAGAAGCACCAGTTCCACCTGTGCCTCTCTCCACTGTGGAATGTCAGAGTTAACTTTTGATTCCCTTAAAAATCTAGATGCAGGTTACTGAGCTGAATTCACTGGTACTGGGGCTCCCCTACTATGAGCTGAAATCACTGAAGAGCTGGACTTGCTGAGCTGAGAGCACTGTGCTAATGAGTGGAGCTGAAATCACTGAAGAGCTGGACTTGCTGAGCTGAGAGCACTGTGCTGATGAGTGGGGGACCCTGAAGCAATACTGGCAGAGCAGAGTGGAGCAGTTTGTGCAGCCACTGGGTGAGTGGAGCTGAGCAGCTCGTGAGGACGGCTGGAGCGGATCACAGGACAGCTGGTGGACCAAAGCAGTTGGCAGAGTGGAGCAGCCCACAGAGTAAGCGGAGCTGAGCTGTTTGCGGGGACGACTAGTGGAAGCAGAACCCCATGAAGAGGCAGGGCAGCTGGCCCCGAACCACGTAAGGTGCCCCTTTCTACCTAGGCTGGGGAGGGGAACCTCTGCAAAGAGACTCTTGAACTCTGGGCTGCCTGACCCGGGACAGAGACTCTTGAATTGTGGGACTTTTGGGACTGTGGGTGATTTAGGGGGGTTGCTGGACTCAAGGGCCCAGAGAGAAGGACACGGCCCAAGTTGCTGGGGTGGGTCTTTGCTCACAGTTTGACCTATGAACTCCAGTTGAGGTATTTTCCAAATTTCATGCTTGTTGTTGTTTATCTTATGTAATTAAACCTTTTCTGCTACACCAAGTGTCTGTGCTTGCGAGAGGGGAAGTATTGCCTCCTTGAGGCGCCCAGGGGTGTGTGTAAGATTTTCCCAGGTCACTGGGTGGGGGCTCGAGCTGGTCTGCATTACGTTGTGGGGAAGGGACCCCTAGGTATTGAACCTGGCCCTTGCTGCTATTGTTTCAGCCTGGCAGAGGGGTTACACACATATTGACTTAGCCATAGCAATCCATTGTCTCATGAGCTCAGGCGCTATTATTGCAAGACCCAGAGTCTACCAAAACACTTACTGGTGCAAATGCAGCAATTCTCTTGCTGATTACACAAGCTGATAGGATCACACTGCACCAGCACTGCAACCGAAGCACTGGGTGCCTGTCAAATGGCAGGTGATTACCACATCCAGGTCTTCAGCTTCAAAGCTCTCCCTGCGCAGGGAACACCATCTCGGAAACTGCTCATCCCACCACAGTCACGACTTCCTGAGGGATGGTGGAAACTCCCAGTGGGCAGGATGAAACTAGAGTGGGTGGGACATGGAGCCAATCCAGCAGCCATCCAGTAACTGGAGAACTCCCTGCCACAGAATCTAAGGATGGCTGCAATTCAAAGCACTTTCAGGACAAATTGCAAGCACCAGCTCTGATTCAGCCTCTGCACAATATAAGAATGCCCCAAGTCTCATGCAATTCCCCCGCCACAACAAAAATCCCTTCCTTCCCCCACTATTGGGATGAGTGCACACAAGGAAGAACAAGCAGAGAAAAGAGGAATGAAATGAATGGTCTAGCTACCCCCACACAAGCCTCAGCATAGCAGAGGGAAATGCATAGTAAGGGGAGTGCTGACATTGATACTGTTCTGTCTTATGATCATGTGGCTTCTCAGTGCAAATGTGGCTGGCCTGATTTTCCAAAGAATGAAACCCATGGCTCCTGGACTCCATTTCATCATTATTTGTGCCTGAAATTACTGTGAATTCATGTGGGCTAAATTCCATTACTGTTTGTGCCTGCAATTACCATGACTCAGAGTGGAAATTGGTTAGCTGGACAGTTAAGCATCTACCTGCCCATTTGCACACATAGCTAAGTTATTCAAATAAAGGTAATAATTGGAGATATACCAATCTCCTAGAACTGGAAGGGACCTTGCAAGGTCATTGAGTCCAGCCCCCTGCCTTCACTAGCAGGACCAATTTTTGCCCCAGATCCCTAAGCAGCCTCCTCGAGGATTGAACTCACAATGCTAGGTTTAGCAGGCCAATACTCAAACCACTGAGCTATCCCTCCTCCTGCATAGTTGTTGTCAGTGCACACAAAAGTGCACATACAGTGTGACATACAGCCTGAAATCCATGAAAATCAGACCATGTGTCATTATCATGAACACTTTTCACAAAGGAATCACTGTATAACTGACCTCTCCGTCCTCATAACCAAAGGAAAGCTGCACAGCACCTTCAAAAGAAGCCTGGGAGCTTAAATTGATAACTTAGCTAGACAATAAAAATCATGGATTGAATACAGACAAAAGGACATAAGAACAGCCAAACTGGGTCAGACCAAAGGTCCATCTAGCGCAGTGTCCTCTCTTCCAACAAAGGCCAGTGCCAGGTGCCCCACAGGGAATGAACAGAACAGGGAACCATCAAGTGATCCATCCCCTGTCACCCATTCCCAGCTTCTGGTAAAACCAAAGCTAGGAACACCATCCCTACCCATCCTGGCTAATCAGTAATGGAATTAGCCTCCATTTACTTATCTAGTTCTCTTTTGAACCCTGTTATAGAATCATAGAATATCAGGGTTGGAAGGGACCTCAGGAGGTCATCTAGTCCAACCCCCTGCTCAAAGCAGGACTGTAGTGAGGTGGCCTGGCTCCCAGCCGCACCTGAGAGAGATGAGCCAGAACAGCCGCCTCAGTGAGCGGAGCCACCGCCACCTGTCCCCGCCCCCTGGAAGTCAAGGGGCGGGACAGGAAGTATAAAGGCCCAGGCCCAGCGCTCAGTTGCTGCCCGGCGGCCGGAGAGGACAGACACTGGTGCCCGAGCTCCTGCAGAACCGAGCCTGCCCCGAGCCCGGTACCCTGAGGAGGACTGGCCGAGCCTGCCCTGAGCCCGGAACCCAGAGAAGGACTGGCCGAGCCTGCCCTGAGCCCGGAACCCAGAGAAGGACTGGCCGAGCCTGCCCCGAGCCCGGTATCCAGAGGAGGACTGGCTGAGCCTGCCCTGAACCCGGTATCCAGAGGAGGAGTCGAGCCCACCCATACACCCGTCTCCTGAGGAGCCCATGCTGGTGGACCCCCCCCGGCCGAAGCCATGACGATACAGGTACCAGTGGAGGGGGAGATTGGAAGTGGCCCGGGGATAGCCGACCCCAGTCTGGCTGTAGCCGACACTGAGCCTATGTCAGTGTGTTGCGGCCAGGATCCCCACTGACTGCAGTGGATCCACGCCGCTGCTAGGGCCCCGGGCCGGGATGCGGTGGAGTGGGTGGGCCCGCCTGCCACCCCTCCGCAGGGGTGGCAGTTTCCCCCTCACCCCCAATGCTCAGGCTTAGAAGCCTGGACTTACCTGTTTGCTGCTCAGCCCTGCCTGAGGGTCTGAGCCCTGTATTTGTTGCGGCCCCGCCCTGAGCTAGGGCTTGGGCTTTACAAACTGAACTACTGTTTGTTTGCTCAGCCCCTGCTTGAGGGTCTGAGCCCAGGACTACTGCCTGTTGCCCCGCCCTGATCGAGGGCATGGACTGTAAGACTGAACTGCTACTCAGCCTCCTGTAGTGAGGCGGCCTGGTTCCCAGGCGCCCCGAAGTCGAAGAGCGACCCCTCACCCGACAAGGGGACCCGCACACGGACCCTTACAAGGACCTAATCCCCAGCTAAATGAGAAGTCTTGGCCTTCGCAATATCCTCTTCAGAGTCCCACATGTTGACTGTGCATTGTGTGGAAAAAAATCCTTCCTTTTGTTTGTTTTAAACCTGCTGCCTATTAATTTTATTTGGTAACCCCTAGCTCATGTGTTATGAGAAGGAGTAAATAACACTTCCTTATTTACCTTCTCCGGACCAGTCATGATTGTATAGACCTCTGTCATATCCTCCCTTAGTCGTCTCTTTTCCAAGCTTATTCCTCTCTCTCCTCATATGGAAGCCGTTCCAGACCCCTCATCATTTTGTTGCCCTTTTCTGAACCTTTTCCAATTCCAATATATCTATTTTAAGATGGGGTGACCACATCTGCACGCAGTATTCAACATGTGGGCGTACCATGGATTTATATGGAGGCAATAGGATATTTTCTGTTTTATTATCTATCCCTTTCATAATGATTCCCAACATTCTGGTCACTTTTTTGACTGCCGCTGCACATTGAGTGGCGTCACTAGATTTATGGTTTATTACATCAATCTATAAGCCATTAACCTACCCTCACCACCCATGACTGGCCAAGTGTTTATGGGCCACGTCATCTTGAATGGTCCCTTGAAATCTGTGATAAATACTTATGCTAAACAATCTGCTCCCCCTTGTATTTAGCTGTGAAACTCTGGGGCCTGGTCTACACTACGTGTTTAAACCGAATTTAGCAGCGTTAAACCGAATTAACCCTGCACCCATCCACACAACAAAGCCCTTTATATCGATATAAAGGGCTCTTTAAACTGGTTTCTGTACTCCTCCCCGATGAGGGGAGTAGCGCTGAAATCGGTATTACCATGTCAGTTTAGGGTTAGTGTGGCTGCAATTCAACGGTATTGGCCTCTGGGCGGTATCCCACAGTGCACCACTGTGACTGGTCTGGAAAGCAATCTGAACTCAGATGCACTGGCCAGGTAGACAGGAAAAGCCCCATGAACTTTTGAATTTCATTTCCTGTTTTCCCAGCGTGGAGCTCTGATCAGCACAGGTGGCGATGCAGTCCCAAATCCAAAGAGAGCTCCAGCATGGACCGTACGGGAGATACTGGATCTGATTGCTGTATGGGGAGACAAATCTGTTCTATCAGAGCTCTGTTACAGAAGACGAAATGACAAAGCATTTGAAAAAAATCTGCAGGTTACAATAGACAGAGGCTACAGCAGGGACTCAGCACAGTGCTGCATGAGAAGAATAACGGAAAGCCAAAGAATCAAATGGACGCTCATGGAGGGAGGGAGGGGGTACTGAGGACTCCAGCTATCACACAGTTCCCGCAGTCTCCGAAAAGCATTTGCATTCTTGGCTGAGCTCCCAATGGCTGAAGGGTCAAAAACATTTTCCAGGGTGTTTCAGGGAATATGTCGTCAATTTACACCCTTCCCCCCCCCCACACCCCGAAAGAAAAGGGGAAAAAATCGTTTCTCGCCTTTTTTCAATGTCACCCTTTGTCTATTGCATGCTGCTGGTAGATGGGGTGCTGCAGCGCTGAACACCAACATCCCCTTCCTGGTGGCAGATGGCACAATATGACTGCTATTCATTGTCGTCATCATCAGCCCATGAGTGCTCCTGGCTGGCCTTGGTGAGGTTGGCCGGGGGCGCCCGGGTAAAAATGGGAATGACTCCCGGTCATTCCCGGCAGATGGTACAAAATGGTTGGTAACCGTTCTCATCATAGCAACTGGAGGCTGAGCTCCATCAGCCCGCCCCCTCCCTTTCATGTCTAAAGAAAAGATTCTGTACTGCCTGGACTATCATAGCAGTGGGAGGCTGCCTCCCCCTCATTTTATCTCACTAAAAGTCAGTGCTGCTTATTCCTGCATTCTTTATTACTTCATCACACAAATGGGGGGACACTGCCACGGTAGCCCAGGAGGGTTGTGGGAGGAGGGAAGCAACAGGTGCTGTTGTTGCAGGGGCACCCCCTAGAATGGCATGCAGCTCATTTCTGCGGGATCTCTGGGGCTCTGACCCAGAGCAACTGTGCTCTCTGGTTCTTTAGTACACTTACCCCAAAATTTAGGCAGCACTGACTATTTTTAGACAAAACATAAAGAAGGGAATGACCCAGGGAGTCATTCCCATTTTTGTCCATGCGCCCCCGACTGACCTCAGCGAGGCCAGCCAGGAGCACCCATGACAGTAGCAGATGGTACAAAACGATTGATAACCATCATCGCCAATTTCCAATTGCAAACGGTGCAAAATGACTGATAACCATCATCTCATTGCCAATTTACAATGGCAGACAGTGCAATAGGGATGGTAACCATCTCTGCTACCTTGGAAAGGCAAATGAATGCTGCTGTGTAGCACTGCAGTACCGCCTGTCAGCAGCATCCAGTACACATACGGTGACAGTGACAAGGCAAAACGGGCTCCATGGTTGTCGTGCTATGGCGTCTGCCAGGGCAATCCAGGGGAAAAGGGCACGAAATGATTGTCTGCCGTTGCTTTCATGGAGGAAGGATTGAGTGACGACATTTACCCAGTATCACCCTCGACACTGTTTTTGCATTGGGATCTCAACCCAGAATTCCAATGGGCGGGGGAGACTGCGGGAACTATGAGATAGCTACGGGATAGCTACCCACAGTGCAACGCTCTGGAAATCGACGCTAGCCTCGGTACATGGACGCACACCGCCGAATTAATGTGCTTAGTGTGGCCGCGTGCATTCGACTTTATACAATCTGTTTTACAAAACTGGTTTATGTAAAATCGGAATAATCCCGTAGTGTAGACCCTGGGTATGTCTACACAGCAGCTAAAAACCCACAGCTGGCCCAGGTCAGCTCACCTGGGCTTGCAGGCCTCTGCCTGTGGGGCTGTAAAATTCCTATGTAGACATACAAGGTTGAGTTGGAGCAGTGGCAGATTAGCCACTGGACCGATGGTGCCCCTGCTCAAGGGCCCCAGCCAATTGGGGGCCCCAGAAAAATGTGTGCCCCTGCTCCCCAACCCTGCTCCCCAGCAGGATTGCCAGGTGGGCAGGGTGGGGGAAGCCCTGGTGCCCTAACCCCACTCCCTAGCAGGAGCACTGGGCGGGTGGGCAGGGCAAACCACTGTGCCCCAACCCCGCTCTATAGCAAAAGTGTGTGTGTGGGGGGTAAACCTTAGCACCCAGACTCCGGCTGAAGCCCTGGAACATGAGGAGCTCTAGCTTCCTGCCACGGCCTCTGGGCTGCGGGAGCTCTCACTCCCGGTTGTGGCCCCAGGGCCATGGTGGAGGGGTCGGGGGAGAGAACAGAGCTTCTCCAGTCTTTGGGCCACAGGGGAAGGTAGAAAGGAGCAACCGGGTTGCGGGACCTCAGTCAGGGGGTCGAATGGGGTAGACGGTGGGTGGAATGTGGCAGTGCTGTGGAGGGAAGGGGCAGAAGGGAGATGAGACTGCAGGTGGAAGGGCTAGGGAGGTGCCCCCAACGTTCTCTGACCCAAGGCCCCACGAACCCTTAATCCGCCTCTGCGGCTGGAGCCCAGGCTCTGGGCCCCCACAGGGAAGGAGCGTTCCAGAGCCCAGGCTCCAGCCTGAGCCTGAACATCTACACAGAAATTTTTAGCCCCATAGCCTGAGCCCCAAAAGCCCAGGTCAGCTGACCCAGGGGCCTTTTCTTCCAGTGTAAACATATCCTCTCAGTACATTTCCCAGACTGGAAGAAGAGCTCTGTGTAAGCTCAAAAGCATGTGTCTCTTACCAACAGAAGTTTGTCCAATAAAAGTTATCACCTCACCCACCTTCCCTAATATCCTGGTACCAACATAGCTACAATAACGCTGCATACATATTAGTGTTTAATTGGTCTCGCTGTTGTAATCAAAGTGTCTGAGTAAGAGTGGAGTTATTCAAATCCCTGCCCACACTACATAACTTTTAATCAAGAGGCTTAACTCTAGATGCAACGCTACTGTTAGGAGGAGCCCAAGCATCATTATTTAGGCTGAGCTGCAGATGGGGAGCAGGTGGCTGGAAGCTGCAGCTCAGTGATGATGAAAGAGTTCAATGTCAGGAGCGTTCTGGTGACTGGATCCAATCGAGGAATTGGCCTGGGACTCGTGAAGCGATTTCTAGAGCTACCAAGTCCACCAGAATGGATCTTTGCCACCACAAGGGAGCTGGATGAATCCCAGAGCAAGGTGAGGATGAAATCTGGCCTTTACAGAAAGGTTTGGGCAGCAGAAACAGCCTGAGAATTGGGTTTCCCTGCAGTGCAGGCTGCAAAGACAGGATCACATAAGGAGCGGGTTCCCTTTAAAAGCATTTGAGAGGCTCAAATGGGAAACTCAGAGCTCACAGTAAAACTCAAATGCTAGTGTGTCTCAGCTCAGCAATAGAGAGGCAAGATGCTACCAATATTTTAACAAGGGGCTTGTTATAAAATGTTCCACTGTGGCCTGTGATGTATCCCCATGCCCTAGATGTATCCAGAGAGGGCTGACTCTGTCAGAGACAGGACAGAGAAATCACCCTGGCCCCCTACATTTCTACATTTGTTTGCCAGAGGCTGGGAATGAGCACCAGGGGATGAATCACTTGATGATTCCCTGTTCTGCTGATTCCCTCTGGGGCACATGGCACTGGCCACTATCGGAAGACAGGATACTGGGCTAGACGGAGCTTTGGTCTGACCCAGTAGGGCCATTCTTATGTGGTGTAATTGTAACCACCAGGGCTTTTGTGAAACCCCACCCTCACTGCAGAAGGCTGCAGAGAAGCCTCTCTGAGGCACCTGGTTCATTCATCCACGTGCCACTTGTTGTGAGACAGCGGGGTTCTGGGAATTGGCTTTTCCCAGCTCAGTCACCAGCACCTTCCTTGAGGGGTTCACCCAACCCCAGGCACTGCACAGCATTCCCCATTGCAGATCCCAGACCTGCAGCTGAGATCAGAGCCATCCTAGACCCTGTTTATCTTCCAGGATTTTTCTAACCAAGTGAAAATGTTTCTTTTCCCAGGAGGTAATAGAGCTGGCATTGAAGCATTCAAACCTGGTGGTGCTGCAGATGGGTATGTAGCTATCTCTGCATCTACTGTGACAAAGTTCCTCCTCTATCTTGGTGGGTCCTGCACTTATTAGTGGATTTTCTCACCTCAGATTCACCCAGTGGGTCGGGGAAACAGCCCAGAGACCTTCCCCTCTGGTGGAACCCACAGTCCAGGTCACCTCCTCCTGTGTTTGATCAGGAGTTGGGAGGTTTGGGGGGTACCTGGGCCCACCCTCTACTCCAGGTTCCAGCCCAGGGGCCTGTGGACTGCAGCTGCCTAGAGTACCTCCTGCTACAGCTGCACAACAGCTACAACTCCCTGGGCTACTTCCCCATAGCCTCCTCCCATCACCTTCTTTATCCTCACTACAGAACCTTCCTCCTGGTGTCTGATAACACTTGTACTCCTCACTCTCAGCTCCTAGTGCCTCCTGCTCCCAGTTCCTTGTATGCACACCACAAACTGAAGTGAGGTCCTTTTTAAACTCAGGTGCCCTGATTAGCCAGCCTGTCCTAATTGATTCTAGCAGTTTCTTCTTAATTGGCTCCAGGTGTCCTAATTAGCCTGCCTGCTTTAATTGTTTCCAGCGAGTTCCTGCTTGTTCTGGAACTGCCCGTGTTACCTTACCCAGGGAACAAGGGACCTGTTTGTTCTGAGGGCTGAGATACCCACCTTCCCCTCTTTTGAGGCTGTTCTGCTGGCTGGTTGCTCCCCCCTCCCCTCCAGCTGCTGCTGTGGGGAGGAACCTGCTGGTGAGACCCTCAGAGTGGAGTGTGAGGCCCCACTTTTTCCAACATTTTTGGGGCCTCCCTTGGCTGAGTTGCTGCTGCCCTTGCTGCTGCTGGGGAGCTGTTCCTGCTGCTGAAGCTGAGGAGGGAGTTGGGGGGGGGGTCTGTTTTGTGGTGGGGGTTTGTAACATCCTCACTTCTGTGGTGGTAGGTGCCTTTGCTGTGGGGAGCTGGGGGAGTGGCCTGGAGCCCTCCCCCACTGGTCCATCTGCTCCTCTACTGCCCCCTCCACCTTTCCACCTGCCTTCTGGCTCTGTTCTCTGCTCCCCGGCCCAGCAGTTTGCTCTGCCCTTCTAACCGTCCAGAGAATGTGGTGGCAGTGAGCAGGTATTTGTTTTTCAGAAGCCCATGGGTGCTCATGTCCATTCCTTCCCTTGGCTTTGTCGTCCCTCTCCTGCTGCATTTGACCGGCCTGCCCCACACTCCCTTGCCGGAGCGAGAGCCCAGAATTCAACTCCCCAGCCCGGGCACAGGACGGACTCATGAAGACAAAGCAGGCAACACGCTCCCTTTGCCCTGTTGCAATTGCACTTGGCCCGCTGCTGCTGCATGCCAGGGACTGGAGAGGAGAGTGCACATTTCACCTTGCGGCTCTTTGAATCCTACCCTGGCCAAACCCAGCTTGTGCCCTCTCCCTCCTCCACACCCAAACCCGGTCTGCTTCCCTTCAGCCAACCCCGATCCTCCCAGTGACCGACCCCGGTCTGCTCCGCTTGCACTCCCCGGCCAAACCTGAACCCCGACTGACCAAACCAACCCAGTCTGCTTCCCTTCTCTATCAAACCCAATTCCCTCTCTGATTGAACCTGGTCTGCTTCCCTTCCCCCCTAACCCGATACCTCACTGACCGAACCCGGTCTGCTTCCCTCCCTGGCCAAACCCGATACCCCACTGACCGAACCCGGACTGCTTCCCTCCCCGACCTAACCCGATACCCCACTGACCGAACCCGGACTGCTTCCCTCCCCGACTTAACCCGATACCCCACTGACCGAACCCGGTCTGCTCCCCTCCCCCACCTAACCCGATACCTCACTGACCGAACCCGGTCTGCTCCCCTCCCCCACCTAACCCGATACCCACTGACCGAACCCGGTCTGCTCCCCTCCCCCACCTCACCCGCCACCCCACTGACCGAACCCGGTCTGCTCCCTCCCCACCTAACCCGAAACCCCACTGACCGAACCCGGTCTGCTCCCTCCCCACCTAACCCGACACCCCACTGACCGAACCCGGCCTGCTCCCCTCCCCCACCTAACCCGAGACCCCACTGACCGAACCCGGTCTGCTCCCCTCCCCCACCTAACCCGATACCCCACTGACCGAACCCAGTCTGCTCCCCTCCCACCTAACCCGATACCCCACTGACCGAACCCGGCCTGCTCCCCTCCCCCACCTAACCCGACACCCCACTGACCGAACCCGGTCTGCTCCCTCCCCAAATCCAATACCCCACTGACCGAACCCAATCTGCTCCCCTCCCCCACCTAACTCGACACCCCACTGACAGAACCCGGTCTGCTCCCCTCCCACCGAATCCGATACCCCACAGACTGAACCCGGTCTGCTCCCTCCCCACCTAACCCGATACCCCACTGACCGAACCTGGTCTGCTTCCCTCCCCCACCAAACCCCATACCCCACTGACCGAACCCGCTCTGCTCCCCTCCCCCACCTAACCCGACACCCCACTGACCGAACCCAGTCTGCTCCCCTCCCTCCGAATCCGATACCCCACTGACTGAACCCGGTCTGCTCCCCTTCCCCTCCCCAGCCAAACCCAATTCTCCCAGTGACTGAACCTGTTCTGCTCCCCTTGCACTCTCCTGCCAAATCTGAACCTCCACTGACTGAACCCGGTCTGCTTCCCTTCCCCACCAAACCCAATCCCCCAGTATGACAGAGTATCTGCCATTCTAATTTTATAAAAACCACAAGAAGTCCTGTGGCACCTTAAAGACTAACAGATTTATTTAGGCATAAGCTTTCCTGGGTAAAAAACCCACTTCTTCAGATTCCTGGAGTGAAAGTTACAGCTGCAGGCATTATATAATGACACATGAGGAGAAGGGAGTTACCTTACAAGTGGAGAACCAGTGTTGACAGGGCCAATTTAATCAGGGTGGATGTGGTCCACTCCCAATAATAGATTAGGAGGTGTCAATTCCAGGAGAGGCAAAGCTGCTTGTGTAATGAGCCAGCCACTCCCAGTCCCTATTCAAGCCCAAATTAATGGTGTTTGCAAATGAATTTTAGTTCTGCTGTTTCTCTTTGAAATCTGTTTCTGAAGTTTTTTTTTCTTCAAGAATAGTGACTTTTAAATCTGTTATAGACTGTCCAGGGAGATTGAAGTGTTCTCCCACTGGCTTTTGTATGTTACAATTCCTGATGTCCAATTTGTGTCCATTTATTCTTTTACATAGGGACTGTCCGGTTTGGCCAATGTACATGGCAGAGGGGCATTGCTGGGACATGATGGCATATATCACATTAGTAGATGTGCAGATGAATGAGCCCTTAATGGTGTGACTGATGTGGTTGCATCCTCTGGTGGTGTCACCAGAGTAGATCTGGGGACAGAGAAGGCAATGAGGTTTGCTACAGGGATTGGTTCCTGGGTTAGTGTTTCTGTGGTGTGGTGTGTAGTTGCTGGCAGACTCCTTGTTGTTTTTGTGGATACAGACTAAGACGGCTACCCCCGATACTTGACACCATGCAAGGCTCTAATTTTATTAATAACAAGAATTGGATATTATAAAGGTAGAATAAAATGTAGTAGATTTTGATATGAAAGAATGAAGGAAGGAAGTGACAGTGTATTGCGTATAATATATGTGATTTAAGATCCAGGCTATGTTGTGCAAAGTGAAAATAATAACAGTGTCAACACTGTCAGGTTATTCATTTATTTGTATTAAATATGTAGACTAAATAATGAAATGAATAAATTTTCAAGCCAAATGTGTATTAATTCTAATGTACAATGCCATATTATGCAGTATTCATTTTTGAAAGTTTATAATAAGCGATGCTCCAGGGGGAGGGGAGAGGTGAGGGGGCAGAAGGTGGAAGCTTCGCCTAGAGCACAAAATATCCTTGCACCAGCCCTGCATGTCCCCTCGAGCCTTTGGAGGACCTGGGCTAAGGGTGGTGTTCTCCTGTGTTCCTCCCTTCCTCCCCAATGCCGCCCTTTTGCCGTTCCTCTCCATGCTGGGGAGGCCCCTGTCCATCCTCAGCCCCTTTCCATTGGGCTGTAAGGACCCCACCCTCCACCACGTTTTGTCGTTCCGCCGGCAGGTGCAGGTTCAAGTGCAGCCAGCGGCACATGACGGGGAGGCCCTGGAGGGGTCCTTTCTGGTGCTCCGTCGACGGAGAGGCCCGGTGCTTTCTCTGCCGGGTGGCAGGGCACGTCTGGAGGGACTGCCCCCTGGCCCGGCTTGGAGGGGCATCTGGGACCCCCGATACCCGGGAGGGCGTCGGCTCTATCATCGCCGGCGGCCCTGATCGCCCAGTCCCTGGGGTCACCCCTCCTCCATCTGTGACCATTGTCAACTTCGCTCAGGTCTCGGGGGAGGCCCCCTCGACGTCCATAGATGAGCGAGCGGGCCCGCCACAGAGATGAGTAGTAGACCGGGGCCCCCGGAAGAGCAGGTGGCAGGGCTGGTAGCAGGACTCGAGCAGAGCTTGCCTCAGGGGAAATCTGTCCCTTCCCCTGTTGTCCTGCTCTCGTCTTCCCTTACCCTCCCGTCATCTCCCTCGCTCCCAGGCCCTGACCCAGCTGGCCAGCCCCCCTCTTGGGGGAGCTGGGAACTTGTGCGGAGGAGACACCGCAAGTGGGAAGCACGGGCCCAGCACCCCACCCCCGTTGGCGAGGGGGAAGGGACCCCCTGTAAAACTATGAAGGGGGTTGCTGGTGCTGGGCCTTCCGTTGACTCCCCTGCTGCCGTTCATCGTTTGGAGTCTGCCGAGGTTGCTGCAGCCACGGGAGCAGGTAGTACCATCTCTGCTATGGAGTCCATCCCTGAGGGGGTTACAGACGGTGCCCCCGCTGTCCCGTTGCCATCAGTTCCCCCTGTGGGTGCCGCAATGGCTACTGCCCCAGCTGCTGTCGAGGGGGAACCTGTAGAGGCAGGTGGGGACTTTGCTTCTATTTTTGCTGAGATCGAGTCCCTGGCCTTCACCCCAACCACCAAGGGGGTGGATGCCCCCCTGTTAGAGGGCCTCGGTACGGGCAATTGTAATCTGGCGCCCACCCCACTTCCCTCCGCCTCAGTGGTTGCCCCCGTTTTGGCCTCTGCAATGCCCCGGGCCCTGACCACCTGCCTGGCTGCGAATGGTAATCCGGCTGACGCCATTGCGGTGACGGCCAACACTGAGTGTTGAGTTGGGTGGCGCGGCGCTGGAGGGACAGATGCTGCGGCAGGGCTCTGATCCCTGTGTGCCCGTCTCGATGGGCCACAGGGCTGGCAGAGGGGTCCAATCGGGAGACGCCCCCAGGGTCCGTGACCCCGGTCCCTGCCGCGCAGAGAAGCGAGATGCGCTCTTTCTTGGAGGACACTCGTGGCTCCACGAACAGAGTGCATCTCGCTCTTCAGCGCTGGGGCGATTTCCATCTTGTTCTCCAGACCGTGAGGGCCATTATGGGGGAGGGCAAAGGGACTGGGAAGCGGGATGCTGCGGCTTACCAGTGGGCCCGCGGCTGTCGTGATGCCCTGCTGGCTTTCGGGGTTGGTCACAGTTTACTGCAGGGTCCAATGGGTGCCGCTGGCGCCCCAGACCACAAGGATTATCCCCAGCCCTCCTCATGTCGCCGTCCATCTTTGCCACTTTGAACACCCATGGCTGTAGGTTGCGTCTCCGCAGGTGCTCTCCTTCTTTCGGGAGGTGGGGGTACTCAGTTATTTTCCTGCAGGAGACCCACACATATCCAGCCACCGAAGCGAGCTGATGGCTGGAGTGGGGGGACAGGGTCTACTTTAGCCACCTTTCGGCCCATCAGGGCGGGGTGGCGACCCTGTTCTCCCCGCACCTACAGCCCAAGGTGCTGGGGATTACTGAGGTCATGCTGGGTCGCCTGCTGCACCTCTGGGTTCAGGTGGAGGGGCTGACGTTGCATCTTGTCAATGTCTATGCCCCAGCATCCGGCCTGGTGAGAGCGTGCTTCTTTCAGCAGGCATCCTCCTTCCTCAATACTTTGGATCCTCACGAGGGCCTGGTCTTGGGCGGAGACTTCAATTACACCCTCGAGGAGCGGGACCGCACAGGGATCGAGCCGAGCCCAGCTGCTGCAGATGTCCTGAGGGAGATCGTAGTCCATCACTCCCTGGTGGATGTCTGGCATGACCACCACCCGGACGATAATTCTACATTCACTTTTGTGCGGGTGGAGGATCAACAGTCGAGCCACTCCCGGTTGGATCGCATCTATTTCTCTCGATGTCATCTCTCGCAGTGCCACTCCTCCAGCGTTTGGCCAGCCCCATTCTTCGACCACCGCTTGGTAGCCGTGACGGCCTCTCTTTCTTCAGAGAGGCCGGGGCCGGCCTACTGGCATTTCAATAACAGCCTGCTGCTGGAGGATGTGGGATTTGTGACATCCTTCCAGGAGTTTTGGCTGGCCTGACAGGAACAGAGGCGTGCCTTTCCCTCAGCGTTGTGGTGGTGGGATGGAGGGAAGGTGCACGCCCGGCTCTTCTGCCGTAGCCACACCCGGGGCACCAGCTGGCGGAGGGAGGTGGTGATAGAGCAGCTGGAGCAGGAGGTATTGGAGCTGGAGGGGCATCTGGCCACCAGCCCCAGAGATCCACCCCTCTGTGAAGCGTACCAAGAGAAGCGGGAGGAGCTCCGGGCCCTTGACAATCTTCGGGCGCGGGGTGCCTTCTATGCTCCCGCTTCTTCTATGCCCTGGAGAAGAAGAGGGGGGCGAAAGAGCACATCCTCTGCCTTTTGGCAGAGGACGGAGCTCCCCCTCACGGATCCGGTGGAGATGTGCGGGAGGGCCAGGGCCTTCTACGCTGGCCTTTTCTCCCCCGATCCAACCGACGCCAATGCCTGCGGAGTGCTTTGAGATGGACTTCCGATGGTCAGCACGGACCCCAGTTTGTGGGGTTTCTCCAGGTGCTGTACGCCTCCAGAGTGCTTGGTCAGGCTCAACTGGACACTGACCGCACCTGTCAGCTTTGGGCAAGGGGTGCATCAAGGCTGCCCACTGTCGGGTCAACTGTACACTCTGGCCATTGAGCCCTTCCTTAATCTCCTTCGCAAGAGGTTGATGGGGTTGGTGCTACATGAGCCGGAGGTGCAGCTGGTCCTGGCAGCGTACGCCGACGACGTGCTCCTCGTGGTCCAGGACCCTGATGACCTGGTGCAGGTGGAGGCATGTCAAGCTGTTTATTCAGCGGCCTCCTCTGCCTGGGTCAACTGGGTCAAGAGCTCTGGCCTGGTGGTCAGGGCCGGGTGGCGGGCGACCCCCCTCTCCACGCGCTTCAAGCCATCTGGTGGATCATGGGTCTGCTGCTCTATCTTGGCGTTTATCTTTCTGCCACACATCCGTCTCTGCTGGAGAACTGGCATGGTTTAGAGGGCAGGGTGACTGGGTGGTTGCGAAGCTGGACAAGACTGCTCCGGTGCCTCTCTCTCCAGAGGAGAGCACTGGTGCTTAACCAACTGGTCCTGTCCATGCTCTGGTACCGACTCAACACCCCGTGCTCTTCCCCAGTGTTCCTGGCCAATCTCCAGAGGTTGGTTCTGGAGTTCTTTTGGCCGGGACTGCACTGGGTCTCTGCAGGGGTCCTCCACCTGCCCCTGGAGGAGGGAGGACAGGGCCTGACATGTATGCGCATTCAGGTCCATGTCTTTCACCTCCAGGCTCTGCAGAGACTCCTTTATAGTGCAGGTGGCTTGGCGTGGAGCATATTGGCACACGCCTTCCTCCGCCACCTGCGAGGGCTTCGATACAACCGGCAGCTCTTTTTTCTCCATCCAGGAGGTCTTCCCTGAGACCTCTCCAAGCTGCTGGTCTTCTACCAGGACCTCCTCCGGACCTGAAGTCTGGTTTCAGCAACCAGGTCCTTTGCGGCCACCAAGGGGGTGGATCTCCTCGTGGAGCCCCTGTTCCACAATCCCCGTCTTCGTGTGCAGGTGACGGAGTCCTCCTCAGCGTGCCGGAGGTTGGTCCTGGTGGGAGTCACCAAGATCGGAGACCTCCTGGATTACGACCTGGGGAGTTGGGTGGATCCCCAGGCGCTTGGTCGGCGCATGGGGCTCTCCACCCTTACGACCCCCCAGCGCGTACTCCAGGAGGTGGAGGCAGCCCTGCCTCCCACGGCTCGGTCCTTCCTCGAGCAGGTCCTGCAAGAGGGTGAGCCCCGCCCGCCCCCACTCCCGGCCCTCCGGATCTTTTCATCGGCCCCCTACCCCATGAGCCTTCCCAGCCTTTCCACCCACATACCTTGAGCCAGCTGCATGTCATGCAGCCGGTTCGTTTCCAAACCGCACCAAGAGACCATCTATACGTGCTCGTGCTGCACACGCTTCACTACCCCACCCTCGTGTCCCGCCCAGACGCCAAGTGGCGGGACCTTTTACCAGCAGCGGCGGGTGGGGAACCCCGGTGGACCAGTTTCTATTCCACCTTAGTCCCGTGGCCTGCCGGGGATATCAGCTGGTGGCTCTTTCATGGAGCTGTGAGCATGGGCGTGTACTTGGCGCACTTTACCACTGTCCCTGAAGCCTGTCCCTTCTGTGGCATGAGGGAGACCCTGGTGCATGCGTACCTTCAGTGTGCCAGGCTGCAGCCCCTTTTCTGGCTCCTCCAGAAACTCTTATTGAGGTTCTGGCTGCACTTTTCCCTGCACTTATTTCTCTATGCACACCCGATCTGAGGCCTCACAAAGTCGCGGGACCACCTTGTCAATCTCCTCCTAGCCATGGCCAAGGTGGCCATTCGTAACACCAGGGAGGAGAGGTTGGCAGAGGGGAGGGCCTGCGACTGTGGGGCCATTTTTCATTCTTTCATCCGTTCACGTATCTGCGCAGAGTTCCTCTGGGCAGCGTCCGCCGGCTCTCTTGATGTCTTCGAGGAGCAGTGGGCGGTGTCCGGGGTTCCCTGCTCGGTGTCCCCTTCTGGTTCCTTAGTTTTGGCCCTTTGACCCCCACTGTTCCTGTTGTTGCCTTTGTTGTTCCTCAAACTCAGTGGGGTTCTGGGTTTAGTAGCCCCTCCCTAGGCTGGAGGCATGGGTGAAAGTAAAATACAGCTCTTACCAGTACGGGTCCCACTCCCCCCACCCCGGAAGGGGCGGGGCCAGGGATGGAAGTAAGTTACATTTCTTACCAGTACAGTCCAAACACAAGCAACCCACCTCTCTTACATACTTCATGGATCCCTCCCATTGCATGATTTAGATATAGAAAATAAAGCTATTTTCTACTACCAGTACTGTCTGTACTAAAACTTTACTATTGGAATAAGCCTGAAAAACTGAAAACTCACTGTCACATTTTCCTCCTTGTCCTCCCTCCTCCTCCTCCAGCCAGGCTGCCCGACACGGCTAGGCTCCCTGTTCCCCCGACCCCCACACTCAGCAGGGGCTCCCCTCTAGCTTGTAGCAGGGGGACTGGCTGAGGGAGAAGCCTCCCCAGGTAGCCTGCTGCTGCATAGGAACAGTTTAAACGTAGCTGTTCACTCCGCTGTCTGAACCGTGTGATTAGGGGCTATTTCTGGCATCCTTGTTAATTTCACTCATGGTTGTTGTGGGGACCGGGACAGTAAGACCAAGGTGGGGCAGAATACAATAGCCATTTGGCCGCAGAGCTTAAATCCAGAGCTAATAAAAGCCAGTGGAAGGGGAAAACTCGTTGTCATGTCCATTTCTCTCCTCCCTCCTCCTCCAGCCCGGCTGCCGACAGGGCTAGGCTCCCCGTTCTCCCAACCCCCGCACTCAGCAGGGACTGCAGCCGCTCCCCTCTAGCTTGTAGCAGGGGGACTGGCTGAGGGAGAAGCCTCCCCAGGTAGCCTGCTGCCTGCATCAGAACAGTTTAAACTTAGCTGTTCACTCCAATTTGGGGCTATTTCTGGCATCCTTGTTTATTTCACTCGTGTGTGTGTGTGTGTGTGTGTGTGTGTGTGTGCGTGCGCGCGCGTTTGGGAGGGGGGTGACCAAAGCAGTTCTTTTCTGCCCCCTGGATGAGGCGATCTTCAACAATATAAATTGAATATAAATGATCTGCCCCAACCAAGGGTGAAATTAACAAGGATGCCAGAAACAGCCCCTAATCCCAATTCAGACCCCTGGAGTGAACAGCTATGTTTAAACTGTTCCTATGCAGGAAGCAGGCTATCTGGAGAGGCTTCTCCCTCAGCCAGTCCCCCTACTCCCTGCTGCAAGCTAGAGGGGAGCCCCTGCTGAGTGGGGGGAGGGTCAGGGGAACAGGGAGCCCCGTTGGCAGCCTGGCTGGAGGAGGAGGGAGGAGAGAAACTGATGTGACAGTGAGTTTTCCCCTTCCACTGGCTTTTATTAGCTCTGGATTTAAACTGTGCAGTCAAATGCCTATTGTATTCTGCCCCTGCCTTGGTCTCACACACACCTCCTCCCCCTCTCCCAGCAACAATCCTGAGTGAAATTAACAAGGATGCCAGAAATAGCCCCTAATCCCCTGGTTCAGACTGGAGGGTGAACAGCTAAATTTAAACTGTTCTTATGCAGGCAGCAGGCTACCTGGGGCTCAGCCAGTCCCCCTGCTACAAGCTAGAGGGGAGCCTCTAGGGGTCATGGGAATGCAGAGCCTAGCCGTTGGGCAGTCTGGCTGGAGGAGGAGAGGGAGAGAAACAAACAAATGTGACAGTGAGTTTTCCCTTTCCAAGCTTTTATTAGCTTTGAGTTTGAACTTTTTGTTATGCAGCCAAAAGAGGTGAAAATAAGCCAGTACTGAATGCTCCACTTATTTGCCAGTACACTACTGCACCTTTTTTTAACCGGTACTCCATACCAGGACGTACTGGCTTACTTTCACCTCTGGCTGGAGGAGGGGCTTTCAGTGCACAGTACTCAAAAGGAACACTCTCCTGTAGCCATCTGGCCTGACCCTGTCAATTATCCCCTCCCTCAGATCAACACCACAGGGTTGGGCAACTTGGGCCGTCAGGCAGTGTACCCGTGACAAGCCATCTGCACTGCCATGGTGGCTTCCAGCCTGGTGTTGTATGGTGAATTGAAAAGGCTGTAGGGACGGGAACCATCTGGTCACCCTTGCGTTCTTCTCTTTATTTCGCTGCATCTATTGGAGGGGTGCATGGTCAGTCACAAGGGTAAACCGTCGTCCCAGAAGGTAATAACATAGTGTTTCCATGGCCCATTTCACAGCAAGGCACTCTCTCAAAATCACGGCATACTTCTGCTCTCTTAGGAGGAGTTTCCTGTTGAGGCAGAGCGTTGGGTGTTCTTCGTCTCTGACCATCTGCGATAGGACAGCTCCCAATCCTACTTCAGATGTATCTCTTTGTAAAATGAATTCTTTGTTGAAGTCTGGGGCTATAAGCACGGGGTTACTGCAGAGGGCTGTCTGTAGGTCCGTGAATGCGTTCTCTGCAGCATCAGTCCATTTCACCAGGTCCGGACCCTGGGCTTTTATCAGGTCTGTCAGGGGACTCGCTCTGGTAGCGAAATGGGGTATAAATCGCCGGTAGTAGCCCACCACACCCAGGAATGCCCAGACTTGCTTTTTCTGATTTGGCCAGGGTCAATTTTGGATTGCTTCTAGTTTGTTTAGTTGGGGCTTGACCATGCCCCTTCCTACAATGTAGCCAAGGTATTTAGCCTTAGCTAGCCCTAAAGCACACTTGGCTGGGTTGGCTGTGAGGCCAGCCCGTCTTTTTTAATAATTGGAGATATACCAATCTCCTAGAACTGGAAGGGACCTTGAAAGGTCATTGAGTTCAGCCCCCTGCCTTCACTAGCAGGACCAATTTTTGCCCCAGATCCCCCCCTCAAGGATTGAAATCACAACCCTGGGTTTAGCAGACCAATGCTCAAACCACTGAGCTATCCCTCCCCCCTTAGCGTGTCCAGAACTGCTTCCACCTTTTCCAAGTGCATCTCCCAGTCAGGGGTATGGATAATTTATGTCATCCAGATATGCAGCTGCATAACCATTATGGGGCCACAGAAACTTGTCCATGAGACGCTGGAAGGTGGCAGGTGCCCCATGCAGTCCAAAACAGATCCTCTGGTGTAGAGAATGCCGTCTTTTCTTTTGCATCTTTGCCGAGAGGAATCTGCCAGTATCCCTTTGTTAAATCAAGGGTTGTCAAAAATCAGGCGTTGCCCAGGCGGTCAACTAACTCATCAATGTGGGGTATAGGGTATGCATCAAATTTGGATATCTTGTTCAGCCGGCGAAAGTCATTACAAAATCTAGTGGTGCCATCGGGTTTGTGCACCAACACAATTGGGCTCGAACATTGACTGTGGGACTCTTCAATAACTCCCAGCTCCAACATCCTTTTTACCTCCGTCTTGGTCTCCTCCCTTTTTGCCGCTGGGACCTGGTAGGGCCTTAAAGTTACCTTTGCCCCAGGGTCTGTGATAGTGTGGTGATATGCTTCGGTGGTCCAGCCTGGTTTGGCTGAAAACACGTCCTGGTATCGGTTGATCATCTGTTACCTCCTTCTTCTGGTTCAGTGTCAGATCAGTGGATATTCTGATCTGCTCCTGCAGGTTATTTCCCTGGATCGGGGTCTCTTGTGCCACTACACATGCCTCTCGCTGGTGCCAAGGCTTTAAGAGGTTAATGTGATAAATCTGTTCTTGTTTTCGGCGTCCTGGCTGCCGCACCTTGTAGGTTACTTCCCCCACGGGTTCAACCACCTCATAGGGCCCCTGCCATTGGGCCTTTCTGCTGAGGTACCAACACCATCACCCGATCACCTGGTTGGAATTGTCGGACTTTTGCCTGATGATTGTAATGGGTTCACTGGGCCTCCTGCACCTTTTCCAAATGTTCCCGTACTATAGGGGTGACCTGGGCTATCCGGTCTCGCATTTGCAGTACATGTTCAATTATGTTTCTCCCCTCATTGGGTTCCTCTTCCCAGATCTCTTTGGCAATATCTAGTATGCCACGGGGGTGGAGTCCGTGTAATAACTCAAAGGGGGAAAACCCAGTTGAGACCTGAGGTACCTCCTGGATGGTGAACATAAGGTAAGGTAGTAGGGTGTCCCAGTCCTTCCCGTCCCAACTTACCACCTTCCTTATCGTAGCCTTGAGGGTTTGGTTAAACCTTTCTACCAATCCATCGGTCTGCGGATGATACCCTGAGAACTTCAGTCTATGTATATGGAGCAGCGTACAGAGGTCCTTCATTAGCTTCGACATAAATGGGGTTCCTTGGTCTGTTATTATCTCCTTTGGTAGCCCCACTCGGGCTAAGATCCCCACCAGCTCTTTGGCTATCGTTTTAGAGGCCATGTTCCACAGGGGGACAGCTTCTGGGTAGCGAGTAGCATTGTCCAAAACAACAAGTATATATTGGTGGCCCTCAGCCGTCTTCTCCAGGGGTCCCACTAGGTCCATGGCTATTCGCTCAAAGGGGACCTCTTTGATGGGAAGGGGTACTAAAGGTGCATTCAAGTGGTGATGGGGACTGTGCAGCTGACACTCTGGGCAGGACGCACAGTACCTTCACACTTCTTTGTGTACTCCAGGCCAGAAGAACTGTCATAGGACCCATGACAGGGTCTTCTCTACCCCCAAATGTCCCCTAAAAAGATGACTATGAGCAAGACTTAATACAGCGTTCTGGTGTTTTTGAGGTACTAGGATCTGCTGTACCTTCTGCCCCTGTACTGGTGCAGGGTATAAGAGATCCTTCTTCATTATGAAGTAAGGTCCTGGTCCCTGGGTTTTCCCTTCCACGAGAACCCCATCTATTTTGGTCACCTCTTTCCTAATGTTGTCTTCAGCCTGGTCCTGTCCAAAATGTCCTCTCCCAGGGCTAATTTCTGTTGCCTCTACTGGTTCAGAAGCGTTAGGGTGGAGGTGAGACTCGGGTGCTTCTCTCTCCTGGGTGGCCTCCTGTTCAGCTGCTCTGGTCCGCCTAGCTACGAGAGAGACCCTCTGGCTTTGGGTCAGTATTTGGGTTCCCAAGGCCTTAGCTGCTCTTCTTTCCCTTTTCATCTTTCTATCCTGTCTGGGAGCGGAGAATAAATCTGGGGATATTTCAGAGAAGATTGGGGGTTGACAGTCCACTGTGGATGCCTCACTAATTTCAGGGTTCCCTTCTTTCTTCAATCCTCCTACTGGGGGTAAGTCTCCAAACCCTGGGAAGTCCCTCCCTATGATCACCGGGTATGGGAGTTTAGGGACTATACCTGCTGCTACCTCAGTAGTGTTCCCTTGGATCTCGATTTTTACTGGGATGGTCGGATAGTGACTAACTGTCCCATGGACACATGTTATCCCCGTAGGTTTAGCCTGCGGCAACTGACTACACTTCACAAACTTCCCTGAGATAAGCGTGATAGCACTCTCCGAATCAACCAGTGCCGTGGTCTCTACCCCATTTAGCTTTACTGGTCTGGTGTATGTATGTGGGGTTAGTGAGACCCCCACAAGGTGGATTAGGGAGCAGGTGTCTGCCAAGTTCCCCAGGTTACACTGCATTGACTCCTCCGCATTGGGACACTGTGCAGCTGTGTGTCCCCACTCCCCGCAGGCATAACATCTGTATGGAGCCCTAGGCATTCCCCGGTCTCTTGGTTTGGGCAGCCTAACATCACGATCTTCTTCCCTCTCAGTGCTCCGACTTTTTGTGGCCTCTGGTGGGCCTTCAGCCCCTCTCTTTTTCCCATCTGGGCCCTCCTGGTGGCCCAGTCACCAGAGCTTTAGGGCTTAGTGCTGCCAGTTTAACCTGGGGTGCCTCTTCCTTAACTGGTCAAGTCAGCTCCCTTGCTGTCCTTCACCTCTCTACCAGGGTGACAACCTCATCATAGGTGGAGGGTTTGTTCTGGCTTACCCAGGCACGAAGGTCTGATGGTAGTCCTCTCATGAATTGGTCGATGGCCAGAACCTCTAGTGTCTCTTCTGGACTCCGGGACTCAGTTTGAAACCACTTTCTTGCGAGATGGATGAGGTCATACAATTGGGACCGCAGGGTTTTGTCTTCCTGGTACCGCCACTCGTGATACCGCTGGGCCCGCACTGCGGTTGTTATCCCAGATCTGGCCAGGATCTCTGCTTTCAGCTGGGGGTAGTCTGCTGCAGCCTCTTCAGGCAGATCATGGTAGGCCTTCTGGGCCTCCCCACACAGGAATGGGGTGAGGATGCCAGACCACTAACCTCGAGGCCAGACTTCCCATAGAGCTGTCCTCTCAAAGGCCAGGAGATATGCCTCTATATCATCCTCCCCCTTCATTTTCTGCAGGCAATTGCTGGCCCGTATGTTCCGTGTCACATCATGGCCGTGGTTCATTTCCATAAGGGCCTTCACTTGATTTACCAGTTCCCGCAACATAGTATGGTCTTGAGCAGCCTGGTCCATCAACAGGTGATTGGTCTCCTGCTGCAGCCTCACTGCCTTCTGTTGGGCAGCTGCCTGGACAGGGATAGCCTCCTGCTGGGCAGCTGTGGCTTGTATCAGTGCCCGTACTACATCTTCCATTGTGGTGGGGGAAAAAAAGTAAACCTCCTTTTTTTTTTTTTTTTTTTTTAGCACCCTCCTTCTTCTGCTGCACTGTGCGCACCAAATCCCACTTTTAACACCAGTTGTGACTAAGTTCCTCCTCTACCTTAGTGGGTCCTGTACTTACTGGCGGATTTGCTCGCCTCACAGATTCACCCTGTGGGTCGGGGAAACAACCCAGAGACCTTCTCCTCTAGTGGAACCCACAGTCCAGGTCACCTCCTCCTGTGTCTGATCAGGAGTTGGGAGGTTTGGGGGGAACCTGGGCCCACCCTCTACTCCGGGTTCCAGCCCAGGGCTCTGTGGACTGTAGCTGTCTATAGTGCCTCCTGTAACAGCTGCGCAACAGCTACAACTCCCTGGGCTACTTCCCCATGGCCTCCTCCCAACACCTTCTTATCCTCACAACAGGACCTTCCTCCTGGTGTCTGATAACGCTTGTACTCCTCAGTCCTCCAACAATGCGCCTTCTCTCTCTCAGCTCCTAGTGCCTCTTGCTCCAAGCTCCTCGCATGCACACCACAAACTGAAGTGAGGTCCTTTTTAAACTCAGGTGCCCTGATTAGCCAGCCTGTCCTAATTGATTCTAGCAGTTTCTTCTTAATTGGTCCAGGTGTCCTAATTAGTCTGCCTGCCTTAATTGGCTCCAGCAAGTTCCTGCTTGTTCTGGAACTGCCCCTGTTACCTTACCCAGGGAAAAGTGATCTACTTAATCTGGGACTAATATATCTGCCTTCTAACACGCTCCTGTAGCCATCTGGCCTGACCCTGTTACACTACTCATTCAGACACGAGAGGCCTTGGGAGGAAGACAAGGAGCCCAATTCTCCATGGCTGGCACAATGTGGTGCCACACTTGTGTTTGGTTGTGAAGCACTAACAGTTCAGAGTGGAGCATGTCACACACACTCTGCCCCCCTGTAATGGCTGACCGCTAATAGAGTTACTCTTAACTCAGGTGGAAGAGACTCATGATTTTAGTGCTGAAGGTACAAACCCAGTGTGGGTCCTATGCCTTCTCCACTAAGTCTCCATTATGTGTGCCCAAGGGACTGATATTTCCTCTCCTACCAAATCTTGCAATGCCCCCATGGCACTCGTGGCATGTGTCCCTGTGCAACTGCTGCACATTGTTTGCAGATTCCTAGCCCTCAAATTCCAATAACCTCTCCCTGCATGCAAAACCAGCAGCCATTTTGTTCTCAGAGGTTCAGCAGCTTGTTACCGAGGAGAGAGAGAACTGTAACCTCTCGTGGGAACTTTAATTCTTTCTTATGAGTTTCCAGGATCTAAAATAAAAGCCACATTAGATTGAAAGTTGCGGGTTTCTATTTGGATCCAGAAAAAACATAATGATGTATAACATAATTTGTATAATGATAGCAGCTGGGACTCCCAACCCGGGATTGGACTCCTGTTGTGTTAGGTGCTGCACAGACTAGTAATAAAGAAGACAGTCCCTACCCCAGATAGATCCCAGCACCAGATGCAGCAAAGCAGGCAAATGGGACACAATTTGGTTAAGAAACAGAAATGAAATCTTAGCTCACCACGCACCTGCCTGGATGTGATTTGCAGGCATCACAGCAGAGGTAGGTTTTTAGGAGGCAGTGCAAAGAGGATAAGCATAATTACTTACAAATTTCAAGGGATTTCCCCCTGCCCTTGGAATCAGAGGCAGCGTGGGAGAGTTCCCAGAGGGGCTTGAGGGAGATGCAAGTGAGCGAGGCTGCTTTCATTGGCCAACTGAAGACAGGGTCAACAGCTCAATGGGCTGGTAGAGCTGATAGACAGGGCAGAGCTGCTATAGGAAGGATGTTTCTGAATCCACTGTGCTGTCTGTAGATGTCACAGATCCAAACAGCATAAAGGCAGCTGCACAGAGAGTGGAGGAGCATGTGCAAGGACATGGACTGAATCTCCTGATAAACAACGCTGGCATCACACAGGTAACCACCATGGAGAATGAGAACGTTGAGACCATGGCAATTGTATACCTAACTAACACAGTTGGGCCCCTGATGGTGAGCCAGGTAAGAATGCACCTGACAGCCAGGAAACTCCTTTGACACTGGGCCAAGACTGCCCTGGAACGAGCTGAGACGCTTGGCTAGGGCAAATTTTTGATTCATTGTTTAAAAACAAGGTGGTCTGCAGTTTCAGACTCAAGAGAGACTCTCTAACGTCCCCTAACACTGGCCACCAGCAGGATTTGAACCTTGAGCACCAAAGCGCAGTTTTCTACCACTTGGGCTAATGAAATAACTCCACTAGCTGGTTGCAGAAGCAGGTTGTTATCCCCTAGTGCCTCAGTCAGTATATTATATGTTCTCTTCTGGTTCAAAGGATGTACCAGAGGGCCATGCAGCCATAAGGGTGACAGCCAGATTGTGGCCTGCCAAGGAGCCCCTTCCCCATGATGATCCTACCCAGAGGCTGGGCACAGGCCCAGAGCACATGGATTGTGCAGTGCTAGTGCCTGCAGCAGGGCTCACCTCTCGGAAGGAGCAGAGCAGGCTCCCTTCAGGGAGAGCACACTCTGACCCATAGGAGAGTTTCCCAGTCATCATATTCCCAAGAACTATGGGATGCACCAACCTGCCTGAATCACAGACTCCATCTTCAGAGCCTCCCTCTCCCTCAGGAGTTCCTGCCATTGCTGAAGAAGGCTGCCCAGCAGAGCGCCCAGACAGGGCTGAGCTGCAGCATTGTCAATATGTCCAGCATGGCTGGTTCCATAGCACTTGTTACATCATTGGAATTTCTGCAAGAACCCAGCTACCGCTGCAGCAAGGTACAATACGGGACCCCTCTCACTTCTTTCAAGTGTAACTAGCTCCCACTCTGTATCAGCACTGCTTCTCCTTCTATACTCCTCAGTCTCCTGCCCGGCTTCCCTGCAGAGCTCCTGCCCCAGAACCTCCCTAGCCCCCTCATGCCTGGCTTCGTGCTACAAATTTAAAGATACAGTGCATGTGTCCCTGCATCTCCCCCTTCATAGTCAACCTTTAGCCAGAATTACTCTTTAACAACAAATCAGAGATCTGGACGTATTACCAGCTTCCAAGCTCATCCAGCTTTGGTCGCCATTGGGCAGTGAGGAAGGTTGTGTTCAGTGGGATCCTCTCCCCACTCTGAGACTGCCGGGAATGTTATTGCTACAAGGGTAACAGGAATTCAGCTGGGTTTGGAACCAGCTGCTGGTGCCATCTGTTCCTTGTGTACTGAACCCCTTGATGAGTCTCAGCTGTGTAGGATCTCAAGGTGCAGATACAGCCAGTGCCAACAGCTGGGCTTAGCCAAGGATTTTCCTCCTTTCATTTTATCAGGATTGGGTCTCCTGGTTTCCACTTGGCTGAACATTCCAGGCTATAAAAGGATAAAACCAGAGATTTCTGGGATTTGGTATCTCACAGCCTTGTACCCTTTACTCAGGGGCAGGAAAGATTGAAGATTTATTGTGAGGTGGGCAGTTTTCTTTTGATCTGTTGCAAGAGTTGCCAGCCCTCCAGGATGGGCCTGGAGTCTCCCAGAATCAGCGTTGATCTTCCAGTGACTATTGAAAGCAATCCAGGAGATTTGAATGGGATATTTTAAGAAAATGACATCATGTAATGTTGGGGAAAAAAACCTCCCGGAATAGCTTCAGTCAGAGTTGTAACCTTATCTGTCACCCCGAGCAGCTGAGCTGGGTTTGTCCATTGAGTGAAGTGGGAGCTGCCCTTTAGTTCAGCAGTACTGCTTATGTATGAAGCTCCGTACATTCCACCCAGTGCTATTTATCTCCTCTCCTGTCAGCCCAGATGACTCCCCCTCCACCCTTGCATATCAGCACTGTGGGATCAGGGGTCATGTCCTGTAGGGAAGATGCCCCTCTGTCCTGTGCTCTTATCTCTGCTCATGGAGTGTCCCACCCACAGGCTGCTCTGAACATGGTCAGCAAGTGCCAGTCCTTGGAGTACAAAGACTATGGGATTCTCTGCACTTCTATCCACCCTGGCTGGGTGAAAACCAGAATGGGAACAGAAAAGGTAGGAGTCATAACACGTTTATAATCCCTTGGTTAGGGTGACTGGCCACTTCCATCCACAGCACATCAGGGAGGCCTTACATGCTTGGTTCTGCCACAGACTCATCTGTACACCCAGATCGCAACTACGTTAAACTGGAGGGAAGACTGGAATATGTATCAATACTATAAGGGTAAACCATTCCAGGGATGTTGTAATTATCCCCAAAACAAACATTATGAACCCAGGAAATAAAAAAATTATGGTTAAACTTAAAGTTACTATAACCATAACCGTATCTCCAGTTTAATGTGGCTTTTGTTTGGGAATTCTGTTTGGTTTCTTAAATTACTAGAATTTTCATATATAAACATAAACCCAGAGAAAGTCACCCTGTGATGAGATTTCTATGATTTGAAGATATGTATCCACCTGAAATCTTCTCGTCATTTTACCTCTGATGGCCAGATTCACCAGTACACTCTGCCTGCTTTACCCCACTTGGGAGCAGCACAAAGCAGACAAAGCATACTGGCCTGTTTCCCCCAGCTCCTGACCCCTGCGTTCCCCTGCAAAGCCCAGTTTCCTCCTCTCTCCTCTAGACAACCCACAGCACAGTGTGCAAGAGCCAGGGGGTTGGCCACAAGGGCCCAGATCCTCAGAGGTATTTGGGCACCTAACTCCCACTGATTTCTAGAGCTGCAATGTCCTGGCTAAAGTCCAATGTGTGGGGGAAGTACATTCAGCTGAGCTAAACTCCCCTGCAGTTTAATCTGGATAGAGTGGGCCTGAATTGCCACTGCCCTACACCTTGCACATTTGTACCAGTGCAAAGTGGGCATTGATAACTACCACATCAGAACGCTAACATTGTACCCCTCTTTGCCCAGGTGTGACCGAGTCTTCTTACTGGACGCAGTTAAGCATTGCCATGTGCCACGCCAGAAGTGGTCCATAAATAGCGTATACAAAATTAGTCATACTGCTTTACTGCAAAGGCCTTTAATGCTTTGGGATGATTCTATGGGACTGATCCAAACCCCACTGAGGCCAATGGAAAGACTCCCATTGACAGCTATGGGGTTTTGATAAGACTATAAATGCACGAGTGTGAGGAACATCAACTCTCATTTTAGTACATTATTATTTATTCGTGTATTTTGGTAGCACAGAGCCCACAGTCCCATTGTGGTAGGCATTGTACAAATATCTGCAAAGACAACTTAGCCTGAAGACCCTACTGAAGCTAAGAGGATGATATGTTGAGGGAGGAGACTTGGTCCTGAATACACCCACTGCTAGGAACATAGTAACTGTAATGAGTTCCCCCCGGGGTGCTACCTGGAACTGGGGTACCACTGAGCCTCTGACCCACCAGCCTGGGCTCCCTCTCACACTGTGCTGCTGTGACAAGTTGCAAAGCCCTCCAGCCTGCACTTTCACCAGCATTCACACAGGTAGGGACACACCCAGCTGCAGTCACAGGCAGGGTCTCTAACCACCAGCTTCCCAGCCTAGGCCCCAGAGCAGTACATCCTGCCCTGGTCAAATCTGGCCACTATATGGGTTTAACACCCGGTCTGCCTCTCTCTCAATGTGAAGAGGACCATGCACACTGGTGGAAACCAAGCTGAGATTTTCCCCAGACACCTTAGTCAAATGCACACTGGTTTGGATTAAACAGAAAACAAGTTTATTAACTACAAAACGGTAGACTTTAAGTGATTATAAGTGATAGCAAACAGCTCAAAGCAGATTACCTAGTAAATAAACAAAACTGCAAACTGAGCTTAATATACAGTACTAGAAAGGTAGGATATGAATTAGCAAATTCTCACCCTGCGTGATAAACAGGTTGGCAGATTCCTAAGGCACAAGCTGCCTTGGCTTTGCAGCTTGGGTTTCCCAGGTTTTCATACACAGGCTAGAAATCCCTCAAGCCTGGGACCATCATTTCCTCCCTGTTCAGTTTTGTTCCTCGGGTGTTTGCAGTGTGTTGTCGGGAGAGTGAGGTCCCATCATGATCTCACTTTCCCCCTTTTATATCTGCTTCCCACTTGCTGGAAAGCTCTTTTGCTGTGATCTGGGTCAAACAGTTCCCATTGTGTCGTGCTATCTCTGAGAGGTTTCTTTTGTTCACAGTTCCTGGGGTAATCCTTGTGCAAGTGTGCATTTCCTCAGTAAGCCATTAACATTGTTTGGCCTTTTTACTATTGCAGCTGAAAGGCTGCTTGTGGGTGTTTTCAACCGCACAACATGTTTCAGCAACACATAGAATCATAGAATATCAGGCTTGGAAGGGACCTCAGGAGGTTATCTAGTCCAACCCCCTGCTCAAAGCAGGACTAATCCCCAGACAGATTTTACCCCAGTTCCCTAAATGGCCCCCTCAAGGATTGAACTCACAACCCTGGGTTTAGCAGGCCAATGCTCAAACCACTGAGCTATCCGTCCCCCCAAAAATACACACACAAATGTCGTAACTTCACATACGACGATGGCACATACGCTCCAATGAGATATTTAATATCTAGCTGATCAAGACTTTTAGAATGATACCTCACAAAGCATACTTTGTACAAAACATATCCTAAATACATGACAGTGGTGAATATTGGGGTGCCAGGGTGTCACAGTAACAATGGCCTGAACGATGCAGTTTTGCCCTACCTAACAGCATCACTTTAACCCTACAGGCCCCACAGACCGTGGAGCAAACCACTCAAGCAATCCTGAAGATGCTTTCCACGCTCTATGAGAAAGAGAATGGCTCCTTCGTGGGCTGGGATGGACAAATCTATCCCTGGTGAGACATGAGCTTGCCAGGTGTGATTAGATCATAGAGGTGCCTGCAATGTTACCTGTACCTGACACCCCAATAAATAACCTGAGCTGAATTACAACCCATTTCTTGAGCCTTTCTTCTCTGCTGCTCCCTGATGCAGGTGGGAGATCCATTCAACACTGCTATGCTGTTACTGAGCCATCTAGAGACTGAACATTCAGGTACCTCAGTGGGCACAGCTGGTTCTAGAGGTGGGCAAGAAGGGCAGTTGCCTTCGGTACTAACTACCAGGGGGCACAAAACTGCTTTTTTTTTTTTGGCTCCCCTCCAACTGGCTGGCTTTGTGTGTGTGTGTGTGTGCGCGCGCGCTTACATGCACACTTGGTTTCTCGGGAGTAGGTGGGGCCAAAAACTTTGGAAACATTTTCTGCCTTGGCTAGCAAAACAGCTAGGGCCACTCCTAACCTTGGGCCCAGGGGTGGAAAACATGAATTGCAGGCCCGTCATTGTGGATGACACATGCGTGCCATACCATATGAGTGTGTCTGTGTGATGGCCCCGCTCTGCACAATGAACCGCGGACATGTCACAAACAATTAGACAGAGAGAATGTTTGCCAAGTCTGTATTTTGCTGAGAAACCAAAGATCCCAGTCCCACTGCATCAGTGCTGGGATGACTCACTGCAAACCATGGAGAGCTGCATGGGTTGCTCTTCTAGCAAGGATCTGGGAGTTCTAGCCAATCACTTTTGTTTGCTGGCTCGAGTAGGAAATGTGTGCAAGTTCATGGTCAGGTTTCTTCTATGGCCATTGGGGCATGTGGTGAGAGGCATAGGTGGCAAGTTATATGGGCCCGTGGTGCCTGTGCTCCTCCAATATTCAGGAATGTGGGCCTGGCTCCACCAACGTTTAGGCTTATATTTTCAGAGCCGTCCTGTCTGTAGGACAGACTGGGGCAACTGCCCTGGGCCCCTTACTTTGGGGGGCCCATGCTTCAGGGGGATGCGGGGTGCAGGGAAGTCTGGGGGATTAGCGGGTGTCCTGGAGCTGGCAGCAGGGAGTGACCCGGCCCCAGCCTGCCCCGCTCTGCCCCACCTCCTCTTGTCCCTGCTCCACCCCAAGACCCGGCCCCACATCTTTCTGCCCCTGCCTGTTCCCACTCCTGCTCCATTCCCACCCCCATTCCACCCATTTCTCCAAGTTCCCGCTCTGCCTCTTTCTGGCTTCTGCCCCCTTCCCCGAGCGACACCAGAGCCGGGTCCCTCACTGATGCTGGTGCCATGCCCCCTGCTAACCCCGCAGGCCAACCGGGACTCCGAACACCCCTGAATCATGGGGTCCCCCAAAGCACACCAGGTCAGTTGCCTCAGTTCATCCTATGGATGGGATGGCTCTGCTTGGACCTGTTCTGTGCACCACCCAACATTATACAAACCTGGTGCCCATGGTGAGCGGACTCCCACTTCAGCCATCCTGCTGCCCCCCACTCAACTCTGAGTTCAGGTTGGGATAAACGCTCCTGCTGGGCAAAACCTAATCAAACAGCATCTAATAGAATGAAACTCAGCAGCAAGATATGGACCACATCCTCAAAGCAACATCCTCAGCACTAACAATGCCCTGAAAGTCCTGCCCCAGTGTGCACTGGGCTCAGGATAGACCACAATTGATTCTCAGGGGGACGCTGAATGGAACAGGTATGTTTGACTCTTGTTCCTTTGCCCATTTAAAAATTGCCACAGCATTCTCTTTTGGAGGCTGATAGCAGCCAGTCTCAGGGTGTGCTCTGATTAGTTCTTTTGCATCTTGATTACAAAAGTTTACATGGAACACTTTTATCCTAGAAGCTGAGATTTGAATAACAGCTGAAAGCTGTTGCTGAGGATGCTCCAACTCCTAGAACTGCTAGAATTTCTCTGGTCATTTCCCAGAATAAGGTGTAAGTTAACCCAGCAAGGTGAGTGCACTCACTGATCCTCACCGTGTTGGCTGCAAGAGTAACCTGGCTTTTAATTCCGGTAGCGATGACTTAGGCAGGAAGGGAGCATCTGAGAGGCCAGCAAAACCCATCTCTTCAGAGGAGCAGCCTT
Source organism: Mauremys reevesii (assembly GCF_016161935.1). Lineage (NCBI taxonomy): Eukaryota > Metazoa > Chordata > Testudines > Geoemydidae > Mauremys > Mauremys reevesii. The sequence goes on from NC_052638.1 coordinate 3,009,945, forward strand.
TGCCTCCCACCTTGCGAGGCCTGGCTAAGGTCCACTCTTCATCCTAGTCCCCCTGTTCAGGGACTACTCCATCTGTGCAACCTGAGGCTCCACCCTCTCCACACCAGCCCACAATGCTAGCAGGGCTCGCATGGGATCTGGGTAGAATAATCCATGCCTGATCTGCCTCAATCTGGGAATCCCTCGACATAGGCCCTCAAGCAGGGATAGGCCTTATAGCAGTGGTCCCCAAAATGTGGGGCATGCCCCACTGGCGAGGGTGCGGATGAACTTTGGGGGGGGCATGGCGAGGCCAGACCAGCCTCCCCGGGGGGCAGTGAGGGAGCACTATCCAGCCTCACTCTGCCCCAGCTCAACTCTGGCTCCACTCCCAGCCCCGCTTCCAGCCCAGCCTGGCCCACCCCTAGCTGTGGCCCTGGCCTTGGCCCCTGGCTCCCGATCCAGCCCCGTCCCTGTCTGTAATCTCGGTGTTTGGGAGGAGAAACTTTCCACATGGAAGACAAGAGCTCTGAGTCAGCCATGCTGCTGGTTCATGGCATCTGTCTGTAACAGGGGCCTTCCTCCATGCCCAGCCTCTTCCTTGCAGAAATGACACAGACTCCACTAGGTGAGCACTTAGTGACACTTCATTTCTATTTCCCTTCACCAATATCACCACAGTCCCCCATGCTCCCACCTATTTACAATCCTTGCCAAGCTTTAGGCCTTCTCAGCAGGACCTGGGGGGAACAGAGATCTTCCTACTCTGAGCCTCATATGGCTAGGCTCAGAAAGCCCTGTTTTGTTTGCTTGCTTGTTTGTTCGTTTCGCTCCATCTCCTTGCACGGCCTTCCTGTGCCTCTTTTATCAGCTGTGGGCTGATGGGAACAATTGAGTTCTTACCCCACAAGCCTGATTAGATCATTACCCCAATCATTAGCCTCTAAATGATTAGAGTATCAGAGGGGTAGCCGTGTTAGTCTGGATCTGTAAAAGCAGCAAAGAGTCCTGTGGCACCTTATAGACTAACAGACATTTTGGAGCATGAGCTTTCGTGACAGGTTTTTCGTGATGCATCCGACGAAGTGGGTATTCACCCACGAAAGCTCATGCTCCAAAACGTCTGTTAGTCTGTAAGGTGCCATAGGACTCTTTGCTGCTTTTAAATGATTAGAGTGAGTGCAGCCTCTACTTACTCCCTGCATTCTGCCACACTGTCTTATAACTAACACATTCCAAATAAAAGCCACATTTAAAGGCTGCAGCATGAACCGCACCAAGGTCTAAAATACCAGAGGGAAGGGAGCAGCACACAGCTTTAATTCTGTCCCCTAAAACAAATACATTACAGCCCTTGATTACAGAATTACTCACTGTGGTTAGATGTGTGGCTGCAGAGCCATAACTAGGTATTTTTGCACCCAAGTCAAGAATATAAAATTGCACCGTCCCCCAGGGCCGGCTCTTCAGCAGCAATTCAGTGGTGGGTCCCTCAGTTCCTCTCAGAGGGAAGGGCCTGCTACCAAATTGCTGCCGAAGAATGAATGAAGGGGCGGTTTTAGAGCCTGTGATTTTGAGGGGGTCAACTCATGATTTTTGACTGCTTGGGCTGATGATGTTGCTTCCAAGATGGTCTTTGGTTTCAGTCCAGTTCCAATCCAGAGAGAGACTCACAGGTTGAGAGAAGAGGGAGGTGCTGGATATCAGCAGTGGCCACTAGGGATCAGCATGTGTCCTGAGAATGCTGGGAGTTCAGGTTTTCAGGGCAGGATCGGGGTGGCAGGTTTGTAGAAATTTTGGTGGTGCCCAGAACCTGCGCCCGCCCAAACTCCACCCCTCCACCCAAGGCTCTATGAGTTTGTGTGAGGGAGGAGGTCTGGGATGCAGGCCCTAGGCTGGGGCAGGGGATTGGGGTGCAGGCTCTAGGAGGGAGATTGGGGATGGGAGGGGTGCAGAGGGATGGGGTACTGGAGGGAGGGCTGTGGGTTGTGGCTGCAGATGAGGGGTTTGGAGTGTGGGGGGGCTCAGGGCTCGGGCAGAGGGTCAGGGTATGGGCGGGTGAGGGCTCTGGCTGGGACTGAGGATATGGTGTTTGGGGTGCTGGAGGTGCTCAGGGCTGGGGCAGAGGGTTGGGGTGTGAGGGGGGATGAGGGCTCTGGTTGGGGCTGGAGATGAGGGGTTTGAGGTGCTGGAGGGGCTCATGGCTAAGGCAGAGGGCTGGAGTGTGGAGGGATGAGGGCTCTGGCTGGGACTGGGGATAAGGTGTTTGGGGTATGGGAGGGGCTTAGGGCTTGGGCAGAGGGTTGAGGGTGTGGTGGGGGGTGAAAGCTCTGACTGGGGGTGTGGGCTCAGGGGTGGGGCAGGGCTGGGGATGAGTTTGGGGTGCAGGCAGGCTGCTCCGGGACAGGGGCCAGAGAGGAGGACTCCACCCAGCCCTTTCCCTGCCAGCAACAGCGAGCTCTGGGGGAGGAGCCCCCCTTTCCTTCCCCCCCAGCAGCACACTCACTCCCACCACTGTCACTGCATGTTCTCCCTAGGGTCCCTCTCAGGTCCAGGAATCTCCCCTGCCTCCCCCGTGGTGGGTGCTGGGGGTGCTGCGTGTGCCTCCTCCCCTGCTGTTGCCCCTGACTGTAGCCTCACCGGGGGTGAGGGATGGGGCTGCCTCCTTGCCCAGCATGGGGCAGGAGCGCTGACTGCAGGCAGGGGGCCCCCTGTGCTGCCGGAAGGTCCCATTGGAAAAGGGAAGGGTCTGAGGGGGAAGGGCAGGCCCAGTCAGTCTGCCCTGGTAGTGAGATGGGGGGCGCTAGGACCCTGCAGCAACTGCTGCTGCTAGGTGGCAACATGGAGCTGCTCCGCTCTGGGTCCGGGAAGGGGCTGGGGGAAGCAAGTTGTGGTCGGGGGACACTCAGGGGAGGCGCGAGGACGTGGCAGGTGGGGCCGGGGAGGGGAGGATCACCCGGGTTATAAATATCTCTGTGCCAGTGGCTTTTTTTTCCTCCACCATTTTTTGTGCCCCTCAACTTTTTGCGCCTGAGGCAAGTGCCTCACTCGCCTCGCCCTTGTTACGGCACTGTGTGGCTGCGTGCACGTGTTCATGTGTGTGCTGTCCCACTCTGTGGGGATTTGCAGGGAGGGGATAAGGGGGTTCCCTAGCTTGTGGTTTTTTGTCATGTTAGATCACAATTCCTACAGATTCCAAATGTCCTGGTGCCCTACGCAGCTGCGTACTTTGCGTATGGGTAAGGACGGCCCTGCCCACCATGGTGTCATGCCCTCACAAGAATCCCCTGGGGACTTAGCTACATTCTGCCTCTTAACAGCATGGACCCCAGCCACTGGGCTCTGGGTCACACTGGCATCATTGCTAGGCTGGCCTCTGGATCTCTGCCTGTTGCTCCGCCGTGGGGATAATCACTAATCCTACCATCAGCAGCCCCACCACAGCCCATGGACCTAACGTCTAGGGCAGCAGTTCTCAAACTGCGGGTCAGGACCCCAAAGTGGCATCTGTCTGTTACAGGGCTATCTTAGACTTGCTGCGTGCAGCTCAGGGCCAAATCTGAAGCCTGAAGGATACAGCCCTGGGCAGCAGGGCTCAGGTTATAGGCCCCCCTGGCTGGGGCTGAAGCCTTTGGGCTTCGACTTTGACCCTTCCCTGCCCAGGGCAGTGGGGCTCAGGCTTTGGCTCTCCCACCCAGGACAGTGGAAATCAGGTGGACTCAGACTTCGGTCCCTCCCCTCCTGGGGTCATGTAGTATTTTTTTATGTCAAAAGGGCATCACGGTGCAATGAAGTTTGAGAACCCCTGGTCTGGGGAAGGTGCTGGAAGGTTTGTGGCAGTTGGGGGTAGAGACATCACTGAGGCTGAGGGAAGGTTCTGGAAGATTCTGTGGCAGTTGGGGGTAGGTGATGTACCTGGGGCTGGAAGAAGGTGCCATGGCAGTTGAAGCAGGGGAATCACTGGGGCAGGCACTGGAAAGTCCTGTTGCAGTTGGGTCTAGGGGTGTCCCCAGGGCTGGGGGAAGGTTCTGGACAGTTTTGTGACAGTTGGGGGAGGGGAATCAACTGGGCTGGGGGAAGGTTCCAGAAGGTTCTGTGGCAGTTGCAGGAACACCGATGGGGCTGAGGGAATGTTCTGTGACAGTTGGGAACAGCAGGAACTCCGGGACCGGGAGAAGGTTCCAGAAGGTTCTGGGGCAGTTGGGGTCAGGGAGTAAAAGGGACTTAGGTAACTGATGGGCAGGATCTCTTGGGAAGCTAATATGAGGGGGAAAGGAGTCTAGGAAACCTAGCTGTATTTTAAAGAAGCCTTATTGAGGGCGCAGGAACAAACCATCCCGAAGTGCAGAAAGAATAGCAAATATGGCAGGCAACCAGCTTGCCTTAACAGTAAAATCTTTGGTGAGCTTAAACACAAAAAGGAAGCTTACAAGAAGTGGAAATTTGGACAGATGACTAGAGAGGAGTATAAAAATATATCTCGAGCATGCAGGGGTGTAACGAGGAAGGCCAAAACACAACTGGACTTGCAGTTAGCAAGGGATGTGAAGGGTAACAAGAAGGTTCTACAGGTATGTTAGCAACAAGACAAAGGTCAGGGAAAGTGTGGGACTCTTAATGAATGAGGGAGGCAACCTAGTGACAGATGGTGTGGAAAAAGCTGAAGTACTCAATGCTTTTTTTGCCTCGGTCTTCACAGACAAGGTCAGCTCCCACACTGCTGTCCCGGGCAACACAGTATGGGGAGGAGGTGAGCAGCCCTCAGTGGTGAAAGAACAGGTTAAGGACTATTTAGAAAAACTGGACATGCACAAGTCATAGAATCATAGAATCTCAGGGTTTGAAGGGACCTCAGGAGGTCATCTAGTCCAACCCCCTGCTCAAAGCAGGACCAAACCCAACTAAATCATCCCAGCCAGGGCTTTAACAAGCCTGACCTTAAAAGCCTCTAAGGAAGGAGATTCCACTACCTCCCTAGGTAACCCATTCCAGTTCTTCACCACCCTACTAGTGAAAAAGTTTTTCCTAATGTCCAACCTAAACCTCCCCCTCTGCAACTTGAGACCATTACTCCTTGTTCTGTCATCTTCTACCACTGAGAACAGTCAAGATCCATCCTCTTTGGAACCCCCTTTCAGGTAGTTGAAAGCAGCTATCAAATCCCCCCTCATTCTTCTCTTCTGCAGACTAAACAATCCCAGTTCCCTCAGCCTCTCCTCATAAGTCATGTGCTCCAGCCCCCTAATCATTTTTGTTGCCCTCCGCTGGACTCTCTCCAATTTATCCACATCCTTCTTGTAGTGTGGGGCCCAAAACTGGACACAGTACTCCAAATGAGGCCTCACCAGTGCTGAGTAGAGGGGAATGATCACATCCCTTGATCTGCTAGAAATGCCCCTACTTATACAACCCAAAATGCCATTAGCCTTCTTGGCAACAAGGGCACACTGTTGACTCATATTCAGCTTTTCGTCCACCGTAACCCCTAGGTCCTTTTCTGCAGAACTGCTGCCCAGCCATTCAGTCCCTAGTCTGTAGCAGTGCATGGGATTCTTCCGTCCTAAGTGCAGGACTCTGCACTTGTCCTTGTTGAACCTCATCATATTTCTTTTGGCCCAATCCTCTAATTTGTCTAGGTCCTCTGTATCCTATCCCTACCCTCCAGCGTATCAACCACTCCTCCCAGTTTAGTGTCATCTGCAAACTTGCTAAGGGTGCAGTCCACACCATCCTCCAGATCGTTAATGAAGATATTGAACAAAACTGGCCCCAGCACCGACCCTTGGGGCACTCCACTTGATACCGGCTGCCAACTAGACATGGAACCATTGATCACTACCCGTTGAGCCCGACCATCTAGCCAGTTTTCTATCCACCTTACCGTCCATTCATCCAGCCCATACTTCTTTAACTTGCTGGCAAGAATACTGTGGGAGACTGTATCAAAAGCTTTGCTAAAGTCCAGAAATAGCACATCCACTGCTTTCCCCTCATCCACAGAGCCGGTTATCTCATCATAGAAGGCAATTAGGTTAGTCAGGCATGACTTGCCCTTGGTGAATCCATGCTGACTGTTCCTGATCACTTTCCCCTCCTATAAGTGGTTCAGGATTGATTCCTTGAGGACCTGTTCCATGATTTTTCCAGGGACCGAGGTGAGACTGACTGGCCTGTAGTTCCCTGGATCTTCCTTCTTCCCTTTTATAAAGATGGGCACTACATTAGCTTTTTTCCAGTCGTCCGGGACCTCCCCCGATCGCCATAATTTTTCAGAGATAATGGCCAATGGCTCTGCAATCTCATCGGCCAACTCCTTTAGCACCCTCGGATGCAGCGCATCCGGCCCCATGGACTTGTGCTCGTCCAGCTTTCCTAAATAGTCCCGAACTACTTCTTTCTCCACAGAGAGCTGGTCACCTCCTCCCCATACCGTGCTGCAGAGTGCAGCTGTCTGGGAGCTGACCTTGTCTGTGAAGACAGTGGCAAAAAAAGCATTGAGTACACTAGCTTTCTCCACATCCTCCGTCACTAGGTTCCCTCCCTCATTCAGCAAGGGGCCCACACTTTCCTTGACTTTCTTCCTGTTGCTAACATACCTAAAGGAACCCTTCTTGTTACTCCTAACATCTCTGGCTAGCTGCAACTCCAAGTGTGATTTGGCCTTCCTAATTTCACACCTGCATGCCTGAGCAATACTTTTATACTCCTCCCTGGTTATTTGTCCAATCTTCCACTTCTTGTAAGCTGTTTTTTTGTGTTTAAGACGAGCAAGGATTTCACTGTTAAGCCAAGCTGGTTGGCTGCCATATTTACTTTTCTTCCTACACATCGCTATGGTTTGTTCCTGCAACCTCAATAAGGTTTCTTTAAAATACAGCCAGCTTTCCTCGACTCCTTTCCCCGTCATGTTATTCTCCCAGGGGACCTTGCCCATCAGTTCCCTGAGGGAGTCAAAGTCTGCTTTTCTGAAGTCCAGGGTCTCTGTTCTGCTGCTTTCCTTTTTTCCTTGGGTCCAGAACTAGTGCATCTGAGGGTGCTGAGGGAATTGGCTGATGTGATTACAGAGCCATTGGCCATTATCTTTGAAAACTCGTGGCGATCGGGGGAGGTCCTGGATGATTGGAAAAAGGCAAATATAGTGCCTATCTTTAAAAAAGGGAAGAAGGAGAAACCAGGGAACTACAGACTGGTCAGCCTCACCTCAGTCCCTGGAAAAATCGTGGAGAAGGTCCTCAAGGAAACCATTTTGAAGCACTTGGAGGAGAGGAAAGTGATCAGGAACAGTCAACATGGATTCACCAAGGGCAAGTCATGCCTGACCAAACTGATTGCCTTCTATGATGACGTAACTGGCTCTCTGGATATGGGGAAAACAGTGGATGTGATATATCTTGACTTTAGCAAAGCTTTTGGTCTCCCGCAGTATTCTTGCCAGCAAGTTAAAAAAAGTATTGATTGGATGTATAGACTATAAAGTGGATAGAAAGCTGGCTAGATTGTCAGGCTCAACAGGAAATGATCAACAGCTTGATGTCTAGTTGGCGGCTGGCATCAAGTGGAGTACCCCAGGAGTTGGTCCTGGGGCCGGTTTTGTTCAACATCTTTATTAATGAGCTGGATGATGGGATGGATTGCACCCTCAGCAAGTTCGCAGATGACACTAAGCTGTGGGGAGAGGTAGATATGCTGGAGGGTAGGGATAGGGTTCAGAGTGACCTAGACAAATTCGAGGATTGGGCCAAAAGAAATCTGATGAGTTTCAATGAAGACAAGTGCAGAATCCTGCATGTAGGACGGAAGAATCCCATGCCCCACTACAGGCTGGGGACCAACTAGCTAAGCAGCAGTTCTGCAGAAAAGATTACAGTGGATGAGAAGCTGGATATGAGTCAGCAGTGTGCACTTGTTGCCAAGAAGGCTAATGGCATATTGGGTTGCATTAGTAGGAGCATTGCCAGCAGATGGAGGGAAGTGATTATTCCCCTCTATTTGGCACTGGTGAGGCCACATCTGGAGTATATTGCATCCAGTTTGGGCCCCCCACTACAGAAAGGATGCAGACAAATTTGAGAGAGTCCAGCGGAGGGCAACAAGAATGATCAGGGGCTGGGGCACATGACTTATGAGGCAAGGGCTTGTTTAGTCTGCAGAAGAGAAAGAGAAGAGTGAGGGGGGATATGATAGCAGCATTCAACTACCTGAAGTGGGGTTCCAAAGAGGGTACATCGAGACTGTTCTCAGTGGTAGTAGATGACAGAACAAGGAGCAATGGTCTCAAGTTGCAGTGGGGGAGGTTTAGGTTGGATATTAGGAAAAACTTTTTCACTAGGAGGGTGGTGAAGCACTGGAATGGGTTAAGAGGTGGTGGAATCTCCTTCCTTAGAGGTTTTTAAGACCTGGCTTGACAAAGCCCTAGCTAGGATGATTTAGTTGGGGATTGGTCCTACTCTGAGCAGGGGGTTGGACTAGATGACCTCCTCAGGTCCCTTCCAACTCCGATATTCTATGATTCTATGAATATATCTTTTCTCTTCTTCTTTCAGGCTAAGGTTATAAAGAAGAATGACCCTCTCAACCATAACCATGTATATAGTTCTTCTATACATTGTACATTGGCCAAACCGGACAGTCTCCACGCAAAAGAATAAATGGACACAAATCTGACATCAGGAATCATAACGTTCAAAAACCAGTGGGAGAACACTTCAACCTCTCTAACCACTCAGTGACAGACTTGAAGGTGGCAATTTTGCAACAAAAAAACGTCAAAAACAGACTCCAAAGAGAGACTGCTGAACTCGAATTAATATGCAAATTAGATACAATTAACTTAGGTTTAAACAGAGACTGGGAATGGTTGGGTCATTACACTAATTAAATCTATTTCCCTATGTTAAGTTCTCCTCACACCTTCTATGGGTCATCTCAATGATCACTTCAAAGGTTTTTTTTCTCCTGCTGATGATAGCTCATCTCAATTGATTGGACTCTTCCAGTTGGTATGCGTACTTCCACCTTTTCATGTTCTCTGTATGTATAAATATCTTCTGTCTGTGTGTTCCATTCTGTGCATCTGAAGAAGTGAGCTGTAGCCCACGAAAGCTTATGCTGAAATAAATTTGTTAGTCTCTAAGGTGCCACAAGTACTCCTGTTCTTTTTGCGGATACAGACTAACACAGCTGCTACTCTGAAACCAATAGTTCTTTTAAGAATCCCTGCTATACTCCTTCAAGAGAGCAGTACTATGTCAATTAGGGAAAATGAAGATTGGATATGTTAGACCAACTACAATAAAGCAAGACTCCAAAATCAGGAAAGACCACGGAAGAAGGCATCTCCATTGCCTACTATGGAGACAACAACAGATTCTTCTCCTACTACCATACCCCTAAGGGACTGGAGACGTGGAAGAGGGATGCGATTTGGAAGAGAAATAAGAGATGAGGAAGGGCAATGGGCCACATTATCTGCACATAAATCAAAAGGATTTTGCTATCTAGCTGTCACCAAACATCTGCAGAATTCAACTCAAGTTTTTGGCCCTATATGCAAATCTCTCCTAGAATGTGTATTTTAGGTTCCCACAAGGACTGTTTCTAACTGGTCTAGGGACTTCACTAGATGTACTTTAATAAATATTATATCCCCACCCATGGTTTTACCTGGAGAAATGTCTTTGTCTGTTATAATGCATCATCAGGATGCTCAGATAAAATCCGGGAATATCCATATAAAGTCCCCTAATCATAATGATGTGGTGCTGAACTTGATTTGTACTTACCATGAGTTTGACTACAATATTTATGTTGATATATCTGGTGATGTTAACTATTGACTTTTGTATGTATAAAAAAGGAAATGGTAATAGGACACCAACGTTGCCATTTGATATTAATGCCTTGGGATTGTTAGTTTAAGAATCTGCTTTATATGTTTGTAGTAGTTGTGCTTATCGCCATAACTCCTCCTAGGAGGGGATTGTTGGGTTATGTTCATTTTGTATGTTTTGTATAATTTCAGGAACCCAAACTGGTTCCCAAAATGGAGTTTGTGCCAATGTGACCCAGCTGATCAAAGTTTTCCCACCTTTTATTTCTCCTCAGAAGTGGTAAACAACTTCTGGATAGAACTGTTTGTTACTACCTTTTCCATGGGGTTTCCCAGAAGGGGTTTTCTGCTCCTTCTACGGAGTTTCCCAGGTAAGGTTAGATAAGTCTGTCCTGAGCCCTGCTCAGGGGCTGTCCATCCGAGTGACAGCAAAGGGCTGTTGAGGGTCTGACTTGCACTTGCCTATGCATCCTAGTGGTAGAGGGGGGCTAGGGTTTTCTTTTCACAGCTCTGCTTCCATTTGGACATGCATTTGCCATCACCTGCAAGGAGAAGAGAAGGACAGACAGCCACATCACACTCACCATCATCCATCTTCAGCTGCTGTTCCTGAAGTACCATCTACTCTTCTTCAGACCCAGAGGAACATAATGGGACTCCCTAGAGCTCCTCTTCGATGGCTTTCAACTAGCCAGAGGACTGAGGTCCCAGGCAACAATCAAAACTTAATCTATAGAAGAAGATTTCTATTGAGGGATTTACTTGCCTGTTTATAGGGTTTATTTTGGGGGCATCACTGTATTGCATAATTTTACTGTTTACTCCCTCCTGGTTTTTTTTGCCCTATTCATTGTACACCAATTCTTCAATATGCTTTATTTGTTTTTCACCTTATCCCAACTGCCTCCTCTTTATTCAAGGTGGAATGGACCCCCTTATGGGAAAATCAAACCTACCAGTTGACAGAGGCTGGACAGGGAGGGTTGAATCTAAGGAAACAGGAAGCCTAGGCCCATGTATATTTCTTTGCCTTTCTGTCCTTTCCTCTAACACAGCACAGGAGGACACTGCTGCGCTCATGGCAATGGGAGTGGGGGTTGGCCAGGCTCTCCTGGGATTGCCCTGGGACTGGCTGGCACTCAGCTGGGGGGACGCTATTTCCAGCTCAGATGGGCTTGATCATGCCATCGCCCTGTTGAGCGTGGGAACATGGTTCTGTCCTTCCCCAGCTGAGCAGCTGCACCTGGAGAGAGGGGGACGGACAGTGGTGGGTGATAAATTGGGGTGAGGAGTGGGGAGGAGCTGGGAGGAAGATGGGGCAGTAAGGGAGCAGGGGGAGGCCCAGGGGAGCAGGGGGTGACTCCCTGCAGAGCCTATCCCAGCCCTGCCTCCCCCTACCTATGCCCAGCTCCTGCTCACTCCGAGGTGCTCTATTGTCCAGCTGTCCTGCTACAGTACAGACCCGTTTACGTGCAGATGTCAGGAGTCAAGCCGTCAAGACCGTGTGTTATCGGACCGTGGGTTAAGAGGGTCATGCTGAAATATCTTAAGATATCTATATATACATGTATAATTATCTAGGATTATATATGTATTCACAGCATCCCAAATACTGCAGGCCTGTTAATGGCTCTTTGCAATAATATAAATTCAAATGTGTAATCTAATAAAAACATTATTATTACTACACGGGGGTGAAAGTAACTCAGGATGCTTGCCGGTACGGGGCGGGGCCTCGGGCAGAAGAGGCGGGGCTGGGGTCAGCATCCCACAGCCAGCCCTTCTAGGCTGCTGGGTCCACGTTGCCCAGGGTTCCCGTGGCAGTTTAAAAGGCCCGGGGTTCCGGATGCCACTGCTACAGTAGCGACGTCCGGAGCCCCGGGCCCTTTTAAATAGCTGGCCCTGGGGCAGCTGCTCCCTTTGACCCCCCCACTCGTCGGCGGCCGAGGGGGGACAAAAGGGGCAGGGTCCTTTGCCGCGGCAGCACTTTAATGTTGTTGTGCCCCCCTCTCCATCGGCGGCCCAGCACTGCCACGGCAAAGGCCATCCTTAAAGTGCTGCCGTGGCAGCGCTTTAATGTCCCTGCCCTTTTTGCCTCCCCCATCGGCGGCCCTGCTGGTAGGGTCCCTACAAGTAGGGCCACTGACGAGGGGCGGGGGGGGGAAGGGGCAGCAATGTTAAACAGGGGCGGCTCTAGCCATTTCGTAGCCCCAAGCACGGCAGCACGCAGCGGGGGGCGCTCTGCCGGTCGCCAGTCCTGCGGGAGGTCCTGCGGAAGGTCTACTGGAGCCACCTGCCGCCCTCCCGGCGACAGGCAGAGCGCCCCCCGTGGCGTGCCGCCCCAGGCACACGCTTGGTGTGCTGGGGCCTGGAGCCGCCCCTGACGTTAAAGCATGTATCCTCAAAGCGGTGCTGCAGCAAAGGACCATCCTTAAAGCACTGCTGTCCCTCCCCGCCCACTCCCGCCCCCCGTCGGTGGTAAAGTCATACAACATGTTTCTGCTCCGCACTTCCTGTCGATTTCTATGTCAGTGACTTAGTGAGCAAATCTATAGCACTACATAGCAAGTTCCTGTTCCATGTGTTAACGAGTTTCGCATGTTAAATAGGTAGCACTGGGAGGCATGGCGCTACTGCGTGATAAGCGGATTCCCATGTAAACGGGTCGCACATAAACGGGTCTGTACTGTACTTGAGTCCTGACATTGCTCCGGCTCTGTTCCGGGCTTCCAGTGGCCTCAACCCCTGTGCTTTCCTGCCTGTCTGCAGCGTCCCCATGCTGACCCACTGCTGAGTGCCTCAGCATCTCCTGTGCGACAGGTAAAGAGTCCCAGCTCCCCTCCCCTCTCCTCTCCTCCCACCAGGCAGCCTGAGACTAGCCAGGACTTCTCCCTCTTCCACTCCCACTATGGCCAAGGGAGGAGCCTGCCCCCCACATTCGGCCCTTGGATCTACCGAGGTATTGGAGTCTGTGACAGTCATTAGAGATGTAAGCTGCAGGGCCCTCTAAAGTGCTGTGCGCTAACTGCCACACGCAGACCCTGCTGGCAGGGCTGGCGCCAGACCCCAGCGCGCCAAGCGCGTGCCTGGGGTGGCATGCCGCGGGGGGCGCTCTGCCTGTTGCCGGGAGGGCGGCAGGCGGCTCTGGTGGTCCCGCGGCTCCAGTGGACCTCCCGCAGGCATGCCTGCGGATGCTCCACTGGAGCCGTGGGACCGGCGACTGCCAGAGCACCCCCCACGGCCTGCCGCCGTGCTTGGGGCGGCGAAATTCCTAGAACCACCCCTGCCTGCTGGCACTCTCTAAAAGGTCTCTAGTCTCAAACTGCTGCATATAGACCCTGCTTGCAAGCTCTAAAACAGGGGTTCTCACACTTTTTTTGCTGGGACCCCCCTTTGAAAATATTTCTGGTTGTGATGACCCCATTCCATACCAGGCCACCCTTATTTCTGTGCTGCTACTTGTAGTGGTGCTGCCTTCAGAGCTGGGCACCCGGCCAGCAGCCAGCACTCTTGTGACCCCCTCCCCAGAATAGTCTTGTGACCCCCCAGTTTGAGAAACGCTGTTCTAAAAGGTCCCTAGTTCTCAAACTGCTGGCACGTGCTAAAAGGTCCCTAGTTCGCCAGCAGGGTCTACAAGGGGCAGTTAGACACAATACTTTAGAGAGTGCTCTACAGTTACCACAGCCTGTGGCTTGAGGTTTGGAGCCAGTACCCCAGACCCTTAGGAAACCTCCACTGTTTCACCTCCTGCCAGATCTTGACTGCGCAGTCTGTGCATGGGCCCAGGGTGCTGAAGATGCCCTGCTGCTAAATATGAATTGCAAACATAGCAAATTAATCACAGGCTGCTACAGACCCGCTGTGTTTGAGATTTGTAATGACACACTTGTGTGTGCTTGTCTAATTTGGCGGGGTGGTGCCCCTCTGCCCTCTAGAAACCAGCAGCCACTGGTGATAGAGCCCAGGGGAAAGGCCTATCACTCCTTAAGGCTGGTTCCTGGGAGAGCTGCATGGGGGTTACCTCTGAGGAAAGCAGGCTGCTCCCTGGATGCAGCTTGGCAGAGGAGCCAGGGTTAGAAAAGAAGTGTGTTGTTCAGTGGCAGATTTAGAGTTAGTGGAGCCCTGTGCGCCGCTTATTTTTCCGCCCCCCCCCCCCCCCCAGGACCCAGCCAAGAAAAAAGAACATTCTCTCTTATCTCTTAAGAAGCTACGGTCGAGGAGAGGATGTAATGGGTTAGGAACCGGGGTGAGTGGGCGGGGATAAATCTAAAAACAAGCAGTGGGGTGCTTACACAGTTTCTTTTCTGAAAATCTCTCAACAGCATGATGGTGCCTTTCTAGAGGACCCAGAGGCCCTGGACAGCGTTGCATCAAAGCAGCAAAGATGAACCAGGCCCACCTTGGGTTTGCTTAGGTTGGACATTAGGAAAAACTTTTTCACTAGTAGGGTGGTGAAGCACTGGAATGGGTTACCTAGGGAGGTGGTGGAATCTCCTTCCTTAGAGGTTTTTAAGGTCAGGCTTGACAAAGCCCTGGCTGGGATGATTTACTTGGGTTTGGTCCTGCTTTGAGCAGGGGGTTGGATTAGATGACCTCCTGAGGTCCCTTCCAACCCTGAGATTCTATGATTCTGTGATTCTATTCTATGAACACCGATACAAATTGTTGAAGAGGACTCTGAGGATGATGTCTATGAGGAGTTTAGGAGGTGGCTTGGCATAGAACTAACTGGGCCCGTGCCACATCGTGAGCGTAAAAAAGTCATGTGGACTATTGTATGTGTTGCTGTTTATGCTGTCCTTAAACACTGCCTTAGGGAAAAGCTTTTCAAAGATTGTGAGGACTGTATCATAGATGCGCCAGCCCAACAGCCCCATGACTGTGTGACTTGGCCTTCAGTGGATACAAACTGCAAGATCCAGGGCCTATGTGCTGAGCTGTGTTTGGAAAGCTTATTAAACACTGTTATTGCAATAGGCTATGCTATGCAATGTCTGTGCCTAACCCAAGAACATTTAGCGCAAGGGGTGACATTGATAAATGCTGTGCAATTTGGTGCAGACCCTGATTGTGTTTTATAGAAAATAACTAAACCAGAAGATGCCTGCTTACAGCGTTATGTTGACCGTCTAGTCCACACAAAAAGTTACAGAACCCTGCTTAAGAAAAAGACTATTTGTAAGAAATCTAAAAGGATTAAGTTAGAGAATGGTGAGGGGACAAACATGCAATATAAAACTTGGTAGCTGTAAATTAAAAAAGAAAAAGGCTATTGAAAAGGGCTTTGTGACTCTGTGTTTCTGTTAGAAGGCCTTTGGCCCTTAAGTGAGCTAAAAGTTTTAATGAAGCATCTTGGTTTGTTTTCAAGGAGCTGTATGTCTTTTAAATAAAAAAATAAATTGCTTGTGAGAACTTATTGTGTGTGTGTGTGTGTGTGTGTGTGTGTGTGTGTGTGTGTGTGTGTAAAAGAGAGTCATTTACAACAAAAAAGCTGAAATGTATGTTGTGGGAGGGAAAAAAATCCTAAAAATGTGCTTACAATAAAACAAACAGGGCTTGTTCAGACATGTGTTTGAGTATAATAGAGTTGACTTATCCTGTTGAACTGAATGGGTTTAACCACACACACCCTCACTGGATAGCCAGGTAACTGTGATTACTTACCCTTGTTGCCGTAGGGTTAAATTTGATGGGGGTGCACCCACAGTAAGGGAGGTGGATGGTGTGTTCTGATTAATATGAAATGAAATAAAATCTCAGGAATTCACAAATGCTATTGGACAGTTTAAATATAAGCCCTGGGTTTGGTAGAGCACTATTGGACAGTTTAAATATAACCCCTGCAGTTGGTGGAGCACGATTGGACAGTTTAAAGGACCCAGGAGTTCGTGGAATGCTATTGGACAGTTTAAATATGGCCCAGGAGTTGGTTGAATGCTATGGGTCATTGTTTCTAGAAAACATCCTCACCCCCAAACTTTAAGCATGAAAGAAATATGTTTAAAAAAAACCAAAAAACCCACCAAACATCAAGTGTCTTTAAACCCCTCACCTGGGGTGTTTTATTGGGTAACATGACTATGAAAATCATTGCAAGATACACGTCTCGGGTTTTCGAAACATGTTTTGAGCAAGGTTAGGCATGCCCAAGAATTTAAATGTATTTTTTACAAACTTCATTACCATCCAGTCGTTTTTCACTAAGTCATTAGAATACAATTTTAAAATCCGGTCAAAAGATAAACCCTTGCTATGATGACGTAAGAAAACCATGCAGTGATAGCCGCAGGTGACAGAGTGGGGGGGTCTTGTAATTGTCTATTGTGAAACACAATGTCTGTGGCATTTTTGTTTAAAAATTTCATAATGCTTTTAGGAAACAACACACTGTTTGGGGGGTGCCCATATGAGTCAAAAAACTCTCCACGGTTACACTCCGCCATATACAAGGCGAGCCAGTGTTCGCCCGGTTGGTTGTGTGGATGTGTGTTCACCACCAGACCTAGGGGTCTCTGAGACAGCTTTGCTCCAGGGAGCCAATTGCAAGGGAACACATCTAAGAAATTCTTTTTCGTGTAAAGTATCAGAGGGGTAGCCGTGTTAGTCTGGTTCTGTAGAAGCAGCAAAGAATCCTGTGGCACCTTATAGACTAACAGATGTTTTGCAGCCTGAGCTTTCGTGGGTGAATACCGAAGGCTTGCATCCGAAGAAGTGGGTATTCACCCACGAAAGCTCATGCTGCAAAACGTCTGTTAGTCTATAAGGTGCCACAGGATTCTTTGCTGCTTTTTCGTGTAAGTGTCCGTTGATAAGACACGTGAAAGCTGCATGGTGTCCATGTTCACATATAGTCAAACAGAACATTTCTCCTCTGATTTATCTCTATTTATGACATTGTCAAAAAAACCCATACACAATCATATTGACAGTGACCGTTAAAGCCTTCCCAAAACGTATTTCTGCTCTCAGGTTCCCGGTTTTAATAGGGAATAGTGATCGGCGAGTTCCTGGTCGGGAGACAGGTCAAAGGCAAACAAGATGTAACCCTGTGCAAACTCCTCACAGTCGATTAACAGAGAACGATCTTTCATGTGTTTACCAGCCGTCTGTACCAAATTCATGTATTATCTCACGCAGCGTCCTGCCTCGAAGTCCTGTTGCAGAGGCTTGGTCGGTATCTGTTCACCATCCACATACAAGGCCACAAAATTAATATCGTAATGTTTAAAATGAAAGGGATTTTAAGTGTAACTTCTGCTAAAGGCATCATTATCCACAAACCCTAGGACAAGCATTGGTAACTATCCCAAGAACAGGTTCTCCTGGTTACTGACCCTGCTGCCTGCAGGGATGCTAAACACTTTCATTCCCACACAGTCCATGGGGTATTTAGCATTAGCACTAAGCAGGGCCTCCTCGTGCCCCAGATGGACACTCAGGGCCACCCGTACTTTCTTCACAAAAAGGGACACTGATACAATGCGCAGTTTAAAGCCTTCAGCAGCACTGTCCATTAAACAGAAAGCATCTTTACTGTGCGTCAGTTTAATTTTCGCATCCACTCCGTTCAACAAAAGCTTTTCTTGAAAAAACAGGTCACTGCGTAGATGGCCCAGCAGCTCTACCATTCTGCTCTGGGCTATCAGCTTTGCACACCTCACAAACCCTAGATTCCCTCCATCAACCTCTGTTTCTTTGTTATCTGGCAGTGTCTTTGTAAAACAGGCTGGCAGAAAATTTTGTGGTGAGGGTGTCGTCGCTGTAATTGAGCACTGATTCTATAAAGGCCCTGTAAGGGTAACAGTTGTTGCTTTGGCTTATGAGGCGGTCTCCCAGCGTAACATCCAACTGACTGAAAATAGAGGCCACGGGGTAATTCACCAAACCCACCTCAGTGTCCATAGCGAGTTCAGTTCCGTCTCCTTTTACAATCTTGCAACACAGGTACAGCAGGGTGTTGTTTAAATCCATATAATCTATGCCATTCCCTGCTATAAAAAAGTCAATGGGGGCAGACTCCGTAACGGCTGATAGAGGCGGCACCTCAATGTAGATGCTTTTCTCGATGCTGGTCTGCATAGGGGCTATTTGGAACAAGCCTAGTTCGGATTTGGTGCACTCTTCAGACCACAGTGAACAAAAGCCATGTTGATTAAAATATGTCTCTTTTACCAGGCAGAGAGCACATCTCGTCTTTCGCCCAGGCTTCCTCTTGGACTTTCACTTATGGACGGCCCTGTGTGTCAAAGCCCTTCTTTTAAAGGGTTTCGGGGGACCTGTGCATCGTGGGTATGACGTATTTCTCTTTCTCTTCCTCCTTTTAATGTACATCAGCCTCGATCCTTCCTGTGAAGCTGTATTCCCCACCTTCTCCAGAACAGCCCAAGAGACATAACTTATCATGTCTTTAGCTATGTTTTGAGTGGCAGTTTTTAAGTGGGGTTTAATAATCTCTAGCCCTCTCCTCAAAAGCGGGATGGCTTTTCGAAAGAGGCTACGAAATATTCCACCCACACCAGCCCCGTACATCACAGGGGCCCCATGATATCCAGGAAGGGCATATCCAGCCTGGGCTTTGTAATAGTTCCTGTAGATGGTGGGGGCGCCATAATTTTTTAGGATCGCCATAATAGTGTTTTGCTTTTTAGAAACCTCGCTCTCTCCACGGATGCGGATGCAGCTTGACGATCACCTTGCTGAAGCGAAATGAGACGTGTCTGTTCTGATCTGTCTTTATTTCAATGGTGATGGTGTCGATGTGGTGTTTACTGACAGGGACCTAATGAGGTTTATCGTAGGTGATAGTAACAAACTCGTTGTTCCTTCCTTGGACAGGGATGCAGCGTAACAGGGGAACAGAAAAGTCCCCCAAAAACTGGTGTTCTACAATATCCATGTACAGATACAAGGAGTTAAAACCCCCTGTGATGTATGCCAAGAAGGCGAATTTTTGGACGTTGCGTCTGAGGCCCAGACCCAGAACGTTAGCTAGCTCCCTGCCAGTAGAAAACATATACATAAAATTGGTAGATTTAAGTCTAACTTTTCTACCCACCGCGTCGTAGTTCATGACCACCTCAGGCGGTCCGGGATGACTAGCCATGGTGCTGTTCATATGCTCCAGTAATTCGGGTATGGTCAAGAAATAACCTAGTCGTAGGATGAAATTCCACGTCATATCTCCAAAGGTGATTTCGAAATGGGTGTCTTTGTTGATAGTATTCCAGCTGTTCGGGTATTGTATTTTCACCAACCCCACCTCCCAGGCACCCAGGAGATGCAAGGGCTTAATTAGCCATATTGTAAAGTTTGAGATGGTGTTTTTGGGAAAAACTGCAGAGCTAGCATTGCTGGGCAAAGTAATGTAAAACCCGCCATTGCTCATTTTTTTCTCTCTCTCTCTCTCTCTCTGTCTGTCTTTGTAGGAGGTTTTTGGTTCGTGTCAATGTTACAGAGTTGAGAAGCTTCCACCCAGCTGTTAAACTTATCAGGCCACCCCAACCATTTCACCAGTAGCTGCTTTTTTCTCCCTTTTCCTTTCTCCGCTAGAACTTTTTCAATCCTGTAAATCCTGTCTCGTTTGGGGTTTACTTTTTGTAATTCTTCAGGGTAAAAAGATCCAGTAACTGCCTCACCCTTGTAATCTTTTAATCGGTATACAGGTCTCTGGCCTCTGGTTAAGGCTTCATCCACTATGAATACCTCATTGGTAAACATCTGTTCATAACCTTTTTCAAAAGTGCCTTTGGTTTTAGATAGTCTCACATGGTCACCTTTTCTAAAAGGGGCAACAACCGGTTTTATTTTAAAACCATCTCCGTAAACCATTTTCCATACGTTCAGAGTATTTGAAGGCTTAACATCAGTGGGTCTGGTACGTATAGTTCTGTGAAAGATCTGGTTGTAACTCTTTATAAAATCAGGTAACACATTGTGGAAGCAAGGAAAGAATTAATAAGGATTTGAAGGGGATTTTAATGCATGTTAGTCAGTTAGCAAGAGTCAGGCCATACTGTAACCCTAATGACGTGAGACTTGTAGGAGCAAAGATAGTGCGAGGCGACAGGACAAGAACTGTGTACAAAGTTATTACGACCTTGCAATCACTAACCAAAATGCAGGCTTGCTTTTCTTAAGAGAGAGACAAATAAGATAAGCCTTTCTGCTATGTATAAACAAAATGTATTTGTTGCTTTTTACTGTCTCCATGATTGCTAGAAATTGTCTGTAACAAAGGTATAAAGGCTTGATGTAATTGTTTACCAGTTGAGAGACCTGTCCAGGACTGGGGCGACCCTGTGTCCTATGGCACTCTCTCCCTCCATTGTAATTACTGGAGAAATAATAAAGTATTTGATTTTGCTGCACCCAAACAAAAAGCGAGAACTGAGTTTTTCTTCGACAATTTGGGGGCTCATCCGGGATGGCAACGCCCACGGACCCACAGACGGCTACTACGGATCATTCCCCTTCGAACCCCATGGCGCCACATGAGAGGTATGAGACCTTTTGAAATCTCTATTGGGGTATCGGAGGAGGACTGTCCGTGAGGACGTCTGTCTCTGTTGGGCTCACGCCATCTGAACTTATTGACTGTGCAGCAGGATCAGATGCAAAGTGGTATTGGGGAGAGGCCCCAATAAGGTTAGGTTATAGCAGTACTGGGAACTGCTGAGTTGGCCAAGGAAATGCATAAGGTAATGCATAAGGTAATGCATAGGTAAATGCATTAGAATGCACCGGTGCTGAGGGGTTTTTACCGCCTCAAGAGGGGTTGTCATACTGCCTCATGGTATTGGTCCGGACCAGGTAAAGATGCATCGTGGTTAAAAAAAAAAAAATTTAAAAGAGATAAAAAGGTTAAAAAAGGGTTAACAAAAAGAGAGAAAAAGAGGCCTTGGTGTGTGTGTGTGTGTACACCAGTGTGAGTGATCGTTATCGGAAGACGCCCAGAGTACCCTGTGAAGCGGAAGCTAATGATCAGGACTGCTCTAACGCAAGCCCGGTAACTAGTGGATCTTTAGGAGATCCGACCCACGGTGGGCTGATTCGGCCTGGCATCGTCCGGCGAGGAAACTGCCTGGGTCTAGGGGTGTGTGAACCCATCTTCCCTCCCCTTTCCCTTCCGTGTGGGCTACTGACAGTCTGATCATCTCCTTAGTTTTTGAGCCGCTAGCGCGGACAGGGCACCCTCTCTATGTGTGTAAGTGGAAAATGGGTAAGGGACAGTCTAAATATTCCACCTTACCCCCTAAGAGTACCCCAGCATATTACATGTACGTACATTATGGTCCTAAAACCTGCAGGTATTTAAATGATTGGAATCTGTACACGCGTGAAAATCCATCTAAATAATGCCCATTAGAAGGTATCTTCAATCTAGATAAGATCATATATCTCAGAGGAGCTTTTAATCACGAAAGAAAAGCCTCTGACACAGTGTGAGCAATTTGTCTAGGAACGGGTTAATTTGAAATTCGGCTTCACCCAGGGATAGAAGAAGTTGTTTTGTGTTCAAGGTCAAGAATCAGTGTGGACTATGCTAAGTGCAAAGAAAAACTGCTTTCAGCCCAAGTTGCTTGTGGAAAAATAGAGACACAGGCAAACCAAAGGCAGTACAAGTTACAGAATTGGAATTATATTTGCAAAGCTTAACTTTCCAGTGAGACATGTGTGAGTATTAAAGTGGCTTAAGGCTTGGGGCATTCATATTTTTCCTGTGTGAGGTGGGAGCATTCCCAACACTCTCCATTGTTGTTTTATTATTTTTAATTAAGCTTTACAATTTGATTATATGCTCTGTCAGTCTGATCACCTGACATGGGGGATAAATTAGTAACAGGAATTTGTCACAGTTTGGTGAGCAATTATGTATGGGGGAGCCCTGCAGAATTTACACCATCTATCTGTTTTACCCTTGTTATTTTATGTTTGCTTTGTTTGGTATTGTTGGTGTTATATGATAAGGATTGCATGATTATAGGTGAGCCCTAATAGAATAAGGAAACACTATTTAGTTTTGTTCTGTTTTGTTTAACCGGTTACTGTTGTTTTTCTGCTCTGTTCATTTGGGCGTTGGGTGTGTGAGCGGAACTGAACTTCTCGTTCGTAATTCCTCAGAGTGGAAGCCATGTGTGCGATGAAGCTCTGAGGTTGTATTGAGATCTTTCTGTCCTGCCCCCTGTAACGGACAATGTAATAGAAGTAGAAAAATCTGGTTTAGACTGTAATTCTCTCTGCTTTCTGTGTAATTTTCTTTTCTGTTTAAGTGTCAGCAGACAAATGGGTGGGTCTCTGGGTAGACCCCCAAAGGGGTTTGGATTATGTGTTAAGTAAATGGCCTTTACCCAATGGCCATGTATTTTTGCCCAGGTGGCAAGCCTTACTAGGGAGGACTCGGGTAGTCTTGTGAGTAGAAATGTTTTGGGATAAAGACCAGAAGGGTGGGGGCTAGTTGTGAAGCCCACCCTCCTAGCTAAACTGGTAGTGGCACAAGTTGTGCCTAGGATAGGGACGGCTCAGCGAGAAAAAAAGGATCGGGCCCAGGCGGGCAGGCAACAGACAGAGAGATTGGAAAACACGTTGGAAACTTTTGGGGGCGTAGTGGAAAGAAGGTGTAAGTGAACATAAGCATGAGGATTTCAAATACTCAAGAGGATATTTGGAATGGTGATTTGAGTTGATAAAAGTGACTGTTGGGAGACAAGCAAGTGATTTTTAAGGAAAGTGAAAAGTTGACTCTATAGTTGCTAGAGGGAACAGCAGTTGAGCTTTGTAAAAATGCTAAAGAGAACAGTTTTTTGGTGTCTTTGACATGTTTGTAAATAAATTCAGGCAAATAAATTTATTAGATTGTAATAATTTGGCTGTGACCAATTTTGTTGAATTAGCTGAAAAATGGATATAGTGCTATGTAATTAAAATTGTATTAGGCTCTAACGGCACTGTAAGAGGTGATGTTTTCTGTCAGTGTTTAAAAACAGGAGTTAAAAGTAAAAAAAGCAAGCCAGAAAGCATCTGTGTTAATGCAAATTAACTAACTGATAAGGTAGAGGCCGCTGAACCAGGGCTGTCTAACAAACACATACGAGAAAATATGGGGTAATTCCTCTGTTTTGCCTAGAATCAACAAGAGTATTTGTATATTTTAAGTATTTAACTGCCCCGAAGGGGTGGACCTCTGTTTTTGTCTTTCAGATGATCAAAAAAAATTAATGCCAGCTGCACAGCATTCAACGTACTATGATTTACTGGCACAGTCACAATTATGTTGTGTGTTCTATGTTCTGTCTTGTGGTGTTTGTCTCGTGGCCAGAATTGTTGTGTTTAATATTTTCATGAGATGGTCTGATTTGAAATCAAGCGAAAGTGTTGGATTGAAATGCAGATACTTGTTTTGTTCCACTTAGAATACAAAGTGTTTGGTTACATCAGACAGATGTGAAATACTAAAGTCTAATACATTTTCTTAAGTAAGAGAAAGAACTACATTGGCCAAATCTTTTAATTAGAATTGTTGTTAAAATTTGCATACTGACAGTCTTTGGAAGCAAGGACATGAAAAGTTAACCCGCTCCCCATATTGTACAAGGGATCCTTCTGGCTACCTCAGACTTTTAGCCAGAGGGCTGGGGATGGTGGAAAGCTATTGGACTAGAGGTTATATTAAGTGAACTTCTCAAAGTGGGTGTGCTTGTCTTGGCTTGTTGTTCCAAAGTTCTGTAATAAGGTTATTTTAATGAAAGGGTATATGTGGCATACATTGAATAATAAGACTAATGTACTGTATAACAGTAATGTTTATGTGTTCATGGTATAAAAGAGGGTGTATAAGTAAAGAGTAAAAGTTTCCTTTGTAGGTTAAAAAAAAAAAAGCCGTGAAGGGAGAAATAAAAGAATAGCTAACATGCTCAGTTTAAGGAGAAGGCGCTGGCCCCAGTCAAGGACACCGCTCTCGGCTAAGACTTGGCTGACTACCAAGGAAAGGGGGGGATGGTTGCTGCAGTTAAACGAGATTGGTGTGCAGTGGGCAGCCCACCCTCCTCCTTGGGGACCTTTTGTAAATATTCAGATTGATTTTATTTCAATGTCTAAATGTGGTTATGGATATGTATTAGTTTTAGTTGATGTATTTACCAATTGGGTTGACGCTTTTCCCTGCAGGAAAGCAGATGTCAGGACTGTTGTGAAATTTTGCTTAAAGATTTTGTACCATGTTTTGGCATCCCTGTGAGTATCAACAGTGATCGTGGAACTCATTTTACTGGACAGATTGTAAAGGAGTTATGTGCAGCTCACTGCCCTCACCACCCACAGTCTGCTGGGACAGTGGAACACCAGAACGGGATTTTAAACAAATAAACTGGCCAAGATTTGTGCTGAAACAAACTTAAGGTGGCCAGATGCCCTTCCTTTGGCACTGATGAGTATGAGAGCCCTTCCCAATCGAAAGACTGGACTCAGCCCTCATGAAATTTTGACAGGACACCCAATGCGACTACCAACTGCACCCCCTAATAACCCCAGCTCAAATGGACATTCATTTGATGGATAACATAATGCTTAAGTATTGTCAAGCACTAATGGGTTGTGTTAAGTCTTTTATACACAGGTGAAGGAAGCACTACCGAAGGATCCTGTGCAACCTTGCCACTTGTTGGAACCAGGAGACTGGGTCTACATAAAGATCCATCACTGAAAGACTGCTTTGGCTCCACGCTGGAAAGGCCCTTTCCAAGTCCTGCTGACTACCGACACCGCTGTGAAGTGCCGCAGACTGACTGCTTGGACCCAGGATTCTCACTGCGAAAAGACCCCTCCACATCAGAAGAATTTTCCTACTGATGATTAGCCTATTCTTCTTCTAGCTCTACTGTGCTTCTGGACAGCAGGGAAAAAAGGACAAGGTGACGTACTGGCAACCTCTCCCTTGTCCGCTGACAGACCAACTGTGCCTTTGGACTTTTCTAGAAAAAGCAAAGCCATTACAGGGTGATATGTGCTGGCAACCTCTCCCCTGTAGGATGCTAAACCAACCTCATTGGTAAACATCTGTTCATAACCTTTTTCAAAAGTGCCTTTGGTTTTAGATAGTCTCACATGGTCACCTTTTCTAAAAGGGGCAACAACCGGTTTTATTTTAAAACCATCTCCGTAAACCATTTTCCATACCTTCAGAGTATTTGAAGGCTTAACATCAGTGGGTCTGGTACGTATAGTTCTGTGAAAGATCTGGTTGTAACTCTTTATAAAATCAGGTAACACATCAATGTAGCAATGTAGCAATGTAGCAAAAGGTGTTGTGGGCTGTAAAATATCTCCACATCCTAGTTTTTAAAGTTCTGTTAAATCGCTCCACAACCCCTGCTTTGACTTCATTATTAGTAACAAAATGGTGAACTCCATGCCGCTTTAACAATCTACTTAAAGGTTTGTTTAAAAATTCTTTCCCCCGATCAGTTTGTAATTTTTGAGGCACGCGACCTTCGCTGAAAATAGTTTACCACTCATCTTGTCTTTTAGGCCTAAGCCCCAGGCATATTTGGATAGAATGTCTATCACTGTTAAGATGTACTTAAAACTGCTGTTGTGTTTGGAGAACCAGTGCATATCCACCAAATCTACCTGCCATTGCGCATCCACATCTGAAACAATGGTTTTGTTTCTTTTAAAACATATTCGAGCCGGTTTGTGTAAAGTGTAAGCATCCTGGTCTGAAAGCCAAGCTGTTACCTGTCTTCTATTTAAAGTTTTACTATGCTTTCTGGCCACTTGAAAAAGAGGGTTCACCCCGCCAAAGCTCCCAACTTCCCCAGGGGTGTAATATATTTTCTTTAACAAAGCTGTCTGTGTAGACATGACTGTTACTGGTACCATCTTTTACTACTATGAGTATGAAAGGGGACACATTCATATTGACATTTAAATAAGTTTTATTAATCTACTGGTTTAACATGACCTTTTACAGTCGCCTGTAAAAATGGATGCCACGACCCCTACCATAAGGGAGTCTGAGCTAGTTCATTCTTCCATTTTGTCCTTTTCGACTTGAGATCTGTGTCTCACACATGAGTAAAAACAGCTGATGCACAATATATTTACTCCCACAGGGCTACCAATGTGTAAGTTCTCAAAGGCCTCTAGAAAGGCATCGTTGAGCTGTTGAGAGATTTTCGGAAAAGAAAAAGTGTAAGCACTCCACTGCTTGTTTTTAATTTACACAAGCCCTGGTTCCTAGCCCCATTACCCTCCTCGACCGTCGCTTCTTAATCATTCATTTACCTGAGTGCTATCTTTTCTGTTTACCTTGTCCGCTGGTGACTCCCCCAAGCCGTGATCTCCTTCCACCTCTAAGAGGGTGGACAATAAGAGGCTGTTACACTCATCGGAGTGCGTCACAAGAGTTTCGGGGTCTGGTTCCAACGTATCCATCAACAGATGAGTCAAAGAGTCCTCCTCCTCCTCAGAACTGTCGCTGATGTAGCACTTTCTCCGCAGATGGTCAAAGACCCTCGGGGCTAAAACAAAGTCCCAAGTTCTCACGGGGGTGGTGAAAGAGTCCATATTTCCTCTCAGCAGCCTTTTCATGATTTCTAAAACATGTGTCCTTGGTAAGAGATGGCTTCCTCTGTCCGGTGCTGGGACTTATGGGGTAATGGTGCTGCACTCTGATTGGCGGAGGGCCTTGGGAGGAGTTCTTAGAGGGGTCACACGACCCACTTCTGGACAGGTCACTCCGCCCTGGAACTCTCCATGATTGGTCAAAATCTCCTATTGGGATGGTGCTATTGGGGCAAAACCCATTCTAATTGGTAGAGGGCAGCGGGAGAAGTTCTTAGAGGAGTCACATGACCTACTTCCAGACGGGTCACCCTTGCCCTGGAAGTCACCCTGATTGGTCAAAATCTCCTCTCGGGCGGTCCTTTCAGGACAAAACACATCCTGATTGGTAGAGAGTGGGGAAGGAGTTCTTAGAGAGGGCACATGACACACCTTGCTTCCAGTCATGTGGCCGCCTTGACCCCGGAAGTAATACCCCCATGGGGCAGGACTTCCGGTGACAGGTGGAAGGGAATAAGTGGTCAAGGGGTGGGGCTTAAGGGGTCAAGGGGCGGGGTTACGGTTTGATTTCCAGTAGGGCCCTTATACTACTTCTGTCTATGCTGTATTCTGTGAATTCAGAGATCAAAAGACCATCTTAGCATTTCAGTGAACTGTAAACCTAGGATATCACTGTATTCATCTCTTTTTGAAATGTATAGCAAATCATTTGCAAATGGTGGAAAACCAGGCAATTGCCTTAGAATCATAGAATATCAGAGTTGGAAGGGACCTCGGGAGGTCATAGAATCATAGAATCTCAGGGTTGGAAGGGACCTCAGGATTCCACTACCTCCCTAGGTAACCCATTCCAGTTCTTCACCACCCTACCAGTGAAAACGTTTTTCCTAGTTTTGGTCATCTAGTCCAACCCCCTGCTCAAAGCAGGACCAATCCCCAACTAAATCATCCCAGCCAGGGTTTTGTCAAGCCTGACCTTAAAAACCTCTAAGGAAGGAGATTCCACCACCTCCCTAGATAACCCATTCCAGTGCTTCACCACTCTCTGAATGAAAAAGTTTTTCCTAATATCCAGCCTAAACCTCCCCCACTGCAACTTGAGACCATTGCTCCTTGTTCTGTCATCTGGTACCACTGATTCCCCTCTATTCAGCACTGGTGAGGCCTCATTTGGAGTACTGTGTCCAGTTTTGGGCCCCACACTACAAGAAGGATGTGGATAAATTGGAGAGAGTCCAGCGGAGGGCAACAAAAATGATTAGGGGGCTGGAGCACATAACTTATGAGGAGAGGCTGAGGGAACTGAGATTGTTTAGCCGGCAGAAGAGAAGAATGAGAGGGTATTTGATAGCTGCTTTCAACTACCTGAAAGGGGGTTCCAAAGAGGATGGATCTGGACTGTTCTCAGTGGTAGAAGATGACAGAACAAGGAGTAATGGTCTCAAGTTGCAGAGGGGGAGGTTTAGGTTGGACATTAGGAAAAACTTTTTCACTAGTAGGGTGGTGAAGAACTGGAATGGGTTATCTAGGGAGGTGGTGGAATCTCCTTCCTTAGAGGTTTTTAAGGTCAGGCTTGTCAAAGCCCTGGCTGGGATGATTTAGTTGGGTTTGGTCCTGCTTTGAGCAGGGGGTTGGACTAGATACCTCCTGAGGTCCCTTCCACCCCTGAGATTCTATGATTCTAAGTACCCTTGAGTGGGGACACGGTAGCCCCTGTCCTAAATGACCACAACAAGGTTGGGGGTTGAGCCCCCAGGAATCCTGGGCCCAGCCTTGTCGGGGTTATGAGGATCCTGCCACACAGGAGAGTGGAAGGGGAGCCCTCAAGATCAGGCAGGCCTCTGGGTAAAGGGAGGGGAAGCAAGGATTTAGATCCTTTCGCTAGCCAATTCCACCGGGGTCGTGTATAAGCCAGGAAAGTTCCCCACAATAGTGGGACCAATCCCCTGCAGTGTGGTTTTCATTCATCCCCTGCTCCCTGTCCCTTGACTGCCCCCCCCGGAACCCCCTACCCCTTCTCCAACCCCACAGTCCCCTTACCATGCCTCTCAGACCAGCGTGTCTGGCTCCGCGCAGCGCCAGACACACTGCTGCATACATGCTGCCATGCTCCCCTGTGGAGCCCACAGCCCCCCTACACACACACCCAGCACCTGCCTTCCAGATTTGAACACCTCAAAATTCAGGAGTGCTCAAGCTCAGTTTTGGCAGCTGTTACTTCATTTCTCCCAAATCAAATATACTGATCCACTGTAACTTGCTGTAGAAAAAGTAGGATAAAATTGAGCAAGAAATGCTTCCCAGTGGTTATTAGGACTGGAATTGGTATTTTCAACAGCCATAGCCTTTTTTTTGTTTGTTTGTTTAAAAGGAAGACAGTGATATTGCATTGGCAAATTCCCCATAGAAACAAAGAGTGGAACAAAAGAATAATAAAGGCACCTCAGCTTTTCCTCATTTATGGAGGACAGTCTTATAATATGCATCCAGATATCCTCTAATCACACAAGCTGAAAATTGTTCCACTTTACTGCAGCTCTGTAACCATATAGGAACCAATCCTGTCTGTTTTGTGCACGTCCAAAATTCCTGCTGAATGACCCGCCTGGAAGTGAGTTACCAGTGACCCAGGGCTGCGGCGGAAGGAGGGTGCAGGTGGGAGGGGGGGAGCCCAGGTCTGGGGCGGCAGGAGGTGTGGGGGCACTGGTGGTGGGGAAGTGGGAGCCCAGGGCTGGGGTGGCAGGGGTGGGGAAGGCACTGGTGGGGGAAAGGCGGAAGCCCAGCGCTGGGGCGGCAGGGGAGTGCGGGGCGGAGCCCAGGGCTGGGACAGGGGGCAGGCAAAAATTTTTTTTGCTGGGGTTGGCAAAAAACCTAGAGCCAGTCCTGGCTCCTGGAGTTCACAACAAAACAAAGAAAGGCATCACAACAAAACAAGGAGAGGAGACTTCACTTAAAAGGATTATGGGGAGTTTCCGGAGGTCAATCACTGTGCAATAAGGTTACTCCCCGTTTACACTGGAGCACCAGCGTCTCAGGCCTGGTCTACACTATGGAGGGGGGAGGGGTCGAACTAAGGTACGCGACTTCAGCTACGCGAATAGCGTAGCTGAAGTCGAACTACCTTAGTTCGAATTTCCTACCTGTCCAGACGCCGCGGGATCGAATGCCGCGGCTCCCCCGTCGACTCCGCCACTGCCATTCGCGGTGGTGGAGTTCCGGAGTTGACGGGAGCACGTTCGGAGTTCGAACTATCGCGTCTAGATTAGACGCGATAGTTCGAACTCCGAGAAGTCGAACTCTCCGCGTCGACCTGGCGGGTAAGTATGGACCTACCCTCAGCCACTCCGCAGCAGCTGTTATTCCTCTCGGGGAGGTGGAGTACCTGCAGTGCTGTAGCCACAGAGCTACAGCACTGTATGTGCCTTGCCAGTGTGGATGGGGAGTGAGTTACAGCGCTGTGGGTGGCTTTTTTGCGCTGTAACTCTCAAGTGTAGCCAAGGCCTTAGTGGGAATATGGTAGGTATATAAAATCATGAATGGTGTGGAGAAAGTGAATAAGGAATTTCCTGGTGTCTTGAATGTCTCCAGGAAGACTTCTTATGTGGATTGGTATCAGAGGGGTAGCCGTGTTAGTCTGGATCTGTAAAAGCAACAAAGAATCCTGTGGCACCTTATAGACTAACAGACGTTTTGCAGCATGAGCTTTCGTGGGTGAATACCCACTTCTTCGGATCCAATGTGGATTGGAGCATTCCAAGATGCATTGTTCCTTAAGTGCTTCCTGACTGGAGTGGGAAAGAATCCGTTGATTGTCCTTCATGTAGGAACGAATGATATGGCTAGATTCTTGCTGGAATGTATCAAGGGAGACTATGCCAGACTGAGGAAGATGCTTAAGGAAATCGAGGCTCAGGTGATCTTCAGTGGGATTCTGCTGGTTCCTAGAGAAGGGAAACAAAGGTGTGACAAGATTATGGCGATCAACAGATGGCTCAGGCAGTGGTGCTATAAGGAGGGCTTTGGGATGTACGGCCACTGGGAAGCATTTATGGACAGAAGACTGTTCTCTCGGGATGGACTTCACCTCAGTAAGGAGGAAAATAGACTTCCAGGATGGAGGCTCGCCCAACTGATTAAGAGAGCTTTAAACTAGGAATTTTGGGGAGATGGTTGGGAGATGTCCAGGTAATCTCCACGCCGGAATTTAACCTTGAGAGGGAAGAAAACAAAGTAAGAGAGGATACAGCCGTGGGCAGAAGAATTGACATAAGGAGGAAGGGTAGTGTAGATACCAGTCTAATAGGTGATGCTGGTGGTAGAATGCCTGTGCCTAACCGGGTAAAGAATGTCAGTGAAGCCAAACAGCAAAAATTAAGATGTCTGTACACTAATGCGAGGAGCCTAGGTAACAAAATGGAGGAACTAGAGCTACTGGTGCAGGAAGTGAAACCGGATATTATAGGGATAACAGAAACATGGTGGAATAGTAGTCATGACTGGAGTACAGGTATTGAAGGCTATGTGCTGTTTAGGAAAGACAGAAAAAAAGGCAAAGGTTGTGGAGTAGCATTGTATATCAATGATGAGGTAGACTGTAAAGAAATAAGAAGTGATGGAATGGATAAGACAGAGTCTGTCTGGGCAAAAATCACACTGGGAAAGAAAGCTACTAGAGCCTCCCCTGAGATAGTGCTTGGGGTGTGCTACAGACCATCGGGATCTGATTTGGGTATGGATAGAGACCTCTTTAATGTTTTTAATTAAGTTAACACTAATGGGAATTGTGTGATCATGGGAGACTTTAACTTCCCAGATATAGACTGGAAGACAAGTGCTAATATCAATAATAGGGCTCAGATTTTTCTGGATGTGATAGCTGATGGATTTCTTCACCAAGTAGTTGAAGAACCAACAAGAGGGGATGCCATTTTAGATTTGGTTCTGGAGAGTAGTCAGGACCTCATAGAAGGAATGGTTGTAGGGGACAACCTTGGCTCGAGTGATCATGAGCTAATTCAGTTCAAACTAGATGGAAGGATAAACAAAAATAGATCTGGGACTAGGGTTTTTGACTTCAAAAGGGCTAACTTTAAAGAATTAAGGAAATTAGTTAGGGAAGTGGATTGGACTGAAGAACTTGTGGATCTAAAGGCAGAGGAGGCCTGGAATTACTTTAAGTCGAAGCTGCAGAAACTATCAGAAGCTTGCATCCCAAGAAAGGGGAAAAAAAACATAGGCTGGAGTTGTAGACCAAGCTGGATGAGCAAGCATCTCAGAGAGGTGATTAAGAAAAAGCAGAAAGCCTACAAGGAGTGGAAGATGGGCGGGATTAGCAAGGAAAGCTACCTTATTGAGGTCAGAACATGTAGGGATGAAGTGAGAAAGGCTAAAAGCCATGTAGAGTTGGACCTTGCAAAGGGAATTAAAACCAATAGTAAAAGGTTCTATAGCCATATAAATAAGAAGAAAACAAAGCAAGAAGAAGTGGGACCGCTAAACACTGAGGATGGAATGGAGGTTAAGGATAACCTAGGCATGGCCCAATATCTAAATAAATACTTTGCCTCAGTCTTTAATAAGGCTACTGAGGAGCTTAGGGATAATGGACGAATGACAAATGGGAGTGAGGATATGGAGGTAGATATTACCACATCTGAGGTAGAAGCCAAACTCGAACAGCTTAATGGGACAAAATCGGAGGGCCCAGATAATCTTTATCCAAGAATATTAAAGGAACTGACACATGAAATTGCAAGCACATTAGCAAGAATTTTTAATGAATCGGTAAACTCAGGGGTTGTACCATATGACTGGAGAATTGCTAACGTAGTTCCTATTTTTAAGAAAGGGAAAAAAGGTGATCCGAGTAACTATAGGCCTGTTAGTTTGACACCTGTAGTATGTAAGGTCTTGGAAAAAATTTTGAAGGAGAAAGTAGTTAAGGACATTGAGGTCAATGGTAATTGGGACAAATTACAACATGGTTTTACAAAAGGTAGATTGTGCCAAACCAACCTGATCTCCTTCTTTGAGAAGGTAACAGATTTTTTAGACAAAGGAAATGCAGTAGATCTAATTTACCTCGATTTCAGTAAGGCATTTGACACGGTTCCACATGGGAAATTATTAGTTAAATTGGAAAAGATGGGGATCAATATGAAAATTGAAAGGTGGATAAGGAACTGGTTAAAGGGGAGACTACAACGGGTCATACTGAAGGGTGAACTGTCAGGCTGGAAGGAGGTTACTAGTGGAGTTCCTCAGGGATCAGTTTTGGGACCAATTTTATTTAACCTTTTTATTACTGACCTTGGCACAAAAAGCGGGAATGTGCTAATAAAGTTTGCGGATGACACAAAGCTGGGAGATATTGCTAACACAGAGAAGGACTGGGATATCATACAGGAAGATCTGGATCACCTTGTAAAGTGGAGTAATAGTAATAGGATGAAATTTAATAGTGAAAAGTGCAAGGTCATGCATTTAGGGATTAATAATAAGAATTTTAGTTATAAATTGGGGACACATCAGTTGGAAGTAACAGAGGAGGAGAAGGACCTTGGAGTATTGGTTGATCACAGGATGACTATGAGCCGCCAATGTGATATGGCTGTTAAAAAAGCTAATGCAATTTTAAGATGCATCAGGCGAGGTATTTCCAGCAAAGATAAGGAGGTGTTAGTACCGTTATATAAGGCACTGGTGAGACCTCATCTGGAATACTGTGTGCAGTTCTGGTCTCCCATGTTTAAGCAGGATGAATTCAAACTGGAACAGGTTCAGAGACGGGCTACTAGGATGATCCGAGGAATGGAAAACCTGTCTTATGAAAGGAGACTAAGGGTACGTCTACACTACGGGACTATTCCGAATTTGCATAAACCGGTTTTGTAAAACAGATTGTATAAAATCGAGTGCGCGCGGCCACACTAAACACATTAAATCGGTGGTGTGCGTCCACGGTCCGAGGCTAGCATCGACTTCTGGAGCGTTGCACTGTGGGTAGCTATTCTGTAGCTATCCCATAGTTCCCGCAGCCTCCCCCGCCCCTTGGAATTTCCGGGTTGAGATCCCAGTGCCTGATGGGGCAAAAATCATTGTCGCGGGTGGTTCTGGGTAAATGTCGTCAGTCACTCCTTCCTCTGGGAAAGCAACGGCAGACAAGCATTTTGCGCCTTTTTTCCCTGGATTGCCCTGGTAGATGCCATAGCATGGCAATCATGGAGCCTGTTTTGCCTTTTGTGACTGTCACCGTATGTGTACTAGATGCCGCTGACAGAGGCGATTCAGCAGCACTACACAGCAGCATGCTTTTGCTTTTGCATGACAGCAGAGATGGTTACCAGCCATACTGTACCATCTACCAACCCATAAATTGGTAAAAAGATGATCATGGCTACCAGTCGTTTTGCACCATTTGCTGCTGTCATAAGTGCCCCTGGCTGCTCTTAGCCAGGGGCGCAAAAGCCAAAATTGGGAATGACTCCCAGAGTCAATCCCTCCTTTTTGGTATCTAAAAATAGAATCAGTCCTGCCTAGAATATGGGCAAGTATACTAGAGAACCACTGTATCAGAGAGCACAGCTGCTCTGTGTCAGATCCTGCAGAAATTATGAGCTGTATGCTATTCACAGGGGGTGCTCCTGCAGCAACCCCACCTGTTGATTCCGTTCTTCCCCCAGCCTTCCTGGGCTACTGTAGCATTGTCCCCCCACTTGTGTGATGAAGTAATAAAGAATGCAGGAATAAGACACACTGACTTGTTAGTGAGAAATGAGTGGAAGGCAGCCTCCAGCTGCTATGATAGTCCAGACAGGACAGTAAGGAGTGTGGAGGAGAGGAGCCCAGCATCCCTCTGCTAGTCCAGGGGCAATTGAATCTTTTTTTTACACATGAAGGGTGGGGGCTGACAGAGCTCAGCCCCCTGTTACTATGACGACGATGGTTATCAGCCATACTGCACCATCTACCAGGAAAAATTAGGGCCAGGCACCCTTGATAGACCTCACCGATGCTAGTCTGCATGGTTACCAGTCCTTTTGCACTGCCCCATGTGCCAATAGGCTGATGATGAGGACGGCTACCAGTCGTTTTGCACCATCAGCCACCCATGGGTGGGGGGAGCAAGGATGTTGGTGTTGAGTGCTGCAGCATCGGGTCTATCTGCAGCATTCAGTAAAGATAGGGTGACATGTTAAAGAGTCAAGAGAGGATTGTTTTCCCTTCACTTCTGGGGTGGGGTGCGTAACGTGCCGAGCTATGCCCTGACCCACCGCGGACACTGTGTTTGACCCTAGAAGCATTTGGAGCTCAGCCAAGAATGCAGATACTTTTCGGAGACTGCAGGAACTGTGGGATAGCTTGAGTCCTCCAGTCCATGAGCGTCCATTTGATTCTTTGGCTTTCCGTTACGCTTGTCACGCTGCAGTGCGCTGAGTCCCTGCTATGGCGTCTGTCTGGAGATTTTTTAAAAATGATTTTGAATTTCGTCTTCTGTAACGCAGCGCTGATAGAACAGATTTGCCTGCCCTTACAGCGATCACATCCGCATGGTCCATGCGGGAGCTCTTTCTTTATTTTGATTTTTAACTGCATCGCCACACGTGCTGATCTGAGCTCCACGCTAGGCAAACAGGAAATATTCAAAAGTTCGCGGGGCTTTTCCTGTCTACCTGGCCACTGCATCCGAGTTCAGATTGCTGTCCAGAGCGGTCAGTGGTGCACTGTGGGATACCGCCCGGAGGCCAATACCGTCGATCTGCGGCCACACTAACCCTAATCCGATATGGTAATTCCAATACTAGCGCTACTCCTCTCGTTAGGGA
The DNA here is from genome assembly GCF_016161935.1 of Mauremys reevesii. Lineage (NCBI taxonomy): Eukaryota > Metazoa > Chordata > Testudines > Geoemydidae > Mauremys > Mauremys reevesii. Next base: position 3,045,138 of record NC_052638.1, read on the forward strand.
GGAGTACAGAAACCGGTTTAAAGAGCCCTTTATACCGATATAAAGGGCCTCTCAGTGTGGACGGGTGTGGCGTTAAATCGGTTTTACGCTCCTAAAACCGGTTTAAACACCTAGTGTAGACCAGGCCTGAAAGAGCTTGGCTTGTTTAGCCTAACCAAAAGAAGGTTGAGGGGGGATATGATTGCTCTTTATAAATATATCAGAGGGATTAATATTAGGGAGGGAGAGGAATTATTTAAGCTTAGTACCAATGTGGACACAAGAACAAATGGGTATAAACTGGACACTAGGAAGTTTAGACTTGCAATTAGATGAAGGTTTCTAACCATTAAAGGAGTGAAGTTCTGGAACAGCCTTCCAAGGGGAGTAGTGGGGGCAAAAGACATATCTGGCTTTAAGACTAAGCTTGATAAGTTTATGGAAGGGATGGTATGATGGGATAGCCTAATTTTGGCAATTAATTTTGGTCTGTGATGAGATGTTAGATGGGATGGGATCTGAGTTACTGCAGAGAATTCTTTCCTGGGTGCTGGCGGGTGAGTCTTGCCCACATGCTCAGGGTTTAACTGATCGCCATATTTGGAGTCAGGAAGGAATTTTCCTCCGGGGCAGATTGGCAGAGGCCCTGGAGGTTTTTCGCCTTCCTCTGCAGCATGGGGCATGGGTCACTTGCTGGAGGATTCTCTGCAGCTTGAGGTCTTCAAACCACAATTTGAAGACTTCAATAACTCAGACATAGGTTAGGGGTTTGTTATAGAAGTGGATGGGTAAAATTCTGTGGCCTGCTTTGTGCAGGAGGTCAGACTAGATGATCATAATGGTACCTTCTGACCTTAAAGTCTATGAGTCTATGAGACTGGGTACTTAACTTTGCAAAGTCCTTTCTCCAGGAACTGACCAAATGCTTTACTAAGGTTATTTAGAAATCAAGCTAGTACACGGCCAATATTCATAACTTTGAGTACAAAAATGATACATGCATACAGATAGGATTAATAGCTTCAGTAGATCATAACCTTTACATAGATATGTTACATGACATGTAGCACAGAACATATTCCAGTTATGTCATATATATTCATAAGCATATTTCCATAAAGCCTTATGGGGGGCGCTGTCACATTATGTTTTTATGTTCTTATGTAAAATCCATTCTTCATTCCACCTCAAACCAACCCATTCATCTCCCCACATTCTTCCCTGAACCTAACAAGAACAGACAAGAGGTGGCATTCCACATCCTGGATGTCAGAAGGGCACTAGCCTTTTATCTCGAATGGACCAAATCATTCAGAAAAACTCCTAAATTGTTTCTCTCCACTATGGAATGGTCTAAAGGCAAACCCATATCTCAGCAGAGACTTCCCAAATGGATTTCATTCTGCATCCAACTTTGCAACCAGCAACATGAGCTACAACCCCCCATTATGGATCAGAACACATTCCATAAGACCAGTAGCCACATCAGTAGCCTTCTTGTATGATGTGCTTATCACTAACATATGTAAAGCAGCTACTTGGACATCATCTCACACATTCATACAACACTATGTCATTGACCAGGACTCAGCATCTGACATTCGGCTTGGAAACATGGTCTTATTGTCCATTCAGACCTAACTCCGAAGCCCCTCCTTCCCCCAAGGGGCACTGCTCTACAGTCACCTAAAGTGAAGCACCCACAGGGACATCACTCAAAGAAGAAGAAAGGTTACTTACCTTGTGCAGTACCTGAGGTTCTTCGAGATCTGAGTCCATGTGGGTGCTCCACTAGCCATCCTCCTCCCCTCTACTCTGGAGATCTAAGTCGTCTGTGGTAGACAAGGAACTGGGGTGGGGTGGGGTGGGGTGGCTGTACAGTGCTAGTTAACTGCTGTAGCAGGTGCGAGATGGGGACAGCACATGTGCAGCCCAGACAGGTACTGCTGTCGAAATTCTCTGACTAGAGATGCAGGGGCATGCAATCACCTAAAGGTGATCACTCACAGGGACACACATCTCGAAGAACCTAAGCTACTGCATGAGGTAAGTAACCCTTTCATATCTTTCTATATGTGGAGAATGTCTCTTATTCTATTCTGAGTCCAAAATAATGTGGAATGCTTAGTATACTCAAAGAGTGTACAGAGTATGTCCTCCAGATTAGAAGGTTATAAGGATTTTGTTGGTTTTCATTGTAAATAATTGTTTCACTCTAGAAGTAATAGAAATTGTCTGGTGCAAGGTAGGATAAATATTGAAAGATAGAAACCAGGATATAACTGTGAGATATTAAGAGAAATTGCTTAAAAGGGGGGATCCCAATAAATAGTAGGAGCAAATTATGAAATACAGTCCTTGAAATGAATCAAACTTAAAAAGGCTTTGACAAGAAAAGGATTAAGGAAATTTGTTATACGCCAGTGTCATCTATGGCATACCAGTAGAAGCAGCGGAGAAACGAAGGGAGCTGAAATCTGAGACCCCCACTTGGCCCCACTTCCAACAGGAATCAGAGGATGGCCACTCCAACGAGCCCTGAAACTAGGGTTATAAACTGAGGTCACCAGATATTCAGTGGAGTTGACTGAACCCAACACAAAAAGCTTCAGAATCCCAAGTGTGACAAACCCTTGGGCTAGTTGTGTGGTAGGACTCTCCCCCATCCCAGGGTTAAGAGGTTATGAAGATGTGGTGAGATTTCATTTATTCCTTGACTTTAACAAAGCTTTTGAAACTGTCTCCCACAGTATTCTTGCCAGCAAGTTAAAGAAGTATGGGCTGTATGAATGGACTGTAAGGTGGATAGAAAGCTGGCTAGATCGTCAGGCTCAATGGGTAGTGATCAATGGCCCCATGTCCAGTTGGCAGCCGGTATCAAGTGGAGTGCCCCAAGGGTCGGTCCTGGGGCCAGTTTTATTCAATCTCTTCATTAATGATCTGGAGGATGGCGTGGACTGCACCCTCAGCAAGTTTGCAGATGACACTAAACTGGGAGGAGTGCTATATACGCTGAAGGGTAGGGATAGAATACAGAGTGCGATAGACCCAGGCCAGTTGGGAACAGCAGAGTAGTAGAAGGGAGATATACTGGCCACTGGATAAGCAGTTTTCTGTTCCCTGAGTGACCAGAACAGAGGCTGCTCCAGGCTAATGAGAACACCTGACTCTAATTAACCTGCAAAGAGTCGGGTGAGGCTGTTAAGCACCTGACTCTACTTAAGGCCCCTCTGATGCTATAAAAGGGCTCACTCCAGTCAGGCTAGAGGTAGCCAGGGAGCCAGAGGAGAGGAAGTGCGTGTGAGGGGCTGGGAGCAAGAGGAATGCAAAAAGCTGAGAGTGCATAGGCATACCACTGGAGGACCGAGAAGTACAAGCGTTATCAGACATCAGGAGGAAGGTCTGGTGGTGGGGACAAAGAAGGTGTTGGGAGGAGGCCATGGGGAAGTAGCCCAGGGAGTTGTACCTGTCGCCCAACTGTACCAGGAGGCACTCTAGACAGTGGCAGACCACAGGGCCCTGGGCTGGAACCCGGAGTAGAGGGCGGGCTCAGTTCCCCCCAAACCTCCCAACTCCTGATCAAGCCCAGGAGGAATTGACCTGGACTGTGGCTTCTACCAGAGGGGAAGGTCTCTGGGCTGTTTCCTGACCCATAGGGTGAATCTGTGAGGCGAGCAAATAAAAAAAAATTGGAGATATACCTATCTCCTAGAAATGGAAGGGACCTTGAAAGGTCATCAAGTCCAGCCCCCTGCCTTCACTAGCAGGACCAAGTATCCTGCCAATCCGCCAATAAGCGCAGGACCCACCAAGGTAGAGGAGGAACTTTGTCACAAGAGGGATCTAGACAAATCAGAGGATTGGGCCAAAAGAAATCTGATGAGGTTCAACAAGGACAAGTACAGAGTCGTGCACTTAGGATGGAAGAATCCCATGCACTGCTACAGACTAGGGACCAAATGGCTAGGAAGTAGTTCTGCAGAAAAGGACCTAGGCTTTACAGTGGATGAGAAGCTGGATATGAGTCAACAGTGTGCCCTTGTTGCCAGGAACGCTAACGGCATTTTGGGCTGTATAAGTAGGGGCATTGCCAGCAGATCGAGGGATGTGATCATTCCCCTCTATTTGGCACTGGTGAGGCCTCATCTGGAGTACTGTGTCCAGTTTTGGGCCCCACACTACAAGAAGGATGTGGAAAAATTGGAAAAAGTCCAGCAGAGGGCAACAAAAATGATTAGGGGTCTTGAGCACATGACTTATGAGGAGAGGCTGAGGGAACTGGGATTGTTTAGTCTGCAGAAGAGAAGATTGAGGGGGGATTTGATAGCTGCTTTCAACTACCTGAAAGGGGGTTCCAAAGAGGATGGATCTCGACTGTTCTCAGTGGTAGCTGATGACAAAACAAGGAGTAATGGTCTCAAGTTGCAGTGAGGGAGATTTAGGTTGGATATTAAGAAACGCTTTTTCACTAGGACGGTGGGGAAGTACTGGAATGGGTTATTTTGGGAGGTGGTGGAATCGCCTTCCTTAGAGGTTTTTAAGGTCGGGCTTGACAAAGCCCTGGCTGGGATGATTTAGTTGGGGATTGGTCCGGCTTTGAGCAGGGGGTTGGACTAGATGACCTCCTGAGGTCCCTTCCAACCCTGATATTCTGTGATTCTATAATTTATGTGAAAGACTGTATTTCTCCTTTTATTCTTTAATAGAAATAGCTATAAGTTATCTTGCTGAATCTATACTCCCTAGTGAGACCTCAAGTAACCATATTTTAGATTTTAGCTCCTTTATGAATCCAAGCAAATTGGCCCAAGAGAGATTGAAAACAATTGTTTTAAGGCAATTGCTTTTAATATTCTAAACTTGTTCCTTTTCAAAGTGCGTTAAAGACAAGTGCACCCATGGAAGTGTGATAAATCTGTTTAGGTACTAAAGAATTGAGAACTGATGGTAATAAGAAATTGTGGCAATTTGCATTGTTCTTTGTGTAATTGCTGAGCCTCAGCTGGTTGTGTCTATGTTTGAGTGATGAATTGTTGATTAAATATTAATGTGGTTCTGGGTGAATTAATAAATTGTTAGTTGGTTAAGAGTGCGAAAGTATCATGATTTGAGAAATTCTGTTCAGGTTAAAAATTGACCTGAAAAGAATCCAGCATCAAACAAATAAGCTAATGCTCCCTGGACTCAATACAGAGGGGTTATCCCAGTGAATTCCATTATATATTGGCAAGCCCTAACTTGTTAGATTTCAGCATAAAAATCCAACTGGCACCAGAACAAATTCACAAATTGAACCCCCTTACACTTACAGTGATTGGGACCATGATGTACCCACAGGTGGTGGATATAAGAAATATTCCTGAAATAGTTGCTGATTTTCAGAGTGGGCTTTCTGAACTGCACTGGGACCATTAATGGGATTCATGTGCCTATCGTTTGCGCACCACAAGGAGTACATTAGCATGGGAGGTGGGTGGAGCCCCCCTTAAGGAAGACTCCGCCCCTTTCGCCTGAAACCCTCTCCCCCACGCGGCCAGAGGACCAAGCTCCCCTGCTCCCCCTTCCCACAGCCTGAGCTCTGAGACCCCATGCCTCCCCCTGCGGCCGGAGAAGTCCCAGCCCCCCCCCCCCGTGGCCGGAGAAGTCCCAGGCCAGCCAAAGCCCTGAGTCCTCCCACCCCGCGCCTGCCAGGAGCCGCCCAGGGCCAGCTGGAGCCCTGAGCCCCGCCCTCCGCGCACCCAGAGGAGCCCTCCCAACTGCACCTCGCTTCCCCAAACCTCAAGTCACCCTGCGGGAACAGCTCTTTTCTCTTCTGGAAGAAGAACCTGAGCTTTTGATATGTGCCATGCAGGTTCTGGGGTGGCTGAGAAGGCGGTATGTGCTACTGAGCTTCCTAGGTTCATCAGTAATCTCCATGTCCTTGGCCTTTCTGGCATGTTTTGTGGGCAGTGCTGGACAAAAGTAGCTGAATGAACAGGGTACATTTATCCATTCCACGTGCTACTGTTTTCCGGTGACCATGGTCCAGCTGCTCTCTGAATCGTCCAAAGAAGGATGTGCTACAGGGCGTGATAGCAATGAGGTGATTCAGACCAGGGGTCATCAGCAGGAGCTGGAGGCTGCACTGAAGCCTGAAATCTGGTAGCCATGAGCTCAAATAATTGCTCTAACAGTTGCTTCTGCTGCAATCTGTCTTCCTCTCTCAACCGGCAGTTGTGTTCCATGAATCTGTCTGCCAAGCCAATCTCTCCTCGTGCTGTGCAGCCTCTGTATCTATTTCCACCCTGTGAACATCCTTAGCCTTTTGGAACTCCAACTGGGCCCTCTTGACCTGGATGTTCCAATTAGTTTGAAAAGATATCACCTGTAAATGATATTATCTCACCCGTGTCTCTCTAATTAGTTTTATCTAGCAGCTCATCTCCCATCAGCTCATCTCCGACTCTCTTTTTCTTCCTCCACAGCAGGTGGTCCATACATCCAGGCTCCTGGTGCTATGTATTTGCCCTGTGGAGCTGGAAAGGCCTTGAAAGGAGGGAGACAGAGAACATTCTTGTCTGAGCATGGTGCAAAATACATTTCACAGTTTATGAAAGGGGCTACTTTAATTCAAGGTCGAAAGATGATACTTATGATCAGTTGGTGGCAGGGCGGGGGAGGAAATGTATGAATGTATGAATTTACAAGCTGCAGTTATTCAATCCTGCCAGGCAGAACAAGCTCTGGAGAACATTGATATTCTGGAGGTCCCTGAATAGAAACATGAAGCATGAATTTCTGTTCCAGACCATCAATGGACAAACATCTGTGTATGCTAAGGAGCTATTTCCGTGTCTAGTGACCGACCGGCACTTCTCAAAATGGAGGGGTCTTGTGTATTACAGAGGAACTCCTAATAAGTATGCCCTGCCCCTGAAAAGAACCGACTGGCTGGACTTCCTACTCCTGTGAGTTTACTTTCATCACAGCCAGCAATGGGTGAAAATTTGTGGTAAAATCAACAAGATGCAGAATTAGCCTGGAGATGCAGTCCAGCCTCCTTCCAAGCACCCTGCAACCATGCAAATGCCTGACTGCAAGCCAGCCATGGGGACTCCTAACACAGACAGACTGACACTCTCCACTTCAGTTTGGACTCATGCATTAAAGCCAGCAATGGACTAAATACACACTCCAGTTTTGTCTGGACTCATTACAGCCAGGTTTTGGGATGACTCATTTTACAGGCAGCCCAGAACTGTGCGTGCATAGCTGAGGGGCATGGGAGGCTATGAAATGTGGAGTGGCAACCCATACATATACCAATCAGCACTAGTGTGAAAGTAGAATAAATTATATTGTAAAAATAAGAATGGATTAAAGAAATGTTGTATGTACCTTTAAGCAGAAATAAGAAATGTTGAAATACAGGTGCCAGGAAAAGAAACATTAGGCATAAACAATGGTGCTAATGGCAAAACATTAACAGAAGATGGGTAGTAGTTAGTAAGGAAATAAAATATGCATGCCTAACCCAGGTAAACTTATCTGATTCTGCTCCCTTTGTTATCTTGTTAAGTCCTCATCCTTTTATCTGTATAAATAAGATAGTTTGTGTCTTGTATGGGGCTCACATAAAAAAAAAAAAAAAAAAAAAAAAAAAACCACAGGAAAATATGGGGGTAATTCCTCTGTTTTGCCTGCAATCAGCAAGGGTATTTGTAAAAGAAAGAAATATTTTAAGCAACAATCAATGCCACCCTGAAAGGGTTAGAAAAATGTTATTTTTGTCTTTCAGAAAATCAGAAAAAGCTAATACCAGCTACAGAACAACCTATTACAAAAACAAATAAGTTAAAAAAAAAAAAAACATACTGCAATAGCTATGAAATGTACTAAAATGCAGATATTTAGAACATAAGATGTTTTGGATAATATCAAAAAATATTAAGGTTTTGATGCATCTGTTAAATCAAAGGAAAAGATTATTGTTTAATACCTATCAATATAACTGAATGCAGTATGTCTCCAGTATGGTAAGACAAAATTTGTTAAGTGAAGAAATTGTTGTTAAAATTGCACACCAACAGGCTCTGGAAGCAAAAAAAAAAAAAAAAAAAAAGTTAGCCCACTCCACAGATTGCACCTGGGATCCTTCTGGCTACCTCAAACCTCAAGCCAGTGGGCTGGGGAGGAAGGGAAACTATTGGACACTAGAGGTTGTACCAAGTAAACTCCTCAAAAGTGGGTATGCTTATCCATGCCTGTTGCTCCAAAGCCCTGTAGTAAAGACACCTCACTAGGATCCTGTATGTGGGATAAAATTAATAATTAGGCCAAAGTATTGTATAACGGGCAATGTGTGTGTTAATTCTTGGAAAGAAGTGTTTTAAAAGGATAAAAGTGTTAGCAACCCACCAGTAGACAAATGTACATGTAATGTAAGTACTGTGTTTACCAATAATCACATTTACTATTTGCCACAACCAAAAAGTCTCAGCTTACTGTAAGCACTGATTTAGCTGAGTTCTCTATCAGTCTTGGCATTATATGGCAAACAGTTACCCATTATCTGTTTAAAAAGGTAACATAGTTCCTAAAAACAAACAAACAAAACAATGTGGGAAACAGAACCATTCATATTATCTGGATGGTCTCCTACAACTACTGGCATACTAATGTTACTACCCCTAATTGTTTTTGGTTTTAAATTGTATGTGTTTAATTAAAATGTTTAAAATATGCTGGTAAATAAAACAAATGTATGCAAAGCTAAAGCCACAGGCCCAAATCACCTCCCAGTATTTTACTACATAAGAAGTGACACTGGCGATTGATAATCTTAGTGTCAAAAGGGGGATATGTAGGAGCTGGACTTTATAATGTATAATTTGATTTCATCCTACCAGCCACCCTTTTTGAATAGCAGAAAGAAATGACCCTCTGGGACTATAAGATTCTGTTTTCCCATATGCATTACAAATTGGGCCCTTTCTAACTCTTTGTTTTAAGATTTAGGTAGTAAGAGACAGGATTCTCTATTGTGTCTATGTTAAGTAAATTAGAGAAACATTGAAGGCCTGGGTCTCAATGTAAATTGTCTTGGTTAATTGTAAAACTTAGCAAGGTTTAATTTGCAATGCCTTTTTGCTCGATATAAAATACTACTGTTTGTATTCTCAATCTGTTTGTGTGAATGAGGAATGAATGCATCAGGAAAAGATAAGGTGTGAAGGCCATTGTTATAGCCAGAGTCAAGAAAAGAAGCAAAAAGACTTAAAGAGTATCAAAGAATCATCAGGCACTGCTTACTACCCAAACTGCTGTTAAACTGTCTGGCATCCGCAGCATGAATACATGCTTTGCCGTGTAAGAATGCACCACCCCAGCGAACCAATCATCACCTCAGGACCACGCAGAGTCAATTTTGACTCCAGAAGATGACGTAGAGGAACAGCCTGCAATACCTTACAATCTACGTTCTCGTAAGGGTTGCCAGAAGCAGACGACTACCTTAAAGCAAGGCCCAAGAAAAAGCAGTAGTGAGCCTAGCGCCTGCTGCCTGGTGGACATAAAACTGTGACTACAGTTCCCTCAGTTGAGGTTGTCAGAACCAGAAGGGCCCTGCCTCCAACATGTGGTGCCTGTTCCTCGGCTGTTGGTGTCTGTAGGTCTGGGGAGTCCACAATGACAATTCTTTTATCCAGCAGCAAGTGTGGATAGCTCAGACCCTTAATATTTCTAAATGCTGGGTCTGCAGCCACATCCCAGCCCACTGTCAAACTGATGTTCCTGTCCTGGCTATCCCACTCAATTCCCCAGACCTCACTGGAGGACCTCGTCCGTTTAATACAATATGGAACAGTAATGACACCTGGGAAGAGACTATTGGCAGTTCCTTTAACCCACTTGGGGGAGTAATACACCGGGCAAAAAGGCTCCTGAGGTTAAAAGAAGTAGTTAAAATAATGGCAAATAAAACTGGAGAAAGTTTTAAGAGCCCTGGCCAAAGAAACAGGGGCGGTCCGACAGGTGGCCCTCCAAAAACGTCAGGCATTGTACATAGTGCTGGCGGCCAAAGGAGGGACCTGTGCTCTCATTAAAAAAAACAAAAAAAAACAAACAATGTTGTGTGTTTATACCTGACGATACCAATAAGGTAATAGATCATGCTAGCCACTTAGAACAAATCGCATATCTTCCCCATGAAGAGCCGAGTTCTTTATGGAAGTGGCTAAGCAACCTGTTCAATTTCTCTGGCCTAGGAAACTGGTTGTTTCAGGGAGCCCTGACTATCCTGTTTGGAATCTTAGTGATTTTTATATGTTTTCAGTTAATCTCCTGTTGTATCCAAAATTGTGTAAAATATGCCACCCAGGTGACTGCCCCAAAACAGAGTGCTAATATGATGATTTTGAATATTGCTGATGAACAAAGAGATAAAGCGGTTAATATGTGGAACCCAGTAAAATTTTGGTCATGGCGTAAGCTTGACCAAAAGGAGGGATTGTGAAAGTAGAATAAATTATATTGTAAAAATAAGAATGGATTAAAGAAATGTTGTATGTACCTTTAAGCAGAAATAAGAAATGTTGAAATACAGGTGCCAGGAAAAGAAACATTAGGCATAAACAATGGTGCTAATGGCAAAACATTAACAGAAGATGGGTAGTAGTTAGTAAGGAAATAAAATATGCATGCCTAACCCAGGTAAACTTATCTGATTCTGCTCCCTTTGTTATCTTGTTAAGTCCTCATCCTTTTATCTGTATAAATAAGATAGTTTGTGTCTTGTATGGGGCTCACATTATCTGGGTGTTATTAGCAGAAGCGCTGTGCTAATAAAACAGAGTGGTCTGACAAACTGTGAGTCTTGAGTCTAACTTTGACACTAGTAACGATTTCATATAACTGTTTTTTCATGTTATCCATTGTGAAGCGTACATGGGAAGAGGGGAAAGGTGGGGATGTGCTAGGGTAATTGCACAGGTCCCACCCTGAACAGAAACACACACAAATCCCAGGTTGTATTAATAATTTAATAGGCCCATAAACCAGAAACCCTAACAACAAACATGGCAGCAGAAATTTACCAGGCTCTGGCTTTGGCACTTCTTCTGATGCCAGTTCTGCAGCAGACTGCTCCCCAGAGCCATCCCTACATAGTTCCTCAAGCATGGGCCCAGGATTTGAGTGTGATGTTGCACTCTATATGAATTTATGAAAATATGCTATTGAGTGTGAATAGAATGTAACTGGAATATGCTTCATGCAAAAGGTCTCTTGTAAGGTATCTTTACAAAGCTTAGAATCTACTGAGTGTGGTCATCCTATTTGTATGTATGTATCATTCTTGTATCTGAAACTAGAAATATGAAATATAACTCTGAGGGCCTATTGTAATTATGCAAAGTGTGGGCCATTAATAGTGGTTTGGAATCTTGATGACTCCCATCAACCAGGACAATTAACTGTGGATGGCTCTGTTTGCTTGCAGGCCTTCCTGTGAGTCAGGCTGGGAGGAATGAAGGCTTGGGGTCTCACAGGACATGTGACCATGTCACCTGGTACTGAAATCCATCTAAAACCTGGTGCTTCCTTAACCATTTAGAAGGAGGGGTGAGGACCCAGAGAAACAAAAGATTCCCGCCTTGTGCCAAAGCTATATAAGGAGGTGGAACAGAACAAAGGGGGCTGCAATCACGAGAAATCCCCTAGCTATCACCTGAGCTGGAACAAGGGCTGTACCAGGAGAAAGGATTGTGCCCAGACTAGGAAGGCGTCCAGTCTGTGATAGAAGCTTATTGAAACATCTGAGGGTGAGGTTTTATCTGTATTCAGTTTTCTTACTGTACTAGGCTTAGACTTGTGTGTTTTATTTTATTTTGCTTGGTAATTCACTTTGTTCTGTCTGTTATCACCTGGAACCACTTAAATCCTCCTTTCTGTATTTAATAAAATCACTTTTTACTTATTAATTAACCCAGAGTCTGTATTAATACCGGGGGAGGGGGGTCAAACAGCTGTACATCTCTCTCTAACGGCGTTATAGAGGGTGAACAATTTACGAGTTTATCCTGCCTAAGCTTTATACAGGGTAAAACAGATTTATTTGGTGTTTGGACCCCATTGGGAGCTGGGCATCTAAGTGTTAGAGACAGGAACACTTCTTAAGCTGTTTTCAGTTAAGCCTGCAGCTGTTGAGGGATGTGGTTCAGACCTGGGTCTGGGTTTGTAGCAGGCTAGCATGTCTGACTCAAACCAGGCAGGGCACTGAAGTCCTAAGCTGGCAGGAAAAACAGACTCAGAGGTAGTCAAAGCACATCAGGTGGCAGTCCCAAAGGGGGTTTTCTGTGATCCAACCTGTCACATTGAGGACTTTGGTAACTCAGCCAGAGATTAGGAGTCTATTATAGGAGTGGATGGGTGAGGTTCTGTGGCCTGTGATGTACAGGAGGTCAGACTAGATGATCATGATGGTCCCTTCTGATCTTAAATTCCATGAGTCTACATTCTGTAGTGACTCTGGTGGTGTAGCTTCTTCGGTTACTGACCTGAGTTGCAGAGTTGCTTCTTGCCCTTCATGCAGTAGCTGGCTCACTTCTGGCAACGCCTGGGATGGGGGCGTTATAAGGTTGCCATCCATCCTCAGCAGTATCGTGCACCACTGGTGGCTCAGTGCAATTCCCATTGCCTGATTGAATTCCTTTCAAAGAGGATGGATGACAGAATTCCCAGAGGAGCCTTTAGTGTCTTTTACTTAGCCGTAGTCTGTCCTCAGCCACTTGATCCGCAGTTCGGTCAATCCCCAATGCCACCAGCCACTTGGATATAGTTTTGTAGATGTGATCACTTGTCATGCTCTTGCTGAAGTTGAATTTCTTGCTGGCTATAGCTAATACATGTTAGTATTGGCTGTGTTTTTTCCAGTTGAGCAAGTCCTTGTGAAATGTAGGGTTAAATGCCAAGCAGCTGTATTTGAAGCAGGAGGTTTGTTTCTGGATCCTAGGAAGTGAATTTTGGAATTGAAGGGCTGGGAAGCACTGTCCCAAGGGATTGTGGGATAGCATTGGCTGACTCTCCAGATCCAAGTCTGGCAACCTGGACTTAAGCTGTGTCCACACTGCAAAATGCCTGCACTTTTATCCACATCACAGTGGGACCCGGGCTCTGACCCACCTCTTTAACAGGGTCCATATGCCTGTGTCAAGAGGGGTTCCTGACCCAAGTCAAATTAATTTCTGTATGGATGGAAGAGGGGCTTGGGCTGGAACTTAAGTCAAAGCCTGGGCTTGGTATGCTATGTAGACATACTGTCAGTGGTTGTGAGTGGGGAAGCACTGCGGGTTAAGGGCTCCAAGAGATGGTATTCAGTTTTCCTGGTGGAGGCTCGAGTCAGTGTGTTAGCTAATTTTCAGAGGGATACATTGAGTTCCTTGATGATGATCCCTTATGGGGTTTGTTGGTTCAAGACTTGAGTGTGGGAACTGCGTTCCAAAAATGGATCACATGACAATCACCGTACCAATTTTTATGATGCCTAAAGTTGAGAAACAGTTCCTTTGAACAGTTTGAACTGGTTAGCATGATAAATTTTATCCACTTTTCTTTTATTTCCAGTGACATAGATGCACTTAATTAAGCCACAAAGCAATACAATACTTTTTAATACCTTTTTTTAAAGTACATTTTTGCTTTGCATTTTGATGTTCCCAATTCTTTAGCTAGATGCCAGTGCAGCTGTTTATTGCTTTTGGCAATACTGTAGTCCTGCTTCTGCCGTGCCTGCACATCAGACTAAATTTCTGTAGTGTTAATTGCTGATAGGTGAGCTCATGATTTTACACAGAAGGTTCAAAGTGCTGGGACCCATTATTACCCAAAGACCAATCTATATATTGCAATTGCCATTTTACTGATAAACTAGTCACAACCCTGATTAAAAAGAACTTTGACTGAACCCTGATTATTGACAGTCAGTTGTTGTGGCATTTCTAGTTAAAATGTTGGTTCTTTTATTGATAAGACATCAAATAATCACAATCAGCCAAATGTATTAGCCAATGAGTATTAGTTAAAGATTAATCAGCACAGAAAGATAAGCTCCCCAGGCAGCTGGCGCTGACATCCTGGCGGCAGATGCTGCTGGAGCAGACTTCCATGCAGTGAGATATGCAGCCATCTGTGTTCCCTAGTAACACGAGAGCATAGAACAATGGAACACTTGTTTTTATGCAACACGACCAAACTCTGCCCTATTTTAATGAGGTTTAAAATAACAGGTATATACATAACTTCACTTTGCTGAACTATGTACAGCTGAAGTAGCATGTTTTGTTTTTATCTTCAGGTAGTAATGTAACTGGTAGTAACCCTGTATTAAAAAGGGCTTTGATTGAACCATGATTATTGACCCTCAACTAGGGGGACAATTTCTAGTTAAAAGATTGGCTCTTTTATTGATAAGATGTTAAATAATCACAATCAATTAAATGTATTAGCTAGTGAGTGTTAGTCAAGATTAGTCAGCACAGAGATATACACGTTAAATACTTTTACAGGACAGGTATGTGTATCTGGAAGTGTGGGCCCCTTCTGAGGCTCTGAACACCACTCTGACCCTGCCTCTCTCCATTGTATAATAGCAGAACTTATTTTGACCCCATTAGGAGTCTTGTTGCATGCTGCAGAGCTGAAATCACTGAGTCCTAGGCAGGGGCGGCTCTAGACATTTCACCGCCCCAAGCAGTGCGGCATGCCGCGGGGGGCGCTCTGCCTGTCGCCGGGAGGGCGGCAGGTGGCTCCGGTGGACCTCCCGCAGGCGTGCTGGGGCCTGGAGCCCTGGTCCTAGGTCTAAACATTAGACCTACTTTGGGCAAGTGGTTCTGAGTGTGCCAGCACTGCTGCTGCCCCCCTCACCCTGAGATCTGAAATCACTGAGAGCTGTGTTAAGTTGTGGGGGGGGGAGGGGGGCCTGAAGACGTATTGGTGAGCAGCTAGGGAGAGGAGCAGCTAGTGGAGAGGTGGGCAGAGGCATGGCTAGCAGGGTGACTGGTGGAGAGGAGCAGCCATCAGGATGGCTAGTGGAGAGGAGCGGCCAGCAGGATGGCTAGTGGAGAGAAGTGGCCAACAGGACAGTTGGTGGAGAGGAGCGGCCAGCAGGAAGGCTGGCAGAGAGGTGCAGAGAGGTACGGCTATCACAGAGGAGTGGCCAGCAGGAAGGCTGGCAGAGAGGTGCAGAGAGGTACAGCTATCACAGAGGAGTGGCCAGCAGGACAGCTGGCAGAGAGGAGCAGCTGGCATTGAAGACTGTGGCAGAACCCCATGGAGAGGCGGGACAATCGACCGTCAACCCGAGCAGCGGAGCATGTAAGCTGTCCCCCATACCTCACCCCACTTCTGCCCAGGCTGGGAGGTAAACTCTGCAGATGAACTTCTGAACTCTGGGGGATGCACTGACCAAGGACAGAAACTGTGGTTGGGGGTGACTGTTGGGATGCTGGACTTAAGACCCTGAGTGGAAAAGGACACTGCCAAATTTATTTGGGGATAGGTTTTTGCTCATGGTCTGTGTTATGAATCCTGTTTGTGGTGTTTCCCCAACATAATGCTGCAATGTTTCCTCCTTTATTCAAAGGTTTTTGCTACACTCAGACTCTGTGCTTGCAAGAGGGGAAGTATTGCCTCTTAGAGGTGCCCAGGGGGTGGTGTGTAATTGTCCCAGGTCACTGGGTGGGAGCTCGAGCCAGTTTTGCATTGTGTTATTGAAACGGAAACCCTAGATACTGAACCCGGCCCTTGTTGCTGCCAACTCTGACAGGCAGAAGGGTTACATTTTTGGGGACTCATCCGGGATCCCTGGGTCAGTACCCCTCAGAAGTATCTGTTGAATGTTCCAGAACATTGGGAAACAATTGTGTTTATGTGTCGAGGAAATTACTGTTTGTATAATGGTTAATATATCAGGTTTGTTGGGCCCCAGCTCAGCAGCCTCTAGCTCAGGGGCCGCAGCTTGGCCGATGACTGGGCAAAAGCACTGAGGCAAACATTGGAAAAGGTTGTGCTGGCCCATGCTACGTCAAACTCTTGTTGTAAGTTAAGGTGATTTGCTGGGGAAGAGGAGTTTGAACCTGGTTGGAGCATACCACTGAAATACTGCAAGAGTGGGCTGTACCAGATGCAGAAAAGCGAAGATGTCTAATAGAGAGCCTTAGGGGCCCAGCATTAGATGTGATTCACACCCTGAAGCCTAGAGGCCCTTGATCACACTTTTGGGAGCATAGAGGGCCCTGAAGACAGCTACTGTAAGTTCCTTAATTCCCAACAAGAAAGGGGCAAGAAGGTTCAGCCTATATACAGAAGCTGGAGAGACTGCTTCAGAGAGCTGTCATGAGGAGAGCAGTGACTGCTGAGGAGATGGATCAGACCAGACTGGCTCAAATCGTAAGAGGAACTCAGTATCAGAACCCGATTCTACTTCATCTCTGGCTAAGAGAATGACAGGAATATCCCCCATAGGCGGCAGGTTTGTATAATTTTTGGTGATTCCCCAAAATGGTGGTTCCCCCCCGCCCCCCGCTCCCGCCCTGTAAGCCGATATAAAATGAAGCTACAATGCATCGGCACCACAAGATTACAAGGGTCAATTAAAAGTGGAAAGTCAGAAGCAGCACTTGCCTGCTTCAATATACGGTATTAAATTTTGTTACACCTGTTGTGACAAAGTGGGAATGTTCTTAATGTTTTCTCTGAATACTGTGTGGGTGCCTCAGTTTCCCCTGTAAGGTGCCAACTGAAGGTGTTGGGAACAAAGAGATCAGGTGGCCTCCTTGTCCGGAAGAGACACAAAGGCTTGAGGAGGGAGTGTCAGTTTGGAGCTGGCTGGGGAAATGGGGAGAGGCCCAGAACTTGGGCCTGGGCTCCCCACTCTCCAAGATGGACCTGACTGAGGGGTCCTGTTTTCTGTACCTACAATCTCTGTTTTAGACTGTGATCCTGTCATCTAATAAACCTTCTGTTTTACCGGCTGGCTGAGAGTCACGTCTGACTGCGGAGTTGGGGCGCAGGGACCTCTGGTTTCCCCAGGACCTGCCTGGGCAGACTCACTACGGAAAGTGCATGGTGTGGAAGGGCATGCTGAATGCTCCGAGGTCAGACCCAGGAAGGTATAAGTTTCTTGCCCTGCAGACAGTCTGCTCAGAGAGAGGAGGCTCCCCCAGAGTCCTCACTGGCTTTGTATGGAGTAGTTCCAAAGCATCCCACACCTTGCGCTTCCCAGAAGTCTGCACAGGCACTGACACTCCCTCCTCTGGCCTTTGTCTCTTTTCCAGGCATTAGGAGGCCACCTGATCTCTTTGTTCTCCAACACCTTCAGTTGCACCTTGCAGGAGAGCAGCCCAGGCCATCAGTTGCCCGGAGACAGCGTTTCGGCCATTCTCTGTGCAGACGGCATCACACTGGCCCTCTAGGGCTCTACAACAATCACACCCCCTTATCCCCCCATCTAGATCCTTGAGAAATGCATAGGGGAAACTGAGGCACCCACACAGTATTCAGAGAAAACATTAAGAACATTCCCACTTTGTAACACCTGTATACTTTAAAGGGGTGTAAAATAATCAAGTATTGTGCTAAACACAATGATACTCCAAACTGACCACCAAATTTAAGTTGCACGTTTTTCCCCTCAGGTGAGGGCTCTGGGGTGGGGCTGGGGATGAGGGGTTCACAGTGCAGGAGGGTGCTCAGGGTTGGGGTGCTGGGGGCACAGGCTCTGGGGTGGGGCAGGGCTGGGGATAAGGAACTTGTGATGCAGACAGGCTGCCCCAGGGCTAGGGCCAGAGAGGACCCCCCACCCCGTTACCAGCAGCAGCAAGCTCCAGGGGAGGGACCCCTCCTCTCCCTCCTCCCCCCCCCCCGCAGCACACTCACTCTGCACCACAGTCACTGCACATGCTCCTAGGGACTCTCTCAGGTCCAGAAAGCTCACTCACCTCCCCTACGGTGGGTACCGGGTGTCACGGAGTCCCCGGGCGCTGTTCTGGAACTGCTCCTCACAAAGCCAGTCAGGACTTTGGGGAGCCTCCTCTCCCTTGGAGCAGACTTTTTCAGGGCAAGAAGCTCACACGTCTTCACCTCCTGGGTCTCTCTTTGGAGCATTCAGCATCCTCTGCCCCTCCATGTGCTTCCCACAGCGAGTCCGCCCCAGCGGGGTCCTGGGGAAGCCACAGGGTCCTGCACCCCCACTTTGCAGTCAGACATGACTCTCAGCCAGCCAGTAACACAGGGTTTATTCGATGACAGGAACATGGTCTAAAACAGAGCTTGTAGGTACCGCGAACCGGACCCCTCAGCTGGGTCCATTTTGGGGGCAGTGAGCCAGACCCCGCCTGTCTGCACTTCACTCCTCGTCCCCAGCCAGCTCCAGACTCTCAACCCCCTCCAGCCCCTCCTCCTCTGCTCAGCTCCTTTCCTGGGCCAGGAGGTCACCTGATCTCTTTGTCTCCAACACCTTCAGCTGGCACCTTTGCAGAGGAGGGACCCAGGCCATCAGTTGCTAGGAGACAGAGTGCCAGGCATTAAGGTGCACTGGCCTTTTTCTCTGTAGCATCACACATCCTGATCCACCACCTAGATACTTAAGAACTGCATAGGGGACACTGAGGCACCAACACAGTATTCAGAGAAAATATTAAGAACATTTCCAGTTCGTCATACTGGGGTGGGGGGTTGCCATCATGTGTGGCCTCCCCACCCCTGCTGCTGCCCCTGGGTGCCGGTGGGGGGAGGCGGGGGAGAGAGCTCCCAAGCACCTGTGTGTCTCCTTCCTCCTCCTCTCTCCCTCTTCCCCTCCCCCGGTGCTCCAAGAGGCTGCTGATCTCTATAGCCTTAGGCAGAAGCAGCACAAACAAAGGATAGAGGCACTGGCTGTTTTCTTTCAGGGCGGGAAGCTCCGAGGCGAGGGCAGGGGAGAAACCCATCTCCAAATATTGGTGGAGCAGAGCCCTCAGCCTTGAATATTCCTGGTGCTTAAGCACCTCGAGCCCATATAAGCTGCCGCCCCTGCCCAAGTTACTCCCAGCTGATAAAAGAGGTCAGAGAGGAGGAAGAAAGGCAGGCTGCCAGTGAGTTTTGGGAAGCCCAAACATCAGAGCCAGCCAGCTGATGGTGAGCACCAAGGAGGAACTTGACCAGCAAATGCAGGTCCTGACAGAACAGAGAGCTGAGCTGCAAAGCACCATTGACTGAGCTAACACTTCTAGGAATAAGGAGCCTCAGACTGTGGCGATGAAGAAGTCAGCATTTAGAGCCATCAACCCACCCAGGTGAAGGGGGAAAGGACAATTCTTCTGCTACTGATGTGGTCAAGATGGGCACAGTGCTGCCAGGTGCCGTAATGAAGAAAATCCCTCCATAGTGTATGGAAAGCTGAGGATCAGTTGGGAGAGATTTGGTAACTGCCAGATGGTCTCAGGATGGGGACCACCCAGGCCTGCAGGATTTGAAGATCCCCCCAGAAAAGACTGTCCAGCTGGGATCCCTGCAGGACTGATAGGGCCTCAAGCAGAGGTCACGGTGAGGATTGAAGGGTGGAGTGTAAAGCCGTGCTTGACACTGGATCTCAAGTGACTATTATATTTCAGTCATTCTACCAACAGATGCTTAGGCACTTGCCTATACAGCCACTGACTGGCCTTGGTCTGTGTGGCCTCAGCATGGATGAATACCCCTACCAAGGGTATGTCATAGTGCACCTGGAATTCCTGGAGGAGGTTGCTGGGGTAAGGGAAGAGGTAGACACAGCTGCCTTAATATGCCCTGATCCTAAAGGGACCTTTGATGTGTCTGTGCTGATAGGAACCAACTCCAGTCTCTTCAAGGTGCTCGTGGATTACTGCAGATGATGGGCTGGGGCCCAGTACCTGAATACTCTGATGATCTATACACTTTGTGCTGAAGCCTATAGGAAGATTGAGAGCGCTAAAAAGGAGACATCTGAGCTACGGATTGGGGCACTGAAGTAGATGGGCACAACCCCCTTAGTAGTGCCTGCAAGGACGGAGCAAGAGGTGCTTGTCATGAGTACCAGGCTGAAAGGTAGTAAAGGGGCATTAGCAATGGTAGAGCAGCCAGTTGAAGGAGAACTCCCGGAAGGGGTGCTGGTCCCCAGCGGAGTCATAACCCTACCTGCCGAAGCCCAGGAAAAAGTGACTATACTGATTGCTAATGAAACAAGTCGAGATGTTGTGAAGCAAGGACAAGCAGACCTCTTTGAGCCTGAATCAATTGTAAAACCCCAGTGTGAGACTCAAGTTCAGAAAAGTTTGACTTTGGAGATTCACCATTGTCCGAGGAGTGGAAAGATCGCCTGAGGAGGAAATTTTGTGAAAGATCCAAGGTGTTCTCATTGCATGAGTGGGATGTGGGATGTGCAAGAAGAGTAGAGCACAATTCAGACTACATAACTCTCGACCTTTCAGGGAGACATCTAGGAGGATTGCTCTCTCTGAGATGGAAGATGTGCGACAACATCTTCAGGAGCTGGCTGTGAATGGCATCATTACAGAGTCCCACAGCCCATACGCCTCACCCATTGTGGTGCTCCATAAAAAGAATCAGAAAATCCGGATGTGTATTGACTACCACACCCTAAAATGCCGTACTGTGGTTGATCGTATACAATGCCCCAAGTCCAAGATGCCTTAGACTGTTTACTGGGAAGCCAGTGGTTCTCTGTGTTGGATCTTCAGAGTGGATCCTACCAGATCCCTCTGGGAAAGGAAGATAATGAGAAGACAGCCTTCATCTGCCCATTGGGGTTTTATCAGTTCGAATGCATGTCCCAAGGGATTTCTGGAGTACCTGCCACATTTCAACATCTTATGGAGAAAGTTTTGGGAGCCATGTGTTGTCAGAGCGGTACCGGTGTGGTGCTCTGCTTTCTCCTTGTTGATATCACTTGGCTGCGTGCGTGAGTTCCCTCTGTGTGCTGCCCCAGCTCTGCAGATAGCTGACACAGCAGACCCGACAAGAATCCCCAATGACCACAGAGTCCAGTAAGGTGCAAAGTCACGTTGACTAGGTTTATTGCGATCTCGGACACAATTGCAGTTCCCTGTAGGTTTCTTAGCCTAATTCAGGGCATACTACGAGAAAGTGCCTCTTGGCAAGGACCCGGCTTAGTGGCGGGACTTTCCACTCCCCCTACGGCCGGACAAAGGCACCTCCCCAGGGATGCATTCTTATACACAGATACAAACAAGTTACACATCACACCTGACGTATTGAGGTACCTCTCTACGTAGCAAGTTACAACCCCTCTACGTATTAAGGTGCCGCCTTCTACCTTGTACATGTTGGTTCGATCAAAACAACTCTATCCATCATTTTACCCTTTTGCCCCTGTCATTGGGATTGGCCAGCCTGTTCTTTGTTATCTGTGTGGAATGTGCAAGTATGTGAATGTTCTGATATCTAGTGTTCAGTACCTTTTTAGATACGTATCTTCTTGCAGCATCAGCCCTTTCCTTGCCAGCTTTTGTGAGCAGGGCCTGCCTCTGGCTCACAGCTTAACTTTGCTTTATGTTAGCAAAGTCTTGATCATTACTTTAGTTTAGGCCTCAGGCCTCATACCAGGCCTCTGATACCAAGGTTTATATCTTAGGGCCTCCTCTTACTACACCATGAACTTACTGCAAGTGTTAGTTTATTTGGATGACCTGATTGTGTTTGGAAGAACCTTGGAGGAACATGAAGACAGACTCTTTAAAGTGCTTGATAGGTTGGAGGATTATGGTTTGAAGCTTTCAATTGACAAATGCCAGTTTTGCAGAGCCTCAGTGAAGTATGTGGGTCACATTGTGTCCCAAGAGGGTGTGAGTACTGATCCCGATAAAATAGAAGCACTCACTACATGTTCATGTCCAAGTAACTACAGAGAACTCAAGACCTTTCTTGGATTTAGTGGCTACTACTGCGGATTTGTGAAAAACTATGTTACGTTTGTAAAATCTCTGAATGATCTTACCACGGGATACCAGTCCAGCAAGAACAAATCTAAGACCAAGAGTAAGAGGAGGTCCCCAAAGCCTCCTGTGCAGAGACACTATGGCCCCTTCGAACCATTTGGGCCACAGTGGGATGAGAGATGTGAAAGAGCGTTTCGAGAAATAATTACTTGCCTAAATCATGATCCAGTCCTAGTCTTTGCTGACCCAAGCAAACCATTTATCCTGCATACTGATGCCAGTTTGGAGGGTCTGGGAGTAGTCCTGTACCAGGAAGTGGAAGGAAAACATAAACCTGTAGCTTTGCCAGCCGAGGACTGTCTGATAGTGAAACCCGCTATCTCACCCACAAGCTGGAGTTCTTGGCCTTGAAATGAGCCATCACTGAGAAATTTTAGACTACTTGTATGGTGCTCAGTTCCAGGTGTGGACAGACGACAACCCACTGACCTATGTGTTAACAAGTGCTAAGCTGGATGCTACAGGGAAAAGATGGGTGGCCACTTTGGCTAGCTATGACTTCAGCATTCAGTACAGATCAGGGAGAAGCAATGTAGATGCAGATGCATTGTCCAGGCATCCGTAGGCACTAGAAGTTTCTATGATACCCATGGATGGAGTGAGATCTATTTGCAGTGTGAGTCGTCGAGAGCCAGAGGCCCATGACAGCCTTCATGGATGTGGGCCTGCCCCCTGAAAGCGTGCCTTCTGCCTCAGTGAACTATATTGCATTGAACCGATCTCCCTTGCCCATGCTCAATGCAGCTGACTGGCAAGAAGCTGAGCTGCAAGATATTGACATTCGTTATACACCACTTGCCAAAAAGGAGGGGCGAAGCCCAGCTGCGGTTGTTCCACTTAACCCTGAGGGTAAATTACTATTGAGAGAATGGACCAAACTAAAACTGATTCAGGGAGGGCTACACCGAGTGACCACGGACCCTTTACCACTGTCGCTCGGGTATTGTGGGAGATATATTTCTCTGTTTATGGATTCTTGGCTCGGATACACTCTGACCAAGGACAGTATTATGATTTTATGATGGAGGGACTCGCCCACAACTAAGTAGCACTTGCTAGGCAAGGGACATGGGTTCCAAAGCCCCGTGAGCTGGGAGAGGCTGGGGACAGGTATGTGTGCCTGGTAGTGTGGGCCCCTTCTGAGGCTCTGAACATCACTCTGACCCTGCCTCTCGCCACTGTGTAATAAAATCACTGAGTCCTAGGTCTAAGCATTAGACCTACTTTGGGCAAGTGGTTCTGAGTCTGCCAGCACTGGGGCCCCCTACTAACAGCTGAAGTCACTGAGAGCTGAAATCGCTAAAGAGCGAAAGTTACTAAAGAGCTGAAATCACTGAGAGCTGCGTTAAGTTGGGGGTGGGAAGGGATGGACTGAAAACATATTGGTGAACTGCCAGCAGGGCGGCTAGCAGAGAGGTGCACAGAGGTACGGCTAGCAGAGAGGAGTGGCCAGCAGGACAGTTGGCAGAGAGGAGTGGCCAGCAGGAAGGCTGGCAGAGAGGTGCAGAGAGGTACGGCTATCACAGAGGAGTGGCCAGCAGGAAGGCTGGCAGAGAGGTGCAGAGAGGTATGGCTAGCACAGAGGAGTGGCCAGCAGGACAGCTGGCAGAGAGGAGCAGCTGGCATTGAAGACTGTGGCAGAACCCCATGGAGAGGCGGGACAATCGGCCGTCGACCCGAGCAGCGGAGCATGTAAGCTGTCCCCCATACCTCACCCCACTTCTGCCCAGGCTGGGAGATAAACTCTGCAGATGAACTTCTGAACTCTGGGGGATGCACTGACCAAGGACAGAAACTGTGGGTTGGGGTGACTGTTGGGTTGCTGGACTTAAGACCCTGAGTGGAAAAGGACACTGCCAAATTTACTTGGGGATAGGTCTTTTGCTCATGGTCTGTGTTATGAATCCTGTTTGTGATGTTTCCCCAACATAATGGTGCAATGTTTCCCTCCTTTATTAAAAGGCTTTTAGTACACTCAGCCCTGGTCTACACTATGAGTTTAGGTCGAAATTAGCAGCGTTAGATCGATTTAACCTTGCACCCGTCCATACAACGAAGCCATTTTTGTCGACTTAAAGGGTGTTAAAATCAATTTCAGTACTCCTCCCCCGACAAGGGGATTGGCACTGAAATTGACCTTGCTGGGTCAAATTTGGGGTAGTATGGACGCAATTTGACCGTATTGGCCTCCGGGAGCTATCCCAGAGTGCTCCATTGTGACCGCTCTGGACAGCGCTCTCAACTCAGATGCACGGGCCAGGTAGACAGGAAAAGCCCTGCGAACTTTTGAATTTCATTTCCTGTTTGACTGGTGTTAAAGAGCTTATTCCTTCACTCTCAGCCTTCCCTGGTCCTTCTCGCATGAACGGAGAGCAACAATACCCGAAGTCCAAAGGTGCAAACAATTCGATGTTTATTGGGGTGAACTTCCAGCAAGCTTAAATTCAAGTTCCTTTTCCTTATTTTCGAATCCCAACTTACTTCCTGTTTGCCCCTAATTTATATAGTAATATTTACAGCTAGACCTTAACCAATCATTCTACTAAAATTTACCTAACCAATCCTAACGTATTGTAACATGATTAGCTAACCAATTATATCCCACCACCTTAATTAGTTTACACCTAGCAAAATTAATTATACAGCAGACAGAAACAATCACAGAACCAGACAGAGACCATGCAAATAAACATACAAAACAATACAGAAGTGAGGATTTCACAACTACATCTATACAGACAGAAGGGTTCTCCAGCTGTGTCTATTGATAAGTGAGTTCTTGCCAGACAGAAAACTATCAAACTAAATTTCTAGGCTCTTCCCTTTCTCTGGAGGTGATAGATCGAATCACCTTCCTAACAGCCCCAGATTGCCTTATTTTAATATGACTAGTTTGGAATGTGAGGACGTGACCATACATTTCCCAGTTTATGGCTGCTAAAGAACCAGGCACAGTAGTTGACTGTCGCAGTAAGAGAAGGCCCCTACACAGACAGTGATTTTTGATTCTTTCTTTTATACCTCTATAACTAGCTAAGTGATAAGAATACACCTAAATTCTTAAAGTATAGGCCTTTTCAGACAGGCCTGAATATCTATATCCTAACACTCCACCCCTTTTTTTCCTTTTTCTTTTGGGATCCTCCTGCCCAGGTATCCCTGGAAAAGCATAGGACATATGGCGACACATTTCCTGATAGGGCCAGGCATCAAGGTGGAAGGTGTCGATATTTCATTTGTCCCCCTGCCCCTTGTGTAGTACCGTGCTGTAAGAGTCCGGTGTGGGGGCTCAGCCCTCTCAGGTGCGGCTGGGAGCCAGGCCGCGTCACTACATGGCCTAAACCAGCAGTTCAGTCTCCGAAAGTCCAAGGGCTCAGACCCTCAGGCAGGGGCTGAGAAAACAGAGTCAGTAAAGCCCAAGCCCTCAGTCAGGGCGGGGCAACAAACAGTAGTTCAAGGGCTCAGGTCCTCAGGCAGGAGCTGAGTCACCACACAGTAGTTCAGGGCTCAGGTCCTCAGGCAGGAGCTGAGCAAAACAAACAGTTAGTAAAGCCCAGCCCTAGGTCAGGGCGGGGCAACAAACAGTAGTTCAAGGGGTTCAGGTCCTCAGTCAGGAGATGAGCAAACACAATAGTTCAGGGGCTCAGGTCCTTAAGCAGGAGTTGAGCAGAACCAACAGTTAGTGAAGCCCAGCCCTAGGTCAGGGCGGGGCAACAAACAGAAGTTCAGCGGCTCAGACCCTCAGGCAGGGGCTGAGCAACCAGGTGGTAAGTCCAGACTTCTCTGTCTGAGCGCTGGGGTGAGGGGGAGACTGCCACCCGTGAGTGGGGTGGCATGGGGGACACAGGCCCACCCACTCCACTGTGTCCCAGCCCGGGGCCCTAACATCAGCAGTTAGTCTGCTGCTGTGTCGGTGGGGTCCTGACCGCAACACACCGACATCGGCACAAAGTCTGCTGTAGCCAGACTGGGATCAGCTACCCCCGGGCTACTTTCCATCTCCCCCTCCATGGGTACCTGCTCATCTCTGGGGTCCGGCGCTGGGTCCCACACCATGGGCTCCTCGCCGTGCTGAGGGCCAGCTAGCTCGGGCTGCTCCTCAGGACTCAGGTCGGGGGGACGCTCGAACCGCTCCTCGGGGTACCGGGCTCGGGGAAGGCTCGGCCAGTCCTCCTCAGGGTACCGGGCTCGGGGCAGGCTCGGCCAGTCCTCCTCAGGGTACCGGGCTCGGGGCAGGCTCGGTCCGGCAGGAGCTCGGTCAGGAGCGTCTGTCCTCTCCGGCCGCCGGGCAGCAACTGAGCGCTGGGGCCGGGCCGGGCCTTTATACTTCCTGTCCCGCCCCTTGACTTCTGGGGGGCGGGGACAGGTGGCGGTGGCTCCGCCCACTGAGGCGGCAGTTCTGGCTCCTCCCTCTCAGGTGCAGCCGGGAGCCAGGCCGCCTCACTACACATGCCCTGCACCTTCTCTCGTATGGGCAGACCACACCTATTCCAATTAGTGTCCCAGACTTCTCTTTATAGTGGGCCCAAGAAAGTTGGGTCCGGGTTGTTTAGTGCACTGAGGGGGAGGGCTTACTACATTCCGTATAGGTTATAATTAGTGGCTGTTTACTAGGGGGTTGTGCCCCCCTTAATTGTTTCCATATACAATGTGACACAAATACAGTTAACAATACACCAGCTGCTATGATAATCCACAGCAACACTGAGAGTCCTGACCACGGCAGTATGGTCCAACATCCTGGCCACCACCAAAAACACTGCTTCTCCTCCTTTGATAGGGTTGAAATTTTGTCAGCACCATCCTGTAGTGTGTATTGTAAGTGTGTCCAACTGTTGGCACTTGCAGCAAGTTGCTCTTGTAATTTTTGTGTACTTTTGTCCATATTGTGTGTCCATTGAATACCCACAGTGAAATTTGGTATTGTCCAAACCAGTTCAACTACTTGGTACGGCCTGGGGTAGTAGGTGCTGGTTTGATTGTTTACAACGATTAAGTCCACTGACCCGTTGGTGCACCATAGTCCAGGTGGCAGTGTACAGAAGTTCATACCGTAATTTAGTCATATACTGGAAGGACTTTGCCTCCTAGTGTTATATTGCAGGATTGCATCCATTGCCAACAGAATACACCATACCCCATATACATTACCCCCAAATGCTCCCTCTTTGCAATAGGCCATTGATCCTGCTCCTCCATAGTCATAGGAGAGGGGCACATCCATATTCCTCCTCTGGATATACAACTGCTTAATGTGATGACAGTCCAATTTACCCCATTCCACCCCCCCACCTATTTCCTAATGGCTCCCAACGTGCTCCCCCTTCCCTAGTTACTCCCATAGGGTTCAAGGGGACCACCCTATTTGTATTTCCTTCCCATGGTATTATAGTAACAATTACACAAGAACTCTCCCCACAGGTGGGGGATGTTATTTTCCAGGTAGATGGGTATGTTTTTGCAATTGTGGATAAATATGGGCTAGCCTCACGATTTAATACTGAAGGCCACTGTTCCGACCAAGCATCTCTCATAATATCCATTAACATTATCAACTGAGCATTTTGAATACCCACACATGCTTTTCCCCATGTTAATTTTCTGAAGCCATCCCCAACCCATGTCACCAGGTCCCCTGCCCAATGAGTTAACTGCAAGTTTACCTCTACTGCTGTCCTCCACCCTGTGGCAACTGCCGATAGTTGCTGTGCCATTAATTCATTAATTTGTTGTTGAAATTTTACATTTTGGCTTACTAATTCATAGAATCATAGAATCATAGAATCATAGATCAGAAGGGACCAATATGATCATCTAGTCTGACCTCCTGCAAGATGCAGGCCACATTAGCCGATCTCCCCACTCCATTAGCAAGCGACCCCTGCCCCATGCTTCGGAGGAAGGCGAAAAACCTCCAGGGCCACAGCCAATCTACCCTGGAGGAAAATTCCTTCCCGACCCCAAATATGGCGGTCAGCTGAACCCCGAGCATGCGGGCAAGACTCTCCAGCCATACCCTCTGGAAAAAGGTTAAGAATAACATATCATTGACCCATTGTACTATTTACCAGAGTGGCACTTAATTAACCTATTGACTAAGCCCGGTATCCTATCATACCATCTCCTCCATAAACTTATCTAGCTTAGTCTTAAAGTCATGGAGGTCCTTCGCCCCCACTGTTTCCCTCGGTAGGCTGTTCCAGTATTGCACTCACCTGATAGTTACAAACCTTCTAATTTCTAGCCTAAATTTCCTAACTGACAATTTATATCCGTTTGTCCTCGTGTCCACATTAGCACTGAGCTGAAATAATTCCTCTCCTTCCCTGGTATTTATCCCTCTGATATATTTAAAGAGTGTAATCATATCTCCTCTTATCCTTCTTTTGGTTAAGGAAAACAAACCGAGCTCCTCAAGTCTCCTTTCATATGACAGGCCTTCCATTCCTCGGACCATTCTAGTGGCCCTTCTTTGTACCTGTTCCAGTTTGAATTCATCCTTCTTAAACATGGGAGACCAAAACTGCACACAATACTCCATATTAGGTCTCTCAAACGCATTATATAACGGGACTAGCACTTCCTTATCCCTACTAGAAATACCTCGCCTAATGCATCCCAATACCGCATTTGCTTTCTTAACGGCCACATCACATTGCCTGCTCATGGTCATCCTACGATCAACCAGGACTCCTAGGTCCTTCTCCTCCTCCGTTACTTGCAACTGGTGCGTCCCTAGCTTATAACTAAAATTCTTGTTAGTCATCCCTAAATGCATAACCTTACACTTCTCACTATTGAATTTCATCCTGTTACTAATACTCCAGCTTACAAGGTCATCCAAATCTCCCTGGAGGATATCCGATCCTTTTCCGAATTGGCAATACCTCCCAACTTGGTGTCGTCCGCAAACTTTATCAGCCCACTCCTACTCTTGGTTCCCAGGTCAGCAATAAATAGATTGAATAAAATTGGACCCAAAACCGAACCTTGAGGAACTCCACTAGTGACCCTCCAACCTGACAGTTCCCCTTCAATACTACCCTGCAGTCTCCCTTTAACCAGCTCCTTATCCACCTCTGGATTTTCATTTCAATCCCCATCCTTTCCAATTTAACCAGTAATTCCTCATGCGTACCGTATCAAACGCCTTACTGAAATCTAGATATATTAGATCCACCGCATTTCCCTTGTCTAAAAATCTGTTACTTTCTCAAAGAAGGAGATCAGGTTGGTTTGGCACGATCTACCTTCGTAAATCCATGCTGTAAACTATCCCAGTTGCCATCGGCCTCCTGCTCCGTAACCACTCTCTCTTTTAAAATTTTTCCATGACTTTGCATACTACAGATGTTAAACTAACAGGCCTGTAGTTACCCGGTCACTTTTTCCCTTCTTGAATATAGGAACTGCATTAGCTAATCTCCAGTCCAACGGTACAATCCCGAATTTAGAGATTTATTAAAAATCATCGCTAACGGGCTAGCAATATCACTCGCCAATTCCTTAATATTCTAGGATGAAGATTATCCGCCCCGATTTACTTCCGTTAAGCTGTTCAAGTTTGGCTTTCACCTCCGATACCATAATGTCTACCCCCATATCCTCATTCCCATCGGTCCCTGTATCACTATTCCTTAGCCCTTCATTAGCCTCATTGAAGACCGAGGCAAAATATTCGTTCAGATATTGTGCCATTCCAAGATTATCCTAATCTCCACTCCGTTCAAAGTTTTAAGCGGTCCCACTTCTTCTTTCTTGGTTTTCTTCCTATTTATATGGCTAAAAACCTTTTGCTATTGGTTTTAATCCCTTCGCTAAGTCCATCTCCACCCGTCGTTTTGCCTTTCTCACTGCTTCCCTACACCCTCTGACCTCAATAAGGTAGGTTTCTTTGCTGATCCCTCCCATTTTCCAGTCCTTGTACGCTTTCTGTTTTTCTTAATGACCCTCTGAGACGCTTGCTCATCCAGCTCGGTCTAAAACTGCTACCTACGAGCCGTTTTCCCTTTCTTGGGATACATGCCTCTGACATCTCCTGCAACTTCAACCTGAAGTAACCCCAGGCGTCATCTGCCCTTAGATCCCTAAATATGTTAGGCCAGTCTACTTCCTAACTAGTCGCCTTAGTTTAGTAAAGTTAGCCCTTTTGAAATCATAAACCCTAGTCTCAGATGCACTATTGATTATCCTCTCATTTATTTTGAAACGAATTAGCTCATGATCACTCGAGCCAAGGTTGTCCCCTACAACTATTTCCTCAACAAGGTCCTCGTTGCTCACCAAAACCAGATCTAAAATGGCATCCCCCCTCGTCGGTTCAGCAATCACTTGATGAAGGAATTCATCAGCTATCACGTCTAGGAAAAGCTGAGCCCTATTATTGTTACTAGCATTTGTTTCCCAATCTATATCCGGGAAGTTAAAATCCCCCATGATCAAGCAGTTCCTATTAGTGTTTACCTCCTTAAAAACATTAAAGAGCTCTCTATCCGTCTCTAGGGTAGATCCCGGTCTATAGCACACCCCAATCACTATCCCGGGTGAAGCTCTAGTAGTTTTCTTCCCCAATGTGACCATTGCCCAGACAGACTCCGTATTATCCATTGCATTGCTAGTTATTTCATTACATTTCACCTCATTATTGATATACAATGCTACTCCCCCCCCTTTACCTTTGCATCGGTCTTTCCTAAACAGCACATACCCTTCCATACCTGTACTCCAGTCATGGCTACCGTTCCACCATGTTTCGGTTATTCCTACGATATCCGGCTTCAATTCTCGGACCAAGAGCTCCAGTTCCTCCATTTTATTACCTAAGCTTCTTGCATTGGTGAACAAACATCCTAATTTTTGCTGTTGGGCTCCTCTCACTCTTTTCACCCAACTCGGTAGGGACACAGTACTACCAGCATGACCTGTAGATCTAGTATCCGTCCCCCGCCTCTTCCTTACACCTGCCTGCCCCCCTCTGGCTATATCTGTTGTTATCTTGTTGTTCTCGCTCCCAATGTATAAATTTGGCGTGGAGAGCACCAGGACCTCTCCCAACCGTCTCCCCTCAGTGTCTAGTTTAAAGCTCTTTTAATCAGGTGAGCCAGCCTCCCTCCTAGAAGTCTACTTCCTTCCCTACTTAGGTGGAGCCCATCCCGTGAGAACAGTTGTCTGTCCCCAAAAGCCTCCCAGTGCCCATACATCCCAAAGCCCTCCTTGTAACACCACTCCCTCAGCCAACTGTTAATCGTCACTATCTTCTCACCCCTTTGGCGCCCTTCCCTAGGAACAGGTAGGATCCCACTGAAGATCACCTGAGCCTCAATTTCCTTGAGCGTCTTACCCAACCTGGCATAGTCTCCCTTGATCCTGTCTAGCGAGATTTGGTTACCCACTCGTCCCCCAGATTCCATGTACCCAGCATAGTGTTCCCCGCTGCCCACAGTCCCCTTTTCCGACGACGATTCCAGGTGTGTCCTCTCACCCACCAATTAAATTGTTGTTTCAACCTTTTTATGTACATACTACAATTAGGATGAATTTGGTCCACCCATCATTCCTTGGGGCATACCACCCATGTAATAGAGTGAAAGGACACATTAAAAAGTGTTGGTAGCACCTGCTTCCACAATGGCTCCCATACATTTGCTTTTCGGGGAATATTTTCGGCTCCAGGCTGTGGCCACTTTAAATTTGGATTCTTCCAACTTGGCATCCATATCACCTGTAGGGTTACATTCTGTAAAACGGTTAACTCATCATACACCCAGCATCCCAAAGGGGATTTTACGCCCAATGTAATATGTACATAACAATTACACCTTTGGGGATTATCGTCCATGGAAGTACCATTGTGGTTACATATGGTAACATCACACCCTAAATGTGGGGCCCTATTTTCCCCAGAGGGTTCATTTGCTCCAGGAGACCAGAGGGTTATATTCTTTGGACCCTCTGTAACAAACCACATAGCTGGGTAACTGTGTTTCCCACTATCATTGATTATGGCAGCACCCAGGGAGTACCATGCAATATTTTCTGATAAATTTGATATTCTCCACTGGGTTAGGATTCCCCCATCTAATTCATAAACCATGTACTGACACTGCCAAATTTCTGTTGGAGTATTAGTGGCACATCTTTCTATGGGGAGATTCTAATAGTTTTCATTAGCTTTATTACCACAGGTTGCATGTGTAACCATCCATGTGTTTCCTCCTTTTGACACTTCACATTGCGGGATCTGAATAGAATTTGTAAATGTGACAATTGTGGTTAGCACTAGTAATTGTTCCATCCAGGACCAGGGAATTTTCATCCTTTTCGAATTAACCTATAATACACACACAAAATTTACACGTCCCCTTTTCCAATCCCCTGTTTATACCTCTTTATTTGCGTGCAGTGAACCCACTCCCGTCCTTCATTTTCTGTACCCTATAATAGCAGACTGGGCCCTAGTTGGTCAAGGACAAGATAGGGGCCCTTCCATTTAGGAGCTGGGAAGGGATGGTGTTGACCTGGAATTTTGTACATCACAAGGTCTCCCACCATGGGTAAATTACAATCCCCGGGCAGGTCATACCATGCTTTGACTTTTGCTGCTCCTTGCTCGTCTCGGCAGGCCACTGCCTGCTGTACCTATTTTACATGGTCGATTAGAGTTAAAATCCATTCTTGTGTTAAACTGTGTGTGGTGACTTCCCCAGGTACTGGGGTAAGTAGATTTTCCCACCGTTCCATGGGCCTTCCCATGAGAGCCTCGTATGGAGAAAATCCTGTGCCCTTTGATTCTCGGGACTTTATTTTCATTAAGACAAAGGGCAGTAACTGTAACCAGTTTTTTCCTCCCATTTCCACTCCCTTTCTTAGCTCACTTTTAACGATTCATGTGTTCCACCTGCCCCGCAGCCTGTGGGTGATAAGCAGTATGGAACAATTGTGTGATTCCAGTGAGGGCTGATAGCTCCCCTAACAGATCTGACCGGAAAGCAGCTCCTTAGTCTGAGTCAATCACCTTTGGGACCCCCTAGCGAGTGAATACCTCATTTACCAGTATTGCAGTTACCCGGGCAGTTTGATACTTTGTGGGGAAAGCTTCCACCCACCTGCTGAAAGCATCCACTACCACCAACATGAACCTGTTTTTCCTGTGATCAGGTGGTAGGGGTCCTGTGTAATCAAATTGTATCCTTTCCCAAGGTCCCCTTGGGGCTAGTTTCATTAATTTTCCCCTTAGCACCTTGTGAGGTGGGTTGTGCCTGGCACAATCCAAACTACGTTCCAGCTGTGATTTTAAATCAGCTGCCATTCCTGGCCACCAGCACAACCTTTTTAAAGTTTCCAGTGCCTCCTCAAACCCGGGGTGTCCCCCTGCCAAGCTTCCATGCACCCACCTTAAGAAAGCCATCCGGCTTCCCTGGGGGCACAGCATTACTGGTCCCTCAGCTGTCAAGACACACCAAATTCCTTTCATTAGTTCTACCTTTGGCATATGTTTGTTCCCAAGTTTTATGATGCCTGCCAGTCCTGGGTCAGATTTTTGCAACTTTCGAATTCGCCCTCCGCGATCTATATCCACCCCATTTCTTGTTATCCCTGCTACAGGCACACTCCCTTCTGGCTCCCAGGGCCATGGGGGTGCCTCTGTTGCAGCCCGCTTGGCCTCTGCATCGGCCAGATTATTTCCTTTGCTTTGTTTTCTTGTGTGCCTTTATCTTTACCACATTGATTCGTGTAAAACGATGACTGAGCTCCTCCACTCGCTTCCACCAGTTAGCATGCTTGATTGTGGAGCCATCTGTTGCCCTGAAATGATTATCTGCCCACCATCTCAGCATTAATGTGGCCCCACAAAATACATAATCTGAATCGACCACCACCCAACATTCTGGCTTAAATTTGGGATCCACTTTATTTAAAGGTGTTAACAAGGCTGCCAGTTTTGCCTCTTGAGCTGACCTTGCTTCCAGTGAGAAACCAATGGTGCTGACTGTCTCATTTCCTCTGATTCCCACAACAGCTAAACCTGCAGTTTTCTGTCCCCCCTGACACCTACAACTTCCATCTAAAAACCATACCAGTGTCCCCTCCTTTACCTGATTGGAGTTAGCCGCCCGAAACACCTGATGTTGGGTTTTACCTGGGCTGGCTTCACATTGGTGTGGGGTGCCAGCCAGATGTAATCCGGCTACCCAGACTATGGGTTCCTTTAACACTTCTGCTTTAATGTTTTCTGCCTGTAGAGCCAGCAGCCATTTGGCAATACGCCGCCACTCACTTGTCCCTGTAAGATAGTATGCATGTTTAACAGCTGCAGGGGGTCATGATGAGATCGGACTATTAGTTTCTGCATCCCTGTGAGGTATTTGAATTTCCCTACCCCCCAGTAGGTGCACAACAGCATCTTTTCACACCATCCATACTTCAGTTCCACAGCACTCAAAAGTCGAGAGGCAAAGGCCACAGGTCGGTCCTTTGCTCCATACTCCTGTCAGATACCAAAGCGTACAAATAAAAGAGTTTCTCCCCATCCGGGGAGGCCAGCACTGGAGCACTGGCCAGGTTTTCCTTAGTACTCTCACTGCCTCAGTTCACTCTTCTGACCATTCCCAAGTTGAGGCTCGGGTTAGGTCAAAGACAGGCTGGGCTATTTCTGCATAATTGGCCACAAAATCCCTGCAAAATCCAGTTAGACCCAGAAAACTTTGCAAGCTTTTAACATCCTTATGCAGTGGCAGGGACTGGATCAGTTGCACCCGTCCCTTATCGATTTCCCTTCCCATCTGGGACACTTCCACTCCTAAGTAGGTCACTCTTGTCTGTCCCATCTGAGCCTTTTTCCCATTTACCTTTAACCCTGCTCTTGCCAAAGCTTGCAGGACCTGCTTGGTTAGTTTCCTGTCTTCCGCCTCTGTCTTTGACATTAGCAACAGGTCGTTTACATATTGTATGCATCTTGCTGAATCCACCCCCTCCAGAGCCTGTCTCATGTATCTGTGAAAAATTGCAGGGGAGTCCCGATATCCCTGGGGTAGGACTGTCCAGCAGAATTGTCTGCCCTCCTGTGTGAATGCAGTTTTATACTGACATGAGGTAGCTAGTGGCAGAGACCAAAACCCATTTGCTATGTCCAACACAGTGAAAATTTGGCATTGGGGTCCAATGCGGGCTAGCATTTCAGGGTACACTGCCACTACTGAGGCTGGTGAATTGGCCAGAGCATTTAGTGCCCTGTAATCCACAGTGAGGCGCCAGGTGCCATTTGGCTTCCTCACTGGCCACACAGCAGCATTGCAAGGGGATGCAACCGCTCTAATCAGTCCCCTCTGTTCCAATTCCCCCATAGTTCCCCCACCTCTGCCAATGCCTCCCGAGGAATAGGATATTGTTTCTGTGGGGGAGGGTCCCCTCCCTCTAGCAGTACCTCCATGCTGCCCCCACCACAATCCAGGTTATCCGTGGCCCACACAGGGATGTGTTCCCACCCAGCCGGGGGTGGGGGGAGGGCATGTGCTGCTTTAATGGTCACAGTGGCTATCCCCATAGGAATGGTATAGCCCTGACCGTCCTGCGTCTGCCCCAGTAAACACACCCAATTGGCTAAGTTCAGTACAAGTCCCAGCTTGTGTAAATCTCCTGCCCCCAACAGATTTAGCACATTGTTACAACCCCACACAATCTCCCCTTCCCCGCAGACTCCTTTGATCTGTCCCTGCCTCAGGGTTAATTGTGTCTCCCCTCCCCTTGCCCCTACAATTGTCACAGTTCCTTCTGAGGGCCTCCCCTGCCCCCATGTGGTTAAGCTGATGGCTGCTCCAGTGTCTAGCAAAAAATCCCTCATGGGACTTCCTTCGATCACTCCCTGGAGCGTGGGACGACCAGATGCATCCCGTCCTAAACTGAGACCATGGACAGGATGCCTCCCAGGGCACCCCTAAATTGCAGCACCCACCTCTGTCCCTCCCACTGGTTCACAGGGCGGGCGGGGGTCCTGGCACCGAAGACATTCCTGTCTCCAAGCAAAATTGTGTGTCTGGCATTTCAGGCAGTGCCAGTCCCCTGGCCTCCGGGGCCACATTCCCCCTGATCTGGTAAGATCCTGGGTAGTCAGTCTAGCCTGCAGTCTCTGGATCTGTTGCTCTATAGCTGCCCGCTCGTCCCTGACTACCCCCCCCCAAAGCCATGACCTTGCCCGCTACCTCCTCCCTTCCGGGCTGACCCACCCCTTTCCACCTTGTACTGATCCCCTTCAGTAACAACATGGACCGGCTCCCCCCCGATGCATCTGCCTCCACACGTCTGCCTGTTCCAGAAACTGGGGGAGCTGATTGGGAGCAAGTTCAGGAGTCTGCAACCTTAATGTCCCACGAACTGAGGATCGCTCAGCTCCAACCATTTTTCCAGCAATTCCACACCCCTACCCTGCTCCACACCCCCACCAGGTCCTGGTGCCCCTGTCTGGGGTATCACTCATGGACCGTCTAGGGGATCCACCCAGCACCGTGCCCATGCCTGTATGCAATTAAGTGCATCTTGCCCTGTTTCCCCAGGGATTCGCTTCATCTTATTCATCCCCGCAGTACGAGAGTAGACCCCAAACAACTGTTTTGCCACCTGTCCAGGGATTAGAAATGGGTGTGCCACTCCTGCCACATCAATTCCTAAGGTGCCCCGTCCCAAAAGACTACGCCATATGACCACCTGGTCCTCACGAGTTAGACCCGCCATCTCCCTGCCCACCTCCACTAGCCACAGCACAAACTGATCCCAATCCTCCCGGGGTACCTTTCCCAAACGGCCCAGTATTGCCTCCCGGTCCTTCAGGGACAAGGGGCGGATTTCTGCCTGTTCTACTACTTGTGGGGCATGATCCCCCCACCCTGCAACTGGGGCCGCTATTACTGCCTCCTGTAGTTCCTCCTGGGTAGCCTCTCTCGCAGGGGCTGTAACAGTGGATCGCCGGCTTACAACATTCACTGGCAGTGGTGGGTACAGTGTTTTTTCAGGATAGGGTGGTGGGGGGTGTCTCCTTAAGCTCCATTAGTGGGGCGGATGGTCTGGGATCCCCAAGTCCATTGCCCCCATGTTTACATTGATACAATTCCTCCTCTGAGTCTCCTACTCTCCCCAGCAGTTCATCCCTCTCTCTCCGGATTGCCTCACAAGACTCCTCTGTCCGTGCAGTATCCCATGCCTTCAAATCTGCCAGCTCTACTGCTAACACAGATTTTTCTGTTAAAATCCACTGCTGATCCACAATCCCCTCCAAATCCTTAATGTGTTGGAGGAGATCGGCTTCCCTTTTTACCCAGTATGCCATCCCAGCACACAAACCTTGTAATACCATTCCCTTTTTCCTACATTCCTTTCCCTTGGGGTCTCCCAAAACCTCCCCCATCTCCTTCTCAATCTCATCCCAGGTGGATCACTGCACAGGTATGGGCCCTGGTTCTTCCTTACCCATTTGTTCAAAACATCTGTTACCCCAGCTTGCCAGAACCCGCAACTACCATCACGAGAGTTCACCATGCTCCTTCCAAGCAGCTACGTAGACTGTTGGGGAGGGGGACTTACAAGCTGTCACTCACCTATCCGACGCGATGTATCCGAGTCACCGGCACCAAGATGTTAGAGAGCTTATTCCTTCACTCTCAGCCTTCCCTGGTCCTTCTCGCATGAACAGAGAGCAACAATACCCGAAGTCCAAAGGTGCAAACAATTCGATGTTTATTGGGGTGAACTTCCAGCAAGCTTAAATTCAAGTTCCTTTTCCTTATTTTCGAATCCCAACTTACTTCCTGTTTGCCCCTAATTTATATAGTGATATTTTCAGCTATACCTTAACCAATCATTCTACTAAAATTTACTTAACCAATCCTAACGTATTGTAACATGATTAGCTAACCAATTATATCCCACCACCTTAATTAGTTTACACCTAGCAAAATTAATTATACAGCAGACAGAAACAATCACAGAACCAGACAGTGACCATGCAAATAAAAATACAAAAGTGAGGATTTCACAACTACATCTATACAGACATAAGGGTTTTACAACTACATCTATACAGACAGAAGGGTTCTCCAGCTGTGTCTATTGATAAGTGAGTTCTTGCCAGACAGAAAACTATCAAACTAAATTTCTAGGCTCTTCCCTTTCTCTGGAGGTGATAGATCGAATCACCTTCCTAACAGCCCCAGGTGCCTTATTTTAATACGACTAGTTTGGAATGTGAGGACGTGACCATACATTTCCCAGTTTATGGCTGCTAAAGAACCAGGCCTCAGACTGTCGCAGTAAGAGAAGGCCACTACACAGACAGTGATTTTTGATTCTTTCTTTTATACCTCTATAACTAGCTAAGTGATAAGAATACACCTAAATTCTTAAAGTATAGGCCTTTGCAGACAGGACTGAATATCTATATCCTAAAGCCGGCGTGGCGAGCTGATTAGCACAGGTGACCAAGCAGAGCTGATCAGCACAGGTGACCATGAAGTCCCAGAATCGCAAAAGAGCTCCAGAATGGACTGAATGGGAGGTACTGGATCTGATCACTGTATGGGGAGACGAATCCGTGCTATCGAAACTCTGTTCCAAAAGACGAAACACCGGAATATTTAAAAAAATCTCAAAGGGCATGAAGGACAGAGACTGTAACAGGGACCCGCAGCAGTGCCGTGTGAAACTTAAGGACCTGAGGCAAGCCTATCAAAGAACCGGAGAGGCAAATGGCCGCTCCGGGTCAGAGCCCCAGACATCCTGTTTCTATGATGAGCTGCATGCCATTCTAGGGTTTGCCCCTACAGCTACCCCAGCCTTGTGTGTGGACTCTGACAATAGATTCTCATGCAACAGGGATGTGGGTTTTGGGGATAAGGACACTAACAGGGGGAGAAGGGTAGCTCAGTGGTTTGAGCATTGGCTCCCTAAACCCAGGTTGTAAATTCAATCCTTGAGGGGGCCATTTAGGAAACTGGGATAAAAATCTGTCTGGGGATTGGCCCTGCTTTGAGCAGAGCCATTAGGCTAGATACCTCCTGAAATCCATTCCAAGCCTCATAGTCTGTGATGAGGATATTGACAATAGTGCACAGCATGCAAGCAGAGAAAACATTTTCCTTGACAGCTAGGAACTGTTTATCACCCTGGAGCCAATACCCACCCAAGGCAGGCTCCTGGACCTCAAAGGCAGAGAAAGGACCTCTGGTGAGCGTACCTCTGTAAATATTGTACATGGTTTAAAAGCAAGCATGTTTAATATGTCCTATTAACATGCATGGAGATGGAGCATAAATCCTCCAGGGACATAAGGTAATAATTGGAGATATGCCAATCTCCTAGAACTGGAAGGGACCCTGAAAGGTCCTTGAGTCCAGCCCCCTGCCTTCACTAGCAGGACCAATTTTTGCCCCAGATCCCTAAGCAGCCCCCTCAAGGATTGAACTCACAACCCTGGGTTTAGCAGGCTAATGCTCAAACCACTGAGCTATTCCTCCCCACACCCTGACATCTCAATGAAGCTCTCCTGGATGTATTCCCAAAGCCTTTGCAAAAGGTTTCTGGGAAGGGCAGCCTTATTCCATCCACACCAGGACATTTTACCACACCAGGCCAGTAGCATGTAGTCTGGAATCATTGCATAACAAAGCATGGTAGCGTATGGCATTCAAGCAACATCTGTTCTGTATCTCTCTGTGTTATCCTCAGGAAAGTGATATCATTCATGGTCACCTAGTTGAAATAGGGGAATTTTATTAAGGGGACATTCAGAGGTGGCCATTCCTGCTGGGCTGTTTGTCTGTGGCTAAACAGAAATCATCCCTGCTGTGCGCCACGCAGTGGGGGGAGGGGTGAAGCAATCATCCCAGAGAATAGGGTGGGGGGAAGGGGTTAGTTGGGTTTGTGCTGCACATTAACCCGAAAACCGCAGCCCCTCCTTTTAAATGGCCAACCCATTTTAAATGGCCAACCCAATGGGTGATTGGTATGGGAAATGAGCGCACTGCTGTTTGAAACCATGTAATGTTAACAGCTTGGTTCACCGTGAAAGAGTCTACTTCTTGTTCTCTAAAATGTGTCTTTTTAAATACTACTCTCCCATTTTTTTCCCCTCCCACAGCTGCAAATGTTTCAGCGCTCTCCATATAATCTCCATCCCAGAGTGCTAGGAAAGATTAGAAGGTGAAAAAAACGCACTTGCGATGAAATGTTCTCTGAGCTCATGCAGTCCTCCCACACTGAAAGAGCCCAGCAGAATGAGTGGAGGCTGACAATGTCAGAGTGCAGGAAAGCACCAAATGAATGCAAGGACAGGAGGGACGTGCGAGAGGACAGGTGGCGAGATCAAGATGATAGGTGGCATCAGTGTGATGAAAGGAGGCAGGAAGCAATGCTCAGGCTACTAGAGGATCAAACTGATATTCTCACGCGTATTGTTGAGGTGCAGGACAGGCAGCAGGAGCACAGACCACCACTGCAGCCCCTGTGTAACCAACCACCTCCCCAAGTTCCATAGCTTCATCACCCTGTCGGAGAAAAACTCAGTTCTCGCTTTTTGTTTGGGTGCAGCAAAATCAAATACTTCAAACCTCTGGTAACAATGAAAGCAAATTTTGAAACCGATCAGGCACTACTCTAATCAAATTAAAATATACCTGAAATCCAAGAGCTACGTGCAACATTCTATCTGCAGGCCAGTAAATGATATGATTGCCTGCAGCAGTGGTAAGATTAATATGTATATCTTGTAAAGTGGTGGCATTAACATACACATAGTTATCATTGGCTTGAAAAAGTGGGTGTCCTGTCAGGGTAGTTCCTTGACCTCTACCCTCCCAGCAAATATTGGCATAAACAGTGACAACTTCCCCTGGCTTCAGTTTCTGTACACACTGAAGCTGTGGTGGTTCTAACGGCCAAAATGTCCATAGATTTCCTAACCCCATCCAAATATCAGCTGTAATCCCAGGAGCACTAACTAAAAATCGATTAGGAGAATCAGGCGGTCTCACTTCCCAGATATCTCGGTGAATCACCCAATCCCACATGCATCCTCCCCATGGACCCGGCAGGATTCGGTATGTGGGAGCCTACACCCATCCTAACCGGTCCATATGCTTGGAAGGAGCACTGTGAATGTCCACACTTCCATCCAGAAAGTGTCCAAGTACGTCTTCATGACCACAGATCAGATGGTACTCCTGATGCGTCTGTAAGGGCAGTGGGCCAAGTCTGGTCTAGATCCCACTGCAATGCCTTCCCAGCCTCAGTGATATTCAATACCATCTCTGTCAGTAACTTCTGGGTCATAGAAATAAGGGTGGAAATGACATGTAACTCACCAACTCCAGCCCGTACTTAAGATAGCTGAGCTTCAAAAATAAGGCTAGTGGCCTTTTCTAGTTGGCCCAATTTCTTATCATGTTCCTGGCTTTGGCCCTAGCCCACAGGAATCTGCTCAATTCTCTTTCTTTCCAGAGGAAATAACCCAGGCCCTCTGTTGTGCTAATCTAATGGCAGCCCCTTGTGAGCAATCTGGGTATGTAGAAGTGATCCGAAAACTGGATAAGGGCAATGTCATTTAAAATCCAATTAGGGAGGGCAATACATACTGAAGGATTTATCCAAAACACAGGGCGCAGCCTGTAGAATAAACCCCAAAATCCAATCAATACCACATTCCCAAGCATGGGTCCCACAAATTTCTTCCTGCCAGTGTGTAATTCTTTGTTTCTTCACCAGGGTCAGTTCTCAATGTCCTTTTTAGTCAGGAATTCCTGGACTTTGGCAATGTCAGTGGAGTGAGTGTTTCTTCTTCTTCCCTGAAGCAGTCGTGGTTCAGCATCCTACAGGGGAGATTACCAGGACATCATCCTGTAATGATTTTGCTTCTTCTAGAAAAGTTTAAAGGCACAGTAGTTTGTCAGTGGACAAGGGAGAGGTTGCCAGCACGTCACCTTGTCCTTTTTCCCTGCTGTCCAGAAGCACAGTAGAACTAGAAGAAAGAATAGGTGAATTATCAGTAGGAAAATTCTTCTGATGTGGAGGGGTCTTTTTTGCAGTGAGAATCCTGGGTCCAAGCAATCAGTCTGTGGCACTTCACAGCGGTGTTGGTAGTCAACAGGACTTGGAAAGGGCCTTTCCAGCGTGGAGCCAAAGCAGTCTTTCGGTGATGGATCTTTATGTAGACCCAGTCTCCTGGTTCCAACAAGTGGCAAGGTTGCACAGGATCCTTCGGTAGTGCTTCCTTCACCTGTGTATAAAAAGACTTAACACATCCCATTAGTGTTTGACAATACTTAAGCATTATGTCATCCATCAAATGAATGTCCATCTGAGCTGGGGTTAGTAGGGGTGCAGCTGGTAGCCGCATTGGGCGTCCTGTCAAAATTCCATGAGGGCTGAGTCCAGTCTTTCAATTGGGAAGGGCTCTCATACTCATCAGTGCCAAAGGAAGGGCATCTGGCCACCTTAAGTTTGTTTCAGCACAAATCTTGGCCAGTTTATTTGTTTAAAATCCCGTTCTGGCGTTCCACTGTCCCAGCAGACTGTGGGTGGTGAGGGCAGTGAGCTGCACATAACTCCTTTACAATCTGTCCAGTAAAATGAGTTCCACGATCACTGTTGATACTCACAGGGATGCCAAAACATGGTACAAAATCTTTAAGCAAAATTTCACAACAGTCCTGACATCTGCTTTCCTGCAGGGAAAAGCGTCAACCCAATTGGTAAATACATCAACTAAAACTAATACATATCCATAACCACATTTAGACATTGAAATAAAATCAATCTGAATATTTAC
Source organism: Mauremys reevesii (assembly GCF_016161935.1). Classification (NCBI taxonomy): domain Eukaryota; kingdom Metazoa; phylum Chordata; order Testudines; family Geoemydidae; genus Mauremys; species Mauremys reevesii. Next base: position 3,087,933 of record NC_052638.1, read on the forward strand.
AAAAGGTCCCCAAGGAGGAGGGTGGGCTGCCCACTGCACACCAATCTCGTTTAACTGCAGCAACCATCCCCCCCTTTCCTTGGTAGTCAGCCAAGTCTTAGCCGAGAGCGGTGTCCTTGACTGGGGCCAGCGCCTTCTCCTTAAACTGAGCATGTTAGCTATTCTTTTATTTCTCCCTTCTCGGCTTTTTTTTTTTAACCTACAAAGGAAACTTTTACTCTTTACTTATACACCCTCTTTTATACCATGAACACATAAACATTACTGTTATACAGTACATTAGTCTTATTATTCAATGTATGCCACATATACCCTTTCATTAAAATAACCTTATTACAGAACTTTGGAACAACAAGCCAAGACAAGCACACCCACTTTGAGAAGTTCACTTAATATAACCTCTAGTCCAATAGCTTTCCACCATCCCCAGCCCTCTGGCTAAAAGTCTGAGGTAGCCAGAAGGATCCCTTGTACAATATGGGGAGTGGGTTAACTTTTCATGTCCTTGCTTCCAAAGACTGTCAGTATGCAAATTTTAACAACAATTCTCAATTAAAAGATTTGGCCAATGTAGTTTCTTTCTCTTAAGAAAATGTATTAGACTTTAGTATATCACATTTTTCTGATGTAACCAAACACTTTGTATTCTAAGTCGAACAAAACAAGTATCTGCATTTCAATCTAACACTTCCGCTTGATTTCAAATCAGACCATCTTATGAAAATATTAAACACAACAATTCTGGCCACGAGACAAACACCACAAGACAGAACATAGAACACACAACATAATTGTGACTGTGCCAGTAAATCATGGTACGTTGAATGCTGGCATTAGTTTTCTTTGATTATCTGAAAGACAAAAACAGAGGTCCACCCCTTCTGGGCAGTTAAATACTTAAAATATACAAATACTCTTGTTGATTCTAGGCAAAACAGAGGAATTACCCCATATGTTCTCGTATGTGTTTCTTAGACAGCCCTGGTTCACCGGCCTCTACCTTATCAGTTAGTTAATTTGCATTAACACAGATGCTTTCTGGCTTGCTCTTTTTTTTGACTTTTAACTCCTGCTTTTAAACACTGAAAGAAAACATCACCACTTATAGTGCCTTTAGAGCCTAATAAAATTTTCATTACATAGCACTGTATACATTCTTCAACTGATTTAACAAAATTGTTCATAGCCAAACGATTGCAATCTAATAATTTCTTTGCCTGAATTTATTTACAAACATTTCAAAGACACCAAAAACTTTTCTCTTTAGCATTTTTACAAAGTTCAACTGCTGTTCCCTCCAGCAACTACAGAGTCAACTTTTCACTTTCCTTAAAAATCACTCGCTCATCTCCCAACAGTCACTTTTATCAACTCAAATCACCATTCCAAATATCCTCCTGAGTATTTGAAATCCTCATGCTTATATTCACTTACTCCTTCTTTCCACTACACCCTCAAAAGTTTCCAACCTGTTTTCCAATCTCTTTGTCTGTTGCCTGCCCGCCTGGGCCCGATCCTTTTTTTCTCGCTGAATCGTCCCTTCCATTGGCACCAATTTGCTCCACTACCAGTTTAGCTAGGATGGTGAGCTTCTCAACTAGCCCCACCCTTCTGGTCTTTTCCCCAAAACATTTCTACTCACAAGACTACCCGAGTCCTCCCTTGTAAGGCTTGCCACCTGGGCAAAAATACATGGCCAATCCAAACCCCTTTAGGGGGTCTACCCAGAGACCCACCCATTTGTCTGCTGACACTTAAACAGAAAAGAAAATTACACAGAAAGCAGAAAGAATTACAGTCTAAGCCAGATTTTCTACTTCTATTACATTGTCTGTTACAGGGGGCGGGACAGAAGGATCTCAATACTACCTCAGAGCTTCATCGCACACATGGCTTCCACTCTGAGGAATTACAAACGAGAAGTTCAGTTCCGCTCACACACCCAACGCCCAAATTAACAGAGCAGAAAAACAACAGTAACAGGTTAAACAAAACAGAACAAAACCAGATAGTGTTTCCTTATTCTATTAGGGCTTACCTTAAATCATGCTATTCTTAACATATAACACCAACAGTACCAAACAAAACAAACATAAAATAACAAGGGTAAAACAGATAGATGGTGTAAATTCTGCAGGGTTCCCCCATTCTTAATTGCTCACCAAACTGTAACAAATTCCTGTTACCAATTTATCCCTCATGTCAGGTGATCAGACTGACACTGCATATAATCAAATTTTAAAGCTTCATTAAAAATAATAAAACAACAATGGAGAGTGTTGGGAATGCTCCCACCTCACTCAGGAAAAATATGAATGCCCCAAGCCTTAAGCCACTTTAATACTCACACATGTCTCACTGGAAAGTTAAGCTTTGCAAATGTAATTTCAATTCTGTAACTTGTATTGCCTTTGGTTTGCCTCTGTCTCTATTTTCCACAAGCAGCTGGGGCTGAAAGCAGTTTTTCTTTGCACTTAGCATAGTCCGCACTGATTCTTGACCTTGAACACAAAACAACTTCTCCTTTATCTCTGGGCTAAGCTGAATTTCAAATTAACCCATTCCTAGACAAATTGCTCACACTGTGTCAGAGGCTTTTCTTTGGTGATTAAAAGCTCCTCTGAGATATATGATCTTATCTAGATTGAAGGTACCTTCTAATGGGCATTGTTTAGATGGATTTTCACGCGTGTGAAGATTCCAATTCTCTAAATACCTGCAGGTTTTAGGACCATAATGTACGTACATGTAATATGCTGGGGTACCCTTAGGGGGTAAGGTGGAATGTTTAGACTGTCCCTCCCCCATTTTCCAATCACACAAACTCAGGGGGTGCCCTGTCCGCGCTAGTGGATCAGAAACTAAGGATCTCTCCCTACAGGGTACTCACACAGGAGGGACTCACAAGGAAGACTACGACTCTCCTACACCTCCCTTCAGCAAAGAGCGTCGGCTAGTCTCTGGGAGATGGCGCCGCTTACTCTAATTGCATCCAGTGAGATGATCAGATTGTCAGTAGCCCACACGGAAGGGAAAGGGGAGGGAAGATGGGTTCACACACTCCGAGACCCAGGTAGCTTCCTCGCCGGACTATGCCAGGCTGAGTCAGCCCACCGTGGGTCGGATCTCCTAAAGATCCCCTAGTTACCGGGCTTGCGTTAGAGCAGTCCTGATCATGAGCTTCCGCTTCACAGGGTACTCTGGGCGTCTTCCGATAACGATCACTCACACTGGTGTACACACACACACACACACACACACACACACACACACACACACACACACCAAGGCCTCTTTTCTTCCTTTTTTTAACCCTTTTTTAACCTTTTTATCTCTTTTTAAATTTTTTTTTTAACCTCGATGCATCTTTACCTGGTCCGGACCAATACCATGAGGCGGTATGACAACCCCTCTTGAGGCGGTAAAAACCCCTCAGCACCGGTGCATTCTAATGCATTTACCTATGCATTACCTTATGCATTTACCTATGCATTTACCTTGGTCAACTCAGCAGTTCCCAGTACTGCTATAAACTAACCTTATTGGGGCCTCTCCCCAATACCACTTTGCATCTGATCCTGCTGCACAGTCAATAAGTTCAGATGGCATGAGCCCAACAGAGACAGACATCCTCACGGAAAGTCCTCCTCCGATACCCCAATAGAGATTTCAAAAGGTCTCATACCTCTCATGTGGCGCCATGGGGTTCGAAGGGGAATGATCCGTAGTAGCCGTCTGTGGGTCCGTGGGCGTTGATATCCTGGACGAGCCCCCAAATTGTCGGAGAAAAACTCAGTTCTCGCTTTTTGTTTGGGTGCAGCAAAATCAAATACTTTATTATTTCTCCAGTAATTACAATGGAGGGAGAGAGTGCCATAGGACACAGGGTCACCCCAGTCCCGGACAGGTCTCTCAACTGGTAAACAATTACAGCAAGCTTTATACCTTTTGTTACAGACAATTTCTAGCAATAATACAGACTGTAAAAAGCAACAAATACATTTTGTTTATACATAAGCCTTTCTGCTATCTTATTTGTCTCACTCCTAAGAAAAGCAAGCCTGCTTTCTGCACTGTTGCAAGGTCGTAATAACTTTTCACACAGTTCACTCTGTCTCACATTATCTTGCTTCTACAAATCTCACGTCATTAGGGTCACAGCAAGCCTAACTCATGCTAAGTAACTGACATTCATTAAGATCCCTTCAAATCCTTGTTAATTATTTCCTGGCTTCCACAACCCAGATGCCCAAGAACGCAGTGGGGAGGTCTCTGGGCACCCAACCACTCCACCCCAGAGGAATGCCCAAGCAAAAGAAGGCTGGCATTCAATAAGTTTTGAAGGCTGCTGTGGCCTTTTCCTTCCCTCCTCCCCTCCTCTACCACTCCACCTGGTGCTTCCCTTCTTCACCACTCCTCCTGGGCTACCTTGGCAGCTATCCCCCCATTTGTGTGATGAAGTAATAAAGAATGCATGAATTTGAAATAACAATGACTTTATTGCCTCTGCAAGCAGTGATGGGGGGGAGGGGCGGGGGCAGTTGGCTTACAGGGAAGTAGAGTGAACCAAGAGGGTGGCTTTTCATCAAAGAGAAACAAACAGAACTTTCACACCGTAGCCTGGCCAGTCATGAAACTGGTTTTCAAAGCTCCTCTGATGTGCAGCGCAAATTGCTGTGCTCTTCTAACTGCCCTGGAGTCTGGCTGTGCGTAATCAGCGGCCAGGCGATTTGCCTCAACCTCCCACCCCACCATAAACGTCTCCTCCTTACTCTCACAGATATTGTGGAGCACACAGCAAGCAGTAATAATGATGGGAATATTATTTTCGCTGAGGTCTAACCGAGTCAGTAAACTGCGCCAGCGTGCTTTTAAATGTCCAAAGGCACATTCTACTACCATTCTGCACTTGTTCAGCCTATAGTTGAACAGCTCCTGACTACTGTCCAGGCTGCCCGTGTATGGCTTCATGAGCCAGGGCATTAAGGGGTAGGCTGGGTCCCCAAGGATAACTATAGGCATTTCAACATCCCCAACGGTTATTTTCTGGTCTGGAAAGCAAGTCCCTTTCTCCAGCTGTCATAACTATAAAGGGAAGGGAACAGCCCTCCTGTGTACAATACTATAAAATCCCTCCTGGCCAGAGACACCAAAATCCTTTTACCTGTAAAGGGTTAAGAAGCTCAGGTAACCTGGCTGACACCTGAGCCAGAGGACCAATAAGGGGACAAGATACTTTCAAATCTTGGAGGGGGGGGAAGGCTTTTGTTTGTGCTCTTTGTTTTGGGGTTGTTCGCTCTTGGGACTAAAAGGGACCAGACACCAATCCAGCTCTCCAAATCTTTCTGAACCAGTCTCTCATATTTCAAACTTGTAAGTAACAGCCAGGCAAGGCGTGTTAGTTTCATCTTTGTTTTCTCAACTTGTAAATGTTCCTTTTTTGCTAAGAGGATTTACTTCTGTTTGCTGTAACTTTGAAACTAAGGCTAGAGGGGGTTCCTCTGGGCTTTAGGAATCTGATTATCCTGTAAAGTTATTTTCCATCCTGATTTTACAGAGATTTTTTTACCTTTCTTTCTTTAATTAAAAGTCTTCTTTTTAAGAACCTGATTGATTTTTCCTTGTTTTAAGATCCAAGGGGATTGGATCTGGACTCACCAGGAATTGGTGGGGGAAAGGAGGGGGGATGGTTAAATTCGCCTTGTGTTAAGATCCAAGGGGTTGGATCGGTGTTCACCAGGAACTTGGTGAAGAAGTCTCTCAAGACTATCCAGGGAAGGGAGTTAATATTTGGGAGTGGTGGCAGCAAAACCAGATCTAAGCTGGTAGTTAAGCTTAGAGGTGTTCATGCAGGTCCCCACATCTGTACCCTAAAGTTCAGAGTGGGGAAGGAACCCTGACACCAGCTGTTCAAACAGACCAGAGTTCCTGAAGATGCGAGTGTCATGTACCTTTCCTGGCCATCCCATGTTGATGTTGGTGAAACATCCCTTGTGATCCACCAGCGCTTGCAGCAGCATTGAAAAGTACCCCTTTCAGTTTATGTACTCACTGGCTTGGTGCTCCGGTGCCAAGATAGGGTTATGGGTTCCGTCTATCGCCCCGCCACAGTTAGGGAATCCCATTGCAGCAAAGCCATTCACTATGGCCTGCACATTTCCCAGAATCACTACCCTTGATAGCAGCAGCTCAGTGATTGCGTTGGCTACTTGCATCACAGCAGCCCCCACAGTAGATTTGCCCACTCCAAATTGATGCCTGACTGACCAGTAGCTGTCTGGCGTTGCAAGCTTCCAGAGAGCTATCACCACTTGCTTCTCAACTGTGAGGGCTGCTCTCATCTTGGTATTCTGGAGCTTCAGGGCAGGGTAAAGCAAGTCACAAAGCTCCATGAAAATACCCTTACTTATGCGAAAATTTTGCAGCCACTGGGAATCATCCCAGACCTGCAACACTATGCGGTCCCACCAGTCTGTGCTTGTTTCTCGGGCCCAGAATCGGCATTCCATGGCATGAGCCTGCCCCATTGCCACCAGGATGGCCAGGATGACCAAACTTTGAAAGCAGCAGGGCCGGCTCCAGGCACCAACTTATCAAGCAGGTGCTTGGGGCGGCAACTCCGGAGCGGGGCGGCACTTTCAAGTATTCGGCAGCAATTCGGCGGCGGGTCCCTCACTCCGATTCGGAGCGAAGGACCTCCCGCTGAATTGCCGCAGATCGCGGCTTTTTTTTTTTCTTCTTGGGGCGGCAAAACTCCAGGGAGGTTGAAGTGTTCTCCTACAGGTTTTTGTATATTGCCATTCCTAATATCTGATTTATGTCCATTTATTCTTTTCCTTAGAGACTGTCCAGTTTGGCCGATGTACATAGCAGAAGGGCATTGCTGGCATATGATGGCATATATTACATTGGTGGATGTGCAGGTGAATGAACCGGTGATGGTGTGGCTGATCTGGTTAGGTCCTGTGATGGTGTTGCTGGTGTAGATATGTGGGCAGAGTTGGCATCGAGGTTTGTTGCATGGATTGGTTCCTGAGTTACTATGGTGCGGTGTGCAGTTACTGGTGAGAATATCAAGTGGAGTGCCCCAAGGGTCAGTGCTGGGGCCGGTTTTATTCAATATCTTCATTGATGATCTGGAGGATGGTGTGGACTGCACCCTCAGCAAGTTTGCAGATGACACTAAACTGGGAGGAGTGGTTGATACGCTGGAGAGTAGGGATAGGATACAGAGGGACCTAGACAAATTAGAGGATTGGGCCAAAAGAAATATGATGAGGTTCAACAAGGACAAGTGCAGAGTCCTGCATTTAGGACGGAAGAATCCCATGCACTGCTATAGACTAGGGACCGAATGGCTGGGCAGCAGTTCTGCAGAAAGGGACCTAGGGTTTACAGTGGACGAAAAGCTGAATATGAGTCAACAGTGTGTCCTTGTTGCCAAGAAGGCTAATGGCATTTTGGGTTGTATAAGTAGGGGCATTTCCAGCAGATCGAGGGATGTGATCATTCCCCTCTATTCAGCACTGGTGAGGCCTCATCTGGAGTACTGTGTCCAGTTTTGGGCCCCACACTACAAGAAGGATGTGGATAAATTGGAGAGAGTCCAGCAGAGGGCAACAAAAATGATTAGGGGGCTGGAACACATGACTTACGAGGAGAGGCTGAAGGAACTGAGATTGTTTAGCCTGCAGAAGAGAAGAATGAGGGGGGATTTGATAGCTGCTTTCAACTACCTGAAAGGGGGTTCCAAAGAGGATGGATCTAGACTGTTCTCAGTGGTAGAAGATGACAGAACAAGGAGTAATGGTCTCAAGTTGCAGAGGGGGAGGTTTAGGTTGGACATTAGGAAAAACTTTTTCACTAGTAGAGTGGTGAAGCACTGGAATGGGTTACCTAGGGAGGTGGTGGAATCTCCTTCCTTAGAGGTTTTTAAGGTCAGGCTTGACAAAGCCCTGGCTGGGATGATTTAGTTGGGTTTGATCCTGCTTTGAGCAGGGGGTTGGACTAGATACCTCCTGAGGTCCCTTCCAACCCTGAGATTCTATGAACGCCGAGCTGCTGTTCATTATTTTCACAAACCTCTCTCAGCGTACTCCAAGAGCAAAAGCTTACACACCAGCTTTAATCTATTTTAGTACAGAGGCTGCTGGTACAGGACAGCGTGTGCTGGTACAGGACAGGAGGTGCTGGGGGAAATTGTTCACTTTAGCATAAATGTGGATTATCTCAAAAATACCTAATATTGGCCAAGTAATTTTGGGAACATGCACCTTGGTGAAGGGCCCAGAACACCGTGCCTCTGCCCAGAGCTCAGCCTCTCCCCCTCCTCAGTGTGGTCTAGTGGTTAGAGAGCAGAAGATTGAGAGTTAGGCTCTGGGGTTCAGAAAGAGACACTGATCACCTCTCTCTCTCAGGATGTTCTCAAAAGAACAAGTAGCCAGGCCTGTGACAGCTCCCTGCAGCATTCCCTCAACTCACCCACACTCCTGATTACCCCCAGGCAGTTGGCACCAAGATAGGACTCATACCTCACCTTGTGACACCTGACAGCAGACGTTGCTGGAGCAGACTCCCGTGCAGTGTGATGTGCAGCCACCTTCACTGTCTGGTGCTGGAGCAGGGTCAGTGCATGCACCACGGGCCTTGGCTGCAGACAAACCCAGACACCAGGTACCTGGTACGTGAGGGTGAGATGGGACAGAATTGGAGGAAGCCCTTCACCCCACAGCTCATGTGGGCAGCACCACGATCCCCAAGGGTGGCAGCTGCCCCATGTGCTCCAGTCTATGGATGTCCCCCAGGTTGGCTCCTTCCTGCTGAGTGCAGAGCAGAGTCTCTTCATCTCCCAGAAGGGCCAAGTCCCGCCATGTAGGCCCATGGGGAAGACCCTCCCTTTGGTGCTGGTGCCTCTCCCTCTCCTGGCTGCTCTCGCCCTATATGGAAAACCCACTCAGGCTCCAGGAGCGAGCCATCCCCTGTGGATCCTCCTGGCTCCCCCTTCCATGCGCACCCCCATTCCCTGGAGAACTGCCCTCCCCAGCCAATGGGCGTACCTAGTCTTTCCCCTGGGTACATGCCAATGAGGTAGGCAACAGGAAGGGAGGGCTCCCTCACCCCCCAAGGGGTCCCTCACCCCACAAATAGAAAGAGCTGATATACCCAGTGACTCTGGCCGCCTCCATCCCAGCGCCCTCTGTGCTGTTTTGGGGGTAGGGGCACCTTGGACCAGGTTACAGAGCGTCGGCCTGTATGTCTTGGCGTGGCTAACTCAATACGTTGCACTGGTTTGGGGAAAGGGGGGTGTGTAACGTCCTGTGGGGTCCCCCTGGGATCTCTTCCCTGACGCAGTGACTGTTCAGTGTGGTGTCTGTTCCTGGGTGAACTGGGCTCTCCTTAGATGGGGGATTGCAAGTTAGTCTGGGCTTCAGGACTTGGGATGAGGAGACCTCTTAACAACTCCTGGGCCCCTCCAAAGACTCTTGAAACCCAGCTGCAGTTGGCCTGAGAGAAACCCTCCCGCAGGATGTTCCCTGGGGACCTGAACAACCTGGTGTTATTCGCACACCTGGCTGCCACAAAATCCACCCCCAGCCTGCCCTCCTGGCCAGTGGCCTGCTCACCCTTCTCCATCCAGCAGCTGCTCAGCTCCTCCCACACAGGCCAGCTCTGGGCTTTGGCTGTGGTGGGAGGAATCAGTGAGGCTCTCTCCAGTGAGAACCATCACATGGAGCCGCCCTCCCACCCCATGGCAGCTCCACCCGTGGCGCAGCCTGTGGCTGTCACGCCCGGCCAGGCAGGGTCCAGGCAGGGCTGTTGCATTAGAACAGTGGGTTTATTGAGGACACAGGCACGGCTGACAGCGCGGTTACTGGAACGGCCTGACCCGGAGCTCCTGTCCCGTGGCCAGGGAGCGTCTCACCAGGGAAGAACTTTCCCTTCCCAGCTCACGAAGGCCCCGTTGTCCTTTTCAGAGAGCGTCGGGAGCACGTTCAGGATCCCTCGGACACTTGCATCCACCGTCAGTGGGGCCTGCATGGGGCAAAGGAGAGTGAGGGGGAGGAACTTGCCCAGGGGAAAGACCAGGATCGGCTCCAGGGCTGGCCCAGGGGAAGGGACCTAGAGCCTTGCAACCAAACTGGAACCTGACGGGACACAACTACAGGTGTTGGATTTGGGTCAGGTGGAGTCTGAAAACAACCTGACACACTCTGACTGGGATCTGGGGTCTCTCATTACCTTCTCCTGCCATGGGATTGGTGAGGTGGTGGCTGCATTTCTGTGCTCCTGCTGGCCACCACCACCTCACCGCGCTGTGCATGCTGTGGAGCGATTGTGCTGATTCCTGGCAGCCCCTCTCCCCCAGCAGCACGCACTGCACAGCGAGGCGGTGGTGGCTGGCATGAGCAGGGCATGCAGCCACTGCCATGCTGACCCCACGGGTGTGAGGCAGCTGGAGATGGGGGGCTGGCATGGGGCATGCAAAGGGGAAGCCCCCACCAGGCCGAGCCTCAAGGACAAGGTGGCAGAAGTGACATAGACACAAGTTCAGGGGCAGTGTCAGGTTCAGATCGGATCTGGTTTCAAAACAACCTGATATTCTTGGATTAGTTCCGATCTAGTTGGGCTTAAAATCTGGCCCAAACTATCAGATCTGGCCTGGTGCTGGTCCAGGCCGCTAGGTGCCCATGGCTGAGGCCAGGATCTCCCTGGGGCCTGCCAAAACCATGAGAGGCCAACCCAGGTCACTGTCCCCTGATGCTGGGTGAGGAGCTGGGGCAGGATCCCCATGCAGATACCTGCATACAGGTGCCCATGATGACCAGTTCCCCATGGCAACAGCTCTGCTGACGTTTGCTTTGCGATGCCAGGAGCCGGAGGAACCAAGGAAGTAGCAGCAGGAGGATCAATGCCCAGGACACAGTGCTGAATCCCGGGAGGTGGGATCTGATGACAGGCTCATTGCGACAGTTTTCCTCCACACAGGTCGAAAGTGGAGGGGGCGACAGGTTACGGCGTAACCATTCCCCCTACGATGAACATGAGGTTACAACTGGCCTTTCCCAGCAAGGTACCTACCGTGAAGCCCCCCATGTCAGTCTGCACCCAGCCAGGATGGACAGCGATGCTCAGGATTCCATCTCCTTCATACCCCAAGGATTGGCACTTGGTGAGCATGTTCAGAGCAGCCTGTGGGCGAGACACCATGAGCAGAGACAGCAGCGTGTGGGGAAGGGGAATGAGCCCTACAGGAAATGATCCCAGATCCTGAGGGCAGGGAAGGGAGAGACAGCCAAGCGTGTGAGGACCCTGGTGTGAGCTGCAGTCTCTGATGCTCGATGGGGACAACAAGGTGCTCTCAGGGGCATGGCCATGGGGAAGGGGATGTAGCTGCACTTCAATCAGCCACAGCTACTGCGTAGCTTCAGGGGGGCTGTGACAGCTGAGTACAAGTTAGAGCAGTGCTGAGGCTGCTCTAGGTTTTGCATGATCAGGGGGTGGCAGAGGGAAGTGTAAATGTGGCATCGATTCTCCTTTGTTTTCCCCCAAGGGTTCACCAGGGGCAGAAGAGGATCTGGTCCCCTCCATTTAGACCTAGTGACGGTCTCTCAACTGGTTATATTCGCCCCTAGGAAGGGCTATAATTAATAGCTCCATAGTGGCCCTCCCCTGTCTGTGCTGAGACTGGCTAGTGTAGTGCTGAGGAGCCCCATGTGCCTCCCAGTGTGGGGATTTCCCTGATGGGATACACACGATGGAAGGTTCCTCACTGAGGGGAAATCCGGGAGCTGATCTGAATTCCAGGCAGCTGAACAACAGCTGGTCCCACCTGGCACAGCAGTGGAAGCTAGAACGGCTGGGCAGGAGGGCGGGGAACATGGGGAAAGCACTGAGTGACACTGAGCACGTCCTGTACCTTGCTGCAGCGATAGGCGATAGCTTGGCCCACATGCCAGATTAAGGGATTTGTGATGGAGCCAGCCTCGCTGGACATGTTGACAATGGCCGCCTTCCTACAGCTCAGCCCTTTCTGGTTGCTTCCCTGGGCAGCCTTCTTCAGCAAGGGCAGGAACGCCTGGGCAATGGGGAGAACAGAGCACCCCCAGGGTCAGCTTAGGAGAAAGGACCCCGGGTTGTGAGGCAGTGGCACCGGAACAGAGAGGGCCAAGGGGCCATGGCCCTCTCACTTTTGAAAGTGGACAGGCCTAGTCCCCTGCTCCTCTTCTTGCCCCCAAGGCCCCACCCTCTGGCCAGGCTGGAGGCTGGAGCCTGGCCAGGTAAGAGTGTACCGGGGAGCCCCGGACCCTCCACCTGCCTGGGGTGGGGTGGGAGGTGGTGAGAACAGCCACCGGCTTGTGTCCCTGACCTTCAGCCTCCCCACCCAGGGCAGATGGAGGGTCTGCGGCTCCCCTCTTACCAGGGCACAGCTATGGCTCTTCAGCCACCGAGGCTCTGCCCCAGGCCAGGCCAGACACCGGAGCCAGGTTGGGATAAGGGTCACGCGGGCAGCTGTGGGGAGCTGCAGGCCTTCCACCTGCACTGGCTCTCCAGCCCAACTATGGCTTCTGGCTTGACCGGGAGGCGGGGCTTTGGGGGGGAAGAGAAGGGGCAGGAGCAGGGCCATGGAGGGGGCAAGGCCTCGTCACCCCCCAATTTTAGGAAGAATCCATTGCCTGTGTTGTGAGGCTCCTCACCACCACCTGCCCTTAGTGGGAAGCAGTCTGGTCTGTACCAGCTGCGGATCAGCTTCCTGAAACCACCAGCCTCTGGTAACACAAGCCCTGCCCTCCAGGCCCCCGTAGGCCTCGCTCTCTACACAGGTTAGTGATAGACACACACAAACTCCAGAGCCCTCAGTGTTCCCTGCAGTGTCCAGCCCCTTGTCCACTGGCAGAAATACCAGGCCTGCTGTTCCCAAAGGCAAAGATGCACCAGCCAGTAAGATTCAGCTCAGGATCATCACTTTGCTTAGCACCCTAGCACATAGATCTATTTATAGTGAAAACAAGGAGACGTTTATTATCAAAGACCAGAAAGTCAAGTGAGTGAGAGTAAGGATTTTGGAAACAAATGGTTACACAGAAAACAAAATCAATAACGCACTTTCTAGGGATGAAACCTAACTAGGAAATCTCCTCCTGTCTAAAGAAGCTTGTCTCACCCAAAGTTCTCTCCCTTGTTTTCAACCAAGCCTGGCTGGGATCCCTTTTTCATGAAGCAAACTCCCTGCGTGTTGACTTTCTCAGTGAAGGATTTCACCATGTCTTCTTTGTCCCCCATATATACGCAGGCAAAGCTTTGATGTGTGTACACACAGACGCACGCTTGTGTTTTCCTGTTACTTTTCTGTCTTTGAAGGTTTCACAATCCTTCATTAGCATTCAGTTCAGACTGGTGAGAGGAGACTCACTGGGAACTAAACAATACTTAGTTTCCATGGAAACTGCCAGGTAGATAAACATTTCTTTTCTGACAAGAAACCTGTGTATGGACATAACTCCTTACCCAGCATCTGTATGTGCATTTCAGAATTATACTGATGCCCAGAGTGACACCGACTTTTATTGGAGACCTCACACGCCGCTCTTTGGTGAACAAGAATGCACCAGGACCCTGTAACCTCTTGCCAGTGGCATTATGCGGTTTCTGTGTCACTGTGGGTGCCCTGCATCTGAGGGTCAAGCTCTTGGCTTGGCCTGCCTACACTTTGGACCTCTGTCATCTGCCACTGCAAAACACTGAGTATTGCGAAGCCAGTCCACCTGTAGATCTTGGCCTATGGATTCATTTCTCAGGTGGTTAAAGTCCCACAAGCATAGAATCATAGAATATCAGGGTCGGAAGGGACCTCAGGAGGTATCTAGTCCCACCCCCTGCTCAAAGCAGGACCCATCCCCAACTAAATCATCCCAGTTAGGGCTTTGTCAAGCTGGGCCTTAAAAACCTCTAAGGCCCTGCAGCGTGAGGGGTAAACAACCAAGGCCCCCACATTGATCCAGTAACTAGAATCCAGGGGAAGGGAAGATTTCTGGCCTAAGCAAAATCAAACTCAAGTGCAGCCGGTGACCTGCCCTTGGTCGGAGCTCTTACCTGGCTCACCAGCAGGGGTCCCGTCACATTTGTTGTGTACACCAGGGACATGTTCTCCGGTGTCTCAGACTCTAGTGTACCATTCCTCCCTATCCCAGCGTTGTTTATCAACAGATTCAGCCCCGAGCCTTTCAGATGCTCCTCAACTCTGGCTGCTGCCGCCTTGATGCTGGCTAGGTCAGTAGCTTCTATAGAGACAGAGCAGGGGGTTCAGGTGCATGATTCCTCCTCCCTCATGTCACTCCATGGCACACCCCTCTCCCAGGCACCAAGGGGCTTCTTCCAGCCGGAATGAGAGGTAGGAGAGGGGATGGAAGTTGGTGGGGGGGGACTTGCTGCTGGGCCCACAGAAGTGGGGTTGTACTGGGGCAGCAATAGGAAAGGATAATGATAATCAATAATAATAATTAGTTATTTGGACAATCTTAGTAGGAGATTTTAAAAACCTCAATTTATTGTAATTAGTGAATACTTCAGATGTGTGTCGTTGATCTACATTAGACAAAGAACTGGAATGATCTAAAACTATTTTTGAATGCATTGTAGGTGAGAGAACTGATCAGCTGGATGCCTGAGGCTCCATCCCAGAGGTGGGACTGCATGTCAGAGCTGCCCAGGTGTGATTGTCACACGAGGGACCTGGCACATGATGTCCCTGGGGCTTTCCCAGCCCACCCAGGGCTCTCCAACCCCTGCAGGGCTCCCCACTCACACCTGCCTTCTCTGGGGCTGGGTAAGGAGTCAGTGGGCTCCGAGTGATTATTGACTCTGGTCCTGTTCTCCCCACTGAGATCTGGAGGGCAGGGAATGGGGAACAACATAATCCAGGGAAGGGAACCTCAACTCTGGGTCCAGGGCAGGGCACCCACCTAGCGCAACGATCACCAGGTTTGGATGCCTGGACACCAAGTTCTTCAATTGCTGGAAAAGAATAAAGTCAATGATTATTGACGGAGCTGCCAGCCCCGGGGATGGCCAGGCTGGGCAGAGTCCAGCTCCCTGCTGCTATCTGGGGCCAAGTCAATATCTTATTGCGTTGACTCTGCGAAGCCCCCACGTGCAGCACCCAGCTCTGGCTTTCCGGGTCGGTAGGAGGCGTCTGTCTGTCTCCTGAGCATTTAAAACACCATCATCTAATTCAGTGCGATCGAGTCAGGGACACAAACCACTTCCCTGTCAGTACCACACCTGTGCTCTCTGCCCTCTCCCTGCATGCGCTCTGGGAGTCTGTGACGCCGGGGGCTGGTCAGGGCACAGCGAGTGCAAGGAGCAGCTGGGACATTGTGAATGAGGACCCTGGAGAGGAGCAGGTTTAGGAATTATATGGGGATGGGGGGCAGGAGTGAGGCTGAGTGGTGCAGAAGACAGGGATGGGGATGGGGTTGGGGGCAGCTCCCCTAAGATGGGGCAGTTGTGGGGAAGGGGAGTCCTCGCTCAGGAGCCAGGGGAAGGGAGTGTGGCAGTGTTGCCAGCTCTCGTGAACTGGTTGTGAGTGTGGGTTTTGGCGATGACATGAGAAGGAACTCTGGTTCTGCAGTTTCCCAGGGTGGGCGCATGGGCAGAGCTCAGTGCAAGAGCCTCGGGGCTGAGGACACAGAGCAGCCCTGCCTCTATGTAAGCATGGCCCTAGAGCAGACAGAGGGTCTGGGGCAGTGGCAGACAAGGGAGGGGGGGTCAGGGAAGTGGTGCCGTGGACGCTGAGCAGACAAGTGCTGCTGCTGGGACAGCACAGCCATAGGAAATGGATGGCAGTTCCCCTGTGTGAGGGGGAAGGAGGCTGAAGACGGGGAGTGGAGTTGCCATCGGAGCAGCCAGGGAGTGCCGTGCATTCTGTGCGCATTAAAGATTGACTTTTCCACCTGAAATGATCCACGCACACGTTGACAGAGGAATAGAAGGCAGTTACAAAGTCACAAGACAGACTAAAAAACTGATTTTGTAAAAAGTATCGTGATTTTGGGGGTCGGACGCATGATTGTGTCTCTCCTGAGGCTGGCAGTACTGGGTATGTTTCCACCGCAATCACAACGTGTAGAAGCTGTACAAGCCGGCCCGGAACCCCTGGGGAATTACTCAAGGGCTAGCCAGTGCTGCCGCATCCTAACTGCTCCGGGACTCGAGCTACCTCTGTTAACGCTAGCTCGGGTGTAGCTACAACCCTCAGCCTGGAGCGGTGTCTGCAGTCGCCTCCTACTGCGGCACGTTGCTCTCGGAGCTGAAGGCTTCTTCAGATTCCCCTCCCTCCCCACCACCATGTACAGCTCACTCCGTCTCACCTCGCCCCGTTCTCACCTGCGCTCGCTCTCCCTCCGAGTCCCGGCAGGTCGCAAAGACCCACTCGGGTGGGTTGGATTTCTCCAGAAACTGCTTGACGAGCTCCAGGCCGATTCCCCGATTGGCCCCAGTCACCAGAACGCTGCGGACATTAAAGCCAGCCATGGTCCTCGCCTGCCTGTGCCCCAGCTGGCAGGGCCTGTGCTCAGCGAGCGCTGGGCTAGTTCTGGCCCCACTTCCCCTGCACCTGGGTTATATAAGCTAGCGCTAGGGAATGAGCTCTCTGCTGCCATCTACTGGAATGAGACAGACCTTATTTATTACCCATCATCTCAGGGTGAACCGTTTGGCTGTTTTCGTTACTAGCTATTGAAGTTTTGGGTGCAGGGCCTTTGAAGTGTTGGTCTCCTTATTGTGTGAAAGGGCAGAACAACTGTACTCAGCACACTCGGCGTAAGGAGTCACCACAACCATGATCTGTTTTCCACAGCTGGGCAGTGGTGTTGGAAACAAAACAGGGAGAAACTGGGTGGCGGAAGGGCATGTGCTTGGAAATAAGGACTTTGCTCTAGAAATCTATGTGATGTTTAATTTTCTCTACAAAGTGACGATAAGACTGTGTGAACTGGGAAGGGTGAACTCTGCTAATGACGTAGATCTGCAGTTGTAGAGGCAATGACAAGTGCCCAGGTGCCTGTACCGTAGCCTGATTTGGGATGTTGATTAAATTAAGCAGATACGTTAATTTTACTTAATTAATATTAATAATAATTATTATGGATATTAATTAGTATGGGTTTAGGCTCACCAATTTGTTTGATCAGAAGGTAAAAGTTCTTCCTGAATCAGGCTTCACAGAGTTTATAAAAGGACCTTCGGGGATATGACAGGAAGCTCACACTGAGACAGGTATTGCCTTAAAGACCTTTTATTAAAATCAATGAAACAGTGAGCAAATGGTAACACAGTTAGAATTACAGAGTTTCAATTGTATTACTGTTATCATATGTATCTCTTGAATAATACAATATTATGTGCTGCAAACTTTGGTTAATAGTCACACTCTGTTTTAATAACCTAGTGTTGGAAGATACGGGACCATGCCTCTGGCAGTTCCAGCTTCACACCTCTAGCATAGGAAGCTAATGCAGAGCTGTTAAAACTGTTTACTCTTTAACTTAACTCAATAAGCCTTAAGCTGAAATAAAGCATAGGGAAACCAAGCTTAGGCCTGGTCTACACTACGAGTTTATCTCAAATTTAGCAGCGTTAACTGAATTAACCCTGCACTCGTCCACACAACAAAGCCCTTTATTTCGATATAAAGGGCTCTTAATATCGATATCTGTACTCCACCTCGACGACGGGACTAGTGCTGAAATCGGTATTGCCATGATGGATTAGGGTTAGTGTGGCTGCAATTTGACGGTATTGGCATCCAGGAGCTATCCCACAGTGAACCATTGTGATCGCTCTGGACAGAAATCTGAACTCAAATGCACTGGCCAGGTAGACAGGAAAAGCCCCACGATCTTTTGAATTTAATTTCCTGTTTGCCCAGCGTGGAGCACTGATCAGCACAGGTGACCATGCAGCCCTAGAATCAAAAAAGAGCTCCAGCATGGACCGTACGGGGGATACTGAATCTGATCTCTGTATGGGGAGATGAATCTGTTCTATCAGAACTCCATTCCAATAGACGAAATGCCAAAACATTTGAAAAAAAATCTCCAAGGCTATGATGGACAGAGCCCACAACAGGGACTCAACACAGTGCTGCGTGAAACTTAAGGAGCTGAGACAAGCCTACCAGAAAGCCAAAGAATCAAATGGACGCTCACGGAGGGAGGGGTGACTGACGACTGTAGCTATCCCACAGTTCCCGCACTGTCCGAAAACCATTTGAATTCTTGGCTGAGCTCCCAAAGCCTGAAGGGTCAAAAACATTGTCACGGGTGGTTCAGGGTATATGTCGTCACCCCCCCTCCCCCACCTCCCTCCGTGAAAGCAAAGGAAAAAAAATCCTCTCTCGCCTTTTTTCAATGTCACTGTATGTCTACAGGATGCTGCTGACAGACGCAGTGCTGCAGCGCTACACAGCAGCATCCCCTTCCCTTCCCTTCCCGAAGGCAGATGGTACAGTAGGACTGATAGCCGCCGTCGTCGTCCCGTGAGTGCTCCTGGCTGGCCTCAGTGAGGTTGGCTGGGGGCACCTGGGCAAAAAATGGGAATGACTCCAGGTCATTCTCTTCTTTAAGGTTTGTCTAATGGAGAGTCACTCCTGCCTGGAATATCATAGTAGCTGTAGGCTGCCCTCCTCTCTCCCCTTTGATCTCTGCTTGCAGAGGCAATAAAGTCAGTGTTGTTTCTTATTCATGCATTCTTTATTACTTCAATACACAAATGGGGGGATAACTGCCATGGTAGCCCAGGAGGGGTGGGGGAGGAGGGAAGTGGTGTTGCAGGGGCACCCCCTAGAATGGCATGCAGCTCATCATTTCTGCGGGATGTCTGGGGCTCTGACCCGGAGTGGCTATTTGCCTCTCTGGTTCTTTAGTAGTCTTGCCTGATATTCTAGGCAGGACTGACTCTCCATTAGAAAAACTTAAAGAAGAGAATGACCTGGGGAGTCATTCCCATTTTTGTCCATGCGCCCCCAACCAACCTCACCAAGGTCAGCCAGGAGCACCCATGACAGCAGCAGATGGTACAGTGTGACTGGTAACTGTCATTGTCAACTTGCAAATCAGACAGTACAGTAGGGCTGGTAACCATCTTTGCTAACTTGCAAAAGGCAAGAGGATGCTGCTGTGTAGCGCTGCAGTACCGTGTCTGTTAGCAACATCCAGTAGACATATGGTGACAGTGAAAAAAGGCTGAACGGGCTCCATGGTTGCTATGCTAGGGTGTCTGCCCAAGCAATCCAGGGAAAAGGGTGCAAAATGATTGTCTGCTGTTGCTTTCATGGAGGGAAGATTGACTGACGACATTTACCCAGAATCACCCGCGACACTGTTTTTGCACTCATCATGCATTGGGATCTCAACCCAGAATTCCAATGGGCGGGGGAGACTGCGGGAACTATGGGATAGCTACCCACAGTGCAATGCTCTGGAAATTGATGCTAGCCTTGGTACATGGACGCAAAATTAATGTGCTTAGTGTGGCTGCGTGCACTCTACTTTATACAATCTGTTTCCAAAAACCAGTTTCTGTAAAATCGGAATAATCCCATAGTGTAGACATACCCTTAGCTTAGTCCCCTTAAAACTTAAAGTTTGAAAAGAAACAAAGTACGGCCTATTAATAGTTAATAGCCGTCGTAGATGGGTAGCATCAATACGTTGTTGAAGATGGAGACAATGAAGAGTAGATAGGTGGGTAGATTGCCTCCCAAAATGGCGAGATGAATCGTCTTTTAACATAAGAACATAAGAACGGCTGTACCAGGTCAGACCAAAGGTCCATCTAGCCCAGTATCTTGTCTAACAAGAGTGGCCAATGCCAGGTGCCCCCGAGGGAGTGAACCTAACAGGCAATGATCAAGTGATCTCTCTCCTGCCGTCCATCTCCATCCTCTGACAAACAGAGGCCAGGCACACCATTTCTTACCCATCCTGGCTAATAGCCATTTATGGACTTAACCTCCATGAATTTATCCAGTTCTCTTTTAAACGCTGTTATAGTCCTAGCCTTCACAACCTCCTCAGGTAAGGAGTGCTATAAGTTGACTGCGCTGCGTGAAGAAGAACTTCCTTTTATTTGTTTTAAACCTGCTGCCTATTAATTTCATTTGGTGACCCCTAGTTCTTGTATTATGGGAATAAGTAAATAACTTTTCCTTATCCACTTTCTCTACATCACTCATGATTTCATATCCCCCCTTAGTCTCCGCTTTGCCAAGCTGAAGAGTCCTTATTTAATCTTTCCTCATATGGGATCTCTCCAAACCCCTAATCATTTTAGTTGCCCTTTTCTGAACCTTTTCTAGTGCCAGTATATCTTTTTTGAGATGTGGAGACCACATCTGTATGCAGTATTCGAGATGTGGGTGTACCATGGATTTATATAAGGGCAATAATATATTCTCAGTCTTATTCTCTATCCCCTTTTTAATGATTCCTAACGTCCTGTTTGCTTTTTTGACCGCCTCTGCACACTGCGTGGACGTCTTCAGAGAACTATCCATGATGACTCCAAGATCTTTTTCCTGACTTCTTGTAGCTAAATTAGCCCCCATCATATTGTATGTATAGTCAGGGTTATTTTTTCCAGTGTACATTACTTTACATTTATCCACATGAAATTTCATTTGCCTGTTTGTTGCCCAATCACTTAGTTTTGTGAGATCTTTTTGAAGTTCTTCACAGTCTGCTTTGGTCTTAACTATCTTGAGCAGTTTAATATCATCTGCAAACTTTGCCACCTCACTGTTTACCCCTTTCTCCAGATCATTTATGAATAAGTTGAATAGGATTGGTCCGAGGACTGACCCTTGGGGAACACCACTAGTTAGCCCTCTCCATTCTGAGAATTTAGAGACCTTAGCCAGAGACCAGAGACTTTAGCCAGCGTAATACCATGACAAACGCCATTAAAAATCCTTTAAACCCCTTATCAGAGACAGAAAAGGAGGAAAACACAGTTCTAGCATTTGAATTGTAAAATATTAAGATCAGCTTTTATTTTAACAACATCCCTTGTTCCCTTTCCCCTTGGCTGGAGAGAATTTGTAGAAAGAACCCCTTTCCCCCCATATTTGACAGTTGTACAGATGGTGTCACGCTGCCTGGAGTGGCTCACAGTTGTGAGTGCCAATCTCAGGTCATGCTGTCAGAAAACAAAGGCAGACAGCCCAAATTGGTGATTTCACCAAGCCAGTAACAAATGTGCACTCCGGGATCACTCTACCAGTCTTACCATGGAGTCACTGACAGTCCCCTTAGACTCCAGCCTACCTTGCCACCCAGACAAACTGAACATTTTAGGTTTAAATAACCTTTTGTCACAATCACACCACATCAGGTTTCTCCCAGTCCCAACAGACCAGTCGCTTACCCCAAATCAAATGGTACTACAGATCTTACACCAACGACAACACTGACAACCAATTCTATAGCAAACTAACTATAGGTTAATTAGCTAGAAAGAGAGGTTAAAGCAGGTAAAATATAACAGGTAAATGACAGTTTATAACTCCACATAGTTGCAGTGATGTAATAAACTGCCAGTTTCCCAAAAGTCTTTCAGGGCTACGCTGAATAACTCTGGGGATCTCTCTTCTCGTTCAGTTATTCTGCCCCATTAGAATCCAAACAGTCCAGAGACACAGGATCCTTCTTTGAATCCATATTTATAGTCTCTTCACACAGAAAGCAGCTGAGAGGCTCTTCCCAGGTGGGTTTTTCCTTTGATGACAATGACTTTTGACCTCTGACTATATACACAATGGCCACTTGCTTTGAAATTAGTATTTTCTTGTTAAAGTCCTTAAGTCTTTCATTAGCATTTCACAAGGTTTCTTTGGTGGGTAATTCGGTTACAGGAGTATACACAATGTAAATGTTTGCTGTTGCATTATAGAGGAATAATAAGTGCAAACAATACAAGTAATGACCCATTAGTTTTCATGACGTTTAAACACCCAGTGCACTCTTCTACATTCAACAACTCTGATCTACCCTAATAGCAAGTAAATTGACCTGTCCTGGCTTGACCTGGTCTGCCATCCTCACAGATAGCATTAAAGAGACAAAACAAGACAAGATCCTAAAAAGACAAAACAAGATCTACGCACCCAAGATGGGAGAGAACATAACAGCAAAGAGAGAAAACATAGTTTTCTCTTCTAGGAGTGTCCCTGTGGGTGCTCCATGTTAGGTGTCTATGCGCCCTGCGCTTGTAATCAGAGATCGTAGTAGCAGTGTCCGGTTGGGTCGCGCACGTGCCGTCGCCGTCTCACACCACTCCAGACCATTACATAGCACTGCACAACCAACCACCTGTCAGTTCCTTCTCTACCGCCTTTGGCTTGAGTTGGAGCAATCAGCAGCACCCTCACTTAATCTTTAGATAAGATACTTTATAGCTGGTAGATTTTTTTATATTTTATATATTTATTATATTTTTTTAATTTTTTTTTTTTTTATTCCCCATTTTAGGTAGAGTGTTTATGTTTGTTTAGGAGAGATTCCCCCTACTTCTTTTTTTACTTCTTTTTGAGACACAGCATGCCAGCATGCCCAAATGGCTTCTGCTGCTGTCTATGCTGAACTCTGTGCCCCCTGTCCTGCGGTGCGCACAACACAGCACTCAACACACAGCCAGCAGCTACAACTCACACTCCCATACCACCACCAGCACCAGCGACACCGTACTGACGCTACAATAATAATGGTTCATTCCATCATAATCAAAGGACCACTGATCCTCATGGAATCTCATCTCTGCGGTACTGATGGCAATGGACTGCTTGGTACCGAGGGCTTGACTTCTCCATCTATGTCTCCATCTATGTCCCTCCCTAACAATCTAACAATGAAGACAAGGAAGGAGTGATATATACACCTCATCACTCCTCACCCAAACCTGGACTATCCCATCTACACTCACACCACCTCGCACATGCACATGGTATGTGTGGTGGGGCACACTCCTGCTTCCATCATTGAACTGGCCTACTGATCCATGGGCAATGTGTACAGGGCAACAACAACAAGCCCCCTAGACAACCAAGATCAAGAGCTCCACGATCTCCATCACCACCTATCCCAGCACTCTCACAAACACAAGAGGATGTGACTGAAGACATATCTGACCAGGAAGCCTTGCCACCTGCAAGCCTCTCATCTTCATCACCAGATGAAACTATAAATGCCCCCACCACCCACCAAAGGGGATGACTTAAAGGCATTTCAGGAGCTCTTCAAAAGGGTGGCAGAGTCCCTGGAGATTTCTCTAGAACAGGTAGCTGAATCGCAGCATAAACTACTAGACATACTTCAGTCATCTCCCTCAGCAAAAATAGCATTACCAATCAACGATGCTGTTATGGAGCCTGCCAAAACCATTGATCAGACACCAGTAACAGTACCCCCAACATGCAAAAGACTGGTCAAGAAATACTATGTGCCATCTAAAGGAGCTGAGTTCTTATTTACACATCACATACCAAACTCACTAGTGGTGGAGGCAGTAAACAAGAGAGGAAAACAACACTACTCTGGAACAACCCCGTACAACAGAGATTGGAAAAAGTTAGACCTCCTTGCCCCAAAACGTATTCGTCTGCAATAGTTCCGCATAACGGTAACCCTTCTGCCCATCTGAGTTGGCAGCAACAAGGGCCGGATTCAGTATCTAGGGGTTCTGTTTCAATAACACAATGAAAAACTGGCTCAAGTCCCCACCCAGTGACCTGGGACAATTACATACCACCCCCCGGGCGCCTCTAAGAGGCAATACTTCCCCCCTCGCAAGCACGGAGTCTGAGTGTAGCAAAATCCTTTTAATAAAGGAAGGAAACAATGTGGCATTATGTTGGGGAAACATCACAAACAGGATTCATAACACATACCATGAGCAAAAGATCCATCCCCAAGTAAGTTTGGCAGTGTCCTTTTCCCCTCAGGGTCTTAAGTCCAGCAGCCCAAAACAAAAAATCACCCGAAGTCCCAAAAGTCCAACATCCCAAAAGTCTCTGTCCCTGGTCAGTGCAGCCCCAGAGTTCAAAAGTTTATCTGCAGAGTTTTACCTCCCAGCCTACGTGGCAATGGGGGGGTCCACGGGGGTGTTAAAGGGCAACTTACAGTGTCAGAGCAGACTGCACCACCTCTGTGGGGTTCTGCTGCAGCCTTCACCACAAGCCACTTTGCCAGCCACTCCGCTCCACCAGCCATCCCGTGAGCCACTCCAGCCATTCAGCAAACTGCTCTGCTAGTCGCTCCACTCCACCAGCCATCATGCAACCTGCTCTGCTCCATCCCCCACTACTTAACACAACACTCAGTAATGTCAGCTTATGGTAGGGGAGCCTCAGTGCTGGTGCACCATTGGCCCAAAGTGAATTCAGCTCATCAGCCTGTAACTAGATGCCTAATGGAATCAAAATTAGCTCTGATATTCCACAGCAGAGAGAGGAGGCAGCAACTGGTGTTTCAGGCCCTCAAAGGGGGGGCCCATGCCAGCCCCAGCCTCAGTCCACCATCTCAATTCACTGGTTTTTTGAACCCATGTCCCTTGTCTAGTGAGTGCTACCTAGTTGATGGCAAGTCCCTCTGTCATAAAACAGTTCCACTGTCCTTGATTCACATAATCAGGGTAACACTTTATTCTTTCTGCCTCAACAACAGAGAAACTGGGGATCCCACAGCAGCCAAAGTGACCATTTGGGCTGCTGTGGGCTCATGCTAGGCGGGGTGGGTGTGCCTATGCAAACAAGATCAGCCCCTGAAGTTCTTTTCCACAACTCACCACAATTTACCACCAGATGTCAGGGTAGAGCTCACCCTGACTCTGCTTACATAACTAATACACACACACCATCTTTTTTAAAATGTCAGGATTTATTGACAGTTTACCTGAAGAAAAAAAGACCAAATTTAAAGCTAACATCACCAAAGGCCATCTTATCGCCAGGACAGCCCTGCAGGCCTCACTTGGCTCCACAGACATGGCCACACAATCGAACATCTGTGCATCATGGCTTCATCTTTCAGAGCTCCCCAGGGAGGTCCAGTCAACAGTCAAGGACCTACCCTTCGAAGGCCCAAAATTATTTGTGGCCAAACTGGACAAGTCCCTCCACACCCTTAAGGACTCAAGGGCAACATTAAAATCCCTGGGCATCTATACAGCTGCAAATAAAAAAACAAAACAGGGCAGATATTATACCCAGAGATTCCGATTGATGCCACATTCACAAACACACAGGCAGTACGGCCAGTGCTGCGAGCAAAGGCAAACTAGACATTGACAAAACCAACCTTTGACAGCCCAACAATCCGCCACAACACAGCAATTTTGAAGGTGTGGTCAAGGGCATGAGACAACCGCACATT
This sequence comes from Mauremys reevesii, assembly GCF_016161935.1. Taxonomy (NCBI): domain Eukaryota; kingdom Metazoa; phylum Chordata; order Testudines; family Geoemydidae; genus Mauremys; species Mauremys reevesii. The sequence goes on from NC_052638.1 coordinate 3,113,357, forward strand.
CTAATGCTGGAAACAGAGACTCTCTCCTGACTATCTGCAGGACACCTGTTCCTGTTTCACCAAGTCTGGTGCAGCATCATTACAGACAGAGGGGTTTTGGAAATTATCCAAACCGGTTACTCAATCCCACCTCCCCACCCTCACTCCCCATCCCTCTTTAGGGACCCCCTCATGAGTCACTGCTGTAACAGGAAGTAAACTATCTCATTCACTTTGGTGCAGTGGAACTGGTACCAATGCAGCACAGAGGAAAAGAGTTCTATTCAAAATATTCTCACAGAAAGACAGGCAGATGGAGACCCATCTTAGATCTAAGGAAACTCAACAAATTTGTAAAAACACAACATTTTAAAATGGTGACACTAACACCATAATTCCAGTGTTAGAAAAATGGGGACTGGCTCTCGGCCCTCGATCTGCAGGATGCATATTTCCACATTAAGATTCAACCATCACACAGACGATTCTTGAGGTACATCCTAGGGAAACAACTCTTCCAATACTCTTTGGCTTGTCGACCACTCCAAGGGTTTTCTCCGAAGATTTAGTAGTGGTGGTGGCAGCACACCTCTGCAGACACGGAGTCATATTTCCATATGTGGATGACTGCCTCAAAGATGCCAACACAACAAGAAGCAATAAGCACCCTGCAGAGAAGGATAACCCTTTTCACGAGCGTAGGGTTACAAATAAATGTGCAAAAGTCCACACTGATTCCTGTCCAGAAACTGGAATTCATAGGGGCTTCTCTCGACTGTTCAACAGCAACACCACCTCAGCAATGTTTCATCACACCCGTCAATTTAATTTTGATGGTGATGGGCCACCCACAAACATCTGCCAGAACATGTTTACTTCTACTGGGACATACATCAGCAATGACATTTGTTGTCAAGCACACCGAACTTCACAGGAGATGCCTGCAAGCCTGGCTTTGAACAGCATACATACCACCCAGGCACAGCCTAAGCAGATGTCTTATTATGCCATGCAGGGTAAAAGATTCCCTAAAATGGTGGGCACAACCCAAGAACATCTGTACAGGAGTCCCAACAACACAGTCCAAGGCCCGATGGTAGGGGGGGTTCCAGTCACTCTCCCTTTTCACAAATATCGAGTCTGTGTCGTGGTACAGGTACCGCTCTACAGCCTGTCTAGCGGGTTGTATCGTTTTAAGCGGGTGTAAGTGGTGGTGAAACCAGCTACTTCCAAGACATGCACATTGTTTCATTGTCGATAAACTTGCAGGATGAAATCTTTTAATTGGGAGAAAAAAAAAAGGACCTGAAAGAGTTCATCTGGATCTCTCACCATGGTGATTGATATTGGGTGGGTTTGTTCTGTGGCCGAATTTACCCACAGACAATTTAAAAACAGTTTAGCAATTTGGCACTTAGCAGGGTTAAACGTGATGTCGTGTTGGCGTAAGCGCACACTTTCTTACCTATAGAAATCATTAATGTACTTATTTTCTTTTTCTTCATCTGTACTCCAGCTGGGATACCTGAACCCTCTTGTTTCTGACGGAAGTGTTATTTTACGTACTCTGAAAACAGTTTGTCAGATTTTTCTTCAAAATGCCAGATTTAGTAGATTTTAGCCACCGTATACCCCTTCAGTATGGCCGCATTTAATTCCACTGTGCACCAAGTCCCAGGATGGCCCTCTCCTTCTCAGTATGGATGCACATCTCCTGCTACTCAGTTTCCGCACGGGTTCGGCATAGGGGGAATATAAGTTTGCCACCCACTCAGACAGGTAACAATGGGAAAGAGAGGCCTCTTGGGAGGTACACTATAAGTTTTGCAATTCCAAAATAATTTGTGAGGGGTCTGCATTCGTTCTAAACACTATCAGGGTGTCCAATAGGGTATTCTTTGGTTTTGTTTATGAAAGGCTCCAGGCTGATCAAATCATAATAATGGATTTCTTCACCAGGGTTAGGTTTGTAAATACAGGAAGATAGCTTTAGACCTCCCCCCCTCAAAAGAGCATCCCTAGGCACCGGAGTCTGAGGCAACTGGGCTTTGTTTAAGAATCTGCAGGCTCCCTATCTGCTTCTATCATTACTTCCCAGGGTCCTGGCCAATGTTCTCTCCAATTTTTTCCATCTGTGTGTGGAATGAATTTTGTTATGTGCACCGAGGTACTGTGTGGCTGTGTGCCACCAGTAGAAAAAAAACCTAGATATAAGAGCGACGATAGGGATAATTACTGCAGCCAGGACAAATTAGGCATTTTAGAATCCACTACTCAAAGAATTAAATTTAAATGTAAGATAGAAATAAATAATTATGAAATGCATTGACCAGCCAAAGAACTTAAATAACTCACTCTGAAAGAATAAAATTACAGAGAATATATGTGCATTGCAGGTAGGACCAAGTAGCAACAACAAACAACAATAACACAAGCATGTGTTGGGAAGTAAGTGCGAAAGACTGTGTGTGTTTCACTCAGAGACTGTGTGTGTGTGTGTGTGTGTGTGTGTGTGTGTGTGTGTGTACACACACGTACAGACAGAGTGTGTGCGGTAATCATCAATGCCTGTGCGGAAACCATAGGCTACCACACCAGAAAACATCAGGACTGGTTTGACAAGAATGATGCTGAAATTGAGCAACGCATCAATGAGAAGAGAATGGCATTTCATGCTTGGTAGAATGACATAAATTGTAATATAAAGAGAGAAGCCCATGCCAAGGCGAGGGCGGAAGTACCACGTAAAACCAGAGAACTTAAGAACAAATGGTGGACTGAGGAAGCGCAAGAACTCCAACATATCATGGACATCCACAATACATGTGGTTTCTTTAGTGCCACCAAGGCTGTTTATGGGCCAGTTTGTTATGGTATGAATCCTCTTCGCCCTAAGGACAGAACCACACTTCTGAAGGACAATTAAGCCATCAATTCTCGCTGGAAAGAACATTTTGAAGATCTCCTTAACCATAATTCTATGGTTGTAGATAAGTCCTTGAGCAAATCCCTCAATGACCATTTAGGGATGAGCTCGGAGATCCTCCCAGTTTGTATGAGGTACACAATGCCACCATGCAGATGAAGAACAACAAGGCAGCAGGTCTAGACTGGATACCTGCTGAAGTCTTCAAAAACGGTGGACTAGAGCTAATTTGGTAGCTTTACCTTCTTATCCTTAAATTCTGGATAAAGGAGGAGATACCCAGTGAAATGAGGGATGCCTTGATTGTCACCCTCTTCAAGAAAGGGAATAAAGTGGATTGTGGAAATTATCATTGTATCTCCCTCCTTAGCCACTGCAGGCAAAGTTCTGGCATGGATCCTTGCAACCTGCCTTCTGCCCCTGTCTGAAGAAATTTTACCAGAGTCAGAGTGGTTTCCAACGATGTCATGGAACTGTGGATATGATCTTCACAGCATGGCAGCTGCAAGAAAAGTGTCGGGAGCAAAAACGACCACTGTAGACGGCTTTTATTGATCTAACTAAAGCCTTTGATTCAGTGAATTGCCGCACTCTCTGGACTGTACTTTCTAAGGCCTGGTCAACACTAGGACTTTAATTCGAATTTAGCAGCGTTAATTAGAATTAACCGCGCACCCGTCCACACCAGGAAGCCATTTAATTCGACAGAGGGCTCTTGAGTTCGAATTCGGTACTCCACCCCGACGAGGGGAGAAGCGCTAAATTCGACATGGCTATGTCGAATTAGGCTAGGTGTGGATGCAAATCGAACTTAGTAGCTCCGGGAGCTATCCCACACTGGACCACTCTGTTGACGCTCTGGTCAGCAGTCCGAGTTTGGATGCTCTGACCAGCCACACAGGAAAAGTCCCGGGAAAATTTGAATTCCTTTTCCTGTCTGGACAGTTAGAATCTCATTTCGTGGTTGGACATCGGGGCGAGCTCAGCAGCACCGGCAGCAATGCAGAGCTCTCCAGCAGAGGAGTTCATGTAATCTCTGAATAGAAAGAGGGCCCCAGCATAGACTGACCGGGAAGTCTTGGATCTGCTCGGTGTGTGGGGCGAGGAGTCTGTGCTTTCGGAGCTGCGCTCCAAAAAACGGAATGCAAAGACCTACGAGAAGGTCTCCAAAGCCATGAGAGACAGAGGATACAGGCGGGATGCAACGCAGCGCCGCGTGAAAATCAAGGACCCCAGACAAGGCTACCAAAAAATCAAAGCGGCAAACAGACACTACGGAGCCTGCCACCACTGCCCCACCAGTGACCGTGGATTCTGATGATGGGATAGTGTCGACAGCCAGATCCTCGGCGATGTTCACGGACGGGGAAGATGATGAAGGGTTTGTGGAGGACGAGGCAGGCGACAGCGCTTACAACGCTGGTTTCCCTGACAGCCAGGATCTCTTCATCACCGTCACGGAGATCCCCTACCAACCCTCCCCGGCCGTTAACCCGGACCCTGAATCAGGGGAAGGAGCAGTCGGTAAGTGCTTTAAACATGTAAACTTTAATTCTTAATATAACAGGAATCTGAAGTATGTGTAAAGGAGGTCTCTCTATATATGGGGATAGAACAGAAATCCTCCTGGGAGATCTCCACGAAGCTCTTCCGGAGGTAATCGAAAAGCCTCCGCAGGAGGTTCCTGGGGAGAGCTGCCTTATTGGGTGCTCCGTGGTAGCACACTTTTCCGCGCCAGGCTTTCATGAGGTACTCAGGGAGCATTGCCTCCCCGAGCACGGCTAAATAGGGCCCTGGTTTGTGCTGGCTTTCACGCAGCATGCGCTCTCTATCTCCTTCAGTGACCGTCCTCAGGGTGATCTCGCTCGGAGAGTCCTGCATCTAATTAGGGGAATTACTGTAATGTTACGCCTGGTCCAAAGTATTTTTAAAAAATCTCCAGACAGACGGCGTAGCAGAGACTCAGCACGCTGCTGCGTGACAAGTGTAACGGAAAGCCAAAGAATCAAATGGACGCTCATTGAGGGAGGGGGGCCTGGGACGCAAGGTATCCCACAGTTCCTGCTGTCTCCGAAAAGCATTTGCATTCTTGGCTGAGCTCCCAATACCTGTACGGTCAAACACATTGTCCGCGACGGTTAAGGGTATAGCTCGTCAATGTACAACCACCCCCCATCCCCAGAAGGAAAAGGAAAAAAAAACATCTCTTGACTCTTTTAAATGTCACCCTATGTGTACTGAATGCTGCTGGTACATGCGATGCTGCGGCACTGCACTGTAGCATCCTCCCCCCCCCCTTATGGGTGGCTGACGGTGCAATATGACTGATAGCCGTCGTTGTCGTCGTCGTCGTCGTCATCATCAGCAGCAGCAGCCTTGCTGTAGATGGTGTAGTGCAATACGACTGGTACCTGTCCTCATCATCAGCCCATAAGTAGACGGCCTGCTAACCGTCTTCATCATAGCAACAGGGGACTGAGCTCCATCAGCCCCCGCCCTTCATGTGTAAAGAAAAGATTCTGTATTACCTGGACTGTCATAGCAGCAGGATGCTGTTTTCCTCTCCCACACACTGCTTAATGTCCTGTCTGGACAATCATAGCAGCTGGAGGCTGCCTTCCCCTTATTTCATTTCAGTAACAAGTCACTGTTTCTTATTCCTGCATTCTGTATTACTTCAGCACACAAATCAGGGGACACTGCAACGGTAGCCCGGGAAGGCTGGGGGAGGAGGGAAGCAACAGGTGGGGTTGTTGCAGGAGCACCCCCTGTGAATGCCATGCAGCTCATCATTCCTGAATAATCTGACACGGAACAGCTGTGCTCTCTGGTTCTGTGAAACACTGGATCTCTACTACACTAGCCCCATATTCTATGCAGGAATTATTCTATTTTTAGATACCATAAAGGAGGGATTGACTCAGGGAGTCATTCCCAGTTTTGTCTTTTGCACCCCCAGCTGATCTCAGCCAGGGGCACCTATGACAGCAGCAGAAGGTATAATGCAATACGACTGGTAACCATCATCACCTTGCCAATTTACAATGGCATAGTAGATGGTACAGTATGGCTGATAACCATCTCTGCTGTCATGCAAAAGCAAATGAATACTACTGTGTAGCGCTGCTGAATCGCCTCTGGCCGCGGCATCTAGTACACATACGGTGACAGTGACAAAAGGCAAAACAGGCTCCATGGTTGCCACGCTATGGCGTCTGCCAGGGCAATCCAGGGAAAATGGGCTCGAAATGATTGTCTGACGTTGCTTTCCCGGAGGAAGGAATGACTGACTACATTTACCCAGAACCACCCGCGACAATGAAATTTGCACCATCAGGCACTAGGATCTCAACCCAGAAGTGCAAGGGTCGGGGGACACTGCGATGGGGTAGAACAGGGGCAGAGTTTATGCTTTCAGGATTGCCTGCAGCAGGAGTGCGCATGAGATAGGTGCTGTGCATGGTGTTGTTCACAGACACAGACTAGACTGTGTTCATTGTTCGCCAAAATGTATCTTTGCAAGGAATTCACTCCCTTTCTCCCATCACACAGCTTCGACTGTCTCCAGACCTGCCACAGCATCCCCCTCACAGAGGCTGGCAAAGATTAGGCGGCGAAAGAAAAAGACACGGGACGAGATGATCGCTGAAGTTATGGGCTGCTCCCGAGCCGAGGCGGCCCAGCAGAACCAGTGGAGGGAGACCCTCTCTCAGCAGCAGCACTCACACAACGAACGGAAGAAGAGGTGGCATGAAGAAGACAAGCAGGCGACTCAAACGCTGCTTGGACTAATGAGGGAGCAAACGGACATGCTCCGGCGCCTTGTGGATGTTCTGCAGGACCGCAGCCAGGAGGACAGAGCCCCCCCGCAGTGTTTCTGCAACCTCCCTCACCCGCCACAAAGTCCCATACCTCCCGTCACCCAAAGTAACCAGAAGGAGTGGCGCCAGGGGCCATGAAAACTGTCACTGCACCCCAGCAGAGTGCTCGAGTACCCAAAAGCTCTCATACCCTAATTTTTGAGAATTCCTTCCCTTCCTGACTCACCCAGGCCCCAATCCCAGTTTCATCCCCTGACTGTCTGGTTAATTATTAAAAATACTTTGCTGTTAATTACTGTTTCCGTCATGCTTTTTTACACAATGCTGTGTTTGAAGGGGTGGGTGGGTGGGGAAGGGGGTAGGGTATTGCATAGGACAGTCACCTTTAGCAGGGTACAGAGACGGGGGCAGGATCAGCAGCAGGTCACACACACAGTGCAGTCAGTAGGCACCCTGGTCGGTCTGGGAGGTGGTTTGCAGGTTCTGTGTGGGTGGGGGTCCGTGACTGTGTCGCGGGGGCGGGGGGGGTACAGATCTCATGCAACGGTCCCTGTCCTGGACCACAGAGCCACGCAGCAGAGGAATCTGTTTCCGTCCTCCCCCGCCGCAAGGCCACATAGCCCCCGCACACAGAGTCCCAAAAAGGAGGGATGGCAGGCTCCGTTGAAACAACCAGTCCGGCACTGCGGACCGCTCTGGGAGCAGGAGTCTGTCATTCCTCGAGTTTAGAGGCGGTCTTTACATCACCGCACACCTTACCCAGCGCAGTCTGTGTGCCAGTTTCAACCCTTTAACGCAAAGTCATCAATAAAGAAACCTTTGTAAAGTCACAGTGGACCATCTGTTTTATTTTTAAACGTGTGTTGGAAGTGGGGGAAGCGGGGTGGACGGGGTATGTAACTGCAGATGCTAGTCAACAGTAACTTGGTAAAGAAACAGGGGCAGGTTCAGCTTCTCTGTAAAGAAACTGAACAGTCACAGGTCACGCTGCTCGCTGGTACTTGAAGAGTTCCTTGTTGCTGTGCAAGGTGCCTGCATAGGGCTTCACGAGACAGGGCATTAGCGGGTAGGCTGGGTCCCCGAGAATCACTATAGGCATCTGCACATCCCCAAGAGTTATTTTGTGGTCCGGGAAGAAACTACCTTCCTGCAGGCGTCTAAACAGACGAGAGTTCCTGAAAACACGCGTCATGAACCTTGTCCGCCACCCGACGTTGATGTTGGTAAAACGTCCCCCATGGTCCACCAGTGCTCGCAGCACCATTGAAAAGTAGCCCGATTTCTCAGCAGCTGACTGTGGAAGAGGTGGACGATAAAGTGCGAGGAGTTGACAACGGCCATAACTGCCGCGGGCTCCGTGCTCGCAGTGCTGTGGCGCCCGCGCTGTCACTGAGCAGAAAAGTGCACGAACAATTGCCCGCAGGCGCTTTCAGGGAGGGAGGGCGTGATTGACGGTTCAATGATGACAGTTACCCAAAACCACCCTCGACACATTTTTTCCCCCAGCATGCATTGGGGGGAAATCCCAGAATTCCAATGGGCAGCGGGGAGTGCGGGAACTGTGGGATAGCTTCCCACAGTGCACCGCTTCCAAATTCGACGCTGGCCCCGTTACTGTGGACTCACACAGTCGAATTAGTGTTTTTAGTGTGGATACACAAATTCGACTTCATAAGGTCGATTCCACAAATTCGACTTAAGTTGATTCGAAATAGTCTTGTAGTGTAGACATACCCTAAGAGCGGATGTCCTGATAAATACATCAATGTCCTAAAATTGCTTCATGATAACATGAAAGTGACTGTTCTGAGCAGCACTGGCTCCCAGAGTGAACCTTTCAAAGTACAAACAGGAGTCAAACAGGGATGTATCATCACTCCAACAGTGTTTGGGGGTTTTATTGCTGTCATTCTTTACCTAATTGCTGGGAAGTTTACAGTTGGCATTGAAATCATTTACAGAATGTTTGATCACTTGCTGCTCTCAGTCTGTGAACCCCAGTCATCTTCAACAGAGAAGCACTAGCTCCCACTGAATCACTATAAACAAAGGGCACAGTTTCAGACACACCAGGCTGGCACTGATCAACACTTCCTTCCACTCCTTGTCTTTTTTCCTCTTAAATTTGATTTTAAAAATCTGTAAATATAAAGTATTGTTAGTACCCAGCAGCGTCTGGATTTCTCATCCTTCCATCCATGTCAACAAAAGGGCTCTGGGGATGCAGGGGTCTTGGGCAGAGGGGTTACCCTTGGGTCTGATGAGCTTCCCCTGGTTCTACAGAGAAGAGACCCCCTCTGGCTGGGGCATGGTGGTGGCTGAAGGCTATGCTCTGCAGAATGGTACACCTTGCACATCTGCCAGTTGCAGCATGCCCAGCACCCGGCTATGCACTGGGTGGTCGTGGTTGGGACCTGGCAGCAGAGGTCTCCGAGCAAAAGCTAGAAGCAACCTCCCTGCACTCGTGAGGCCAACTTTCAAGAGAACTCAGCACACGGTCACCAATCTCTCAGCATGCAAAATAGCATGAGTCATGCCATTTTTAAGAAATAACATTTCCGGCCCTCTTTTGTTGTCTACTGAGTACTGAGCCTTCAGGAATCACATTTTCAAGCATTTGCCTGAACCACAAGAGCTAATACTTTTACTTGTTTAAATGAAAGCTGAGCACCTCCCAGAATCCCATGACTCCAGCAGCTGGGGCTTTAAGGAAAACAAGTATTGGGGGACTCAGCACTACTGCCAGTATGATGGATGATGCTCTTGTGTTGAATTGGGGCTGGAGGAAGATGGTGGTTTCTACATGCTGCTGACTGGGTGCTGGGAGCATGGAAGTGAGATCACCAGTGAGACACCAAGACGTGGGCAGGGGGGTAAAGTCCAGCTGTAAATGTCCTGGCCCCCAGAGGCTAGCTCAGTCCTGCAGCATGTCTCCCATCGGAGACAGGTGTGACAGTGCTGGGCAGACACAAGAAAATGTCAACAAGCCTGGACAGACTATCCCTCCACTAATATTTACCCAGCATGCGTTACAATTGTGCTGGCCAAAGTCCATTTCTTCTGTGAACAGTGAGGGGCAGAGATGTCTCCGCTGGCTCGGAATGTCTTGGTGACTGGATCCAATCGGGGTATTGGGCTGGAGCTGGTCAGGCAGCTAGTGGAGGGTCCAGACCCCCCAGAACACATCTTTGCAACCTACCGAGACCTGGATGGATCAAGAGGAAAGGTATGAGAGCCAGGTGAGGGCTAGGGAGGGGTCAGAGAGGTGGTCTCCAAAGCAGCTACATGGGAAAGGGGTTTGTCTGTCTATCTCAGGAGTAGGCTACCTACGGCACACATGTGAAAGGCGGCACGCAAGCTGATTTTCAGTGGCACTTGCACTGCCCGAGTCCTGGCCACCGGTCTGGGGGGCTCTGCATTTTAATTTAGTTTTAAATGAAGCTTCTTAAACATTTCAAAAAACATATTTACTTTATATACAACAATAGTTTAGTTATATATTATAGACTTGTAGAAAAAGACCTTTGGAAAATGTTAAAATGTATTACTGGCACGCGAACCCTAAATTAGAGTGAATAAATGAAAACTCAGCACACCACTTCTGAAAGGTTGCCGACCCCTGGTCTAACCCAATGGACCATCAGCGTGCCGAGCCTCCAAGGCACGTGCTCCCCTCAAGGCACTGAGCGGAACCAGCAGCAGTTACGGAGATGCTTTCTGCGATTGCTGGCAGGGTAGGCTGGGCACTCTTGTCTCCAGCTGGGACTGGCGCTGGGAAAATCTGCATTAGAGTCTCTGTTGAGCAGCAGGCTCCTTCCCAGCACCTCAGCTGCGGCTGTTGGGTCTCCAATTCAGCACTAAGGTTTGCGCTGCGGTTAGGGCTGATGGAAACAAACGAGGGGGCAAAGCAGGCTGGGCTAGTGGCAGCGATTGCTGAGCTGGCCCTTCAGCGCTAGCCCAGGTGTAATTCACCACCCTTCCTTGCTGCCCAAGGGCCCCTGGGGAGGGTTTGACTCCAGCTTACATTTCCCTTCTGCCCCTTTTGTTAACCTCAGGGCTGCAGAATCTAGGCTGGGAGCAGGGACTGTGCCCTGCAATAGGAGACTTCTGCTGTGTCTGCTCCCCAGCACTGACAGAGGGTCTCCTCTTGATCCCCCTCTGCATCTAGGGAGGTCCAGCTGCATTGCCCATAAACCTCTCTCGAGCCAACTTATGGAGCTGAGCCTGGGAGAGACACTTGGGGTTTAACCTCGTCAGTTCCCGTGTGCTTTGGGAGTTGGCAGGAAAGACGCCATCTGCGAGTGCAAAACTGCCACCAGCACAATTGATTCTGGGGCTTAATCATACCAAACATTGGCGACTTCAATGGAGCAGCACCAGCTCTACCGCCTGAAGAGCTGGCCCAGTATAAGGAACATGTAAGGGTCCAGGCAGATGCTGTGCAGAGGTAGCTGTATGTCCAGCTGCTGGCTGTGTGGGTGTCTGTGCACTCGGGGGCGGGACCATAGGCGGCAAGTTTGTATAATTTTTGGTGGGGCCCAAAATGGTGCCCCCCCCCGCTCCCGCCCTGTAAGCCGATATAAAATGAAGCTACAACGCGTCAGTGTCACAAGATTACAAGGGTCAATTAAAAGTGGAAAGTCAGAAGCAGCACTTGCCTACTTCAATATACAGTATTATATTTTGTTGCACCTGTTGTGATGAAGTGGGAATGTTCTTAATATTTTCTCTGAATACTGTGTGGGTGCCTCAGCTTCCTCTGCAAGGTGCCAACTGAAGGTGTTGGGGACAAAGATCAGGTGGCCTCCTTGTCCGGAATCGAGACACAGAGGCCAGAGGAGGGAGTGTCAGTTTGGAGCTGGCTGGAGAAATGGGGAGAGGCCCAGAACTTGGGTCTGGGCTCCCCACCCCCCAAGATGGACCTGACTGAGGGCTCCTGTTTTCTGTACCCACAAGCTCTGTTCTAGACTGTGATCCTGTCATCTAATAAACCTTCTGTTTTACAGTCTGGCTGTGAGTCACATCTGACTGCAGAGTTGGGGTGCAGGGATCGCTGGCTGCCCCAGGACCCCGCCTGGGCGGACTCACTGCGGAAAGCACACAGTGTGGAAGGGCATGCTGAATGCTCTGAGGTCAGACCCAGGAAGGTGTAAGCTTCTTACCCTGGAGACAGTCTGCTCAGAGAGGAGGCTCCCCCAGAGTCCTGACTGGCTTTGAAGGAGTGGTTCCAGAGCATCCCAGCATCCCCTTCCACACCATGCGCTTCCCGGAAGTCCGCACAGGCACTGACACTCCCTCCTCTGGCCTTTGTCAAGAAGGCTAACAGCATTTTGGACTGTATAAGTAGGGGCACTGCCAGCAGATCGAGAGACATGATCATTCTCCTCTATTCAACATTGGTGAGGCCTCATCTAGAGTACTATGTCCAGTTTTGGGCCCCACATTGCAAAGAAGGATGTGGAAAAATTGGAAAGTCCAGTGGAGGGCAACAAAAATGATTAGGGGGCTGGAGCACATGACTTCTGAGGAGAGGCTGAAGGAACTGGGATTGTTTAGTCTGCAGAAGAGAAGAATGAGGGTGGATTTGATAGCTGCTTTCAACTACCTGAAGGGGGGTTCCAAAGAGGATGGATCTAGACTGTTCTCAGTGGTAGCAGAGGACAGAACAAAGAGTAATGGTCTCAAGTTGCAGTGGGGGAGGTTTAGGTTGGATATTAAGAAAAACTTTTTCACTAAGAGGGTGGTGAAGCACTGGAATGGGTTACCTAGGGAGGTGGTGGAATCTCCTTCCTTAGAGGTTTTTAAGGCCCGGCTTGACAAAGCCGTGGCTGGGATGAATTAGTTGGGAATTGGTCTTGCTTTGAGCAGGAGGTTGGACTAGATACCTCCTGAGGTCCCTTCAAACCCTGATATTCTATGATACTCTAAATTGACCACCAAATTTAAGTAGAGTGTTTTTCCCGTCAGGTGAGGACTCTGGGGCAGGGCTGGGGATAAGGAACTTGGGGTGCAGACAGGCTGCCCCAGGGCTAGGGCCAGAGAGGACTCCCCTCCACCCTCCCTGGCAGCAGCAAACTCCAGGGGAGGGACCCCTCCTCTCCCCCTCCCAGTCACTGCACATGCTCCTAGGGTCCCTCTCAGGTCCAGAAAGCCCGCTCGCTTCCCCTATGGTGGGTACCGGGCTGGGGGAGTTGCCATCACGTGTGGCCTCCCCTGCTGCCACCCCTCACCATAGCCTCACTGGGGATGGGGCTGCCCCTTGCCCAGCATGGTGCAGGAGTGGGGGGTGCAGGGTGGTGGCTGGGGAGGGGCAGAGTATCACAAAATTCACCCAAGCCCCAGCTGCTCAGGTCTAGGAAGCTCCCCTCCCCAGTGGTGTAGCCAGGTTCTAACATCAGGGGGAGCAAACACGTAAAAAAAGGTGCCAGCCAACATATCCAATTACTAATCAGGTAGTAGGGTTTACAGTGCTATAACAAGAGATTATGCTATTATCATTATCCAGTCAGCTTGCACGCTACTATTTTGAATTAGCGATAATTCAGAGAGAGAGAAAGAAGAAAGCTGAATTTAGAGAACAATTATTAACCAGATTCCTGGTTATCCACCAGCCACTTTGCTCCAGCCCATGGCACAAAGCACCAGAAACGCAGTAGAATCTGGCCAAGAGACTATTCACCTCAAATTGGCATCAGCTACACTCCCCCCTCCCCCGCCCCCAGTCCCCACTATTCAGGATGTAGCTGAGTGAAAAGGTGGCATTGCGGAAGCATTTAGCAGGTAATTGAAAACTCCTATAGAGCCCTGTGCAGCCCCTGAGATCACTGCTGAGTTCTGAGCACTGGGGCTGCAGCTAGTCAGCAGTGAGACTGAGGAGACACAACTGGCACCTTAAAGCACCTTTACCCCCCCCCCCCACAAGCTGCACTAAGCACCGTTTCACAGCCCCAGGTGCAACACTGAGGGAGGGTAAGTGGGGGGGGGCAATAACCCAAAGTCGCTCCTTTGCCTCCTGGCCCTGCTGATCCCTCAGCCCCCTCCGCTGAAGAGAGACCAGGAGAAAAAAAACATCCCCCCCTCCCCTTTTCCTTCCCTCTCCACGGGCACCAGCTGAGCTTCAGAGCCCCCTTGCCTGCCGCATGGCTGCCTTGCTCTGCACGGGGCTGCTGCTCCTCAGTCCCCCACCGCACTTGGGGGGGCTGCCCTGCGGCCCCTCCCGGCAGAGCCCACCCCAGCCGGCTCGGGGAACTGGGCAGCTGCGAGCGGATGGGCGCCTCCTCCTCCTCCTCACCCCCGGGGAGCCCGGCAACCAGCCGACCTGCCTGCAGCCCCCTGCAGGAGGGCGGTGCAGAGCCCAGAGCCAGCTGGCAGCCACATGCAAAACCCGGTCTGGACTCCAAGTCCGGAGCCCAGTGCTGGCTGCCTGGAAAGGTGCTGATTTTGTAAAATGTGCTCAAAAGGGAGCGGCTGCTTCCCCCCTTCCACCCCACTACGCTACTGGGTGGGCGGGGATGCTCCGGGGCTGGGGGTGGTGGTAGTGGCAGCCAGGGGCCGGTGCCTGCTCCAGGCAGGGCCAGGGGAGAAATCCAGCTCCAGTTATTGGTGGAGCACAGCCCCCAGCCCTGAATATTCCTGGGGCTGGGGCTCCTGGAGCCCATATAACCCGGCGCCTATGGGCGGGGCTAGGGCATCGCTTGCAGCGGCCGGAATATTGGAGGTGCCATTATTTGTGCTCTACTCGGACTCATTGTTCTAATTCCAGCTTCTTTTCTCGCCCCGTTTCCAGGCCCTGCAGGAACTGGCTGCCAAGTACCCCCCCGTGAGGCTGATTCAGCTAGGTATGGAATGATCACCCTGCACTGCATGCTGTGTGTGCTCAGCCTCAGTAAAGGGATTCCTCCTCTTGCTTCATACACCCAAAAAGTATCATTCCTCTGTCCCCAGGTCTCACCCCTTGAACTGTATCAGTACTAAAGTCAGGTGATTCAAGCAGCATTAAGGCTCATCCTCCTCAATTATCTACTTTAAATATTAACCCAAATAAAACTTGCTACATTGGAAAACAATTGGCATTTTGTCCTGGGGATACAAAAGTGCCCAAAAGGGTCAACATCTTTTTTTAAATGGTTCTGACATAACAAAAGATAGAATGAAAAAATTTAATTGTAAGGAATTATGCAAATTAACAAAATTTAAAATAAATAAAATAAAATAAGAGGCCAGAAAATTGTAACTATGTTAAGGTAAATTCTCAGTAAAGAGTTTATAGAGCTCAGCCTAAAAAATTAAAGAATAGTATCAAAATACAATAAAAAATCAACTGGTATTGTTGCAACTACTGTAAGTGAAAAACAAGGTTGCCCAAAACAGTGTAGTTAGGGGAAAGAAAATTCCTTTTAAAAAAAAGTCCAAAAATCTTTAAATGCTCAAGTGGTATAATTTTCTTTTAAAGTTAATTAAAAAAAAAATCACAGTCTTGAAAAAAGTAATAAAATTGCTTAAAAACAGTAAGAATCTGGGGGTTTCCCAGCCTCTCTTAAAATGGCCCCCTCCTTAAACACAAAATCTTTAAATAAAGGCAACCAGTTAAAAAAAAATAGTAACACAAATACTCCTGTGCTATGAACACAAATAGTAAGCAAGCCTACAATGGTTAGCCCCCAAAATTGGCATTTAAGTCAAATAATTAAGTTGACTCCACCAAATGCTAATGTTAATTCTTACCTAACTGCAACAAAAAAAATTAGCTAAAACTTTCAAGCCAAAAGGGATTAATTCTCACAAACTTAAATAAAATACAGCTGTTAAAGCCCGTATTTAAAATTATAAAAACAAACAAAGTCCATTAGCAAAACTTTACAAGAAACAGAGGATGGGAACTTTAAACATTTTCTAAGAGGCTGGCAAACACTCCCTGTACTAATCAGGTGAACCATAAAAACAAAGGCACACTTACTTTGCAGGCCAAAAAACAAAAAAAAATCCAAACGCTCGGTATAAGAGGCATGTTTTTAAGGTGCTTTTTATGCAGGGCCCCAGTCGTCAAATACCAAGTCTTGTTTAAACAAGTAACCCTAATACAAACTAAAAAGTCATATATAAAAAAAATACAATCAACCAAAAAGGCAATACAATAAACAAAGCTAATCTCTTGTCTCCACCATAAGTAACCCCCAATAACTAACAAATAAGTAAACATAGCACTACTCAAATGGGTTAAACCACACAAAAATGTGGGTTTTGAAAGCAAAGACACCTGCTGTCAGGGACCGGGATGCGGGCAGTCCTGCCTAGTGGTTGGAGCAGGAGTCAGTAGCCAGGGATCCGAGCCCAGCGTCAGAGCCGGAGTGAAGGTGTGCCTACGCTGCAAAGAAACACACATGGTGCCGAGTCTGAGAGACCAGGTCATATGACTCAGGCCTGCAGGACTTAGGAAATGGGGCTAAAAATAGCAGTGTAGCCCCAGGCGCCCACTCCGGGGTGCTCCGGGGCTCAAGCACACGCTGAAAAAGCCAGGGGGTGCTCAGCCCCCACAAGCCGCAGGCAGAGGCGGCGCGTGACTCCTGCGTTTGGGGAGGCCGGGCGGGAGTGCCAGAAGCTCACTAGCAGTGGGGGGAGCGGGGCCACTGGTGCCCAGACCATAGTCCTGCCCCCCACTCTGCCCTGCGGCCTTGCCCCTGCTTGGCCTCCGATGCCCCTCCCGTGCTCCAGCCTCGCTCTGCCCTGCAGCCCCACCCCGCTCTGCCTCTTCATGGGCCTCTCGCCTCCCCTGAGGCCCCGCTGCCTGCTCCTCTCCCCCTCCCGCGAGGCCCCCTCTCCGGCCCCTCCCTGAGGCCCCCGCTGCCTGCTCCTTTCCCCCTCCCGCGAGGCCCCCTCCGGCCCCTCCCTGAGGCCCCGCTGCCTGCTCCTCTCCCCCTCCCGCGAGGCCCCCTCTCCGCCCCCTCCCTGAGGCCCGCTGCCTGTTCCTCTCCCCCTTCCCGCGAGGCCCCACCCCCCTCTGCCTCTTCCCCCAAAGGCCCCTGCCCACTAAGAACAATGATAGGAGGGCTGGCTCCAGGCACCAGCTCACCAAGCAGGTGCTTGGGGCGGCCACTCCGGAGTGGCCGCCCCATCCTGCTATTCGGCGGCAATTCGACAGAGGGTCCTTCACTCCCGCTCGGAGAGAGGGACCTCCTGCTGAATTGCCGCAGATCACGATCGAGGCTTTTTTTTTTTTTTTTGGTCTGCCTGGGGCAGCAAAACCCCTGGAGCCGGCCCTGAATGATAGACACATGTTCAATGACTAGAATATGAAAGAAGTGTATAATTATGCTGAAAATAGCCTCCCCCAAAAACTGGCAGAGCCCCCCCAAAACACACACACTTCTTCAAAAGCAGCCACTGGCAAAAACAAAAGTCAGGCCCTGTGAGTGCAGGTGTTTCCGCTGGGTCCAGAGCTGGGCTCCGACACCCTCCCCCCTCACTGGGGGCCGGGGCCAGGCCCCCCCCAGGCTCCGACACCCTTCCCCCTCGCTGGGTGCCAGGCCACCTCCCCGCCCTTGCTGGGAGCCAGCCCCGCCCCAGGCTCCGACACCCTCCTCACTGGGAGCCAGGCCCCTCCCCTGCCCTTGCTGGGAGCCAGCCCCAGGCTCCGACACCCTTCCCCCTCGCTGGGGGCCAGCCCCCCGGCTCCGACCCACTCAGGAACAGCTACACTGCTATTTTTAGCCCTGCAGCCTGAGCCCTGCAAGCCCAAGTCTGAGGCTTGGTGCTGCAGGTTTGTCTTTACGGCGTAGACAGGCGCCAGAGCCCAGAAATAGGAGCCGAGGGTCAGGAGTGGCTTACCTGGAGCAAGGCAGCACTGGGAACAAGCAGGCACAGGAACTACTGTAGCCCTGAGTAGCCAGCACCCTGCTCCTGCTGCTGGGCTTAAGAGCGGGTCTGTTGGTCCCCTCAGCCCACTGGGCGGTTTGGCCGATCACACAGCTCAGCTGGGACCCTGCTGTGCTCGTTACCTGCCCGCTTAACCCCCAGGCTGGCTAAGCAGGCTGTCTGGGGCTCGGACTCCTGACTCCTGTCCCCTTTCCTCTTCATCCTCCTCCTCCTCCACTGCAGAGCCCAGAACGACACAGGTCTCCAGACAAGCTAACCCTGGCTGATCCTTGCCACACAGATATAAATAAACTGTGGTGCGCAAAACCCCTAAACATTTGTTTAATTTAACAGTCCTGGCCGGGTAACAACACTTTTAAGGCAACACTAAAAAACATTCAATGAGTTCCTCTGGCTAAGTCCAGTGGCAAAGTCTTTACTTCTCCAGGAAAGAAAATACATTTTAATGAAACCGCATTTCCAATTCAATTCACTTGCCATTTGGCTGTGGGCGGTCCAGGTGTAACGGATTTGCATTCCTTTATGTTTTTAGAAACACTAAAATCAGGGCCCTTCTAGGAGCAAGTTTCCTAACCCACTTTAAAGCCAGCGTTAATTTGAAAAGGAAATTTTACAGTCAAAAGTAAAATATTTTTCTCAGGAGAGTGAGTTTTAATCCATTTGTGCAGCCTGGTCAGAAGGTTTTCAAAAATATCCACCAAAGAAAACAACCCAAAATCCTTCCCTTCCCATGAGAAAAAGGGGAAGGGGGGGCGTCCAAAAATTTAGAAAGTACCTTCTCCTCTTCCTCCCATTCTCCACCCTTTTCCCCTCCCTCTCCTGTCCCACCCCCTCGCACATCCTGCTCCCAGGGGTCTGGAGCCAGGCTCCTGCCTGAGCCCAAATGTCTACACCACAATTTTACAGTCCTCGAGCCCGAGCCCAAGTCAGCTGACACTGGCCAGCCACAGGGGTTGAGTTGCAGTGTAGACGTACCCACACAGGGCAAAGAGTCAATCATGCTTCTGTCAGCTTTGCTAATGTCATTCGAGACGCGGTGCTGGCAGGACTCCTTCGGCTGGCTCACACCGCGCCTCCACTGGGGGCTCTGCTATACCGGAAAAGCCTCTGTAGCCCAAACAAGCCCCAAACTAAAGTGTGGCTTGTAACTGAATGGAAAGGCTCATCCTTCTTTATATGCACCTGCGCTGCGTTACCAGTAACAGCAAGAAGGCCGGGGTGCAGGAACAATTTGTATGGTGGGGGTGCTGAAAGCCACTGAACCAAAGTGTAAACTCCGGATATAATGGAAACCACTTCAAGGCAGGGGGTCTGGAGCACCCCTAGTTCCAGCACCTTTGAAAAAAGCTGTCGTTCCAGGACCAAACCCTGGCATCACACTAATAAAAATACCCCAAACATCAAAGTCCCTCACTAAAATCCTAATTGCTTAATCCTTCATTCTCTTGGCTCTGGTCTTCCCCCGGGGATGAGACCTCTTGCCTCTGTTGGAGTGAGACTCTTCTCTGGAGCCAGGGGCTTGGAGGGGTCTGCTCGCTGCAACCCTTGCAAAGTCAGGCTTGCTGCAGTGTCTGGGAGACCCTGCCCGCTGCCCCAAGTACCAGTTCCGCACTCCCATTGGCCGGGAACCACAGATCATGGGAGCTGGGGGAGGTGGTGCCTGTGGGCAAGAGCCTTCTGGCCCCCCGCCTAGGAACTGGCCCTGCTGGCCACTTGCAGGGCGCAGCGCAGAGCCAGGACAGGCAGGCAGCCTGCCTTAGCCCTGCTGCGTCGCTGACCGGGAGCCGCCTGTGGCAGGGCCACCCAGAGGATTCAGGGGGCCTGGGGCAAAGCCATTTCAGGGGCCCCTTCCATAAAAAAAAGTTGCACTGCTCTAGAATACTGTATTCTTGTGGGGGCCCCTGAAGGGCCTGGGGCTTGGAGCAAATTGCCCCACTTGCCCCCCCCCCTCCCCCGGGCGGCCCTGGTAGGTGTCCTGAGTTTTAATCCTAGTTCTTCCAGTGATTCACTCTGTAGCCCCAGGCCAGTAACTTCGCCATTTTGTCTGTTTTCCTATCTGCAAACCAGGGACAGGACTACTTCACTGGGCTCTTGTGAAGATTTAATAGTTAATGTCAAATTAGAACTCCAAACATATATAAGCATTATCTGAATGCTAAGTATATTTATTAACTCAAGTTAACTAGTCACACCAAAAAAACTGGAGAAGTCAAGCTTCAAGGGCCTCACTCCTTCACGCCAGACAGCGTTCTTTGTCTCCCTAGAGCAATCAAGCAATGCCTGCTATTAAAATCCTGTACTCTTTACTAAGTGGAATCAATGGAAGTTCTGCCTGAGCAAGGACTGTGCATTGAGGCCCCCAAGTCAGTGGGGCTCTGACGGGTGCAAGGGTCTGCTCATCAGTTCAACTGTACGAGTGGGGCGTAACGATGAACTCAGAGGTTATCTGTGAGTCTCAAAACATTTCTTGCTCAATGAACTGCCTACTTATTGTTCTCACAGGTTAAAATCCAAACATCATCACATCCATTACTGATTAAACACTGACAAGCCAAAGCCACATTTAAGAAAAGAGTAAGATCAGAATACACATTTCAGGAGGATTGTCAATATACTTTTTAAAAACCCTATAATGCACTAGCTTATAGTGTCTCATTAATAAATAGTAATACCACAACAAAACATTTCCTCTTGAAAATTGTACATAACCAAACTGGTTGTCTTAAACAAAAACCAGCAACAACACGAACACACAATACCCAGGAGGAAATAATGACAAATATCCAAGTTGCCATTTGTTTAGAAATAGAACTGTTTATATTCAGTAATCTGGAACTAGATGGAACATAACTCTCTGAATCATTCAGGTAAACATCATTAATATGTCAGGTGTTCATTTTTTGAAAATCACAGCATCTTCATCTTCAATTTACATATAACATTAACACTGAAAAAGTATGAAAGCCTTGATGGCCCATGAAATAAACTGACTGAAAGGTCAAAAATCTTTTCCAGCATAAACAAGTAGCCCCAGCCAGGCCTGGAAGGATATAAATTCTCCCACCCTCCTTTGCACTTTCACCCACATATATTTCAATGGGCTTTTAGTGGTCTAACTTTTTAAAATACGTTCCAGCAGCTTGTTGCACTGTGTAATCAATGAGAGCTTGAATGACCCTAACACCAAGGTCCATTTCTATGGCTTGTCATGACAAGCATTTGGAGGTAGACAGATCCCCTTCACCCAAGACTGAGGTGAATGCAAATAGGTCACAAACAAATTAACAAAATGTTTGCTCTGAACACAAGCTTTAATGAGCTCCTTTAACCACTACTAGCTCCAGTGAACTTTACCCTCAGTTAACAAAAGTAGTGTTGTGCTTTAGGTTAAATTTAAACCAACTTTTAATGCACAGTTACCATGACACCAGAAATGGAAGCCTCTCTCCCCTGTCCAGCAGTACTGATAGAAATGGATGCACTCCATTTATCCATTAATTAAATCTCTCCCCAAATGTAGTAGCAATAATAATCCAATCTTTTTATAATCCAGTTACCCAACAATAACCTGATTAGATTTCCTGGAAATCTTTCATAGATCTAGTGGGGGTGAGCACAGAGTTTAACATGGTGCATTTCGTATTCTCTTCTTTTAGCTCTTTCTCTCACACTCGGGAGCAGAGCAGCACGACCACTGCTAGACAAAGGCAGCTAGTGAATACATATTTTCCCTGCCAAATGTCAGAGCTGGAGCCCAAGTCTGCCCTGCTTTACACTGCAAAGTGCCCCTGAAATCAGAACAGTGGCTCCCAAACTTCTGCTGGTAAGAAGAAGGCAGGCAGGGCCCTGGAGTGCCAGCGTGCCAGGCAGGGCCGCCCAGAGGATTCAGGGGGCCTGGGGCAAAGTATTTCAGGGGCCCCTGCCAGAAAAAAAAGTTGCAATACTACAGACTCCTGTATTCTGGTGGGGCTCCTGTGGGGCCAGGGCCTGGGGAAAATTGCCCCACTTGCCCCCGGGCAGCCTTGGCCCGTGGCAAGCCTGCGCCCCAACCTTGAGCCCCTACCCCCGGCCCCAGCCCTGATCCCCCCCAAACCCAGAGTCCCCTCCTGCACTCCAAACCCCTCATCTCCGGGCCCACTGCAGATCTACAGCTCCAGCTCTCACCCCTTCCCAAATCCCAACCCACTGCCTCAGCCTGGTGAAAATGAGTGAGTGAGGGTGGGAAGAGCGAGCAACAGAGGGATGGGGGATCGAGTGAATGGGGTGGAGCTTGGAGAAGGGGCAGGGCATGGGCGAGGCCTCAGAGAAGGGCAGGGCAGGGGGCGGGGCAAGGGTGTTCAGTTTTGTAGGAGTTGAAAGTTGGCCACCCTACTTAATGCTGGACAGGTCCCTGTGACTCTCTGGGCCCCTTTATTCCATTGAAATGAACCCAGCAGCCCTTTCAGAGGCACCAGGCGAGAGCTGCACCAGTGATCTCACTCATCGAGTCACAGAATCACACCTGTCAGAGATGGGAAAAGCACCAGTGCAGCCCATCTACTCCCTCCGCTGCTAGAAATCCAGCCCAAAGGCAGAATGCTTCACCAAGCCAACAGCACAAGCCAAAGGACAGCGGGGCGACCAGAAAGGACTAAAATCCCCTGCACTGCACAGAGATTAACCCTAAACTAACGCACCCCAGACAGGAGTGGTGGAAGCTCCTTAAATGTGGGGGGGCCACCAGCGCCTGAACTATGGCCCTGCTGCTCCCTGCTGCCCCTTCTCACCGAGCCTCCATCCTCGCACCACCCATTCCCCCAAGGCCCCACCCTCACCCCTTCTTCCCAAGGTCCTGCCCCTTCTCCCTGAGTCCCACCCTTGCACCATGGAGTCTTACCAAGGAGTCACAGACACCCCCTTAGACTCCCCAGTCTATCTCGTCACCCCACAAACTGGGCTAGTGACAAAGGGTCACACCACATTCAGGCTGCTCCCAGACCGGTCACTTGGTACCTCAGTCTCACACCAAAGACAACGCTGGTAGCCAATTCTATAGTAAACGCACAAGAGGGGTAGTAGCTAAGAAAAGGAAAGGAGAGTTATGGGAGGTTAAAGCAGGTGAAATGTATGGACCGGTGAGTCACAGTCTGTAATTCCAAATGGCAGCAGAGATGTAATAAACTGCCAGGTTCCCAAAAGTCTTTTCAGGGAACCCAGATTGTCTGTGGGAATCTCTGCTTTGCATCTGGGACCCTTCCCTGTGAGAGACCAGACAGTCCAGAGGTAAAGGCTCTTTCCCTGAATCCACATATTTAGCTTATGCTCCCAGAAAACAAGCTGACATGGTGTCAAGGCCTCATCCCCACTCTGGCACTCCGAGTGCAGAAGGTGGGGGCCCGCAAGGATTTTAAAAATTAATACTGGCCACTCTAGGCTTGTATTAAACTCTCAAGGTTACAGCTGTTTTCTGACCTTGGCTCGGTAAAAACTGCCACCACCCAAATGCAAAAAAAAATCCTTGCACCCAGGAAGTAGCACTTGGGAGTTCCTCCCTGTGGGGTACCCTCAACCCTTTCACCCCCCACCCCTTTCCGGGGAAGAGCTGAAAAAGAAAACAAAGGAAATCATCTGTTGCTACCAGCTAATCAAACAACATGCACAAACCTCTTAGGACACCAGAAATCCAATCCTGTTCTTAAAAAAGGTAAATTTTATTAAAAACAAAAAGGAAAGGAAATACATCTGGAATTTAGGCTTTTGCTAGATTTTAAAAGAGCAATTCCCAAAATTAATTACCCAAAATAGCTTTCTTGGGGATCCAGCTTAAAGGTTACAAGCAAACAAAAACATCCGAGGTTAGCACAGAAGAGTCCATTAGCCATAAGAAATAAACAGAAATAACCCTAATCACGTCTTTCTAAACATTCCTGATCTACTTACACATTTGGGAGTTCCAGACACGTAGTTCTAGGTATGATCTGTTGATATTGGATCATACCTGGCTTAAAGCTGCTTACAGCAGTGCTTCTCTGTGTCTCTGCTCTTCGGAGAACAACCACAGACACAAAGGGAAAGCTTCTTTCCCAATTTTAAAAAGTTCTAGCCTTCCCTTTGGATCTTTTGGTCAGGTGCCCTTTTCTTTACCTGGAGGACTTTGTTAAGCCTTTACAGGTAAAGAAAGCAGAGAACAGCCACTAAGAGGGACTTTATAGCTAACTGGCTGGCTCCACCCCCTTCATTAATCACACAGTCTCAGCTCCCTGGCTCCCCCCATCCAGGGAGTGAGAGTCCTGCTAGCTCAGCCTGTGTCACTTGGCTCTTGCTGTCTTCACATTGGCTCTGGCTGGTGCCTGGGCCTTGCTCTTGGCCAGGGCCAGTGCAAGGATGTTTCACGCCCTAGGCGAAACTTCCACCTTGCGCCTCCCGTCCCTGAGCCCCCACCCTGAGGCGCCCCACGGCAGCTCCCCACCGCCGCACTGAGGCACCCCCACCCCACGGCAGCTTCCCTCCTCTGCCCTGAGGCCCCCCCCCCCCCGACCGCTCCCCCTGCCCCACCCGCCGCCCTGAGGCACCCTCCCTGCCCTAGCTCACTCCTGCTCCCCTCACGAGCACGAGCACCCCGAGCACACCATCGCTGTTTCACTTCTCCCGCCTCCCAGGCTTGCGGCGCCTAAGCTGATTGGCGCCGCAAGCCTGGGAGGCAGGAGAAGTGAAGCAGCAACGGTGTCCTCGGGGAGGAGGCGGGGCAGGCGTGAGCTGGGGTGGGGAGTTCCCCTGCGTGCCGCCCCCCCCCTTACTTGCTGCAGGCGGCCCTCCCCGCCCTCCCCTGCCCCAGCTCCCTCCGCCTAAATGCCGGCGGCGACCGGGGTGGCCGAAGATCCAGCCGCCGCGGTCGCTGCCAAAGAAAATGGTGCCCCCCAAATCCTAGCACCCTAGGCGACCGCCTAGGTCGCCTAAATGGTTGCACCGGCCCTGCTCTTGGCCCCATGGAATGGCTGATCTGTCTCCTCTGCTCCCCCTTGATTTCCTGGCAGATGCGGTGAGCTTGGCCAGCGTGAGAGCAGCAGTGAAGGAGGTGGAGTCCCAGCTGAACGGCAGGGGCCTGAACCTGCTCATTAACAATGCAGCAGTCAACTCCTATGCCACGCTGCAGTCAGTGCAGCCGGAGGAGATGATCTCCGTGTTCACTACCAATGTGGTTGGGCCAATCCAGGTGGCCAAGGTACGTATGGTCTCACTGGTTATTATTTACTGGGGAGAGGGCGAGGGAAGGGAAGGACTGGGAGGCGTGGAGAGACCTTCGCCCTATCTAGGGACTGGATTGAACGGAGTTCATTCTGTACCTGGAGCCACCCACTGTTTATCACAGTGTATTAAAAACTGTTAACATTATAAGCTATTGCTCTAAGTATAAGGGGTTTCCTGTTCTGCTTGTGGGCTAGCGAGAAGCATGGGAGCTGGGTCTTCAAGAAGTAGTCTGCAAAGTGCCAGCCTAGGGTGAGGCAGGGAGAGTTGTGCCTCTCTGCCTTAGGGAGCAGCCTGCTTTCTCTCTCTCTGTTTTGGGGTTCTTGTGTGCTAGGGGTCTGGATTCTAAGAAATAAAGTCATGTTATGTTGCAACCTTCCAGCAAGAGTATTAATGTTTTTATCGAACTTCTCTCTGTGTGCTCTGAACATGACATTTACAGCAAGTCATGGAAAGAGGAGAAAAGGGAATATGTATCATGGGCTGCTCAGCACCTCCTCCTGCCTGCACAAGGTATATAGAGCAGCAGAGACCATGCAGGAAGCCCGCCCTACCCATGCTGCAGCCAAGTCATAGGCCGCTCATTCAGAGTCAACACGCTGCAGCTTGCGTCTCCTCCATGCTGCTCCACTAGCTCAAGTGGATCGTTGGCCTTTGCAACTACTCATTATAGCTGCACAGAGCTGGAGCATGTGTGCTGACGTGCAGACTTGATTCTGTGTGTGCGTGTGTCTAGGTGCCTGTGTCTGTGAGTGTGCGCTGCAGCAATGTGGTGTGTGTGATATCCCCATATCTCTGTGCACACGGAGTGTGTGACTGGTGTGTCCATTGCCAGCTAGCTGGCTGTTCTCTCTCTGCTCCTCCTTGCTCCTGGCCCCCGGCGCTCCTTGGACTCCATACTCACGTGATTCTCTTCTTACCCCCCTGACAACTGGGGGCTCCTCCCTTCCCTTCAGGGCTCCATCCACGTCTTCTCTTCTCCCTCTGCCCTCTGCCCTCAGGGATCTCAGTCTGGCCCATAGTCTCAACTTTCCCCTCTAACCCAGAGACTCCCACACCTACCTCATCGCCCCAGCTCACCTCCCAATCCCTGCTCCTGGCCATCCCAACAGACATGGCAACTGCTGGAACTTCATCCTCTCTGGCCACTTCCTTCCCAGCTCCTGCCCCTGTAACTATCACAGCGCTGCCGAGATCACCTTCCTCTCCTCCTGCGACCTAGCCTCGTCCTCCTGCTTCCCTGTCCTTCTTTCTGGTTCTCCATAAGGGAGTGTTACACTGAGAGCTTCCACCAAAACCCCCCTGGAGACTGGTGTGAAGGCCCCATGAGGAGTTAACCAGAAGCTTCTGTTCCACACGGCCAAAGGGACTTGGCATTTGGGCTGAGAGGCAGAGGGCTCTTGCTGACAAGTGTTGGTGTTTTGTGTGGGAGGGAAGGCAGAAAACACAGAGACTGAGGCCAGGCAAGATTGGAGAGGGAGACAGAGAGGCAGGAAGGGAGCCAAGCGGGGCCAGCAAGGGCTCTGTGCATGACCCTGGGACAAGCTAGAGGCAGTTTGTGGGTCTGGCGCTGGCTAAAGCGGCGTGGGGGCTGTACGCTAAGAAGCTGCTCCTTTAGCTCTTGGCTCCCCCTGCATTCGAAGGAGCAGGACACCAGGCTCATCAACTTCTGCTTCCCGCTGGAACAGCCCCAGGCCCTGCGCTTTGACTAGCCGCTTGGCTCAGAAAGGGGCGACAGGACCATGGCCGAGCTACCCCGCCGGTGGCAGGGAAGGCGGGGCTCCATCACAACTGCCATGTCCACAGCTCAGCGCCACAGCTCAGGCGGGTCCCAACACCATGATTGAGGAGGTTTCTTGGGGTTTTGTTTTCATCAGGAGTTTCTGCCCCTCCTGAAGAGGGCAGCTGAGGAAGCCGGAAAGGAGGAGCTGAGCTGCAGCAAGGCAGCAATTATCAACATGTCCACTAAAGTGGGCTCCATCGAGCTGTGCTTCAACGTCCTGGAGATCCCCATGTACCCGTACCGTGCCAGCAAGGTAAGCTGTGTTCCCCGCTCAGCTTCAGAAAGTGGGGAGAGCGTCAGGCCACGCCGCCTTGTGCAGGGCCTGGGTGTAATGGACAGTGACTCGGGAGCTCTGCTTTCATAGAATCATAGAATCTCAGGGTTGGAAGGGACCTCAGGAGGTATCTAGTCCAACCCCCTGCTCAAAGCAGGACCAAACCCAACTAAATCATCCCAGCCAGGGCTTTGTCAAGCCTGACCTTAAAAACCTCTAAGGAAGGAGATTCCACCACCTCCCTAGGTAACCCATTCCAGTGCTTCACCACCCTACTAGTGAAAAAGTTTTTCCTAATGTCCAACCTAAACCTCCCCCTCTGCAACTTGAGACCATTACTCCTTGTTCTGTCATCTTCTACCACTGAGAACAGTCTAGATCCATCCTCTTTGGAACCCCCTTTCAGGTAGTTGAAAGCAGCTATCAAATCCCCCCTCATTCTTCTCTTCTGCAGACTAAACAATCCCTTTATTTGGTGTCTGACTCCAACTGGCTGTTCACCATGACCAGAGCTCCCCCTCCCCCCACGCCCAACAGACTCTGGCTGGGAAGCTCAGCCCTTGGAGGCATAGGCCCCAATAACACATCTTCCCTTCCAAGCCCAAACCTATGACAGTGACACTAAAAACCAGCATTAATACAACACACAATTACAAACACCTAATGGCTAGCCTTTCTACCAATGCCCAGTTAGTCTCTGCAGTGCCCTGTGCTGCTGGTCCATGGGTGGCCCCGTTAAGGGGAAAGGCCCCGTCGCCTAAACTGTGCTATGGACATGCCCTGTGTACCCTGATGGAAGGCGTACAAGGCCCCTGGGTTTGCTGGTGGTGTGCATAGCTTCCCAGTTCACCCAGTCAGTTAACCCCGGAGAAATACAGAGAAACTCCAGCTAAGTGAATGGAGTCACTCTGGATTTACTGGTCCAACACCACTCCAGTGTGGAACCTGGGCAGCACCGGCCTTCCCTGCAGGAAACATGACACCAGCCAGCCGCATCTCTGAGGAGGCACCAGGCCAAACTTCCCGCTGGAGGTTTGATTCCATTCCCACACTCTGAACTCCTATCTGACTGAAGCAGATCCGTGGAGTGGGGAGGTGGCCGGTAGGAGATCCCTGCCGCTGTGGTCAGCGTGATCGGCAGCAAGAGGCCCTTACAAAGATGTGGTTTATTTTCCAGGCTGCTCTGAACATGGTGACGAGGTGCCTGGCAGCAGAGCTCAAAGACGCTGGGATCTTGTGCACTGCCATCCATCCCGGCTGGGTGAAAACCGACATGGGGACAGAGAAGGTAGTGCCCAGCAAGGTGCCAGGCTGGCATGCTGACAGCGCCTCTTGGGAGGTGTATTCCTCATGGCTCGCTTCAAAGCGAGCAGCCCCCACTCCAGCAGTCACCTGTTCTCCCCGCAGTGAAGTGCCCCAGGGGCTTGCTTCCATTCTCAATGCAGCGCCATGCCCTGTAAGGCCAATGGCAAGCGTGAGACCCCAGTCCGAGCGACTGCTTTGAATTCAGCCTCCTTTAGGTGCAGGAGGGTCGAGCTCAGCTGACGCTGGGGCGAGAGCACTGAGCCGAAGAGTCACCTATCCCCAGTCCAGGCAGCACACGGATACAGCATCCCCCAGGCAGGGCCGGCCCATGACCCAATGGCGCTCAAGCAAGGAGCGTCCTCGACTTACCCACCCCCTTTGTAAAACATTTGAATACCCAGATTTGTATTGCATTGGGAGCCCATTTCACGACTTCGCTGCATGATTTGCAGGCATGAGTTATCACAGTCAGAGAAGACTATACATTTGCTAAGAACAAAAGCAGCCCCCCGAGCCTGGTGCCCCCCCAAGTCCAGCACCCCAGGCGGTCGCCTGCGTCACCTGCCCCTAAATCCAGCCCTGCCTCCAGACGAGCCCAGAAATCTCGCCCCAGCCTTCATCCCACAGGCCATTGCAGGAGCACACTGGGCTCCCGCTCACATTTTCCCCCCGGAGTCCTTTCCAATGGCAGGTCCTGCATCCCGTACTCACAGGGCGCAGTGCTCTGACCAGGGAGCCGCCCCAGCGAAATCCAGGGCCTGTGTGGGCAGTGAGCCCCTACCACTGTGAGGAGGGGTCAGCCTCTGGGCTCCAGAGGCTGTGATGGCTCCGCTCTGGAATATTGAATCAAAGTCCTCCCTGGTGCCGCTCCATGTCCAATGCCCTTACCCCAGAGACGAGTCCGGCCCTGTCTGTCTGACACGGTGCTGGGCCCAGCTGGGCCTGGGCCCTCCTGGCTCCTGGGCCTGCTCTAGAATGATGGGGCAGCAGAGGGGTGTCGCAGCAACCTTGGGGAGGAGCAGCCGGAGCACCTGTGACTCTGGGTGGGGGAGGGAGTCTGTTATGGCAGCGCAAGCTGAGACGCATGGCATGGGGCATGCACGAGAGGGATACACTGGGCCAGATCCTCTTCTGTGAGGGGACGGCCGTAGGCCGATATCCCCAGCCCCAGGGGAGTCTCCTTGGGATAAAGCCACCATGGCTGCTCCTACCCTCTCCACCCTACAAGTGGCCCAGGGCACATGGCTGAGGGAAGGGGGCTGTGGCTGTAACCGCCCCTGGTGCAGAGCAGCCCCAGGATAGGGGAGGCCCCCCAGAGTTGCACTGAGGGTCAGGCCCCACGTGTCTAACCAACCTCGTGTCTCAGGTCTTGACCTTTGTCGCCCACAGGCCCCTCTGACCGTGGAGTGCAGCGTGAAGGGCATCCTGAGCGTGCTGGCAGGCCTTTCGCAGGCAACCACCGGGGTGTTCCTGGACTGGGAAGGGAAGAGCCTGCCCTGGTGAGGGGGCTCCTGGCCAGCAAGCTCCAGCAGGCCCAGTCCCCTGAACAGCTTCCCCGCCATGTGCCACCTCCCGAGCTAATGGTCTGTCTTCCCTAGCCACGGGTAACCCCTGGCCCCAGCATCCCCTGCTCCGCTCTGGTCACGCTCAACCTCTTGGCAAAGCTCTCTCTGCTCCCACCCCATGACGCGCCACACGTCCTTATGAAATTTCTCCTTCTTCCCTGCCTCCGCTGTAGCCGCCATTCTCCCCCCACCTGCTTGGTACCCATTTCCTCTTGGATTAATTACCCTCATTAACTGTTTGTATCAGTGTAGTGCCCCCGAGCCCCAGTCCTGGCCCAGGGCCCAGCTCTGCTGGGTGCTGCACAGTCACCGAACAGAGAGACGCCCCAAAGAGTTTCCAGTCTCTCTGTGAGACAGGAGACAGTGGGTGGGGGGTACAGACAGACCAATGGGGGGCGTACTAGAAACAATGACTCGCTATTGGCCTGCATGACAGGCCGGGCTCTCAGCTCACCAGCAGCCTGGCCCTTGTCAAGTGCCTGGCGGCATCGCAGCACCGGAGAGTTTGAAGGGAGGATTGGAAGGAGGGACCCGTGCAGCTGTTTGCAGGGAGCTCTTCCCAAGCATGAGGGGCAGCATGAAGGTGAAAAGTCACTAAGCGGGCTGGGAGGCTGGCAGCACAGGCAGAGCAGAGGGGAACGACGATAGGGCGGGTGGGGACAGGCCATGACAGAAGGAGAGCAGTGGAGGGATGCAAAGAGAGGGGTGATGGGCTTAGAGCACCGGGCTAGGAAAAGGATCTCTGCAGCAGATTCTGTCTGGATCTGAGCAGGGCGAGACTGCACTGGTCCCATTTCCATCCCTTAAGCCAGGCCAAGGCCGAAACCCTTTCCTCCCCCACTTCTCCTCCTCGCTTTCTGCTGCTTGTCAGTTAATGACGCTCCCATGGGTTGCTGTGACCACTAGGAACAGGGAGTATCTTTGACCTGCAGCTTTCTCTCTCCAGCCTGTGTCCCATGTGGCTGGACCTTGCAGCTCTCCTAAATATCCGATGCGGCTGCAAGTCACCCTGCCGCTCAGGTTCTGCAGTGCTCTGTCCACATCTCCCAGCAGCCTCTCTCCAGCCAGCCAGGCTGGTCCCAGCCCGTGAGCTTTGCTGTCCCTGCCTCGCATCTCTTGACGTCCCAGCTCGCTCTGCTGCATGGGCTCTCTCCCCTGTCTAACCATCTCCTCCCACCCACCGTTTCCCAGTGGCCCTGCCCACCTGCCTTCTCCCTTTTATTTCTGCCCATTTGTAAAGCCAGCCAATTGCAGCTTCTAGGCACAACTGTCAGGGCCGGCTTTAGGCCGATTCCCCTGATTCCCCCGAATCGGGCCCCGTGCCTAAGAGGGCCCCGCGCCCTAAAGAAGAGCACCTAACTTCTTAATTTTTACTCACCCGGCAGCAGTCTGGGTCTTTGGTGGCACTTCGGTGGCGGGTCCTTCAGTGCTGCGGAAGACCCGGACCGCCATCGGGTATTCAAGTCGGGCCCCACACTTCCTAAGCCGGCCCTGACAACTGTGCCCAGCGACTCGCTGAGGAAGGTGACCTGGTGCCAACTAAAACAAAGTCCCCTCCCAGCTCCCTCCTGCCTTCCCAGTCCCCCTCCCTCCCCTCCTCTCTGGGCCTCAGCAGCTCCAAGTCACACCCTGGTCCTCTCAGGTCACACTCCCTGGCGCTCTCTCCTGCTCTTTCTGCAGTTCTATCAGCCGGGTGCCCCCCACCCCCGAGTCTCTCTCTCTTTCCCTTTCCAAAATGCTGGAGCACTCTGGGGGCTCGTGGTTTTCTCAGGCCCTAGCACAGCTCCAGTCCTCCCACCTGGCTCTCCGTGGGCAGCAGGCTGGCTTTGGTGGGTGGTTATTGGTGTGTCCCTCTTTGGGGCTCAGCCCCCCCCCAGCCAGTCAGATGTAACTGCCAAAAAGCACCGGGCCAGCACGCTCGGCGCGTCCGTCCTCCCCTTTCCCACCCACCCCCCTGTTCAGCGTCTCGGTCTTATGTCGTGTGCTGCTTTCGGCAGGACGAAGCCCATAAATTCTGTGCACAGCACTGGCCTCTCTAGCCCATCTAGTCATGTCTCTGTGGTTGTGAGGGCGGCTCGGTGCCCCCATGGCTGCGTGGGGCGTTGCTGTGGTTACAGGTGGATGTGGCTCTTTTCAGAGCTGGAGGTGGGGAGGAAGCTTGGTTTCAGTGCCCCTCCCCCAACAGACCTTCCCAGTCTTCCCGCAGCCCAGTGCTGCGTGGGGAGCCCCAGGCCGCGTCCCACGGGTTTGGGCCACGTGCTCGGTTCCACCTTCCTACCATTCCCCTGTGCAGCGCCTCTGCCACGGTGAGATAGCCACTGGGTGCCGGAGGTGTCGCGTCCCCGGGGGAGCTCTGCGGCTTTGGAAACACTTGCGCTGGTTTGGGATTTGGCTCAAAGATCTGAGCACGAGGGAGCCTGAGCTCCCCAAGGCCAGACATCTGCAAAGGGTTCAGAGAGCAACCGCGATGGGGCAGGGTGCAGCCAGGGGCTGGCAGTGGGGAGCCCTGGAGCCGACACAGCAGGCAGCATTTCTCCAGGGCACCAGGTCAGTCTACCATGGGGAGAGAGTGTCCGGTCGCTAAGTAAGTTATCCCACAGGCCACCTGCAATAAACCACTCTGGATAGGCCATAGGGCTGCCTAGGGGCAGGCTCAACATGCACCATGGCTTGAAAATGCACCATGTTATCACAGTGCAGGGCACCTGTATTCCCCCAGTGGGGGCACCTCCACTAGACTCCAGGCGCCTCGCCATCACCGCTCTTGGGTGGGAACACGTCTCTCTCCCCTCTGAGCAGGGTGTTTCCTGGCTGCACAGCTCCCTGCCTTCATCTGCTATCCCCCAGCTAGGTAAATGCCCCAGTCAAGATACCCACAGATCTTCCTAAGTGAGCACATTTATCCTTCAGATGAAGCGTCACAGAGAAAACAACTCAAGATCCCACACATGTGCTCACCAGAGATCACCCCAACTCCTACAAGGGCTGTGGTTGAAGATCTGTCTGCTCCGGAACTCCCGCCAAAGTTCAGTCTGTCTGGTCCATTGTTTTAAAAGTGGCCTTGAAGCACATCCACTTCCCAGTGTTTGCATTCGTCCTGTCTCCTCAAAAGAAGATAGTCCCAGCCCACAATCATACAGAAGCATTTGCATTTTTAACATGACAACCTCCTAAGATACTTGAGCTTAATCAGCAAGGACGGGCATATCTGTCACACCAACATGCACACCGGCCGAGCAGAGAAGGGTGGGCTTCGCTCCCTGTCTCCGGGACCCACCGGGGCACCACTAGGCTCTTTGGGGGGGAAGTGAACTGAGGTGTGGTGCTGAGAGCCCGTGACACGCAGGCAGGACAGAGCGAGCCCCAGAGTTCACAAAGGGACAGAGGGTGTTTCCCTGAGATTCTATGATTCTATGATCCCAGTACTTAGCCTGTGGGCTCGGAAGCCCTGGCTGGGGCCGCAGAGAGCTTCCTGGACATGGAAGGGCATCTGTTTATGCCCAACAGAGACCCAGCTCGTTCTTGTGCCCGGCTTTCCTGGCCAGTTACCACCACAAGCTACGAACCCAAGCTGCAAAATCAAGCCACAAACTCAAGCTGCCATGCCAGGGGTTCTATTCCCCCAATACACCAGTCTCCCAATCACACCAGGGGGTTGGGGGGCTCCCTTGCCCAGGGCCGGTGCAAGGATGTTTCGCGCCCGAGGCGAAACTTCCACCGTGCACCCTCCCCCGTCCCCGAGCCCCCGCCCTGAGGCGCCCCCCGCAGCAGCTCCCCCCTCTGCCCTGAGGCGCCCCCCGTGCAGCAGCTCCACACCCCCCACCCTCCACCCTGAGGCATGCCCCCCGCCCCAGCTCACCCCTGCTCCGCCTCCTCCCCGAGCATGCCGTCGCTGCTTCACTTCTCTCACCTCCCAGGCTTGCGGCGCCAATCAGTTTAGGCACCGCAAGCCTGGGAGGTGGGAGAAGTGAAGCAGTGATGGTGTCCTCGGGGAGGAGGTGGAGCAGGGGTGAGCTGAGGCGTGGAGTTCCCCTGCATGCTGCCCCCCCCGCTTACTTGCTGCAGTCGGCCCTCCTAGTGCTCCCCTGCCCCAGCTCCCTCCGCCTAAATGCCAGCGGCGACCAGGGTGGTCGAAGATCCAGCCTCTGCGGTCGCTGCCGAAGAAAATGGTGCCCCCCAAATCCTAGCACCCTAGGCGACCGCCCTGCCCCTGCCCCACATACCTCCCCTCCTCCATTGAAGGGTGGGATGGATGGCTGGTGCCCTCTTTGAGGGTGCAGGATGTAAGCAGGAGGCAGGGATGAATGAACCTTTTGTCTCTCTTTTCTCCTCTGGCAGGTCCTACGGGCCTCGGGCTCCCAGCAGGGAGAGCACTGACTTCTCTTCCCTCATGCAGGGTGCCAGGGCCACCCTCCACTGGGCGGAGGAGCAGGGGCTGTCCTTACGCTGCAGTTAATGGTGCCATCAAGGGAGACCAGCAGCTCCCTGTGTCCCCCGCTTGATGTGCCGACTGGCCCCAGGATGAGAGGCTCTGCCCATGGATGTCTAGAACATTCCCTGATGTTTGGGGCAGATCGATGTGGTGTTCAAACATGCCCCCATGACGGGCAGACAGCGGGACAGGGAAATACTGCTGGGCCAAGCGTACGGCCGACGCGAGCTCGGCCAGCAAGGAGCGGAGTCAGCAGCAGGGCTTGACAAAGCCCTGGCTGGGATGATTTAGTTGGGTTTGGTCCTGCTTTGAGCAGGGGGTTGGACTAGATACCTCCTGAGGTCCCTCCCAACCCTGAGATTCTATGATTCTAGGCGGAGGGAGCTGGGGCAGGGGAGCACTAGGAGGGCCGACTGCAGCAAGTAAGCGGGGCAGCATGCAGAGGAACTCCACGCCTCAGCTCACCCCTGCTCCGCCTCCTCCCCGAGGACACCATCACTGCTTCACTTCTCCCACCTCCCAGGCTTGCGGTGCCTAAGCTGATTGGCGCCGCAAGCCTGGGAGGTGGGAGAAGTGAAGCAGCGACGGCGTGCTCGGGGAGGAGGCGGAGCAGGGGTGAGCTGGGGCAGGGGGGGTGCCTCAGGGTGGAGGGTGGGGGGTGTGGAGCTGGTGCACGGGGGGCGCCTCAGGGCAGAGGGGGGCGCTGCTGCGGGGGGCGCCGCAGGGCGGGGGGGCGGGGACGGGGGAGGGTGCAAGGTGGATGTTTCGCCTAGGGCGCGAAACATCCTTGCACCGGCCCTGGGCAAGGGAGCCCCCCAACCCCCTGGTGTGATTGGGAGACTGGTGTATTGGGGGAATAGAACCCCTGGCATGGCAGGGAGAAAGGGGATGGCAGGGATAGATGTACACAGAATCTCAGGCGTGTTGGGAGAGAAACTGGAGGATCCTAGTATAGGGAAAGGGAGGGTAACACAGAACCCCTGCCATGGGAGGTAAGAGGGGGATGGAGGGCATGGGGGAGTGGATATGGGGGTGCACACAGATGCCCTGCCATTGGGGATGTGAGGGGAATGGAGGGTATGGGGGAGTGGTTATGGGGGTGCACACAGAGCCCCTGCCATGGGGGTGGGTCAAAGAAAGGAGGACATGGGGGCATGGTTACGGGGGTGCACACAGAGCCCCTGCCGTAGGAGTGGGTCAGAGAGAGGAGGACATGGGGGAGTGGTTATGGGGGTGCATGCAGAGCCCCTGCCATGGGGAGTGGGGGGAACAGGGGTCTCTGGTATGGGGGAGAATAGGAGGGAGCACACAGAGCCCCTGGCAGGGGGAGATTGGGGGAGTTCCAGGGAGTCCCTGAAGGGGCACTAACTATCGTAACGTGGGCTTTCCTTGTTGGCCATATAAATGTCTGCTCCCTCTTTGACTCCTGCTAACTCCCTGTCCCTGAATCCTTGGCCACAGCGGTGCAAAGCGTGTTGTACAGACAAAACTACACAGGATCTTTCCAGGGGGCAAGACAAAGATGCCACATTTATTATGATAATTTGATTTATGACCAATAACTAATATCTTAATCCTTATACACACACATTATACCTAATAACTATATGCGCACACACACACACACACATTCACACACACACATCCATCAGATGTTCTGCAGCTGCTGCATAGTTACCAGTCCTGAAGATAGCTTGAGTTTGTGGCTTGATTTTGCAGCTTGGGTTCGTAGCTTGTGGCGGTAACTGGTCAGGAAAGCCGGGCACAAGGACGAGCTGGGTCTCTGTTGGGCATAAACAGATGCCCTTCCATGTTGGCAGCAGAATGTTATCCTGCAAAATTTTTCATCTTACCCATCCTTTTTGTAGTCTTTAGTTTGAATCCAGAGTCTATAGGTCTTGCTGTGTCACGCTGCCTCTGGGTTTGGTGATTGATCACCCGTCAATTGCAGGAGTGACTTTCAGCCTCGGACCTGGCTTTGATTTTCCTTTTATTGTACCTTTTCTTTTGAGGGTGGACTCTTCTTACTTTGTTAGGGCTCTTGTCTGCATCTTTAGCCGGTGGGGTTTGAACTCTATTTCATCAGGACAGGCTGGGGCTGGAGGTTGATTCCATCATCCATACATACCTTAGGCCTTGGCTACACTTGAGAGTTGCAGCGCTGGTGGTGGCTTTACAGCGCTGTAACTCACTCCCTATCCACACTGGCAAGGCACATACAGCGCTGTATCTCTGCGGTTGCAGCGCTGCTTGTACTCCACTTCCCCGAGAGGAATAAAGAGTATTGCGCTGCTGCTGCAGCGCTGTGCCGCCAGTGTGGCCACCCAAAGCGCTGTGATTGGCCTCCAGAAGTATTCGGTGATATCCCAGAATGCCTGTTCTAGCCAATCTGCTCATCAGTTCGAACTCTACTGCCCTGGCCTCAGGTGACCAACCGTCAGACCCGCCCTTTAAATTCCCCGGGAATTTTAAAAATCCCCTTCCTGTTTCCTCAGCCAGGTGTGGAGTGCAATCAGTGAATCTTTCCAGGTGACCATGCCTCCACGTGCCAAACGAGCCCCAGCATGGAGCAATGGCGAGTTGCTGGACCTCATCAGTGTTTGGGGGGAGTAGGCTGTGCAGTCCCAGCTGCACTCCAGACGAAATGCAGTTAAGTGGACTGATGAGTGTCAGACAGCCCTTACCCAGCTTAAGGCGATGCTCATGTCTGACCCTGTATTAAGGGCCCCGGACTTTGACAAACCCTTCCTAGTTACCACCAATGCATCTGAACGTGGGGTAGGAGCGGTACTAATGCAGGAAGGACTGGATCACAACTTCCATCCTGTCGTGTTTCTCAGCAAGAAACTGTCTGAGAGGGAAAGCCACTGGTCCATCAGTGAAAAGAATGTTACGCCATTGTGTATGCCCTGGAAAAGCTACGCCCATACGTTTGGGGCCGGCAGTTCCAGCTACAAACTGACCATGCTGCGCTAAAGTGGCTTCACACTAACAAGGGAAACAACAAGAAACTTCTCCGCTGGAGCTTAGCTCTCCAGGACTTTGACTTTGACATTGAACACATTTCAGGAGCTTCCAACAAAGTTGCTGATGCACTCTCTCGTGAAAGTTTCCCACAATCAAGTGGCTAATAACTGTTCTTAACATGTTTTCATACTTAGTAGTCTATGTGATAGTGCATGTGTTTTATTACTCTGTTTGTTTTACAGTTCTAGGAGGAAATCACCGCCAGTGGATCCCACTGTGGCGATTTGGGGGGCGTGTCATAAATAGTTAGTTAAGGGTTAAGTTTCCACCTGTAAAGGGTTAACATGGTACCTGGTGGGCACCTGACCTGAGGACCAATCAGGGAAGAGAATTCGAAATTCCTAGGAGGGAACTTTTTCTCTCTGTGTGTGTGTGTATTGTTCTTAGCCGTTTGGAGTTGCAAGAGTCCAGACGATTTAATCAAGTCTCTACAAGTTTCCACCTTTCTGAGCTAATTTCTTCTAGTCAAGATAGTGAGTATTAGAAAGATACCTTGTGTCTCCATCTAATAATCCTATGTTTGCAATTCTGTGTGTTTGTTATTGATTATTCTTAATTCTGCCTGTATTGTTTGTACTGGGAAGGAGAGAGGATTCTCTCCAGAACTTAGCAAGGTTATACCCTATGAGTGTCCAGCTTGGGCTCATAGAGATTCTGTATTTTTCTTGTTTTTCTTTTAATAAATTCTTTCTATAAAGATTTGATTAAATCCCTCCACTGTGGATACAGGGTGGGGGCTGAGAAACTCTCTCTCGGTGGTGAGACGGCTTATCTCCGGGCAGAGAAGGGAGGGGGAAGAGAGAATTCCTCCTGGGTTTGATTCAAGCAGTTTGAATCAGGTATCTCTTTCCAGTGGCTAGGAGAGAGGGAGGGGGGAGGTTTCCCTCCTATGAGTGGATCTGTATTTCCCCAGGGAACGTCTCTGGAAAGAGGAGTGGGAGGGGGAATACAGGGGTGTCCCGGCCCACGTAAATTGACCGAGGTGGTGGCAGCGACAAGGAGACCTACGCTAGGATTTTGGGGTGGGGGGAATATATGCGGGTCCCCACCTTGGAGCCCAACAGTTCCAAGTGGGGGGAGACCTATGACGGGGGGGTCGCAAGCTGTCACCCTCCACAACAAACCCCGCTTTGCCTCCAGCATTCATAATGGTATTAAATATATTAAAAAGTGTTTTCAATGTATAAAGGGGGGTCGCACTCATTGGCTTGCTGTGTGAAAGGGGTCACCAGTACAAAAGTCTGAGAACCCCACTCTATACCCCTTATGACAGCCAAGGAGAGTCAGTGCCAGGGGAGCGCCATTGCAGAGTCTCCTCTCACCCCGTTCCAGCCAAGGGCCGGCTAGACCAGCTGCCACTCCGGCTACACAAACCCTGCCTGCTACACTGGCTCTAACAGCCCCATCAGCTGGGCCTCTCCAGCCTGACAGCCCGGGCGTCCCTGCCTCACACTGCCCTGTGCTCCGGACACGGCTTCCTTTCTTCCCCTGCCTCTCGCCCTAGGAACTGAGGACGAGCAGGGGCAGCATCTTATATGGGCTGGAGGTGCTTAAGCACCAGGAATATTCAAGGCTGAGGGCTCTGCTCCACCAATATTTGGAGCTGGGTTTCTCCCCTGTCCCCGCCTCGGAGCTTCCCTGCCTGAAAGAAAACAGCCAGTGCCTCTCTCCTTTGTTTGTGCTGCTTCTGCCTAAGGCTATAGAGATCAGCGGCCCGGCAGCCTCTTGGAGCACCGGGGGAGGGGAAGAGGGAAAGAGGAGGAGGAAGGAGGCACACAGGTGCTTGGGAGCTCTCTCCCCCACCCCCGGCACCCAGGGGCAGCAGCAGGGGTGGGGAGGCCACACATGATGGCAACGCCCCCCCCCGCCCCAGTGTGACAAACTGGGAATGTTCTTAATGTTTTCTCTGAATACTGTGTTGGTGCCTCAGTGTCCCCTCTGCAGTTCTTAAGTATCTAGGTGGTGGATCAGGGTGTGTGATTGCTACATAGCAAAGGGCCAGTGCACCTAAATGCCTGGCACTCTGTCTCCTAGCAACTGATGGCCTGGGCCCCTCCTCTGCAAAGGTGCCAACTGAAGGTGTTGGAGACAAACGGATCAGGTGACCTCCTTGCCCGGGAAAGGAGCTGAGCAGAGAGGAGGGGCTGGAGCAGGTTTGGGAGTCTGGAGCTGGCTGGGGACGAGGAGTTAAGTGCAGACAGGGGGTCTGGCTCACTGCCCCCAGAATTTACAAGCTCTGTTTTAGACCATGTTCCTGTCATCAAATAAACCTCTGTTTTCCTGGCTGGCTGAGAGTCACGTCTGACTGCAAAGTGGGGGTGCAGGACCTTGTGGCTTCCCCAGGACCCTGCTGGGGCGGGCTCGCTGTGGGAAGGGCACAGAGGGGCAGAGGATGCTGAATGCTCCAAGGAGAGACCCAGGAGGTGAAGACGTGTGAGCTTCTTCCCCTGAAAAAGTCTGCTCCAAGGGAGAGGAGGCTCCCCAGAGTCCTGCCTGGCTTGGTGGGGAGCAGTTCCAGAGCATCGCCCGGGGACTCCGTGACACCCGGTACCCACCATAGGGGAGGCGAGTGAGCTTTCTGGACCTGAGAGAGTCCCTAGGAGCATGTGCAGTGACTGTGGTGCAGAGTGAGTGTGCTGCTGGGGGGGAGAGGAGGGGTCCCTCCGCTGGAGCTTGCTGCTGCCAGTAACAGGGTGGGGTGGGGAGTCCTCTCTGGCCATAGCCCTGGGGCAGCCTGTCTGCATCCCAAGTTCCTTATCCCCAGCCCTGCCCCACCCCAGAGCCTGCGCCCCCAGCACCCCAGCCCTGAGCACCCTCCTGCACTGTGAACTCCTCATCCCCAGCCCCACCCCAGAGCCCTCACCTGAGGGGAAAAACGTGCAACTTAAATTTGGTGGTCAGTTTGGAGTATCATTGTGTTTAGCACAATACTTGATTATTTTACACCCCTTTAAAGTATATAACTAGTCATATACAGGTGTTACAAAGTGGGAATGTTCTTCTCTGAATACTGTGTGGGTGCCTCAGTTTCTCCTATGCATTTCTCAAGGATCTAGATGGTGGGATAAGGGGGTGTAATTGTTGTAGAGCCCTAGAGGGCCAGTGTGATGCCATCTGCACAGAGAATGGCCGAAACCCTGTCTCCGGGCAACTGATGGCCTGGGCCGCTCTCCTGCAAGCTGCCAACTGAAGGTGTTGGAGAACAAAGAGATCAGGTGGCCTCCTAATGCCTGGAAAAGAGACAAAGGCCAGAGGAGGGAGTGTCAGTGCCTGTGCAGACTTCCGGGAAGCGCCTGGTGTGGAAGGGGATGCTGGGATGCTTTGGAACTACTCCATTCAAAGCCAATCAGGACTCTGGGGGAGCCTCCTCTCTCTGAGCAGACTGTCTCCAGGGCAAGAAGCTTACACCTTCCTGGGTCTGACCTCGGAGCATTCAGCATGCCCTTCCACACCATGCACTTTCCACAGCGAGTCTGCCCAGGCAGGTCCTGGGGCAACCAGAGGTCCCTGCGCCCCAACTCCGCACTCAGACATGACTCTCAGCCAGCCGGTAAAACAGAAGGTTTATTAGACGACAGGATCACAGTCTAAAACAGAGCTTGTAGGTACAGAAAACAGAACCCCTCAGTCAGGTCCATCTTGGAGGGTGGGGAGCCTAGACCCAAGTTCTGGGCCTCTCCCCATTTCCCCAGCCAGCTCCAAACTGACACTCCCTTCTCTGGCCTTTGTGTCTCTTCTGGACAAGGAGGCCACCTGATTTCTTTGTCCCCAACACCTTCAGTTGGCACCTTGCAGGGGAAACTGAGGCACCCACACAGTATTCAGAGAAAACATTAAGAACATTCCCACTTTGTCACAACAGGTGCAACAAAATTTAATACCGTATATTGAAGCAGGCAAGTGCTGCTTCTGACTTTCCACTTTTAATTGACCCTTGTAATCTTGTGGTGCCGACGCGTTGTAGCTTCATTTTATATCAGCTTACAGGGCGGGAGCGGGGGCGGGGGGACACCACTATTTTGGGCACCACCAAAAATTATACAAACCTGCCGCCTATGAAGCTCCCAAGGGGCCGGGAGCAGAGATTCAGAGTGAGTCCCGAGAGCTGCCCCTGCAGCTGAGACAGGTTCTCGGCTCGCCCTGGCCATCCCCAGGCCCAGTCAGCCGCCACTGCTGGGGAGCGATAGAGAAAGCAGCTGGTGCCCTCGCACAGCTGCAGCTCAGCACACACTGCACTCACTTCACAGCAAAGTTAGCCTGTCCTGTGAATCACACCTAAGGAAGGCTGGGCTGCTGCTGGGAAAGAAAAGGTAGAGGGAGAAGGGAACCTGAGACTGAAGCTAACCAGCAATAGATGCAGTTGGCATAGGAAGGGCCCTTGCCCCGCAAAGCCCCCTTTCCATCACGCTCGCTAACGATTCCATTGGGGACTATTTGTCACAGAGAAAGGATACACATATCACCACCCTTTGCTTTAAGGGGACGGAATCTGCTATGGGAGCTGGACTCTACTGGTTTGTAGCCATGCCAGGGGCAGGCTGGAGGAAAATCCACAAAGGGATTTAGGTCTCCAAACTCTGGTTTTAGGCCCCCTAATTCCAGATTTTGGCAACACTGCAACTCATCAAACCACTGCTCAGCTGCCACCTCATCCCGCGGGAGCCTGAATTTCTGCTGGAAAAGTTCCCTGGGCTCCTGAGTGAGACAGGCTCCTAGGGGGGGCCCAGTGTGGCCGTTCTTGTGGTAACGTGCCTGGGTCTGTGCATCGCATCGCTCTTCCCCTGGCTCTCTCGGGAGCGTCACAACACCTAGGCCGCTTGTGGATCTGGGACTCCGGGCCCATTTCTCAGCTGGGATGGGCCCTGCCCCCACCCCGGGGCCCTGCCCGGATTGGCTCATTGATCCCATAACCAGAACCAAAGGGAAGGGGATTGTCTCAAACCCCAGTGCAGCCGGCGACCTGCCCTCGGTCGGGGCCCTTACCTGGCTCATCAGCAGGCAGGGCCGGCTTTAGGCCAATTCAATCAATTCCCCTGAATCGGGCCCTGCCCCTAAGAGGGCCCCGCACCCAAGCCCCAGCACGGCGTACTGGCAAGAGCCAGGGAGCCGTACCGAGGTGGCCCGGCTTCCCCAGGGGGCAATTTAAAGGGCCTGGGGCTCCCAGCAGGGGCTGGAGCCCCAGGCCCTTTAAATTGCCACAAGAGCCCCACTGCTGGAGCCCTGGGGCAGGGCTGTGGCGCTCTGGGGCTATTTAAAAAGTCTGGGGCTCCCGTTGCTTCTACTTTAAATAGCCACTGGAGCCCCACCGCTTCCCCAGGGCTCCCTCAGCTATTTAAAGGGCCGGGGCGGTAAAAGCAGGGGAGCCCCAGGCCCTTTAAATAGCCCCCGAGCCCCAGGTTGCTGCTGCTACCCTGGTGGGGGAGGGGGCACTCACCGTACAGGGTGGGCTGTACCCCCTGTACCCGCACCCCCTGCCCTGCCTGCACCAGCCCCAGTCTTCAGCCAGCCCCACACCCCCTGCTCTTCCCGCACCAGCCCTGCACCCCCTGCCCTATCTCCAGCCAACCCCTCCCGCACCCCCCTGCCTGAAGCCAGCCAGTCCCGCACTCCT
Organism: Mauremys reevesii; assembly: GCF_016161935.1. NCBI lineage: Eukaryota > Metazoa > Chordata > Testudines > Geoemydidae > Mauremys > Mauremys reevesii. The sequence goes on from NC_052638.1 coordinate 3,156,176, forward strand.
CTGTCTCCAGCCCTGCCAACCCCTGCTGCACCCCCCTGCGGCCCTGCCTGAAGCCAGCCAGCCCACCCCACACATGCCTGTCTCCAGCCAGCCCCGCACCCCTTGCCCTGCCTGCAGCCAGACCCTACCTCCAGTCAGCCCCTGCCCTGCCTCCAGCCAGCTCCATGTCCACTGGTGCCCTGCAGTTCCCAGGGCAGTAACCCTGCACACCTGCTTCAATGGGGGGGCGGGGCAGGGAGCAGCTGGGACCCACACCTGTGCACACCCTAGGGTGACCAGACAGCAAGTGTGAAAAACCGGGACAGGGGGTGGGGGGTAATAGGATCCTATATAAGAAAAAGACCCAAAAATCGGGACTGTCCCTATAAAATTGGGACATCTGGTCACCCTAGCACACCCCCAGGGAGTAGGGGGACCCACACATGTGAAGCGGAGCTCAGTTCTAGTTCAGGCCCAGCTTTTTAAAAAAGAACTTTAGGTCAGGTTAACATACATCCGTATTTTCCCAGACATTTCAGGCTTTTTGGTTCTTAAATCACCATCCGGGAGGAAAATACGGACGTATGGTAACCCTATTGCTACAAAAAATACATACTGTGGCACATCCCTTAAATCAGAACTTTTTATAGGGAACTGGTTGCTAAGAAATGAAAGGCTTTTTTGTGCATGTTTTTTTTTTTTAGTCATCCCTGCCGGGGCCCCGCCGAAAATGTTCGAATTGGGTCCTGCACTTCCTAAAGCCGGCCCTGTCGGCAGGGGCCCCATCACGTTGGTCGTGTACACCACGGACATGTTCTCCAGAATCTCAGACTCTAGTGTGTTCAGCTTTATCACCCCAGAGTTGTTTATCAGCAGATTCAGCCCCGAGCCTTTCAGATGCTCCTCAACTCTGGTTACTGCAGCCTTGATGCTGGCTGGGTCAGTAGCTTCTATAGAGACAGAGCAGGGAGTTCAGGTGCATGATTCCTCCTCCCTCATGACACCCCATAGCACACCCCTCTCCCAGGGGCCAGGGGGCTTCTTACCACCGTGGTTAGAGGTGGAGGTGGCAATTCGGGGAAAGCTGCTTCTGGGCCCAGAGAAGTGGAGTTGTGGGGAGTCGGCAGCAGGGAAGGATAATTGAAATAAAAACTCAGACCCGGCTAACTACACTGACGTAACCTTTATTGAAACCTACTTGGCAAACTCGATACAGAGGGAGGCTACTCTGTGTTTCCTGGATGTTCACATTCCTGCTCTATTTCATATCCCATGGGCAGAGGGGCCATGGGGGTTAGGTGGGTCACTAGGAGGGGAGAGTTAAGATAGGGATAGAGATTGGATGGCAGTTCCTCCCTCTTAAGGGTGAGCAACCAGGGAGAGAGGTGCATGACAGATTGACTCTTCCAGCTGGGATTCTCCTCACACCCACTGGCAGAGGAGTTGGGGGGAGCTGAAAAATGAAAAGAGGCTGAAAAACCTGATTTGTTGTTTAAAGTCTCAGGATTTAGGGGCCAAACTCTTGACTGGGGGGGTCTGTCTGATGGGTTGTGATCTCTGTGGGTGGCAGTTCTGAAGGCGGGTGCTGGGGCTCCCTGAGGGAGCCGGGAACCCTGGGGTGCAGAGGGGTATTGGGGTTGCAGTGTGGGTGCAAAGGTGTAAGTGCTGGGGGAGCCTGGAGCAGCTGGCTGCAGGGCCCCTTCCTGGGACCTTCCCCTTGCACTGCAGCTGCCGCCTCTTCCAGCCACCCCTGCCTCCTGGCTGCTGCTTCCTGGCCCTGAGGTGAAGGGAGAGGAGGTGCCAGGCTGCTGGCTCAGGAGGTTACACAGAACTCTCTAGTGGCAACTGACAGCTCCCTTGCTGCAGCTCTGCTGGATGCCTGAGACGCCATCCCAGAGGTGGGACTGCATGACAGAGCTGCCCAGGTGTGATTGTCACACGAGGGGCCTGGCACACAGTGGCCCTGGGGCTTTCCCAGCCCACCCAGGGCTCTCCGACCCCTGCAGGGCTCCCCTTCTCTGGGGCTGGGTAAGGAGTCAGTGGGCTCTGAGTGATTATTGACTCTGGTCCTGTTCTCCCCACTGAGATCTGGAGGGCAGGGAACGGGGCTATGGAGGGGGACAGGGAATGGAGAACAAAGGGACACGGAGCAAAGGAGCCTCAGCTCCGGGCCCAGGGCAGGGCACCCACCTAGCACAACGATCATCAGGTCTGGATGCCTGGATGCCAAGTTCTGTAATTCCTGAAAGAGAATAAAGTTAACGATTATTGATGGATCTGCCTGTGATGGGTTGGATCACAGAACCTCCCTTGGGAGCTGCCACCCGATGTGCCAAGACTACCCCTGCCCCTGCTTTCCCTGCCAGCTTGGGACCCCAGCACCGTCTTGCTGAGCCAGACACACTCCAGCACAGACCCAGGGTCTGAATTACTTGCCCCAAAGCTGCAGGTTTACCTGAAAGCAGCTAACAGAAGTGTATAAAGCTTACGCAGGATAAACTCATAAATTGTTCACCCCCATAACACTGATAGAGAGATATGCACAGCTGTTTGCTCCCCCAGGTATTAATACACACTCTGAGTTAAGTAATAAGTAAAAAGTGATTTTATTAAATACAGAAAGTAGGATTTAAGTGGTTCCAAGTAGTAACAGACAGAACAAAGTCACTAAGCAAAATAAAATAAAACGCGCACATCTATGTCTAATGAAACTGAACACAGATAATCTCACCCTCAGAGCTGCTTCAGTAAGTTTTTTCCTCAGACTGGACACCTTCCAGGCCTGGGCACAATTCTTTCCCCTGGTAAAGCTCTTGTTCCAGCTCAGGCTGTGGCTAGGGGATTCTTCAGGATGGCTCCTCCAGCTTTGTTCTGTTCCACCCCTTTGTATATCTTTTGCATAAGGCGGGAATCCTTTGTCCCTCTCTGGGTTCCCACCCCTCCTTCTCAATGGAAAGACACCAGGTTAAAGACGGATTCCAGTTCAGGTGACATGATCACATGTCACTGCAAGACTTCATTGCCCATTTGCCAGCACACAGGTATACAGGAACTCTTACAGGTAAAACACACCCATCTGCAGACAATTGTCCTGGTTGATGGGACCCATCAAGATTCCAAACCACCATTAATGGCCCACTTTGCATAATTACAATAGGCCCTCAGAGTTATATTTCATATTTCTTGTTTCAGATTCAAGAGTGGTACATTTATACAAACAGGATGATCACACTCCGTAGGTTATCAGCTTTGTAATGATACCTTACAAGGGACCTTTTGCATGAAGCATATTCCAGTTACATTATATTCACTCATTAGCATATTTTTAAAAAACCATATAGACTGCAGTGTCACACTGTCAGCCCAGGCCATCTGCATGTGGGAGGGAGGCTACCCCCAATAACGGTGGCTGCCACCTTCCACAGTTTTCAATGAGGCTGAAGCCCAGAGGCAAAATGCCCCAGGTGGATGGTCAGGGCCCAGGGACTGTGAGGAGCAGCAGAGACCCCGTGACTGGGGAGGCTCAGGGCACTGGGGGAGCAGAAAGCAGGATTGGGGGTGCAGGGAAATGCAGGTCAGGGGTCATGTGGAAGGCAGGTAGGAGATGTGGGGGGCAGGAAGGAGGCTGAGGCAAGTGCAGGGGGATGTGGGTACAGGGGGGAATGTTTTATATCCAAGTAATCCACCAGGCTCAATAATTATTCATTGAAACTTAACAGTCTTTATTGGATACATAAGTAACAGATTTCAGAGTAACAGAGTGTTGAGTCTGAACTTTTGATGAGCTTAAACTTAACCCAGACTTGATGTCTCTGTCTGAAACTTTTAATCAAAGCTCTGACCTGCGAACTACTCATGACACCCCCACTCCCCTTAAGTAGCCATCTCCCCTTTTGTCTTTTTAAATTTACATTTTAACCTGTTTTATCCTGTAGAATCTTGATTGATTATGCATGACCATTATGATCTGTTAATCACTTTGTTTACTTCTGTGTATAAATATTGATGCTCACCCCTAATAAACTTGCCACACTTACTCCGAAGCCTTTTAAGCTAAGGATAGTGTGAGCCCGGGGGACTCTCTCCAGAGTGCAGAGGGGAATCTGCAGGACTCCAGATTGGAATCTCTGCAGAGGAATAAGGAGGAAATGGAGGGGCACACCTCGCAAGGAGTAATTACTAGGCAAAAGATCAAGCAAATGCAGCAGGATGCATATCCCTCCCCTGAGGATAGCCCAGAGGCTGCCTCCGCCAAACCTTTTATGAGTAATGAAGGTGTAAGTAGAGAAATGCCTTTACAGGTGCACGGCCAACCTTTTGTGGACAATAATGGCCAGTTACAACATACTAATATTGTGGAATATAAAGGATGGCTAGAATGGGACTTGAAAGAGTGGGGACGGTTGTCAGGGTCCTTTGGGGAAAATCCCCGAAAGATCACAGAACTTTTAGAAAGATTGTTTTCAAGTCATAATCCCACTTATACGGATGTAGATCAGTTGTTGAGTAGAGTTTTGACCGGAGAGGAACGTAGTAGATTGTGGATGGCAGAAAGGACATGGGGGGATAGCGATGCGGTTAATACCACTTGGATGGATAGGCGGGATCAAGCCGCTGGCTGGAATCCCCTAGACTGGAGTCAGCAAAGGCTGACTCAACTGCGAACAGATCGAGAGCGATTGTTAGAGAGACTCAAAGAAATGGCTCGCCGCTCGCCTAATCAGGCTAAGTTCATGCAGATTCGGCAGGAATCTGATGAGCCACCCAGAAAGTTCTGGTCGAGGCTATTGGAGGGGGCCCGAATGTTCACTCAGATGGATACTGAGAGAGAAGCAGACCACCCTACTCTTATTTTGTTTTTTTGTGAATCAGTCAGTGCCCCCTGTAAGGGATTATTTCTTAAAGTTTCGCCCTGGTTGGGGAGGTGAGTCAGTCACTTCAGTGTTGGACGTAGCTGATTTTGCATGGGAGAAAGAAAGGGAAAGTAGTAAAAAGAAAGAGAAAAAGGAAGAATATAAGTTGATGGCTTTAGCTTTTCGCGGCGGTATTCGAGGCAGAGGCCGTGGCCGTGGCAGGGGATTTCAGGGTGCTCAGGGAAGAGGGTCCTGGCAACCCCAACCACCAGGAAATTGTTTTCAGTGCGGACAGCCTGGTCACTTTAAACGTGAATGCCCCTGGGGACGCCCAGAGGGTCCGGTCGCATCTGCAGATACTTACACCAGGGACAAATACACCCCTGCACCACCAGCCCAGCCCGTTCCTCAGGCCTGGATCAACTACGGGCAACAGCAGCAGCTGCAGCAAACTCAGCCTCCTCAATGACGGTACCCCGGGGGCGAAGGCAAACAATGTGATGGTCTTATTTCCTTAATGTCTTTAGCCAGCTCCTTCCTCACTTTCTCCCCTCCCAGCAAAGAGCCTCGTCTAACCCTTTCAGTCCAAGGACTGCCTGTCTCTTTCCTCATTGATACTGGAGCTACTTTCTCTCTTTTAAATCATGCCCCCTCTCCCTGGCTATCCTCTGAGGTTAAAACTGCAACTGGGGTGGAGGGCAACCCACAGTCTCTGGGACTCACTTTACCTCTAAATGTTATTTATGCTGATAAATGTTTTTCTCACCGTTTTCTTTTTCCCCCAGCTTGTCCGATCCCTTTGATGGGCCGGGATTTACTCTGTAAGCTTGAGGCTACTTTAACCTGCACTCCTGAAGGGGTAGGATTATTGATGACAGTGTTAGGAGTTTCGGCCCCAACTCAGGGTAATTGGGAACACCCCCCCCCCTCTCTCCCCTGACCTCACTGACTTGCCTTTAACCCTCTGGGGAATTTCTGACACTGATGTTGGCCTGCTCCTTTCGGCAGATCCAGTAAGGATTCAAGTGAAGCCCTCCTTAACGCCCCCGTCAGTCCCTCAATACCCCCTGTCGCTGGAAGCCCGGGAGGGCATCCGCCCCATTATCGAGGGATTCATGGCACAAAAGTTAGTCCGCCCTCAGCGCACTCCCTGTAACACCCCTATACTGCCTGTCAAAAAGCATCCTAAAAAGGACGGAGACCCTATTCGTTGGCGCTTTGTACAGGATCTACGGGTTGTTAATCAGTATGTGGTCCCTCTTCATGCAGTAGTTCCTGATCCAGCTACTATCATCAGCCAAATCCCCTGGGATGCTGAGTGGTTCACTGTTATTGACTTAAAATCAGCCTTTTTTAGCATTCCTGTGCACCCAGACTCTCAGTATCTCTTTGGTTTCACCTGGGAGGGACAAAGTTATGTCTGGCAACGACTTCCTCAAGGCTACAGAGACAGCCCCACGATTTTCAGCCAGTGCCTCCGCCACGATTTGGAAGGCTTCACCAGTCTGCAGGGATCCACGTTAGTCCTATAAGTAGATGACATCCTATTAGGTAACCGCGAAGAAGCTGCCCTCCGCATCGATGGTAAGGCACTTTTATTATACCTACACACCAGAGGCCACAAGGTAGACCCTAACAAGATTCAGTGGGTCTCACAGAAGGTCCGATATCTGGGCTTCCTGTTAACCCCAGAAGGGAGACAAATGGACCCGGTCCGCATAAAGACTATCCAAAACTGCCCTCTGCCAAACACCAAGAAACAACTTCGAGGTTTCTTAGGATTAATTGGCTTCTGTCGCCCCTGGTTGCCGTCCTGCGGGGAGTTAAGCAAACCGCTCCACCGACTCACTGCTAACCTTGCTCCTGACCCTTTGCAGTGGTCCCCAGACACGATCCAAGCCTTTCAGTTACTCAAGGACAGTGTGGCCTCCTCCATGTCTCTCCGCCCCCCCAATTACAGCAAACCCTTTCACCTTTTTGTCCACGAGAGGGGCGGAATTGCTAGTGGCGTCCTTACCCAGCTGAGCGGGCCCCACCATTTCCCGCTTGCTTTTTACTCTCAGCAGATCGACCCTGTCGCTCAGGGAACCCCATCCTGCACCCGGACTCTGGCAACAGCTGCCCTGCTGATCACAAAGGCAAAGAGCCTGATCCTGGGTCATTTTACCACGGTCTGGACCTCTCATGCCTTGTCACCCCTTCTGTGTAGAGGCACAACCCAAGTCTTTTCGGCCCATCGTCAGCAGCAGCTAGAGGCCGAACTCCTAGAAGACACTAACCTAATTTTTGAAAGGTGTGGGCCCCTTAATCCAGCTACCTTGCTTCCTGACCTGCCAGTCCTCCAGGATCAGCATGACTGTGTGGAAGTAGTTCATAGCATCTTACAGATAAGGAACAACCTGTTTGACGTGTCACTGGACAACCCTGATTGCATCCTCTTCTCGGACGGAAGCTCCTTCTATGTTGATGGCAAGCGTTTCGCCGGTTATGCAGTCACCTCTGAATGGGACATTCAAGAGTCCGCCTCACTGCCAGGCAACTGGGGAGCCCAAGCCGCCGAACTCTATGCCCTGGCCCGAGCTTGCCAGTTGGCCGCTGGTAAGACCGTTACCATTTTTACTGATAGCAAGTATGCTTTTGGAGTTGTGCATTGTCACATCCACCTCTGGAAGTTTCGAGGTTTCCAGACAGCTGCCGGTAAACCCATTCAGCACCTCCCCCTCATCCACAAGCTTTTGGACGCCCTCCAAGAACCCTCGGTCCTGGCTGTAGTTCACTGCCGGGCCCATACTAAAGATGATAGCCCCGTCACCCGTGGGAATGCCCTGGCTGACGCCTCCGCCAAAACGGCTGCCGTCTTACCCTTAGCCATGCCCACGTTGGCTATTGTAACCTCCTCCTTTACTCCACCGCACCCCGTACCGGTACCCGCTGCTGAACTACAGTCGTGGGAGAGCCTCGGAGCCACTCTGGTCAAAGGGACCTGGCTTATGCCGGATGGCCGAGCCTGCCTCCCTCGCTCCACATACCCCGTGGCAGTTCGCTGGCACCATGATAAGGGGGGTCACTACGGCACACACGCCCTTGTGGACACCATCGCTCGCTTTTGGTATGCTCCAGGCATTCAACCCTACTGCCTGTCAATAGTGAAAGCATGCAGCACATGTCAACGTAATGGACCTGCTCCGCCCCTTAGCAAAATTAAGGGTGGAAGACCTCCGCCTGCTGCTCCATTTCAACATCTTCAAATTGACTTTGCAGATATGCCAAAGGCTTTTGGGAAAAAGCACCTCCTTGTTTTGGTTTGCCCTCTGACTTCATGGGTCGAAGCTTTTCCTACTGCTAATTGTACTGCTGCCACAGTGGCAAAGATTCTCCTTAGAGACATTGTACCCCGTTTTGGCATCCCTTGCTTGACTCAGATCGCGGACCCCACTTTACTGGTAATGTCCTTGGCCGTTTAGAACAAGGACTGGGCATTTCACACTCCTTTCATACACCCTACCACCCCCAGTCTAGCGGGAAAGTTGAGCGTATGAATAGGGAGCTTAAGCTCACATTGGCTAAATACTGTCAGGAAACAGGGTTAAAGTGGCCTCAGGTACTTCCCTTGGTCCTGTTTCACCTTCGTACTCGCCCAACCCGCGTATTGGGATTATCCCCCTTTGAACTGCTCTATGGACACCCCCCTTTCAAAGGCGGGGCGCTACCACGTGCTGATGTTTCACTATTGGGAGGGGATCATATGACCGCGTGCCAGTTTCTCTCCCTACAGGCTCGCCTCCGTACCCTTTGGAAAGCCTCGCAGTTTTCCCAGACCGTGCCACTAGAAGAACAGATACACCCGTTCCAACCAGGGGACTTCGTCTGGGCCAAAAAGTTCGTTCATGGCAACACCCTCCAGCCGAGGTTTACTGGACCCCACCAGGTTCTTTTAACAACCCAGACTGCAGTGTTCCTGGAAGGACGCAAATCCTGGATCCACCACTCCCACGTCAAGCCAGCCGTAGTGGACCACAGTGACGGACCAGTGGCTCTTGCCACCACTGAAGACACTACCTCTGACCAGTGGACCAGCTTACCTCTTTCAGACATCAGACTTAAATTGACTCGGAAAAAATGAGAGGACCTTTTATTCTGACAACTGTATGTTTTTTATTATGCCTTTTTAGTTTATTTTCTGCTTATGAAGATAATGCTTTTATTAGATATTCCCACGAGGTTAAAACTCGTATTTTAGGAAATAGAAGTAATTGCTGGGTATGTACTCAATTTCCATTAAATGCAGAACAGGGACTCCCCTTCACACCCATTCCCCTGACCACTGCTAATATGACTTGGATGCCACCGGCTAGAGTAAAAGATCCAGTCCAACACAATCTTACATGGGACAAAACAGGAGTGCCAATTAACAGATATCTCAGGGTAACCAATCAGACAGGATCACTGTGTTTTGTTAAAGAAAAGGGGTCAACTTTTGTGGGAACAAGTAAATGCAACATGTATTTTAATGGCACCGCCTTTAGTAAAAATCTTGGCTTCAAGCCTTGCGCATCCCACTTATCCCATATGTGGATCGCTCACCCCAATCCAACTTTTTCATGGGTGGGCAAGCCTTCAGAGTCAGCTTTTAAGAAGCCCTGCTTAGATCACGAGGGTGTCCAACTAATTGTTAAGGGATATACGATTGCCTTCTACAACTGCTCAAGCAGTACTACACTGCACTTTGAAAACACCACTACCAAATTGTGCCTCTTCAGTTCGCACAACGACCCCTCTGCATTACCAGGGGAACAGTGGTCCAACGGGTGGTGGGTTACCTCCTACTTTGAGAAATGGAATACCAGAAACGCAATGTATGGAACATACTGGGTGTGCGGGCCCAAAGCTTATTACTTTCTCTCCCCTGATTGGGCAGGGTCATGTTATTTAGCGTGGCTCACACCGCCTTCTCGCATCTCCCTCACCCCCCCCCCATTTTCCCCACGGTCGTAACATCCGTGAAACCTTCAGAGATATTAATATCTGTGATGGTTTGTCGTGGCAGCGGTGGGCTGGTCTCATTAGCTTGAGGGGTGGTGTCATCCGTCTACAGGGACTACTAGAATCTTTAACCAATGAAACTGTGACCCTATTTGAGAATCAGGCCGGGGAAATGTCCCAACTGCGCCAGTTAGCTTTGCAAAACCGAATGGCTTTAGATATAATGTTAGCAGCCCAGGGAGGAACTTGCGCCCTCATAAATGAAGAATGCTGTGTTTTTGTAAATGACACCTACCCTGACACCTTTCAACGTACCAAACATCTAAGGGAAATGGCTAAGAACTACTTCTCTGGCCAGCCACCTTATGATTGGTGGGGAGCCTTATGGAATTGGCTGCCTGGATTTGGGTGGGTTAAAAAACTCTTGGTGGGTATTGTTGGGGCCATAGTAATCCTTATAATACTGTGTTGCTGTATTCAGTGTGTCCCCTCCCTCATAGACTCATGTGGGTCAGTTTATTCTTTTCCTACTTCAGCCAAAGGCCTTACTCTCTTCGAGTTGGCCCAGGCTGAAATTATAGCGCCCTTGGCTCCTTAAAATGGGGTGTAGCTTTTGGTAAATAGTTATCCCAAAGCTACAAATGGAGGAATGTTGAGTCTGAACTTTTGATGAGCTTAAACTTAACCCAGACTTGATGTCTCTATCTGAAACTTTTAATCAAAGCTCTGACCTGCAAACTACTCATGACACCCCCCCCCTCCCCTTAAGTAGCCATCTCCCCTTTTGTCTTTTTAAATTTACATTTTAACCTGTTTTATCCTGTAGAATCTTGATTGATTATGCATGACCATTATGATCTGTTAATCACTTTGTTTACTTCTGTGTATAAATATTGATGCTCACCCCTAATAAACTTGCCACACTTACTCCGAAGCCTTTTAAGCTAAGGATAGTGTGAGCCCGTTGATCAACGAATTGGTGTCTGGTCTCTGACAGATTGTAAGCCCCATACCAACTCTGCACGAACTCGGGTGCTGGAGAGGTGAGTAAGGACTTGCTTTTTACCTAACAAGAGCATCTAAACTCCCATCTCTCTGTCAGTCTAACCTCAAACCAACAACCTCCTCCCGCTGTCAGCTCCCACCCCCTGGAGATTCTATTCATGCTCCTCCAGCCCCAGGAACCCCACTTCTCCTTTCTGTTAATGTTCACAACAATGTATTCATGTGGTGGGGGTGGGGGGGAAGAGAGAGAGAATTATCTTATCAGCTTTCCCTAAGTCCTGTAACAGGCCTCCATTGCCACAACGAGCATCTGACTTCTATATTTGCTGTATTGTTGAAGGAATGATGTCGTTTTCCATTTCTTGCTGCTCTGGGTGCTGTGCTATATCGTTTCTTCTTTCAGAGGAGTCAAGTCTTTCAGGTAACAATTGCAGCAGATTTTGTCTCTGCACTTGACCATTATTAGCTGTGATATTATAAGATTGAGGCGTTACCTCTTTCGTTACAGTGAGCTTCTGAGCCCCATTTAGGCCATTATAGACATGTACTGTAATATTTAGTTTCAAAGAAGGTAGTTTATGCAATTCTCTATCACAATAATTTTGATACAAACTCGACTGATATTAATACTTACTCCTTTCCTTATATACTTCTTGAAAAAAACATTGGTAACCTCTTTCTAAATTTTCTGTTGTCACATCTGTGCAGGTGATAAACCTGGCTGTAAAGGCAATGTTCTATAATTTAATAATGCCAAATAAGGGTTAGGACTTCGGCTGGGGGTGAGGGCTCTGAGGTGGGGCCAGGGATGAGGGGTTTGGGGTGCAGGAGGGGCTCCGGGCTAGGGAGTGGGACCAAGGGGTTCAGAATGTGAGAGGGGGCTGGGTCAGGGGGCTGGGCTGTGGGAAGCGGGGAGGGCTCCTCCTGGGAGTGCTGGCTCTGGGGTGGGGCCAGGGATGAGGGGTTCGGGGTGCAGGAGGTGGTTCCAGGCTGGGGCCGAGTGGTTTGGAATAAGGGTGGAGTCTCAGGCCTGGGACAGGGGGCAGGGGGTGTGGGTATGGGAAGAGGTGTGGGCTCCAGGAAGGAGTTTGGATGTGGGCGGGGGGGTCAGGGGTGGGGCAGAGGGTTGGGGTATGGGGGGGGTTGGATGCAAGCTCTGGACAGTGCTCACCTCAGGACGCTATCGGAAGTGGCCAGCATGTCTCTCCAGGTCCTAGGCAGAGGGGCAACCATGGGGCTTTGCACTCTGTCCCCATATGCAGGTGACCCCTGCAGCTCTCATTGGCTGTGTTCCCAGCCAATGGGAGCTGTGGAGCTGGTGCTCAGGGTGGTGTCTGCAGGCGGGGGCAGCTTGCAGAGTTCCCCTGGCCACCCCTCTGCCTTGGAGCTGGAAGGACACGCCCACCACTTCCGAGGAGCCGGGCACAGAGCCTGCCTGCCCTGCTGGCACTGTGGCCAACCAGACTTTTAGCAGCAACCCAGGTGTTCTGGTCAAAAACCAGACAGCGGGCAACCCTAATGCATGGCACCAGAGCTGAGAGAGGGCTGGGGCAGCAGGAGAAAAGGGGGAGAGAGAGCCAGGGAAGTGGTGCCATTGGGTCCCAGGCACAGACTTGTTGCTGCTGGGTGAAGACAGCGATAGGAAATGGAGGGCGGTTCCGCCGTCTGAGGGGGGAGAAGGTAAGTGAAGTCTGCAGCTGTGCAACCAGGGAGTTGCTACATTTCTGTGTGCACTAAAGGCTGATGGTTCAACCTGAAATTCTCTCTCTCTCTCTCTCTCTCTCTCTCTCTCACACACACTCACACACACACACACACACACACACACACACACACACACACACACACACAGCATATGGGGGAGTTAACGTCAAAAACAGGCAAAAAATGATTGGATTTCCTTACATTAAAATCTTCTGACTTTGGGAGTCTGACTCACGATTTTTACTCTCCTGAGGTAAGCAATCCAGGGAAGGTCTTGTGACAAAACATACCCCTGTATTCACACCCTACACACCATGGTAATAACCTCTGTACAAAAGGATGCTTTGTAAGGTATCATTAGAAAACTCTTACTTTGCTGGTCAGTATTGTCCTGGTACAATTTGTGTGGCAACATTGTATGTGAAGGTGCAAGAGTCCCCTGTATGGTGTTATTAATACATGTTCCAAATCCAAACCCCACCGCCCTGCCCACACAGAAGTTGGCAAACAGCTCTTTCATGCATTACTACTTGAACTCACTTCAAATATACCTGTTTTACTGGTTTATCTAATTCAGTGTGTTTAAATTGGAGTGTTTGGATAACTATTTAAGGTAATAAAATAGCATATTATTCCCTTAAAGAAATACCAGACAATATATCTGTAGTGTCCAGGAGAGGGCTGGGCAGTATAGCACATACATTTCTGAGGAAAGATCTGGGCCTGGGGGTATGAAGGGGTCACCCTGCTGTATAACCCAGGCTGGTGAGAGCCAGAGTGTAGCAGGTAGGTGCAGTGACACACAGACCCTCAGGGTGTGGCTTGCATCTTCGAAGGCTGTTTGTGAGCAGCCCCGGTGGGAGCTACCGCAGCAGGGCATTGTGAGGCACCCGAGGTTGCAGGGCAGGGGTGACAAGCCCCATACTGGTCTGGACTGTGTCCCGCTATGTCACAGGTCTATACTGCAATCATGGATAAGTTACAAAGATGCAGCCTGAACCCCTTGGTAACTATGTGTGGGGTTAGCCTGCAAATACAGTGCACACAGCCACAATTTCACAGTTGTCCTGCTTCAGCTACTAGATGAAAGTTGTCGTGAGTGTATCTACAAAACCAAAGGCTGGTCGTCAGTGTCTGAGATCCTCTCCTGCTCAGGCAGCTGCTCACTGCAGTTACGTCAGCTCCTTGCTCAGATTCCTCCAGAACGCACAGTTTGTTCTGTCTCACCTCATCCCATTCTCACCTGTGCTCCCTCTGGGTTCTGGAAGGTCCCAAAGACCCACTTGGGTCGATTTAATTTCCCCACAAACTGCTTGACAAGGCCCAAGCCAATTCCCCGATTGGCCCCAGTCACCAGAACGCTGTGGACATTAAAGCCAGCCATGGTCCTCGCCTGCCTGTGCCCCAGCTGGCAGGGCCTGTGCTCAGCGAGCGCTGGGCTAGCTGCACACAAACACACTCACACCCCCAACAACTGGGGTTACCTAAGGGGAGCTCCAGGGAAAGAACTCTCTGCTGCCAGCTAGCAATGAGACAGGAAGAGATAGAAGGAGCCAGACCTTATTTGTATACTTGTTACCCCTCATCTCAGGGAGAACAGTCTGTTTGCTTTGGATACTAGTCAGTGAAGTTCTGAGTGCAGAGCTGGTGACATGTTCTTCTCCACATTGTGTGTGAGAAAGGGCAGCACAAGTGTACCCAACATGCCCTGAATGAGGAGCAGCCACATCTAGAAGCTCCGTCTGACACAGCTGGGCAGTGGAACCAGAAACAAAGCGCTAGGCAAAGGACGTCAGGCGTAAATATCAGGGGATACGGATCCCAGTATCCTAATGCTCTTTAATCTTCACAGGGCTAAGTGACTTCCAGGAAGGAGCTGGATCGAGTATTTCAGAGGCAGTGGCAAGGTGCCCTGGTCCAGCCTGCTACAGTTATAATGGATCTGAGACTGGCAAGGGAGAATGCAGAGGCAGCGCTGAGGAATCCAAGGCCTCTCTCCCCAGAGGGGCTGCAGACAGACCTACCTGCATGCACTGCACTCCCGGGTTTGGCTACTAACAAACTGTGAGTAGTGTATACGGGAGGGGAAAACGAAAGGACTGACCAAGGTACCGAGGAGTCAGTGTCTTAGTGCTGGCAGGAACGTACGATGGATTTATTGTTCCTTTCCCCTTAACACAGTTTTCCTTGTTTTAGACACTGATCCGGTGTTTGCGCATGGGGAAGTTTTGTCTGTTCAGGGCACTGTTATGATAACAGAGCCTACAAATGTACCCGAATTGTAAAATCAACTGTGAGAAGTGGGTGAAGGTTCATAGAATCATAGAATCTCAGGGTTGGAAGGGACCTCAGGAGGTATCTAGTCCAACCCCCTGCTCAAAGCAGGACCAAACCCAACTAAATCATCCCAGCCAGGGCTTTGTCAAGCCTGACCTTAAAAACCTCTAAGGAAGGAGATTCCACCAGCTCCCTAGGTAACCCATTCCAGTGCTTCAACACCCTCTTAGTGAAAAAGTTTTTCGAATATCCAACCTAAACCTCCCCCACTGCAACTTGAGACCATTGCTCCTTGTTCATGCAGTGACACAAAGAGCTGTCATATCAAACAGTATATGAAAAGATGTGAGAAGGGAACAAAACAGAGTCTACACATAACACAGCTCTTCAGTGGTAGGATTATGACTGGTAAACAAGAGAAGCAGAAGATGGGACATCAAGGAACCAAAATTGATGGCTTGGAAGTTAGGCCTAATTGGTGGACAAAATAATGGGAGGCTGGATTATTCCATCCATCACCTGCTTGGGGCCATGAAAAAGAGACTTTGGGGGAGAACAGAAAAAGAACATTTACCGTCACCATGGCTGCGGGGCAGGACTGTTGCCATGACACCAGAGCTTGTGGGAGGACACCAGACCACTGTCATGTATTCAGTGACGACCTCAACCTGACACTTGAAATATTTGTGATGTTTGGTGTAAGTGACCATTTGTCACTAGCCATTTGTCGGGTGGCGAGATAGACTGGGGAGTCTAAGGGGGCTGTCTGTGACTCCTTGGTAAGACTCCATGGTACCCGCTTGGTGAAATCTAACTGTAGAGCACCTCACCAGATCGGGGTCTCTGCCCTGCATCTGACAACCTGCCCTGAGGTAGGAACGCCGGCGTGAGCCGCTCCAGACAGCGTGACATGCACAAATCGGGTGCTGTGGGGAGAAGTGAGGGCAGCTTGCCACTGAAACTGCAGAGGGTAGCAACAGAGCAGAGTGAGCTCCAGTGAGGGCCCTTTCCCCTCCATGGCCTGTGGACAGGGAGCCTGCAGGGCTAGATGGTCCTTTGCCTAGGCCCCTGGGGCAGGAGGAAAGGCCATGAGTGAGATGCTGAACTTGTGTTCAGCAGTTTCCTTGGGAAGGGAAGGGAAGGGAAGGGAAGGGAAGGGAAGGGAAGGGAAGGGAGTTGGACAGCTGGAGAGTATTCTTCAGTGTGGGGCCCGGTTCCTTCGCCTGCCAGCTCGTGGAGCCATGTTCCTCCTCTGAGCTCCCAGCCCCAGCAAAAAGACCTCACGGCAGCCAGCACTGGACATTCTGCCCCATGGACCCAAATGTGGAGATTGGTCCTGCTTTGAGCAGGGGGTGGGGCTAGATACCTCCTGGGGTCCCTTCCAACCCTGATATTCTATGATTCTATGTTACACACGCCCCAAGTGTGTGTGGTGGGGGCGTCAATGAGTTTCCTCTCACCCCGTTCCAGCCCAGGACGGCTAGACCAGCTGCCATTCCAAGTACACAAACCCTGCCTGCTACAGTGGCTCTAACAGACTGTAGTGGGGTGGTCACCCCACTCCTGCCCAGAGGGGTTAAAATCAGCCCTGGAGAGGGCTGGGGCGGGTACCAGTAAACCTGGGCTGACTGGGGAAGCAGCCGCAGCTGGGCCAGGCCCCAATCAGGCTGCAGCCGGCCCTGTAAAGGGGCTGCTAGGCTGGAGCTTGGCAGTCTCTCTCTAGCTGTGGAGAGGGACGGGCCTGGCTGCTGGGAGCTGAGCCGGGTGCCTAGAGTGGAGCAGGGTTGGGGAAAGGCCAGAGGAGCTGGGGAGCTCCGGCCTGGAAAACCCCAGGCTACAGGCCTTGTTAAAGCCAAGAAGGTACTGGGGTTGCAGAGGGGCAGCCCAAGGGTAGGCAGAGGCAGCAGGTTCAAACCCCCCTTGCCGATGATGGGTGGCAGTTACACTGCAGTCCGCCCCCATGAGCAGGGGCTAGATGGTGACTGGCAGTCACCAAAGACTGAGGTGAGGCGGGGACAGAGGGTTGGGGGTTCCCTGGGGAGAGGAGACCCAGTGAGTCTGCGGGGTACTGCAGGGGCTGAACCTTGAGAGATGGGGCACCGGCCTGCAGAGGGCGCTCTGCAGGCTGGCACGCTAATTCCCTGGACGACCAGCAGGCGGCACCGCCGGGTGAGTCGTCGCCTCACTACACAGACCCTTCCCGCTTCCTTTCTTCCCCTGCCTCTCGCCCAAGGAACCGAGGACGAGCTCCCAAGGGCTGGGAGCAGAGAGTCAGGGTGAGTCCCGAGAGCTGCCCCTGCAGCTGAGACAGGTTCCCTGCTCGGCCTGGCTATCCCCTGGCCCCAGTCAGCCGCCACTGCTGGGGAAGGTCAGGGAAGCGGTCACAGCCGTTGCTCACTGCAGCCCAGCACACGCTGCACTAAATTCACAGAGTTAGCTCATGCTGTGAGTTACACCTAAGGTGGGTGAGCTGTCCCGGGAAGGGAGATGTCTGGGGAGGAGGGTCTAGAGAGGCCATGTAGCCTCAGACAGACTAACAAGCACTAAGTGCATTTGGCTAAGGAGATAACCCTGCCCCTGAGAACCCCCTTCTCTCTACCCGTGCTTGTCATCTTGAGGGACTATTTGTCAGAGGAAGGATTCAGTGGAGACCCCTCACCATCTTTTCTCTAGGGAAATGGACCTTACTGTGGGAGCTGGACTCTTGGTTCAGACCCCACCGGGACAGCGCTAGGGGCTCTGGGTCCATTTCTTGGGTGTTTGCAGTCTGTGATGTGCTGTACCTCGTGGGAACACACTACACCCCCATGTTCATCCTTATGAAATGATTGTGTGGCATCCAATGCAAAGTTTGTCATGTCAGGTGTCTTCGGAAGGCTCATGATGCACTGAGCGTTGTTGTTATAGTAATTGTTGTTACAGTAATGTTATAGGTTGTAATTTCATGTATATAGTTATGAAACTGAAAATATGTCCTCATGGCTTAAAACAGGCCCAGACAAAACTCTCCAAGAGCAGAGGGGCAGTTTGCACCTCCTCAGGGCATGCAAGGGACAAACCCAGCCCAGCCTCACAGGAACAAAGGACACTGGCCTAGGCAGCAACAAAGGATCTGTTGACTCTCGAGTGAGTCACCCCCCTCCCCTTGGTCAGTTTGGGACTGCAATGAGGTAATGCTCACCTGACCCTGAAGGGGGAGGGCAAAGCCAAGAGGGAAGAAAGACCATGATAAAAGGGAGAGATGTTTGCCAGGCTCTTCGTCTCTCTTCCACGTCCATCTACAGACATCTAAGTTTGTAAGGGCACTGAAAGTGTTAAGATCAGAGTAGAATGTGTTTTGCTTTTATTTCATTTGACCAAATCTGACTTCTTGTGCTTTGACTTATAATCACTTAAAATCTATCTTTATACAAATAAATTTGTTTGTTTATTCTACCTGAAGCAGTGTGTTTGGTTTGAAGCATGTCAGAATAACAAGCCTGGTGCATATTAATTTCTTTGTTAAATTGATGAACACATCTGAGCTTTCCTGGGAATGTTCAAACTAATAAGTAAACAGTGGCATCGGCCTGCAAAAAGCTGAATCAGTCATAGATATGTGACTTGCCCAGGTGACCAGAGACCCCATCTTGTGGCTGTGATGTTGCACAAGAGAGAGGATATAAAAGGCCCTGAAAGCCCCTCCATTTTGTCTTCAGCTGACTCAGAAGATAGCCTCTCCAACCCAAAGAGATGCCTGAAAGAAACTGGAACAAAGGCCAGTAACTACGGGGGGTGAGTGATTGCTGGACCCAGGCTAGGAAGGAGTCTAGTCTGTAAAAGAAGCTTATTGGAACATCTCTGAGGGTGAGATTTACCTGCGTTTAGTTTCCTACTGTATTAGGCTTAGAATTGTGTGTTTTATTTTATTTTGCTTGGTAACTTAGTTCGTTCTGTCTGTTATTACTTGGAACCACTTAAATCCTATTTTTTATGTTTAATAAAATCACTTTTTACTTATTAATTAACCCAGAGTAAGTAATTAAATCCTGGGGGAGCAAACAGCTGTGCATATCTCTCCATCAGTGTTATAGAGGGTGAACAATTTCTGAGTTTACCCTGTATAAGCTTTATACAGAGTAAAATGAATTTATTTGGGATTTATTTGGGAACTGAGTATCTGGGTGCTAGAGACAGGAGCACTTCTTAAGATGTTTTCAGTTAAGCCTGAAGCTTTTGGGGGACATGGTTCAGACCTGGGTCTGTGTTTGTAGCAGGCTAGCATGTCTGGCACAACAAGGCAGGGTTCTGAAGTCCCAAGTTGACAGGGAAAATGGGCTCAGAGGTAGTCCCAGCGCATCAGGTGGCAGTCCCAAGGGGGTTTCTGTGACCCAACACGTCACACCCATGACTATAAAAGAGGTTGTAAAGTTTTTAACAAGTGTGGGGTTGTTTCTGGAGAGCAGGATCAGTGTTTGAGTATAGAACAAGGGTAGGTAGCTCCTGGTTATTGGTGAGTTGTGCTGAACAAGTTCTACCTTCACAACAAGGCGGCACTCAATTCTGTGCTCCACTTGTCCTGTGCCCTATTCCCCAAGGGACATGCACTATCTGCAAAGGTGGATGTCGAGTGTGTGCACTCTGGGCCTACCAGCTCATCACTCAAAGAGGGCAGAGTTAAGGTTATGTGGCTGTTCAACCTTCATTTTGCAGAGGTTTCAGTTTTTCTGAACTAGATGTTCTGGAAGGACAAGTGATACTTCTGGGCAAATTTAATGCTGCATTAATGACCATTTTTGTCAACAAATGTCTTAGTTTTGTCTTTTGCACTGAAAGAAATGTTTTGTTGTGTGAGTTAGTGGTCAGGTACACAGGTGTAGGTCCCATGTGGGGTTACAGTTGATACTCTGCTGTGGCTAGGCTATTACAAAAGACCTCGCTTTTACACTGCACTTTCTATTGGTCAAGCTCAACAAACTCGATATCATCCTCCCTGTCTTACAGATGGGGAAGCTGAGGCACGGAGGGGCGAAGTGACCTGCCCAAGATCACCCAGCAGCTCAGTGGGAGAGAGAGCCAGGAATAGCCCCAGTTGAGTGGTCTCTCCCCTACACCATATGGTTGCTCTGCGATTCCTCAGTACTCCTCCCCCCCCCTCTAAGTTTTATTACAGTGGAATGAGGCCAATGGTGTGCTTTGAAACGTCTGGCCCCCATCATCAGAGAGCTGCTGACATTGCCCTGCAGGGAGAAAGCAGGAGCTGAACAAATCCTGCATGCAGGGGTTGGAGGTGCTCGCTGGTTACGTTCTCAGGAGCAGGGTGAGCAGAAGGGATGGAGCTTTGAAGTACAGAAAAGGAGGTGAACTGGGGACATGAGGAGGTGGCCAGGAAGCCATGGGAGTTGGCTGTGTTCATGCGGGTTCACGGGGCGACCTGCAGCCTGGGCAGGGTTTTCAGGCTCCTGTTAATCTGTCAGAATGTGGGCAGGCTGATGCTCAGACTGGCTGATCTCATTCTCCTCTCTCCGAGGGGCACCTTGGCACTGGAGTCGTTCCAGGCAGGGATCTGCAGCGCTGACCCCCTCCTCTGGATCGCAGTGTTAAGGTCGCACAGTTGGAAACCACACAGGGTGAGGAGACGCACAGCTGTGGGTCCTACCTGTCATGGACGCTCCAGCCACTGGATCACCCTGGTCCACATGCTTGCTGATCCCCTCAAAAAATTCTAAAAAATTGGTGAGGCATGATTTCCCTTTACTAAAGCCATGTTGACTATTCCCCAGCAAATCGTGTTCATCTCTGTGTCTGATCATTCTGTTCTTTATTATAGTTGCAACCGATTTCCATGGTACTGAAGTTAGGCTAATCAGCCTGTATTTGCCAGGATTCCCTCTGGAGCCTTTTTAAAAAATTGTTGTCAAATTAGCTATTCCCCAGACACCTGGTATAGAAGCTGATTTAAATGATCAGTTACATACCACAGTTACTAGTTCTGCAATTTCATATCTGAGTTCCTTCGAACTCTTGGGTGAATATCACCTGTTCCTGATGAGTTTTAGAGTAGCAGCCGTGTTCCTGATGACTTATTACTGTATAATTTATCAACTTCTTCCAAAACCTCGATCTGGGGCAGTTCCTCAGATTTGTCTCTTAAAAAGATGAGACCAGATGTGGGAATCTCCCTCACATCCTCTGCAGTGACAACCAATGCAAAGAATTCATTTAGCTTCTCTGCAATGGCCTTATCTTCTCTGAGCGCTCCTTTAGCATCTTCATCTTCCAGGAGTCCACTGATTGTTTGGCAGGCTTCCTGCTTTTGTACTTTTTTAAAAAATTGCTGTTAGTTTCTGAGTCTTTTGCTAGTTGCACTTCAAAGTCGTTCTGGCCTGCTATGTCTACATTTACACTTTGCTTGCCAGGGCTTATGCTCCTTTCTATTTGCCTCAGTAGGATTTCTCCTTAAATTTTGAACAGATGCCTTTCACCTCTAACCACTTCTTTTACCTTGCTGCGTACCACGGTGGCACATATTTGGTCCTCTTACTATGTTTTTTAATCTGACCCTTTATTATGGTGTTTTTAAAAAGTTTCCATGCAGCTTACAGGCTTTTCCCTTTCGTGCCTGTGCCTTTTAATTTCTGTTTAACAAGCTTCCTCATTTTGTGTAGCTCCCCTTTCTGAACCGAAGTGCTACTGTGGGGGGCTACTGTGGTATTTCTGCCCCCCTGCCCCACAAAGGATGTTAAATTTAATTATATTATGGTTGCTCTTACTGAGCAGTTCAGCTCTATGCACCTCTTGGACCAGATCCTGCGCTCCACATAGGACTAAAGCAAGAATTGCCTCTCCCCTCCTGCCTCTGGTTTGACTCCTTCCCACCGAGTGCAGAGCAGGGTCCCCTCATCTTCCCCCCTTTGGCCTGTGGAGGAGCCCCTCTCTTTTGTGTCGGTGCCTCTCCAGGGGAGATGGATTCTTCCTAAAAGTGGGGGTCACGGGCCCTGCCCCCCTCAAGGCCCCACCCCTACTCCTCCTCTTTCTCCCAAGGCTCCGCCCCCTGACCAAGCTGGAGCCACGCAGAGGAGACCAGGTCCCTCCACCTGCCTGGGGTGGGGAGGGTCAGGGCAGGTGTCGGGTCCGCGGCTCCCCTCAGATGCCTGTGGCACTCTTACCTGGACCCAGCTCCGGTTCCAGCCTGGCATGGGGGTGGGGACCCGGGGCCAAAGAGCCTCAACCGGACCTGATCAGAGCTGCCTGGGAAGCTGTGGGTAGCCATGGACCTTCTACCCCAGGCAGTAGGAGGGTCTGCAGCTCCCCACAGCTGCTCGGGCTCCAGCTTCTGGCCTGGCCAGGGGTCAGGGCCTCGGTGGGAAGAAGAGGGACAGAGGGCAGGGCCCACAGCAAAAAGTGGACTTCCAAAAATGGGAAGGCCTGGCACCTTGGCCCCCCTTGTTCCAGCACCCCTGTACCTCTCCCTCTCCTGGCTGGTCTCACCCTGTGCTTAAAGCCCACTCAGGCTCCATGAGCAAACCAACCCCTCTGTGCCACATGGGGGGGGGTGTAGCTCCTCCAGGCTCCCCTTCCCACAGCCCCCAACCCCCACCTCCCAGGGCACTGCCCTCCCCCAACCAATAGGAGCAGGCAGGGAGGACTCCCCCATCCCCAAGGGTCCCTCGCCCCATGAATTAAAAGAGCTGATATACCCAGCGGCTCCTGGCTGCCCCCTTCCCAGCGCCCTCTGTGCTGTTTTGGGGGTAGGGGCATCTCGGATCAGGTTACAGAGCGTCGGCCTGTATGTTTCAGCCTGGCTAAGTCAATACGTTGCACTACTGTGGGGGAAGGGGGGGGTGTAACGTCCCGTGGGGTCTCCGTGGGATCTCTTTCCTGCGGCAGTGACTGCTCAGTGTGGTGTCTGTTCCTGGGTGAGCCAGGCTCTCCCCAGATGGGGGGTTGCGACTTAGTCAGAGGTTCAGGACATGGAACAAGGAGACCCCATAACAACTCCTGGGTCCCTTCCAGACACTCTTGAAACCCAGCTGCAGTTGGCCTGAGAGAAACCCTCCCGCAGGATGTTCCCTGGGGACCTGAACAACCTGGTGATCTTCCCACACCTGGCAGCTACCAAAGCCACCCCCAGCCTGCCCTCCCGGCCAGTGGCCTGCTCACCCTTCTCCATCCAGCAGCTGCTCAGCTCCTCCCACACAGGCCAGCTCTGGGCTTTGGCTGTGGTGGGAGGAATCAGTGAGGCTCTCCCCAGTGAGAACCATCACATGGAGCTGCCCTCCCACCCCATGGCAGCTCCACCCGTGGCGCAGCCTGTGGCTGTCACGCCAGGCCAGGCAGGGTCCAGGCAGGGCTGTTGCATTAGAACAGTGGGTTTATTGAGGACACAGGCACGGCTGACAGCGCGGTCACTGGAACGGCCTGGCCCGAGGCTCCTGTCCTGTGGCCAGGGGGCATCTCACCAGGGAAGAACTTTCCCTTCCCAGCTCACGAAGGCCCCGTTGTCCTTCTCAGAGAGCGTCGGGAGCACGTTCAGGATCCCTCGGACACTTGCATCCACCGTCAGTGGGGCCTGCATGGGGCAAAGGAGAGTGAGGGGGAGGAACTTGCCCAGGGGAAAGACCAGGATCGGCTCCAGGGCTGGCCCAGGGGATGGACCTAGAGCCTTGCAACCAAACTGGAACCTGACGGGACACAACTACAGGTGTCGGACTTGGGTCAGGTGGAGTCTGAAAACAACCTGACACACTCTGACTGGGGTCTGGGGTCTCTCATTACCTTCTCCTGCCATGGGATTGGTGAGGTGGTGGCAGCATTTCTGTGCTCCTGCTGGCCACCACCACCTCACCGCGCTGTGCATGCTGTGGAGAGTGTGCTGATTACTGGCAGCCCCTCTCCCCCAGCAGCACTGCACAGCGAGGCGGTGGTGGCTGGCATGAGCAGGGCATGCAGCCACTGCCATGCTGACCCCACGGGTGTGAGGCAGCTGGAGATGGGGGGCTGGCATGGGGCATGCGAAGAGGAAGCCCCCACCAGGCCGAGCCTCAAGGACAAGGTGGCAGAAGTGACATAGACACAAGTTCAGGGGCAGTGTCAGGTTCAGATCGGATCTGGTTTCAAAACAACCTGACATTCTTGGATTAGTTCCGATCTAGTTGGGCTTAAAATCTGGCCCAAACTATCAGATCTGGCCTGGTGCTGGTCCAGGCCGCTAGGTGCCCATGGCTGAGGCCAGGATCTCCCTAGGGCCAGCCAAAACCATGAGAGGCCAACCCAGGTCACTGTCCCCTGATGCTGGGTGGGGAGCTGGGGCAGGATCCCCATGCAGATACCTTCATACAGGTGCCCATGATGACCAGGTCCCATCTCCCCCAGTTCCCCATGGCAGCAGCTCTGCTGACGTTTGCTTTGCGATGCCAGGAGCCGGAGGAACCAAGGAAGTAGCAGCAGGGGGATCAATGCCCAGGACACAGTGCTGAATCCCCGGGAGGTGGGATCTGATGACAGGCTCATTGCGACAGTTTTCCTCCACACAGGTCGAAAGTGGAGGGGGCAACAGGTTACGGCGTAACCATTCCCCCTACGATGAACATCTGCCCATGACATGAGGCTACTACCAGCCTCTCCCAGCGAGGCACCTACCTCGGGGGAGAGTGAGATCCCCATGTCAGTCTGCACCCAGCCAGGATGGACAGCGATGCTCAGGATTCCATCTCCTTCATACCCCAAGGATTGGCACTTGGTGAGCATGTTCAGAGCAGCCTGTGGGCGAGACACCATGAGCAGAGACAGCAGCGTGTGGGGAAGGGGAATGAGCCCTACAGGAAATGACCCCAGATCCTGAGGGCAGGGAAGGGAAAGACAGACAAGCGCGTGAGGACCCTGGTGTGAGCTGCAGTTTCTGATGCTCGATGGGGATAACAAGGTGCTCTCAGGGGCATGGCCATGGGGAAGGGGATGTAGCTGCACTTCAATCAGCCACAGCTACTGCGTAGCTTCAGGGGGGCTGTGACAGCTGAGTACAAGTTAGAGCAGTGCTGAGGCTGCTCTAGGTTTTGCATGATCAGGGGGTGGCAGAGGGAAGTGTAAATGTGGCATCGATTCTCCTTTGTTTTCCCCCAAGAGTTCACCAGGGGCAGAAGAGGATCTGGTCCCCTCCATTTAGACCTAGTGACGGTCTCTCAACTGGTTATATTCGCCCCTAGGAAGGGCTATAATTAATAGCTCCGTAGTGGCCCTCCCCTGTCTGTGCTGAGACTGGCTAGTGTAGTGCTGAGGAGCCCCATGTGCCTCCCAGTGTGGGGATTTCCCTGCTGGGATACACACGATGGAAGGTTCCTCACTGAGGGGAAATCCGGGAGCTGATCTGAATTCCAGGCAGCTGAACAACAGCTGGTCCCACCTGGCACAGCAGTGGAAGCTAGAACGGCTGGGCAGGAGGGCGGGGAACCAGTGATGAGCTGCCAAAATCTTAACAACCGGTTCCCTATAAAAAGTTCTGATTTAAGGGGAGCGGGGGAGGGGCCGGGGGAGACATCCTGCAGGGCCTGGGCCAATTGTCCCACTTGCCCCTTCCCCTCCCCTCCCCTCTGGCCAGCCCTGGAGCTTGCAGCAGCCCCCCACACACACACACACACCTTGCTGTGCCATTCAAAAAGCGGCAGCAGGATGACTCCTGAGCTCAGCTGAGCTGCCCAGCTGGTGCCGGCAGCTGGCCACGCTGCAGCTGGGGGGAAGCGGGGGGAGGGCTGGAGGACCCTCAGCCTCCCCAGCTGGGAATCCTGGGAGCAACAGGATGGTCTGGCCCGTGGACCAGAGTTCTTTGCCCACCCCCTGGCCCTTTAACAACCGGTTCTCCACGGAGGTCTAATTTTAGCAACCGGTTCTTGAGAACCTGTGGGAACCGGCTCCAACTCCCCACTGCGGGGAACATGGGGAAAGCACTGAGTGACACTGAGCATGTCCTGTACCTTGCTGCAGCGACAGGAGATAATCTGGCATGTGGGCCAGGCTAAGACATTCTGGATGGAGCCAGCCTCGCTGGACATGTTGACAATGGCCGCCTTGCTACAGCTCAGCCCTTTCTGGTTGCTTCCCTGGGCAGCCTTCTTCAGCAAGGGCAGGAATGCCTGGGCAATGGGGAGAACAGAGCACCCCCGGGTCAGCTTAGGAGAAAGGAGCCCGGGTTGTGAGGCAGTGGCACCGGAACAGAGAGGGCCAAGGGGCCGTGGCCCTCTCACTTTTGAAAGTGGACGGGTCTGGCTCATCCACTTTTTGCCACGGACCCAATCCCCTGCTCTTCCTCTTCTCCCTCAGGTCCTGCCCTCTGGCCCGGATGGAAGCTGGAGCCTGGCCGGGTAAGAGTGGACCGGGGATGATGGACCCTCCACCTGCCTGTAGCAGGGAGAGGCAAGAACTGCCATAGGTCTCTGTCCATACCCTGCAGCTCCTCACGCTCCTCCTGTGGCTGGGCCCAGCTGCGGCGTGTGCTCCTGCAGCGACCCCGCGGTCTGTCACCCCATCGCTGGCACCAGGAGTTCGAGGTATGTATCCCTGTCTCCGAGTGCTGGGAATGGGGCTGCGGGAGGGGAGGGGAGGAGAATAAGGCCCACTGGGATGCGAGGAGGTGCTGGGAAGCAGAAAGACAGTCCCTCAGGGAGGTAGGGCTGTGCCCAGCTCAAACTGGGATGAAGACTGGATGACCGGAAAAGTCCAGTCGGCAGCACAGTGGGGGCCCGGAGGGCTCCCTACTTGCCCTGCTTCTGCACAGCTGCCAGAAGTGGCTACCAGGTTCCTGCAACCCCTAGGCACCTGGGCAGCCAGGGAGACTCCATGAACTGCCCCCGCCCAAGTGCTAACTGCACAGCTCCCATTGGGCGGGAACCATGACCAGTGGGAGCTGCGGGGTTGATGCCTGGGGGCACCAAGCTTTACTGGGAAAAGGAGGCTCCAAGGTATCATTCAAACCATGACAAATAACACAGGTTACTGGAGACCTGCCAGTGCCAGTGTCTAGTTCCCAGCCCAGAAGCCAGAGGGCTGCACCGTGGTGCGGGGGTCAAGGACCCACCTGGCATGGACGCTCCGCCTGGTGTCAGGGGCGAGGCGCTGGGCAGAGACGTTACAGGGGAGAGGTGCGAGATTATTGGCCCGATGTCCTTGGCAGCCAGCTGTAGCCAGGCAGAGAGCGGCTCTAACCCCACAGGCTGCCGGGCAGGAGCCGAGCTGCCCTGGACAGAGAATGGTTCTCCCCAGCCTTGTCAGCCCCTCCTTCGTGGGCAGGTCTCCAGAGAGCCAGAGCAGCCTTGCCCGTAGCTCCCGCTCTCGCTCCACCCCCTGGCTCTGCCGTAGTGCGGAGCCCGGGCTCTGGTCTCCATACGCTTAGGGCTGCCCCGGTTCCCCTGCAGCAGCTGCCATCTCAGCTTGCTCTCTAGCGGCATCCCCAGCGCCCCGCCCCTGCATTGGCTGGCTCCCTGCAGCCCGCTTTGTCTCGCAGACTCTTTCAGCAGGAAGTTTGAAACCAGCTTCCTGACCACCTGGCTCCTGCTGCCCTCTGGGTGCTGAGCTGCCCTGATCTCACTCGCCATGGCCCTGGCACCGGCACAGCCCCGGCACTGGGAGTCCAGCCTTTCCGCTCTGCTGGGCATAGGGGCTTAGCGCTTACCCAGCTTTCAGGCTGGCTAAATGGTACAAACCCAGCCTGTGGAGGCCAGGCGAGGCCAGGCAGGGTCCAGGCAGGGCTGTTGCATTAGAACAGTGGGTTTATTGAGGACACAGGCCCGGCTGACGGCGCAGTCACTGGAACGGCCTGGCCCAGGGCTCCTGTCACGTGGCCAGGGGGCGTCTCATCAGGGAAGAACTTTCCCTTCCCAGCTCACAAAGGCCCCGTTCTCCTTCCTGGAGAGTGTGGGGGTCCCTCAGACACTCACATCCACCGTCAGTGGGGCCGGCACAGGGCAAAGGAGAGTGAGGGGAAGGAGCCTG
Organism: Mauremys reevesii; assembly: GCF_016161935.1. Classification (NCBI taxonomy): domain Eukaryota; kingdom Metazoa; phylum Chordata; order Testudines; family Geoemydidae; genus Mauremys; species Mauremys reevesii. Next base: position 3,183,940 of record NC_052638.1, read on the forward strand.
GTGGGAGGGGAGAAAAAAAGCACCCACGGGGTCAGCTTAGGAGAAGGGAACCTGTCAGAGGATGACTGGTCCTCTAAGGGGAACTGGGCCCAGCCCCATCTCTGGCTGATCAGCTGCAGCTGCGGGGCAGAGATCAGACAGCTTGGAGATCCCCTGCAGGGGTACAATCAGGAAGGCCAAAGCACAACTGCAGTTGCAGGTAGCAAGGGATGTGAAGGGTAACAAGAAGGTCCTACAGGTATGTTAGCAACAAGAAGAAGGTCAGGGAAAGTGTGGGCCCCTTAATGAATGAGGGAGGCAACCTAGTGACAGATGATGTGGAAAAAGCTGAAGTACTCAATGCTTCACAGACGAGGTCAGCTCCCAGACTGCTGCACTGGGCAGCACAATATAGGGAGGAGGTGAGCAACCCTCAGTGTTGAAAGAACAGGTTAAGGACTATTTAGAAAAGCTGGATGTGCACAAGTCCATGGGGACGGATCTAATGCATCTGAGGGTGCTGAGGGAGTTGGCTGTTGTGATTGCAGAGGCATTGGCCATTATCTTTGAAAATTTGTGGCAATTGGGGGAGGTCCTGCACAATTGGAAAACAGCAAATATAGTGTCCATCTTTAAAAAAGTGAAGAAGGAGAATTTGGGGAAGTACAGTATCTCCTCAGTCCCTGGAAAAATCAAGGAGCAGGTCCTCAAGGAACCCATTTTGAAGCTTTTGGAGGAGAGGAAGGTGATCAGGAACAGTCAACATGGATTCACCAAGGGCAAGTCATGCCTAACCTACCTGATTGCCTTCTGTGATGAGATAACTGGCTCTGAGGATATAGGGAAAGTGGTGGACGTGACATACCTTGGCTTTAGCAAAGCTTTTGATACGGTCTCCCACAGTATTATTGCCAGCAAGTTAAAAAAGTACAAATTTGGATGAATGGACTATAAGGTGGATAGAAAGCTGGCTAGATCGTCGGGCTCAGTGGGTAGTGATCAATGGCTCCATGTCTAGTTGGCAGCCGGTATCAAGCAGAGTGCCCCAGGGGTTGGTCCCGGGCCTGGTTTTGTTCAATATCTTCATTAATGATCTGGATGATGGGATGGCTGGGGCACATGGCTTACGAGGAGAGGCTGAGGGAACTGGGGTTATTTAGTCTGCAGAAGAGAAGAGTGAGGGGGGATTTGATAGCAGCCTTCAACTACCTGAAGGGGGGTTCCAAAGAGGATGGAGCTCAGCTGTTCTCAGTGGTAGCAGATGACAGAACAAGGAGCAATGGTCTGAAGTTGCAGTGGGGGAGGTTTTGGTTGGATATTAGGAAAAACTATTACATAATGAGGGTGGTGAAGCACTGGAACGGGTTACCTAGGGAGGTGGTGGAATCTCCATCCTTAGAGGTTTTTAAGGCCTGGCTTGACAAAGCCCTGGCTGGGACATGATTTAGTTGGGGTTGGTCCTGCTTTGAGCAGGGGATGGGACTAGATGACTTCCTGAGATCTCTTCCAACTCTAATATTCTATAATTCTATGGTCCTCACAGGAGCCTTAGTGAGCATGAGAGCGCCGGGAGGAGGCAGGGCTCCGGCAGGGGAAAGCAACCGGTTCATGTGTGACTCAGGCTCAGTGCAGTGCTGCTGGGAGCAGGCTGGGAAGGAGAAGAGAGCACAGAGGGTCGACTGGAGGCCCAGGCACATGAGCTGTGGACAGGAATCCTGTAGGGTAGCCAGGTCCCTGCAGCAGACCCTGGGCTGGGGAAAAGGCCATAAGTGAGAAGCTGAACTTGTGTTAAATGGTTTGATTTGGAAGAGAAGGGAATGGAGCACAAGGACCTCAGAGCAGCCAGTCTTGGCCATTCAGCCCCATGGACCCAAATGTGACACACACCCCAGCTCTCATACCTCTACACCGGGGGATCTCCAACTGGGGGTCGGGGCCCCTCAGGGGGTCACAAGGGTATTACCTGGGGGGGGGGTCGCAAGCTCTCACCCTCCACCACAAACCCTGCTTTGCCTCCAGCATTCATAATGGTATTAAATATATTAAAAAGTGTTTTCAATGTATAAAGGGGGGTCACACTCATTGGCTTGCTGTGTGAAAGGGGTCACCAGTACAAAAGTCTGAGAACCCCACTCTACACCCCTTATGACAGCCAAGGAGAGTCAGTGCCAGGGGAGCGCCATTGCCGAGTCTCCTCTCACCCTGTTCCAGCCAAGGGCCGGCTAGACCAGCTGCCACTCCGGCTACACAAACCCTGCCTGCTACACTGGCTCTAACAGCCCCGTCAGCTGGGCCTCTCCAGCCTGACAGCCCGGGCATCCCTGCCTCACACTGCCCTGTGCTCCGGACACGGCTTCCTTTCTTCCCCTGCCTCTCGCCCTAGGAACTGAGGACGAGCTCCCAAGGGGCCGGGAGCAGAGATTCAGAGTGAGTCCCGAGAGCTGCCCCTGCAGCTGAGACAGGTTCTCGGCTCGCCCTGGCCATCCCCAGGCCCAGTCAGCCGCCACTGCTGGGGAGCGATAGAGAAAGCAGCTGGTGCCCTCGCACAGCTGCAGCTCAGCACACACTGCACTCACTTCACAGCAAAGTTAGCCTGTCCTGTGAATCACACCTAAGGAAGGCTGGGCTGCTGCTGGGAAGGAAAAGGTAGAGGGAGAAGGGACCAGAGATGCTGAGGAACATGAGACCAGGCGTGGCATGTCTGTAGAAATTTTGAGGGTGCCCAGAACCCGCGCCTGCCCAAACGCAGTCCCCCCAAACTCCCTCCCCACCTGCCCAAGGCTCTGGGAGGGAGTTTGGGTGAGGGAGGAGGTCTGGGGTGCAGGGTGCAGGCCCCTGATTGGGGTGCAGGGTGCAGGCTCTGGGAGGGAGTTTGGGGATGGGAGGGGTGCAGAGGGATGGGGTGCAGGTGTGAAGGCTGTGGCTGCAGATGAGGGGTTTGGGGTGTGGGAGGGGCTCAGGGCAAGAGGAGGAGTGTGGGGGGTGAGGGCTCTGGCTGGGACTAGGGATAAGGTGTTTGGGGTACTGGAGGGGCTCAGGGCTCGGGCAGAAGGTTGAGGGTGCGGTGGGGGGTGAAAGCTCTGGCTGGGGGTGTGGGCTCAGGGGTGGGGCAGGGCTGGGGATGAGTTTGGGGTGCAGGCAGGCTGCTCCGGGACAGGGGCCAGAGAGGAGGACTCCCCCCAGCCCTTTCCCTGCCAGCAGCAGCGAGCTCTGCGGGAGGAGCCCCCCTTTCCTGCCCACCCAGCAACACACAGTCACTGTAGCCTCACTGGGGTGAGGGATGGCGCTGCCTCCTTGCATGGGGCAGGAGCGGCGACTGCAGGCGCAGGAGGGGGCTGTGCTGGTGGAGGGTCCTGCCGGAAAAGGGAAGGGTCTGAGGGGGAAGGGCAGGCTCAGAGTCAGTGGAGTGGGACCCTGCGGCAGCAGTTGCTGCAGGGAGGCAACATGCAGCCGCACAGGGAAGAGACAGTCAGTGACACTCTGCTCTGGGCTGGAAAGGGTGTCAGGGGCAGCAAGTCGGGGCCGTGGGACACTCGGGGGAGACATGGGGGGGCCACAGGTGGGGGGGAGACACCCAGCCCCACATATTGCTGGAGCTGGGCCCCTGGCTTTGAATATTGCTGGGGCCTGGGCACCACGTGGGTCTGGAACTCGCTGCCTATGCATGAGACTGAAGCTAACCAGCAATAGATGCAGTTTGCACAGGAAGGGCCCTTGCCCCGCAAAGCCCCCTTTCCATCACGCTCGCTAACGATTCCATGGGGGACTATTTGTCACAGAGAAAGGATACACTGGAAACTATCACCACCTCCTCCCGCGCGAGCCTGAATTTCTGCTGGAAAAGTTCCCTGGCCCCTGAGTGAGACAGGCTCTTGGAGGGGCCCACTGTGGCCGTTCTTGTGGTAACGTGCCTGGGTCTGTGCATCGCATCGCTCTTCCCCTGGCTCTCTCGGGAGCGTCACAACACCTAGGCTGCTTGTGGATCTGGGACTCCGGGCCCATTTCTCAGCTGGGATGGGACCTGCCCCACCCTGGGGCCCTGCCTGGATTGGCTCATTGATCCCGTAACCCCAGTGCAGCTGGCGACCTGCCCTCGGTCGGGGCCCTTACCTGGCTCACCAGCAGGGGCCCTGTCACGTTGGTCGCGTACACCAGGGACATGTTCTCCGGTGTCTCAGACTCTAGTGTGTTCAGCTTTAGTACCCCAGCGTTGTTTATCAACAGATTCAGCCCCGAGCCTTTCAGATGCTCCTCAACTCTGGCTGCTGCCGCCTTGATGCTGGCTGGGTCAGTAGCTTCTATAGAGACAGAGCAGGGGGTTCAGGTGCATGATTCCTCCTCCCTCATGTCACTCCAGGGCACACCCCTCTCCCAGGCACCAAGGGGCTTCTTCCAGCCGGAATGAGAGGGAGGAGAGGGGGTGGAAGTTGGTGGGGTGGGGAGTTGCTGCTGGGCCCACAGAAGTGGGGTTGTACTGGGGCAGCAATAGGAAAGGATAATGATAATCAATAATAATAATTAGTTATTTGGACAATCTTAGTAGGAGATTTTAAAAAACCTCAATTTATTGTAATTAGTGAATACTTCAGATGTGTGTCGTTGATCTACATTAGACAAAGAACTGGAACGATCTAAAACTATTTTTGAATGCATTGTAGGTGAGAGAACTGATCAGCTGGATGCCTGAGGCTCCATCCCAGAGGTGGGACTGCATGACAGAGCTGCCCAGGTGTGATTGTCACACGAGGGGCCTGGCACACAGTGGCCCTGGGGCTTTCCCAGCCCACCCAGGGCTCTCCGACCCCTGCAGGGCTCCCCACTCACACCCGCCTTCTCTGGGGCTGGGTAAGGAGTCAGTGGGCTCCGAGTGATTATTGACTCTGGTCCTGTTCTCCCCACTGAGATCTGGAGGGCAGGGAACAGGGAACAACATAATCCAGGGAAGGGAACCTCAACTCTGGGTCCAGGGCAGGGCACCCACCTAGCGCAACGATCACCAGGTTTGGATGCCTGGACACCAAGTTCTTCAATTGCTGGAAAAGAATAAAGTCAATTATTATTGACGGAGCCGCCAGCCCCGGGGATGGCCAGGCTGGGTAGAGTCCAGCTCCCTGCTGCTATCTGGGGCCAAGTCAATATCTTATTGCGTTGACTCTGCGAAGCCCCCACGTGCAGCACCCAGCTCTGGCTTTCCGGGTCGGTAGGAGGCGTCTGTCTGTCTCCTGAGCGTTTAAAACACCATCATCTAACTCAGTGCGATCGAGTCAGGGACACAAACCACTTCCCTGTCAGTACCACACCTGTGCTCTCTGCCCTCTCCCTGCATGCGCTCTGGGAGTCTGTGACACCGGGGGCTGGTCAGGGCACAGCGAGTGCAAGGAGCAGCTGGGACATTGTGAATGAGGACCCTGGAGAGGAGCAGGTTTAGGAATTATATGGGGATGGGGGGCAGGAGTGAGTCTGAGTGGTGCAGAAGACAGGGATGGGGTTGGGGGCAGCTCCCCTAAGATGGGACAGTTGTGAGGAAGGGGAGTCCTCGCTCAGGAGCCAGGGGAAGGGAGTGTGGCAGTGTTGCCAGCTCTCGTGAACTGGTTGTGAGTGAGGGTTTTGGCGATAACACGGGAAGGAACTCTGGTTCTGCAGTTTCCCAGGGTGGGCGCATGGGCAGAGCTCAGTGCAAGAGCCTCGGGGCTGAGGACACAGAGCAGCCCTGCCTCTATGTAAGCATGGCCCTAGAGCAGACAGAGGGTCTGGGGCAGTGGCAGACAAGGGAGGGGGGGTCAGGGAAGTGGTGCCATGGACGCTGAGCAGAGAAGTGCTGCTGCTGGGACAGCACAGCCATAGGAAATGGATGGCAGTTCCCCTGTGTGAGGGGGAAGGAGGCTGAAGACGGGGGGTGGAGTTGCCATCGGAGCAGCCAGGGAGTGCCGTGCATTCTGTGCGCATTAAATATTGACATTTCCACCTGAAATGATCCACGCACACATTGACAGAGGAATAGAGGGCAGTTACAAAGTCACAAGACAGACTAAAAAACTGATTTTGTTAAAAGTATCGTGATTTTGGGGGTCGGACGCATGATTGTCTCTCTCCTGAGGCTGGCAGTACTGGGTATGTTTCCACCGCAATCACAACGTGTAGAAGCTGTACAAGCCGGCCCGGAACCCCTGGGGAATTACTCAAGGGCTAGCCAGTGCTGCCGCATCCTCACTGCTCCGGGACTCGAGCTACCTCTGTTAACGCTAGCTCGGGTGTAGCTACAACCCTCAGCCTGGAGCGGTGTCTGCAGTCGCCTCCTCCTGCGGCACGTTGCTCTCGGAGCTGAAGGCTTCTTCAGGTTCCCCTCCCTCCCCACCACCATGTACAGCTCACTCCGTCTCACCTCGCCCCGTTCTCACCTGCGCTCGCTCTCCCTCCGGGTCCCGGCAGGTCGCAAAGACCCACTCGGGTGGGTTGGATTTCTCCAGAAACTGCTTGACGAGCTCCAGGCCGATTCCCCGATTGGCCCCAGTCACCAGAACGCTGCGGACATTAAAGCCAGCCATGGTCCTCGCCTGCCTGTGCCCCAGCTGGCAGGGCCTGTGCTCAGCGAGCGCTGGGCTAGTGCTGGCCCCACTTCCCCTGCACCTGGGTTATATAAGCTAGCGCTAGGGAATGAGCTCTCTGCTGCCATCTACTGGAATGAGACAGACCTTATTTGTATATTTGTTACCCATCATAGAATCATAGAATATCAGGGTTGGAAGGGACCTCAGGAGGTATCTAGTCCAACCCCCTGCCACCACTGAGAACAGCCAAGCTCCATCCTCTCTGGAACCCCCCTTCAGGTAGTTGAAGGTTGATATCAAATCCCCCCACACTTGTCTCTTCTGCAGACTAAATAAGCCCAGTTCCCTCAGCCTCTCCTCATAAGTCATATGACTCAGCCCCCTAATCATTTTCCTTGCCCTCCGCTGGACTCTTGCCAATTTGTCCACATCCCTTCTGTATTGAGGGGACCAAAGCTGGACACAATACTCCAGGTGTGGCCTCACCAGTGCTGAATAGAGGGGAATAATCACTTCCCTCTATCTGCAGGCAATGCTCCTACTAATACACCCCAATATGCTGTTGGCCTTCTTGGCAACAAGGTCACACCTTTTTCCAATCATCCAAGACCTCCCCCGATCGCCACAAATTTTCAAAGATAGTGCCCAATGGCTCTGCAATCACATCAGCCAACTCTCTCATCACCCTTGGATGCATTATATCTGGACCCATGGACTTGTGCACATCCAACTTTTCTAAATAGTTCTTAACCTGTTCTTTCACCACTGAGGACTGCTCACCTCCTCCCCATGCTGTGCTGCCCAGTGCAGCAGTCTGGGAGCTGCCCTTGTTTGTGAGGACAGAGGCAAAAAAAGCATCGAGTACATTAGCTTTTTCCACATCATCTGTCACTAGGTTGCCTCCCCCATTCAGTAAGGGTCTCAGGGTGAACAGTTTGGCTGTTTTGGTTGCTAGCTATTGAAGTTTTGGGTGCAGGGCCTTTGAAGTGTTGGTCTCCTTATTGTGTGAAAGGGCAGAACAACTGTACTCAGCACACTCGGAGTAAGGAGTCACCACAACCATGATCTGTTTTCCACAGCTGGGCAGTGGTGTTGGAAACAAAACAGGGAGAAACTGGGTGGGGGAAGGGCATGTGCTTGGAAATAAGGATTTTGCTCTAGAAATCTATGTGATGTTTAATTTTCTCTACAAAGTGACGATAAGACTGTGTGAATTGGGAAGGGTGAACTCTGGTAAGGATGTAGATCTGCAGTTGTAGAGGCAATGACAAGTGCCCAGGTGCCTGTACCCAGCCCTGCTAGAACTGTAGCACATCGAACACTGTGGCAAGAGGCAAGGTAGTGTTATTGGCAAGGCATCTCTTCCACAATCCAAGGTAGCACCTCCCCTGAGGGACTGGAGACAGACCTGCCTGAGTGCGCGCCCATGCTTGGGAATTTCACTAACTACTAATAACAAACCATGAGTGGGGTATAAATGGGACGAAGGGGATATTTGTCCACTGGCTATTAACACAAGCTGGTGAGGAAATTGAGACAAAAGTCTACTGACCAAGATACTGGGGAGGTCGGTATTTTACTTACAATTCATCTAAGGACACGGTTGATTTATTGTTGTCATGTTTTCCCAACTGAATGCTCTGTTCCTTTGCCTTATGTCCAGACTCGGTGCCTGCAAGAAGGTGAGTACTGCCTGTAAGAGCACTGTTGTATTAATTCTGATGGAATATGTAGGCCCAAAGAATCAAAGGTGTTAACATGACCCTGTTATGTTCAACATTAAACAGTTGTAAATAAGGTTCAGTGTTTGGTACCCAGAGACCTTAGCCAGCGTAATACCATGACAAACACCATTAAAAATCCTTTAAAACCCTTATCAGAGACAGAAAAGGAGGAAAAAACAGTTCTAGCATTTGAATTGTAAAATATTAAGATCAGTTTTTATTTTAACAACATCCCTTGTTCTCTTGCCCTTTTGCAGAAGAGAGTTTGTAGAAAGAACCCCTTCCCCCCATATTTGACAGATGTAGATGTAAGCAGAGTCAGGATGAGCCCTGCCCTGACATCTGGTGGTACATTATGAGGAGTGGGCAAAGGAATTTTAGGAATGTGCATTTGCATTGGTAAACCCACTTCACTTAGCATAACACACAGCAGCATGGGAAGGTTATTTTCACACTGTGGAATCCCCAATTTCTTTGTTATTGGGGCAGGAAGGAAAAAAAGGGGCTGTTACCTTAATTATGTGAATGAGGAACTATGAGACTGCTTTATGACAGAAATGACTCAACCTACATTAAATAGTACTTGCCAGACAAGGGACAGGGGTTCCAAAACCCAGTGAAGGGAGAGAGGCTGGGGACTGGTGTGTGTACCTGATGGTATGGGCCCCTTTTGAGGGCCTGGAACACCAATTGCACTTCCTCCTCTCTCCACTGTTAAAGAGCAGAGCTAATTTTGAATCCTTTAGGAGTCCATCTAGAGGCTGCTGACCTGAATTCACGTTGGGCCATGTGGCAGTGGGGCTCTCCTACTACAAGTGGAAATCACTAGGAGCTGAAATCACTAAAAGAGCTAAGCTTACTAAGCTAAGATCACTGAGTGCTGTGTTAAGTAGTGGGAGAGCCTGAAGATCTATCACCAAGCAGCTGGCAGAGTGGAGCGGTCTGCAGCACGTTGGAGCAGCCCATGGAACAGTGAGCAGTGTGGAGCGGTTTGCGGGGATGGCTGACGTGGTTCACGGGTCTGCTGGAGGAGCGGCACAGCTGGTGGAGGGAGCCAGTTGTGGTGAAGGCTGCAGCAGAACTCCACGGAGAAGCGGGGCAGTCGGCCCTGGCCCACGTAAGGTGTCCCTTAACACCCTGTGTGTGCGACCCCCCCCCCATTTCCACCCAGGCTGGGGGGGGTAAAACTCTGCAGATAAACTTTTGAACTCTGGGGTGGCACTGACCGGAGACTGAGACTTTTGGGTTGTTGGACTTTGGGGTGATTGGACTTAAGACCCTAAGGACAGTGCCAAATGTACTTGGAGGGGGGTTTTGCTTATGGTTTGTGTATAGTCCTGTTTGTGGTGTCTCTCCAACGTGATGCCACATTGTTTCCCTCCTTTATTAAAAGGATTTTGCTACACTCAGACTTCGCTTGCGAGTGGGGAAGTATTGCCTCCTAGAGGCGCCCGGGGGGGTGGTAGATAATTGTCTCAGGTCACTGGGTGGGGGCTCGAGCCGGTTTTGCATTGTGTTATTGAAACGGAACCCCTGGATACTGAACCCGGCCCTTGTTGCTGCCAACTCAGAGGGGCAGAAGGGTTACATATAGATGGTGTCACGCTGCCTGGAGTGGCTCACAGTTGTGAGTGCCAGTTTCAGGTCACGCTGTCAGAAAACAAAGGCAGACACCCCAAATTGGTAATTTCACCAAGCCAGTAACAAATGTGCACTCCGGGATCACTCTACCAGTCTTACTATGGAGTCACCGACAGTCCCCTTAGATTCCAGCCTACCTTGCCACCCAGACAAACTGAACATTTTAGGTTTAAATAACCTTTTGTCACAATCACACCACATCAGGTTTCTCCCAGTCCCAACAGATGTTGACCTGAATTTTATGGGTTAGTTGTTATGGCTCGCCACTGATCACCTCCAACCAGAAGATCTATAGGTTCTTGTCCAATTCAGAATACAGGGTCCAAGAACTCTGAGTTCTATATCGCGAGAGGACTCTCGGGGTGCTCGGCAAAAACACTTACACTGAGGACAATACCAAATTGATAAAAGCTTTACTGAAAGTCACACAAGAATAATAAATGCTATGAAACTTATGACTGCAAAACAGTAAAGGAATTCCAGAACTCCTGGTGTTAACATTCCTATTATAAGTACCTTAACCTAACATACTCACACCCTTCCTTGAGGACCCGGTAATAGAAGGTGAAGGACCAGTCTCACTCCTGGCATGCCCGATAACACAATGGTTCTGGCTTCCCCAATGGTTAGGAATGTTGAGTAGTTCTACTGTACTGCACAAGCTCAGCTGATAGCGTGATGGAAGTGGAATGATAGGTAGATAAAAGATAGTCTATAGAATATAGAAGAACAAAGAAAAGAAAAAAAAAGCTCCCTAAGATATCCTTACATAGTGTCAGGATCCTATAAAATATCATGCAATTCAGGCCCAACCTACTAGACCCAAATCTTATTTCCGTACCCTAAGAAATGTATGGGTACTCTTCTCCTATAGGTTAGTGGATTGTGACTCTTACTCTCTACATATTAATAAGGATTATCTCACTCCAAAAACTGCCAACCTAGGCTCTCTTGGTGACTTGCAGGTTTGTGGTGTACCCTGTGGTTACCAACCGGTTGCAGATGCCAGATAAACCTATTCAGTGTTGTGTGTAGTTCCTCCCTTCGGTTCCCCAAAATTCAGGGACCGTTTCTATCTTTACTAAAGGTTGCCAGCTTTTGTGCTGACTTACTCTTAACTGATCATACTTTTAGCTATATAGCTGATCTTGCTGGATACAGGCCGGTAGGCTTCTTGCATTTTAGCAAAACTTATTTTATATATAATTATTAGGAAACACATATCATATGCCTCAACATATCCTAATTTCATAGGAATTAATACTGATAAAATATAAGAATCATATATGAAATGGATTAATTCAGAAAGAGAAACATTATTTGATATATCTGGCTGGATTAGTAATATGTAATAGCTAGCAAAGTAATCCTGTGGGTTACAAATCCCTTCTTTGATGGGGTGATTACTAAAGAACCCCATCACACTGATGAAGGGACAGATAGTTCATGTGCGGGAATAGACACTATTTCTTGATATATCTCTATCATGGGCATTATAGAGGCATATTCAGTTGGTTATACCAGAGGTGTTTGCCTTTGTCATTTTTGAGTTTACACTGCATACATCCTAAAGTGATTAAAACAATTCCGGTTGCAATATCATATATAATAATCCATCCCTTCAATCCAATTTCCTACTAGGAAGAATCTACTTCTTGGCCTTCCTGTAGCGGGGTGCTTACCCCGCTCCTGCCCTGAAGGGCTTAAAACAGCCCTGAGAGAGGGCTGGGGCAGGGAAAGCAGCTACTAGGCTGATTGGGGAAGCAGCGGTGGCTGGGCCACACCCGTTAGGCCTCAGCTGGCCTTATATAAGAGGCTGGGAGCCAGGAGCGCAGCAGTCTGTCTGTGTTCAGAGACAGAAGGGCCTGGCTGCAGGGAGGATAACCAAGTATCTGGAGCGGAGCAGGGCTGGGGAAAGGCCAAGGGAGCCAGGGAGCTCCGGCCCAGGAAAGCTCCAGGCTGCAGGCCTGGTAAGGCCTATTAGGTACTGGGTTGTAGGGGCAGCTCCCAGGTAGCCAGAGGCAGCAGGTCCGAACCCTTTGCCTGTGATGAGCGGCTTGTACTGCAGTCTGCCTCCGTGAACAGGGGCCAGATGGAGACTGGGCAGTAGCCAAGACTGAGGTGAAGTTGGGATAGTAGGTGGGGGTTCCCCTGGGGAGGGGAGACCCAGAACTGTGGGGGCACTGCCAGCGGGCAGCACCCAGTTAAAGGGGCACTGGGGTCCTGGGAGGGACACGGGGGGCAACCGGCAGCAGGACACCGACCAGCAGAGCATTCTCTGGAGGCCGGATGAGCTAATTCCCACGGATGACTAGCAGACGGTGCCACCGGGTGAGTCTCTGCCCATTTACACTTCCCCATCTAATAACTGGACAATTGCTTGTTCTGCCGTATCCACGTCATTTGTAATTTGGATAAGGTGGGTTTCCTTTCGGGATACCAATTGTTTTAATTGTAGTCCCAGAGGGGAATATGTACTAAAAACAGGGGTGAAAGTGAGCTGGGACTGTGTACCGTAAGAACCCGCACTGCCCATACCCAGCCCTTTGCCATGGCAGCACTGTAATGTTGCTGCGCACCACCCTGCTGTTGGCAGGGGCGGGGGCAGCAACATTAAAGCGCTGCCACGGCAAAAGACCCTGCAGCACTTTAACCTCCTGCCCCTTTGCTCCCCAGCTGCTGATGGGTGGGGCAATGGGAGAAGCTGCCATGGGGCCCGCAATTTAAAAGGGCCCGGGGCTCCAGACACCACTGCCCCTACTACTCCGGGCCCTTTAAATCAACACGGGGCCCCAGGTGGCGCAGGCCAGGTGGCATGGAAGGACTGGCTGGGGGATGCTGACCCCCCGCCCCGCCCCATCTGCCCAAGCTCCCCAGCCGCCCCCCCATAATGGTAAGGGTCTTCAGTTACTTTCACCCCAGGGTGAAATACCAAATATTGGGAATCCTCGGTCTCTCTTTTAGAGCCAGAATACACAATTCCTTTCTGAGGGGAACTGACACCACTGAATAGATCAGGGGTCAGCAACCTTTCAGAAGTGCTGTGCCGAGTCTTCATTTATTCACTCTGATTTAAGGTTTCATGTGCCAGTAATACATTTTAACATTTTTAGAAGGTCTCTTTCTATAAGTCTATAATATATAACTAAACTATTATTGTATGTAAAGTAAATAAGTTTTTTAAAAAAATGTTTTAAAAGTTTCTTTTAAAATTAAAATGCAGAGCCTCCCTGACCGGTTCTTGAGAGATAAAAAGACTTCCTTTAAAAAGTGGAAGTCAAATCCCAGTGAGGCAAATAGAAAGGAGCACAAACACTGCCAACTTAAGTGCAAGAGTGTAATAAGAAAAGCCAAAGAGGAGTTTGAAGAACGGCTAGCCAAAAACTCCAAAGGTAATAACAAAATGTTTTTTAAGTACATCAGAAGCAGGAAGCCTGCTAAACAACCAGTGGGGCCCCTTGACGATGAAAATACAAAAGGAGCGCTTAAAGATGATAAAGTCATTGCGGAGAAACTAAATGGATTCTTTGCTTCAGTCTTCACGGCTGAGGATGTTAGGGAGATTCCCAAACCTGAGCTGGCTTTTGTAGGTAACAAATCTGAGGAACTGTCACAGATTGAAGTGTCACTAGAGGAGGTTTTGGAATTAATTGATAAACTCAACATTAACAAGTCACCAGGACCAGATGGCATTCACCCAAGTGTTCTGAAAGAACTCAAATGTGAAGTTGCGGAACTATTAACCAAGGTTTGTAACCTGTCCTTTAAATCGGCTTCGGTACCCAATGACTGGAAGTTAGCTAATGTAACGCCAATATTTAAAAAGGGCTCTAGGGGTGATCCTGGCAATTACAGACGGGAAGTCTAACGTCGGTACCGGGCAAATTAGTTGAAACAATAGTAAAGAATAAAATTGTCAGACACATAGAAAAACATAAACTCTTGAGCAATAGTCAACATGGGTTCTGTAAAGGGAAATCGTGTCTTACTAATCTATTAGAGTTCTTTGAAGAGGTCAACAAACATGTGGACAAGGGGGATCCGGTAGACATAGTGTACTTAGATTTCCAGAAAGCCTTTGACAAGGTCCCTCACCAAAGGCTCTTACGTAAATTAAGCTGTCATGGGATAAAAGGGAAGGTCCTTTCATGGATTGAGAACTGGTTAAAGGACAGGGAACAAAGGGTAGGAATTAATGGTAAATTCTCAGAATGGAGAGGGGTAACTAGTGGTGTTCCCCAAGGGTCAGTCCTAGGACCAATCCTATTCAATTTATTCATAAATGATCTGGAGAAAGGGGTAAACAGTGAGGTGGCAAAGTTTGCAGATGACACTAAACTACTCAAGATAGTTAAGACCAAAGCAGATTGTGAAGAACTTCAAAAGATCTCACAAAACTAAGTGATTGGGCAACAAAATGGCAAATGAAATTTAATGTGGATAAATGTAAAGTAATGCACATTGGAAAAAATAACCCCAACTATACATACAACATGATGGGGGCTAATTTAGCTACAACGAGTCAGGAAAAAGATCTTGGAGTTATCGTGGATAGTTCTCTGAAGATGTCAACGCAGTGTGCAGAGGCGGTCAAAAAAGAAAACAGGATGTTAGGAATAATTAAAAAGGGGATAGAGAATAAGACTTAGAATATATTATTGCCCTTATATAAATCCATGGTACGCCCACATCTCGAATACTGTGTACAGATGTGGTCTCCTCACCTCACAAAAGATATTCTAGCACTAGAAAAGGTTCAGAAAAGAGCAACTAAAATGATTAGGGGTTTAGAGAGGGTCCCATATGAGGAAAGATTAAAGAGGCTAGGACTCTTCAGTTTGGAAAAGAGGAGACTAAGGGGGGACATGATAGAGGTATATAAAATCATGAGTGATGTTGAGAAAGTGGATAAGGAAAAGTTATTTACTTATTCCCATAATACAAGAACTAGGGGTCACCAAATGAAATTAATAGGCAGCAGGTTTAAAACAAATAAAAGGAAGTTCTTCTTCACGCAGCGCACAGTCAACTTGTGGAACTCCTTACCTGAGGAGGTTGTGAAGGCTAGGACTATAACAATGTTTAAAAGGGGACTGGATAAATTCATGGTGGCTAAGTCCATAAATGGCTATTAGCCAGGATGGGTAAGAATGGTGTCCCTAGCCTCTGTTCGTCAGAGGATGGAGATGGATGGCAGGAGAGAGATCACTTGATCATTGCCTGTTAGGTTCACTCCCTCAGGGGCACCTGGCATTGGCCACTGTCCGTAGACAGATACTGGGCTAGATGGACCTTTGGTCTGACCCGGTACGGCCTTTCTTATGTTATGTTCAGTGTGAGTGCCGCTGAAATTCAGCTTGCATGCCGCCTTTGGCACGTGTGCCATAGGTTGCCTACTCCTGGAATAGATTATATAAAACAGGGTGGCTGAGCAGATTGATTTACAGCTTGGGGAACTGTTTAATGATTTTCCTTGGGACTTGTGTTCCTGAATTTCACAGGTGCTTTAGAAACTTCCCCACCCCCACAGTCCTTTGGATTAACCACCCATAGAGACACCAGAGGGAAATCAGAGTCCTGTGGCTCATGAGTTACAAACTGGACAAGGTTGACGTTTGTGGTCAAGAAGGGGCAGTGTCCGCTAATCAGCTCGGTTAGCAGAATAGAAATCACCAGGAGGTGTTGGGATTAATGGGAAGTGGACCCTTGGAAATGTGAGCCCAGTGTACAGCAGTGACTAGAAGCTGGGATGTATTAGATGGGGAGGAAAGGAAAGCTCAGGAAATGTGTTGTCTGGAAAGGTTTTGTTAGAGTATGTTTAGCTAAGCAGACACTGTGCGCTACACACAGTGTCCATGTTGGTCTGGAAGAGAGCAGCAAGAACAAAGAGCTGGTAACCTCTGGGGAAAGGACACAAGATCTGGGTCTGGCCATGCCCAAGGATGGAGGGGGTGAGACTGACGTCTGTCTTCCAAAAACTCAGGCGGGATCATGTGGTGAGACAAACCTGATATGAACAAGAGAGCACTGGGTGAAAATAAAGAGCCAGCAAATCATACACAGATTAGCTACCAAGAGTAGCTAACACCCCTGCGTTATCCTCCCCGACCCTGCCAAGAGAGAGGCAAATGCTGGCGTTCTCCAAGTCCCCGTCTCTCCCCAGCAGGGGACTCTCTCCCTGTGAGTCCTCTTGCGTAAGGACGGGAATTAGAAATAAAGTGGGTTCCTGGCTGTGCTTTTTTAATAAGCTCCAGGATGCTTTTCTGGCTCACAGCTGTTGCACGCTATCTGTGAGAGCCGTGCCAAAGAGGAGGGTAGGACTGTGGGGGCAGGGAGTGCTTTTCTGCACAGCAACAGTGAACCGGTGCCAGCTGGCAAGGGAACCCAGAAGCTCTAGCTCCACGTCTGTGCTGCTCCACCTAGCAAAACCCTCCCTTCTCAGCCTATTGTTCTCTCTAGAAGGGTCAGTGTTGCAGAATGGTTTTTGTTCCAGTGAAATGGTGTAACCTGTTTTGTCTCTGAGTCAGTGCCCGAGTGTCATAAAAACACAAACCTTACAAAGGAATTTCACTTAGAAAAGCACCTGCAGAGCACGTGTTAGGACTTCTCAGGGAGGAGAGGAGGAGGCTGGGTAGGAGCTGGGCTATTGACTATTTGCAGAGACCTTAAGGACTCCCAAGGGCGGAGTGGAATAAGTAGGCCAATTCCACGGAAATGATCTTGGCTACAAAGGATCCCTCACTACTCATTTGAGACTCAGGAATGGATGATAGCGTGGCTATCAGATTCTTTATGGCCTGTGAGCTTGTGATGAGATCTCCTTGGATTTCTGAGGCCAGGCACTGCTGGAACGCAATGGGAAACCTCTGGCCAGGAGTCAGATAGGGGTGGTAATCTCCTTTTTTGTTACTCAGGACATAGGAGATAAGATTCTGGATGCAGCCACCAGGAAAAAATGCTGGCTTGTCAGGTTGTTGTGAGCATGCCCAGTGGAATCTCGGCCTCTAGGGAAAACACAGAAGTTGTGAAAAGTTGCATCAGTTATTCATGAGTAAGGCACCACGTTTGTCACGGAGGTTATGGAATCACGGATTCCGTGACTTTCCATGGCTTCTGCAGTAGCCCCTGCAGCTGGCCCAGGAGCCGCCTGAGCAGCTCAGGCAGCCCCTGGGCCAGTCACACTGTCTGCTGCTGGGGCAATTTCGGGCTCCCCCACCCCCAGCAGCAGGAGTTTGGGGGGGCTCAGAGCTGAGGGTTGGGGTGCAGGGCAGTGCTTATGTGGGGGAGGTTCCCCAGAAGGGCGACAGGAACTCCCCTCCCTCAGCTCCTAGCTCCAGGTGTTGCCTCTGCCCTCAGGCACCGCCCCCGCAGCTCTCATTGACCGCAGAATTGGGGCACAGGGCAGAGCGGGGCAGAGGCAGCATGTGGAGTGGGAGCAGGAGGTCACCGCTTCCCAGGAGCCGGGTAGGAAACCTGCCTCAGCCCCACCAACCTGCCCCCACCTGAGCACCTGCGGTGTCCCCCTGGGCCACGACCCACCCCCAAGCACCCGCGGCACTGCCAGGCTGTGCCCCCCTGAGCACCCATGGTGCCCCCAGGCCAAACCACTCTGAGCTGCCCCGCTCCCAAGTTTTAGTCGGGGGTATATAGTAAAAGCCATGGACAGGTAACAGGCTGTGAATTTTTGTTTACTGCCCATGAGCTGTCCATGACTTTTACTAAAATGCCCATGACTAAAACATTGCCTTATTCATGAGGTGCTCGTGTGCCCCAGTTCCAGTTCTGCTGATCCAGGGCACGAGCATGCAGGCAGGGGTGGCAAACTGTCTCTCAGAAAAAATGCCCTCTTGCACTTATTGACGATTCCCTGGGGTTTTTTACAGGCTGGTTTTAGGAGCTCTTAGCGAAGCAAGTCTGGCCCCTTGGATTGCATTACAATCTTCACATCACGATATGGCTTCAATGCATGGGGCACTGCTTTACCATCTATCACTGCAACGTCATCACACAGCGACAGTGCAAAGCCGGAAACAAGATTTCAGGATGGATGGAAGCCCAACCAATCCCACCTTCCCTGCAGCCAGAGTGAGCGGGAGCACACCTTTCCCTCTTTAAAGCACCAGTTCCCCTGAAACGAAGACTAAAACACCGAGACTGTAAGTGTGTCCTTCTCTGCATCCGGCCAATGCCTGGCACAATGGGGGGTCCCTTTAAAAAAACTTGGAGTGAAATTTAAAAACATTAGAAAGCCAGGGAATTAGGAGTGAAGGTTGCATTTCTCAAGCCAGGAGTGAGGCAGATAGAATGAAGCTCCCATGTAGTTTTTTTTAACCATTGTCTTCTGCACACCTGGAGGAAATGCTTAGGCACAAGAAAGCACCTGATTGGTCATTCCTATGGTGCTCCAAAGCTCTGCCCAGGTTTACATGCAGACACAATTTGAGAAATCCCCACCCAAGCAGCTCCACCATGGTAGCAATGGCAGATCTGCTAGTGCAAATAGGGCATAGGTGTTGCTAAACATTGGTAGTGATAAATATTTGTATTACAATAGCATCCAAAGGCCTGGTGCCCTATGGTACTGGATGCTGGTGCAAACACAGAAAAGCGACAATCCCACTCTTACCATTCACTTATTGTTTTCCCTTAGCTTTAGTTGATACATACAATTACTGCTTTCAACTGAGGGCTGCTCGGGAGTGGGGGGGGGAAGTGGGGCAATTTGCTCCAGGCCCCACAGGGGCCCCCACGAGAATATAGTATTCTATAATATTGCAACTTTTTTTATGGAAGGGGCCACTGAAATTGCTTTGCCCCAGGCCCCCTGAATCCTCTGGGCGGCCCTGAGCCATAGCCTCCACTGGCGGTTCAGTGAGTCTCCAGTTAAGTCAATATGTTTCATGACATACAAACAGAGAAATTAGATAAACAGCATCACTAATCTTGCTGGAAGGCTGCTGTGTAGTGCTTCTTTATTTCTTAGAATTCAGAACACACAGACCTCCCAAAACAGAGAGAAACAAAGCAGCCTGCTCCCTAAAACAGAGAGGCACAACTCACCCAGGGATGAAACCCGAACCAGCCCATACCCAGCCCACATTAAAGCGCTGCCACAGCAGCACGTTAATGTCCCTGCCCCTTTTGCCTCCCTTGTCGGTGACCCTGCTGGTAGGAAGGGGGGAAGGGGTAGCAACATTAAAGCACTCCACGGAGCCATATAGGAACCTTTCCTGGTTGGTTACTATGCAAAATTGGCTATTTCCAGCATAGGTCACCCTCTCTGTAGGGGTCTTCCATCTGGTCCGTTGGACCATACACCCTAACACTGATTGATTCTGGAGCTCTCCCTGATAGTATTTGCCTCAAACACATTACATTTGCATCTGATGAAGTGGATTTTAGCCCACAAAAGCTTATGCCCAAATAATTTTGTTAGTCTGTGAGGTGCCACAAGGACGACTCATTGTTTTTACATCTGCAGATATACTAAGGCTTCTTTTTAGAGCAACAGGCCATCTGCGGAGCTTTCCATGTTTGGGTTACAGTGTGATAGACTACCAAGGGAGGCACATGGACACATTCCTTGAAGATGCCGTCTTCAAGGTAACCTATGGACTGTACTGCAGCCAACCGCTTATACACAGGCCTTGTCTGAATCAAACACAGGTAAAGAGACTGTGAATGAAACATACAAGGATCGTGCTACAACACAATTTTAAGAAAATAAACAACTGTCTTGGTTGGGATGAGGTGTCACAGACCCCGTTTGTCTCATAATTCCAATAGATACATGCAGACATGCATTCAAACATATAGATCTCTGCCCTTCAGGCCTTTGAAAACATTTAGGGGAATATCAGTTTAATAATTGCTCGTCTTTGATTAGATTGGGGATCTACCAGTTTCCTCAACATTACCTTTATGGTCAGATTTGTACATTCCACCATCCCAGATGACTGTGGTCTGTATGGGATGTGTAATCTCTGTGAGATCCCTATTAGTTTAAGACAGTCTTTGAAGAACTCCTCTGTGAAATGTGATCCCTGGTCTGATTCCACTTTTGCAGGGATCCCCCAACAAGAGAAGACTTTTTCTACCAGGACCTTGGCTGTGGCCTTTGCAGTATTGGTCTTCAAAGGAAAGGTCTCCACCCATTTTGAGAAAGGATCGACAACCACTAACAGGTATTGGCTGTTCACGATAGAGGGCCTATGAAATCAATCTGCAAAGCCATCCATGGACCTTCATACACCTGAGTTTGTAATGGTGCATTATGTTTGGAAGGAGTTGGATTGACTTGGGCACAAGTCAAATAGTTGTTACAATACTGTTGTACATCTAATCTAAGGGTACGTCTACACTACGGGACTATTCCGAATTTGCATAAACCGGTTTTGTAAAACAGATTTTATAAAATCGAGTGCGCGCGGCCACACTAAACACATTAAATCGGTGGTGTGCGTCCATGGTCCGAGGCTAGCGTCGATTTCTGGAGCGTTGCACTGTGGGTAGCTATCCCGTAGCTATCCCATAGTTCCCGCAGCCTCCCCCGCCCCTTGGCATTTCCGGGTTGAGATCCCAGTGCCTGATGGGGCAAAAATCATTTTCGCGGGTGGTTCTGGGTACAGCCTCACCCCTCCCTCCCTGAAAGCGGCAGACAACCGTTTCGCGCCTTTTTTGCTTGGTGAACTGTGCAGACGCCATAGCACAGCAAGCATGGACCCTGCTCAGCTCCATACCGCAATCGTGGATGTTTTAAACACCTCGCGCACTCTCGTGCAGTATATGCTGAACCAGGACCTTCGAACCGAGGCGAGTAAGAGGCGGATACGGCAGCGCGGCGATGACAGTGATGAGGACGTAGACACAGAATTCTCTCAAACCGCGGGCCCCGGCGCTTTGGAGATCCTGATGGTAATGGGGCAGATTCTATCCATTGAACGCCGATTTTGGGCCCGGGAAACAAGCACTGACTGGTGGGACCGCATTGTGTTGCAGGTGTGGGACGATTCCCAGTGGCTGCGAAACTTTCGCATGCGTAAGGGCACTTTCATGGAACTTTGTGACTTGCTTGCCCCTGCCCTGAAACGCCATAATACCAAGATGAGAGCAGCCCTCACAGTAGAGAAGCGAGTGGCGATAGCCCTGTTGTAGCTTGCAACGCCAGACAGCTACCGGTCAGTCGGGAATCAATTTGGAGTTGGAAAATCTACTGTGGGGGCTGCTGTGATGCAAGTAGCCAAAGCAATCACTAAGCTGCTGCTACGAAAGCTTGTGACTCTGGGAAACGTGCAGGCCATAGTGGATGGCTTTGCTGCAATGGGATTCCCTAACTGTGGGGGGGCGATAGATGGAACCCATATCCCTATCTTGGCACCGCAGCACCAGGGCACCCAGTACGTAAACCGGAAGGGGTACTTTTCAATGGTGCTGCAAGCACTGGTGGATCACAAGGGACGTTTCACAAACATCCACGTGGGATGGCCAGGGAGGGTTCATGACGCTCGCGTATTCAGAAGCTCTACTCTGTTTAAACGGCTGCAGCAAGGGAATTACTTCCCAGACCAGAAAATAACAGTTGGGGATGTTGAAATGCCTGTCGTTATCCTGGGGGACCCAGCCTACCCCTTGATGCCATGGCTCATGAAGCCATACACAGGCAGCCTGGACAGTGGTCAGGATCTGTTCAATTACAGGCTGAGCAAGTGCAGAATGGTGGTGGAATGTGCATTTGGCCGTTTAAAGGCGCGCGGGCGCACATTACTGACTCGCTCAGACCTCAGCCAAACCAATGTCCCCTATGTTATTGCTGCTTGCTGTATTCTCCACAATCTCTGTGAGAGTAAGGAGGAGACCTTTATGGCGGGGTGGGAGGCTGAGGCAAATCACCTGGCCGCTGATTACGTGCAGCCAGACACCAGGGAGATTAGAAGAGCACACCAGGAAGCGGTGCGCATCAGAGAAGCTTTGAAAACGAGCTTCATCAATGGCCAGGGTACAGTGTGACTGCTGTGTTTGTTGATGAACACCCAACCCCTTTGATTGACTCAGTCCCTGTAAGCAACTCCCCCTCCCCCTTCGAGTACAGCTTACTTATGCAAATAAAGTCACTCTCATTTAAAAAGCATGAATTCTTTATTGATTCATTATAAAAAGAGGGAGAGAAGTAAGGGTGTGGTTTGGGAGGAGGATAGGAGGGATGGAGAAGGCCATTAAAAAAAATTCAGAGTAACGACATCCTTCTGGTTGGGCTGTCCACGGGGGTGGAGTGGGCGGGTGCACGGAGCCTCCCCCCACGCTTTCTTACACGTCTGGGTGAGGAGGCTAAGGAACATGGTGAGGGGGGAGGGTGGTTATACTGGGCTGCAGCGGCACTCTGTGATCCTGCTGCCGTTCCTGAAGCTCCACAAGACGCCGGAGCATGTCAGTTTGATCACGCAGCAGCCCCAGAGTTGCATCCCGCCACCGCTGATCTTCCTGCCGCAACCGCTGATTTTCCTGCCGGTCTTCCTGCCGCCACCTCTCATCTCGGTTGTCCCTCCTGTCCTCACGTTCACTGGCCTCTTTCCTGTAATTTGAAACCACGTCCTTCCACTCATTCAGATGAGCTCTTTCATTGCGTGTAACTTCCATAATATCCGAGAACATCTCATCTCGCGTCTTCTTTTTCCTCCGCCTTATCTGTGCTAGCCTTTGGGATGGAGGAGGGATGGTTGAAAAATTTGCAGCTGCATGAGGGAGATAAATATTTAGAAAGATACATTTTACAGAACAATGGTTATACTGTTTCACAGTGAACATCACTATTCACCTAGCACATGTGATTTCCCTACAAGGTCGCATTTTTCATCTTAATAGTGAGTGCTTGCAGCTCTGGAGTTACAGATCTCACAGACACAGGTCCAGGCATCAGAATTCAGCTTGCATGTGGCCATGGTAAGCCACTGTCTCAGTGATTTACCCCTCCCCCCCAACGCATGGCTAA
This sequence comes from Mauremys reevesii, assembly GCF_016161935.1. NCBI lineage: Eukaryota > Metazoa > Chordata > Testudines > Geoemydidae > Mauremys > Mauremys reevesii. The sequence continues at coordinate 3,206,817 of NC_052638.1, forward strand.
TACCACGATAGCTCCCTGCTAATCAACAACCTTCCCCCTCCCCCCCACCCACTGCGTGTCTGGTAGCTTGGGGAAGATCTCCTTTTACCAAACAGAAAAGATCATCGGCATTTCACTCCTCCTCCCCGCTTCGCTATGTGCAGGAAAGTGTTTTTAAGCTGCTGCATTCCACGAACCCAGTAGAAAAATGGCCACCCCCCTTACTTAAATTCCTGATTTTTAACCAGGTTATCCTGAACGATATCACTTTGCTGAGGATAACAGAACAAGATAAAGAGCGGATGCTTCTTGAATGCCAGCAGTCACCGGGACCATACGCTGCTATGCTTTGCCACGCAATGATACCTGATTACTTGCTACATGCATGGCATGGTAAAGTGTCCTACCATGGTGGGCGGAACAAGGCTGCCTTGCCCAGAAACCTTCTGCAAAGGCTTCTGGAGTACCTACAGGAGCGCTTCATCGAGATGTCCCTGGAGGATTTCCTCTCAATCCCCGGACATGTTAACAAACTTTTCTAAGTAACTATACTGTCTGCGAATGCATCCCAAGTCCTCAGGGCAAATCAATCATTAAAAAAGGCTTGCTTAAAAAACAATGTTTGCTATTTGCAAAGGTACACTCACCAGAGCTCCCTTCCATGGCGTCATTGTCTGGAATAGTTGCTTGTGAGGGCTGGGAGCAGGGTAATTCCGTCAGGGTGATAAAAAACTCCTGGCTGCTGGGGGTCACGGAGTGCTGTGTGCTCTCTGCTAGGTCTTCCTCTTCTTCTTCATCTTCATCTTCCCCGTCTGCATAATCCTCAGACATGGCAGAGATTACAACCCCCACCTCGGAATCCACAGTCAGGGGTGGGGTACTTGTGGCACAGCCCCCTAAAATTGCATGCAGCTCAGCATAGAAGCGGCATGTTTTTCGACCTGCCCCGGACCTTCCGTTTGCTTCTTTGGTTTTCTGGTAGGCTTGTCTGAGCTCCTTAACTTTCACTCTGCACTGCACTGAGTCCCTGCAGTGGCCTTTATCCGTCATAGCCTTAGAAATTCTTTCAAATACTTTTTCATTTCGTCTTTGGAACGCAGTTCTGTTAGCACTGAATCCTCTCCCCATATAGCGATCAGATCCAGTACCTCCCGAGCGGTCCATGCTGGGGCTCTTTTTCGATTCTCAGGAGACTGCATTGTTAACTGTGCTGATGAGCTGTGCGTGGTCACCTGTGATGATGAGCTCTCCACGCTGGGGAAGCAGGAAATGAATTTCAAAAGTTCGCGGGGCTTTTCCTGTCTACCTGGCCAGTGCATCCGAGTTGAGAATGCTGTCCAGAGCGGTCAGTGGTGCACTGTGGGATACCGCCCGGAGGCCAATACCGTCGATTTGCGGCCACACTAACCCTATTCCGATATGTTAATCCCGATATTAGCGCTACTCCTCTCGTCGGGGAGGAGTACAGAAACCGATTTAAAGAGCCATTAAAATCGATATAAGGTGCCTCCTAGTGTGGACGGTTGTGGCGTTAAATCGGTTTTACACTCCTAAAACCGATTTAAACGCCTAGTGTAGACCAGGCTTAAGAAGAGGCCACCATCCCACGGTTAAGAGACATTGGAAGTTTTGATGTCCCCCTGTTGGACTATCACAGACCATGTATATCATTTCCCTTCTTAGGGAGGTTGGAAACACCCACACTGGAAAAAGGCCTCCTATGTACATGAGGATTTTATTCACCACCTGTAGATAATGTCTGTACCTCCCATATACACGGTTCAATATAGATGACCATTCTCCTTCTGTCCTGGAGAGTTCTCGAATTATCTCCACTATATCTTTGTCTAATGCTTGCATCTCCTTTAAGTCGCGAATGTCAGTCTCTACCACCTTGGCAACAGCAATTGAACACTTAGAACCAAGGGTTATGAAGGAATGTCCTAAGTCCTTTTCTTTCCAAGGTTCCCCTGATTGAGCTCCCTCTCTGGCTAGTCTATCAGCCTTTCCATTCTCCATCACATAGGGTTCTGATCTGGAATGGGCCTTGACCTTTTTCACCATGACTGGCCCTCCTGAGATAGTGATTTTTAATGCCAGGTCATAGATGTACCTTAGCAGTGATGCATACTTGATTGGGGACCCATCAGAGAATGTGAACCCATTTGTTTCCCAACAGGGCAGGAACTCAGTGAGAGAATTGCACACCCAAGCAGAGTCTGAAAACAGACCAATACACTGGTATGAGGTTTAAGGGAGGCCTGTACACAGTACTCCAGTACACAAGCTACCACTGCAACTTAGCATATTGGGCCGAATGGGGAGTACATGAGTATGCTTTTTCCCCAAAGCTCTCCTTTGGAAGAAATGACATAAGAACATAAGAAAGGCCGTACCGGGTCAGACCAAAGGTCCATCTAGCCCAGTATCTGTCTACCGACAGTGGCCAATGCCAGGTGCCCCAGAGGGAGTGAACCTAACAGGCAATGATCAAGTGATCTCTCTCCTGCCATCCATCTCCATCCTCTGACGAACAGAGGCTAGGGACACCATTCTTACCCATCCTGGCTAATAGCCATTTATGGACTTAGCCACCATGAATTTATCCAGTCCCCTTTTAAACATTGTTATAGTCCTAGCCTTCACAACCTCCTCAGGTAAGGAGTTCCACAAGTTGACTGTGCGCTGCGTGAAGAAGAACTTCCTTTTATTTGTTTTAAACCTGCTGCCTATTAATTTCATTTGGTGACCCCTAGTTCTTGTATTATGAGAATAAGTAAATAACTTTTCCTTATCCACTTTCTCAACATCACTCATGATTTTATATACCTCTATCTTATCCCCCCTTAGTCTTCCCTTTTCCAAGCTGAAGAGTCCTAGCCTCTTTAATCTTTCCTCGTATGGGACCCTCTCTAAACCCCTAATCATTTTAGTTGCCCTTCTCTGAACCTTTTCTAGTGCTAGAATATCTTTTTTGAGGTGAGGAGACCACATCTATACACAGTATTCGAGATGTGGGCGTACCATGGATTTATATAAGGGCAATAATATATTCTCAGTCTTATTTTCTATCCCCTTTTTAATGATACCTAACATCCTGTTTGCTTTTTTGACCGCCTCTGCACACTGCGTGGACATCTTCAGAGAACTATCCACGATAACTCCAAGATCTTTTTCCTGACTCGTTGTAGCTAAATTAGCCCCCATCATGCTGTATGTATAGTTGGGGTTATTTTTTCCAATGTGCATTACTTTACATGTATCCACATTAAATTTCATTTGCCATTTTGTTGCCCAATCACTTAGTTTTGTGAAATCTTTTTGAAGTTCTTCACAATCTGCTTTGGTCTTAACTATCTTGAGTAGTTTAGTATCATCTGCAAACTTTGCCACCTCACTGTTTACCCCTTGCTCCAGATCATTTATGAATAAATTGAATAGGATTGGTCCGAGGACTGACCCTTGGGGAACACCACTAGTTACCCCTCTCCATTCTGAGAATTCACCATTAATTCCTACCCTTTGTTCCCTGTCCTTTAACCAGTTCTCAATCCATGAAAGGACCTTCCCTTTTATCCCATGACAGCTTAATTTACGTAAGAGCCTTTGGTGAGGAACCTTGTCAAAGGCTTTCTGGAAATCTAAGTACACTATGTCCACTGGATCCCCCTTGTCCACATGTTTGTTGTCCCCTTCAAAGAACTCTAATAGAATAGTAAGACACGATTTCCCTTTACAGAAACCATGTTGACTATTGCTCAACAGTTTATGTTTTCCATGTGTCTGACAATTTTATTCTTTACTATTGTTTCGACTAATTTGCCCGGTACCGACGTTAGATTTACCGGTCTGTAATTGCCGGGATCACCCCTAGAGCCCTTTTTAAATATTGGCGTTACATTAGCTAACTTCCAGTCACTGGGTACCGAAGCCGATTTAAAGGACAGGTTACAAATCTTAGTTAATAGTTCCGCAACTTCACATTTGAGTTCTTTCAGAACTCTCGGGTGAATGCCATCTGGTCCCGGTGACTTGTTAATGCTGAGTTTATCAATTAATTCCAAAACCTCCTCTAGTGACACTTCAATCTGTGACAGTTCCTCAGATTTGTCACCTACAAAAGCCAGCTCAGGTTTGGGAATCTCCCTAACATCCTCAGCTGTGAAGACTGAAGCAAAGAATCCATTTAGTTTCTCCGCAATGACTTTATCGTCTTTAAGCGCTCCTTTTGTATTTCGATCGTCAAGAGGCCCCACTGGTTGTTTAGCAGGCTTCCTGCTTCTGATGTAATTAAAAAAAATTTTGTTATTACCTTTTGGAGTTTTTGGCTAGCCGTTCTTCAAACTCCTCTTTGGCTTTTCTTATTATGCTCTTGCACTTAATTTGGCAGTGTTTGTGCTCCTTTCTATTTGCCTCACTAGGATTTGACTTCCACTTTTTAAAGGAAGTCTTTTTATCTCTCACTGCTTCTTTTACATGGTTGTTAAGCCAGGTGGCTCTTTTATCTCTCACTGCTTCTTTTACATGGTTGTTAAGCCACGGTGGCTCTTTTTTAGTTCTTTTACTGTTTTTTCTTAATTTGGGGTATACATTGAAGTTGGGCCTCTATTATGGTGTCTTTAAAAAGGGCCCACGCAACTTGCAGGGATTTCACTTTAGTCACTGTACCTTTTAACTTTTGTCTAACTAACCCCCTAATTTTTGTATAGTTCCCCCTTTTGAAATTAAAGGCCACAGTGCTGGGCAGTTGAGATGTTCTTCCCACCACAAGGATGTTGAATGCTATTGTATTATGGTCACTATTTCCAAGCGGTCCTGCTATAGTTACCTCTTGGACCAGCTCCTGCGCTCCACTCAGGATTAAATCTAGAGTCGCCTCTCCCCTTGTGGGTTCCCGTACCAGCTGTCCCGTACCAGCAGTCATTGAAGCAGTCATTTAAAGTATCAAGAAATTTTATCTCTGCATTTCGTCCTGAAGTGAAATGTTCCCAGTCAATATGGGGATAATTGAAATCCCCCACTATTATTGGGTTCTTAATTTTGATAGCCTCTCTAATTTCCCTTAGCATTTCATCATCACTATTACTGTCCTGGTCAGGTGGTCGATAATAGATCCCTACTGTTATATTTTTACTAGAGCATGACATTTCTATCCATAGAGACTCTATGGAACCTGTGGATTCGCTTAAGATTTTTACTTCATTTGAATCTACACTTTCTTTAACATATAGTGCCACTCCTCCCCCTGCCCGGTCTGTTCTGTCCTTCCGATATATTTTGTACCCCGGAATGATTGTGTCCCATTGATTGCTCTCAGTCCACCAGGTTTCTGTGATGCCTATTATATCTCTATCCTCCTTTATCACAAGGCACTCTAGTTCACCCATCTTATTATTTAGACTTCTGGTATTTGTGTACAAGCACTTTAAAAACTTGTCCCTGTTTATTAGCCTGCCTTTTTCTGATGTGCCAGATTCTTTTTATGTGACTGTTTATCATCTGATCCGGCCCTTTCATTATACTTCTCATTCCTCTGCTCCTGACTATAACCTGGAGATTCTCTATCATCAGACTCTCCCCTAAGAGAAGTCTGTGTCCGATCCACATGCTCCTCTGCAGCAGTCAGCTTTCCCCCATCTCCTAGTTTAAAAACTGCTCTACAACCTTTTAATGTTTAGTGCCAGCAGGCTGGTTCCACTTTGGTTTAGGTGGAGCCCATCTCTCCTGTATAGGCTCCCCCCATCGCAGAAGTTTCCCCAGTTCCTAATGAATGTAAACCCCTCCTCTCTACACCATCGTCTCATCCACGCATTGAGACTCTGAAGCTCTGCCTGCCTACCTGGCCCTGCACGTGGAACTGGGAGCATTTCTGAGAATGCCACCATAGAGGTCCTGGATTTCAGTCTCTTCCCTAGCAGCCTAAATTTGGCTTCCAGGAAATCTCTCCTATCCTTCCTTATGTCATTGGTACCTACATGTACCACGACCACCGGCTCCTCTCCAGCACTACACATAAGTCTGTCTAGATGCCTCGAGAGATCCGCAACCTTCGCACCAGGCAGTCAAGTCACCATACGATTCTCCCGGTCATCACAAACCCAGCTATCTACATTTCTAATGATCGAATCTCCCATTACTAACACCTGCCTTTTCCTAGCAACTGGAGTTCCCTTCCCCGGAGTGGCAACCTCAGTGCGAGAGGCAACCCCAGCACCATCTGGAAGGAGGGTCCCAACTATGGAAAGGTTTCCCTCTGCTCCCATTGACTGCTCTGCTTCCCTGGGCCTTTCTTCCTCCTCAACAGCACAGGGGCTGTCTGAGCGGAGGTGGGACAATTCTACAGTGTCCAGGAAAGCCTCATCAACATACCTCTCTGCCTCTCTCAGCTCCTCCAGTTCCGCCACCCTGGCCTCCAAAGTCCGTACATGGTCTCTGAGGACCAGGAGCTCCTTGCACCGACCGCACACATACGCCACCCGCCCACAGGGCAGGTAATCATACATGCTACACTCAGTGCAATAAACTGGATAGCCCCCACTCTGCTGCTGGGCTTCTGCCTGCATTGTCTCCTAGTTAGTGAAAGGGTGGTTTACGGAAAGTAGTTTTGGAATGTGGTTCGGTTTATAGGTTTGGGGGGGGGCCACGGGGAAGGGGTTAGGGCTGGTGAGGGGCTCCCACTCTCTTCCCACTCCCCTTCTAAACTCCCTTGCGAAACTCCCTGTTAGCAGCCCCTGTTCGCAAAAGCTGGACACATGTTCAATGACTAGAATATGAAAGAAGTGTAAAATTATGCTGAAAATAGCCTCCCCCAAAAACTGGCAGAGCCCCCCCAAAACACACACACACTTCTTCAAAAGCAGCCACTGGCAAAAACAAAAGGCTCCGACACCCTTCCCCCTCGCTGGGGGCCAGCCCCCCAGGCTCCGACGCCCTTCCCCCTTGCTGTGTGTCAGCCCCTGGGCTCTGACACCCTCCCCCCCTCGCTGGGGGCCAGCCCTCCCCTGCCAGGCTCCGACCCGCTCAGGAACAGCTACACTGCTATTTTTAGCCGTGCAGCCTGAGCCCTGCAAGCCCAAGTCTGAGGCTTGGTGCTGCAGGTTTTTCTTTACAGCGTAGACAGGCGCCAGAGCCCAGGAATAGGAGCCGAGGGTCAGGAGTGGCACTCTGAGCACTAGCTCCTCAGAAAGAGCAGCTGCTCAATTCGGTCTGGTTTCCGTAACCACTCCATTTTCCTTTCAGAATGGTTTGGGTTGTGTTGGTCATAAAACTAAGCAGGCCGGGCTCTCTGTGTGCCACGCCCTGAACCTGGCTTAATGTTAGGGTCGCCAGGTGTCCAGTTTTTGACTGGAACACCCAGTCGAAAAGAGACCCTGGCAGCTCCAGTCAGCACCGCCGACCAAGCTGTTAAAAATCCAGTCAGCAGTTTTGCAGGGCTAAGGCAGGCTAGTCCCGACCTGTCCTGGCTCCATGCTGCACCCCAGAAGCAGCCAGCACGTCTGGCTCCTAGGTGGCCAATGGGAGCTGGGGGAGCGGTGCTTGCGGGCAAGAGCAGCACACAGAGTCTCCTGGTCCCCCACCTAGGAACCGGATCTGCTGGCCGCTGCTGGGGCACATCGCGGATCTAGGACAGGCAGGCAGCCTGCCTTAGCCATGCGGCATTGCTAGTCCAGAGCTGCCCGAGGTAAGCCCGTGCCCCAGCCCCCCGCCCCCACCCCCCCGCCTCAGCCCTGAGCCCCCTCAAACCCCGAGCCCCCACCTGCCCCCCACACCCCTCAGCCCCCGGCCCACCTCAGAGGCTGCACCCGCAGCTGGAGCCCTCACACCCCCCAAACCCCTGCCCCAGCCCTGATCCCCTTCCCCTCCTCTGAACCCCTCGATCCCAGCCTGAAGCACCCTCCTGCCCCACGAATCCCTCATTCCCAGCCGCACACCCGAGCCTGCACTCCCAGCCCGAGCCCTGCACCCCGGCCCCAGCCCAGAGCCCCCTTCTGCACCCTGAACCCCTAGTTTCTGGCCCCACACTGGAACCCACATGCCCTAGCCCAGAGCCCATACCCTCTCCAACACCGCAACCCCCTGCCTCAGCCCAGAGCCCCCTCCCAGACTCTGAACCCCGTGGCGGCCCCCCCCGCCCCGAGCCCCCCCTGCACCCCAAACTCCTCATCCCTGGCCCCACAGAGAGCCCACACCCTCAGCCGGACCCCTCACCCCGTCTCAAATCCCATCCCACTGCCTCAGCCCGGTGAAAATGAGTGAGTGAGGGTGGGAAGAGTGAGCAACAGAGGAAGCAGGGGATGGAGTGAAGAGGGCGGGGCCTCAGAGAAGGGCAGGGCAGGGGGCAGGGCAAGGGTGTTTGGTTTTGTGTGAGTATGTAAGGGGACTGTTGCCCCCTTACTAACATTCAGTGGGGATGTTTTGGTTGCTAGCTCCCAGCACTAAAAGGGGAGGGATCAATGGCAAATCAGGACGCTGAGACTGACACTCCCCAGGAACAATGGCAAGAGGCCAATGCTCCAGGTCAGCCTGATTGACAGGGCAGGCCGGCTAATCAGGGAGACAGAAGGCCAGTGTGGGTCCCGTCCTCCGTGTGAGCAGGAATGTGCCGGAGTCAGACAGAGTGGGGCCGAGCTAAGTAGAAAGCAGGGGCCTAAGCTGAGCTGGGGAGCAGAGCTGGGCCAGATCCAGAGAGCCAGAGGCACAGCCCAGAGAGAGCAGACCCTGTGCTGGGAGCGGAGCTGCAGCCAGAGAGCCAGAGGCACGGCCCAGGGGGGAGCAGATCCTGTGCTGGGAACAGAGCTGCAGCCAGAGAGCCAGAGGCACGGCCCAGGGAGAGCAGATCCTGTGCTGGGAACAGAGCTGCACCCACAGAGCCAGAGGCACGGCCCAGGGGGAGCAGATCCTGTGCTGGGAACAGAGCTGCAGCCAGAGAGCCAGAGGCACGGCCCAGGGAGAGCAGATCCTGTGCTGGGAGCAGAGCTGCAGCCAGAGAGCCAGAGGCACGGCCCAGGGGGAGCAGATCCTGTGCTGGGAACAGAGCTGCAGCCAGAGAGCCAGAGGCACGGCCCAGGGAGAGCAGATCCTGTGCTGGGAACAGAGCTGCACCCACAGAGCCAGAGGCACGGCCCAGGGGGAGCAGATCCTGTGCTGGGAACAGAGCTGCAGCCAGAGAGCCAGAGGCACGGCCCAGGGAGAGCAGATCCTGTGCTGGGAACAGAGCTGCACCCACAGAGCCAGAGGCACGGCCCAGGGGGAGCAGATCCTGTGCTGGGAACAGAGCTGCAGCCAGAGAGCCAGAGGCACGGCCCAGGGGGAGCAGATCCTGTGCTGGGAACAGAGCTGCACCCACAGAGCCAGAGGCACGGCCCAGGGAGAGCAGATCCTGTGCTGGGAGCAGAGCTGCAGCCAGAGAGCCAGAGGCACGGCCCAGGGGGAGCAGATCCTGTGCTGGTAACAGAGCTGCAGCCCCAGTGCCAGGTGTGGTGAGCAACTGGGGCCAGCCAAGGGGGGACCTTGGGCAAAGGGCCCAGCACAAAAAGACACCCCCAGCCAAGGGTCCATGCAGGCCAGGCTGGGAGGGGGACCTTAACCTGCCGGGGGGCTGGCACTGGGAAGAAGGGTCCCACCACCCAAAGCCCGGAGGTGTGTGGTTACCACCATTGCACGTGTTCCACCGGCAGCATCCCTGCAGCACAGCCAGAGCCTGAGAAGGAGGCCTGGGGCCTACAAGGAACAGACTGCAAAGTGCCTTGATGTCCAGAGACACTGTTTGTGATGTTCCCTGCCACAGAGCAGGGTGATGTGTTTCCCTGTAACCGTTCCCATTTCTTCTTATTCTTTTCTTTAAATTAATTGTTAAGTAAACAACTTGTATTTGCTTTAAATTGTCTGGAATAATCAGTGGGTCAGGGAGGTGCCCAGTGCAGAAAGGGTACCCCGGAGTGGGGACACCCTAGCCCCTGTCCTGGGTGACCACAGCAGGGTTGAGGGTCGAGCCCCCCAGGAATCCTGGTCCCAGCCTTGTTGGGGCTACGAGAACTCTGCCAGACAGGAGAGTCCTCGAGGGCAGGGAGGCCTCTGGGTAAAGGAAGTGGGAGCGAGGACTCAGATCCTTTCGCTAGCCCACTTCACCGGGGTAGCACAGAAGCCAGAAAAGTTCCGCACAATAGCGGGACCATTCCCCCGCTTACAAGTTGGCCACCCTGCTTAATGCTGGACAGTGGTAGGGTCCCTGTGACTCTCTGGGCCCCTTTATTCCATTGAAATGAACCCAGCAGCCCTTTCAGAGGCACCAGGCGAGAGCTGCACCAGTGCTCTCACTCATCGAGTCACAGAATCACACCTGTCAGAGATGGGAAAAGCACTAGTGCAGCCCGTCTACTCCCTCTGCTGCTAGAAATCCAGCCCAAAGGCAGAATGCTTCACCAAGCCAACAGCACAAGCCAAAGGACAGCGGGGCGACCAGAAAGGACTAAAAGCAGCAAAGAGTCTTGTGGCACCTTATAGACTAACAGAAAGGACTAAAATCCCCTGCACTGCACAGAGATTAACCCTAAACTAATGCACCCCAGACGGGAGTGGTGGAAACTCCCTAAATGTGGGGGGGCCACCAGTGCCCGAACTATGGCCCTGCTGCCCCCTGCTGCCCCTTCTCACTGAGCCCCCATCCTCACACCACCCATTCCTCCGAGGCCCTGTCCCCACCCCTTCTCTCCAAGGCCCCACGCCTTCTCCCTGAGCCCCCACTGTGACGTTCCCCTCTGGTGTTGTCTGGACCAGTGATCTGCTAGGCCCCTCTAATGCTTGACTCTGGGAGCCAGCCTTACCCTGCTCTGCTGTGAGAACCCCCACTCCTGGGCTGTTCACACACAGCCTCTGGCATGTAAGCTGCTGTTATATCCTTGGGGGCAGCCGGTTTAGGAAGAAATCACTTGAGGCCAGAGAGCAGTCAGCTAACAAAACTACCATTTTATTTACAGACACAGAGCTCACCCAACCGGCCGAAACTGGTTGGGCTATCCCCTAATAAGCTAACTCAGTTGCCATAGGAACAAAAACCATGACAACCAAATACACAACGTATTCCTCCCCCCCTTAATAAGAACATCCCCTAAATAAAACACACACTAGACTAGAGAAGGAGGGTAGACTGCCTCCATTCCCAGCTAAACCCGGGGGATTATTTTGCCCCATAACCATGGGTTCGCCCTAGCTAAAGATCCAGCCGATAAGCAGGCCTTCTGTCTCTAGGTGGATTACGGTGAACTTCTGGTGTTGTTGCACCCGAAAGTACCATGGGCTCAGGGTCCGCAGCACGAACACGTGAGGAGGTGGTATCAGCTCGTGCTGGGCAAAGGGGTATCTCAGCCGGCAGTAATGGAGGAGAACAGTCAGGAACAGGTGGTTCGTGATTCGGTGTCTCACCAGAAGTGGTGAAGTCAGACCCCTCAACTGCAGATGTGTCCTGAGGACTGGCATGACCTGGCAACAGATGATCTACATGTCGCCGCCAGGTAAGATTCTCTGCAGTCTGGACTGTGTAGGAAACAGGTCCTGTTTGAGTGATGATTGTGGCAGGGACCCATTTAGCTCTGGAAGTATAATTCTGAGCCAAAACTGGCTGTCCCGGGCTAAAAGTTCGGTCTTTTGCTCTGGTCTGATGACTTGATATTGCTGCTGACATTGCACAATTTGTCGGGGTTCAGAAGGTTTCAGCAGATCAAAGTAAGTGTGCAGCTGTCGTCCCTCATTAGAAAGGCCAGGGATGCCTGGGTCGTAGCATGAGGTGTGTTTCTGTAGGAAAGTAAGAAGGTATCCAGACGCTTTTGAATGGAGTGTTGTCCCCTTGCTGATGTCAAAGCGTGTTTCATTGTCTGCACAAATCTTTCAGCTAATCCGTTGGTGGATGGATGATATGGTGCTGATGTGATGTGGTGTATCCCGTTTGCCTTCATAAAATTTTGAAATTCCTGAGAGACGAACTGCGGTCCGTTGTCGCTCACAAGTTGTTCTGGCAGACCAAAACGACTAAAGAGTCCTCATAGTTTTTGCATAGTACTCTCTGCAGTAGTGGACTGCATTATAGAGACTTCTAGCCATTTAGAATGGGCATCTACTGCCACCAAAAACATGCTTCCTTCAAGGGGGCCAGTGAAGTCAACGTGAATACGTTGCCACGGGTTTTCAGGCCAGTCCCATGGATGTAAGGGTGCCCACTGGGGTGCATTCCTCACACCCTGACATGACATACAAGCTTTTGCCTTCTCTTCAATAGCACTGTCCAATCCAGGCCACCAAAAATAGCTTCGTGCAATTTCCTTCATGCGCACTATTCCACAGTGACCAGAATGTAGCTGTTCTAACATCTGTGATCTCAATGGTGGTGGAATAATGACACGTCTCCCCCACAACAAACAACCAGATTGGACCGATAACTCCATCCTCCTGGACATGTAGGTAACAAGGTCGGGTGAGACCGGAGAGGTTTGTCGAGATTTTCCATGCATCACCAGGTCCATAATTTGGGACAATACTGGGTCAACGCGAGTTGCCTTCTTTATCTGAGTAGCAGTGATGGGTGTATTCTCTACCTGTTCAAAGTACAAGATTTCCTTTTGGGCACTATCTTGATGTTTGACCGGCAAAGGCAACCTTGAGAGGCCATCTGCATTGCCGTGCAGAGTGGATTTCCGATATTTGATTTCATATGTGTGTGCTGAAAGTAACAATGCCCAGTGTTGCATACGACTAGCAGCTAATGGGGGAATGCCTGTGTAGGGTCCAAAAATTGACGTCAGAGGTCGATGGTCTGTGAGAAAAGAGTAAACTTTCGCCCAAACAGGTACTGATGAAACTTCCAAATTCCAAAAACAATTCCTAATGTCTCACGTTCGATTTGGGCGTAGTTAGTTTCTGCTTTGCTTAGAGTGCGTGAAGCAAAAGCAATAGGTCTCTCTTCTCCCGAAGGCATAATATGTGACACGACTGCTCCCACTCCATAAGGGGAGGCATCACAGGCCAACTGCAGGGGTAAGGATGGATCAAAGTGCGTTAGAACTTCAGAATTTTGCAATGCATCCTTAGCTTTGTTAAATGCAACATCACAGGCTTCAGTCCACTTCCAGGCCTTGTTCTGCCCAAGGAGCTCATGAAGTGGTTTTAGCAGTGTGGCTAACTGTGAGATGAACTTTCCATAATAGTTCAGTAGTCCTAGAAACGAGCGCAGCTGGCTTACATTTCGAGGTGGGGGAGCCTCCACAATAGCTTTAACTTTTGCAGGGGCCTTATGAAGACCTGCAGAATCAATGATGTGTCCCAAATATTCAACAGGGGGTTTGAAGAATTCACACTTGTCTTTGCGAACTCGTAGGCCATACTCTTCCAGTCTTTGTAGGGTAGCCTCTAAATTCTTTAAGTGATCCTCTTCATTTCTTCCAGTGACCAGGATATCATCCAGATAGCACTGAACTCCTGACAAGCCACACAAGGTCTGGTCCATAGACCTCTGGAACAGGGCAGGAGCAGACGTTATTCCGAAGGGTAGGCGACAGTATCGATAAAGCCCCTTATGAGTCACAATAGTCAACAACTCTTGGGACTTTTCATCAACGTGCATCTGTAAATATGCTTGACTCAGATCAATCTTACTGAACTTTTGTCCCCCAGCCAGGCCTGCGAAGAGGTCATCGATGTGGGGAAGCGGGTATTGCTCTGCACACAACACTGGGTTGACAGTGACTTTAAAATCACCGCAAATCCGGAGGGAGCCATCTTTCTTCACTATTGGAACGATAGGAGTGGCCCATGAGCTATGGGTAACTGGTATTAGGACTCCATTGGTGACCAGGCGCTCCAGGTCTGCTTCAACTTTTGACCTGATGGCATATGGCACAGTTCTGGCTTTCAGATATTTTGGTGGACTGTCAGGTTTAATGTTCAATGTCACAGTGATTCCCTTCATACTTCCCAAATCATCTCCAAAAACAGCAGCATGTTTCCTTAGAATAGGGGTTAGACTGGTTTCTTCTTTAGTCATCCGGTGCACTTCTGCCCAGTTCAGTTGAATCTTCCCAAGCCAAGACCTACCCATTAAGGCTGGGTAGTTACCTCTCACAACAAACAGTGGCAATTTAGCAGCCTGTCCATTGAGCTCCACCTTAACATCAATAGTGCCCAACATGGGCACAGCTTCTCCCGTATACGTCTTCAGAACAGTTTTTGTTGCCTTAAGCAGAAGACGCTGTAGCTTTTCTTTATACACAGTCTCGGAGACCAGCGAGACGGCTGCACCGGTGTCCAGTTCCATGCGTATAGGTTTGCCATCCAACAACGGGGTTACCCAGTATTCATGTGAGCCCACTGCCAAAGACAAAACATGCAGTGGCACTTCCTCTTGCGATGAGGTGTCACCTTGATCATCCTGGGTCTGCCCTAGGGTATGCAGGGTTCCTCTTTTTGTCGGCCGGACCACAGGCCTCTTTTTCTTTTGTTTACAGGCACACTCAATGTGTCCCTTTTGCCACAGTGTTGACACACCAGGTCCTTACACCAGCATTCTGATGCCTGGTGACCCGGTTTACCACAGCGGTAACATTCTTGTCTCTGCACCGTTTTGTGGGTTGGTTCTTGTGACACTTTTTGCACCCTAGGGGATTCACCGATGTATTGCGCCTCCCTTGTAGCCAGTTCCATGGAGACAGCAATATCAACAGCCTTCTGTAATGTAAGCTGAGCCTCTATCAGTAGGTGCTTCCGTATAGCTTCACTGTAGAGGCCACACACTAACCTGTCACGCAGGGCATCATTTAACATCTCTTTAAATTCACAGTGTTCTGCTAGCTTTTTTAAAATTGCTACAAATTGTACAACTGTTTCATCTTCCTTTTGGTCTCTTTTGTGGAACCTATATCTTTCAGCAATTACCAGTGGTTTTGGGGACAAATGGGACCCCAGGATTTCCACAATGTCACTGTAAGATTTAGTCGCTGGCTTAACAGGGTGTAGTAAGCTGCGTAGCAGGGAGTAGGTTTTAGCCCCTACAACACTTAAGAATATTGGCACCTTCTTCGCTTCTGTAATGTCATTTGCAATAACAAAAAGCTCAAAACGCTCAGTATACACATGCCACTGCTCTATATTCTCATCAAAAGGTTCCAGTGGCCTGGTCAGAGTAGCCATGATTTTTAGTTTCACTTTCACAGTCAGTGCAAACAAGCAGGTTTTTTGTTTGTTTGTTCTTTACCTTGACTTCTACTTCCTTCTGTTACTGGAGCACCACTGGACTCCCACCCTCGTCGCCACTTGTTATATCCTTGGGGGCAGCCGGTTTAGGAAAAAATCACTTGAGGCCAGAGAGCAGACAGCTAACAAAACTACCATTTTATTTACAGACACAGAGCTCACCCAACCAGCTGAAACCGGTTGGGCTATCCCCTAATAAGCTAACTCAGTTGCCATAGGAACAAAAACCATGACAACCAAATACACAACACCTGCTACCAGCTATTTGCAACCGAATGACACTAGCCAATATCTCGGGTCCCAGACACAACCCTAGGAACCTCCGTCTTGCAGTGTCCAGTCATGCTCACTGGATGCTGGAAACTTATATAAGTTTGTCAGTTTAACAAAGAAATTGATATGCACCAGGCTTGTTATCCCAAGGGGAGCCTCTGACAAACCTCAAACCAAACGCACTGCTTCAGGTAGAATAAACAAACAGATTTATTAGCTATAAAGATAGATTTTAAGTGATTATAAGTCAAAGCAAAACAAGTCTGATTTAGTGAAATGAAATAAAAGCAAAACACATTCTAAGCTGATCTGAACACTTTCAGTGCCCTTACAAACTTAGCTGCTTCTCACCAAAGGCTGGCTGGCTGCCCTTCAGCCAGGCTCTCCCCTTTGATCAGCGTTTCAGTCGCTTGGTGGTGGTGATGTCTGTAGATGTAGGTGGAAGAGAGAGAGAGACAGCCTGGCAAATGTCTCTCCCTTTTATCATGTCCTTTCTTTCCTCTTGGCTTTGCCCGCCCCCCCCTTCAGAGTCAGGTGAGCATTACATCATCACAGTTCCAAACTGCCCGAAGGAAGGGGGTGACTCCCTCGAGGGTCTAACCGATTATTTTGTTGCTGCCGAAGCCAGAGTCCATTGTTCCTGTGAGGCTGCGCTGGGTTTGTCCCATCCATGCCCTGACAAGGTGTGAACTGCCTCTCTGCGCTTGGAGAGTTTTTGCCTGGGCTTGTTTTAATCCATGAGGACATATTTTCAGCCTCATACTGTCCTCATGGATTAAACTCAGGCAACTCAGGCAACTAGTTAGGGAAGTGGACTGGACTAACATATTTAGGGATCTAAAGGCAGATGACGCCTGGGGTTACTTCAGGCGTAAGCTGCAGGAGTTGTCAGAGGCATGTATCCCGAGAAAGGGAAAACGGATCGTAGGTAGCAGTTTTAGACCGAGCTGGATGAGCAAGCGTCTTAGAGAGGTCATTAAGAAAAAACAGAAAGCGTACAAGGAGTGGAAAATGGGAGGGATTAGCAAAGAAACCTACCTCATTGAGGTCAGAGGGTGTAGGGAAGCAGTGAGAAAGGCAAAGAGCCGGGTGGAGATGGACCTAGCGAAGGGGATTAAAACCAATAACAAAAGGTTTTTTAGCCATATAAATAGGAAGAAAACCAAGAAAGAAGAAGTGGGACCGCTTAAAACTTTAAACGGAGTGGAGATTAGGGATAATCTTGGAATGGCACAATATCTGAACGAATATTTTGCCTCGGTCTTTAATGAGGCTAATGAAGGGCTAAGGAATAGTGGTAGAGGGACTGATGGGAATGAAGATATGGAGGTAGACATTACGGTATCTGAGGTAGAAGCCAAACTTGAACAGCTAAACGGAAGTAAATCGGGGGGCCCGGATAATCTTCATCCTAGAATATTAAGGGAATTGGCGAGTGAAATTGCAAGCCCGTTAGCGATGATTTTTAATAAATCTCTAAACTCGGGGTTGTTGCCTCGACTGAGATTAGCTAATATAGTTCCTATATTCAAGAAGGGGAAAAAAGTGACCCGGTAACTACAGGCCTGTTAGTTTAACATCTGTAGTATGCAAAATCATGGAAAAAATTTTAAAGGAGAGAGTGGTTACGGAGCATGAGGCCGATGGCAACTGGGACAAATTACAGCATGGATTTACAAAAGGTAGATCGTGCCAAACCAACCTGATCTCCTTCTTTGAGAAAGTAACAGATTTTTTAGACAAGGGAAATGCGGTGGATCTAATATATCTTGATTTCAGTAAGGCGTTTGATACGGTACCGCATGAGGAATTACTGGTTAAATTGGAAAAGATGGGGATCGAAATGAAAATCCAGAGGTGGATAAGGAGCTGGTTAAAGGGGAGACTGCAGAGGGTCGTATTGAAGGGGGAACTGTCGGGTTGGAGGGGGGTTACCAGTGGAGTTCCTCAAGGTTCGGTTTTGGGTCCGATTTTATTCAATCTATTTATCGCTGACCTGGGAACCAAGAGTAGGAGTGGGCTGATAAAGTTTGCGGATGACACCAAGTTGGGAGGTATTGCAAATTCGGAAAAGGATAGGGATATCCTCCAGGGAGATTTGGATGACCTTGTAAACTGGAGTATTAGTAACAGGATGAAATTCAGTAGTGAGAAGTGTAAGGTTATGCATTTAGGGATGACTAACAAGAACTTTAGTTATAAGCTGGGGACACACCAGTTGGAAGTAACGGAGGAGGAGAAGGACCTAGGAGTCCTGGTTGATCGTAGGATGACTATGAGTAGGCAATGTGATGTGGCCGTTAAAAAAGCTAATGCGGTCTTGGGATGCATTAGGCGAGGTATTTCTAGTAGGGACAAGGAGGTGCTAGTCCTGTTATATAAGGCATTGGTGAGACCTCATTTGGAGTATTGTGTGCAGTTTTGGTCTCCCATGTTTAAGAAGGATGAATTCAAACTGGAACGGGTACAAAGAAGGGCTACTAGAATGATCCGAGGAATGGAAAGCCTGTCGTATGAAAGGAGACTTGAGGAGCTCGGTTTGTTTTCCTTAACCAAAAGAAGGATAAGAGGAGATATGATTGCACTCTTTAAATATATCAGAGGGATAAACACCAGGGAAGGAGAGGAATTATTTCAGCTCAGTGCTAATGTGGACACGAGGACAAACGGATATAAATTGTCAGTCAGGAAATTTAGGCTTGAAATTAGATGAAGGTTTCTAACCATCAGAGGAGTGCAATTCTGGAACAGCCTACCGAAGGAAACAGTGGGGGCGAAGGACCTCCATGACTTTAAGATTAAGCTAGATAAGTTTATGGAGGAGATGGTATGATAGGATAACGGGCTTAGTCAATAGGTCAATTAAGTGCCACACTGGTAATTAGTACAATGGGTCAATGATAGGATATTGTTAGCCTTTTTCCAGAGGGTATGGCTGGAGAGTCTTGCCCGCATGCTCGGGGTTCAGCTGACCGCCATATTTGGGGTCGGGAAGGAATTTTCCTCCAGGGTAGATTGGCAGTGGCCCTGGAGGTTTTTCGCCTTCCTCCGAAGCATGGGGCAGGGGTCGCTTGCTTAAGGAGTGGGTGGATCGGCTTATGTGGCCTGCATCTTGCAGGAGGTCAGACTAGATGATCATAATGGTCCCTTCTGATCTTGAATTCTATGATTCTATGATTCTACATGAAATTACAACCTATAACCTCACTATAACAACCATGCTCAGTGCATCATGAGCCTTCTGAAGACCCCCTAACATGACAAACTTTGCATTGGATATAACACAATCATATTATATGGATGAACATGGAGCTTTAAGGTGTCCCCCCGAGGTACAGAACTGACATGGGGACAGAGAAGGTAGTGCCCAGCAAGGTGCCAGGCTGGCATGCTGACAGCGCCTCTTGGGAGGTGTATTCCTCATGGCTCGCTTCAAAGCGAGCAGCCCCCACTCCAGCAGTCACCTGTTCTCCCCACAGTGAAGTGCCCCAGGGGCTTGCTTCCATTCTCAATGCAGCGCCGTGCCCTGTAAGGCCAATGGCAAGCGAGAGACCCCAGTCCGAGCGACTGCTTTGAATTCAGCCTCCTTTAGGTGCAGGAGGGTCGAGCTCAGCTGACGCTGGGGCGAGAGCACTGAGCCAAAGAGTCATTTACCCCCAGTCCAGGCAGCACACGGATGAAGCATCCCCCAGGCAGGGCCAGCCCATGACCCAATGGCGCTCAAGCAAGGAGCGTCCTCGACTTACCCACCCCCTTTGTAAAACATTTGAATACCCAGATTTGTATTGCATTGGGAGCCCATTTCACGACTTCGCTGCATGATTTGCAGGCATGAGTTATCACAGTCAGAGAAGACTATACATTTGCTAAGAACAAAAGCAGCACCCCGAGCCTGGTGCCCCCCCCAAGTGCAGCACCCCAGGGGGTCGCCTGCGTCACCTGCCCCTAAATCCAGCCCTGCCTCCAGATGAGACAACACAAGAGACAGTGCTGCCCTCCGGGTGCTGAGCTGCCCTGATCTCACTCGCCACCGCCCTGGCACCGGCACAGCCCCGGCGTTGGGAGTCCAGCCTTTCCGCTCTGCTGGGCATACGGGGGTTAGCGCTTGCCCAGCTTTCAGGCTGGGCAAATGCTACAAAACCAGCCTGGGCAGGACTGCTGCCTGAGAACAGAGTGTTTATTGAGGACACAGGCACGGCTGACGGCGCGGTCACTGGAATGACCTGACCCAGGGCTCCTGTCGCGTGGCCAGGGGGCGTCTCACCAGGGAAGAACTTTCCCTTCCCAGTTCACAAAGGCCCCGTTCTCCTTCCTGGAGAGCGTGGGGAGCACGTTCAGGATCCCTATCTCATAGAAATGGAAGGGACCTTGAAAGGTCATCGAGTCCAACCCTCTGCCTTCACTAGCAAGACCAAGTACTGATTTTTGCCCCAGATCCCTATATGGCCCCCTCAAGGATTGAACTCACAATCCTGGGTTTAGCAAGCCAATGCTCAAACCACTGAGCTATCCCTCCCCAGGTCTTAATCTGATACAAACGAAACAAACATCACTTCTAGCATCTACTCTAAAGGTAAAAATGTTGTCATCTTTTTCACAGCATTTGGTGTTTAAAGTTTGCTTTTCTTGTGACCGGTTTTCTGTTTGAACCTACCCAGGAAAAAAAAAGAAAAAAGAAATCCCAGTGCATCAGCAGATGGGGCTTTCTCTGCTCAGGTAGCCTAGCAAGGAGGTAGCTGTTCAGAGATGTTCTCTTCAGCTGGAGCACAGAAAAGGACTTTATACTGCTTGGCTGGCACCAGGTACTGGCAGGGCATCCTCATGACATGCTTTACAGTGGCACCAAGACTTGTCCTCCAGCTACGTCTGAACCAGGTGTTCTTGGGGGCTTATCCCATCACAGTGCATGACAATCCCACGCAGCCGTGATTCCCGTCTATGCTGCTGTTGAGCTTTGTCATCCGGTATTGGCGGATCTCTCTCACCAATGTGTCAGAGACACCCTGTCTTGTTTTGGCTGACGTCTCAATGAAGGGGATCCCATAGCTCTTGGCTAGTTCTTGAGCCTGTTTTGTATCCACTGTCCTTGTGGGCAAGTCTCACTTGTTTCCCACTAACACCATTGGCACGTCATCTGAATCTTTCACTCTCTTGATCTGCTCTCTGTATAGGTTGATATCAGCAAATGATTTGCTGTTATTAATGACAAAGACACGGAGGAAGCCTTCACCAGTTCTCATGTCCCTCAGACACTCACATCCACTGCAGTGGGGCCTGCACAGGACAAAGGAGAGTGAGGGGAAGGACCCTGGTAGGAGGGAGAAAAGAGCACCCACGGGGTCAGCTTAGGAGAAGGGAACCTTCTAAGGGGAACTGGGCCCAGCCCCATTGCTGGCTGATCAGCTGCAGCTGTGGGGCAGAGATCCCTTATCTGGAGTACTGTGTCCAGTTTTGGGCCCCACACTACAAGAAGGATATGGAAAAATTGGAACGAGTCCAGCAGAGGGCAATGAAAATGATCAGGGGGCTGGAGCACATGATTTATGAGGAGAGGCTGAGGGAACTGGGATTGTTTAGTCTGCAGAAGAGAAGAATGAGGGGGGATTTGATAGCTGCTTTCAACTACCTGAAAGGGGGTTCCAAAGCGGATGGATCTAGACAGTTCTCAGTGGTAGCAGATGACAGAACAAGAAGTAATGGTCTCAAGTTGCAGTGGGGGAGGTTAGGTTGGATATGAGGAAAAACTTTTTCATTAGGAGGGTGTTGAAGCACTGGAATGGGTTACCTAGGGAGGTGGTGGAATCTCCTTCCTTAGAGGTGTTTAAGGTCAGGCTTGACAAAGCCCTGGCTGGGATAATTTAGTTGGGGTTGCTCCTGATTTGAGCAGGGGGTTGGACTAGATGACCTCCTGAGGTCATATTCTATGATTCGCGGCACAGCCTGTGGCTGTCAGGCCAGGCCAGGCAGGGCTCTGGCAGGGGAAAGCAACCGGTTCATGTGTGACTCAGGCTCAGTGCAGTGCTGCTGGGAGCAGGCTGGGAAGGAGAAGAGAGCACAGAGGGTCGACTGGAGGCCCAGGCACATGAGCTGTGGACAGGAATCCTGTAGGGTAGCCAGGTCCCTGCAGCAGACCCTGGGCTGGGGAAAAGGCCATAAGTGAGAAGCTGAACTTGTGTTACATGGTTTGATTTGGAAGAGAAGGGAATGGAGCACAAGAACCTCAGAGCAGCCAGTCTTGGCCATTCTGCCCCATGGACCCAAATGTGACACACACCCCAGTTCTCATACCTCTACACCAGGGGATCTCCAACTGGGGGTCGGGGCCCCTCAGGGGGTCACAAGGGTATTACATGGGGGGGGTCGCAAGCTCTGACCCTCCACCACAAACCCCGCTTTGCCTCCAGCATTCATAATGGTATTAAATATATTAAAAAGTGTTTTCAATGTATAAGGGGGGGTCGCACTCATTGGCTTGCTGTGTGAAAGGGGTCACCAGTACAAAAGTCTGAGAACCCCACTCTACACCCCTTATCAGGGCCGGCTTTAGGAAGTGCAGGGCCCAATTTAAACAGTTTCGTCGGGGCCCTGGCACAGATGACCAAAAAAAACCCCCATGCATGTAAAAAAATACATGGGGCTTGTACTCACCGGGCGATGCTCTGAGTCTTTGGTGGCACTTCAGCGACGGGTCCTTCACTCGCTCCAGGTCTTCAGCGGCACTGAAGGACCCACTGCCGAAGAGCCGCCGAAGACCCGGAGCGAGTGAAGGACCTGCCGCCGAAGTGCCGCTGAAGACCCAAAGCACTGCCGGGTGAGTAAAAATTAAAAAGGCGCCTCTAGCCAGGGAAGGGATTCTCACTGGGCGCGGGGCCCGATTCAGGGGAATTGGTGGAATAGGCCTTAAGCCGTCCCTGCCCTTTATGACAGCCAAGGAGAGTCAGTGCCAGGGGAGCGCCATTGCCGAGTCTCCTCTCACCCCGTTCCAGCCAAGGGCCGGCTAGACCAGCTGCCACTCCGGCTACACAAACCCTGCCTGCTACACTGGCTCTAACAGCCCCGTCAGCTGGGCCTCTCCAGCCTGACAGCCCGGGCGTCCCTGCCTCACACTGCCCTGTGCTCCGGACACGGCTTCCTTTCTTCCCCTGCCTCTCGCCCTAGGAACTGAGGACGAGCAGGGGCGGCATCTTATATGGGCTGGAGGTGCTTAAGCACCAGGAATATTCAAGGCTGAGGGCTCTGCTCCACCAATATTTGGAGCTGGGTTTCTCCCCTGCCCCCGCCTCGGAGCTTCCCTGCCTGAAAGAAAACAGCCAGTGCCTCTCTCCTTTGTTTGTGCTGCTTCTGCCTAAGGCTATAGAGATCAGCGGCCCGGCAGCCTCTTGGAGCACCGGGGGAGGGGAAGAGGGAAAGAGGAGGAGGAAGGAGGCACACAGGTGCTTGGGAGCTCTCTCCCCCACCCCCGGCACCCAGGGGCAGCAGCAGGGGTGGGGAGGCCACACATGATGGCAACGCCCCCCCCCGCCCCCGGGGGACCAACTGGGAATGTTCTTAATGTTTTCTCTGAATACCGTGTTGGTGCCTCAGTGTCCCCTCTGCAGTTCTTAAGTATCTAGGTGGTGGATCAGGGTGTGTGATTGGTACATAGCAAAGGGCCAGTGCACCTAAATGCTTGGCACTCTGTCTCCTAGAAACTGCTGGCCTGGGCCCCTCCTCTGCAAAGGTGCCAACTGAAGGTGTTGGAGACAAAGGGATCAGGTGACCTCCTTGCCCGGGAAAGGAGCTGAGCAGAGAGGAGGGGCTGGAGCAGGTTTGGGAGTCTGGAGCTGGCTGGGGACGAGGAGTTAAGTGCAGACAGGGGGGGTCTGGCTCACTGCCCCCAGAATTTACAAGCTCTGTTTTAGACCATGTTCCTGTCATCAAATAAACCTCTGTTTTCCTGGCTGGCTGAGAGTCACGTCTGACTGCAAAGTGGGGGTGCAGGACCCTGTGGCTTCCCCAGGACCCTGCTGGGGCGGGCTCGCTGTGGGAAGGGCACAGAGGGGCAGAGGATGCTGAATGCTCCAAGGAGAGACCCAGGAGGTGAAGCCGTGTGAGCTTCTTCCCCTGAAAAAGTCTGCTCCAAGGGAGAGGAGGCTCCCCAGAGTCCTGACTGGCTTGGTGGGGAGCAGTTCCAGACCATCGCCCGGGGACTCCGTGACACCCGGTACCCACCACAGGGGAGGCGAGTGAGCTTTCTGGACCTGAGAGAGTCCCTAGGAGCATGTGCAGTGACTGTGGTGCAGAGTGAGTGTGCTGCTGGGGGGGAGAGGAGGGGTCCCTCCGCTGGAGCTTGCTGCTGCCGGTAACAGGGTGGGGTGGGGAGTCCTCTCTGGCCATAGCCCTGGGGCAGCCTGTCTGCATCCCAAGTTCCTTATCCCCAGCCCTGCCCCACCCCAGAGCCTGCGCCCCCAGCACCCCAGCCCTGAGCACCCTCCTGCACTGTGAACCCCTCATCCCCAGCCCCACCCCAGAGCCCTCACCTGAGGGGAAAAACGTGCAACTTAAATTTGGTGGTCAGTTTGGAGTATCATTGTGTTTAGCACAATACTTGATTATTTTACACCCCTTTAAAGTATATAACTAGTCGTATACAGGTGTTACAAAGTGGGAATGTTCTCTGAATACTGTGTGGGTGCCTCAGTTTCCCCTATGCATTTCTCAAGGATCTAGATGGTGGGATAAGGGGGTGTAATTGTTGTAGAGCCCTAGAGGGCCAGTGTGATGCCATCTGCACAGAGAATGGCCGAAACCCTGTCTCCGGGCAACTGATGGCCTGGGCCACTCTCCTGCAAGCTGCCAACTGAAGGTGTTGGAGAACAAAGAGATCAGGTGGCCTCCTAATTCCTGGAAAAGAGACAAAGGCCAGAGGAGGGAGTGTCAGTGCCTGTGCAGACTTCCGGGAAGCGCATGGTGTGGAAGGGGATGCTGGGATGCTTTGGAACTACTCCATACAAAGCCAGTCAGGACTCTGGGGAAGCCTCCTCTCTCTGAGCAGACTGTCTGCAGGGCAAGAAGCTTACACCTTCCTGGGTCTGACCTCGGAGCATTCAGCATGCCCATCCACACCATGCACTTTCCACAGCGAGTCTGCCCAGGCGGGTCCTGGGGCAACCAGAGGTCCCTGCGCCCCAACTCCGCAGTCAGATGTGACTCTCAGCCAGCCGGTAAAACAGAAGGTTTATTAGACGACAGGGATACAGTCTAAAACAGAGATTGTAGGTACAGAAAACAGAACCCCTCAGTCAGGTCCATCTTGGAGGGTGGGGAGCCTAGACCCAAGTTCTGGGCCTCTCCCCATTTCCCCAGCCAGCTCCAAACTGACACTCCCTCCTCTGGCCTCTGTGTCTCTTCCGGACAAGGAGGCCACCTGATCTCTTTGTTCCCAACACCTTCAGTTGTCACCTTGCAGGGGAAACTGAGGCACCCACACAGTATTCAGAGAAAACATTAAGAAAATTCCCACTTTGTCACAACAGGTGCAACAAAATTTAATGCCGTATATTGAAGCAGGCAAGTGCTGCTTCTGACTTTCCACTTTTAATTGACCCTTGTAACCTTGTGGTGCCGACGCGTTGTAGCTTCATTTTATATCGGCTTACAGGGCGGGAGCGGGGGGGGACCACCATTTTGGGCACCACCAAAAATTATACAAACCTGCCGCCTATGAGGACGAGCTCCCAAGGGGCCAGGAGCAGAGATTCAGAGTGAGTCCCGAGAGCTGCCCCTGCAGCTGAGACAGGTTCTCGGCTCGCCCTGGCCATCCCCAGGCCCAGTCAGCCGCCACTGCTGGGGAGCGATAGAGAAAGCAGCTGGTGCCCTCGCACAGCTGCAGCTCAGCACACACTGCACTCACTTCACAGCAAAGTTAGCCTGTCCTGTGAATAATCCTGTGGCACCTTATAGACTAGGTGCCACAGGATTCTTTGCTGCTTCTACAGAACCAGACTAACACGGCTACCCCTCTGATACTTGTCCTGTGAATAACACCTAAGGAAGGCTGGGCTGCTGCTGGGAAGGAAAAGGTAGAGGGAGAAGGGACCAGAGAGGCCGAGGAACCAGAGACTGAAGCTAACCAGCAATAGATGCAATTGGCACAGGAAGGGCCCTTGCCCCGCAAAGCCCCCTTTCCATCACGCTCGCTAACGATTCCATTGGGGACTATTTGTCACAGAGAAAGGATACACATATCACCACCCTTTGCTTTAAGGGGACGGAATCTGCTATGGGAGCTGGACTCTACTGGTTTGTAGCCATGCCAGGGGCAGGCTGGAGGAAAATCCAAACTCTGGTTTTAGGCCCCCTAATTCCAGATTTTGCCAAGACTACAACCCATCAAACCACTGCTCAGCTGCCACCTCATCCCGCAGGAGCCTGAATTTCTGCTGGAAAAGTTCCCTGGGCCCCTGAGTGAGACAGACTCCTAGGGGGGGCCACTGTGGCCGTTCTTGCGGTAACGTGCCTGGGTCTGTGCATCGTATCGCTCTTCCCCTGGCTCTCTCGGGAGCATCACAACACCTAGGCCGCTTGTGGATCTGGGACTCCGGGCCCATTTCTCAGCTGGGATGGGCCCTGCCCCCACCCCGGGGCCCTGCCCGGATTGGCTCATTGATCCCATAACCAGAACCAAAGGGAAGGGGATTGTCTCAAACCCCAGTGCAGTCGGCGACCTGCCCTCGGTCGGGGCCCTTACCTGGCTCATCAGCAGGCAGGGCCGGCTTTAGGCCAATTCAATCAATTCCCCTGAATCGGGCCCTGCCCCTAAGAGGGCCCTGTCATAGGTCTCACCCCCACTTAGAGCTGTTGGGTTCCAATATGGGGACCTGCATGAATTCTTCTTCTAAACTAAAATCCTAGTTTAGATCTAGTAAAAGCTGCCACCACCCAATCAGGTACGTGGATTGGGACACAATCCTTCCCCAAAATCCATGGGGATCCCAAGAGCTCCAAATCCATGGAGTTCTTACACCCAGGAGAAATAACCCATTCCCCCCTGCTTCCTCCCCCCTCCCTTTTCCTAGGAGAGCTACCGGGATCTAACTACAGAGGAATGCCTCCCTTCCCTTTCCTGAGAATCCACCCAAGGAAAGGTCAACCAAGTCCTTAATAGAAAAGAATTTATTAAAGAATAAAAAGAAAGTAACTGTCTCTGTAACCAAGATGGAACAATACACAGAGTCTAACCTGTAAACCTGGAGAGCATCCCCCCTCCCCCTTTTCTTTCTCAGTAAAAGCGAAGTAACAGCAAACAGAAATAAAGAATTTCTTTCAGCAAACACACAATTGCAAATGTAGAAATCAAATTATAAGACTAATCCGCCTTTCTAATTAATACTCACTATTGAATAGTAGAAACTACTCCAGGAGAACTTGGAGACATGACTGGCCTCTCTTAGATCCAAAGAGAGCTCTCTAACAAAGAACACAGACAAAGGCTTCCCTCCACAGAGATTTGAAATTATCTTGTCTCTGATTGGTCCTCTGGTCAGGTGGTCATCAGGTACTGCAGGTTAACCCTTTACAGGTAAAAGAGACCTTAACCCTTAACTATCTGTTTATGACAGGCCCCGCGCCCAAGCCCCACTACGGCGTACCGGCAAGAGCCAGGAGCCGCATCGGGTGGCCCGCTTCCCAGGGGCAATTTAAAGGGCCTGGGGCTCCCAGCAGGGGCTGGAGCCCCAGGCCCTTTAAATTGCCACCAGAGTCCCACACTGGAGCCCTGGGGTAGGGCTCTGGGGCTCTGGGGGCTATTTAAAAAGTCTGGGGCTCCCATTGCTTCTACCGCCCTGGCCCTTTAAATAGCCACCGGAGCCCCACTGCTTCCCCAGGGATCCCTCCCAGGGCCAGGGCAGTAGAAGCAAGGGAGCCCCGGGCCCTTTAAATAGCCGAGGGAGCCCTGGGGTAGCGGGGGGCTCCGTGGGCTATTTAAAGGGCCGGGGCTTCAGCTGCCTCTGCCGCCCCAGTCCTTTAAATAGCCGCCGAAGCCGCACCACTTCCCCAGGGCTCCCTCGGCTATTTAAAGGGCTGGGGCGGTAGAAGCAGGGGAGCCCCGGGCCCTTTAAATAGCCCTCGAGCCCCAGGCTGCTGCTGCTACCATGGTGGGGGAGGGAGGAGGAGGGGGCACTCACCATACAGGGTGGGCTCTACCCCCTATACCCGCACCCCCTGCCCTGCCTGCACCAGGCCCGCACCCCCAGCCTGCAGCCAGCCCGTCTCCAGCCAGCCCCTTATCCACCTTTCAATTTTCATATTTATCCCCATCTTTTCCAATTTAACTAATAATTCCCCATGTGGAACTGTGTCAAATGCCTTACTGAAATTGAGGTAAATTAGATCCACTGCATTTCCTTTATCTAAAAAATCTGTTACTTTCTCAAAGAAGGAGATCAGGTTGGTTTGGCACGATCTACCTTTTGTGAAACCATGTTGTATTTTGTCCCAATTACCATTGACCTCAATGTCCTTAACTACCCTCTCCTTCAAAATTTTTTCCAAGACCTTACATACTACAGATGTCAAACTAACAGGCCTATAGTTACTCGGATCAGCTTTTTTTCCTTTCTTAAAAATAGGAACTATGTTAGCAATTCTCCAGTCGTACGGTACAACCCCTGAGTTTACCGATTCATTGACTGGGTTGTGTGAAAAAATCCTTCCTTTTGCTTGTTTTTAAACCTGCTGCCTATTAATTTGAGTTGGTGACCCCTCATTCTTGTGTTATAGGACAGAGTATATAAACACTTCCTTATTTACTCACTCAACACCAGTGATGATTTTATAGCCCTCTCTCATATCCCCCTTAGTCGTCTCTTTTCCAAGCTGAAAGGTCCCAGTCTTATTAGTCTCTCTTCACATGGAAGCTGTTCCACACCCCTAATCACTTTAATTGCCCTTCTCTGTATCTTTTCCAAATCCAATATATCTTTTTTGAGATGGGGTGACCAGATCTCCCTGCAGTATTCACGGTGTGGGTGTACCATGGAATTATAGAGAGGCAATATATTTTCTGTCTTATTATCTATCCCTTTCCTAATGATTTCCCAACATTCTGTTGGCTTTTCTGACTGCCGCTGCACATTGGGTGGATGTTTTCAGAGAACTATCCACAATGACTCCAAAATCTTTCTTATTTAGACTCCATTATTTGATATGTAGAGTTGGGATTGTTTTCCAATGTACATCACTTTGCATTTATCAACACTGAATTTCATCTCCCATTTTGTTGCCCAGTCACCCAGTTTTGTGAGATCCCTTTATAACTCTTCACAGTCTGCCTTGGACTTAACTATCGTGAGTAGTTTTGTATCATCTGCAAATTTTGCCACTTCACTGTTTACCCCTTTTCCCAGCTCATTTCTGAATATGATGAACAGTACTGGTCTCAGTACAAACCCATGGGGATCACTCTTGTCCACATGCTTATTGACCCCCTCAAAGAATTCTACTAGGTTGATGAGGCATGATTTCCCTTTACAAATACCATGTTCATTCTTCCACAACAAATCATGTTAATCTCTGTGTCTGATAATTCTGTTCTTTACTGTAGTTTCAACTGTTACCCGAAATTGGGTCAGCTAGTAAGCTTAGGGAGGACTAATGACCCACCAGAGTTTGGCAGAAAGCAGCACATTTATTATATTGATAGCTAAGCTCAAAAGAAGGGGGTGGGGAGGGTGTCACACTCACACTCGCATACTCATGCTCCCAGGACAGGCACGGCACTGGAGATGTCAGGATCCTTTAAGGTAAGTGTCCCACAGCACAGTGATGGATGGTGTGATGAAGGTAAGTCTTCCCGAGGCCAGGGCCGGTGCAAGGATGTTTCGTGCCCTAGGCGAAACTTCCACCTTGCGCCCCCGCCCTGAGGGGCCCTTTCCTCCCCTCCCGCGGCAGCTCTCCCCCTCCGTGCTGAGGTGTCCCCCCCCCCCCGCGGCAGCTACCCCCCCTCCACCCTGAGGCACCCCCTTGCGGCAGCTCCCCACCCCTACCCCTGCCCTGAGGTGCCCCCACCCCAGCTCACCCCTCCTACGAGCACAAGCACCCCGAGCACACCGTCGCTGCTTCACTTCTCCCGCCTCCCCTGCCTGCACCGCCTAAGCTGATTGGCGCCGCAAGCCTGGGAGGCGGGAAAAGTGAAGCAGCCACGGCGTGCTCGGGGAGGAGGCGGGGCAGGGGTGAGCTGGGGCGGGGAGTTCCCCTGCGTGCCGCCCCCCACACACACTTGTTGCAGGCAGCCGTCTCCGCGCTCCCCTACCCCAGCTCCCTCCACCTAAATGCCGGCGGCGACCGGGGCGGCTGAAGATCCGGCCACCACAGTCGCTGCTGAAGAAAATGGCGCCCCCCAAATTCCAGCGCCCTAGGCGACCGCCTAGGTCACCTAAATGGTTGCACCGGCCCTGCCCAAGGCATGATGGAATGCAACGCAGCAAACCACTGGCCAGGCGGTCCGGGCGAAGGGCCTCCATGGGAGCTTGTGAGTGCACTCCTGAGCACATGGCCCCTTTCCCTTTTAAAGACTTGCTCCTCATGGCCTGCGACTAGAGATGACTTGGCTGCGTCTGGTTGGTCACACTCCACCTCAGCCAGTGTCCATGCATTGGGTGTGTGAGTGCTGCCTAATTAGAGTCCCAGACATCTTGTCTATCTAGGAGCTCTTCTGATCTTCCAGCTGTTAAGCAGCCCATTCATCCCACAAGCATTCCAGGAGGGAGGGGTGGGGGAAAGCCACTTCACAGGTATTCAAAGAGGGAGAGGAGACAAGGCGGGGGGGTGGGGTGGGGGGTGGGGGTAATAGACTAGCTATCCTCCAGTCATCTGGTACAGAAGCTGATTTAAAGGATAGGTTACATTCCACAGTTTCACATTTGAGTCTGTTCAGAACTCTTGGGTGAATCTCATCTGGACCTGATGACTTATTGTTGCTTAATTTATCAATTTGTGCCAAAGCCTCCAAACTGGTCCTTACTGAATACAGTCAAGTCATGATCACTGGCCCCATGGCAACCACTAACATCTAGTCCAATGATCAGTTCATCTTTATCCACCACAACGAGGCCCACAGTAGAGTCACCCCAGTTGGGGCCAAAACTTTGTGTTAGAAAAGTATCTCTCATTTTTTAAAATCTCCATGGATGATTTACGACTGGCTGTGTGAGACCTCCTCCATCTGTCTCCCAATAGGCCGTGTCCCATGCTAACCCAATCAGGGGCTGCAGGTTTGTATAATTCTTGGTGGTGCCCAGAACAGGTCCAATTCCTGCTTAGGGTGACCAGATGTCCTGATTTTATAGGGACAGTCCCAATTTGGTTTTTTTTTTTTCTTATATAGGCTCCTATTACCCCCTACCCCGTCCTGATTTTTCACATTTGCTGTCTGGTCACCCTAGTCTCGCTGCCCCTCCCCCACCCCCACACCTGCCGAAGGCTCTGGGAGGGTGTTTGGGTGTGGGAGTGCGTTTGGGGTGCAGGCTCTGGGATGGAGTTTGGGTGCTGGGTGCAGGTTCTGGGCTAGGGCAGGGGGTTTGGGTGCAGGAGTGGGTGCAGGCTCTGGGAGGGAGTTTGGGTGCTGGGCGTGAGCTCTGGGCTGGGATGGGGTTGGGGTGCAGGAGGAGATTTGGGTGCAGACTCTGGGAGGGGATTTAGGTGCTGGGTTTGGGCTGGGACAGAGGGTTGGGGTGCAGAGTGTGGGGCTGGGGATGAGGAGTGTGGAGTGCTGCAGGCAGGCTGCACTGGGGCGGGGGGCAGAGAGGACCCCCCCCCCAGCCCTCTCTCCACTGGCAACAGCAAGCTGTGGGGGAGGGGAGACCTCCCTGGCTCCCCCAGCACGACACTCACCAAAGCCCTCCCAGGCTGGTGCTCAGGAGGTCCAGCTAGGATAAGCCCCCCACCCCGAGTCGACTTGGAGTCACCTGCCAGGGTGGGGTGGGGGCTGTCATGCACCTCCTCCCTCCGCAGGCGCAGCAGCCACCTCAACCTGTTCCCGGGGCCGCTCCCTTGTAGCCCACCATAGCAGCAGCCGGGAAGGGAGTGCAGTGCGGAGCTGCAGGGGACAGCTGCCCAGGGCAGCCAGGGACACTTGGGGAGAAGGCGTGTGGGGGCAGCATGCAGAGCCAGGGGACACTCTGGGGGAGGCGCGTGGGTGCGGCAGGCTGGGCCAGGGGATGCTCTGGGGGAGGCGCGTGGGTGCGGCAGGCTGGGCCAGGAGACACTGTGGGGGAGGCGTGTGGGTGTGGCAGGCTGGGCCCAGGGACGCTCTGGGGGAGGCGCGTGGGTGTGGCAGGCTGGGCCCGGGGACGCTCTGGGGGAGGCGTGTGGGTGCGGCAGGCTGGGCCAGAGGGACGCTCTGGGGGAGGCGCATGGGTGTGGCAGACTGGGCCAGGGGACGCTCTGGGGGAGAGGGGCGACTGGCGAGGCCAGGGGATGCTCTGGGGGAGGCACGTGGGTGTGGCAGGCTGGGCCAGGGGACACTCTGGGGGAGGCGTGTGGGTGTGGCAGGCTGGGCCCGGGGACGCTCTGGGGGAGGCGCGTGGGTGTGGCAGGCTGGGCCCGGGGACGCTCTGGGGGAGGCGCGTGGGTGCGGCAGGCTGGGCCAGGGGGACGCTTTGGGGGAGAGGGGCGACTGGCGGGGCCAGGCGACACTCCGGGGGAGGCGCAGGGGTGGGGCAGGCTGGGCCGGGGGCCGCTCTGGGGGAGGCGCATGGGTGTGGCAGGCTGGGCCGGGGGACGCTGTGGGGGAGAGGGGCGACTGGCGAGGCCAGGCGACGCTCGGGGGGAGGCACGTGGGTGTGGCAGGCTGGGCCAGGGGACGCCTGGGGGTGGGGCGGCAGGCTGGGCCAGGGGACACTCCAAGGGAGGCGCATGGGTGCAGCAAGCTGGGCCGGGGGACGCTCTGGGGGAGAGGTGTGACTGGCAGGGCCGGGGGACACTCCGGGGGAGGCGCGTGGGTGCGGCAGGCTGGGCCGGGGGACACTCCGGGGGAGGGGGGTGGCTGGCGGGGCCGGGGGATGCTGCGGGGGAGGGGGGTGGCTGGCGGGGCCGGGGGGATGCTCTGTGGGAGGCATGCAGGTGGGGCTGGGGGACGCTCTGGGGGTGGTGTGCGGCAGGCGGGGCTGGGGGAGAGACCCAGCCCTGAACATTGGTGGAGTTGGGTCCTCGCCGCCCCTGAACCCAATTGTCTTCCTACAAGTCACAGAGAAGTGCTAAAGGAGAGACAGCCCCTGCTCTCTGGTTTGGATTCAGTGAACTGTACCAGCCCCCCACTGCTTCCGCTGCTGGGCTGCGTTAGTTACCAGCTTGATCAGGTGTCTAATGCCCCGTGCCACTGAGCCCACCATTTTCATCCTCTCTTTCCTTCCAATACGAGATGTAACCAGCAACATGGACATTCGTCACACACCAGGTTTCCCTAGTTCCGCTCCTCAATGAGAATTTCCAACTCCTCTTCCTTATTGCCCAGACTCCAGAGATAAGCGCAGTGTTGCTTCCCCTCACACGTGAGTATCTTGCAGGGCATATAAATGGCAGCACTGCATTCCCCTGAGTTCACACTTGTTACTGCCAGATGGGTTATCCGTAAGCCAAGGAGAGACTCCAACTCACATGTCATGTTCTTCCTTCCATTGGAAGGTGCCGTGAGAGAAAGACGTGTCCCCCGGGCTTCGGCAGCACAGAACGCTGGATTTGCTGCATGCTCTCCAGAACCCTTAAGCCTTCTGTATCAGCTCTGCAGCATCAGAACAGCAGAGCCTGGCTTGGAGCAAGGGGAAGGCCTGTTTTCCACAGAATCCTTCCCTCAGGGCCAGTGCATTCATAGCAGAAATTCCTGCGGGAGTTGTGACCCATGGTGCCTGCCGTAGCCCTCACTGAAAATGTCACAGTCAGGGCAGGCTACGAAAGGAAAAGCAGATTCTCCCTAAGAGTGATAGTTAACACTGAAGTTAAACTCTACAACAGTCACACTGGTTATCAAGAAAAAAGAAAAAGGAAATACACAGTCCCCTTTATTGCATTCCAGTTCTCTGGCTCCCAATCAGCACCTGGGCCCAGTGCAATGCGAAGTTATTTAAAAAAAGCTCTGCTCACATATACCAAATGTTCTTCTGATCCCAAAGGGTCAGCCACATTACAAGGTCAGTATAGTTTGGATCTTACCCAAAATACCACGCTGTCAGCCAATCCTTTAGCATCTAAAACTAAAGGATTATTATAAAGAAAAAAGAAAGAACAAGAAGAGAGCTGTTAAATGGCAAAGCAGTCACACATACACAAAGACTTCAAAGTCCATATATCGGGTTCTTAGCAGTATTGGTGAGTTTGCTGGCTTGAAAGTCCCTCTGGAACACATCCCCAGCTTGGATGGGTCACTCAGTCCTTTGTTCAGAGCGTCAGTGTGTAGAAAGGTTGCTCCAGAGGTAAGCAGCAGGACGGAAGACAAAATGGAGATGATGCAGCTGCCTTTATATTCCTTTTGCCATGTGGCTTGTACTTCCTGTGTCCCAAACACAAGCTGTCCAGCACATGGCACGGAAGAACCTTAGAGCTTTACAGCACTGCAACTTTCTTGCTCAGGGGTGTGAAAAAACACCCCCGAGTGCAGCAAGTTTCAGCGCTGTAAAGCGCCAGTGTAGACAGTGCCCCAGCGCTGGGAGCTGCGCTCTTCGTAGAGGTGGGTTTTTTTAGAGTGGGAGAGCTGTCTCCCAGCGCTCTGCTGCAACTACATCGCCACATTAAAGTGCTGCCACTTTAACACTGCCAGTGTAGACTAGCCTTTAGGGCAGGGATTGTCAAACTGGGGGTCAGGACCCCTCATGGGGTCGTGACCTGTCAGCCTCCACCCCAAACCCCGCTTTACATCCAGCACTTATAATAGTGTTTAACACATTTTATGTATTTATTTATAAGGGGTGGGGGGTTGTTATATGAAAGGGGTCACCAGTACAAAAGTTTGAGATCTACTGTCTTAGAGTTCTGTCCATAGGCAGCCCCTACATGGCTTGCTGAGTCATCAGGTGTAGTCCTTGTTCCTTTCAATGGGTTCATTGTCCAGTTGATGGCCCTTGATGGGCCGTCAAGCAGGCCTAGTACTGATGCCAATCTGTCTGGGGGTGCCACCCAGAAACACAGCCCAAGTTTGGAAATAGATATACCCTACATATCTATAACTCGTGATACAAAGATGATACAGACATATAAACAAGATTATCATACTTGGGAAATTGCAACGTTTGCAGATACCTTACATGGCATAACTGGCACAACTCATTACACTTTTACAATATTGATAGTCATGATATCTCAAAGTGTCCCCCAGATTCCATACAGCGTCTCACCCCACATGCAAACTTGACGCAGAAAGGGGTGGCCCTAGACACTGCTAAATGCATCACTGGAATTTTCCATTCTTGGTCCTGTATTATTACAGCTGTCACGTTAATATCACAAGTTTCAACTAATTTGCCCGTCGGTACCGGGCAAATTAGTTGAAACAATAGTAAAGAATAAAATTGTCAGACACATAGAAAAACATAAACTCTTGAGCAATAGTCAACATGGTTTCTGTAAAGGGAAATCGTGTCTTACTAATCTATTAGAGTTCTTTGAAGAGGTCAACAAACATGTGGACAAGGGGGATCCGGTAGACATAGTGTACTTAGATTTCCAGAAAGCCTTTGACAAGGTCCCTCACCAAAGGCTCTTACGTAAATTAAGCTGTCATGGGATAAAAGGGAAGGTCCTTTTATGGATTGAGAACTGGTTAAAGGACAGGGAACAAAGGGTAGGAATTAATGGTAAATTCTCAGAATGGAGAGGGGTAACTAGTGGTGTTCCCCAAGGGTCAGTCCTAGGACCAATCCTATTCAATTTATTCATAAATGATCTGGAGAAAGGGGTAAACAGTGAGGTGGCAAAGTTTGCAGATGACACTAAACTACTCAAGATAGTTAAGACTAAAGCAGATTGTGAAGAACTTCAAAAAGATCTCACAAAACTAAGTGATTGGGCAACAAAATGGCAAATGAAATTTAATGTGGATAAATGTAAAGTAATGCACATTGGAAAAAATAACCCCAACTATACATACAACATGATGGGAGCTAATTTAGCTACAACGAGTCAGGAAAAAGATCTTGGCGTTATCGTGGATAGTTCTCTGAAGATGTCCACGCAGTGTGCAGAGGCGGTCAAAAAAGCAAACAGGATGTTAGGAATAATTAAAAAGGGGATAGAGAATAAGACTGAGAATATATTATTGCCCTTATATAAATCCATGGTACGCCCACATCTCGAATACTGTGTACAGATGTGGTCTCCTCACCTCAAAAAAGATATTCTAGCACTAGAAAAGGTTCAGAAAAGAGCAACTAAAATGATTAGGGGTTTAGAGAGGGTCCCATATGAGGAAAGATTAAAGAGGCTAGGACTCTTCAGTTTGGAAAAGAGGAGACTAAGGGGGGACATGATAGAGGTATATAAAATCATGAGTGATGTTGAGAAAGTGGATAAGGAAAAGTTATTTACTTATTCCCATAATACAAGAACTAGGGGTCACCAAATGAAATTAATAGGCAGCAGGTTTAAAACAAATAAAAGGAAGTTCTTCTTCACGCAGCGCACAGTCAACTT
Organism: Mauremys reevesii; assembly: GCF_016161935.1. Lineage (NCBI taxonomy): Eukaryota > Metazoa > Chordata > Testudines > Geoemydidae > Mauremys > Mauremys reevesii. The sequence goes on from NC_052638.1 coordinate 3,242,964, forward strand.
GTGGAACTCCTTACCTGAGGAGGTTGTGAAGGCTAGGACTATAACAATGTTTAAAAGGGGACTGGATAAATTCATGGTGGCTAAGTCCATAAATGGCTATTAGCCAGGATGGGTAAGAATGGTGTCCCTAGCCTCTGTTCGTCAGAGGATGGAGATGGATGGCAGGAGAGAGATCACTTGATCATTGCCTGTTAGGTTCACTCAGGGGCACCTGGCATTGGCAACTGTCGGTAGACAGATACTGGGCTAAATGGACCTTTGGTCTGACCCGGTACGGCCTTTCTTATGTTCTTATGTTCTTATGTACTGGTGTACAGAAGAAATGGTTTATCACGTCTGACGAAGCCAGGCTCTTTAGCAGGGTCGGCTCTAGACATTTCGCCGCCCCAAGCACGGCGTCATGCGGTGTGGGGCGCTCAGTGGAGACCCGCCGCAGGCGTGCCGCCCAAGGCACCCTGCCGCCCTCCCGGCGACCAGCGGAGCGCCCCCCGCGGCTTGCCGCCCCAAGCACCCGCTTGGCGTGCTGGGGCCCGGAGCCGCCCCTGCTCTTTAGTGGCGCTTCCCTCACGTTCAGCGCTGGAAGGGGGCAGCGTAGCAGGCGCTGGAGCTTGTACAGCGCTGGAGCCCGGCCGCGCTCCAGGCCGTCCCGTGTAGACACACCCTGGGGGACGCTCAGCAGCCCGCACCGCACCGCACCCGCTGAGCTGGGGGACGGGCCTGCCCGCGGCTCGCTAATGGCCGCTCTGACTCGGGCACTGGGCCGCAGAGCGGAGCAGCCCACGGCGGACGCAGGGGCGAGCAGGAAACTCCCGGCCCGGGGCCCCCTCGCAGGGACCCGGTGTCCCGCCCCCAGGCTGTGGCCAAGCAAAGCTCCCCCCTGCCAGTCGCGCGGCGCGGCCCCGCGGAGGGCGCTGGGAATCGCGCCGTGTAAACGCAACCCGGCTCCACCCCCACGGCTCCGCCCGCACCGACATCTTCCCTTTGGGCTGGCGCCGCAGCCGTTTCCTTCCGCGGTCACCAGAGGCTCCTTCCCCCTCCCCAGCCTCCCGGCGCGGGCTGCGCACACTATTTTGAATTAGCGATAATTCAGAGAGAGAGAAAGAAGAAAGCTGAATTTAGAGAACAATTATTAACCAGATTCCTGGTTATCCACCAGCCACTTTGCTCCAGCCCATGGCACAAAGCACCAGAAACGCAGTAGAATCTGGCCAAGAGACTATTCACCTCAAATTGGCATCAGCTACACTCCCCCTCCCACAGTCCCCACTATTCAGGTTGTAGCTGAGTGAAAAGGTGGCGTTGCGGAAGCATTTAGCAGGTAATTGAAAACTCCTATAGAGCCCTGTGCAGCCCCTGAGATCACTGCTGAGTTCTGAGCACTGGGGCTGCAGCTAGTCAGCAGTGAGACTGAGGAGACACAACTGGCACCTTAAAGCACCTTTACCCCCACCCCCTTCACAAGCTGCACTAAGCACCGTTTCACAGCCCCAGGTGCAACACTGAGGGAGGCTAAGGGGGGGGGCAATAACCCAAAGTCGCTCCTTTGCCTCCTGGCCCTGCTGATCCCTCAGCCCCCTCCACTGAAGAGAGACCAGAAGAAAAAAAACATCCCCCCCTCCCCTTTTCCTTCCCTCTCCACGGGCACCAGCTGAGCTTCAGAGCCCCCTTGCCTGCCGCATGGCTGCCTTGCTCTGCACGGGGCTGCTGCTCCTCAGTCCCCCACCGCACTTGGGGGGGCTGCCCTGCGGCCCCTCCCGGCAGAGCCCACCCCGGCCGGCTCAGGGAACTGGGCAGCTGCGAGCGGATGGGCGCCTCCTCCTCCTCACCCCCGGGGAGCCCGGCAACCAGCCGACCTGCCTGCAGCCCCCTGCAGGAGGGCGGTGCAGAGCCCAGAGCCAGCTGGCAGCCACATGCAAAACCCGGTCTGGACTCCAAGTCCGGAGCCCAGTGCTGGCTGCCTGGAAAGGTGCTGATTTTGTAAAATGTGCTCAAAAGGGAGCGGCTGCTTCCCCCCTTCCACCCCACTACGCTACTGGGTGGGAGGGGATGCTCCGGGGCTGGGGGTGGTGGTAGTGGCAGCCAGGGGCCGGTGCCTGCTCCAGGCAGGGCCAGGGGAGAAATCCAGCTCCAGTTATTGGTGGAGCACAGCCAGGGGCGGCTCTAGAAAATAGGCTGCCCCAGGCAGCGCGGTGTGCTGTGTGCTCCTGGAGCCGGAACAGCGAACCTCCCGCGGGCACGGCCGGGCGGCGCTTGAGCTGCCGCGGAGCTCATGCGGCGGGGAGGTCCAGCCGAGCTGCGCGAGCGCGCCCCTCCGCAGTCATGCCATGCTCGCGCAGGCAGGTGCGGTCGCGGCCCGGTGGACCTCCCGCAGGCATGACTGCGCAGGTCCACCGCCCAGCCTGCCGCCCTAGATTTGGCAGATTTGGCCGCCCTAGGCAACAGCTTGGTTTGCTGGTGCCTAGAGCCGCCCCTGAGCACAGCCCCCAGCCCTGAATATTCCTGGGGCTGGGGCTCCTGGAGCCCATATAACCCGGCGCCTATGGGCGGGACTAGGGCATCGCTTGCAGCGGCCGGAATATTGGAGGTGCCATTATTTGTGCTCTACTCGGACTCATTGTTCTAATTCCAGCTTCTTTTCTCGCCCCGTTTCCAGGCCCTGCAGGAACTGGCTGCCAAGTACCCCCCCGTGAGGCTGATTCAGCTAGGTATGGAATGATCACCCTGCACTGCATGCTGTGTGTGCTCAGCCTCAGTAAAGGGATTCCTCCTCTTGCTTCATACACCCAAAAAGTATCATTCCTCTGTCCCCAGGTCTCACCCCTTGAACTGTATCAGTACTAAAGTCAGGTGATCAAGCAGCATTAAGGCTCATCCTCCTCAATTATCTACTTTAAATATTAACCCAAATAAAACTTGCTACATTGGAAAACAATTGGCATTTTGTCCTGGGGATACAAAAGTGCCCAAAAGGGTCAACATCTTTTTTAAAATGGTTCTGACATAACAAGATAGAATGAAAAAATTTAATTGTAAGGAATTATGCAAATTAACAAAATTTAAAATAAATAAAATAAAATAAGAGGCCAGAAAATTGTAACTATGTTAAGGTAAATTCTCAGTAAAGAGTTTATAGAGCTCAGCCTAAAAAATTAAAGAATAGTATCAAAATACAATAAAAAATCAACTGGTATTGTTGCAACTACTGTAAGTGAAAAACAAGGTTGCCCAAAACAGTGTAGTTAGGGGAAAGAAAATTCCTTTAAAAAAAAGTCCAAAAATCTTTAAATGCTCAAGTGGTATAATTTTCTTTTAAAGTTAATTAAAAAAAAAATCACAGTCTTGAAAAAAGTAATAAAATTGCTTAAAAACAGTAAGAATCTGGGGGTTTCCCAGCCTCTCTTAAAATGGCCCCCTCCTTAAACACAAAATCTTTAAATAAAGGCAACCAGTTAAAAAAAAATAGTAACACAAATACTCCTGTGCTATGAACACAAATAGTAAGCAAGCCTACAATGGTTAGCCCCCAAAATTGGCATTTAAGTCAAATAATTAAGTTGACTCCACCAAATGCTAATGTTAATTCTTACCTAACTGCAACAAAAAAAATTAGCTAAAACTTTCAAGCCAAAAGGGATTAATTCTCACAAACTTAAATAAAATACAGCTGTTAAAGCCCGTATTTAAAATTATAAAAACAAACAAAGTCCATTAGCAAAACTTTACAAGAAACAGAGGATGGGAACTTTAAACATTTTCTAAGAGGCTGGCAAACACTCCCTGTACTAATCAGGTGAACCATAAAAACAAAGGCACACTTACTTTGCAGGCCAAAAAACAAAAAAAAATCCAAACGCTCGGTATAAGAGGCATGTTTTTAAGGTGCTTTTTATGCAGGGCCCCAGTCGTCAAATACCAAGTCTTGTTTAAACAAGTAACCCTAATACAAACTAAAAAGTCATATATAAAAAAATACAACCAACCAAACAAGGCAATAAAATAAACAAAGCTAATCTCTTGTCTCCACCATAAGTAACCCCCAATAACTAACAAATAAGTAAACATAGCACTACTCAAATGGGTTAAACCACACAAAAATGTGGGTTTTGAAAGCAAAGACACCTGCTGTCAGGGACCGGGATGCGGGCAGTCCTGCCTAGTGGTTGGAGCAGGAGTCAGTAGCCAGGGATCCGAGCCCAGCGTCAGAGCCGGAGTGAAGGTGTGCCTACGCTGCAAAGAAACACACATGGTGCCGAGTCTGAGAGACCAGGACATATGACTCAGGCCTGCAGGACTTAGGAAATGGGGCTAAAAATAGCAGTGTAGCCCCAGGCGCCCACTCCGGGGTGCTCCGGGCTCAAGCACACGCTGAAAAAGCCAGGGGGTGCTCAGCCCCCACAAGCCGCAGGCAGAGGCGGCGCGTGACTCCTGCGTTTGGGGAGGCCGGGCGGGAGTGCCAGAAGCTCACTAGCAGTGGGGGGAGCGGGGCCACTGGTGCCCAGACCATAGTCCTGCCCCCCACTCTGCCCTGCGGCCTTGCCCCTGCTTGGCCTCCGATGCCCCTCCCGTGCTCCAGCCTCGCTCTGCCCTGCAGCCCCACCCCCACTCTGCCTCTTCATGGGCCTCTCCGCCCCCTCCCCTGAGGCCCCGCTGCCTGCTCCTCTCCCCCCTCCCGCGAGGCCCCCCCTCTCCGGCCCCTCCCCTGAAGCCCCGCTGCCTGCTCCTCTCCCCCCTCCGGCTAGGCCCCCCCTCTCTGGCCCCTCCCCTGAGGCCCCCGCTGCCTGCTCCTCTCCCCCCTCCCACGAGCCCCCCCCCTCTCTGGCCCCTCCCCTGAGGCCCCCGCTGCCTGCTCCTCTCCCCCTCCTGCAAGGCCCCCTCTCCGCCCCCTCCTGAGGCCCCGCTGCCTGCTCCTCTCCCCCTTCCCACGAGGCCCCGACCCCCTCTGCCTCTTCCCCAAAGGCCCCCTGCCCACTAAGAACAATGATAGGAGGGCTGGCTCCAGGCACCAGCTCACCAAGCAGGTGCTTGGGGCGGCCACTCCGGAGAGGGGCGGCACGTCCAGCTATTCGGCGGCAATTCGACAGAGGGTCCTTCACTCCCGCTCGGAGAGAGGGGCCTCCTGCTGAATTGCCGCAGATCAGGATCGCGGCTTTTTTTTTTTTTTTTTGGTCTGCCTGGGGCAGCAAAACCCCTGGAGCCGGCCCTGAATGATGGACACATGTTCAATGACTAGAATATGAAAGAAGTGTATAATTATGCTGAAAATAGCCTCCCCCAAAAACTGGCAGAGCCCCCCCAAAACACACACACTTCTTCAAAAGCAGCCACTGGCAAAAACAAAAGTCAGGCCCTGTGAGTGCAGGTGTTTCCGCTGGGTCCAGAGCTGGGCTCCGACGCCCTCCCCCCTCACTGGGGGCCGGGGCCAGGCCCCCCCCAGGCTCCGACACCCTTCCCCCTCGCTGGGGGCCAGCCCCCCCGGCTCCGACCCACTCAGGAACAGCTACACTGCTATTTTTAGCCCTGCAGCCTGAGCCCTGCAAGCCCAAGTCTGAGGCTTGGTGCTGCAGGTTTGTCTTTATGGCGTAGACAGGCGCCAGAGCCCAGAAATAGGAGCCGAGGGTCAGGAGTGGCTTACCTGGAGCAAGGCAGCACTGGGAACAAGCAGGCACAGGAACTACTGTAGCCCTGAGTAGCCAGCACCCTGCTCCTGCTGCTGGGCTTAAGAGCGGGTCTGTTGGTCCCCTCAGCCCATTGGGCGGTTTGGCCAATCACACAGCTCAGCTGGGACCCCCAGGCTGGCTAAGCAGGCTGTCTGGGGCTCGGACTCCTGTCCCCTTTCCTCTTCATCCTCTTCATCCTCCTCCTCCACTGCAGAGCCCAGAACGACACAGGTCTCCAGACAAGCTAACCCTGGCTGATCCTTGCCACACAGATATAAATAAATTGTGGTGCGCAAAATCCCTAAACATTTGTTTAATTTAACAGTCCTGGCCGGGTAACAACACTTTTAAGGCAACACTAAAAAACATTCAATGAGTTCCTCTGGCTAAGTCCAGTGGCAAAGTCTTTACTTCTCCAGGAAAGAAAATACATTTTAATGAAACCGCATTTCCAATTCAATTCACTTGCCATTTGGCTGTGGGCGGTCCAGGTGTAACGGATTTGCATTCCTTTATGTTTTTAGAAACACTAAAATCAGGGCCCTTCTAGGAGCAAGTTTCCTGACCCACTTTAAAGCCAGCGTTAATTTGAAAAGGAAATTTTACAGTTAAAAGTAAAATATTTTTCTCAGGAGAGTGAGTTTTAATCCATTTGTGCAGCCTGGTCAGAAGGTTTTCAAAAATATCCACCAAAGAAAACAACCCAAAATCCTTCCCTTCCCATGAGAAAAAGGGGAAGGGGGGCGTCCAAAAATTTAGAAAGTACCTTCTCCTCTTCCTCCCATCCTCCACCCTTTTCCCCTCCCTCTCCTGTCCCACCCCCTCGCACATCCTGCTCCCAGGGGTCTGGAGCCAGGCTCCTGCCTGAGCCCAAATGTCTACACCACAATTTTACAGTCCTCGAGCCCGAGCCCAAGTCAGCTGACACTGGCCAGCCACAGGGGTTGAGTTGCAGTGTAGACGTACCCACACAGGGCAAAGAGTCAATCATGCTTCTGTCAGCTTTGCTAATGTCATTTGAGACGCGGTGCTGGCAGGTCTCCTTCAGCTGGCTCACACTGCGTCTCCACTGGGGGCTCTGCTATACCGGAAAAGCCTCTGTAGCCCAAACAAGCCCCAAACTAAAGTGGGGCTTGTAACTGAATGGAAAGGCTCATCCTTCTGTATATGCACCTGTGCTGCGTTACCAGTAACAGCAAGAAGGCCGGGGTGCAGGAACAATTTGTATGGTGGGGGTGCTGAGAGCCACTGAACCAAAGTGTAAACTCCGGATATAATGGAAACCACTTCAAGGCAGGGGGTCTGGAGCACCCCTAGTTCCAGCACCTATGAAGAAAGCTGTCGTTCCTGGACCAAACCCTGGCATTACACTAATAAAAATACCCCAAACATCAAAGTCCCTCACTAAAATCCTAATTGCTTAATCCTTCATTCTCTTGGCTCTGGTCTTCCCCCGGGGATGAGACCTCTTGCCTCTGTTGGAGTGAGACTCTTCTCTGGAGCCAGGGGCTTGGAGGGGTCTGCTCGCTGCAACCCTTGCAAAGTCAGGCTTGCTGCAGTGTCTGGGAGACCCAGCCCGCTGCCCCAAGTACCAGCTCCGCACTCCCATTGGCCGGGAACCACAGATCATGGGAGCTGGGGGAGGTGGTGCCTGTGGGCAAGAGCAGCATGCAGAGCCTCCTGGCCCCTCGCCTAGAAACTGGCCCTGCTGGCCACTTGCAGGGCGCAGCGCAGAGCCAGGACAGGCAGGCAGCCTGCCTTAGCCCTGCTGCGTCGCTGACCGGGAGCCGCCTGTGGCAGGGCCACCCAGAGGATTCAGGGGGCCTGGGGCAAAGCCATTTCAGGGGCCCCTTCCATAAAAAAAAAGTTGCACTGCTCTAGAATACTGTATTCTTGTGGGGGCCCCTGAAGGGCCTGGGGCTTGGAGCAAATTGCCCCACTTGCCCCCCCCCTCCCCCGGGCGGCCCTGGTAGGTGTCCTGAGTTTTAATCCTAGTTCTTCCAGTGATTCACTCTGTAGCCCCAGGCCAGTAACTTCGCCATTTTGTCTGTTTTCCTATCTGCAAACCAGGGACAGGACTACTTCACTGGGCTCTTGTGAAGATTTAATAGTTAATGTCAAATTAGAACTCCAAACATATATAAGCATTATCTGAATGCTAAGTATATTTATTAACTCAAGTTAACTAGTCACACCAAAAAAACTGGAGAAGTCAAGCTTCCAGGGCCTCACTCCTTCACGCCAGACAGCGTTCTTTGTCTCCCTAGAGCAATCAAGCAATGCCTGCTATTAAAATCCTGTACTCTTTACTAAGTGGAATCAATGGAAGTTCTGCCTGAGCAAGGACTGTGCATTGAGGCCCCCAAGTCAGTGGGGCTCTGACGGGTGCAAGGGTCTGCTCATCAGTTCAACTGTACGAGTGGGGCGTAACGATGAACTCAGAGGTTATCTGTGAGTCTCAAAACATTTCTTGCTCAATGAACTGCCTACTTATTGTTCTCACAGGTTAAAATCCAAACATCATCACATCCATTACTGATTAAACACTGACAAGCCAAAGCCACATTTAAGAAAAGAGTAAGATCAGAATACACATTTCAGGAGGATTGTCAATATACTTTTTAAAAACCCTATAATGCACTAGCTTATAGTGTCTCATTAATAAATAGTAATACCACAACAAAACATTTCCTCTTGAAAATTGTACATAACCAAACTGGTTGTCTTAAACAAAAACCAGCAACAACACGAACACACAATACCCAGGAGGAAATAATGACAAATATCCAAGTTGCCATTTGTTTAGAAATAGAACTGTTTATATTCAGTAATCTGGAACTAGATGGAACATAACTCTCTGAATCATTCAGGTAAACATCATTAATATGTCAGGTGTTCATTTTTTGAAAATCACAGCATCTTCATCTTCAATTTACATATAACATTAACACTGAAAAAGTATGAAAGCCTTGATGGCCCATGAAATAAACTGACTGAAAGGTCAAAAATCTTTTCCAGCATAAACAAGTAGCCCCAGCCAGGCCTGGAAGGATATAAATTCTCCCACCCTCCTTTGCACTTTCACCCACATATATTTCAATGGGCTTTTAGTGGTCTAACTTTTTAAAATACGTTCCAGCAGCTTGTTGCACTGTGTAATCAATGAGAGCTTGAATGACCCTAACACCAAGGTCCATTTCTATGGCTTGTCATGACAAGCATTTGGAGGTAGACAGATCCCCTTCACCCAAGACTGAGGTGAATGCAAATAGGTCACAAACAAATTAACAAAATGTTTGCTCTGAACACAAGCTTTAATGAGCTCCTTTAACCACTACTAGCTCCAGTGAACTTTACCCTCAGTTAACAAAAGTAGTGTTGTGCTTTAGGTTAAATTTAAACCAACTTTTAATGCACAGTTACCATGACACCAGAAATGGAAGCCTCTCTCCCCTGTCCAGCAGTACTGATAGAAATGGATGCACTCCATTTATCCATTAATTAAATCTCTCCCCAAATGTAGTAGCAATAATAATCCAATCTTTTTATAATCCAGTTACCCAACAATAACCTGATTAGATTTCCTGGAAATCTTTCATAGATCTAGTGGGGGTGAGCACAGAGTTTAACATGGTGCATTTCGTATTCTCTTCTTTTAGCTCTTTCTCTCACACTCGGGAGCAGAGCAGCACGACCACTGCTAGACAAAGGCAGCTAGTGAATACATATTTTCCCTGCCGAATGTCAGAGCTGGAGCCCAAGTCTGCCCTGCTTTACACTGCAAAGTGCCCCTGAAATCAGAACAGTGGCTCCCAAACTTCTGCTGGTAAGAAGAAGGCAGGCAGGGCCCTGGAGTGCCAGCGTGCCAGGCAGGGCCGCCCAGAGGATTCAGGGGGCCTGGGGCAAAGTATTTCAGGGGCCCCTTCCATAAAAAAATGTTGCAATACTACAGAATACTGTATTCTTGTGGGGGCTCCTGTGGGGGCCAGGGCCTGGGGAAAATTGCCCCACTTGCCCCCCCGGGCAGCCTTGGCCCGTGGCAAGCCTGCGCCCCAACCTTGAGCCCCTACCCCCGGCCCCAGCCCTGATCCCCCCCAAACCCAGAGTCCCCTCCTGCACTCCAAACCCCTCATCTCCGGGCCCACTGCAGATCTACAGCTCCAGCTCTCACCCCTTCCCAAATCCCAACCCACTGCCTCAGCCTGGTGAAAATGAGTGAGTGAGGGTGGGAAGAGCGAGCAACAGAGGGATGGGGGATCGAGTGAATGGGGTGGAGCTTGGAGAAGGGGCAGGGCATGGGCGAGGCCTCAGAGAAGGGCAGGGCAGGGGGCGGGGCAAGGGTGTTCAGTTTTGTAGGAGTTGAAAGTTGGCCACCCTACTTAATGCTGGACAGGTCCCTGTGACTCTCTGGGCCCCTTTATTCCATTGAAATGAACCCAGCAGCCCTTTCAGAGGCACCAGGCGAGAGCTGCACCAGTGATCTCACTCATCGAGTCACAGAATCACACCTGTCAGAGATGGGAAAAGCACCAGTGCAGCCCATCTACTCCCTCCGCTGCTAGAAATCCAGCCCAAAGGCAGAATGCTTCACCAAGCCAACAGCACAAGCCAAAGGACAGCGGGGCGACCAGAAAGGACTAAAATCCCCTGCACTGCACAGAGATTAACCCTAAACTAACGCACCCCAGACAGGAGTGGTGGAAGCTCCTTAAATGTGGGGGGGCCACCAGCGCCTGAACTATGGCCCTGCTGCTCCCTGCTGCCCCTTCTCACCGAGCCTCCATCCTCGCACCACCCATTCCCCAAGGCCCCACCCTCACCCCTTCTTCCCAAGGTCCTGCCCCTTCTCCTGAGTCCCACCCTTGCACCATGGAGTCTTACCAAGGAGTCACAGACACCCCCTTAGACTCCCCAGTCTATCTCGTCACCCCACAAACTGGGCTAGTGACAAAGGGTCACACCACATTCAGGCTGCTCCCAGACCGGTCACTTGGTACCTCAGTCTCACACCAAAGACAACGCTGGTAGCCAATTCTATAGTAAACGCACAAGAGGGTAGTAGCTAAGAAAAGGAAAGGAGAGTTATGGGAGGTTAAAGCAGGTGAAATGTATGGACCGGTGAGTCACAGTCTGTAATTCCAAATGGCAGCAGAGATGTAATAAACTGCCAGGTTCCCAAAAGTCTTTTCAGGGAACCCAGATTGTCTGTGGGAATCTCTGCTTTGCATCTGGGACCCTTCCCTGTGAGAGACCAGACAGTCCAGAGGTAAAGGCTCTTTCCCTGAATCCACATATTTAGCTTATGCTCCCAGAAAACAAGCTGACATGGTGTCAAGGCCTCATCCCCACTCTGGCACTCCGAGTGCAGAAGGTGGGGGCCCGCAAGGATTTTAAAAATTAATACTGGCCACTCTAGGCTTGTATTAAACTCTCAAGGTTACAGCTGTTTTCTGACCTTGGCTCGGTAAACACTGCCACCACCCAAATGCAAAAAAAAATCCTTGCACCCAGGAAGTAGCACTTGGGAGTTCCTCCCTGTGGGGTACCCTCAACCCTTTCACCCCCCACCCCTTTCCGGGGAAGAGCTGAAAAAGAAAACAAAGGAAATCATCTGTTGCTACCAGCTAATCAAACAACATGCACAAACCTCTTAGGACACCAGAAATCCAATCCTGTTCTTAAAAAAGGTAAATTTTATTAAAAACAAAAAGGAAAGGAAATACATCTGGAATTTAGGCTTTTGCTAGATTTTAAAAGAGCAATTCCCAAAATTAATTACCCAAAATAGCTTTCTTGGGGATCCAGCTTAAAGGTTACAAGCAAACAAAAACATCCGAGGTTAGCACAGAAGAGTCCATTAGCCATAAGAAATAAACAGAAATAACCCTAATCACGTCTTTCTAAACATTCCTGATCTACTTACACATTTGGGAGTTCCAGACACGTAGTTCTAGGTATGATCTGTTGATATTGGATCATACCTGGCTTAAAGCTGCTTACAGCAGTGCTTCTCTGTGTCTCTGCTCTTCGGAGAACAACCACAGACACAAAGGGAAAGCTTCTTTCCCAATTTTAAAAAGTTCTAGCCTTCCCTTTGGATCTTTTGGTCAGGTGCCCTTTTCTTTACCTGGAGGACTTTGTTAAGCCTTTACAGGTAAAGAAAGCAGAGAACAGCCACTAAGAGGGACTTTATAGCTAACTGGCTGGCTCCACCCCCTTCATTAATCACACAGTCTCAGCTCCCTGGCTCCCCCCATCCAGGGAGTGAGAGTCCTGCTAGCTCAGCCTGTGTCACTTGGCTCTTGCTGTCTTCACATTGGCTCTGGCTGGTGCCTGGGCCTTGCTCTTGGCCAGGGCCAGTGCAAGGATGTTTCACGCCCTAGGCGAAACTTCCACCTTGCGCCCTCCCCCGTCCCTGAGCCCCCACCCTGAGGCGCCCCCCCCACGGCAGCTCCCCACCTCCGCACTGAGGCACCCCCACCCCACGGCAGCTTCCCTCCTCTGCCCTGAGGCACCCCCCCGCACGACAGCTCCCCATGCCCCACCCTCCGCCCTGAGGCACCCTCCCTGCCCTAGCTCACTCCTGCTCCACGCACGAGCACGAGCACCCCGAGCACACCATCGCTGCTTCACTTCTCCCGCCTCCCAGGCTTGCGGCGCCGAAGCTGAGTGGCGCCGCACGCCTCGGAGGCAGGAAAATGAAGCAGCAACGTGTCCTCGGGAGGAGGCGGGGCAGGCGTGAGCTGGGGTGGGGAGTTACCCTGCGTGCCGCCCCCCCCTTACTTTCTGCAGGCGGCCCTCCCGCCCTCCCCAGCTCCCTCCGCCTAAATGCCGGCGGCGACCGGGGCGGCCGAAGATCCAGCCGCCGCGGTCGCTGCCAAAGAAAATGGTGCCCCCCAAATCCTAGCACCCTAGGCGACCGCCTAGGTCGCCTAAATGGTTGCACCGGCCCTGCTCTTGGCCCCATGGAACGGCTGATCTGTCTCCTCTGCTCCCCCTTGATTTCCTGGCAGATGCGGTGAGCTTGGCCAGCGTGAGAGCAGCAGTGAAGGAGGTGGAGTCCCAGCTGAACGGCAGGGGCCTGAACCTGCTCATTAACAATGCAGCAGTCAACTCCTATGCCACGCTGCAGTCAGTGCAGCCGGAGGAGATGATCTCCGTGTTCACTACCAATGTGGTTGGGCCAATCCAGGTGGCCAAGGTACGTATGGTCTCACTGGTTATTATTTACTGGGGAGAGGGCGAGGGAAGGGAAGGACTGGGAGGCATGGAGAGACCTTCGCCCTATCTAGGGACTGGATTGAACGGAGTTCATTCTGTACCTGGAGCCACCCACTGTTTATCACAGTGTATTAAAAACTGTTAACATTATAAGCTATTGCTCTAAGTATAAGGGGTTTCCTGTCCTGCTTGTGGGCTAGCGGGAAGCATGGGAGCTGGGTCTTCAAGAAGTAGTCTGCAAAGTGCCAGCCTAGGGTGAGGCAGGGAGAGTTGTGCCTCTCTGCCTTAGGGAGCAGCCTGCTTTCTCTCTCTCTGTTTTGGGGTTCTTGTGTGCTAGGGGTCTGGATTCTAAGAAATAAAGTCATGTTATGTTGCAACCTCCCAGCAAGAGTATTAATGTTTTTATCAAACTTCTCTCTGTGTGCTCTGAACATGACATTTACAGCAAGTCATGGAAAGAGGAGAAAAGGGAATATGTATCATGGGCTGCTCAGCACCTCCTCCCGCCTGCACAAGGTATATAGAGCAGCAGAGACCATGCAGGAAGCCCGCCCTACCCATGCTGCAGCCAAGTCATAGGCTGCTCATTCAGAGTCAACACGCTGCAGCTTGCGTCTCCTCCATGCTGCTCCACTAGCTCAAGTGGATCGTTGGCCTTTGCAACTACTCATTATAGCTGCACAGAGCTGGAGCATGTGTGCTGACGTGCAGACTTGATTCTGTGTGTGCGTGTGTCTAGGTGCCTGTGTCTGTGAGTGTGCGCTGCAGCAATGTGGTGTGTGATATCCCCATATCTCTGTGCACACGGAGTGTGTGACTGGTGTGTCCATTGCCAGCTAGCTGGCTGTTCTCTCTCTGCTCCTCCTTGCTCCTGGCCCCCGGGGCTCCTTGGACTCCATACTCACTTGATTCTCTTCTTACCCCCCTGACAGCTGGGGGCTCCTCCCTTCCCTTCAGGGCTCCATCCACGTCTTCTCTTCTCCCTCTGCCCTCTGCCCTCAGGGATCTCAGTCTGGCCCATAGTCTCAACTTTCCCCTCTAACCCAGAGACTCCCACACCTACCTCATCGCCCCAGCTCACCTCCCAATCCCTGCTCCTGGCCATCCCAACAGACATGGCAACTGCTGGAACTTCATCCTCTCTGGCCACTTCCTTCCCAGCTCCTGCCCCTGTAACTATCACAGCGCTGCCGAGATCACCTTCCTCTCCTCCTGCGACCTAGCCTCGTCCTCCTGCTTCCCTGTCCTTCTTTCTGGTTCTCCATAAGGGAGTGTTACACTGAGAGCTTCCACCAAAACCCCCCTGGAGACTGGTGTGAAGGCCCCATGAGGAGTTAACCAGAAGCTTCTGTTCCACACGGCCAAAGGGACTTGGCATTTGGGCTGAGAGGCAGAGGGCTCTTGCTGACAAGTGTTGGTGTTTTGTGTGGGAGGGAAGGCAGAAAACACAGAGACTGAGGCCAGGCAAGATTGGAGAGGAGACAGAGAGGCAGGAAGGGAGCCAAGCGGGCCAGCAAGGGCTCTGTGCATGACCCTGGGACAAGCTAGAGGCAGTTTGTGGGTCTGGCGCTGGCTAAAGCGGCGTGGGGGCTGTACGCTAAGAAGCTGCTCCTTTAGCTCTTGGCTCCCCCTGCATTCGAAGGAGCAGGACACCAGGCTCATCAACTTCTGCTTCCCGCTGGAACAGCCCCAGGCCCTGCGCTTTGACTAGCCGCTTGGCTCAGAAAGGGGCGACAGGACCATGGCCGAGCTACCCCGCCGGTGGCAGGGAAGGCGGGGCTCCATCACAACTGCCATGTCCACAGCTCAGCGCCACAGCTTAGGCGGGTCCCAACACCATGATTGAGGAGGTTTCTTGGGGTTTTGTTTTCATCAGGAGTTTCTGCCCCTCCTGAAGAGGGCAGCTGAGGAAGCCGGAAAGGAGGAGCTGAGCTGCAGCAAGGCAGCAATTATCAACATGTCCACTAAAGTGGGCTCCATCGAGCTGTGCTTCAACGTCCTGGAGATCCCCATGTACCCGTACCGTGCCAGCAAGGTAAGCTGCGTTCCCCGCTCAGCTTCAGAAAGTGGGGAGAGCGTCAGGCCACGCCGCCTTGTGCAGGGCCTGGGTGTAATGGACAGTGACTCGGGAGCTCTGCTTTCATAGAATCATAGAATCTCAGGGTTGGAAGGGACCTCAGGAGGTATCTAGTCCAACCCCCTGCTCAAAGCAGGACCAAACCCAACTAAATCATCCCAGCCAGGGCTTTGTCAAGCCTGACCTTAAAAACCTCTAAGGAAGGAGATTCCACCACCTCCCTAGGTAACCCATTCCAGTGCTTAACCACCCTACTAGTGAAAAAGTTTTTCCTAATATCCAACCTAAACCTCCCCCTCTGCAACTTGAGACCATTACTCCTTGTTCTGTCATCTTCTACCACTGAGAACAGTCTAGATCCATCCTCTTTGGAACCCCCTTTCAGGTAGTTGAAAGCAGCTATCAAATCCCCCCTCATTCTTCTCTTCTGCAGACTAAACAATCCCTTTATTTGGTGTCTGATTCCAACTGGCTGTTCACCATGACCAGAGCTCCCCCTCCCCCCACGCCCAACAGACTCTGGCTGGGAAGCTCAGCCCTTGGAGGCATAGGCCCCAATAACACATCTTCCCTTCCAAGCCCAAACCTATGACAGTGACACTAAAAACCAGCATTAATACAACACACAATTACAAACACCTAATGGCTAGCCTTTCTACCAATGCCCAGTTAGTCTCTGCAGTGCCCTGTGCTGCTGGTCCATGGGTGGCCCCGTTAAGGGGAAAGGCCCCGTCGCCTAAACTGTGCTATGGACATGCCCTGTGTACCCTGATGGAAGGCGTACAAGGCCCCTGGGTTTGCTGGTGGTGTGCATAGCTTCCCAGTTCACCCAGTCAGTTAACCCCGGAGAAATACAGAGAAACTCCAGCTAAGTGAATGGAGTCACTCTGGATTTACTGGTCCAACACCACTCCAGTGTGGAACCTGGGCAGCACCGGCCTTCCCTGCAGGAAACATGACACCAGCCAGCCGCATCTCTGAGGAGGCACCAGGCCAAACTTCCCACTGGAGGTTTGATTCCATTCCCACACTCTGAACTCCTATCTGACTGAAGCAGATCCGTGGAGTGGGGAGGTGGCCGGTAGGAGATCCCTGCCGCTGTGGTCAGCGTGATCGGCAGCAAGAGGCCCTTACAAAGATGTGGTTTATTTTCCAGGCTGCTCTGAATATGGTGACGAGGTGCCTGGCAGCAGAGCTCAAAGACGCTGGGATCTTGTGCACTGCCATCCATCCCGGCTGGGTGAAAACCGACATGGGGACAGAGAAGGTAGTGCCCAGCAAGGTGCCAGGCTGGCATGCTGACAGCGCCTCTTGGGAGGTGTATTCCTCATGGCTCGCTTCAAAGCGAGCAGCCCCCACTCCAGCAGTCACCTGTTCTCCCCGCAGTGAAGTGCCCCGAGGGCTTGCTTCCATTCTCAATGCAGCGCCATGCCCTGTAAGGCCAATGGCAAGCGTGAGACCCCAGTCCGAGCGACTGCTTTGAATTCAGCCTCCTTTAGGTGCAGGAGGGTCGAGCTCAGCTGACGCTGGGGCGAGAGCACTGAGCCGAAGAGTCACCTATCCCCAGTCCAGGCAGCACACGGATGCAGCATCCCCCAGGCAGGGCCGGCCCATGACCCAATGGCGCTCAAGCAAGGAGCGTCCTCGACTTACCCACCCCCTTTGTAAAACATTTGAATACCCAGATTTGTATTGCATTGGGAGCCCATTTCACGACTTCGCTGCATGATTTGCAGGCATGAGTTATCACAGTCAGAGAAGACTATACATTTGCTAAGCACAAAAGCAGCCCCCCGAGCCTGGTGCCCCCCCAAGTCCAGCACCCCAGGCGATCGCCTGCGTCACCTGCCCCTAAATCCAGCCCTGCCTCCAGACGAGCCCAGAAATCTCGCCCCAGCCTTCATCCCACAGGCCATTGCAGGAGCACACTGGGCTCCCGCTCACATTTTCCCCCCGGAGTCCTTTCCAATGGCAGGTCCTGCATCCCGTACTCACAGGGTGCAGTGCTCTGACCGGGGAGCCGCCCCAGCGAAATCCAGGGCCTGTGTGGGCAGTGAGCCCCTACCACTGTGAGGAGGGGTCAGCCTCTGGGCTCCAGAGGCTGTGATGGCTCCGCTCTGGAATATTGAATCAAAGTCCTCCCTGGTGCCGCTCCATGTCCAATGCCCTTACCCCAGAGACGAGTCCGGCCCTGTCTGTCTGACACGGTGCTGGGCCCAGCTGGGCCTGGGCCCTCCTGGCTCCTGGGCCTGCTCTAGAATGATGGGGCAGCAGAGGGGTGTCGCAGCAACCTTGGGGAGGAGCAGCCGGAGCACCTATGACTCTGGATGGGGGAGGGAGTCTGTTATGGCAGCGCAAGCTGAGACGCATGGCATGGGGCATGCACGAGAGGGATACACTGGGCCAGATCCTCTTCTGTGAGGGGACGGCCGTAGGCCGATATCCCCAGCCCCAGGGGAGTCTCCTTGGGATAAAGCCACCATGGCTGCTCCTACCCTCTCCACCCTACAACTGGCCCAGGGCACATGGCTGAGGGAAGGGGGCTGTGGCTGTAACAGCCCCTGGTGCAGAGCAGCCCCAGGATAGGGGAGGCCCCCCAGAGTTGCACTGAGGGTCAGGCCCCACGTGTCTAACCAACCTCGTGTCTCAGGTCTTGACCTTTGTCGCCCACAGGCCCCTCTGACCGTGGAGTGCAGCGTGAAGGGCATCCTGAGCGTGCTGGCAGGCCTTTCGCAGGCAACCACCGGGGTGTTCCTGGACTGGGAAGGGAAGAGCCTGCCCTGGTGAGGGGGCTCCTGGCCAGCAAGCTCCAGCAGGCCCAGTCCCCTGAACAGCTTCCCCGCCGTGTGCCACCTCCCGAGCTAATGGTCTGTCTTCCCTAGCCGCGGGTAACCCCCGGCCCCAGCATCCCCTGCTCCGCTCTGGTCACGCTCAACCTCTTGGCAAAGCTCTCTCTGCTCCCACCCCATGACGCGCCACACGTCCTTATGAAATTTCTCCTTCTTCCCTGCCTCCGCTGTAGCCGCCATTCTCCCCCCACCTGCTTGGTACCCATTTCCTCTTGGATTAATTACCCTCATTAACTGTTTGTATCAGTGTAGTGCCCCCGAGCCCCAGTCCTGGCCCAGGGCCCAGCTCTGCTGGGTGCTGCACAGTCACTGAACAGAGAGACCAGGGCCGCCCAGAGGGGGGGGCAAGAGGGGCAATTTGCCCCAGGCCCCGCGTCCTGCAGGGGCCCCCAGGAGTGTTTTCTGGGGCCCCTGCGGTTCCGGTTGAGCTCCCGCAGGCATGACTGCGGCAGGTCAAGCGGAGCCCGGGACGAGTGGACCTGCCGCAGGCATGACTGCGGAGGGGGCGCTCGTCCCGCGGCTCGGCTGGACCTCCCGCAGCCATGACTGCGGCAGGTCAAGCGGAGCCGCGGGACCACGGCACCCGCCGCAGTCACTCGTCCCGGGCTCCGGTCGACCTGCCGCGGGAGCTCAACCGGAGCCAAATGCCGCCCCCCAGGTCTTCGGCGCGCTGGGGTCTAGAGCCGCCCCTGAGCGGGGCCCCCCGCCGCCGAAGACCCCGGGCCCCCGGAATTCTCTGGGCGGCCCTGAGAGAGACGCCCCAAAGAGCTTCCAGTCTCTCTGTGAGACAGGAGACAGTGGGTGGGGGGTACAGACAGACCAATGGGGGGCGTACTAGAAACAATGACTCGCTATTGGCCTGCATGACAGGCCGGGCTCTCAGCTCACCAGCAGCCTGGCCCTTGTCAAGTGCCTGGCGGCATCGCAGCACGGGAGAGTTTGAAGGGAGGATTGGAAGGAGGGACCCGTGCAGCTGTTTGCAGGGAGCTCTTCCCAAGCATGAGGGGCAGCATGAAGGTGAAAAGTCACTAAGCGGGCTGGGAGGCTGGCAGCACAGGCAGAGCAGAGGGGAACGACGATAGGGCGGGTGGGGACAGGCCATGACAGAAGGAGAGCAGTGGAGGGATGCAAAGAGAGGGGTGATGGGCTTAGAGCACCGGGCTAGGAAAAGGATCTCTGCAGCAGATCTGAGCAGGGCGAGACTGCACTGGTCCCATTTCCATCCGTTAAACCAGGCCAAGGCCGAAACCCTTTCCTCCCCCACTTCTCCTCCTCGCTTTCTGCTGCTTGTCAGTTAATGACGCTCCCATGGGTTGCTGTGACCACTAGGAGCAGGGAGTATCTTTGACCTGCAGCTTTCTCTCTCCAGCCTGTGTCCCATGTGGCTGGACCTTGCAGCTCTCCTAAATATCCGATGCGGCTGCAAGTCACCCTGCCGCTCAGGTTCTGCAGTGCTCTGTCCACATCTCCCAGCAGCCTCTCTCCAGCCAGCCAGGCTGGTCCCAGCCCGTGAGCTTTGCTGTCCCTGCCTCGCATCTCTTGACGTCCCAGCTCGCTCTGCTGCATGGGCTCTCTCCCCTGTCTAACCATCTCCTCCCACCCACGTTTCCCAGTGGCCCTGCCCACCTGCCTTCTCCCTTTTATTTCTGCCCGTTTGTAAAGCCAGCCAATTGCAGCTTCTAGGCACAACTGTCAGGGCCGGCTTTAGGCCGATTCCCCTGATTCCCCCGAATCGGGCCCCGTGCCTAAGAGGGCCCCGCGCCCTAAAGAAGAGCACCTAACTTCTTAATTTTTACTCACCCGGCAGCAGTCTGGGTCTTTGGTGGCACTTCGGTGGCGGGTCCTTCAGTGCTGCGGAAGACCCGGACCGCCATCGGGTATTCAAGTCGGGCCCCACACTTCCTAAGCCGGCCCTGACAACTGTGCCCAGCGACTCGCTGAGGAAGGTGACCTGGTGCCAACTAAAACAAAGTCCCCTCCCAGCTCCCTCCTGCCTTCCCAGTCCCCCTCCCTCCCCTCCTCTCTGGGCCTCAGCAGCTCCAAGTCACACCCTGGTCCTCTCAGGTCACACTCCCTGGCGCTCTCTCCTGCTCTTTCTGCAGTTCTATCAGCCGGGTGCCCCCCACCCCCGAGTCTCTCTCTCTTTCCCTTTTCCAAATGCTGGAGCACTCTGGGGGCTCGTGGTTTTCTCAGGCCCTAGCACAGCTCCAGTCCTCCCACCTGGCTCTCCGTGGGCAGCAGGCTGGCTTTGGTGGGTGGCTATTGGTGTGTCCCTCTTTGGGGCTCAGCCCCCCCCAGCCAGTCAGATGTAACTGCCAAAAAGCACCGGGCCAGCACACTCGGCGCGTCCGTCCTCCCCTTTCCCACCCACCCCCCTGTTCAGCGTCTCGGTCTTGTGTCGTGTGCTGCTTTCGGCGGGATGAAGCCCATAAATTCTGTGCACAGCACTGGCCTCTCTAGCCCATCTAGTCATGTCTCTGTGGTTGTGAGGGAGGCTCGGTGCCCCCATGGCTGCGTGGGGCGTTGCTGTGGTTACAGGTGGATGTGGCTCTTTTCAGAGCTGGAGGTGGGGAGGAAGCTTGGTTTCAGTGCCCCTCCCCCAACAGACCTTCCCAGTCTTCCCGCAGCCCAGTGCTGCATGGGGAGCCCCAGGCCGCGTCCCATGGGTTTGGGCCACGTGCTCGGTTCCACCTTCCTACCATTCCCCTGTGCAGCGCCTCTGCCACGGTGAGATAGCCACTGGGTGCCGGAGGTGTCGCGTCCCCGGGGGAGCTCGGCGGCTTTAGAAACACTTGCGCTGGTTTGGGATTTGGCTCAAAGATCTGAGCACGAGGGAGCCTGAGCTCCCCAAGGCCAGACATCTGCAAAGGGTTCAGAGAGCAACCGCGATGGGGCAGGGTGCAGCCAGGGGCTGGCAGTGGGGAGCCCTGGAGCTGACACAGCAGGCAGCATTTCTCCAGGGCACCAGGTCAGTCTACCATGGGGAGAGAGTGTCCGGTCACTAAGTAAGTTATCCCACAGGCCACCTGCAATAAACCACTCTGGATAGGCCATGGGGCTGCCTAGGGGCAGGCTCAACATGCACCATGGCTTGAAAATGCACCATGTTATCACAGTGCAGGGCACCTGTATTCCCCCAGTGGGGGCACCTCTACTAGACTCCAGGCGCCTCGCCATCACCGCTCTTGGGTGGGAACACGTCTCTCTCCCCTCTGAGCAGGGTGTTTCCCGGCTGCACAGCTCCCTGCCTTCATCTGCTATCCCCCAGCTAGGTAAATGCCCCAGTCAAGATACCCACAGATCTTCCTAAGTGAGCACATTTATCCTTCAGATGAAGCGTCACAGAGAAAACAACTCAAGATCCCACACGTGTGCTCACCAGAGATCACCCCAACTCCGACAAGGGCTGTGGTTGAAGATCTGTCTGCTCCGGAACTCCCCCCAAAGTTCAGTCTGTCTGGTCCATTGTTTTAAAAGTGGCCTTGAAGCACATCCACTTCCCAGTGTTTGCATTCGTCCTGTCTCCTCAAAAGAAGATACGTCCCAGCCCACGATCATACAGAAGCATTTGCATTTTTAACATGACAACCTCCTAAGATACTTGAGCTTAATCAGTAAGGACGGGCATATCTGTCACACCAACATGCACACCGGCCGAGCAGAGAAGGGTGGGCTTCGCTCCCTGTCTCCGGGACCCACCGGGGCACCACTAGGCTCTTTGGCGGGGGAAGTGAACTGAGGTGTGGAGCTGAGAGCCCGCGACATGCAGGCAGGACAGAGCGAGCCCCAGAGTTCACAAAGGGACAGAGGGTGTTTCTGCACTAGGGCTGGGACACATTCCCGGTCCCTCAAGTGGCCATGCCCTCATGTCGGGGGAGGGGGAGGTGCTAAGGAGTCCACAAGCTTAGGCAGAACCTAACCCTCCACCCCCCTACGTTATTTGTCTGGCTGGAGGGACGGAGAGGTGAGGGCTGGTGCATCTCACACACACAGACCCTTCTGTGCAAGGGGAGCTGCAGATCTATGGGGAAGACGCCCTCCAGGAGAGACCAGCAGCAGCAGCAGCTCCTTCTTCTCACCCCACAAGAGAACACTGATGGGCCTGAACACTGGGCCCTACCAGTGATTACCGCGATGTCACACAGGTCTCCCATGCGGGGGACGTTGGCGCTGCCATGCCGGGGAGCGATGTATACGAGCTCGTTGCTGGCTCTCTGGGGTAGGGACAACCACTTCTTCACCATGGGAGAATAACATGACGGGGAAAGGAGTCCAGGAGAGCTGGCTGTATTTTAAAGGTTGCAGGAACAAACCATCCCAATGTGTAGAAAGAATAGTAAATATGGCAGGTGACTAGCTTGGCTTAACAGTGAAATCCTTGCTGATCTTAAAACACAAAAAAAGCAGCTTACAAGAAGTGGAAGATTGGACAAATAACCAGGGAGGAGTATAAAAGTACTGCTCAGGCATGCAAGAGAGAAATCAGGAAGGTCAAATCACACTTGGAGTTGCAGCTAGCAAGAGATGTTAAGAACAACAGGAAGGTTTTCTCCAGGTATGTTAGCAACAAGAAGGTGGTCAGGGAAAGTGTGGGCCCCTTACTGAAAGGTGGAGGCAACCTAGTGACAGAGGATGTGGAGAAAGCTAGTGTACTCAATGCTTTTTTTGCCTCTGTCTTCACAGACAAGGTCAGCTCCCAGACAGCTGCACTCTGCAGCACGGTATGGGGAGGAGGTGACCAGCTCTCTGTGGAGAAAGAAGTAGTTCGGAACTATTTAGAAAAGCTGGACGAGCACAAGTCCATGGGGCCGGATGTGCTGCATCCGAGGGTGCTAAAGGAGTTGGCCGATGAGATTGCAGAGCCATTGGCCATTATCTTTGAAAAATCAAAGATCGGGGGAGGTCCCGGATGACTGGAAAAAAGCTAATGTAGTGCCCATCTTTAAAAAAGGGAAGAAGGAAGATCCAGGGAACTACAGGCCAGTCAGTCTCACCTCAGTCCCTGGAAAAATCATGGAACAGGTCCTCAAGGAATCAATTCTGAACCACTTAAAGGAGGGGAAAGTGATCAGGAACAGTCAGCATGGATTCACCAAGGGCAAGTCATGCCTGACTAACCTAATTGCCTTCTATGATGAGATAACCGGCTCCATGGATGAGGGGAAAGCAGTGGATGTGCTATTTCTGGACTTTAGCAAAGCTTTTGATACAGTCTCCCACAGTATTCTTGCCAGCAAGTTAAAGAAGTATGGGCTGGATGAATGGACGGTAAGGTGGATAGAAAACTGGCTAGATGGTCGGGCTCAACGGGTAGTGATCAATGGTTCCATGTCTAGTTGGCAGCCGGTATCAAGTGGAGTGCCCCAAGGGTCGGTGCTGGGGCCGGTTTTGTTCAATATCTTCATTAACGATCTGGAGGATGGTGTGGACTGCACCCTTAGCAAGTTTGCAGATGACACTAAACTGGGAGGAGTGGTTATGCCCGGCTTTCCCCTGCCCCAGCTCCCTCCGCCTAGAATCATAGAATCTCAGGGTTGGAAGGGACCTCAGGAGGTATCTAGTCCAACCCCCTACTCAAAGCAGGACCAAACCCAACTAAATCATCCCAGCCAGGGCTTTGTCAAGCCCTGCTGCTGACTCCGCTCCTTGCTGGCCGAGCTCGCGTCGGCCGTACGCTCGGCCCAGCAGTATTTCCCTGTCCCGCTGTCTGCCCGTCATGGGGGCATGTTTGAACACCGCATCGATCTGCCCCAAACATCAGGGAATGTTCTAGACATCCATGGGCAGAGCCTCTCATCCTGGGGCCAGTCGGCACATCAAGCGGGGGACACAGGGAGCCGCTGGCCTCCCTTGATGGCACCATTAAACCCTGCAGCGTAAGGACAGCCCCTGCTCCCCCGCCCAGTGGAGGGTGGCCCTGGCACCCTGCATGAGGGAAGAGAAGTCAGTGCTCTCCCTGCTGGGAGCCCGAGGCCCGTAGGACCTGCCAGAGGAGAAAAGAGAGACAAAAGGTTCATTCATCCCTGCCTCCTGCTTACATCCTGCACCCTCAAAGAGGGCACCAGCCATCCATCCCACCCTTCAATGGAGGAGGGGAGGTATGTGGGGCAGGGGCAGGGCGGTCGCCTAGGGTGCTAGGATTTGGGGGGCACCATTTTCTTCGGCAGCGACCGCAGAGGCTGGATCTTCAACCACCCCAGTCGCCGCTGGCATTTAGGCGGAGGGAGCTGGGGCAGGGGAGCACTAGGAGGGCCGACTGCAGCAAGTAAGCGGGGGGGGGCAGCATGCAGGGGAACTCCACGCCTCAGCTCACCCCTGCTCCGCCTCCTCCCCGAGGACACCATCACTGCTTCACTTCTCCCACCTCCCAGGCTTGCGGTGCCTAAGCTGATTGGCGCCGCAAGCCTGGGAGGTGGGAGAAGTGGCAGCGACGGCGTCTCGGGAGGAGGCGGAGCAGGTGAGCTGGGGCGGGGGTGCCTCAGGGTGGAGGGTGGGGGTGTGGAGCTGCTGCACGGGGCGCCTCAGGGCAGAGGGGAGCTGCTGCGGGGCGCCTCAGGGCGGGGGCTCGGGGACGGGGGAGGGTGCAAGGTGGAAGTTTCGCCTAGGGCGCGAAACATCCTTGCACCGGCCCTGGGCAAGGGAGCCCCCCAACCCCCTGGTGTGATTGGGAGACTGGTGTATTGGGGGAATAGAACCCCTGGCATGGCAGGGAGAAAGGGGATGGCAGGGATAGATGTACACAGAATCTCAGGTGTGTTGGGGGAGAAACTGGAGGATCCTAGTATAGGGAAAGGGAGGGTAACACAGAACCCCTGCCATGGGAGGTAAGAGGGGGATGGAGGGCATGGGGGAGTGGATATGGGGGTGCACACAGATGCCCTCCCATTGGGGATGTGAGGGGAATGGAGGGTATGGGGGAGTGGTTATGGGGGTGCACACAGAGCCCCTGCCATGGGGGTGGGTCAAAGAAAGGAGGACATGGGGGAGTGGTTACGGGGGTGCACACAGAGCCCCTGCCGTAGGAGTGGGTCAGAGAGAGGAGGACATGGGGGAGTGGTTATGGGGGTGTATGCAGAGCCCCTGCCATGGGGAGTGGGGGGAACAGGGGTCTCTGGTATGGGGGAGAACAGGAGGGAGCACACAGAGCCCCTGGCAGGGGGAGATTGGGGGAGTTCCAGGGAGTCCCTGAAGGGGCACTATCTATCGTAACGTGGGCTTTCCTTGTTGGCCATATAAATGTCTGCTCCCTCTTTGACTCCTGCTAACTCCCTGTCCCTGAATCCTTGGCCACAGCGGTGCAAAGCGTGTTGTACAGACAAAACTACACAGGATCTTTCCAGGGGGCAAGACAAAGATGCCACATTTATTATGATAATTTGATTTATGACCAATAACTAATATCTTAATCCTTATACACACACATTATACCTAATAACTATACGCGCACACACACACACACACACATTCACACACACACATCCATCAGATGTTCTGCAGCTGCTGCATAGTTACCAGTCCTGAAGATAGCTTGAGTTTGTGGCTTGATTTTGCAGCTTGGGTTCGTAGCTTGTGGTGGTAACTGGCCAGGAAAGCTGGGCACAAGAACGAGCTGGGTCTCTGTTGGGCATAAACAGATGCCCTTCCATGTTGGCAGCAGAATGTTATCCTGCAAAGTTTTTCATCTTACCCATCCTTTTTGTAGGCTTTAGTTTGAATCCAGAGTCTATAGGTCTTGCTGTGTCACGCTGCCTCTGGGTTTGGTGATTGATCACCCGTCAATTGCAGGAGTGACTTTCAGCCTCGGACCTGGCTTTGATTTTCCTTTTATTGTACCTTTTCTTTTTAGGGTGGACTCTTCTTACTTTGTTAGGGCTCTTGTCTGCATCTTTAGCCGGTGGGGTTTGAACTCTATTTCATCAGGACAGGCTGGGGCTGGAGGTTGATTCCATCATCCATACATACCTTAGGCCTTGGCTACACTTGAGAGTTGCAGCGCTGGTGGTGGCTTTACAGCGCTGTAACTCACTCCCTATCCACACTGGCAAGGCACATACAGCACTGTATCTCTGCGGTTGCAGCGCTGCTTGTACTCCACTTCCCCGAGAGGAATAAAGACTATTGCGCTGCTGCTGCAGCGCTGTGCCGCCAGTGTGGCCACCCAAAGCGCTGTGATTGCCCTCCAGAAGTATTCGGAGATATCCCAGAATGCCTGTTCTAGCCAATCTGCTCATCAGTTCGAACTCTACTGCCCTGGCCTCAGGTGACCAACCGTCAGACCCGCCCTTTAAATTCCCCGGGAATTTTAAAAATCCCCTTCCTGTTTGCTCAGCCAGGTGTGGAGTGCAATCAGTGAATCTTTCCAGGTGACCATGCCTCCACGTGCCAAACGAGCCCCAGCATGGAGCAATGGCGAGTTGCTGGACCTCATCAGTGTTTGGGGGGAGGAAGCTGTGCAGTCCCAGCTGCACTCCAGACGTAGGAATTACGATACCTATGGACAGATATCAAGGGCCATGATGGAAAGGGGCCATGACCGGGACGCCCTGCAGTGCAGGGTTAAAGTGAAGGAGCTGCGGAGTGCCTACTGCAAAGTCCGCGAGGGAAACCGCCGCTCCAGCGCTGCCCCCACGACCTGCCGTTTCTACAAAGAGCTGGACATGATACTTGGGGGTGACCTCACCTCCACTCCGAGGACCACCATGGACACTTCAGAGCGGGGGGAGGAGGAGGAGGAGGAGGAGGAAAGCGAGAGTGAGGGTACTGGGGTCAGGGGAGACACCCCGGAGTCCCTGGAGGCATGCAGCCAGGAGCTCTTCTCAAGCCAGGAGGAAGGTAGCCAGTCGCAGCAACCGGTACTTGGTGGAGGACAA
Organism: Mauremys reevesii; assembly: GCF_016161935.1. Classification (NCBI taxonomy): domain Eukaryota; kingdom Metazoa; phylum Chordata; order Testudines; family Geoemydidae; genus Mauremys; species Mauremys reevesii. The sequence goes on from NC_052638.1 coordinate 3,269,638, forward strand.
ACAGAAGTGCGGCTTCCCGGTAAGCAGCTTTTATTTTCAGGATGGAAATTTTTCGGGAGAGGAGGGTTAGGGCTGCATGCATGCCTAGATGCGGAATAGCGCATTGATGTGGTCTATCACGTCGGTAATCTCTTTGAAAGTCTCATGCAGAACATGGCAATGCGCTTGCGCAGGTTTATTGGGAGAGCCACTGTGGTCCTTGTCCCAGTCAGGCTAACGTGTCCGTGCCACTGTGCCGCGAGGGGTGGGGGGACCATTGCTGCACACAGGCAAGCTGCATAGGGGCCAGGGCAGAAGCCGCATTGCAGTAGAAGACCCTCCCTTGCTTCCCAGGTCACCCTCAGCAGCGAGATATCTTCCAGGATAAACTCCTGTGGAAAATGTGGGGACAGTGTTCAGTGTAGGTGCCCCCTGCAGCTGTTGGCTCTCCCCAAGGCACAGAAACCCAGAGGACAGTACAGCCCTGAAACAATCAGTCCCCCTTACTCACAATTTCGGGGCTCCCATGGGTTATGTGCGCTCTCTTTGGGATGGGAAAATTATGCTATTGTGAAGACTGTGTGTGCCCTCCGTAAGTGCGGGGGAATCATTACTCTGTCTGGTATAAACAATGCTGTTTCTGTTAAGTGTTGCATTTTGCCTTTACAGATGCAACCTTGAGATCTCGGCTGTCCGTGTCATCACCGGCTGAGAGACTGCAAAACCTCCGGAAGAGACCGCGAAAAAGCAAAGACGACATGCTGCATGAAGTGATGCATCAATCTCTCACAGAGAATCAAAAAGCGCAGGAGTGGAGGGAGAGGGAAAGCAGGATCCGCAAGGAAAACGCAGCGCACCGGAAGCAAAGCACAGAGCGGCTGATAAGCATCCTGGAGCGCCAAGCAGACTCTATCTAGGCGCTCGTAGCCATGCAGGCGGAGCACTACCGCACCCGCCCGCCCCCTGCAGCCCTTGTCCCAAAGCTCTTTCCCTTGTGCCCCCATGTCAGCTCCAACCCCCTGTAACGCGGGTCGACTCACCCCCACAGCGCCTCCTACTGGTGCTTCTGGGAATTAGCTCTGTTCAGCACCGGAGCGCCCTCTGCAGGCTGGTGATCCACCTGTTCTCAGGCCCCCCGTGTCCCTCCCTGGACCCAGTGCCCCTTTTCTCCGGGGTGCTGCCCCCTGGCAGTAACCCCTTTTCTAAGGTGACCATTTTTTTCAAATTTAAAACCAGGACATTTAAAATAGCTCAGCCAGCATGAGTAATAGTCGCTATCGTAGAATATAAGTTGAAAAAATATTGCGGAGTATGCTTCTTTTTTTTTCTTTAAGTGAAAGAATACAATAAAATGTACTTTTATTTATATTATATATTATGAAAGTAATTTTGCAGGGAAAAAAAACAAATATTTGATATGGGTAGATTAGTACATAATTGTATACTTAGGATTTTGGAATCCAAGTAATAAAGAAACAAGTGTAGCAGTAAAACAAAATGGTTTTAATAAAAAATGGTACAAAAGTACTTAATCTACATTCCTAATTTTGCTTCTTATATTTTTGTGAAGAGTGGATTGATTTTAATAATAATTCGTTTTCCTGGATGTTTTTATAAAATTCCATGCAAGTTTGGTTAAAATTTATATTTAGTAATTAGCAAACATTTCAAAGTTTCAATATGTAATTGAGTTTTATCACTGGACCAGATATTGTTCATCAAAGAAAAAAGACGGTGGGCAGGTGCATTGGTTCCTGGTAAACAGAGACAATATTCTACCAATTTGCCAATATTTTTGTAGGAAACATCATTTTCACTGAAGGCTTTGAATATTTCAATCCATCTGTTCGATACTGGTACAGAATTTTGTCTCCAGTGAGTAATTTTTTCATCTGTAATGTAGCGCAGGAAAAAGCAGGTTTCATCAAACAGTTCATCTTCTACTAAATTGATTTCAGAAAAATACTGAAGAATGTAATCACTGCAAACTTGAATGTTGTCATGGGTTTTGTTAAACACTAAACTCACCCAATTGAATTTTTCGGTATGCTTAATAAGTCCTTCCCATTCCTCTAGATATTGAATACATGTGTCATAAAATTCTACCACTTTTTCTTTGAAAATAGCAGGTTTTAATATGCCTTCTTCCTCAAGCTGCTTCAAATTTTGCCGCACCTGTAACGGCAAGAAAACGTTTGCTTTTCTGTCAGCTAATTTTGTTTTTAAGTCACTGTAAATATTGCTAGTTTCTATAATAGAAATCTCCTGTCCTTCTATTTTCAAAACAGCATTGTGGAACATTGATGACATGTTATGCAAAAAGTAAAGCCAAGACTCTGTCTCTGAATTATCAAAATAATTTGTGATAATTGTGGGGCTCTTCTCGTTTGAGGCAAAATATCATTTTAAGGCAGGATATATTTGTAGGACGCGCTCAATCGCGGGTCGTAACGCCAACCATCGTGTGGCACTGTATCCCAAGACTTTCTTATATTCGATGTCCACGAATTCACAAAATTCTTTCAATTCATTAACACGCACTGTATATATATAAAAGTATGAATAAATCTTGGTGATGAAAGTTTGCACATCAATTGGTACACAGTCGGCTGCAGTTTGTATAGCATTGTTCAAAATATGAGCAGCACAACCAATTCCCACAAGCTCTCTTCCACCCAAATTTGATTTCAACTTGGTAAAAATGTTGTTTTTCCCACTTCTTCGCATTCCTCCAAAGTTAGTATTGGTGTTGTCAGCACAAAATCCAAGTACCTTGGTATCTAAATGATATTTTTTTAACACTTCCAAAATATAATCAGTAACTATGTCAGATGTTTCGCCTGGCAAATCTTACTTCCAAAATTTTGACGTGTATTCCAGACTGGTATGAAAAATATCTTATTATGGGAATCAACTTTACTTCCTTGTGGTTTGATGCATCCGAATAAATAGAAATAAAATTTGCAGCATCTAAATCCTCTTCCAATAACTCTTTCGCATAAGGCACCAGCACATCAGTAACTATTGCCTCGCATTTTGTTCTAGAACATGTAAACCTGGCATCAAAACATGTTTTAATCAGTTTGCAGGTACAATCCATTGATCGGAATGAGTGATTATGCATTACTGTGTGGTACGCCCATAAACCTTCAGCTGCAGCTAGTTTTCTTTCAGCATCTTCAAATTGTTTTTTCTTAAAATATGATGTCACACTTGTACTTGCAATTGCTGCAGACATGGCCCATTTATGTTTGACTGTTTGTATGTGGTTTTCAATGTCGGTTTTTCCACTGTTTGCAATAGAAAATATACTTCTGCATTTTACACATTCCACCTCACTATTGTCATTATTAGTACTTGCTTTGATGAATGTATATTTCGATTTTAACTCACCATGTTTTGGCGCCATGGGTGTCCAAAAATAAACAAGTATCAGAGGGGTAGCCGTGTTAGTCTGGAGCTGTAAAAGCAACAAAGAATCCTGTGGCACCTTATAGACTAACAGACATTTTGCAGCATGAGCTTTTCGTGGCTTGCATCCGAAGAAGTGGGTATTCACCCACGAAAGCTCATGCTGCAAAACGTCTGTTAGTCTATAAGGTGCCACAGGATTCTTTGTTGCAAAAATAAACAATTATTACAAACTTTCGTTGGATGTCGGTCTTGGTCTGAGGGGGCGAAGTCACCGGTCCAGGATCGAGGGGGGGCGAAGACGCTGGTCCTGGTCCAAAGGGGCGAAGGCATCGATCCTGGTCCAAGGGGGCGAAGTCATCGGGTCCAGGCGAAGCAGCAAGGTGCGCCATGAAAACGGCGGAGCGAAAAGCTCGAGTAACCGAGAGAGCGCGGAGCTCTGAGGGCCAATGTCACGGTCCGAAGATGCCAGATCACTGGTGCCTGTCCTGTGCTGCAGAGGGCCTTTTATAGTCCGAAGCTAACACCGAATTGGTCGATTTTTGGCGGGCTCTTTGTGATGACGTTATCATCGAGTTCCCACGGGTCGGGCTGTATGTAATGCGCGGGAGTATTATCGAAGAGTCGCCGCAGCCACAATATAGTGAGAGTGCGTGTGCTGAATGCCGAGTATTGCCGAGATCCAACGACGAGAACCGTCGTGTAAAATAAAACTAAAACTAGGATAAATTAATAAAATTGATTTAGGATGGTTTATCAAGGATTGATTTGATGTACTCAATCTTTTGATAAATTAATAATTTTTGAATTTGTAGTCCTAAACTGTACTGGTTACATCTCACGACTAACCAGACCAATGTCCAAAAAACCAGTACTGTACTGGTAAAACCAGTACGTATGGTCACTTTACCCTTTTCGCTCTGGGCTTCCCCTTTTCTCCGGGGAACCCCCACCCTCTATCCCTACCTTGCCTCAGTATGTGGCTACTGTCAGTCATTGTCTAGCCCCACACCCTGGGGCAGACTGCAGTATCAGCCTATTCATCGTTGGCAGGGTTGGGTTTGGATCTGCTGCTTTGGCCTACCTCTGGGCTGCCCTCTGCAACCCCCAGTACCCGTTGGCCTTGTGCTAGGCCACAGCCTGGGGCTTTCCTGGCTAGACCTCCTCAGCTCCTCAGCCTTTTCCCAGCCCTGCTTCCCAGCCTTTTCCCAGCCCTAGGTACTTATCTCAGCTCCTAAGCAGCCAGGCCCATCTCCCTCTGAAGGCAGAGAGAGACTGTCTGGGCTTCTGTCTTCCCTGGCCTTCTTATAAGGCCCTGTTCAGTTTGGGGCGTGGCCCCAGCTGCAGCCACTTCCCCAATCAGCCCAGCCTAAAGGCTGTTTTCTCCTGCCACAGCCCTATCCCAGGGCTGTTTTTAACCCCTTCAGGGAAGGAGCAAGGGTTCACCCTGCTACACCTCCCTTCCCCAACATCCGGGTTCTTACCACCACCAGCTGCCTCCAACACCTGTATGTTCACCAACCAGCCCTGAGAACTACGACCCTTACCCTTTGCACTCAACCCCCATCGCCATGCAGTATAGCCATCCTGAAGTGCAGCACTCATTGCCCAGCACTCCAGACAGGACATACGCAAATCTGTGATTGTATAGTTCCCCACCCCACCCCATTGCCCTTTCAGATTCCCCAAAAGTTGTGTTTCTTTTAATAAAGTAATTTTATTTTCAATAAATGAATTTTTGGCTTTGAAAACAGTCTTTATTATTGCATAAAGTTAGAGATACCTTAGCCCAAGAAAAGCAGCAAAGAGTCTTGTGGCACCTTATAGACTAACAGATGTTTGGGAGCATGAGCTTTCGTGGGTGAATACCCACTTCGTCGGATGCATCCACGAAAGCTCATGCTCCAAAACGTCTGTTAGTCTATACGGTGCCACAAGACTCTTTGCTGCTTTTACAGATCCAGACTAACACGGCTCCCCCCCTGATACTTAGCCCAGGAAAGAAACAGGCACTGCAAATCAGCTTAGCAAACACAGATTCCTACTAACATTGTAACCACTGCACTTCACTCTCGTGCAGGGCACCAAACATTACTGTTGGTTTTCAGCCTCAAATTCCTCCCTCAAGGCATCCCTAATCCTTGCAGCCCTGTGCTGGGCCTCTCTAGTAGCCCTGCTCTCTGGCTGTCCAAATTCAGCCTCCAGGCGTTGAACCTCGGAGGTCCATGCCTGACTGAATCTTTCACCCTTCCCTTCACAAATATTATGGAGGGTACAGCACGTGGATATAACCGTGGGGATGCTGTTTTCGCCCAAGTCCAGCTTCCCATACAGAGATCGCCAGCGGCCCTTTAAACGGCCAAAAGCACACTCCACCGTCATTCGGCACTGGCTCAGCCTGTAGTTGAACTGTTCCTTGCTGCTGTCAAGGCTCCCTGTGTAGGGTTTCATGAGCCACGGCATTAATGAGTAAGCGGGGTCTCCAAGGATCACAATGGGCATTTCGATGTCCCCTACTGTGATCTTCCGCTCTGGGAAAAAAGTCATGCAGCTTTCTGAACAGGCCAGTGTTCCGAAAGATGCGTGCATCATGCGTTAATGTTAATGAAATGCCCATGGTGATCCACAAGCACCTGGAGAACCATAGAGAAATACCCCTTCCGATTAATGTATTCGAATGCTAGGTGGGGTGGTGCCAGAATAGGAATATGCATCCCATCTATCGCCCCTCCACAGTTAGGGAAACCCATTTGTGCAAAGCCATCCACAATGTCCTGCACGTTCCCCAGAGTCATGGTTCTTCTCAGCAGGATGCGAGTAATGGCCCTGCAAACTTGCATCAACATGATTCTAACGGTCGACTTTCCCACTCCAAATTGGTTCGCGACCGATGGGTAGCTGTCTGGAGTTGCCAGCTTCCAGATTGCAATAGCCACCCGCTTCTCCACCGCAGGGCATCTCTCAATCTCGTGTCCTTGTGCCGCAGGGTGGGGGCGAGCTCCTCACACAGTCCCAAGAAAGTGGCTTTTCTCATCTGAAAGTTCTGCAGCCACTGCTCGTCATCCCAGACATCCATGACGATGTGATCCCACCACTCAGTGCTTGTTTCCCGAGCCCCAAAGCGGCGTTCCACAGTGCTGAGCATGTCTGTGAATGCCACAAGCAATTTCATGTCATACGCGTTACGTGACTCGCTATCATTGTTGGACTCCTCACTGCCACTTTGGATCTTAAGGAATAGCTCAACTGCCAAACGTGATGTGCTGGTGAGACTCGTCAGCATACTCCTCAGCAGTTCAGGCTCCATTTCCCGCAGACCAAAACGGAACACAGATCGCACTGCACAGAAACCGTTGAAAGATGGCGCCAAATGTGGACGGAAAAACAGGGATTGCTGAGATGTGAAGCGATGCATCACGGGGCGTTGGGACAGGAACCAGAATGCCCCACACCCTCTGCCCCCTTCCCACAACCCACAGTGCCAGAATGGGAAGAGGTGCTCTGTACAACAAATGCAATTAAAAACCTGAAAGTCCCCAGTGTGTGCCTGGCCGCCAGTGATAAAGGTGCTGGATAGGGTTGCCAGGTGTCCCATTTTCAACTGGATGCCCGGTCGAAAAGAGATCCTGCTGGCTGTGCTCGCCCGGTTGGTGGTGCCACACAGCAGGGCTGGCAGGCTCCCTGCTAGCCTCTGTGCTGCGTGGCTCCCGGGAAGCAGCCAGCATGTCCAGCTATTAGGCTTATGGGTGGCCAAGGGGCTCCGCGTGCTGCCCCCGCCCACAGGCGCAGCTCCCATTGGCTGGGGCAGGGCAGGGGATGAACTAGCACGACTCGTGAGCGCTCACTTAAGGTGGCTGCCAAAGGGTCGTGGCACACGCCTCTCCTGCTGCTGCTGGCCCTCTTCTCCTCGCGCTCCTCCTGTGGCTGGGCCCAGCTGCGGCGTGTGCTCCTGCAGTGACCCCGCGGTCTGTCACCCCATAGCTGGCACCCAGGAGTTCCAGGTATGTATCCCCGTCTCCGAGTGCTGGGAATGGGGCTGCTGGAGGGGAGGGGAGGAGAACGAGATCTGTTGGGATGCAAGGAGGTGCTGGGAAGCAGAAAGACAGTCCCTCAGGGAGGTAGGGCTGTGCCCAGCTGAAACTGGGATGAAGACTGGGTGGCCGGAACGTCCGGTCGAAAAGGGACCCTGGCGAATCCGGTTGACACTGCCGACTGGGCCATTAAAAGTCCAGTTGGCAGCACAGTGGGGATCCAGGGGACTCCCTCCCTGCCCTGGTACCGCACGGCTCCTGGAAGCGGTTGTGATGATCCTGTGGCCCCTAGGCACATGGGTGGCCAGGGAGGCGCTGCGCACTGCCCCCACCTTATTACTGGCTCTGCAGCTCCCATTGGCCTGTATCTGCGACCAATGGGAGCTGTGGGGGCAGCGCCTGCGGGTGCTAGGGCAGCACGCGGAGTCTCACTGGCACCTAGGCACTGCAGAGACCTGGCGGCTGCTTCTGGAGAGCTGTGGTAAGCACCGCCAAGACCCCGAATCCCCTCCCATACCCCAAACCCCTGCCTCAGCCCAGAGTTCCCTCCTGCACCCAAACTCCCTCTCAGAGCCCGCACCCCTCAGCCCCCTACCCCAGCCTGGAGCCCCCTCCTGCACCCCAAACCCCTCATCCCTGGCCCCATCCCAGTGCCCTCACCCCCAGCTGGAGTCCGCACCCCCTCCTGCACCCAAACCCCCTGCCCCAGCCAGGTGAAAGTGAGTGTGTGTGTGGGGGGACAGCGAGTGACAGAGGGCGGGGGGATGGAGCGAGCAGAGGCAGGGCCTCGGAGTAGGGGAGGGGCAGAGGTGTTCGCTTTTGTGTGACTAGAAATTTGGCAACCCTAGTGCTGGAGGCCGATTAGAAAACTCAGTTCCTGGTGTGGGGTTCAGTAATTGCTCAGCCCAAGGTGCTGGAGAAATCCTCTGTATTCAGCCAGGCAGCTCCAACTCCCTCGGCCTTGCAGGAGGAGGCTCCGGCACCCCCTCCCCAGCCTGCTACCCCCTGACAGGTACAGGTCCCCACCGCACCTGAGAGCTAAACTCAACGGCACGGGCAACCCCCGCCCCTGGCTGGAGACATGAGCCCCTCGCTCTGACACCACCTGCCAGAGCGCCCAGCAGCAGGGGAGCGTCCCAGCGTGGGCGGTGGGTATAATAGGCAAGCGGGGGCGGGGCCTCCCCAAACAGCCAGGCTGTGGCCCCACCCATGCTCCGCCCTGAGGCTCCGCTCCCATGTGCTGCTCTTCCCCCATGGCCCCGCCCACACTGCGCCTCCTCCCTCCCTCACTCCGCCTTTCCCCCGAAGCTGGCAGGGGCTCAGAGCAGCTGGGGTGGACAGGCTGCCACTCAGGGTGGCTTGGGTCAGCCGGCAGCCAGGCCTAAGGCTGGCTAGTGGCCTGGGACTTGGGGCAGCTGGAGTGGGTGGGCTGAGGCTCTGGGCAGTTCGGCCAGGGCTCCTCCGGCCACAATGGGGGCTCGGGGATCCCCTGGCTCCGGCATGGGGCAGGGGCCTCAGGCAGAAGGGGAGGGACAGGGGGCAAGCCTCCCGGAAGAGGGACGTCATGCACCACCCAGGACCAGCCCTTACTGGGAAAAGGAGGCTCCAAGGTATCATTCAAACCATGACAAATAACACAGGTTACTGGAGACCTGCCAGTGCCAGTGTCTAGTTCCCAGCCCAGAAGCCAGAGGGCTGCACCGTGGTGGGGAGGTCGAGGAGCTGCCTGGCATGGACGCTCCGCCTGGTGTCAGGGGTGAGGCGCTGGGCAGAGACGTTACAGGGGAGAGGTGCGAGATTATTGGCCCGATGTCCTTGGCAGCCAGCTGTAGCCAGGCAGAGAGCGGCTCTAACCCCACAGGCTGCCGGGCAGGAGCCGAGCTGCCCTGGACAGAGAATGGTTCTCCCCAGCCTTGTCAGCCCCTCCTTCGTGGGCAGGTCTCCAGAGAGCCAGAGCAGCCTTGCCCGTAGCTCCCGCTCTCGCTCCACCTCCTGGCTCTGCCATAGTGCTGAGCCCGGGCTCTGGTCTCCATACGCTTAGGGCTGCCCCGGTTCCCCTGCAGCAGCTGTCATCTCAGCTTGCTCTCTAGCGGCATCCCCAGCCCCCTCCCCCCCCCAGCCCCTGCCATTGGCTGGCTCCCTGCAGCCCGCTTTGTCTCGCAGACTCTTTCAGCAGGAAGTTTGAAACCAGCTTCCTGACCACCTGGCTCCTGCTGCCCTCTGGGTGCTGAGCTGCCCTGATCTCACTCGCCACGGCCCTGGCACCGGCACAGCCCCGGCGTTGGGAGTCCAGCCTTTCCGCTCTGCTGGGCATAGGGGCTTAGCGCTTACCCAGCTTTCAGGCTGGCTAAATGGTACAAACCCAGCCTGTGGAGGCCAAGCCAGGCCAGGCAGGATCCAGGCAGGGCTGTTGCATTAGAACAGTGGGTTTATTGAGGACACAGGCGCGGCTGACGGCGCAGTCACTGGAACGGCCTGACCCAGGGCTCCTGTCGCGTGGCCAGGGGGCGTCTCACCAGGGAAGAACTTTCCCTTCCCAGCTCACAAAGGCCCCGTTCTCCTTCTTGGAGAGTGTGGGGGTCCCTCAGACACTCACATCCACCGTCAGTGGGGCTTGCACAGGGCAAAGGAGAGTGAGGGGAAGGAGCCTGGTGGGAGGGGAGAAAAAAGCACCCACGGGGTCAGCTTAGGAGAAGGGAACCTGTCAGAGGGTGACTGGTCCTCTAAGGGGAACTGGGCCCAGCCCCATCTCTGGCTGATCAGCTGCAGCTGCGGGGCAGAGATCAGACAGCTTGGAGATGCCTCCTCACAGGAGCCAGCAAGTGCTTAGTGAGCGTCAGAGCGCAGGGAGGGGGCAGGCTCCGGCAGGGGAAAGCAACCGGTTCATGTGTGACTCAGGCTCAGTGCAGTGCTGCTGGGAGCAGGCTGGGAAGGAGAAGAGAGCACAGAGGGTCGACTGGAGGCCCAGGCACATGAGCTGTGGACAGGAATCCTGTAGGGTAGCCAGGTCCCTGCAGCAGACCCTGGGCTGGGGAAAAGGCCATGAGTGAGAAGCTGAACTTGTGTTACATGGTTTGATTTGGAAGGGAAGGGAATGGAGCACAAGGACCTCAGAGCAGCCAGTCTTGGCCATTCTGCCCCATGGACCCAAATGTGACACACACACACCCCACTCTCATACCTCTACACAGGGGGTTCTCAAACTGGGGGTTGGGACCCCTCAGGGGGTCACAAGGTTATTACATGGGGGGGGTCGTAAGCTGTCACCCTCCACCACAAACCCTGCTTTGCCTCCCGCATTCATAATAGTATTAAATATATTAAAAAGTGTTTTCAATGTATAAGGGGGGTCGCACTCATTGGCTTGCTGTGTGAAAGGGGTCACCAGTACAAAAGTCTGAGAACCCCACTCTACACCCCTTATGACAGCCAAGGAGAGTCAGTGCCAGGGGAGCACCATTGCCGAGTCTCCTCTCAACCCATTCCAGCCAAGGGCCAGCTAGACCAGCTGCCACTCCGGCTACACAAACCCTGCCTGCTACACTGGCTCTAACAGCCCCGTCAGCTGGGCCTCTCCAGCCTGACAGCCCGGGCGTCCCTGCCTCACACTGCCCTGTGCTCCGGACACGGCTTCCTTTCTTCCCCTGCCTCTCGCCCTAGGAACTGAGGACGAGCTCCCAAGGGGCCGGGAGCAGAGATTCAGAGTGAGTCCCGAGAGCTGCCCCTGCAGCTAAGACAGGTTCTCAGCTCGCCCTGGCCATCCCCAGGCCCAGTCAGCTGCCACTGCTGGGGAGCGATAGAGAAAGCAGCTGGTGCCCTCGCACAGCTGCAGCTCAGCACACACTGCACTCACTTCACAGCAAAGTTAGCCTGTCCTGTGAATCACACCTAAGGAAGGCTGGGCTGCTGCTGGGAAGGAAAAGGTAGAGGGAGAAGGGACCAGAGAGGCCGAGGAACCAGAGACTGAAGCTAACCAGCAATAGATGCAGTTTGCACAGGAAGGGCCCTTGCCCCGCAAAGCCCCCTTTCCATCACGCTCGCTAACGATTCCATTGGGGACTGTTTGTCACAGAGAAAGGATACACATATCACCACCCTTTGCTTTAAGGGGACGGAATCTGCTATGGGAGCTGGACTCTACTGGTTTGTAGCCATGCCAGGGGCAGGCTGGAGGAAAATCCACAAAGGGATTTAGGTCTCCAGACTCTGGTTTTAGGCCCCCTAATTCCAGACTTTGGCAACACTGCAACTCATCAAACCACTGCTCAGCTGCCACCTCATCCCGCGGGAGCCTGAATTTCTGCTGGAAAAGTTCCCTGGGCCCCTGAGTGAGACAGGCTCCTAGGGGGGGCCACTGTGGCCGTTCTTGTGGTAACGTGGCTGGGCCTGTGCATTGCATCGCTCTTCCCCTGGCTCTCTCAGGAGCGTCACAACACCTAGGCCGCTTGTGGATCTGGGACTCCGGGCCCATTTCTCAGCTGGGATGGGCCCTGCCCCACCCCGGGGCCCTGCCTGGATTGGCTCATTGATCCCATAAGCAGAACCAAAGGGAAGGGGATTGTCTCAAACCCCAGTGCAGCCGGCGACCTGCCCTCGGTCAGGGCCCTTACCTGGCTCATCAGCAGGCAGGGCCGGCTTTAGGCCAATTCAATCAATTCCCCTGAATCGGGCCCTGCCCCTAAGAGGGCCCCACGCCCAAGCCCCAGTACGGCATACGGGCAAGAGCCAGGGAGCCGTACCGAGGTGGCCCGGCTTCCCCAGGGGGCAATTTAAAGGGCCTGGGGCTCCCAGCAGGGGCTGGAGCCCCAGGCCCTTTAAATTGCCACCAGAGCCCCACGCTGGAGCCCTGTGGTAGGGCTCTGGGGGCTATTTAAAAAGTCTGGGGCTCCCATTGCTGCTACCGTCCCAGCCCTTTAAATAGCCGCCGAAGCCACACCGCTTCCCCAAGGCTCCCTCGACTATTTAAAGGGCCAGGGCGGTAGAAGCAGGGGAGCCCCAGGCCCTTTAAATAGCCCCTGAGCCCCAGGTTGCTGCTGCTACCCTGGTGGGGGAGGGAGGAGGAGGGGGCACTCACCGTACAGGGTGGGCTGTACCCCCTGTACCCGCACCCCCTGCCCTGCCTGCACCAGCCCCAGTCTGCAGCCAGCCCCACACCCCCTGCCCGCACCAGCCCTGCACCCCCTGCCCTGTCTCCAGCCAACCCCTCCTGCACCTCCCTGCTGAAGCCAGCCAGTCCCACACTCCTCTGTCTCCAGCCCTGCCAACCCCTGCTGCACCCCCCTGTAGCCCTGCCTGAAGTCAGCCAGCCCACCCCACACACGCCTGTCTCCAGCCAGCCCCGCACCCCTTGCCCTGCCTGCAGCCAGACCCTACCTCCAGTCAGCCCCTGCCCTGCCTCCAGCCAGCCCCATGTCCACTGGTGCCCTGCAGTTCCCAGGGCAGTAACCCTGCACACCTGCTTCAATGAGGGGGGCAGGGAGCAGCTGGGACCCACACCTGTGCACACCCTAGGGTGACCAGACAGCAAGTGTGAAAAACCGGGACAGGGAGTGGGGGGTAATAGGACCCTATATAAGAAAAAGACCCAAAAATCGGGACTGTCCCTATAAAATTGGGATATCTGGTCACCCTAGCACACCCCCAGGGAGTGGCGGGGACCCACACATGTGAAACGGAGCTCAGTTCTAGTTCAGGCCCAGCTTTTTAAAAAAGAACTTTAGGTCGGGTTAACATACATCCGTATTTTCCCGGACATTTCAGGCTTTTTGGTTCTTAAAAAACCATCCGGGAGGAAAATACGGACGTATGGTAACCCTATTGGTACAAAAAATACATACTGTGGCACATCCCTTAAATCAGAACTTTTTATAGGGAACCGGTTGCTAAGAAATGAAAGGCTATTTTTTTACATGTGGTTTTTTTTTTAAGTCATCCCTGCTGGCGCCCCACCGAAAATGTTCGAATTGGGCCCCGCACTTCCTAAAGCCAGCCCTGTCGGCAGGGGCCCCATCACGTTGGTCGTGTACACCAGGGACATGTTCTCCAGAATCTCAGACTCTAGTGTGTTCAGCTTTATCACCCCAGCGTTGTTCATCAACAGATTCAGCCCCGAGCCTTTCAGATGCTCCTCAACTCTGGTTACTGCAGCCTTGATGCTGGCTGGGTCAGTAGCTTCTATAGAGACAGAGCAGGTGCATGATTCCTCCTCCCTCATGACACCCCATAGCACACCCCTCTCCCAGAGGCGAGGGGGCTTCTTACCACCCTGGTTAGAGATGGGGGTGGCAATTGGGGGGAAGCTGCTTCTGGGCCCAGAGAAGTGGAGTTGTGGGGAGTCGGCAGCAGGGAAGGATAATTGAAATAAAAACTCAGACCCGGCTAACTACACTGACGTAACCTTTATTGAAACCTACTTGGCAAACTCGATACAGAGGGAGGCTACTCTGTGTTTCCTGGATGTTCATATTCCTGCTCTATTTCATACCCCATGGGCAGAGGGGCCATGGGGGTTAGGTGGGTCACTAGGAGGGGAGAGTTAAGATGGGGATAGAGATTGGATGGCAGTTCCTCCCTCTTAAGGGAGAGCAACCAGGGAGAGAGGTGCATGACAGATTGACTCTTCCAGCTGGGATTCTCCTCACACCCACTGGCAGAGGAGTTGCGGGGAGCTGAAAAATGAAAAGAGGCTGAAAAACCTGATTTGTTGTTTAAAGTCTCAGGATTAAGGGGCCAAACTCTTGACTGGGGGGGGGGTCTGTCTGATGGGTTGTGATCTCTGTGGGTGGCAGTTCTGAAGGCGGGTGCTGGGGCTCCCTGAGGGAGCCGGGAACCCTGGGGTGCAGAGGGGTATTGGGGTTGCAGTGTGGGTGCGAAGGTGTAAGTGCTGGGGGAGCCTGGAGCAGCTGGCTGCAGGGCCCCATCCTGGGACCTTCCCCTTGCACTGCAGCTGCCGCCTCTTCCAGCCACCCCTATCTCCTGCCTGCTGCTTCCTGGCCCTGAGGTGAAGGGAGAGGAGGTGCCAGGCTGCTGGCTCAGGAGGTTACACAGAACTCTCTAGTGGCAACTGACAGCTCCCTTGCTGCAGCTCTGCCGGATGCCTGAGGCTCCATCCCAGAGGTGGGACTGCATGACAGAGCTGCCCAGGTGTGATTGTCACACGAGGGGTCTGGCACATAGTGGCCCTGGGGCTTTCCCAGCCCACCCAGGGCTCCCCGACCCCTGCAGGGCTCCCCTTCTCTGGGGCTGGGTAAGGAGTCAGTGGGCTCTGAGTGATTATTGACTCTGGTCCTGTTCTCCCCACTGAGATCTGGAGGGCAGGGAACGGGGCTATGGAGGGAGACAGGGAACGGAGAACAAAAGGACACGGAGCAAGGGAGCCTCAGCTCCGGGCCCAGGGCAGGGCACCCACCTAGCACAACGATCATCAGGTCTGGATGCCTGGACGTCAAGTTCTGTAATTCCTGAAAGAGAATAAAGTTAATGATTATTGATGGATCTGCCTGTGATGGGTTGGATCACAGAACCTCCCTTGGGAGCTGCCACCCGATGTGCCAAGACTACCTCTGCTCCTGCTTTCCCTGCCAGCTCGGGACCCCAGCACAGTCTTGCTGAGCCAGACACGCCCGTCTGCTCCAACAAAGACCCAGGGTCTGAATTACTTGCCCCAAAGCTGCAGGTTTACCTGAAAGCAGCTAACAGAAGTGTATAAAGCTTACGCAGGATAAACTCATAAATTGTTCACCCCCATAACACTGATAGAGAGAGATGCACAGCTGTTTGCTCCCCCAGGTATTAATACACACTCTGAGTTAAGTAATAAGTAAAAAGTGATTTTATTAAATACAGAAAGTAGGATTTAAGTGGTTCCAAGTAGTAACAGACACAACAAAGTCACCAAGCAAAATAAAATAAAACGTGCACATCTATGTCTAATCAAACTGAACACAGATAATCTCACCCTCAGAGCTGCTTCAGTAAGTTTTTTCCTCAGACTGGACACCTTCCAGGCCTGGGCACAATTCTTTCCCCTGGTAAAGCTCTTGTTCCAGCTCAGGTGGTGGCTAGGGGATTCTTCAGGATGGCTCCTCCAGCTTTGTTCTGTTCCACCCCTTTGTATATCTTTTGCATAAGGCGGGAATCCTTTGTCCCTCTCTGGGTTCCCACCCCTCCTTCTCAATGGAAAGACACCAGGTTAAAGACGGATTCCAGTTCAGGTGACATGATCACATGTCACTGCAAGACTTCATTGCCCACTTGCAAGCACACAGGTATACAGGAACTCTTACAGGTAAAACACACCCATCTGCAGACAATTGTCCTGGTTGATGGGACCCATCAAGATTCCAAACCACAATTAATGGCCCACACTTTGCATAATTACAATAGGCCCTCAGAGTTATATTTCATATTTCTTGTTTCAGATACAAGAGTGGTACACTTATACAAACAGGATGAGCACACTCAGTAAATTATAAGCTTTGTAATGATACCTTACAAGAGACCTTTTGCATGAAGCATATTGCAGTTACATTATATTCGCTCATTAGCATATTTTTAAAAAACCATATAGACTGCAGTGTCACACTGTCAGCCCCAGGCCATCTGCATGTGGGAGGGAGGCTACCCCCAATAACGGTGGCTGCCACCTTCCACAGTTTTCAATGAGGCTGAAGCCCAGAGGCAAAATGGCCCAGGTGGATGGTCAGGGCCCAGGGACTGTGAGGAGCAGCAGAGACCCCGTGACTGGGGAGGCTCAGGGCACTGGGGGAGCAGAAAGCAGGATTGGGGGTGCAGGGAAATGCAGGTCAGGGGTCATGTGGAAGGCAGGTAGGAAATGTGGGGGGCAGGAAGGAGGCTGAGGCAAGTGCAGGGGGATGTGGGTACAGGGGGGAATGTTTTATATCCAAGTAATCCACCAGGCTCAATAATTATTCATTGAAACTTAACAGTCTTTATTGGATACATAAGTAACAGCTTTCAGAGTAACAGAGCATCTAAACTCCCATCTCTCTGTCAGGCTAACCTCAAACCAACAACCTCCTCCCGCTGTCAGCTCCCACCCCCTGGAGATTCTATTCATGCTCCTCCAGCCCCAGGAACCCCACTTCTCCTTTCTGTTAATGTTCACAACAATGTATTCGTGTGGTGGGGGTGGGGGGGAAGAGAGAGAGAATTATCTTAACAGCTTTCCCTAAGTCCTGTAACAGGCCTCCATTGCCACAACGAGCATCTGACTTCTATATTTGCTGTATTGTTGAAGGAATGATGTCGTTTTCCATTTCTTGCTACTCTGGGTGCTGTGCTATATCGTTTCTTCTTTCAGAGGAGTCAAGTCTTTCAGGTAACAATTGCAGCAGATTTTGTCTCTGCACTTGACCATTATTAGCCGTGATATTATAAGATTGAGGCGTTACCTCTTTCATTACAGTGAGCTTCTGAGCCCCATTTAGGCCATTATAGACACGTACTGTAATATTTAGTTTCAAAGAAGGTAGTTTATACAATTCTCTATCACAATAATTTTGATACAAACTCGACTGATATTAATACTTACTCCTTTCCTTATATCCTTCTTGAAAAAAACATTGGTAACCTCTTTCTAAATTTTCTGTTGTCACATCTGTGCAGGTGATAAACCTGGCTGTAAAGGCAATGTTCTATAATTTAATAATGCCAAATAAGGGTTAGGACTTCGGCTGGGGGTGAGGGCTCTGAGGTGGGGCCAGGGATGTGGGGTTTGGGGTGCAGGAGGGGCTCCGGGCTAGGGAGTGGGACCAAGGGGTTCAGAATGTGAGAGGGGGCTGGGTCAGGGGGCTGGGCTGTGGGAAGAGGGGAGGGCTCCTCCTGGGAGTGCAGGCTCTGGGGTGGGGCCAGGGATGAGGGGTTCGGGGTGCAGGAGGTGGTTCCAGGCTGGGGCCGAGTGGTTTGGAATAAGGGTGGAGTCTCAGGCCTG
This sequence comes from Mauremys reevesii, assembly GCF_016161935.1. NCBI lineage: Eukaryota > Metazoa > Chordata > Testudines > Geoemydidae > Mauremys > Mauremys reevesii. The sequence continues at coordinate 3,287,011 of NC_052638.1, forward strand.
GGACAGGGGGCAGGGGGTGTGGGTATGGGAAGAGGTGTGGGCTCCAGGAAGGGGTTTGGATGTGGGCGGGGGCTCAGGGGTGGGGCAGAGGGTTGGGGTATGGGGGGGGGTTGGATGCAAGCTCTGGACAGTGCTCACCTCAGGACACTATCGGAAGTGGCCAGCATGTCTCTCCAGGTCCTAGGCAGAGGGGCAACCATGGGGCTTTGCACTCTGTCACCATATGCAGGTGACCCCTGCAGCTCTCATTGGCTGTGTTCCCAGCCAATGGGAGCTGTGGAGCTGGTGCTCAGGGTGGTGTCTGCAGGCGGGGGCAGCTTGCAGAGTTCCCCTGGCCACCCCTCTGCCTTGGAGCTGGAAGGACACGCCCGCCACTTCAGAGGAGCCGGGCACAGAGTCTGCCTGCCCTGCTGGCACTGTGGCCAACCAGACTTTTAGCAGCAACCCAGGTGTTCTGGTCAAAAACCAGACAGCGGGCAACCCTAATGCATGGCACCAGAGCTGAGAGAGGGCTGGGGCAGCAGGAGAAAAGGGGGAGAGAGAGCCAGGGAAGTGGTGCCATTGGGTCCCAGGCACAGACTTGTTGCTGCTGGGTGAAGACAGCGATAGGAAATGGAGGGCGGTTCCGCTGTCTGAGGGGGGAGAAGGTAAGTGAAGTCTGCAGCTGTGCAACCAGGGAGTTGCTACATTTCTGTGTGCACTAAAGGCTGATGGTTCAACCTGAAATTCTCTCTCTCTCTCTCTCTCTCTCTCTCTCTCTCTCTCTCTCTCTCACACACACACACACACACACACACACACACACACACAGAGCATATGGGGGAGTTAAAGTCAAAAACAGGCAAAAAATGATTGGATTTCCTTACATTAAAATCTGCTGACTTTGGGAGTCTGACTCACGATTTTTAATCTCCTGAGGTAAGCAATCCAGGGAAGGTCTTGTGACAAAACATACCCCTGTATTCACACCCTACACACCATGGTAATAACCTCTGTACAAAAGGATGCTTTGTAAGGTATCATTAGAAAACTCTTACTTTGCTGGTCAGTATTGTCCTGGTACAATTTGTGTGGCAACATTGTATGTGAAGGTGCAAGAGTCCCCTGTATGGTGTTATTAATACATGTTCCAAATCCAAACCCCACCGCCCTGCCCACACAGAAGTTGGCAAACAGCTCTTTCATGCATTACTACTTGAACTCACTTCAAATATACCTGTTTTACTGGTTTATCTAATTCAGTGTGTTTAAATTGGAGTGTTTGGATAACTATTTAAGGTAATAAAATAGCATATTATTCCCTTAAAGAAATACCAGACAATATATCTGTAGTGTCCAGGAGAGGGCTGGGCAGTGTAGCACATACATTTCTGGGGAAAGATCTGGGCCTGGGGGTATGAAGGGGTCACCCTGCTGTATAACCCAGGCTGGTGAGAGCCAGAGTGTAGCAGGTAGGTGCAGTGACACACAGACCCTCAGGGTGTGGCTTGCATCTTCGAAGGCTGTTTGTGAGCAGCCCCGGTGGGAGCTACCACAGCAGGGCATTGTGAGGCACCCGAGGTTGCAGGGCAGGGGTGACAAGCCCCATACTGGTCTGGACTGTGTCCCGCTATGTTACAGGTCTATACTGCAATCATGGATAAGTTACAAAGATGCAGCCTGAACCCCTTGGTAACTATGTGTGGGGTTAGCCTGCAAATACAGTGCACACAGCCACAATTTCACAGTTGTCCTGCTTCCCCATGCAGGACTAGATGAAAGTTGTCGTGAGTGTATCTACAAAACCAAAGGCTGGTCATCAGTGTCTGAGATCCTCTCCTGCTCAGGCAGCTGCTCACTGCAGTAACATCAGCTCCTTGCTCAGATTCCTCCAGGACGCACAGTTTGTTCTGTCTCACCACATCCCATTCTCACCTGTGCTCCCTCTGGGTTCTGGAAGGTCCCAAAGACCCACTCGGGTGGATTTAATTTCCCCACAAACTGCTTGACAAGGCCCAGGCTGATTCCCCGATTGGCCCCAGTCACCAGAACGCTGTGGACATTAAAGCCAGCCATGGTCCTCGCCTGCCTGTGCCCCAGCTGGCAGGGCCTGTGCTCAGCGAGCGCTGGGCTAGCTGCACACAAACACACTCACACCCCCGACAACTGGGGTTACCTAAGGGGAGCTCCAGGGAAAGAACTCTCTGCTGCCAGCTAGCAATGAGACAGGAGGAGATAGAAGGAGCCAGACCTCATTTGTATACTTGTTACCCCTCATCTCAGGGAGAACAGTCTGTTTGCTTTGGATACTAGTCAGTGAAGTTCTGAGTGCAGAGCTGGTGACATGTTGTTCTCCACATTGTGTGTGAGAAAGGGCAGCACAACTGTACCCAACATGCCCTGAATGAGGAGCAGCCACATCTAGAAGCTCCGTCTGACACAGCTGGGCAGTGGAACCAGAAACAAAGCGCTAGGCAAAGGACGTCAGGCGTAAATATCAGGGGATACGGATCCCAGTATCCTAATGCTCTTTAATCTTCACAGGGCTAAGTGACTTCCAGGAAGGAGCTGGATCGAGTATTTCAGAGGCAGTGGCAAGGTGCCCTGGTCCAGCCCTGCTACAGTTATAATGGATCTGAGACTGGCAAGGGAGAATGCAGAGGCAGCGCTGAGGAATCCAAGGCCTCTCTCCCCAGAGGGGCTGCAGACAGACCTACCTGCATGCACTGCACTCCCGGGTTTGGCTACTAACAAACTGTGAGTAGTGTGTACGGGAGGGGAAAACGAAAGGACTGACCAAGGTACCGAGGAGTGGGTGTCTTAGTGCTGGCAGGAACGTACGATGGATTTATTGTTCCTTTCCCCTTAACACAGTTTTCCTTGTTTTAGACACTGATCCGGTGTTTGCACATGGGGAAGTTTTGTCTGTTCAGGGCACTGTTATGATAACAGAGCCTACAAATGTACCCGAATTGTAAAATCAACTGTGAGAAGTGGGTGAAGGTTCATAGAATCATAGAATCTCAGGGTTGGAAGGGACCTCAGGAGGTCATCTAGTCCAACCCCCTGCTCAAAGCAGGACCAAACCCCAACCAAATCATCCCAGCCAGGGCTTTATCAAGCCTGACCTTAAAAACCTCTAAGGAATGAGATTCCACCAGCTCCCTAGGTAACCCATTCCAGTGCTTCACCACCCTCCTAGTGAAAAAGTTTTTCGAATATCCAGCCTAAACCTCCCCCACTGCAACTTGAGACCATTGCTCCTTGTTCATGCAGTGACACAAAGAGCTGTCATATCAAACAGTATATGAAAAGATGTGAGAAGGGAACAAAACAGAGTCTACACATAACACAGCTCTTCAGTGGTAGGATTATGACTGGTAAACAAGAGAAGCAGAAGATGCGACATCAAGGAACCAAAATCGATGGCTTGGAAGTTAGACCTAATTGGTGGACAAAATAATGGGAGGCTGGATTATTCCATCCATCACCTGCTTGGGGCCATGAAAAAGAGACTTTGGGGGAGAACAGAAAAAGAACATTTACCGTCACCATGGCTGCGGGGCAGGACTGTTGCCATGACACCAGACCTTGTGGGAGGACACCAGACCACTGTCATGTATTCAGTGACGAACTCAACCTGACACTTGAAATATTTGTGATGTTTGGTGTAAGTGACCATTTGTCACTAGCCATTTGTCGGGTGACGAGATAGACTGGGGAGTCTAAGGGGGCTGTCTGTGACTCCTTGGTAAGACTCCATGGTACCCGCTTGGTGAAATCTAACTGTAGAGCACCTCACCAGATCAGGGTCTCTGCCCTGCATCTGACAACCTGCCCTGGAGGTAGGAAAGCCGGCGTGAGCCGCTCCAGACAGCGTGACATGCACAAATCGGGTGCTGTGGGGAGAAGTGAGGGCAGCTTGCCACTGAAACTGCAGAGGGTAGCAACAGAGCAGAGTGAGCTCCAGTGAGGGCCCTTTCCCCTCCATGGCCTGTGGACAGGGAGCCTGCAGGGGTAGATGGTCCCTTGCCTAGGCCCCTGGGGCAGGAGGAAAGGCCATGAGTGAGATGCTGAACTTGTGTTAAGCATTTTCCTTTGGAAGGGAAGGGAAGGGAAGGGAAGGGAGTTGGGCAGCTGGAGAGTATTCTTCAGTGTGGGGCCCGGTTCCTTCGCCTGCCAGCTCGTGGAGCCATGTTCCTCCTCTGAGCTCCCAGCCCCAGCAAAAAGACCTCACGGCAGCCAGCACTGGACATTCTGCCCCATGGACCCAAATGTGGAGATTGGTCCTGCTTTGAGCAGGGGGTGGGGCTAGATACCTCCTGGGGTCCCTTCCAACCCTGTTATTCTATGATTCTATGTTACATACGCCCCAAGTGTGTGTGGTGGGGGCGTCAATGAGTTTCCTCTCACCCCGTTCCAGCCCATGACGGCTAGACCAGCTGCCTGCTACAGTGGCTCTAGCAGACTGTAGTGGGGTGGTCACCCCGCTCCTGCCCAGAGGGGTTAAAAACAGCCCTGGAGAGGGCTGGGGCGGGTACCAGTAAACCTGGGCTGACTGGGGAAGCAGCCGCAGCTGGGCCAGGCCCCAATCAGGCTACAGCCGGCCCTGTAAAGGGGCTGCTAGGCTGGAGCTTGGCAGTCTCTCTCTAGCTGTGGAGAGGGATGGGCCTGGCTGCTGGGAGCTGAGCCGGGTGCCTAGAGTGGAGCAGGGCTGGGGAAAGGCCAGAGGAGCTGGGGAGCTGCGGCCTGGAAAACCCCCAGGCTACAGGCCTTGTTAAAGCCAAGAAGGTACTGGGATTGCAGAGGGGCAGCCCAAGGGTAGGCAGAGGCAGCAGGTTCAAACCCCCTTGCCGATGATGGGTGGCAGTTACACTGCAGTCCGCCCCCATGAGCAGGGGCTAGATGGTGACTGGCAGTCACCAAAGACTGAGGTGAGGCGGGGACAGAGGGTTGGGGGTTCCCTGGGGAGGGGAGACCCAGTGAGTCTGCGGGGTACTGCAGGGGCAGAACCTTGAGAGATGGGGCACCGGCCTGCAGAGGGCGCTCTGCAGGCTGGCACGCTAATTCCCTGGACGACCAGCAGGCGGCACCGCCGGGTGAGTCGTCGCCTCACTACACAGACCCTTCCCGCTTCCTTTCTTCCCCTGCCTCTCGCCCAAGGAACCGAGGACGAGCTCCCAAGGGCTGGGAGCAGAGAGTCAGGGTGAGTCCCGAGAGCTGCCCCTGCAGCTGAGACAGGTTCCCTGCTCGGCCTGGCCATCCCCTGGCCCCAGTCAGCCGCCACTGCTGGGGAAGGTCAGGGAAGCGGTCACAGCCGTTGCTCACTGCAGCCCAGCACACGCTGCACTAAATTCACAGAGTTAGCTCATGCTGTGAGTTACACCTAAGGTGGGTGAGCTGTCCCGGGAAGGGAGATGTCTGGGGAGGAGGGTCTAGAGAGGCCATGTAGCCTCAGACAGACTAACAAGCACTAAGTGCATTTGGCTAAGGAGATAACCCTGCCCCTGAGAACCCCCTTCTCTCTACCCGTGCTTGTCATCTTGAGGGACTATTTGTCAGAGGAAGGATTCAGTGGAGACCCCTCACCATCTTTTCTCTAGGGAAATGGACCTTACTGTGGGAGCTGGACTCTTGGTTCAGACCCCACCGGGACAGCGCTAGGGGCTCTGGGTCCATTTCTTGGGTGTTTGCAGTCTGTGATGTGCTGTACCTCGTGGGAACACACTACACCCCCATGTTCATCCTTATGAAATGATTGTGTGGCATCCAATGCAAAGTTTGTCATGTCAGGTGTCTTCGGAAGGCTCATGATGCACTGAGCATTGTTGTTATAGTAATTGTTGTTACAGTAATGTTATAGGTTGTAATTTCATGTATATAGTTATGAAACTGAAAATATGTCCTCCTGGCTTAAAACAGGCCCAGACAAAACTCTCCAAGAGCAGAGGGGCAGTTTGCACCTCCTCAGGGCATGCAAGGGACAAACCCAGCCCAGCCTCACAGGAACAAAGGACACTGGCCTAGGCAGCAACAAAGGATCTGTTGGACTCTCGAGGGAGTCACCCCCCTCCCCTTGGTCAGGTTGGGACTACGATGAGGTAATGCTCACCTGACCCTGAAGGGGGAGGGCAAAGCCAAGAGGGAAGAAAGACCATGATAAAAGGGAGAGATGTTTGCCAGGCTCTTCGTCTCTCTTCCACGTCCATCTACAGACATCTAAGTTTGTAAGGGCACTGAAAGTGTTAAGATCAGAGTAGAATGTGTTTTGCTTTTATTTCATTTGACCAAATCTGACTTCTTGTGCTTTGACTTATAATCACTTAAAATCTATCTTTATACAAATAAATTTGTTTGTTTATTCTACCTGAAGCAGTGTGTTTGGTTTGAAGCATGTCAGAATAACAAGCCTGGTGCATATTAATTTCTTTGTTAAATTGATGAACACATCTGAGCTTTCCTGGGAATGTTCAAACTAATAAGTAAACAGTGGCATCGGCCTGCAAAAAGCTGAATCAGTCATAGATATGTGACTTGCCCAGGTGACCAGAGACCCCATCTTGTGGCTGTGATGTTGCACAAGAGAGAGGATATAAAAGGCCCTGAAAGCCCCTCCATTTTGTCTTCAGCTGACTCAGAAGATAGCCTCTCCAACCCAAAGAGATGCCTGAAAGAAACTGGAACAAAGGCCAGTAACTACGGGGGGTGAGTGATTGCTGGACCCAGACTAGGAAGGAGTCTAGTCTGTAAAAGAAGCTTATTGGAACATCTCTGAGGGTGAGATTTACCTGCATTTAGTTTCCTACTGTATTAGGCTTAGAATTGTGTGTTTTATTTTATTTTGCTTGGTAACTTAGTTCGTTCTGTCTGTTATTACTTGGAACCACTTAAATCCTATATTTTATGTTTAATAAAATCACTTTTTACTTATTAATTAACCCAGAGTAAGTAATTAAATCCTGGGGGAGCAAACAGCTGTGCATATCTCTCCATCAGTGTTATAGAGGGTGAACAATTTCTGAGTTTACCCTGTATAAGCTTTATACAGAGTAAAATGAATTTATTTGGGGTTTATTTGGGAACTGAGTATCTGGGTGCTAGAGACAGGAGCACTTCTTAAGATGTTTTCAGTTAAGCTTGAAGCTTTTGGGGGACATGGTTCAGACCTGGGTCTGTGTTTGTAGCAGGCTGGTGTGTCTGGCTCCACAAGGCAGGGTTCTGAAGTCCCAAGTTGACAGGGAAAATGGGCTCAGAGGTAGTCCCAGCGCATCAGGTGGCAGTCCCAAGGGGGTTTCTGTGACCCAACACGTCACACCCATGACTATAAAAGAGGTTGTAAAGTTTTTAACAAGTGTGGGGTTGTTTCTGGAGAGCAGGCTCAATGTTTGAGTATAGAACAAGGGTAGGTAGCTCCTGGTTATTGGTGAGTTGTGCTGAACGAGTTCTACCTTCACAACAAGGCGGCATTCAATTCTGTGCTCCACTTGTCCTGTGCCCTATTCCCCAAGGGACATGCACTATCTGCAAAGGTGGATGTCGAGTGTGTGCACTCTGGGCCTACCAGCTCATCACTCAAAGAGGGCAGAGTTAAGGTTATGTGCCTGTTCAACCTTCATTTTGCAGAGGTTTCCGTTTTTCTGAACTAGATGTTCTGGAAGGACAAGTGATACTTCTGGGCAAATTTAATGCTGCATTAATGACAATTTTTGTCAGCAAATGTCTTAGTTTTGTCTTTTGCACTGAAAGAAATGTTTTGTTGTGTGAGTTAGTGGTCAGGTACACAGGTGTAGGTCCCATGTGGGGTTACAGTTGATACGCTACTGTGGCTAGGCTATTACAGAAGACCTAGCTTTTACACTGCACTTTCTACTGGTCAAGCTCAACAAACTCGATATCATCCTCCCTGTCTTACAGATGGGGAAGCTGAGGCACGGAGGGGCGAAGTGACCTGCCCAAGATCACCCAGCAGGTCAGTGGGAGAGAGAGCCAGGAATAGCCCCAGTTGAGTGGTCTCTCCCCTGCGCCATATGGTTGCTCTGCGATTCCTCAGTACTCCTCCCCCCACCCTAAGTTTTATTACAGTGGAATGAGGCCAATGGTGTGCTTTGAAATGTCTGGCCCCCATCACCAGAGAGCTGCTGACATTGCCCTGCAGGGAGAAAGCAGGAGCTGAACAAATCCTGCATGCAGGGGTTGGAGGTGCTCGCTGATTACGTTCTCAGGAGCAGGGTGAGCAGAAGGGATGGAGCTTTGAAGTACAGAAAAGGAGGTGAACTGGGGACATGAGGAGGTGGCCAGGAAGCCATGGGAGTTGGCTGTGTTCATGCGGGTTCACGGGGCGACCTGCAGCCTGGGCAGGGTTTTCAGGCTCCTGTTAATCTGTCAGAATGTGGGCAGGCTGATGCTCAGAGTGGCTGATCTCATTCTCCTCTCTCCGAGGGGCACCTTGGCACTGGAGTCGTTCCAGGCAGGGATCTGCAGCGCTGACCCCCTCCTCCAGATCGCAGTGTTAAGGTCGCACAGTTGGAAACCACACAGGGTGAGGAGACGCACAGCTGTGGGTCCTACCTGTCATGGATGCTCCAGCCACTGGATCACCCTGGTCCACATGCTTGTTGATCCCCTCAAAAAATTCTAAAAAATTGGTGAGGCATGATTTCCCTTTACTAAAGCCATGTTGACTATTCCCCAGCAAATCGTGTTCATCTCTGTGTCTGATCATTCTGTTCTGTATTATAGTTGCAACCGATTTCCATGGTACTGAAGTTAGGCTAATCAGCCTGTATTTGCCAGGATTCCCTCTGGAGCCTTTTTAAAAAATTGTTGTCAAATTAGCTATTCCCCAGACACCTGGTATAGAAGCTGATTTAAATGATCAACTGTTTGAACATACCACAGTTACTAGTTCTGCAATTTCATATCTGAGTTCCTTCGAACTCTTGGGTGAATATCACCTGTTCCTGATGAGTTTTAGAGTAGCAGCCGTGTTCCTGATGACTTATTACTGTATAATTTATCAACTTCTTCCAAAACCTCGATCTGGGGCAGTTCCTCAGATTTGTCTCTTAAAAAGATGAGACCAGATGTGGGAATCTCCCTCACATCCTCTGCAGTGACAACCAATGCAAAGAATTCATTTAGCTTCTCTGCAATGGCCTTATCTTCTCTGAGCGCTCCTTTAGCATCTTCATCTTCCAGGGGTCCACTGATTGTTTGGCAGGCTTCCTGCTTTTGTACTTTTTTAAAAAATTGCTGTTAGTTTCTGAGTCTTTTGCTAGTTGCACTTCAAAGTCGTTCTGGCCTGCTATGTCTACATTTACACTTTGCTTGCCAGGGCTTATGCTCCTTTCTATTTGCCTCAGTAGGATTTCTCCTTAAATTTTGAACAGATGCCTTTCACCTCTAACCACTTCTTTTACCTTGCTGCGTACCACGGTGGCACATATTTGGTCCTCTTACTATGTTTTTTAATCTGACCCTTTATTATGGTGTTTTTAAAAAGTTTCCAAGCAGCTTACAGGCTTTTCCCTTTCGTGCCTGTGCCTTTTAATTTCTGTTTAACAAGCTTCCTCATTTTGTGTAGCTCCCCTTTCTGAACCGAAGTGCTACTGTGGGGGGCTACTGTGGTATTTCTGCCCCCCTGCCCCACAAAGGATGTTAAATTTAATTATATTATGGTTGCTCTTACTGAGCAGTTCAGCTCTATGCACCTCTTGGACCAGATCCTGCGCTCCACATAGGACTAAAGCAAGAATTGCCTCTCCCCTCCTGCCTCTGGTTTGACTCCTTCCCACCGAGTGCAGAGCAGGGTCCCCTCGTCTTCCCCCCTTTGGCCTGTGGAGGAGCCCCTCTCTTTTGTGTTGGTGCCTCTCCAGGGGAGATGGATTCTTCCTAAAAGTGGGGGTCACGGGCCCTGCCCCCCTCAAGGCCCCACCCCTACTCCTCCTCTTTCTCCCAAGGCCCCATCCCCTGACCAAGCTGGAGCCACGCCGAGGAGACCAGGTCCCTCCACCTGCCTGGGGTGGGGAGGGTCAGGGCAGGTGTCGGGTCCGCGGCTCCCCTCAGATGCCTGTGGCACTCTTACCTGGACCCAGCTCCGGTTCCAGCCTGGCATGGGGGTGGGGACCCGGGGCCAAAGAGCCTCAACCGGACCTGATCAGAGCTGCCTGGGAAGCTGTGGGTAGCCATGGACCTTCTACCCCAGGCAGTAGGAGGGTCTGCAGCTCCCCACAGCTGCTCGGGCTCCAGCTTCTGGCCTGGCCAGGGGTCAGGGCCTCGGTGGGAAGAAGAGGGACAGAGGGCAGGGCCCACAGCAAAAAGTGGACTTCCAAAAATGGGAGGGCCTGGCACCTTGGCCCACCTTGTTCCAGCACCCCTGTACCTCTCCCTCTCCTGGCTGGTCTCACCCTGTGCTTAAAGCCCACTCAGGCTCCATGAGCAAACCAACCCCTCTGTGCCACATGGGGGGGGAGGTGTAGCTCCTTCAGGCTCCCCTTCCCACAGCTCCCAACCCCCACCTCCCAGGGCACTGCCCTCCCCCAACCAATAGGAGCAGGCAGGGAGGACTCCCCCATCCCCAAGGGTCCCTCACCCCATGAATTAAAAGAGCTGATATACCCAGCGGCTCCTGGCTGCCCCCTTCCCAGCGCCCTCTGTGCTGTTTTGGGGGTAGGGGCATCTCGGATCAGGTTACAGAGCGTCGGCCTGTATGTTTCAGCCTGGCTAAGTCAATACGTTGCACTACTGTGGGGGAAGGGGGGGGGCGTGTAACGTCCCGTGGGGTCTCCGTGGGATCTCTTTCCTGCGGCAGTGACTGCTCAGTGTGGTGTCTGTTCCTGGGTGAGCCAGGCTCTCCCCAGATGGGGGGTTGCAAGTTAGTCTGGGCTTCAGGACTTGGGATGAGGAGACCTCTTAACAACTCCTGGGTCCCTTCCAGACACTCTTGAAACCCAGCTGCAGTTGGCCTGAGAGAAACCCTCCCGCAGGATGTTCCCTGGGGACCTGAACAACCTGGTGATCTTCCCACACCTGGCAGCTACCAAAGCCACCCCCAGCCTGCCCTCCCGGCTAGTGGCCTGCTCACCCTTCTCCATCCAGCAGCTGCTCAGCTCCTCCCACACAGGCCAGCTCTGGGCTTTGGCTGTGGTGGGAGGAATCAGTGAGGCTCTCTCCAGTGAGAACCATCACATGGAGCCGCCCTCCCACCCCATGGCAGCTCCACCCGTGGCGCAGCCTGTGGCTGTCACGCCAGGCCAGGCAGGGTCCAGGCAGGGCTGTTGCATTAGAACAGTGGGTTTATTGAGGACACAGGCACGGCTGACAGCGCGGTCACTGGAACGGCCTGACCCGAGGCTCCTGTCCTGTGGCCAGGGGGCATCTCACCAGGGAAGAACTTTCCCTTCCCAGCTCACGAAGGCCCCGTTGTCCTTCTCAGAGAGCGTCGGGAGCACGTTCAGGATCCCTCGGACACTTGCATCCACCGTCAGTGGGGCCTGCACGGGGCAAAGGAGTGTGAGGGGGAGGAACTTGCCCAGGGAAAAGACCAGGATCGGCTCCAGGGCTGGCCCAGGGGAAGGGACCTAGAGCCTTGCAACCAAACTGGAACCTGACGGGACACAACTACAGGTGTCGGACTTGGGTCAGGTGGAGTCTGAAAACAACCTGACACACTCTGACTGGGGTCTGGGGTCTCTCATTACCTTCTCCTGCCATGGGATTGGTGAGGTGGTGGCAGCATTTCTGTGCTCCTGCTGGCCACCACCACCTCACCGCGCTGTGCATGCTGTGGAGCGATTGTGCTGATTACTGGCAGCCCCTCTCCCCCAGCAGCACGCACTGCACAGCGAGGCGGTGGTGGCTGGCATGAGCGGGGCATGCAGCCGCTGCCATGCCTACCCCACGGGTGTGAGGCAGCTGGAGATGGGGGGCTGGCATGGGGCGTGTGAAGGGGAAGCCCCCAGCAGGCCGAGCCTCAAGGACAAGGTGGCAGAAGTGACATAGACACAAGTTCAGGGGCAGTGTCAGGTTCAGATCGGATCTGGTTTCAAAACAACCTGACATTCTTGGATTAGTTCCGATCTAGTTGGGCTTAAAATCTGGCCCAAACTATCAGATCTGGCCTGGTGCTGGTCCAGGCCGCTAGGTGCCCATGGCTGAGGCCAGGATCTCCCTGGGGCCAGCCAAAACCATGAGAGGCCAACCCAGGTCACTGTCCCCTGATGCTGGGTGAGGAGCTGGGGCAGGATCCCCATGCAGATACCTGCATACAGGTGCCCATGGTGACCAGGTCCCATCTCCCCCAGTTCCCCATGGCAGCAGTTCTGCTGACGTTTGCTTTGCGATGCCAGGAGCCGGAGGAACCAAGGAAGTAGCAGCAGGGGGATCAATGCCCAGGACACAGTTCTGAATCCCCGGGAGGTGGGATCTGATGACAGGCTCATTGCGACAGTTTTCCTCCACACAGGTCGAAAGTGGAGGGGGCAACAGGTTACGGCGTAACCATTCCCCCTACGATGAACATCTGCCCATGACATGAGGCTACGACTGGCCTCTCCCAGCGAGGCACCTACCTCGGGGGAGAGTGAGTTCCCCATGTCAGTCTGCACCCAGCCAGGATGGACAGCGATGCTCAGGATTCCATCTCCTTCATACCCCAAGGATTGGCACTTGGTGAGCATGTTCAGAGCAGCCTGTGGGCGAGACACCATGAGCAGAGACAGCAGCGTGTGGGGAAGGGGAATGAGCCCTACAGGAAATGATCCCAGATCCTGAGGGCAGGGAAGGGAGAGACAGCCAAGCGCGTGAGGACCCTGGTGTGAGCTGCAGTCTCTGATGCTCGATGGGGACAACAAGGTGCTCTCAGGGGCATGGCCATGGGGAAGGGGATGTAGCTGCACTTCAATCAGCCACAGCTACTGCGTAGCTTCAGGGGGCCTGTGACAGCTGAGTACAAGTTAGAGCAGTGCTGAGGCTGCTCTAGGTTTTGCATGATCGGGGTGGCAGAGGGAAGTGTAAATGTGGCATCGATTCTCCTTTGTTTTCCCCCAAGGGTTCACTAGGGGCAGAAGAGGCTCTGGTCCCCTCCATTTAGACCTAGTGACGGTCTCTCAACTGGGTATATTCGCCCCTAGGAAGGGCTATAATTAATAGCTCCATAGTGGCCCTCCCCTGTCTGTGCTGAGACTGGCTAGTGTAGTGCTGAGGAGCCCCATGCGCCTCCCAGTGTGGGGATTTCCCTGATGGGATACACACGATGGAAGGTTCCTCACTGAGGGGAAATCCGGGAGCTGATCTGAATTCCAGGCAGCTGAACAGCTGGTCCCACCTGGCACAGCAGTGGAAGCTAGAACGGCTGGGCAGGAGGGCGGGGAACATGGGGAAAGCACTGAGTGACACTGAGCACGTCCTGTACCTTGCTGCAGCGATAGGCGATAGCTTGGCCCACATGCCAGATTAAGGGATTCGTGATGGAGCCAGCCTCGCTGGACATGTTGACAATGGCCGCCTTCCTACAGCTCAGCCCTTTCTGGTTGCTTCCCTGGGCAGCCTTCTTCAGCAAGGGCAGGAACGCCTGGGCAATGGGGAGAACAGAGCACCCCCAGGGTCAGCTTAGGAGAAAGGACCCTGGGTTGTGAGGCAGTGGCACCGGAACAGAGAGGGCCAAGGGGCCGTGGCCCTCTCACTTTTGAAAGTGGACGGGTCTGGCTCATCCACTTTTTGCCACGGACCCAATCCCCTGCTCTTCCTCTTCTCCCTCAGGTCCTGCCCTCTGGCCCGGCTGGAAGCTGGAGCCTGGCCGGGTAAGAGTGGACCGGGGATGATGGACCCTCCACCTGCCTGTAGCAGGGAGAGGCAAGAACTGCCATAGGTCTCTGTCCATACCCTGCAGCTCCTCATGCACCTCCTGTGGCTGGGCCCAGCTGCGGCGTGTGCTCCTGCAGCGACCCCGCGGTCTGTCACCCCATCGCTGGCACCCAGGGGTTCGAGGTATGTATCCCCGCCTGTGAGTGCTGGGAATGGGGCTGCTGGAGGGGAGGGGAGGAGAATAAGGCCCACTGGGATGCGAGGAGGTGCTGGGAAGCAGAAAGACAGTCCCTCAGGGAGGTAGGGCTGTGCCCAGCTCAAACTGGGATGAAGACTGGATGACCGGAAAAGTCCCGTCGGCAGCACAGTGGGGGCCCGGAGGGCTCCCTACTTGCCCTGCTTCTGCACAGCTGCCAGAAGTGGCTACCAGGTTCCTGCAACCCCTAGGCACCTGGGCAGCCAGGGAGACTCCATGAACTGCCCCCACCCAAGTGCTAACTGCACAGCTCCCATTGGGCGGGAACCATGACCAGTGGGAGCTGCGGGGTTGATGCCTGGGGGCACCAAGCTTTACTGGGAAAAGGAGGCTCCAAGGTATCATTCAAACCATGACAAATAACACAGGTTACTGGAGACCTGCCAGTGCCAGTGTCTAGTTCCCAGCCCAGAAGCCAGAGGGCTGCACCGTGGTGGGGAGGTCGAGGAGCTGCCTGGCATGGACGCTCCGCCTGGTGTCAGGGGCGAGGCGTTGGGCAGAGACGTTACAGGGGAGAGGTAAGAACATAAGAACATAAGAAAGGCCGTACCGGGTCAGACCAAAGGTCCATCTAGCCCAGTATCTGTCTACCGACAGTGGCCAATGCCAGGTGCCCCAGAGGGAGTGAACCTAACAGGCAATGATCAAGTGATCTCTCTCCTGCCATCCATCTCCATCCTCTGACGAACAGAGGCTAGGGACACCATTCCTTACCCATCCTGGCTAATAGCCATTTATGGACTTAGCCACCATGAATTTATCCAGTCCCCTTTTAAACATTGTTATAGTCCTAGCCTTCACAACCTCCTCAGGTAAGGAGTTCCACAAGTTGACTGTGCGCTGCGTGAAGAAGAACTTCCTTTTATTTGTTTTAAACCTGCTGCCTATTAATTTCATTTGGTGACCCCTAGTTCTTGTATTATGGGAATAAGTAAATAACTTTTCCTTATCCACTTTCTCAACATCACTCATGATTTTATATACCTCTATCATGTCCCCCCTTAGTCTTCTCTTTTCCAAACTGAAGAGTCCTAGCCTCTTTAATCTTTCCTCATATGGGACCCTCTCTAAACCCCTAATCATTTTAGTTGCTCTTTTCTGAACCTTTTCTAGTGCTAGAATATCTTTTTTGAGGTGAGGAGACCACATCTGTACACAGTATTCGAGATGTGGGCGTAACATGGATTTATATAAGGGCAATAATATATTCTCAGTCTTATTTTCTATCTCCTTTTTAATGATTCCTAACATCCTGTTTGCTTTTTTGACCGCCTCTGCACACTGCGTGGACATCTTCAGAGAACTATCCACGATAACTCCAAGATCTTTTTCCTGACTCGTTGTAGCTAAATTAGCCACCATCATGTTGTATGTATAGTTGGGGTTATTTTTTCCAGTGTGCATTACTTTACATTTATCCACATTAAATTTCATTTGCCATTTTGTTGCCCAATCACTTAGTTTTGTGAGATCTTTTTGAAGTTCTTCACAATCTGCTTTGGTCTTAACTATCTTGAGTAGTTTAGTATCATCTGCAAACTTTGCCACCTCACTGTTTATCCCTTGCTCCAGATCATTTATGAATAAATTGAATAGGATTGGTCCCAGGACTGACCCTTGGGGAACACCACTAGTTACCCCTCTCCATTCTGAGAATTTACCATTAATTCCTACCCTTTGTTCCCTGTCCTTTAACCAGTTCTCAATCCATGAAAGGACCTTCCCTTTTATCCCATGACAGCTTAATTTACGTAAGAGCCTTTGGTGAGGGACCTTGTCAAAGGCTTTCTGGAAATCTAAGTACACTATATCCACCGGATCCCCCCTGTCCACATGTTTGTTGACCCCTTCAAAGAACTCTAATAGATTAGTAAGACACTATTTCCCTTTACAGAAACCATGTTGACTATTGCTCAAGAGTTTGTTTTTCTATGTGTCTGACAATTTTATTCTTTACTATTGTTTCAACTAATTTGCCCGGTACCGACGTTAGACTTACCGGTCTGTAATTGCCAGGATCACCCCTAGAGCCCTTTTTAAATATTGGCGTTACATTAGCTAACTTCCAGTCATTGGGTACCGAAGCCGATTTAAAGGACAGGTTACAAACCTTGGTTAATAGTTCCGCAACTTCACATTTGAGTTCTTTCAGAACTCTTGGGTGAATGCCATCTGGTCCCGGTGACTTGTTAATGTTGAGTTTATCAATTAATTCCAAAACCTCCTCTAGTGACACTTCAATCTGTGACAGTTCCTCAGATTTGTCACCTACAAAAGCCAGCTCAGGTTTGGGAATCTCCCTAACATCCTCAGCCATGAAGACTGAAGCAAAGAATCCATTTAGTTTCTCCGCAATGACTTTATCATCTTTAAGCGCTCCTTTTGTATTTTCATCGTCAAGGGGCCCCACTGGTTGTTTAGCAGGCTTCCTGCTTCTGATGTACTTAAAAAACATTTTGTTATTACCTTTGGAATTTTTGGCTAGCCGTTCTTCAAACTCCTCTTTGGCTTTTCTTATTACACTCTTGCACTTAAGTTGGCAGTGTTTGTGCTCCTTTCTATTTGCCTCACTGGGATTTGACTTCCACTTTTTAAAGGAAGTCTTTTTATCCCTCACTGCTTCTTTTACATGGTTGTTAAGCCACGGTGGCTCTTTTTTAGTTCTTTTACTGTTTTTCTTAATTTGGGGTATACATTGAAGTTGGGCCTCTATTATGGTGTCTTTAAAAAGGGCTCACGCAACTTGCAGGGATTTCACTTTAGTCACTGTACCTTTTAACTTTTGTCTAACTAACCCCCTCATTTTTGTATAGTTCCCCCTTTTGAAATTAAAGGCCACAGTGTTGGGCAGTTGAGATGTTCTTCCCACCACAGGGATGTTGAATGCTATTGTATTATGGTCACTATTTCCAAGCGGTCCTGCTATAGTTACCTCTTGGACCAGCTCCTGCGCTCCACTCAGGATTAAATCTAGAGTCACCTCTCCCCTTGTGGGTTCCCGTACCAGCTGCTCCATGAAGCAGTCATTTAAAGTATCAAGAAATTTTATCTCTGCATTTCGTCCTGAAGTGAAATGTTCCCAGTCAATATGGGGATAATTGAAATCCCCCACTATTATTGGGTTCTTAATTTTGATAGCCTCTCTAATTTCCCTTAGCATTTCATCATCACTATTACTGTCCTGGTCAGGTGGTCGATAATAGATCCCTACTGTTATATTTATACTAGAGCATGAAATTTCTGTCCAGAGAGACTCTATGGAACCTGTGGATTCGCTTAAGATTTTTACTTCATTTGAATCTACACTTTCTTTAACATATAGTGCCACTCCTCCCCCCGCACGGCCTGTTCTGTCCTTCCGATATATTTTGTACCCCGGAATGATTGTGTCCCATTGATTGCTCTCAGTCCACCAGGTTTCTGTGATGCCTATTATATCTATATCTATATCTATAGGTGCGAGATTATTGGCCCGATGTCCTTGGCAGCCAGCTGTAGCCAGGCAGAGAGCGGCTCTAACCCCACAGGCTGCCGGGCAGGAGCCGAGCTGGTTCTCCCCAGCCTTGTCAGCCCCTCCTTCGTGGGCAGGTCTCCAGAGAGCCAGAGCAGCCTTGCCCATAGCTCCCGCTCTCGCTCCACCCCCTGGCTCTGCCGTAGTGCTGAGCCCGGGCTCTGGTCTCCATACGCTTAGGGCTGCCCCGGTTCCCCTGCAGCAGCTGCCATCTCAATTTGCTCTCTAGTGGCATCCCCAGCCCCGCACCCCACCCACCCCTGCCATTGGCTGGCTCCCTGCAGCCCGCTTTGTCTCGCAGACTCTTTCAGCAGGAAGTTTGAAACCAGCTTCCTGACCACCTGGCTCCTGCTGCCCTCCGGGTGCTGAGCTGCCCTGATCTCACTCGCCACGGCCCTGGCACCGGCACAGCCCCGGCGCTGGGAGTCCAGCCTTTCCACTCTGCTGGGCATAGGGGCTTAGCGCTTACCCAGCTTTCAGGCTGGCTAAATGGTACAAACCCAGCCTGTGGAGGCCAGGCCAGGCCAGGCAGGGTCCAGGCAGGGCTGTTGCATTAGAACAGTGGGTTTATTGAGGACACAGGCACGGCTGACGGCGCAGTCACTGGAACGGCCTGACCCAGGGCTCCTGTCGCGTGGCCAGGGGGCGTCTCACCAGGGAAGAACTTTCCCTTCCCAGCTCACAAAGGCCCGTTCTCCTTCTTGGAGAGTGTGGGGATCCCTCAGACACTCACATCCACCATCAGTGGTGCCTGCACAGGGCAAAGGAGAGTGAGGGGAAGGAGCCTGGTGGGAGGGGAGAAAAGAGCACCCACTGGGTCACCTTAGGAGAAGGGAACCTGTCAGAGGGTGACTGGTCCTCTAAGGGGAACTGGGCCCAGCCCCATCTCTGGCTGATCAGCTGCAGCTGCGGGGCAGAGATCAGACAGCTTGGAGATCCCCTGCAAGGGTATAATCAGGAAGGCCAAAGCACAACTACAGTTGCAGCTAGCAAGGGATGTGAAGGGTAACAAGAAGGTTCTACAGGTATGTTAGCAACAAGAAGAAGGTCAGGGAAAGTGTGGGCCCCTTAATGAATGAGGGAGGCAACCTAGTGACAGATGATGTGGAAAAAGCTGAAGTACTCAATGCTTCACAGACGAGGTCAGCTCCCAGACTGCTGCACTGGGCAGCACAATATAGGGAGGAGGTGAGCAGCCCTCAATGTTGAAAGAACAGGTTTTTAGAAAGGACTATTTAGAAAAGCTGAATGTGCACAAGTCCATGGGGACGGATCTAATGCATCTGAGGGTGCTAAGGGAGTTGGCTGTTGTGATTGCAGAGCCATTGGCCATTATCTTTGAAAATTTGTGGCAATTGGGGGAGGTCCTGCACAATTGGAAAACGGCAAATATAGTGTCCATCTTTAAAAAAGGGAAGAAGGAGAATTTGGGGAACTACAGTCTCTCCTCAGTCCCTGGAAAAATCAAGGAGCAGGTCCTCAAGGAACCCATTTTGAAGCTTTTGGAGGAGAGGAAGGTGATAAGGAACAGTCAGCATGGATTCACCAAGGGCAAGTCATGCCTAACCTACCTGATTGCTTTCTATGAGGAGATAACTGGCTCTGAGGATATAGAGAAAGTGGTGGACGTGACATACCTTGGCTTTAGCAAAGCTTTTGATACAGTCTCCCACAGTATTATTGCCAGCAAGTTAAAAAAGTACAAATTTGGATGAATGGACTATAAGGTGGATAGAAAGCTGGCTAGATCGTCGGGCTCAGTGGGTAGTGATCAATGGCTCCATGTCTAGTTGGCAGCCGGTATCAAGCAGAGTGCCCCAGGGGTTGGTCCCGGGCCTGGTTTTGTTAAATATCTTCATTAATGATCTGGATGATGGGATGGCTGGGGCACATGGCTTACGAGGAGAGGCTGAGGGAACTGGGGTTATTTAGTCTGCAGAAGAGAAGAGTGAGGGGGGATTTGATAGCAGCCTTCAACTACTTGAAGGGGGGTTCCAAAAAGGATGGAGCTCAGCTGTTCTCAGTGGTGGCAGATGACAGAACAAGGAGCAATGGTCTGAAGTTGCAGTGGGGGAGGTTTGGGTTGGATATTAGGAAAAACTATTACATAATGAGGGTGGTGAAGCACTGGAATGGGTTACCTAGGGAGGTGGTGGAATCTCCATCCTTAGAGGTTTTTAAGGCCTGGCTTGACAAAGCCCTGGCTGGGACATGATTTAGTTGGGGTTGGTCCTGCTTTGAGCAGGGGATGGGACTAGATGACTTCCTGAGATCTCTTCCAACTCTAATATTCTATGATTCTATGGTCCTCACAGGAGCCTTAGTGAGCATGAGAGCACTGGGAGGAGGCAGGGCTCCGGCAGGGGAAAGCAACCGGTTCATGTGTGACTCAGGCTCAGTGCAGTGCTGCTGGGAGCAGGCTGGGAAGGAGAAGAGAGCACAGAGGGTCGACTGGAGGCCCAGGCATATGAGCTGTGGACAGGAATCCTGTAGGGTAGCCAGGTCCCTGCAGAAGACCCTGGGCTGGGGAAAAGGCCATAAGTGAAAAGCTGAACTTGTGTTAAATGGTTTGATTTGGAAGGGAAGGGAATGGAGCACAAGGACCTCAGAGCAGCCAGTCTTGACCATTCTGCCCCATGGACCCAAATGTGACACCCCCCCGCCCCAGCTTTCATACCTCTACACCAGGGGATCTCCAACTGGGGGTCGGGGCCCCTCAGGGGGTCACAAGGGTATTACATGGGAGGGGGGTCGCAAGCTCTCACCCTCCACCACAAACCCCGCTTTGCCTCCAGCATTCATAATGGTATTAAATATATTAAAAAGTGTTTTCAATGTATAAGGGGGGTTGCACTCATTGGCTTGCTGTGTGAAAGGGGTCACCAGTACAAAAGTCTGAGAACCCCACTCTACACCCCTTATGACAGCCAAGGAGAGTCAGTGCCAGGGGAGCGCCATTGCCGAGTCTCCTCTCACCCAGTTCCAGCCAAGGGCTGGCTAGACCAGCTGCCACTCCGGCTACACAAACCCTGCCTGCTACACTGGCTAAAACAGCCCCATCAGTTGGGCCTCTCCAGCCTGACAGCCCGGGCGTCCCTGCCTCACACTGCCCTGTGCTCCGGACACGGCTTCCTTTCTTCCCCTGCCTCTCGCCCTAGGAACTGAGGACGAGCTCCCAAGGGGCTGGGAGCAGAGATTCAGAGTGAGTCCGGAGAGCTGCCCCTGCAGCTGAGACAGGTTCTCGGCTCGCCCTGGCCATCCCCAGGCCCAGTCAGCCGCCACTGCTCGGGAGCGATAGAGAAAGCAGCTGGTGCCCTCGCACAGCTGCAGCTCAGCACACACTGCACTCACTTCACAGCAAAGGAAACAAAGAATCCTGTGGCACCTTATAGACTAACAGACGTTTTGCAGCATGAGCTTTCGTGGGTGAATACCCACTTCTTCGGATGCAAGTGGGCTTGCATCCGAAGAAGTGGGTATTCACCCACGAAAGCTCATGCTGCAAAACGTCTTTTAGTCTATAAGGTGCCACAGGATTCTTTGTTGCTTTTACAGATCCAGACTAACACGGCTACCCCTCTGATACTTCACAGCAAAGTTAGCCTGTCCTGTGAATCACACCTAAGGAAGGCTGGGCTGCTGCTGGGAAGGAAAAGTTAGAGGGAGAAGGGACCAGAGATGCTGAGGAACATGAGACCAGGCGTGGCATGTCTGTAGAAATTTTGAGGGTGCCCAGAACCTGCGCCTGCCCAAACGCAGTCCCCCCAAACTCCCTCCCCACCTGCCCAAGGCTCTGGGAGGGAGTTTGGGTGAGGGAGGAGGTCTGGGGTGCAGGGTGCAGGCCCCTGATTGGGGTGCAGGGTGCAGGCTCTGGGAGGGAGTTTGGGGATGGGAGGGGTGCAGAGGGATGGGGTGCAGGTGTGAAGGCTGTGGCTGCAGATGAGGGGTTTGGGGTGTGGGAGGGGCTCAGGGCAAGAGGAGGAGTGTGGGGGGTGAGGGCTCTGGCTGGGACTGGGGATAAGGTGTTTGGGGTACTGGAGGGGCTTAGGGCTCGGGCAGAGGGTTGAGGGTGCGGTGGGGGGTGAAAGCTCTGGCTGGGGTGTGGGCTCGGGGGTGGGGCAGGGCTGGGGATGAGTTTGGGGTGCAGGCAGGCTGCTCCGGGACAGGGGCCAGAGAGGAGGACTCCACCCAGCCCTTTCCCTGCCAGCAGCAGCGAGCTCTGGGGGAGGAGCCCCCCTTTCCTGCCCCCACCCAGCAGCACACAGTCACTGTAGCGTCACTGGGGTGAGGGATGGCGCTGCCTCCTTGCATGGGGCAGGAGCGGCGACTGCAGGCGCAGGAGGGGGCTGTGCTGGTGGAGGGTTCTGCCGGAAAACGGAAGGGTCTGAGGGGGAAGGGCAGGCTCAGAGTCAGTGGAGTGGGGGGTGCTAGGACCCTGCGGCAGCAGTTGCTGCAGGGAGGCAACATGCAGCCGCACAGGGAAGAGACAGTCAGTGACACTCTGCTCTGGGCCGGAAAGGGTGTCAGGGGCAGCACGTCGGGGCCGTGGGACACTCGGGGGAGACATGGGGGGGCCACTGGTGGGGGGGAGACACCCAGCCCCACATATTGCTGGAGCTGGGCCCCTGGCTTTGAATATTGCTGGGGCCCGGGCACCACGTGGGTCTGGAACTCGCTGCCTATGCATGCGACTGAAGCTAACCAGCAATAGATGCAGCTGGCACAGGAAGGGCCCTTGCCCCGCAAAGCCCCCTTTCCATCACGCTCACTAACGATTCCATTGGGGACTGTTTGTCACAGAGAAAGGATACACTGGAAACTATCACCACCTCCTCCCGCGCGAGCCTGAATTTCTGCTGGAAAAGTTCCCTGGCCCCTGAGTGAGACAGGCTCCTAGGGGGGGCCCACTGTGGCCGTTCTTATAACGTGCCTGGGTCTGTGCATCGCATCGCTCTTCCCCTGGCTCTCTCGGGAGCGTCACAACACCTAGGCTGCTTGTGGATCTGGGACTCCGGGCCCATTTCTCAGCTGGGATGGGACCTGCCCCACCCTGGGGCCCTGCCTGGATTGGCTCATTGATCCCGTAACCCCAGTGCAGCTGGCGACCTGCCCTCGGTCGGGGCCCTTACCTGGCTCACCAGCAGGGGCCCTGTCACGTTGGTTGCGTACACCAGGGACATGGTCTCCGGTGTCTCAGACTCTAGTGTGTTCAGCTTTATCATCCCAGCGTTGTTTATCAACAGATTCAGCCCCGAGCCTTTCAGATGCTCCTCAACTGTGGCTGCTGCCGCCTTGATGCTGGCTGGGTCAGTAGCTTCTATAGAGACAGAGCAGGGGGTTCAGGTGCATGATTCCTCCTCCCCCATGTCACTCCAGGGCACACCCCTCTCCCAGGCACCAAGGGGCTTCTTCCAGCCGGAATGAGAGGGAGGAGAGGGGGTGGAAGTTGGTGGGGTGGGAAGTTGCTGCTGGGCCCAGAGAAGTGGGGTTGTACTGGGGCAGCAATAGGAAAGGATAATGATAATCAATAATAATAATTAGTTATTTGGACAATCTTAGTAGGAGATTTAAAAAACCTCAATTTATTGTAATTAGTGAATACTTCAGATGTGTGTCGTTGATCTACATTAGACAAAGAACTGGAATGATCTAAAACTATTTTTGAATGCATTGTAGGTGAGAGAACTGATCAGCTGGATGCCTGAGGCTCCATCCCAGAGGTGGGACTGCATGACAGAGCTGCCCAGGTGTGATTGTCACACGAGGGACCTGGCACATAGTGGCCCTGGGGCTTTCCCAGCCCACCCAGGGCTCTCCAACCCCTGCAGGGCTCCCCACTCACACCCGCCTTCTCTGGGGCTGGGTAAGGAGTCAGTGGGCTCCGAGTGATTATTGACTCTGGTCCTGTTCTCCCCACTGAGATCTGGAGGGCAGGGAATGGGGAACAACATAATCCAGGGAAGGGAACCTCAACTCTGGGTCCAGGGCAGGGCACCCACCTAGCGCAACGATCACCAGGTTTGGATGCCTGGACACCAAGTTCTTCAATTGCTGGAAAAGAATAAAGTCAATGATTATTGACGGAGCCGCCAGCCCCGGGGATGGCCAGGCTGGGCAGAGTCCAGCTCCCTGCTGCTATCTGGGGCCAAGTCAATATCTTATTGCATTGACTCTGCGAAGCCCCCACGTGCAGCACCCAGCTCTGGCTTTCCGGGTCGGTAGGAGGCGTCTGTCTGTCTCCTGAGCGTTTAAAACACCATCATCTAACTCAGTGCGATCGAGTCAGGGACACAAACCACTTCCCTGTCAGTACCACACCTGTGCTCTCTGCCCTCTCCCTGCATGCGCTCTGGGAGTCTGTGACGCCGGGGGCTGGTCAGGGCACAGCGAGTGCAAGGAGCAGCTGGGACATTGTGAATGAGGACCCTGGAGAGGAGCAGGTTTAGGAATTATATGGGGATGGGGGGCAGGAGTGAGGCTGAGTGGTGCAGAAGACAGGGATGGGGTTGGGGGCAGCTCCCCTAAGATGGGGCAGTTGTGGGGAAGGGGAGTCCTCGCTCAGGAACCAGGGGAAGGGAGTGTGGCAGTGTTGCCAGCTCTCGTGAATTGGTTGTGAGTGAGGGTTTTGGCGATGACACGGGAAGGAACTCTGGTTCTGCAGTTTCCCAGGGTGGGCGCATGGGCAGAGCTCAGTGCAAGAGCCTCGGGGCTGAGGACACAGAGCAGCCCTGCCTCTATGTAAGCATGGCCCTAGAGCAGACAGAGGGTCTGGGGCAGTGGCAGACAAGGGAGGGGGAGTCAGGGAAGTGGTGCCGTGGACGCTGAGCAGAAAAGTGCTGCTGCTGGGACAGCACAGCCATAGGAAATGGATGGCAGTTCCCCTGTGTGAGGGGGAAGGAGGCTGAAGACGGGGGGGTGGAGTTGCCATCGGAGCAGCCAGGGAGTGCCGTGCATTCTGTGCGCATTAAATATTGACATTTCCACCTGAAATGATCCACGCACACATTGACAGAGGAATAGAGGGCAGTTACAAAGTCACAAGACAGACTAAAAAACTGATTTTGTTAAAAGTATCGTGATTTTGGGGGTCGGACGCATGATTGTCTCTCTCCTGAGGCTGGCAGTACTGGGTATGTTTCCACCGCAATCACAACGTGTAGAAGCTGTACAAGCCGGCCCGGAACCCCTGGGGAATTACTCAAGGGCTAGCCAGTGCTGCCGCATCCTCACTGCTCCTGGACTCGAGCTACCTCTGTTAACGCTAGCTCGGGTGTAGCTACAACCCTCAGCCTGGAGCGGTGTCTGCAGTCGCCTCCTCCTCCGGCACGTTGCACTCGGAGCTGAAGGCTTCTTCAGGTTCCCCTCCCTCCCCACCACCATGTACAGCTCACTCCGTCTCACCTCGCCCCGTTCTCACCTGCGCTCGCTCTCCCTCCGGGTCCCGGCAGGTCGCAAAGACCCACTCGGGTGGGTTGGATTTCTCCAGAAACTGCTTGACGAGCTCCAGGCCGATTCCCCGATTGGCCCCAGTCACCAGAACGCTGCGGACATTAAAGCCAGCCATGGTCCTCGCCTGCCTGTGCCCCAGCTGGCAGGTCCTGTGCTCAGCGAGCGCTGGGCTAGTGCTGGCCCCACTTCCCCTGCACCTGGGTTATATAAGCTAGCGCTAGGGAATGAGCTCTCTGCTGCCATCTACTGGAATGAGACAGACCTTATTTGTATATTTGTTACCCATCAAAGGCTACGTCTACACTACCCGCCGTATCGGCGGGTAGCGATCGATTTTTCAGGGATCGATATATCGCGTCTCATCTAGACGCGATATATCGATCCCCGAACGCGCTTCTATCGATTCCGTAACTCCACCGCCCCGAACGGCGGTGGCGGCGTCGACATGGAGAGCCCCGGACATCGATCCCGCGCCGTGAGGACGGGTAAGTTATCGATATAAGATACTTCGACTTCAGCTACGTTATTCACGTAGCTGAAGTTGCGTATCTTATATCGATTTTTCCCTTTAGTGTAGACCAGCCCATAGAATCATAGAATATCAGGGTTGGAAGGGACCTCAGGAGATCATCTAATCCAACCCCCTGCCACCACTGAGAACAGCCAAGCTCCATCCTCTCTGGAACCCCCCTTCAGGTAGTTGAAGGTTGATATCAAATCCCCCCACACTTGTCTCTTCTGCAGACTAAATAAGCCCAGTTCCCTCAGCCTCTCCTCATAAGTCATATGCCTCAGCCCCCTAATCATTTTCCTTGCCCTCCGCTGGACTCTCGCCAATTTGTCCACATCCCTTCTGTATTGAGGGGACCAAAACTGGACACAATACTCCAGGTGTGGCCTCACCAGTGCTGAATAGAGGGGAATAATCACTTCCCTCTATCTGCAGGCAATGCTCCTACTAATACACCCCAATATGCTGTTGGCCTTCTTGGCAACAAGGTCACACCTTTTTCCAATCATCCAAGACCTCCCCCGATCGCCACAAATTTTCAAAGATAGTGCCCAATGGCTCTGCAATCACATCAGCCAACTCTCTCATCACCCTTGGATGCATTATATCTGGACCCATGGACTTGTGCACATCCAACTTTTCTAAATAGTTCTTAACCTGTTCTTTCACCACTGAGGACTGCTCACCTCCTCCCCATGCTGTGCTGCCCAGTGCAGCAGTCTGGGAGCTGCCCTTGTTTGTGAGGACAGAGGCAAAAAAAGCATCGAGTACATTAGCTTTTTCCACATCATCTGTCACTAGGTTGCCTCCCCCATTCAGTAAGGGTCTCAGGGTGAACAGTTTGGCTGTTTTGGTTGCTAGCTATTGAAGTTTTGGGTGCAGGGCCTTTGAAGTGTTGGTCTCCTTATTGTGTGAAAGGGCAGAACAACTGTACTCAGCACACTCGGAGTAAGGAGTCACCACAACCATGATCTGTTTTCCACAGCTGGGCAGTGGTGTTGGAAACAAAACAGGGAGAAACTGGGTGGGGGAAGGGCATGTGCTTGGAAATAAGGATTTTGCTCTAGAAATCTATGTGATGTTTAATTTTCTCTACAAAGTGACGATAAGACTGTGTGAATTGGGAAGGGTGAACTCTGGTAAGGACGTAGATCTGCAGTTGTAGAGGCAATGACAAGTGGCCAGGTGCCTGTACCCAGCCCTGCTAGAACTGTAGCACATCGAACACTGTGGCAAGAGGCAAGGTAGTGTTATTGGCAAGGCATCTCTTCCACAATCCAAGGTAGCACCTCCCCTGAGGGACTGGAGACAGACCTGCCTGAGTGCGCGCCCATGCTTGGGAATTTCACTAACTACTAATAACAAACCATGAGTGGGGTATAAATGGGACGAAGGGGATATTTGTCCACTGGCTATTAACACAAGCTGGTGAGGAAATTGAGACAAAAGTCTACTGACCAAGATACTGGGGAGGTCGGTATTTTACTTACAATTCATCTAAGGACACGGTTGATTTATTGTTGTCATGTTTTCCCAACTGAATGCTCTGTTCCTTTGCCTTATGTCCAGACTCGGTGCCTGCAAGAAGGTGAGTATTGCCTGTAAGAGCACTGTTGTATTAATTCTGATGGAATATGTAGGCCCAAAGAATCAAAGGTGTTAACATGACCCTGTTATGTTCAACATTAAACAGTTGTAAATAAGGTTCAGTGTTTGGTACCCAGAGACCTTAGCCAGCGTAATACCATGACAAACACCATTAAAAATCCTTTAAAACCCTTATCAGAGACAGAAAAGGAGGAAAAAACAGTTCTAGCATTTGAATTGTAAAATATTAAGATCAGTTTTTATTTTAACAACATCCCTTGTTCTCTTGCCCTTTTGCAGAAGAGAGTTTGTAGAAAGAACCCCTTCCCCCCATATTTGACAGATGTAGATGTAAGCAGAGTCAGGATGAGCCCTGCCCTGACATCTGGTGGTACATTATGAGGAGTGGGCAAAGGAATTTTAGGAATGTGCATTTGCATTGGTAAACCCACTTCACTTAGCATAACACACAGCAGCATGGGAAGGTTATTTTCACACTGTGGAATCCCCAATTTCTTTGTTATTGGGGCAGGAAGGAAAAAAAGGGGCTGTTACCTTAATTATGTGAATGAGGAACTATGAGACTGCTTTATGACAGAAATGACTCAACCTACATTAAATAGTACTTGCCAGACAAGGGACAGGGGTTCCAAAACCCAGTGAAGGGAGAGAGGCTGGGGACTGGTGTGTGTACCTGATGGTATGGGCCCCTTTTGAGGGCCTGGAACACCAATTGCACTTCCTCCTCTCTCCACTGTTAAAGAGCAGAGCTAATTTTGAATCCTTTAGGAGTCCATCTAGAGGCTGCTGACCTGAATTCACGTTGGGCCATGTGGCAGTGGGGCTCTCCTACTACAAGTGGAAATCACTAGGAGCTGAAATCACTAAAAGAGCTAAGCTTACTAAGCTAAGATCACTGAGTGCTGTGTTAAGTAGTGGGAGAGCCTGAAGATCTATCACCAAGCAGCTGGCAGAGTGGAGCGGTCTGCAGCACGTTGGAGCAGCCCATGGAACAGTGAGCAGTGTGGAGCGGTTTGCGGGGATGGCTGACGTGGTTCACGGGTCTGCTGGAGGAGCGGCACAGCTGGTGGAGGGAGCCAGTTGTGGTGAAGGCTGCAGCAGAACTCCACGGAGAAGCGGGGCAGTCGGCCCTGGCCCACGTAAGGTGTCCCTTAACACCCTGTGTGTGCGACCCCCCCCCCATTTCCACCCAGGCTGGGGGGGGTAAAACTCTGCAGATAAACTTTTGAACTCTGGGGTGGCACTGACCGGAGACTGAGACTTTTGGGTTGTTGGACTTTGGGGTGATTGGACTTAAGACCCTAAGGACAGTGCCAAATGTACTTGGAGGTGGGTTTTTGCTTATGGTTTGTGTATAGTCCTGTTTGTGGTGTCTCTCCAACGTGATGCCACATTGTTTCCCTCCTTTATTAAAAGGATTTTGCTACACTCAGACTTCGTGCTTGCGAGTGGGGAAGTATTGCCTCCTAGAGGCGCCCGGGGGGGTGGTAGATAATTGTCTCAGGTCACTGGGTGGGGGCTCGAGCCGGTTTTGCATTGTGTTATTGAAACGGAACCCCTGGATACTGAACCCGGCCCTTGTTGCTGCCAACTCAGAGGGGCAGAAGGGTTACATATAGATGGTGTCACGCTGCCTGGAGTGGCTCACAGTTGTGAGTGCCAGTTTCAGGTCACGCTGTCAGAAAACAAAGGCAGACACCCCAAATTGGTAATTTCACCAAGCCAGTAACAAATGTGCACTCCGGGATCACTCTACCAGTCTTACTATGGAGTCACCGACAGTCCCCTTAGATTCCAGCCTACCTTGCCACCCAGACAAACTGAACATTTTAGGTTTAAATAACCTTTTGTCACAATCACACCACATCAGGTTTCTCCCAGTCCCAACAGATGTTGACCTGAATTTTATGGGTTAGTTGTTATGGCTCGCCACTGATCACCTCCAACCAGAAGATCTATAGGTTCTTGTCCAATTCAGAATACAGGGTCCAAGAACTCTGAGTTCTATATCGCGAGAGGACTCTCGGGGTGCTCGGCAAAAACACTTACACTGAGGACAATACCAAATTGATAAAAGCTTTACTGAAAGTCACACAAGAATAATAAATGCTATGAAACTTATGACTGCAAAACAGTAAAGGAATTCCAGAACTCCTGGTGGTAACATTCCTATTATAAGTACCTTAACCTAACATACTCACACCCTTCCTTGAGGACCCGGTAATAGGAAGTGAAGGACCAGTCTCACTCCTGGCATGCCCGATAACACAATGGTTCTGGCTTCCCCAATGGTTAGGAATGTTGAGTAGTTCTACTGTACTGCACAAGCTCAGCTGATAGCGTGATGGAAGTGGAATGATAGGTAGATAAAAGATAGTCTATAGAATATAGAAGAACAAAGAAAAGAAAAAAAAAGCTCCCTAAGATATCCTTACATAGTGTCAGGATCCTATAAAATATCATGCAATTCAGGCCCAACCTACTAGACCCAAATCTTATTTCCGTACCCTAAGAAATGTATGGGTACTCTTCTCCTATAGGTTAGTGGATTGTGACTCTTACTCTCTACATATTAATAAGGATTATCTCACTCCAAAAACTGCCAACCTAGGCTCTCTTGGTGACTTGCAGGTTTGTGGTGTACCCTGTGGTTACCAACCGGTTGCAGATGCCAGATAAACCTATTCAGTGTTGTGTGTAGTTCCTCCCTTCGGTTCCCCAAAATTCAGGGACCGTTTCTATCTTTACTAAAGGTTGCCAGCTTTTGTGCTGACTTACTCTTAACTGATCATACTTTTAGCTATATAGCTGATCTTGCTGGATACAGGCCGGTAGGCTTCTTGCATTTTAGCAAAACTTATTTTATATATAATTATTAGGAAACACATATCATATGCCTCAACATATCCTAATTTCATAGGAATTAATACTGATAAAATATAAGAATCATATATGAAATGGATTAATTCAGAAAGAGAAACATTATTTGATATATCTGGCTGGATTAGTAATATGTAATAGCTAGCAAAGTAATCCTGTGGGTTACAAATCCCTTCTTTGATGGGGTGATTACTAAAGAACCCCATCACACTGATGAAGGGACAGATAGTTCATGTGCGGGAATAGACACTATTTCTTGATATATCTCTATCATGGGCATTATAGAGGCATATTCAGTTGGTTATACCAGAGGTGTTTGCCTTTGTCATTTTTGAGTTTACACTGCATACATCCTAAAGTGATTAAAACAATTCCGGTTGCAATATCATATATAATAATCCATCCCTTCAATCCAATTTCCTCCTAGGAAGAATCTACTTCTTGGCCTTCCTGTAGCAGGGTGCTTACCCCGCTCCTGCCCTGAAGGGCTTAAAACAGCCCTGAGAGAGGGCTGGGGCAGGGAAAGCAGCTACTAGGCTGATTGGGGAAGCAGCGGTGGCTGGGCCACACCCGTTAGGCCTCAGCTGGCCTTATATAAGAGGCTGGGAGCCAGGAGCGCAGCAGTCTGTCTGTGTTCAGAGACAGAAGGGCCTGGCTGCAGGGAGGATAACCAAGTATCTGGAGCGGAGCAGGGCTGGGGAAAGGCCAAGGGAGCCGGGGAGCTCCAGCCCAGGAAAGCCCCAGGCTGCAGGCCTGGTAAGGCCTATTAGGTACTGGGTTGTAGGGGCAGCTCCCAGGTAGCCAGAGGCAGCAGGTCCGAACCCTTTGCCTGTGATGAGCGGCTTGTACTGCAGTCTGCCTCCATGAACAGGGGCCAGATGGAGACTGGGCAGTAGCCAAGACTGAGGTGAAGTTGGGATAGTAGGTGGGGGTTCCCCTGGGGAGGGGAGACCCAGAACTGTGGGGGCACTGCCAGCGGGCAGCACCCAGTTAAAGGGGCACTGGGGTCCTGGGAGGGACACGGGGGGCAACCGGCAGCAGGACACCGACCAGCAGAGCATTCTCTGGAGGCCGGATGAGCTAATTCCCACGGATGACTAGCAGACGGTGCCACCGGGTGAGTCTCTGCCCATTTACACTTCCCCATCTAATAACTGGACAATTGCTTGTTCTGCCGTATCCACGTCATTTGTAATTTGGATAAGGTGGGTTTCCTTTCGGGATACCAATTGTTTTAATTGTAGTCCCAGAGGGGGAATATGTACTAAAAACAGGGGTGAAAGTGAGCTGGGACTGTGTACCGGTAAGAACCCGCACCGGCCCATACCCAGCCCTTTGCCATGGCAGCACTGTAATGTTGCTGCGCACCACCCCGCTGTTGGCAAGGGGCGGGGGGGCAGCAACATTAAAGCGCTGCCACGGCAAAAGACCCTGCAGCACTTTAACCTCCCTGCCCCTTTTGCTCCCCCACAGCTGCTGATGGGTGGGGGCAATGGGAGAAGCTGCCCTGGGGCCCGCAATTTAAAAGGGCCCGGGGCTCCAGACACCACTGCCCCTACTACTCCGGGCCCTTTAAATCAACACGGGGCCCCAGGTGGCGCAGGCCAGGTGGCATGGAAGGACTGGCTGGGGGATGCTGACCCCCAGCCCCGCCCCTTCTGCCCAAGCTCCCCCCAGCCACCCCCCCATATTGGTAAGTGTCTTCAGTTACTTTCACCCCTGGGTGAAATACCAAATATTGGGAATCCTCGGTCTCTCTTTTAGAGCCAGAATACACAATTCCTTTCTGAGGGGAACTGACACCACTGAATAGATCAGGGGTCAGCAACCTTTCAGAAGTGCTGTGCCGAGTCTTCATTTATTCACTCTGATTTAAGGTTTCATGTGCCAGTAATACATTTTAACATTTTTAGAAGGTCTCTTTCTATAAGTCTATAATATATAACTAAACTATTATTGTATGTAAAGTAAATAAGTTTTTTAAAAAAATGTTTAAAAAGTTTCTTTTAAAATTAAAATGCAGAGCCTCCCTGACCGGTTCTTGAGAGATAAAAAGACTTCCTTTAAAAAAGTGGAAGTCAAATCCCAGTGAGGCAAATAGAAAGGAGCACAAACACTGCCAACTTAAGTGTAAGAGTGTAATAAGAAAAGCCAAAGAGGAGTTTGAAGAACGGCTAGCCAAAAACTCCAAAGGTAATAACAAAATGTTTTTTAAGTACATCAGAAGCAGGAAGCCTGCTAAACAACCAGTGGGGCCCCTTGACGATGAAAATACAAAAGGAGCGCTTAAAGATGATAAAGTCATTGCGGAGAAACTAAATGGATTCTTTGCTTCAGTCTTCACGGCTGAGGATGTTAGGGAGATTCCCAAACCTGAGCTGGCTTTTGTAGGTGACAAATCTGAGGAACTGTCACAGATTGAAGTGTCACTAGAGGAGGTTTTGGAATTAATTGATAAACTCAACATTAACAAGTCACCAGGACCAGATGGCATTCACCCAAGAGTTCTGAAAGAACTCAAATGTGAAGTTGCGGAACTATTAACCAAGGTTTGTAACCTGTCCTTTAAATCGGCTTCGGTACCCAATGACTGGAAGTTAGCTAATGTAACGCCAATATTTAAAAAGGGCTCTAGGGGTGATCCTGGCAATTACAGACCGGTAAGTCTAACGTCGGTACCGGGCAAATTAGTTGAAACAATAGTAAAGAATAAAATTGTCAGACACATAGAAAAACATAAACTCTTGAGCAATAGTCAACATGGTTTCTGTAAAGGGAAATCGTGTCTTACTAATCTATTAGAGTTCTTTGAAGAGGTCAACAAACATGTGGACAAGGGGGATCCTGTAGACATAGTGTACTTAGATTTCCAGAAAGCCTTTGACAATGTCCATCACCAAAGTCTCTTACGTAAATTAAGCTGTCATGGGATAAAAGGGAAGGTCCTTTCATGGATTGAGAACTGGTTAAAGGACAGGGAACAAAGGGTAGGAATGAATGGTAAATTCTCAGAATGGAGAGGGGTAACTAGTGGTGTTCCCCAAGGGTCAGTCCTAGGACCAATCCTATTCAATTTATTCATAAATGATCTGGAGAAAGGGGTAAACAGTGAGGTGGCAAAGTTTGCAGATGACACTAAACTACTCAAGATAGTTAAGACCAAAGCAGATTGTGAAGAACTTCAAAAAGATCTCACAAAACTTAGTGAGTGGGCAACAACATGGCAAATGAAATTTAATGTGGATAAATGTAAAGTAATGCACATTGGAAAAATAACCCCAACTATACATACAACATGATGGGGGCTAATTTAGCTACAACGAGTCAGAAAAAGATCTTGGAGTTATCGTGGATAGTTCTCTGAAGATGTCCACGCAGTGTGCAGAGGCGGTCAAAAAAGCAAACAGGATGTTAGGAATAATTAAAAATGGGATAGAGAATAAGACTGAGAATATATTATTGCCCTTATATAAATCCATGGTACGCCCACATCTCGAATACTGTGTACAGATGTGGTCTACTCACCTCAAAAAAGATATTCTAGCACTAGAAAAGGTTCAGAAAAGAGCAACTAAAATGATTAGGGGTTTAGAGAGGGTCCCATATGAGGAAAGATTAAAGAGGCTAGGACTCTTCAGTTTGGAAAAGAGGAGACTAAGGGGGGACATGATAGAGGTATATAAAATCATGAGTGATGTTGAGAAAGTGGATAAGGAAAAGTTATTTACTTATTCCCATAATACAAGAACTAGGGGTCACCAAATGAAATTAATAGGCAGCAGGTTTAAAACAAATAAAAGGAAGTTCTTCTTCACGCAGCGCACAGTCAACTTGTGGAACTCCTTACCTGAGGAGGTTGTGAAGGCTAGGACTATAACAATGTTTAAAAGGGGACTGGATAAATTCATGGTGGCTAAGTCCATAAATGGCTATTAGCCAGGATGGGTAAGAATGGTGTCCCTAGCCTCTGTTCGTCAGAGGATGGAGATGGATGGCAGGAGAGAGATCACTTGATCATTGCCTGTTAGGTTCACTCCCTCAGGGGCACCTGGCATTGGCCACTGTCAGTAGACAGATACTGGGCTAGATGGACCTTTGGTCTGACCCGGTACGGCCTTTCTTATGTTATGTTCAGTGTGAGTGCCGCTGAAATTCAGCTTGCATGCCGCCTTTGGCACGTGTGCCATAGGTTGCCTACTCCTGGAATAGATTATATAAAACAGGGTGGCTGAGCAGATTGATTTACAGCTTGGGGAACTGTTTAATGATTTTCCTTGGGACTTGTGTTCCTGAATTTCACAGGTGCTTTAGAAACTTCCCCACCCCCACAGTCCTTTGGATTAACCACCCATAGAGACACCAGAGGGAAATCAGAGTCCTGTGGCTCATGAGTTACAAACTGGACAAGGTTGACGTTTGTGGTCAAGAAGGGGCAGTGTCAGCTAATCAGCTCGGTTAGCAGAATAGAAATCACCAGGAGGTGTTGGGATTAATGGGAAGTGGACCCTTGGAAATGTGAGCCCAGTGTACAGCAGTGACTAGAAGCTGGGATGTATTAGATGGGGAGGAAAGGAAAGCTCAGGAAATGTGTTGTCTGGAAAGGTTTTGTTAGAGTATGTTTAGCTAAGCAGACACTGTGCGCTACACACAGTGTCCATGTTGGTCTGGAAGAGAGCAGCAAGAACAAAGAGCTGGTAACCTCTGGGGAAAGGACACAAGATCTGGGTCTGGCCATGCCCAAGGATGGAGAGGGTGAGACTGACGTCTGTCTTCCAAAAACTCAGGCGGGATCACGTGGTGAGACAAACCTGATATGAACAAGAGAGCACTGGGTGAAAATAAAGAGCCAGCAAATCATACACAGATTAGCTACCAAGAGTAGCTAACACCCCTGCGTTATCCTCCCCGACCCTGCCAAGAGAGAGGCAAATGCTGGCGTTCTCCAAGTCCCCGTCTCTCCCCAGCAGGGGACTCTCTCCCTGTGAGTCCTCTTGCGTAAGGACGGGAATTAGAAATAAAGTGGGTTCCTGGCTGTGCTTTTTTAATAAGCTCCAGGATGCTTTTCTGGCTCACAGCTGTTGCACGCTATCTGTGAGAGCCGTGCCAAAGAGGAGGGTAGGACTGTGGGGGCAGGGAGTGCTTTTCTGCACAGCAACAGTGAACCGGTGCCAGCTGGCAAGGGAACCCAGAAGCTCTAGCTCCACGTCTGTGCTGCTCCACCTAGCAAAACCCTCCCTTCCCAGCCTATTGTTCTCTCTAGAAGGGTCAGTGTTGCAGAATGGTTTTTGTTCCAGTGAAATGGTGTAACCTGTTTTGTCTCTGAGTCAGTGCCCGAGTGTCATAAAAACACAAACCTTACAAAGGAATTTCACTTAGAAAAGCACCTGCAGAGCACGTGTTAGGACTTCTCAGGGAGGAGAGGAGGAGGCTGGGTAGGATCTGGGCTATTGACTATTTGCAGAGACCTTAAGGACTCCCAAGGGCGGAGTGGAATAAGTAGGCCAATTCCACGGAAATGATCTTGGCTACAAAGGATCCCTCACTACTCATTTGAGACTCAGGAATGGATGATAGCGTGGCTATCAGATTCTTTATGGCCTGTGAGCTTGTGATGAGATCTCCTTGGATTTCTGAGGCCAGGCACTGCTGGAACGCAATGGGAAACCTCCAGCTAGGAGTCAGATAGGGATGGTAATCTCCTTTTTTGTTACTCAGGACATAGGAGATAAGATTCTGGATGCAGCCACCAGGAAAAAATGCTGGCTTGTCAGGTTGTTGTGAGCATGCCCAGTGGAATCTCGGCCTCTAGGGAAAACACAGAAGTTGTGAAAAGTTGCATCAGTTATTCATGAGTAAGGCACCACGTTTGTCACGGAGGTTATGGAATCACGGATTCCGTGACTTTCCATGGCTTCTGCAGTAGCCCCTGCGGCTGGCCCAGGAGCCGCCTGAGCAGCTCAGGCAGCCCCTGGGCCAGTCACACTGTCTGCTGCTGGGGCAATTTCGGGCTCCCCCACCCCCAGCAGCAGGAGTTTGGGGGGGCTCAGAGCTGAGGGTTGGGGTGCAGGGCAGTGCTTATGTGGGGGAGGTTCCCCAGAAGGGCGACAGGAACTCCCCTCCCTCAGCTCCTAGCTCCAGGTGTTGCCTCTGCCCTCAGGCACCGCCCCCGCAGCTCTCATTGACCGCAGAATTGGGGCACAGGGCAGAGCGGGGCAGAGGCAGCATGTGGAGTGGGAGCAGGAGGTCACCGCTTCCCAGGAGCCGGGTAGGAAACCTGCCTCAGCCCCACCAACCTGCCCCCACCTGAGCACCTGCGGTGTCCCCCTGGGCCACGACCCGCCCCCAAGCACCCGCCAGGGGGGCACAGCCACTGCCAGGCTGTGCCCCCCTGAGCACCCATGGTGCCCCCAGGCCAAACCACTCTGAGCTGCCCCGCTCCCAAGTTTTAGTCGGGGGTATATAGTAAAAGCCATGGACAGGTAACAGGCTGTGAATTTTTGTTTACTGCCCATGAGCTGTCCATGACTTTTACTAAAATGCCCATGACTAAAACATTGCCTTATTCATGAGGTGCTCGTGTGCCCCAGTTCCAGTTCTGCTGATCCAGGGCACGAGCATGCAGGCAGGGGTGGCAAACTGTCTCTCAGACAAAATGCCCTCTTGCACTTATTGACGATTCCCTGGGGTTTTTTACAGGCTGGTTTTAGGAGCTCTTAGCGAAGCAAGTCTGGCCCCTTGGATTGCATTACAATCTTCACATCACGATATGGCTTCAATGCATGGGGCACTGCTTTACCATCTATCACTGCAACGTCATCACACAGTGACAGTGCAAAGCCGGAAACAAGATTTCAGGATGGATGGAAGCCCATCCAATCCCACCTTCCCTGCAGCCAGAGTGAGCGGGAGCACACCTTTCCCTCTTTAAAGCACCAGTTCCCCTGAAATGAAGACTAAAACACCAAGACTGAAAGTGTGTCCTTCTCTGCATCCGGCCAATGCCTGGCACAATGGGGGGTCCCTTTAAAAAAAATTGGAGTGAAATTTAAAAACATTAGAAAGCCAGGGAATTAGGAGTGAAGGTTGCATTTCTCAAGCCAGGAGTGAGGCAGATAGAATGAAGCTCCCATGTAGTTTTTTTTTTTTAACCATTGTCTTCTGCACACCTGGAGGAAATGCTTAGGCACAAGAAAGCACCTGATTGGTCATTCCTATGGTGCTCCAAAGCTCTGCCCAGGTTTACATGCAGACACAATTTGAGAAATCCCCACCCAAGCAGCTCCACCATGGTAGCAATGGCAGATCTGCTAGTGCAAATAGGGCATAGGTGTTGCTAAACATTGGTAGTGATAAATATTTGTATTACAATAGCATCCAAAGGCCTGGTGCCCTATGGTACTGGATGCTGGTGCAAACACAGAAAAGCGACAATCCCACTCTTACCATTCACTTATTGTTTTCCCTTAGCTTTAGTTGATACATACAATTACTGCTTTCAACTGAGGGCTGCTCGGGAGTGGGGGGGGAAGTGGGGCAATTTGCTCCAGGCCCCACAGGGGCCCCCACGAGAATATAGTATTCTATAATATTGCAACTTTTTTTATGGAAGGGGCCCCTGAAATTGCTTTGCCCCAGGCCCCCTGAATCCTCTGGGCGGCCCTGAGCCATAGCCTCCGCTGGCGGTTCAGTGAGTCTCCAGTTAAGTCAATATGTTTCATGACATACAAACAGAGAAATTAGATAAACATCATCACTAATCTTGCTGGAAGGCTGCTGTGTAGTGCTTCTTTATTTCTTAGAATTCAGAACACACAGACCTCCCAAAACAGAGAGAAACAAAGCAGCCTGCTCCCTAAAACAGAGAGGCACAACTCACCCAGGGATGAAACCCGAACCAGCCCATACCCAGCCCACATTAAAGCGCTGCCACAGCAGCACGTTAATGTCCCTGCCCCTTTTGCCTCCCCTGTCGGTGGCCCTGCTGGTAGGAAGGGGGGAAGGGGTAGCAACATTAAAGCACTCCACAGAGCCATATAGGAACCTTTCCTGGTTGGTTACTATGCAAAATTGGCTATTTCCATCATAGGTCACCCTCTCTGTAGGGGTCTTCCATCTGGTCCGTTGGACCATACACCCTAACACTGATTGATTCTGGAGCTCTCCCTGATAGTATTTGCCTCAAACACATTACATTTGCATCTGATGAAGTGGATTTTAGCCCACAAAAGCTTATGCCCAAATAATTTTGTTAGTCTGTGAGGTGCCACAAGGACGACTCATTGTTTTTACATCTGCAGATATACTAAGGCTCCTTTTTAGAGCAACAGGCCATCTGCGGAGCTTTCCATGTTTGGGTTACAGTGTGATAGACTACCAAGGGAGGCACATGGACACATTCCTTGAAGATGCCGTCTTCAAGGTAACCTATGGACTGTACTGCAGCCAACCGCTTATACACAGGCCTTGTCTGAATCAAACACAGGTAAAGAGACTGTGAATGAAACATACAAGGATCGTGCTACAACACAATTTTAAGAAAATAAACAACTGTCTTGGTTGGGATGAGG
This sequence comes from Mauremys reevesii, assembly GCF_016161935.1. NCBI lineage: Eukaryota > Metazoa > Chordata > Testudines > Geoemydidae > Mauremys > Mauremys reevesii. Next base: position 3,325,575 of record NC_052638.1, read on the forward strand.
TATCACAGACCCCGTTTGTCTCATAATTCCAATAGATACATGCAGACATGCATTCAAACATATAGATCTCTGCCCTTCAGGCCTTTGAAAACATTTAGGGGAATATCAGTTTAATAATTGCTCGTCTTTGATTAGATTGGGGATCTACCAGTTTCCTCAACATTACCTTTATGGTCAGATTTGTACATTCCACCATCCCAGATGACTGTGGTCTGTATGGGATGTGTAATCTCTGTGAGATCCCTATTAGTTTAAGACAGTCTTTGAAGAACTCCCCTGTGAAATGTGATCCCTGGTTTGATTCCACTTTTGCAGGGATCCCCCAACAAGAGAAGACTTTTTCTACCAGGACCTTGGCTGTGGCCTTTGCAGTATTGGTCTTCAAAGGAAAGGTCTCCACCCATTTTGAGAAAGGATCGACAACCACTAACAGGTATTGGCTGTTCACAATAGAGGGCCTATGAAATCAATCTGCAAAGCCATCCATGGACCTTCATACACCTGAGATTGTAATGGTGCATTATGTTTGGAAGGAGTTGGATTGACTTGGGCACAAGTCAAATAGTTGTTACAATACTGTTGTACATCTAATCTAAGAAGAGGCCACCATCCCACGGTTAAGAGACATTGGAAGTTTTGATGTCCCCCTGTTGGAGTATCACAGACCATGTATATCATTTCCCTTCTTAGGGAGGTTGGAAACACCCACACTGGAAAAAGGCCTCCTATGTACATGAGGATTTTATTCACCACCTGTAGATAATGTCTGTACCTCCCATATACACGGTTCAATATAGATGACCATTCTCCTTCTGTCCTGGAGAGTTCTCGAATTATCTCCACTATATCTTTGTCTAATGCTTGCATCTCCTTTAAGTCACAAATGTCAGTCTCTACCACCTTGGCAACAGCAATTGAACACTTAGAACCAAGGGTTATGAAGGAATGTCCTAAGTCCTTTTCTTTCCAAGGTTCCCCTGATTGAGCTCCCTCTCTGGCTAGTCTATCAGCCTTTCCATTCTCCATCACATAGGGTTCTGATCTGGAATGGGCCTTGACCTTTTTCACCATGACTGGCCCTCCTGAGATACTGATTTTTAATGCCAGGTCATAGATGTACCTTAGCAGTGATGCATACTTGATTGGGGACCCATCAGAGAATGTGAACCCATTTGTTTCCCAACAGGGCAGGAACTCAGTGAGAGAATTGCACACCCAAGCAGAGTCTGAAAACAGACCAATACACTGGTATGAAGTTTTAAGGGAGGCCTGTACACAGTACTCCAGTACACAAGCTACCACTGCAACTTAGCATATTGGGCCGAATGGGGGGTACATGAGTATGCTTTTTCCCCAAAGCTCTCCTTTGGGAGAAATGACATAAGAACATAAGAACATAAGAAAGGCCGTACCGGGTCAGACCAAAGATCCATCTAGCCCAGTATCTGTCTACCGACAGTGGCCAATGCCAGGTGCCCCAGAGGGAGTGAACCTAACAGGCAATGATCAAGTGATCTCTCTCCTACCATCCATCTCCATCCTCTGACGAACAGAGGCTAGGGACACCATTCTTACCCATCCTGGCTAATAGCCATTTATGGACTTAGCCACCATGAATTTATCCAGTCCCCTTTTAAACATTGTTATAGTCCTAGCCTTCACAACCTCCTCAGGTAAGGAGTTCCACAAGTTGACTGTGCGCTGCGTGAAGAAGAACTTCCTTTTATTTGTTTTAAACCTGCTGCCTATTAATTTCATTTGGTGACCCCTAGTTCTTGTATTATGGGAATAAGTAAATAACTTTTCCTTATCCACTTTCTCAACCTCACTCATGATTTTATATACCTCTATCATGTCCCCCCTTAGTCTTCTCTTTTCCAAACTGAAGAGTCCTAGCCTCTTTAATCTTTCCTCATATGGGACCCTCTCTAAACCCCTAATCATTTTAGTTGCTCTTTTCTGAACCTTTTCTAGTGCTAGAATATCTTTTTTGAGGTGAGGAGACCACATCTGTACACAGTATTCGAGATGTGGGCGTAACATGGATTTATATAAGGGCAATAATATATTCTCAGTCTTATTTTCTATCTCCTTTTTAATGATTCCTAACATCCTGTTTGCTTTTTTGACCGCCTCTGCACACTGCGTGGACATCTTCAGAGAACTATCCACGATGACTCCAAGATCTTTTTCCTGACTCGTTGTAGCTAAATTAGCCACCATCATGTTGTATGTATAGTTGGGGTTATTTTTTCCAGTGTGCATTACTTTACATTTATCCACATTAAATTTCATTTGCCATTTTGTTGCCCAATCACTTAGTTTTGTGAGATCTTTTTGAAGTTCTTCACAATCTGCTTTTGTCTTAACTATCTTGAGTAGTTTAGTATCATCTGCAAACTTTGCCACCTCACTGTTTACCCCTTGCTCCAGATCATTTATGAATAAATTGAATAGGATTGGTCCCAGGACTGACCCTTGGGGAACACCACTCTGTGACAGTTACCCCTCTCCATTCTGAGAATTCACCATTAATTCCTACCCTTTGTTCCCTGTCCTTTAACCAGTTCTCAATCCATGAAAGGACCTTCCCTTTTATCCCATGACAGCTTAATTTACGTAAGAGCCTTTGGTGAGGGACCTTGTCAAAGGCTTTCTGGAAATCTAAGTACACTATGTCCACCGGATCCCCCTTGTCCACATGTTTGTTGACCCCTTCAAAGAACTCTAATAGATTAGTAAGACACCATTTCCCTTTACAGAAACCATGTTGACTATTCCTCAACAGTTTATGTTTTCCATGTGTCTGACAATTTTATTCTTTACTATTGTTTCAACTAATTTGCCCGGTACCGACGTTAGATTTACCGGTCTGTAATTGCCGGGATCACCCCTAGAGCCCTTTTTAAATATTGGCGTTACATTAGCTAACTTCCAGTCATTGGGTACCGAAGCCGATTTAAAGGACAGGTTACAAACCTTAGTTAATAGTTCCGCAACTTCACATTTGAGTTCTTTCAGAACTCTTGGGTGAATGCCATCTGGTCCCGGTGACTTGTTAATGCTGAGTTTATCAATTAATTCCAAAACCTCCTCTAGTGACACTTCGATCTGTGACAGTTCCTCAGATTTGTCACCTACAAAAGCCAGCTCAGGTTTGGGAATCTCCCTAACATCCTCAGCCGTGAAGACCGAAGCAAAGAATCCATTTAGTTTCTCCGCAATGATTTTATCGTCTTTAAGCACTCCTTTTGTATTTCGATCGTCAAGAGGCCCCGCTGGTTGTTTAGCAGGCTTCCTGCTTCTGATGTACTTAAAAACATTTTGTTATTACCTTTTGGAGTTTTTGGCTAGCTGTTCTTCAAACTCCTCTTTGGCTTTTCTTATTATGCTCTTGCACTTAATTTGGCAGTGTTTGTGCTCCTTTCTATTTGCCTCACTAGGATTTGACTTCCATTTTTTAAAGGAAGTCTTTTTATCTCTCACTGCTTCTTTTACATGGTTGTTAAGCCAGGTGGCTCTTTTTTAGTTCTTAATTTGGGGTATACATTGAATTTGGGCCTCTATTATGGTGTCTTTAAAAAGTGCCCATGCAACTTGCAGGGATTTCACTTTAGTCCCGGTACCTTTTAACTTCTATTTAACTAACCCCCTCATTTTTGCATAGTTCCCCCTTTTGAAATTAAATGCCACAGTGTTGGGCTGTTGAGGTGTTCTTCCCACCACAGGGATGTTGAATGCTATTGTATTATGGTCACTATTTCCAAGCGGTCCTGCTACAGTTACCTCTTGGACCAGCTCCTGCGCTCCACTCAGGATTAAATCCAGAGTTGCTTCTCCCCTTGTGGGTTCCCGTACCAGCCGCTCCATGAAGCAGTCATTTAAAGTATCGAGAAATTTTATCTCTGCATTTCGTCCTGAAGTGAAATGTTCCCAGTCAATATGGGGATAATTGAAATCCCCCACTATTATTGGGTTCTTAATTTTGATAACCTCTCTAATTTCTCTTAGCATTTCATCATCACTATTACTGTCCTGGTCAGGTGGTCGATAATAGATCCCTAATGTTATAGTTTTATTAGAGCATGAAATTTCTATTCATAGAGATTCTATGGAACATGTGGATTCGCTTAAGACTTTTACTTCATTTGAATCTACATTTTCTTTCACATATAGTGCCACTCCCCTCCCTGCATGACCTGTTCTGTTCTTCCAATATATTTTGTACCCCGGAATGATTGTGTCCCATTGATTGCTCTCAGTCCACCAGGTTTCTGTGATGCCTGTTATATCAGTATCCTCCTTTATCACAAGGCACTCTAGTTCACCCATCTTATTATTTAGACTTCTAGCATTTGAGTACAAGCACTTTAAAAACTTGTCCCTGTTTATCTGTCTGCCCTTTTCTGATGTGTCAGATTCTTTTTTATGTGACTGTTTATCATCTGACCCGGCCCTTACATTATCCTCTTCCATCCTCTGCTCCTGACTATAACCTGGAGATTCTCTATCATTAGACTCTCCCCTAAGAGACGTCTCTGTCTGATCCACATGCTCCTCTGCAACAGTCGGCTGTAAATCTTAAAATCTTATTGCTGTGAATAATCGATTCCATACTGCCTGATTCCATACCGAGTGGTTAAGTGGGTTTGGAATATCCCATTTCTCTGTGGACATTCAAGGGACTTATGATATGGACAAAACAAGGCAAATTCTGCAGGGGCAGCTTTTGGAATTGCCAGCAACAGGACACATTAAGATCTTGACCCTGTCGGAGGAGAGGCAGTGTTTTGGTGGTGCCTCGGATGTTGGACCACACTGCAGTGGTCAGGACTCGGTGTTGCTGTGGATTATTACAGCGGCTGGTGTATTGTTAAGTATACTTGTGTTATGTTGCATATGGAAATGATTAAGGGGGGCACAAGCCCCTAGAAAACAGCCACTAATTATAACCTATAAGTAACGTAGTAAGCCCTCCCCCCACCACAGTGTACTAGACAACCTGGACCCAACCTTCTCAGGCCCACTATACTGGGAAGTCTGGAACGCTAATTGGAACAGGTGTGGTACGCCCATATGAGAGAAGTGTAGTACCGTGCTCTGCACCACACAAGGGGCAGTGGGACAAACGGAATAGCGACACCTTCCACCTTGATGCCTGGCTCTATCGGGAAATGTGTCGCCATATGTCCTATGCTTTTCCAGGGATACCTGGGCAGGAGGATCCCAAAAAGAAAAAAAGGTCTGTGTTAGGATATAGATATTCCAGCCTGTCTGCAAAGGCCTGTACTTTAAGAATGTAGGTGTATTCTTGTCACTTAGCTAGTTATAGAGGTATAAAAGAAAGAATCAAAGATCCCTGTCTGTGTAATGGCCTTCTCTTACTGTGACAGGCTAAAGCCTTCAGCTAAGATGTAGTTAGGCAGCCATAAGCATTCCAAACTAGTCACATTGAAATAAGGTGCTATTGGGCTGTTAGGAATATAGTCCTGTCCTGATATTCCTGTCACCTCCAGAGAAAGGGAAGAGCCTAGAAGATGTAAAAGGAAACTTAGTTTAATAGCATCCTGTCAGGCAAGAACTCACTTATCAATAGACACAGCTGGAGAACCCTTATGTCTGTATAGATGTAGTTGTAAAATCCTCACTTCTGTATTGTATTGTATGTTTATTTGCATGGTCTCTGTGATTGTTTCTGTCTGCTGTATAATTAATTTTGTTGGGTGTAAACCAATGAAGGTGGTGGGGTATAATTGGTTAAATAACCATGTTACAGTATGTTAGGATTGGTTAGTTAAATTTCAGTAAAATAGTTGGTTAAGGAATAGCTAAGCAGAATTCAAGTTTTACTATATAGTCTGCAGTCAATCAGGAAGGGGGTGGGGGGAAATGGGAACAGGGACCGGGGATGGGGAAATTAAAATAATGTCTTGCTAAAAGGGAAAATGGGAACAGGGGATGGGAACAGGAACAGGGACATGGGCAATGTGGTGTCAGAGTTGGGAAGGGGACACTAAGGGTACGTCTACACTACGGGACTATTCCGAATTTGCATAAACCGGTTTTGTAAAACAGATTGTATAAAATCGAGTGCGCGCAGCCACACTAAACACATTAAATCGGTGGTGTGCGTCCACGGTCCGAGGCTAGCGTCAACTTCTGGAGCGTTGCACTGTGGGTGGCTATTCCGTAGCTATCCCATAGTTCCCGCAGCCTCCCCCGCCCCTTGGAATTTCCGGGTTGAGATCCCAGTGCCTGATGGGGCAAAAATCATTGTCGCGGGTGGTTCTGGGTAAATGTCGTCAGTCACTCCTTCCTCTGGGAAAGCAACGGCAGACAAGCATTTCGCAGCTTTTTCCCCTGGATTGCCCTGGCAGATGCCATAGCATGGCAATCATGGAGCCTGTTTTGCCTTTTGTGACTTTCACCGTATGTGTACTAGATGCCGCTGACAGAGGCGAGTCAGCAGCGCTACACAGCTGCATGCTTTTGCTTTTGCATGACAGCAGAGATGGTTATCAGCCATACTGCACCATCTACCAATCCATAAATTGGTAAAAAGATGATCATGGTTACCAGTCCTTTTGCACTGCTCCATCTGTTGCTGTCATAAGTGCCCCTGGCTGCTCTTAGCCAGGGGCTTAAAGTTAAAATTGGGAATGACTCCCTGAGTCAATCCCTCCTTTTTGGTATCTAAAAATAGAATCAGTCCTGTCTAGAATTTGGGCAAGTGTACTAGAGAACTACTGTATCATAGAACCAGAGAGCACAGCTGCTCTGAGTCAGATCCAGCAGAAATTATGAGCTGTATGCTATTCACAGGGGGTGCTCCTGCAACAACCCCACCTGTTGATTCCATTCTTCCCCCAGCCTTCCTGGGCTACTGTAGCATTGTCCCCCCACTTGTGTGATGAAGTAATAAAGAATGCAGGAATAAGACACAGTGACTTGTTAGTGAGAAATGAGTGGAAGGCAGCCTCCAGCTGCTATGATAGTCCAGACAGGACAGTAAGGAGTGTGGAGGAGAGGAGCCCAGCATCTCTCTGCTAGTCCAGGGGCAATTGAATCTTTTCTTTACACATGAAGGGTGGGGGCTGATGGAGCTCAGCCCCCTGTTGCTATGATGACGATGGTTATCAGCCATACTGCACCATCTGCCAGGAAAAATTAGGGCCAGGCGCCCTTGATTGACCTAACTGATGCTAGTCGGCATGGTTACCAGTCCTTTTGCACTGCCCCATGTGCCAATAGGCTGATGATGAGGACGGGTTCCAGTCATATTGCACCATCAGCCACCCATGGCGGGGGGAGCAAGGATGTTGGTGTTGAGTGCTGCAGCATCGCATCTATCTGCAGCATTCAGTAAAGATAGGGTGACATGTTAAAGAGTCAAGAGAGGATTTTTTTCCCTTTCACTTCTGGGGGTGGGTGGGGGTGCGTAAATTGCCGAGCTATGCCCTGACCCACCGCGGACACTGTGTTTGACCCTAGAAGCATTTGGAGCTCAGCCAAGAATGCAAATACTTTTCGGAGACTGCAGGAACTGTGGGATAGCTTGAGTCCTCCAGTCCATGAGCGTCCATTTGATTCTTTGGCTTTCCGTTACGCTTGTCACGCAGCAGTGTGCTGAGCCCCTGCTATGGCGTCTGTCTGGAGATTTTTTAAAAATGATTTTGAATTTCGTCTTCTGTAACGGAGCGCTGATAGAACAGATTTGCCTGCCCTTACAGCGATCACATCCGCATGGTCCATGCGGGAGCTCTTTCTTTATTTTGATTTTTAACTGCATCGCCACACGTGCTGATCGGAGCTCCACGCTGGGCAAACAGGAAATATTCAAAAGTTCGCGGGGCTTTTCCTGTCTACCTGGCCACTGCATCTGAGTTCAGATTGCTGTCCAGAGCGGTCAGTGGTGCACTGTGGGATACCGCCCGGAGGCCAATACCGTCAATCTGCGGCCACACTAACCCTAATCCGATATGGTAATACCGATATTAGCGCTACGCCTCTCGTTAGGGAGGAGTACAGAAACCGGTTTAAAGAGCCCTTTATACCGATATAAAGGGCCTCTCAGTGTGGACGGGTATGGCGTTAAATCGGTTTTACGCTCCTAAAACTGGTTTAAACGCCTAGTGTAGACCAGGCCTAAGGAAGGAAACTGGAATTGTGCTTGCTGGAAGTTCACCCCAATAAACATCGAATTGTTTGCGCCTTTGGACTTTGGGTATTGTTGCTCTCTGTTCATGCGAGAAGGACCAGGGAAGTGAGAGGGTGAAGGAATAAGCCCCCTAACATCTTGGGTGACTCGGATACATCGCATTGGATAGGTGAGTGGCAGCCTGTAAGTCCCCCTCCCCAACAGTCCGCGCGGCTGCTTGGAGGGGGTATAGCGAACTCTCGCGATGGTAGTTGCAGGTTCTGGCAAGCCAGGGTAAAGGATTTTTTGGATAAATGGATAAGGAAGAACCAGGGCCCATACCAGGTGCAGGGATCAGCCTGGGATGAGATTTAAAAGGAAATGGAGGAAGTGTTAGGGGACCCAGAGGGATGGGGGGCAGCTGAGGAGCCCACCCTCCTTTGGTATATGGGTAGTGGAGGAAGGTCCCTGCCCATGGGGACTGGATGCCTTCCAGGGAAAGGAGGCACTTCAGTCCACTTGTGAGAGGTTTGAAGTAAGGGCAGCATTATGGGAAGCTGCCAGTAATCTTTCAAGTTTGGTGCTGTTTCAGCAGGGGCTGCTGAAGTGTTGTACATTAGTTAGGGTGGTTAAAGATGATTTGGCACAACAGGGTTTAGAGTCAGAAGCAGAGTTAACAGACACTTTTAGAGACAGGAGCTGGGACTTGGTCCTGGGGGAGTGGAGAAAAAAAGAAAAGGTTTCAGAGTGAAAAATGGCAGGGTTTGCAGGAGCAAGTAACAACCTCCACTCTTCTCCCAGACCCAGGATGAGAACCTGGGGGTGAGGGTTCCCAGCTGTTTCAACCCAGGGAGCCTACTCTTGGTTCAGAGCTAACTATATCCTTTTCTTCCTTTCCTCCTTCTTTCCCTCAGTTTACTTAATTTGCTGCTGGTAGCCTGTACTTTAAACTGACCTAACAGGCTCTCCCCCTGCCTTTCCACACCTTTGTTTTAATGGAGGGTACTTTGGATACTTATGTGAAATGTTTTTGGGTTTTGTTTGTTTGTTTTTGTTTTGTTTTGGACAAAGTATGACAGAGGTCTGCAGTATTCCATTGAAATGTTTAGAGTAAAAGATCCATGGGCAACCATGGAGACAAATGTGTTTCTGCCTTTTGAATAGTCTCAAGGTAAAGACAGCACAGGTTAAGGCAGCTGTGTGGCAATAATTGTACTTGGTGGCTGAATTGTTAGAGACAAAGTGCACTACCTTAAAGAACTAAATGTAGGAGTAAGTGATTTAAAGAAGTAAATTAAAAGTTAAAAATACCTTTTGCAAAAATGAATAATACAGGGTTTGGAGGAAAGTAAACATTTGGGAGTTGTGAAGATGTTAAAGGTAACAGTTGTGGTGTTAGAAGAAGCAAGTTTTTGGTTTGATAATAAAACCCAGTTATATAAACGTAACTGTATGTGCAACTCTGTTCAGTTACATTGGATGGAAGCTTGGTAATTAAATTATACCAGGGGGTCAGGTAGACTGGCTACTACCACCACAATGCTTCTGTCCCCAGAAGCCTTTACAGCTATTCTGAGGGAGAATGGGCGCTTTTCCCACAGAAATGGTCTATAAGGGACTGCTGCAGGCAGCAGGCAGAGGATTAATCTGATCAAAATTATTTGACTATTGGGTAATGTAATCAAAATCACTAAAGGAATGTCACGGGTTTCTATTGGAACATGACTGCCCCTGGCTGTCTCTGGTTGTACAAGATGGGAGTGTAATCGGGGTACAGTTGTGTAAAAAGAGTAATCGCAGTGCAAGGGATGTTAGACAAAATAGAATTTTGTGTGTGCGCACAGGAAAAGGAAAAGGGGAGCAATGATGGAAACACTGAGCCTTGGGGTGGCTCTGGAGGATCGGACTGTTACTTTGGGGGTGCATAAAAACTCGGGGCATGGGGGAGGCAGTCACACCTTGTGTAAAATGAATGTGGCTGATATAATGGAGGTTAAACTATTTCCCAGGACATGTGCAGTGTATATTGGAGAAGGGGTAAAAGAAATGCAAACAAAACATGGCACTTAATTAAAATCCTGTTAGGGCTCCAAAAGGAGCCATAGTAGATTGTGCTTCTTTTTCAGATCTCTGTGTGGTTTGGAGCAGGAAATGAAAGTGAAAAGTAATCAGAACTCTGGTGGAAGTGAAATGTGTCCCTGAGCTGCCAATAGCTTTGGATCCAGAGGCAAGCCAAGAAAGCCTCTGTGTGGATGCAAATTACCTAGATGGGGAAGGAGGAAACTGCCCTTTGCAGCACAAAGAACCAGAAAATAATAAATACATCTAGTCAGCAAACAAGCTACTAGAAGACTCAGATTATGGCCCTCCAGAAAAGGGAGGTGAAAAAACGAGTCAAGCCTGAAGATAAGGGGACAGGTTAACCCTAAGGGGGGGCGGGAGAGAGAGAGAGAGAGAGTGTGTGTGTGTGTGTGTGTGTACGTACGTACACAGAGCAGAAATCTGAAGCTGTCTTTCAGCTATTATCTGAGAATAAACGTAAAGCTTGGTACAGCCGAGAAACTATTGCAAACCTGGTCTGTTGTACAAGAGGGGAAACTGAGGCAGACCACCTCATAAATGACCCGTGAGTGGGGTAATTCACTAGCCTGACTATAGAACAAAATGAGGACAGCCTGGAGATAATTCTTCTGTTTTTCCTGCAATTAGCAAGGAAATTTGAAAAAGGAATTGGTATTATTATTAAGCAATAATCTGTCCCCACCAAGGGGGTGGAAATTGTTTCTTTTGTTTTTCAGACACTCTACAAGCAAGCTGGCGCCAGCAGAAGAATAACCCAGAATACCATGGATCTATGTTTTGTGTTGTTTGTCTGTGGTGTTTGTCTTGTTGCAAGCATGACATGGATGGGGGATGGCTTCAAAAGGCTGACCTGGGGGGGAGATGTGTGTGGGAATGCAAAATGCTCAACTAGAAGGCCAGCACCTGTGTAATGGCTACTATGGTGCCTGGAAATAGATCGGCAACTAAGGTGGGCCCCACAAGCCCTATGGGAATAATGAGAAGGGGAGGAGCTCACTGGGAATCAATGGAGGGGTGTGAAAAATGGTGTAAATCAAAGAAGATGTTTGGCTGTGCCCCTCTCCTATGACTATGGAGGAGCAGGATCAATGGCCTATGGCAAGGGGTGGACAATTGGGTGTACTGTGTATGAGGTGTTTTGCTAGAAATGTACATATTTCTGGGGGCACAATTACACCAGCCCCAGCCAAACTACACACATCTACACGCTGCTATCTGGACTCTGGTGCACAAATGGATCTGTAAATCTTATTGCTGTGAATAATCAAACCAAGGCATACTGCCTGATTCCATACCAAGTGGTTAAGTTGGTTTGGACAATAACCCATTTCTCTGTGGACATTCAATGGACTTATGATGTGGACAAAAGCACGTAAAACTTGCAGGGGCAGCTTGTTGCAGCTGCCAGCAACTGGACAAATTAAGATCTTAACCCTGTCGAAGGAGGAGAGGCAGTGTTTTGGTCGTGGCTCGGACGCTGGACCATACTGCAGTGGTCAGGACTCGGTGTTGCTGTGCATTGTATATTGTTAACAGTACTTGTGTTACGTTGCATATGGAAATAACCTACAAGTAATGCAGTAAGCCCTCCCCACCCTGCAGTGTGCAAGACAACCTGGATCCAATCTTCTCGGGCCCACTATAATGGGAAGTCTGGGACACTAATTGGAATAGGTGTGGTACGGCCATACGAGAGAAGGTGCAGGGCACGATACTACACAAGGGGCAGTGGGACAAATGGAATATCGACATCTTCCACCTTGATGCCTGGCCCTATCAGGAAATGTGTCACCATATGTCCTATGCTTTTCCAGGGATACCTGGACAAGAGGATCCCAAAAGAAAAAGGAAAAAAAGGGGTGGAGTGTTAGGATATAGATATTCAGGCTTGTCTGCAAAGGCCTATACTTTAAGAATGTAGGTGTATTCTTATCACTTAGCTAGTTATAGAGCAGGGGTTGGCAACCTTTCAGAAGTGCTGTGCCAAGTCTTCATTTATTCACTCTAATTTAAGGTTTCACGTGCCAGTAATACATTTAAATGTTTTTAGAAGGTCTCTTTCTATAAGTCTATATTATATAACTAAACTATTGTTGTATGTAAAGTAAATAAGGTTTTTAAAATGTTGAAGAAGCTTCATTTAAAACTAAATTAAAATGCAGAGCCCCCCGTACTGGTGGCCAGGACCCGGGCAGTGTGAGTGCCGCTGAAAATCAGCTCACGTGCCATAGGTTGCCGACCCCTGTTATAGAGGTATAAAAGAAAGAATCAAAGATCACTGTCTGTGGAATGGCCTTCTCTTACTGTGACAGGCTAAGGCCGTCAGCTAAGATGTAGTTAGTGAGCCATAAGCTGGGAAGTGTATGGTCACATCCTCACATTCCAAACTAGTCACATGGAAATAAGGTGCTATTGGGCTGTTAGGAATACAGTCCTGCCCTGATATTCCTATCACCTCCAGAGAAAGGGAAGAGCCTAGAAGATGTGAAAGGAGATTTAGTTTGATAGCATCCTGTCTGGCAAGAACTCACTTATCAATAGCTGGGATGTGAAACCCTCATTTCTGTATTGTTCTATCACTGTAGTCTCCACTTCCCTATTGTTTGTCTGTATAATCTCTGTCTGGTTCTGTGATTGTTTCTGTCTGCTGTATAATTCATTTTGTTGGGTGTAAACCAATGAAGGTGGTGGAATATAATTGGTTAAATAACCATGTTACAATATGTTAGGATTGGTTAGTTAAATTTCAGTAAAATAATTGGTTAAGGAATAGCTAAGCAAAACTCAGGTTTTACTATATAGTCTGCAGTCAATCAGAAAGGGGGAGGAGAATGGGAACAGGGACTGGGGATGGGGGAATTGGGATCATATTGTTAGGCCTGGAAAAAAAAATGTTGCACAAAGCAGTTATGCCAGCCTGACCAAAGTCAGGCTAACAAGAGTTTCTGGGGAGTCCCTGAGTGGAAAAACACCGAACAGGATACTTACAAAGAGCTGGAAGAAAGTGAGATAAGGGAGGGGCTGCATTCTTGCATTCTTTTACCAGAAGGTACAGGTCAGTTTGTTAAGATGTGGAGACTTGCTGTTTTCACTCTTTGGCTATGGCTACACTTGCAAATTTGCGGTGCTGCAGCAGGGTGTGAAAACACACCCTCTCCAGCGCTGCAAATTGCGGCGCTGCAAAGCGCCAGTGTGGTCAAAGCCCCAGCACTGGGAGCACAGCTGTTATTCCCCACAGGGAGGTGGAGTACGGACAGCGCTGGGAGAGCTCTCTCCCAGCGCTGGCACTTTGACTACACTTAGTGTTTCAAAGCGCTGCCGCGGCAGCGCTTTGAAGTGCAAGTGTAGCCAAAGCCTTTGTGTCTGTTCTTAACTCCTGTCTTCCAGTTTCTGGTGCTTGGCAACCATGCTGATAAGAAAGTTGCTGAGGCATCACGACTTGCTTACATTATAAAGAAAGATAGATATGCTTTGTTACTAGGGTTTTTTTGTTACTAACCAAAGGGGGGTGGGATATGGGTTGTGTGAAATGAATAATCTATGACGCGACGGAACTGTCTATATAACCTGTACTTAGGCCTGGTCTACACTACGCATTTAAACCAATTTTAGCAGCGTTAAACCGATTTAACGCTGCACCCGTCCACACAACGAGGCCCTTTATATCGATATAAAGGGCTCTTTAAACCGGTTTCTGTACTCTTCCCCGACGAGAGGAGTAGTGCTGAAATCGGTATTACCATATCGGATTAGAGTTAGTGTGGCCGCAAATCGACAGTATTGGCCTCCGGACGGTATCCCACAGTGCACCACTGTGACTGCTGTGGACAGCAATCTGAACTCGGATGCACTGGCCAGGTAGACAGGAAAAGCCCCGCGAACTTTTGAATTTCATTTCCTGTTTGCTCAGCGTGGAGCTCTGATCAGCACGGGTGGCGATGCAGTCCCAAATCCAAAGAGAGCTCCAGCATGGACCGTACGGGAGATACTGGATCTGATCGCTGTATGGGGAGGCAAATCTGTTCTATCACAGCTCCGTTACAGAAGACGAAATGACAAAGCACTTGAAAAAATCTCCAGAGGCCACAGCAGGGACTCAGCACAGTGCTGCGTGACAAGCGTAACGGAAAGCCAAAGAATCAAATGGACGCTCATGGAGGGAGGGAGGGGGTACTGAGGACTCCAGCTATCCCACAGTCCTCGCAGTCTCCGAAAAGTATTTGCATTCTTGGCTGGGCTCCAAGTGCCTGAAGGGTCAAAAACATTTTTCCAGGTGTTTCAGAATGTATGTCATCAATTTACACCCTTCACCCCCCCCCCCAAAAGAAAAGGGGAAAAAATCGTTTCTCGCCTTTTTTCAATGTCACCCTATGTCTACTGAATGCTGCTGGTAGACGGGGTGCTGGAGAGCTAAACAACAGCATCCTCTCCCCTCTCCCCGGTGGCAGACGGTCCAGTACAGTAGGACTGGTATCCGTTCTCGTCATCAGCCCGTGAGTGCTCCTGGCTGGCCTCAGGTGAGGCTGGCCGGAGGCGCCTTGGTAAAAATAGGAATGATTCCCGGTCATTCCCAGTAGATGGTACAGAACGGCTGATAACCATCCTCATCATAGCAACTGGGGGCTGAGCTTCATCAGCCCCCTCCCTTTCATGTGTAAAAAAAAGCTTCTGTACTGCCTGGACTATCATAGCAGCGGGATGCTGGGCTCCTCTCCCCCACACCGTTTAATGTCCTGCCTGGGCTATCATAGCAGCGGGATGCTGGGCTCCTCTCCCCGACACTGCTTAATGTCCTGCCTGGACTATCATAGCAGCTGGAGGCTGCCTTCCCCTCATTTTATCTCACTAAAAGTCAGTGCTTCTTATTCCTGCATTCTTTATTACTTCATGACACAAATGGGGGGGGGACACTGCCATGGTAGCCCAGGAAGGTTGGGGAAGGAGGGAAGCAACAGGTGGGGTTGTTGCAGGGGCACCCCCCGTGAATGGCATGCAGCTCATCATTCCTGCAGGGTCTGACACAGAGCAGCTGTGCTCTCTGGTTCTCTGATACACTGGTTCTCTAGTACACTAGCCCCATATTCTAGGCAGGACTGATTCTATTTTTAGATACCATAAAGGAGGCATTGACTCGGGGAGTCATTCCCATTTTTTTCTTTGCGCCCCCAGCCGACCTCAGCCAGGGGGACCCATGACAGCAGCAGACAGTACAGAATGACAGATAACCATCATCTCATTGCCAATTTACAATGGCAGCAGACAGTACAGAACAACTGATAACCGTCTCTGCTATCATGCAAAAGCAAATGAATGCTGCTGCGTAACGCTGCTGTATCGCCTCTGTCAGCGGCATCCAGTACACATACGGTGACAGTGTCAAAAGGCAAAACAGGCTCCATGGTTGCCGGGCTATGGCATCTGCCAGGGCAATCCAGGGAAAAAAGGCGCGAAACGATTGTCTGCCGTTGCTTTCCCGGAGGAAGGATTGACTGACGACATTTACCCAGAACCACCCGCGACAATGATTTTTGCCCCATCAGGCACTGGGATCTCAACCCAGAATTCCAAGGGGGGGGACTGCGGGAACTATGGGATAGCTACGGAATAGCTACCCACCGTGCAACGCCCCAGAAATCGATGCTAGCCTCGGACCATGGACGCACACCGCCAAATTAATGTGCTTAGTGTGGCCGCGTGCACTCGACTTTATACAATCTGTTTTACAAAACCGGTTTATGTAAAATCGGAATAATCCCGTAGTGTAGACGTACCCTTAGTTGTAAAGAGTAAGCTGGTTCTGTCTGGAGACGGGCTGCTCTCTATTGTTGTGTGCACCCTTCAATAAAGAGCTTTTGATTGGACCTTGCTGGTGTTGCCTGTCTCTCCGCGGTCAGACAACAAACCTCGCCATTTGGGGTGTCAGGTCTCCAACAACTTTGGCGACTCCGCCAGGACCCGTCTGACTCTCCGGTGCGGGATCGGACTCCGAGGCAACACAGCGCGCATCCTCTGGTTTCGAGGAGCCTTGCCTGGTGACCTGATCCCTGCATCGGCGATAAGGCGAGTTCTGTGAACCAGCTGAAGCTCATAGAAATCCAGCAACGTCCACTTATCCGTTGAGTAGGATCCAGGTCGTCTGGGTTTGAGTCCCAGTCCAGGTGTTCGAGTCCCTGGAGAGGTAAGCGAGCGCTCGACGCGGAGAGGTGGGGTTAGAGTGCCTGTACCAAATGGGACAATTTGGCAGTAAGTGCCCGGGGGACACCCCGTTGTCTCTGATACTCAGGGATTGGAAGGAAATCCCTGGGACAGCTGGTTTGGGTAAATCTAAAATGAGAAATTTATGTCAAATTCAATGGCCTTCTTTCACTGCTCATTTGTCCCCGTCTAAGGATTGGCCGAGCTGCAGAGCCTTTTCCACAGATAGGATGAACTCCTTAAGGGATATTTTGGTTGATCTTAGGCCGGGACAAATGGATTATTTGTTTGTATGGTATAATTATAAACCCATGGACGGACGGGTAGCTTTTGAAGCTGTTTGTATGGAGAGCTCTTGTAAAAATCCCCCACCATATGCCCCAGAGCCGCACCGGGAGGAGGACAATTTTGTTCCTGTTCTTCCCCCTGTCCGGCGGAGTGCCAGGATTCAAAGCAGGTTAGGGACAGTTCAAGGACAGAGGAGAATCAAGGGGGAGCTCAGAGTGATGTTCCCTCATCTTCAGAGGAATCAGGCAGCCTCACCCCCTCTGTGCAGCCTCCAGCCAGCCTTTCGCAAACTTGGCCAGAGGCTGCTTCTCAAACACTCCCAATATTACAGCAGCCCTCGTCCTTGTCCTTGTGGACCCCTACTAGGTTACTTAACTCCATGAGGGAGGATGTTTCTGAGACACCCCTGATATTACAAGCCCTGTTGAGAAATTATCCGGTTCCACTGGTTGCTGGGGGACATGAGATGGTTGTACTCTGTTTGCAACTTCAGATTTGTTTAACTGGCAGTGCACTATGCCTCACTTATGAGACAATCCTGAGGCAGTGGAAAGAATGTTCTGCACAATCTTTTTCACTCATGTGCCCACTTGGGCAAATGTAAATCAGTTATTAGATACTCTCATGACAGAAGATGAAAGACAAAAAGTAAAAGAAAAATCTGCAGGTCATTTGAATGCACCTTGGCCAATTACTGACCCTAATTGGAATCCCAACAATCCAGCTCAAAAGACAAAGTTGGATGGATTTTTGAAAGCTGTTTTGAATGGCATTAGAGATGCAGGAGAGTCTACTCCAAATTGGAGCAAGGTGACCGCTTGTGTTCAGCATCCAGACGAGCACCCCTCTGACTTTTGTGCTTGACTGATTTGTGAAATTAGAAAGCATGATAATTTGAATCCTGAAACTGATCATGGAAAGGAGATGGTTAAAATGGTTTTCACGTCACAATGTGCAGAGGATATTGCAAAGAGATCTAGAGAGCATCCAGATGGTATGCAAGGGAAAAGTTTGTCTGAAGTAGTTAGCATTGCTACTAGAATGTTTAATGAGAGAGAGGAGAAGAAAGAAAAAGAGAAAAGGAAGGAAAGGCAGAAGGATATAAAGGAGCAAGTGTCACTGTTGGCAGCAGCAATGACTGGGGGAAGGGGAAAAGGTCACGGATGGAACAGAGGTGGATGGAATGAATGGAAAAAAGAAAAAGCAGCGAGAGGCAGAGGACGTGAAGAAGAAGTTAGAAGTAGTGGTTGTCATTATTGTGGTGCAGAAGGACATTGGAAAAGAAAAGTTGTTTGTGAAGGGATCTGCATTTGTTCGCGAAGGAATCAGACACTCTGGATATGCAGTTACTGATAGGCAGAGTGTATTAATAGGGGAAGCTCTTTCTCCCGGGGTGAGTGCCCAAGCTGCAGAGTTAAAATCCCTAACCGCAGCCTGCCTTCATGCTAAAGGGAAAAGGGTTAATATTTATACGGACTTAAAATATGCTTTCGGGGTGTGTCATGCTAACGGAGCCATTTGGGAGGAGAGAGGATTCATTACTTCCTCAGGATCACAGATTGCTCATGGAAAAGAAATAGCTGAGTTGTTGCAAGCTATCCAAGCCCTAAAGAGATTGCAGTTATTCACTGCAGGGCTCACACCAAACAGACTGATCCTGTGTCAGCAGGAAACCGTTTTGCAGATGAAGCTGCTAAGACAGCTGCCTTACACAATACTCAGTTGAATGTGGGTTCCCCTCTTTTAACCTGGCAACAGCAAGCCCCTGATGGTGAAAAAACGATCTGGGAGAAGTGGGGAGCTAAGCCCAACTCAACAGGACTTTGGGATGTGATGGTCGTTATGTGTTGCCTAAAAGTTACCAGAGTGAGGTGGTGCGACAGAGTCACAATAATACGCACTTGGGGGCAAATAAAATGGCCCAGATTATCCTAAGACAGTTCGTTTCTCCGGGACTTTATGAGGTAGCCAGAAGAACAGTAGAAAAGTGTGCTCTGTGTCAGCAATGCAATCCAAAGGGTGTGAACAAACAAGCACCGCCTGGGGGGCGCAGATGGGCTCATTTACAAATTGATTTTACTGAATTACCCCCCTCAGAAGGGAAGCCACTGCCAAAGCAGTTTGCAAGGTGCTTCTTAATGAGATCATGCCAAGATTTAGCCCTCCTGAAAAATTAATTCTGACCAGGGAACACATTTTACAGCAAAAATTTGCAAGACACTTACTGAAGCAGTTGGGACAAAATGGGTTTTCATGCCCCCTCAGAGCTCAGGCCAGGTGGAGCATATGAATGGAACTCTACAGACCACCCTAACTAAGTTGTGTAAAAAACTTAAGATGAAATGGGCTAAAGTTTTTCCTTTGGCTTTGTATATTGTCCGGACTACTCCGAATTCTAGGACTAAGCTAGTGCCCTTTAAAATACTTTTTGGACATGTACCACCTTTTTTTCTTTTCTGGTTTCAATACCTAGTGACACTGATCTGACTTGTGAAACAAAAACGTATGTAAAAGCTTTGCAGCAGCATTTAACTACATTACAACAGTACTCAGCACAGTCTCAATCTTTACCATTGTGGAAAGCTGTTCATTCTATTTCACCAGGTGGTCCAGTGTAGATCAAAGCTTACTGAAAGACTCCACTTCAACCCCAGTGGCTAGGACCATTCGAGACTATCCTGGTGAGCCCTACTGCTGTTCGGGTCAAGGAACTTCCCACTTAGATTCATCATACCAGAGTCAAACGGAGCCTCGCTAGGGAGCCTGACCTAGGCGTCGGACTTCGAGGGAGCCACGCACGTTCACCCCACTGCGAACCGGGTGAGCCAGAAGCAGACGACCTCCGTGCCCAGGACAAATGGACTGCTACCCCTTTGGGTGACCTGAGGCTAAAATTCAAGAAGAAGTATACTGGTGCCCATTCCCCAAGGAATGGCAACGAACAGTCGCCTGGGGAGTTGGTGGACTCATTTGTGTATTGTTTGTTGTTTTTCTTTTGTGGTGGTTGGACTAACTAGGGGATATAAATATAAGGCCTTTATTCACTTTGCTCATGAAATGAAAGCCCGTATGCCAGCACTGAATAACATTTCGTGTTGGGCATGCTCCTTAATGCCAGTAGATAGTCACCGAGGTCTTCCCATGATCCCCATACCTCTTAGCCCTATGAATATGACATGGACTCCTTCATGGAAGGACTCCTCAAGCTTGCAAAACCTAACCTGGGCAGATTCAGGAATCCAGATTAATAGATACCTTACGGTGTGGAAGCGGCCTGGTGAGTGGTGCTTCCTGGGCTCAGGAAATGTGCCTGTAGGAATTAGCAATTGTAAAGCCTATTTTAATGGAACCCATTTTGGTGAAAGACGGGGACCTGATTGTACTCTTGTACAAGGTTTACCCCGACCTGGAAAGTCCTGGTATATTTTCCCTGCTAACTTTTGCAGCTTGTTTAATCAGTTGGTATTGGATAAACCTCATGTGTTTACCAGAATAGGTTGCTTTATAGCACCAGATCTATTGCACACTGATTGCACCGCAGTGCTGGAGCATTCAGAAATCATTCGCATACGCTGCATAAAAAAGCATTCTTTTAATTCTTCGGGTACTGAGTACTCTGTGTGTCAGTGTACTGATAATGCTACTAATAGTTTTCGAGGTCTCTCTGCCTGGACTGGTTGGTATTACAAACCCCAATATACTGCATCTATTATATCTAATTCCTTGTTTGGAGTCTATTGGGTTTGTGGAGAAAAGGCTTATTTAAGTTTGCCTGTCTCCTGGAAGGGGTCATGCTATTTGGCCTGGTTAGAACCCCCTGTCTTATATCGAGATCACCTTCCTTCTGGACGTTTAAGAAATGTGCAAGGTGCCAAAAAGAATGTTGACTGGTCTCGACCCCTTACCTGAAAAGCGCTTAGTGATTGGACAGAAACCTGTACAGCCTTTTTCTTTGCATGTAAAGGTGCCACTTACCATATAGGGTAAGGTATAATGAGATTACAAGGAGTGCGAGAAATAATGGCTAATACCACTGGTAAGGCCCTCATTGATCTGGCTACCGAGCAAAAACAGCTTAGGCAAATGGTTCTTCAAAATAGAATGGCCCTGGATATTTTGTTAGCCTCACAAAGAGGGGCATGTGTGTTAATCGGACAGGAATGTTGTGTCTATGTTCCCGACAGGGGCGGCTCTAGGCACCAGCAAGCGGGGGCATGGGCAGGGGGGGCCGCAGACATGCGCGCCTGCCCGAGGGAGACCTCCACCGGCGGACACGGCGACGGACCAGGCCGCAGGCATGGACTGCGGGAGGCGCGCCCGGCGCTGGACCTCCTGAGGCATGACCGGCATGAGCGGCAGCCGCGGCCGACCGCGACGGCCGGCCCCGCGCGCCGCGCCGGAGGTCCGCCGCCGTTCCCGCTGCCCGTGGAGCTCCGCACGCCATGCCCGGCGCAGGTCCGCCGTCCCCCCCGGTGGACCTGCGCCGCGGGAGCCAACCCAGCGCGGGAAGGGGGGACCGCCGCGGGACGAGGAAGGGGGGCGCAGCACACCTGGTTCCCGATGTCTATAACGCCACCTGGGAGAGGGCGAAACACCTCA
Organism: Mauremys reevesii; assembly: GCF_016161935.1. Taxonomy (NCBI): domain Eukaryota; kingdom Metazoa; phylum Chordata; order Testudines; family Geoemydidae; genus Mauremys; species Mauremys reevesii. The sequence goes on from NC_052638.1 coordinate 3,346,876, forward strand.
TACAAGTGGCAAAGGATCATGGAGGAGAGCGGGTTGATTTTTGGTGGAGCAACCTGTTCAACAGGTTCCCAAACATAGGTGGATGGCGCCACAATCTGCTCCGCAGCACTGTGGTAATAATTTGTGGCCTGGTAGTCTTATATGTCGTAAAAGCAGCAAAGAATCCTGTGGCACCTTATAGACTAACAGACGTTTTGGAGCATGAGCTTTCGTGGGTGAATACCCACTTCGTCGGATGCAAGTGGTGGAAATTTCCAGGGGCAGGTATATATATGCAAGCAAGAAGCAAGCTAGAGATAACGAGGTTAGTTCAATCAGGGAGGATGAGGCCCTGTTCTAGCAGTTGAGGTGTGAAAACCAAGGGAGGAGAAACTGGTTTTGTAGTTGGCAAGCCATTCACAGTCTTTGTTTAATCCTGAGCTGATGATGTCAAATTTGCAGATGAACTGGAGCTCAGCAGTTTCTCTCTGAAGTCTGGTCCTGAAGTTTTTTTGCTGCAGGATGGCCACCTTAAGATCTGCTATTGTGTGGCCAGGGAGGTTGAAGTGTTCTCCTACAGGTTTTTGTTTATTGCCATTCCTAATATCTGATTTGTGTCCATTTATCCTTTTCCGTAGAGACTGTCCAGTTTGGCCGATGTACATACAGAGGGGCATTGCTGGCATATGATGGCGTATATTACATTGGTGGACGTGGAAAAATTCCACCACGATTTCAACAGCTTCCACCCCACCATCAACCTCAGCCTGGACCAATCTACACGGAAGATCCACTTCCTAGACACCACAGTGCAAATAAGTGATGGTCACATTACCACCACCATATACCAAAAACCTTCATGCCTCCAGCTTCCATCCCGGGCACACCACACGATCCATTGTAAACAGCCAAGCACTGAGGTACAACCGCATTTGCTCTAACCCCTCAGACAGAGACCAACACCTACAAAATCTCCACCAAGCATTCTCAAAACTACAGTACCCGCTCGAGGAAATAAGGAAACAGATCAACAGAGCCAGACATGTACCCAGAAGCCTCCTACTGCAAGACAAACCCAAGAAAGAAACCAACAGGACTCCACTGGCCAGCACATACAATCCCCAGCTAAAGCATCATCAGGGATCTACAACCCATCCTGGACAATGATCCCACACTTTCACAGGCCTTGGGTGGCAGGCCAGTCCTCGCCCACAGACAACCTGCCAACCTGAAGCATATTCTCACCAGTTACTGCACACCGCACCATAGTAACTCTAGCTCAGGAACCAATCCATGCAACAAACCTCGATGCCAACTCTGCCCACATATCTACACCAGCGACACCATCACAGGACCTAACCAGATCAGCCTCACCATCACCGGTTTGTTCACCTGCACGTCCACCAATGTAATATGGAACAGAGACACAGGCAAGGCTCTGTGGTGTCAGAGCTGGAAAGGGGGACACTAAGGAAGGAAACTGGAATTGTGCTTGCTGTAAGTTCACCCCAATAAACATTGAATTGTTTGCGCCTTTGGACTTTGGGTATTGTTGCACTCTGTTCATGCGAGAAGGACCAGGGAAGTGAGAGGGTGAAGGAATAAGCCCCTAACATGCACACTCTGTGTGCCCAGCCTCAGTTAGTAAAGGGATCCCACCCAAAAAGCATAATTCCTCTGTCCCCAGGCCTCACCCCTTGAACTGTATCAGGTACTAAAGTCAGGTGGTTCAAGCAGGGTGTTAAGACTCCTTCTCCTAAATTATCTACTTTATGTAATTATCCAAATAAAACTTGTTGCATTGGAAAACAATTGGCATTTTTTCCTGGGGGTACACAGAATGCCTAAAATGGTCAACATCTTTTTTAAAAAATGGTTCAGACATAACAAAAGTTAGAAGGAAAAAAATTAATTGTAAGGAATTACACAAATTTCAAAGAGTACCGGTGGTGGGGAAAAAAACGAATTGCTGATTGTATAGTGTTAGCAGCAATAGCTGCTTAACAAGTGTCACGGAGTCCCCGGGCGATGCTCTGGAACTGCTCCCCACAAAGCCAGTCAGGACTTTGGGGAGCCTCCTCTCCCTTGGAGCAGACTTGTTCAGGGCAAGAAGCTCACAAGTCTTCACCTCCTGGGTCTCTCCTTGGAGCATTCAGCATCCTCTGCCCCTCCGTGCGCTTCCCACAGCGAACCCGCCCCAGCGGGGTCCTGGGGAAGCTACAGGGTCCTGCACCCCCACTTCGCAGTCAGACTTGACTCTTAGCCAGCCAGTAACACAGAGGTTTATTCGATGACAGGAACACGGTCTAAAACAGAGCTTGTAGGTACAGAGAATGGGACCCTTCTGCTGGGTCCATTCTGGGGGGCAGTGAGGCAGACCCCCATGTCTGCACTTCACTCCTTGTCCCCAGCCAGCTCCAGACTCCAAAACCCCTCCAGCCCCTCCTCTCTGGGCTTTGTCTCTTTCCTGGGCCAGGAGGCCACCTGACCTCTTTTTTCTCCAACACCTTTAGCATTCCCTTGCAGGGCGGGAAGGGCCTAGCCATTAGTTGCCAGGCAACAGAGGGTCGGCCAGAAATTGAGGCTCCCCCCCACAGTATTCAGAGGGAACATTAAGAACAGCCCCAGTTTGTCACAACAAGTACCAAAAAATAAACCACAAAATTGTAAATATTAAGGTAAATTCTCAATAAATGGGTTTAAAAAACAAAACTCTGCCTTAAAACTTAAAGAATAGTATCAAAATACAATAAAAAATTAACTGGTATTGTTGCAACTACTGTAAGTGAAAAAGAAGGTTTCCCAAAACAATTTAGTTAGGAGAAAGAAAATAGCTTTAAAAAAAGTGCAAAAATATTTAAATGTGCAAGTGATATGTTTAAAAAAGTTAATTCAAAAATCATGATCTTGAAAAAAAAATTGCTTAAAAACAGTAAGAATCTGGGGGTTTCCCAACCTCTTAAAGTGCCCCCTCCAAAAACACAAAATCTTTAAATAAAGGCAACCAGTTAAAAAAAATGTAACACAAATACTCCTGTGCTACGAACACAAATAGTAAGCAAGCCTACAATGGTTAGCCCCAAAATTTGGCATTTAAGTCAAATAATTAAGTTGACTCCACCAAATGCTAATGTTAATTCTTATCTAACTGTAACAAAAAACAATCAGCTACAACTTTCAAGCTAAAAGGGATTAATTCTCACAAACTTAAATAAAATAAAGGTGTTAAAGCCCGTATATTAAAAAAGAGTATAAAAACAAACATCCACTAGCAAAACTTAACAAGAATGGTGTTTACTTTAAGAAACAAAACGTATGGGAACTTTAAACATTTTCTAAGAGGCTGGCAAACACTCCCTGTACTAATCAGGTGAACCATAAAAACGAAGGCACACTTACTTTGCAGGCCAAAAAACCAAAAACCAAACGCTCGGTATAAGAGGCATGTTTTTAAGGTGCTTTTTATGCAGGGCCCCAGTCCTCAAATACCAAGTCTTGTTTAAACAAGTAACCCTAAAACAAACTAAAAAATCATATAAAAAAATGCAACCAACCAAACAAGGCAATAAAATAAACGAAGCGAATCTCTTGTCTCCACCATAAGTAACCCCCAATAACTAACAAATAAGTAAACATAGCACTACTCAAATGGGTTAAACCACACAAAAATGTGGGTTTTGAAAGCAAAGACACCTGCTGTCAGGGACCGGGATGCGGGCAGTCCTGCCTAGTGGTTGGAGCAGGAGTCAGTAGCCAGGGATCCGAGCCCAGCGTCAGAGCCGGAGTGAAGGTGTGCCTACGCTGCAAAGAAACACACATGGTGCCGAGTCTGAGAGACCAGGTCATATGACTCAGGCCTGCAGGACTTAGGAAATGGGGCTAAAAATAGCAGTGTAGCCCCAGGCGCCCACTCCGGGGTGCTCCGGGGCTCAAGCACACGCTGAAAAAGCCAGGGGGTGCTCAGCCCCCACAAGCCGCAGGCAGAGGCGGCGCGTGACTCCTGCGTTTGGGGAGGCCGGGCGGGAGTGCCAGAAGCTCACTAGCAGTGGGGGGAGCGGGGCCACTGGTGCCCAGACCATAGCCCTGTCCCCCACTCTGCCCTGCGGCCTTGCCCCTGCTTGGCCTCCGATGCCCCTCCCGTGCTCCAGCCTCGCTCTGCCCTGCAGCCCCACCCCCGCTCTGCCTCTTCCCCCAAGGCCCCACCTCTGCTTCGTCTCTTCATGGACCTCTCCGGCCTGCTCCTCTCCCCCCTCCCGCGAGGCCCCCACCCTCCCCCGCCTTTTCCCCCAAAGGCCCCCTGCCCATTAAGAACAATGATAGGAGGGCCAGCTCCAGGCACCAGCTCACCAAGCAGGTACTTGGGGCGGCCACTCCGGAGAGGGGCGGCACGTCCAGCTATTCAGCGGCAATTCGACAGAGGGTCATAGAATCATAGAATCTCAGGGTTAGAAGGGACCTCAGGAGGTATCTAGTCCAAACCCCTGCTCAAAGCAGGACCAATTCCCAACTAAATCATCCCAGCCAGGGCTTTGTCAAGCCTGACCTTAAAAACCTCTAAGGAAGGAGATTCCACCACCTCCCTAGGGAACCCATTCCAGTTCTTCACCACCCTACTAGTGAAAAAGTTTTTCCTAATATCCAGCCTAAACCTCCCCCTCTGCAACTTGAGACCATTACTCCTTGTTCTGTCATCTTCTACCACTGAGAACAGTCTAGATCCATCCTCTTTGGAACCCCCTTTCAGGTAGTTGAAAGCAGCTATCAAATCCCCCCTCATTCTTCTCTTCTGCAGGCTAAACAATCCCAGTTCCCTCAGCATCTCCTCATAAGTCATGTGTTCCAGCCCCCAAATGATTTTTGTTGCCCTCCGCTGGACTCTCTCCAATTTATCCACATCCTTCTTGTAGTGTGGGGCCCAAAACTGGACACATTACTCCAAATGAGGCCTCACCAGTGCTGAGTAGAGGGGAATGATCACTTCCCTTGATCTGCTGGAAATGCCCCTACTTATACAACCCAAAATGCCTTTAGCCTTCTTGGCAACAAGGGCACACTGTTGACTCATATTCAGCTTTTCGTCCACCATAACCCCTAGGTCCTTTTCTGCAGAACTGCTGCCCAGCCATTCGGTCCCTAGTCTGTAGCAGTCCATGGGATTCTTCCGTCCTAAGTGCAGGACTCTGCATTTGTCCTTGTTGAACCTCATCATATTTCTTTTGGCCCAATTCTCTAATTTGTATAGGTCCCTCTGTATCCTATCCCTACCCTCCAGCGTATCAACCACTCCTCCCAGTTTAGTGTCATCTGCAAACTTGCTACGGGTGCAGTCCACGCCATCCTCCAGATCGTTAATGAAGATATTGAATAAAACCGGCCCCAGCACCGACCCTTGGGGCACCCCACCTGATACCGGCTGCCAACTAGACATGGAACCATTGATCACTACCCGTTGAGCCCGACCATCTAGCCAGTTTTCTATCCACCTTACCGTCCATTCATCCAGCCCATACTTCTTTAACTTGCTGGCAAGAATACTGTGGGAGACTGTATCAAAAGCTTTGCTAAAGTCCAGAAATAGCACATCCACTGCTTTCCCCTCATCCACAGAGCCGGTTATCTCATCATAGAAGGCAATTAGGTTAGTCAGGCATGACCTGCCCTTGGTGAATCCATGCTGACTGTTCCTGATCACTTTCCCCTCCTTTAAGTGGTTCAGAATTTATTCCTTGAGGACCTGTTCCATGATTTTTCCAGGGACTGAGGTGAGACTGACTGGCCTGTAGTTCCCTGGATCTTCCTTCCTCCCTTTTTTAAAGATGGGCACTAAATTAGCTTTTTTCCAGTCATCCAGGACCTCCCCCGATCGCCATGATTTTTCAAATATAATGGCCAATGGCTCTGCAATCTCATCGGCCAACTCCTTTAGCACCCTCGGATGCAGCGCATCCGGCCCCATAGACTTGTGCTCGTCCAGCTTTTCTAAATAGTCCCGATCTACTTCTTTCCCCACAGAGAGCTGGTCACCTCCTCCCCATACCATGCTGCAGAGTGCATCTGTCTGGGAGCTGACCTTGTCTGTGAAGACAGAGGCAAAAAAAGCATTGAGTACACTAGCTTTCTCCACATCCTCTGTCACTAGGTTCCCTCCCTCATTCAGCAAGGGGCCCACACTTTCCTTGACTTTCTTCTTGTTGCTAACATATCTGAAGAAACCCTTCTTGTTACTCCTAACATCTCCGGCTAGCTGCAACTCCAAGCATGATTTGGCCTTCCTAATTTCACTCCTGCATGCCTGAGCAATACTTTTATACTCCTCCCTGGTGGTTATTTGTCCAATCTTCCACTTCTTGTAAGCTGTTTTTTTGTGTTTAAGACGAGCAAGGATTTCACTGTTGAGCCAAGCTGGTCGCCTGCCATATTTACTTTTCTTCCTACACATCGGGATGGTTTGTTCCTGCAACCTCAATAAGGATTCTTTAAAATACAGCCAGCTTCCCTCGACTCCTTTCCCCGTCATGTTATTCTCCCAGGGGACCTTGCCCATCAGTTCCCTGAGGGAGTCAAAGTCTGCTTTTCTGAAGTCCAGGGTCTCTGTTCTACTGCTCTCCTTTCTTCCTTGTGTCAGGATCCTGAACTCGACCATCTCATGGTCACTGCCTCCCAGGTTCCCATCCACTATTGCTTCCTCTACTATTTCTTCCCTGTTTGTGAGCAACAGGTCAAGAAGAGCTTTTCCCCTAGTTGGTTCCTCCAGCACTTGCACCAGGAAATTGTCCCCTACACTTTCCAGAAACTTCCTGGATTGCCTGTGCACTGCTGTATTGCTCTCCCAGCAGATATTGGGGTGATTAAAGTCACCCATGAGAACCAGGGCCTGTGATCTAGCAACTTCTGTTAGTTGCTGGAAGAAAGCCTCGTCCACCTCATTCCCCTGGTCCAGTGGTCTGTAGCAGACTCCCACCACGACATCACCCTTGTTGTTCATACTTCTAAATTTAATCCAGAGACTCTCAGGTTTTTCTGCAGTTTCATACTGGAGCTCTGAGCAGTCATACTGCTTTCTTACATACAACGCAACTCCCCCACCTTTTCTGCCCTGCCTGTCCTTCCTGAACAGTTTATATCCATCCATGACAGTACTCCAGTCATGTGAGTTATCCCACCAAGTCTCAGTTATTCCAATTACATCATAATTCCTTGACTGTGCCAGGACTTCTAGTTCTCCCTGCTTGTTCCCCAGGCTTCTTGCATTTGTGTATAGGCACTTAAGATAACCCGCTGATTGTCCCGCTTTCTCGGTCTGAGACAGGAGTCCTCCCCTCTTGCACTCTCCTGCTTGTGCTTCCTCCCGGAATCCCACTTCCCCACTTACCTCAGGGCTTTGGTCTCCTTCCCCCGGTGAACCTAGTTTAAAGCCCTCCTCACTAGGTTAGCCAGCCTGCTTGCAAAGATGCTCTTCCCTCTCTTCGTGAGGTGGAGCCCGTCTCTGCCTAGCAATCCTTCTTCTTGGAAGACCATCCCATGGTCAAAGAATCCAAACCCTTCTCTCCGACACCATCTGCGTAGCCATTCGTTGATTTCCACAATTCGACGGTCTCTACCCTGGCCTTTTCCTGCCACAGGGAGGATAGACGAGAACACCACTTGCGCCTCAAACTCCTTTATCCTTCTTCCCAGAGCCACGTAGTCTGCAGTGATCTGCTCAAGGTCATTCTTGGCAGTAGCATTGGTGCCCACGTGGAGAAGCAGGAAGGGGTAGCGATCCGAGGGCTTGATGAGTCTCGGCAGTCTCTCCGTCACATCGTGAATCCTAGCCCCTGGCAAGCAGCACACCTCTCGGTTTTCCCGGTCAGGGCGGCAGATAGATGACTCAGTCCCCCTGAGGAGAGAGTCCCCGACCACCACCACCCTCCTCCTCCTCCTCTTGGGAGTGGTGGTCGTGGAACCCCCATCCCTAGGACGGTGCATCTCATGCCTTCCAATCAGTGGAGTCTCCTTCTGCTCTGTTCCCTCAGGTGTATCATCCACTCCACTCTCTGCACTAGTACCTGTGGAGAGAACATGAAAACGGTTGCTCACCTGTATCTGTGTTTCTGGTACATGGATGTTTCTGGTACTCTTTCCCCTTCTGGAAGTCACATGCCGCCACTTATCCTCGCTGGCCTTCTGTCCCCGCTGCGTAGCCTGCTCTGAATCTTCAGAACATTGTGCCCGCTGAAGCTGATCCTGACGTCTATCCAGGAAATCCTCATTTTCTTTTATGGAACGCAGGGTTGTTATTAGTTTCTCCAGACCTTGAATCTTCTCTTCCAAGATGGAGATCAGCTTGCACTTGGTACAGACAAAGTCGCTTCTATCCTGTGGAAGGAAGACAAACATGGCGCATCCTGTGCAGGTCACAACGGCGGATTGCTCAGCATCCATGGTCTCTTCCTTCTGAGAGCTCTCTCTCCAGGTGAACTCCCAGGCACACTCCTTCTGTTTGCCTCTCTGCTGTTCGCTGCTCAGCTGGTCCTTCACTCCCGCTCGGAGAGAGGGACCTCCTGCTGAATTGCCGCAGATCGCGATCGCGGCTTTTTTTTTTTTTTTGGTCTGCCTGGGGCAGCAAAACCCCTGGAGCCAGCCCTGAATGATAAGAACATAACATAAGAACATAAGAAAGGCCGTAGCGGGTCAGACCAAAGGTCCATCTAGCCCAGTATCTGTCTACCGACAGTGGCCAATGCCAGGTGCCCCTGAGGGAGTGAACCTAACAGGCAATGATCAAGTGATCTCTCTCCTGCCATCCATCTCCATCCTCTGACAAACAGAGGCTAGAGACACCATTCTTACCCATCCTGGCTAATAGCCATTTATGGACTTAGCCACCATGAATTTATCCAGTCCCCTTTTAAACATTGTTATAGTCCTAGCCTTCACAACCTCCTCAGGTAAGGACTTCCACAAGTTGACTGTGCGCTGCGTGAAGAAGAACTTCCTTTTATTTGTTTTAAACCTGCTGCCTATTAATTTCATTTGGTGACCCCTAGTTCTTGTATTATGGGAATAAGTAAATAACTTTTCCTTATCCACTTTCTCAACATCACTCATGATTTTATATACCTCTATCATGTCCCCCCTTAGTCTTCTCTTTTCCAAACTGAAGAGTCCTAGCCTCTTTAATCTTTCCTCATATGGGACCCTCTCTAAACCCCTAATCATTTTAGTTGCTCTTTTCTGAACCTTTTCTAGTGCTAGAATATCTTTTTTGAGGTGAGGAGACCACATCTGTACACAGTATTCGAGATGTGGGCGTACCATGGATTTATATAAGGGCAATAATATATTCTCAGTCTTAATCTCTATCCCCTTTTTAATGATTCCTAACATCCTGTTTGCTTTTTTGACCGCCTCTGCACACTGCGTGGACATCTTCAGAGAACTATCCACGATAACTCCAAGATCTTTTTCCTGACTCGTTGTAGCTAAATTAGCCCCCATCATGCTGTATGTATAGTTGGGGTTATTTTTTCCAATGTGCATTACTTTACATTTATCCACATTAAATTTCATTTGCCATTTTGTTGCCCAATCACTTAGTTTTGTGAGATCTTTTTGAAGTTCTTCACAATCTGCTTTGGTCTTAACTATCTTGAGTAGTTTAGTATCATCTGCAAACTTTGCCACCTCACTGTTTACCCCTTTCTCCAGATCATTTATGAATAAATTGAATACGATTGGTCTGAGGACTGACCCTTGGGGAACACCACTAGTTACCCCTCTCCATTCTGAGAATTTACCATTAATTCCTACCCTTTGTTCCCTGTCCTTTAACCAGTTCTCAATCCATGAAAGGACCTTTCCTTTTATCCCATGACAGCTTAATTTACGTAAGAGCCTTTGGTGAGGGACCTTGTCAAAGGCTTTCTGGAAATCTAAGTACACTATGTCCACCGGATCCCCCTTGCCCACATGTTTGTTGACCCCTTCAAAGAACTCTAATAGATTAGTAAGACACGATTTCCCTTTACAGAAACCATGTTGACTATTGCTCAAGAGTTTATGTTTTCCTATGTGTCTGACAATTTTATTCTTTACTATTGTTTCAACTAATTTGCCCAGTACCGACGTTAGACTTACCGGTCTGTAATTGCCGGGATCACCCCTAGAGCCCTTTTTAAATATTGGCGTTACATTAGCTAACTTCCAGTCATTGGGTACGAAGCGATTTAAAGGACAGGTTACAAACCTTAGTTAATAGTTCCATAACTTCACATTTGAGTTCTTTCAGAACTCTTGGGTGAATGCCATCTGGTCAGTGACTTGTTAATGTTGAGTTCATCAATTAATTCCAAAACCTCCTCTAGTGACACTTCAATCTGTGACAGTTCCTCAGATTTGTCACCTACAAAAGCCAGCTCAGGTTTGGGAATCTCCCTAACATCCTCAGCCGTGAAGACTGAAGCAAAGAATCCATTTAGTTTCTCCGCAATGACTTTATCATCTTTAAGCGCTCCTTTTGTATTTTCATCATCAAGGGGCCCCACTGGTTGTTTAGCAGGCTTCCTGCTTCTGATGTACTTAAAAAACATTTTGTTATTACCTTTGGAGTTTTTGGCTAGCCGTTCTTCAAACTCCTCTTTGGCTTTTCTTATTACACTCTTGCACTTAAGTTGGCAGTGTTTGTGCTCCTTTCTATTTGCCTCACTAGGATTTGACTTCCACTTTTTAAAGGAAGTCTTTTTATCTCTCACTGCTTCTTTTACATGGGTGTTAAGCTACGGTGGCTCTTTTTTAGTTCTTTTACTGTTTTTCTTAATTTTGGGTATACATTGAAGTTGGGCCTCTATTATGGTGTCTTTAAAAAGGGCCCACGCAACTTGCAGGGATTTCACTTTAGTCACTGTACCTTTTAACTTTTGTCTAACTAACCCCCTCATTTTTGTATAGTTCCCCCTTTTGAAATTAAAGGCCACAGTGTTAGGCAGTTGAGATGTTCTTCCCACCACAGGGATGTTGAATGCTATTGTATTATGGTCACTATTTCCAAGCGGTCCTGCTATAGTTACCTCTTGGACCAGCTCCTGCGCTCCACTCAGGATTAAATCTAGAGTCGCCTCTCCCCTTGTGGGTTCCCGTACCAGCTGCTCCATGAAGCAGTCATTTAAAGTATCAAGAAATTTTATCTCTGCATTTCGTCCTGAAGTGAAATGTTCCCAGTCAATATGGGGATAATTGAAATCCCCCACTATTATTGGGTTCTTAATTTTGATAGCCTCTCTAATTTCCCTTAGCATTTCATCATCACTATTACTGTCCTGGTCAGGTGGTCGATAATAGATCCCTACTGTTATATTTTTACTAGAGCATGACATTTCTATCCATAGAGACTCTATGGAACCTGTGGATTCGCTTAAGATTTTTACTTCATTTGAATCTACACTTTCTTTAACATATAGTGCCACTCCTCCCCCTGCCCGGTCTGTTCTGTCCTTCCGATATATTTTGTACCCCGGAATGATTGTGTCCCATTGATTGCTCTCAGTCCACCAGGTTTCTGTGATGCCTATTATATCTCTATCCTCCTTTATCACAAGGCACTCTAGTTCACCCATCTTATTATTTAGACTTCTGGTATTTGTGTACAAGCACTTTAAAAACTTGTCCCTGTTTATTAGCCTGCCTTTTTCTGATGTGCCAGATTCTTTTTTATGTGACTGTTTATCATCTGATCCGGCCCTTTCATTATACTTCTCATTCCTCTGCTCCTGACTATAACCTGGAGATTCTCTATCATCAGACTCTCCCCTAAGAGAAGTCTGTGTCCGATCCACACGCTCCTCTGCAGCAGTCGGCTTTCCCCCATCTCCTAGTTTAAAAACTGCTCTACAACCTTTTTAATGTTTAGTGCCAGCAGTCTGGTTCCACTTTGGTTTAGGTGGAGCCCATCTCTCCTGTATAGGCTCCTCCCATCCCAGAAGTTTCCCCAGTTCCTAATGAATGTGAACCCCTCCTCTCTACACCATCGTCTCATCCACTCATTGAGACTCTGAAGCTCTGCCTGCCTACCTGGCCCTGCGCATGGAACTGGGAGCATTTCTGAAAATGCCACCATAGAGGTCCTGGATTTCAGTCTCTTCCCTAGCAGCCTAAATTTGGCTTCCAGGATATCTCTCCTACCCTTCCCTATGTCATTGGTACCTACATGTACCACGACCACCGGCTCCTCCCCAGCACTACACATAAGTCTATCTAGATGCCTCGAGAGATCCGCAACCTTCGCACCAGGCAGGCAAGTCACCATAAGGTTCTCCCGGTCATCACAGACCCAGCTATCTACATTTCTAATAATCGAATCTCCCATTACTAACACCTGCCTTTTCCTAGAAACTGGAGTTCCCTCCCCCGGAGAGGCAACCTCAGTGCGAGAGGCAACCCCAGCACCATCTGGAAGGAGGGTCCCAACTATGGGAAGGTTTCCCTCTGCTCCCATTGACTGCTCTACTTCCCTGGGCCTTTCTTCCTCCTCAACAGCACAGGAGCTGTCTAAGCGGAGGTGGGACAATTCTACAGTGTCCAGGAAAGCCTCATCAACATACCTCTCTGCCTCTCTCAGCTCCTCCAGTTCCGCCACCCTGGCCTCCAAAGTCCGTACATGGTCTCTGAGGACCAGGAGCTCCTTGCACCGACCGCACACATACGCCACCCGCCCACAGGGCAGGTAATCATACATGCTACACTCAGTGCAATAAACTGGATAGCCCCCACTCTGCTGCTGGGCTTCTGCCTGCATTGTCTCCTAGTTAGTGAAAGGGTGGTTTACGGAAAGTAGTTTTGGAATGTGGTTCGGTTTATAGGTTTGGGGGGGGGGCCACGGGGAAGGGGTTAGGGCTGGCGAGGGGCTCCCACTCCCTTCCCACTCCCCTTCTAAACTCCCTTGCGAAACTCCCTCTTAGCACCCCTGTTCGCAAAAGCTGGACACATGTTCAATGACTAGAATATGAAAGAAGTGTAAAATTATGCTGAAAATAGCCTCCCCCAAAAACTGGCAGAGCCCCCCCAAAACACACACACACTTCTTCAAAAGCAGCCACTGGCAAAAACAAAAGGCTCCGACACCCTTCCCCCTCGCTGGGGGCCAGCCCCCCAGGCTCCGACGCCCTTCCCCCTTGCTGTGTGTCAGCCCCTGGGCTCTGACACCCTCCCCCCCTCGCTGGGGGCCAGCCCTCCCCTGCCAGGCTCCGACCCGCTCAGGAACAGCTACACTGCTATTTTTAGCCGTGCAGCCTGAGCCCTGCAAGCCCAAGTCTGAGGCTTGGTGCTGCAGGTTTTTCTTTACAGCGTAGACAGGCGCCAGAGCCCAGGAATAGGAGCCGAGGGTCAGGAGTGGCACTCTGAGCACTAGCTCCTCAGAAAGAGCAGCTGCTCAATTCGGTCTGGTTTCCGTAACCACTCCATTTTCCTTTCAGAATGGTTTGGGTTGTGTTGGTCATAAAACTAAGCAGGCCGGGCTCTCTGTGTGCCACGCCCTGAACCTGGCTTAATGTTAGGGTCGCCAGGTGTCCAGTTTTTGACTGGAACACCCAGTCGAAAAGAGACCCTGGCAGCTCCAGTCAGCACCGCCGACCAAGCTGTTAAAAATCCAGTCAGCAGTTTTGCAGGGCTAAGGCAGGCTAGTCCCGACCTGTCCTGGCTCCATGCTGCACCCCAGAAGCAGCCAGCACGTCTGGCTCCTAGGTGGCCAATGGGAGCTGGGGGAGCGGTGCTTGCGGGCAAGAGCAGCACACAGAGTCTCCTGGTCCCCCACCTAGGAACCGGATCTGCTGGCCGCTGCTGGGGCACATCGCGGATCTAGGACAGGCAGGCAGCCTGCCTTAGCCATGCGGCATTGCTAGTCCAGAGCTGCCCGAGGTAAGCCCGTGCCCCAGCCCCAAGCCCCAAACCCCCTGCATCAGCCCTGAGCCCCCTCAAACCCAGAGCCCCCTCCTGCACCCCAAACTCCTCATCCCCAGGCCCACCTCAGAGGCTGCACCCGCAGCTGGAGCCCTCACACCCCCCAAACCCCTGCCCCAGCCCTGATCCCCCTCCCATCCTCTGAACCCCTCGATCCCAGCCTGAAGCACCCTCCTGCACCACTAATCCCTCATTCCCAGCCGCACACCAGAGCCTGCACTCCCAGCCCGAGCCCTGCACCCCGGCCCCAGCCCAGAGCCCCCTTCTGCACCCTGAACCCCTAGTTTCTGGCCCCACACTGGAACCCACACGCCCTAGCCCAGAGCCCATACCCTCTCCAACACCGCAACCCCCTGCCTCAGCCCAGAGCCCCCTCCCATACTCTGAACCCCTTGGCTCCACCCCCAGCCCTGAGCCCCCCCTGCACCCCAAACTCCTCATCCCTGGCCCCACAGAGAGCCCACACCCTCAGCCGGACCCTTCACCCCGTCTCAAATCCCAACCCACTGCCTCAGCCCGGTGAAAATGAGTGAGTGAGGGTGGGAAGAGTGAGCAACAGAGGAAGCAGGGGATGGAGTGAAGAGGGCGGGGCCTCAGAGAAGGGCAGGGCAGGGGGCAGGGCAAGGGTGTTTGGTTTTGTGTGAGTATGTAAGGGGACTGTTGCCCCCTTACTAACATTCAGTGGGGATGTTTTGGTTGCTAGCTCCCAGCACTAAAAGGGGAGGGATCAATGGCAAATCAGGACGCTGAGACTGACACTCCCCAGGAACAATGGCAAGAGGCCAATGCTTCAGGTCAGCCTGATTGACAGGGCAGGCCGGCTAATCAGGGAGACAGAAGGCCAGTGTGGGTCCCGTCCTCCGTGTGAGCAGGAATGTGCCGGAGTCAGACAGAGTGGGGCCGAGCTAAGTAGAAAGCAGGGGCCTAAGCTGAGCTGGGGAGCAGAGCTGGGCCAGATCCAGAGAGCCAGAGGCACAGCCCAGAGAGAGCAGACCCTGTGCTGGGAGCGGAGCTGCAGCCAGAGAGCCAGAGGCACGGCCCAGGGGGGAGCAGATCCTGTGCTGGGAACAGAGCTGCAGCCAGAGAGCCAGAGGCACGGCCCAGGGAGAGCAGATCCTGTGCTGGGAACAGAGCTGCAGCCAGAGAGCCAGAGGCACGGCCCAGGGGGAGCAGATCCTGTGCTGGGAACAGAGCTGCAGCCAGAGAGCCAGAGGCACGGCCCAGGGAGAGCAGATCCTGTGCTGGGAACAGAGCTGCACCCACAGAGCCAGAGGCACGGCCCAGGGGGAGCAGATCCTGTGCTGGGAACAGAGCTGCAGCCAGAGAGCCAGAGGCACGGCCCAGGGGGAGCAGATCCTGTGCTGGGAACAGAGCTGCACCCACAGAGCCAGAGGCACGGCCCAGGGAGAGCAGATCCTGTGCTGGGAGCAGAGCTGCAGCCAGAGAGCCAGAGGCACGGCCCAGGGGGAGCAGATCCTGTGCTGGTAACAGAGCTGCAGCCCCAGTGCCAGGTGTGGTGAGCAACTGGGGCCAGCCAAGGGGGGACCTTGGGCAAAGGGCCCAGCACAAAAAGACACCCCCAGCCAAGGGTCCATGCAGGCCAGGCTGGGAGGGGGACCTTAACCTGCCGGGGGGCTGGCACTGGGAAGAAGGGTCCCACCACCCAAAGCCCGGAGGTGTGTGGTTACCACCATTGCACGTGTTCCACCAGCAGCATCCCTGCAGCACAGCCAGAGCCTGAGAAGGAGGCCTGGGGCCTACAAGGAACAGACTGCAAAGTGCCTTGATGTCCAGAGACACTGTTTGTGATGTTCCCTGCCACAGAGCAGGGTGATGTGTTTCCCTGTAACCGTTCCCATTTCTTCTTATTCTTTTCTTTAAATTAATTGTTAAGTAAACAACTTGTATTTGCTTTAAATTGTCTGGAATAATCAGTGGGTCAGGGAGGTGCCCAGTGCAGAAAGGGTACCCCGGAGTGGGGACACCCTAGCCCCTGTCCTGGGTGACCACAGCAGGGTTGAGGGTCGAGCCCCCCAGGAATCCTGGTCCCAGCCTTGTTGGGGCTACGAGAACTCTGCCAGACAGGAGAGTCCTCGAGGGCAGGGAGGCCTCTGGGTAAAGGAAGTGGGAGCGAGGACTCAGATCCTTTCGCTAGCCCACTTCACCGGGGTAGCACAGAAGCCAGAAAAGTTCCCCACAATAGCGGGACCATTCCCCCGCTTACAAGTTGGCCACCCTGCTTAATGCTGGACAGTGGTAGGGTCCCTGTGACTCTCTGGGCCCCTTTATTCCATTGAAATGAACCCAGCAGCCCTTTCAGAGGCACCAGGCGAGAGCTGCACCAGTGATCTCACTCATCGAGTCACAGAATCTCACCTGTCAGAGATGGGAAAAGCACCAGTGCAGCCCGTCTACTCCCTCTGCTGCTAGAAATCCAGCCCAAAGGCAGAATGCTTCACCAAGCCAACAGCACAAGCCAAAGGACAGCGGGGCGACCAGAAAGGACTAAAAGCAGCAAAGAGTCTTGTGGCACCTTATAGACTAACAGAAAGGACTAAAATCCCCTGCACTGCACAGAGATTAACCCTAAACTAACGCACCCCAGACGGGAGTGGTGGAAGCTCCTTAAATGTGGGGGGGCCACCAGTGCCCGAACTATGGCCCTGCTGCCCCCTCTCACCGAGCCCCCATCCTCACACCACCCATTCCTCCGAGGCCCTGTCCCCACCCCTTCTCTCCAAGGCCCCACGCCTTCTCCCTGAGCCCCCACTGTGATGTTCCCCTCTGGTGTTGTCTGGACCAGTGATCTGCTAGGCCCCTCTAATGCTTGACTCTGGGAGCCAGCCTTACCCTGCTCTGCTGTGAGAACCCCCACTCCTGGGCTGTTCACACACAGCCTCTGGCATGTAAGCTGCTGTTATATCCTTGGGGGCAGCCGGTTTAGGAAGAAATCACTTGAGGCCAGAGAGCAGACAGCTAACAAAACTACCATTTTATTTACAGACACAGAGCTCACCCAACCGGCCGAAACTGGTTGGGCTATCCCCTAATAAGCTAACTCAGTTGCCATAGGAACAAAAACCATGACAACCAAATACACAACGTATTCCTCCCCCCCTTAATAAGAACATCCCCTAAATAAAACACACACTAGACTAGAGAAGGAGGGTAGACTGCCTCCATTCCCAGCTAAACCCGGGGGATTATTTTGCCCCATAACCATGGGTTCGCCCTAGCTAAAGATCCAGCCGATAAGCAGGCCTTCTGTCTCTAGGTGGATTACGGTGAACTTCTGGTGTTGTTGCACCCGAAAGTACCATGGGCTCAGGGTCCGCAGCACGAACACGTGAGGAGGTGGTATCAGCTCGTGCTGGGCAAAGGGGTATCTCAGCCGCCGGCAGTAATGGAGGAGAACAGTCAGGAACAGGTGGTTCGTGATTCGGTGTCTCACCAGAAGTGGTGAAGTCAGACCCCTCAACTGCAGATGTGTCCTGAGGACTGGCATGACCTGGCAACAGATGATCTACATGTCGCCGCCAGGTAAGATTCTCTGCAGTCCGGACTGTGTAGGAAACAGGTCCTGTTTGAGTGATGATTGTGGCAGGGACCCATTTAGCTCTGGAAGTATAATTCTGAGCCAAAACTGGCTGTCCCGGGCTAAAAGTTCGGTCTTTTGCTCTGGTCTGATGACTTGATATTGCTGCTGACGTTGCAAAATTTGTCGGGGTTCAGAAGGTTTCAGCAGATCAAAGTAAGTGTGCAGCTGTCGTCCCTCATTAGAAAGGCCAGGGATGCCTGGGTCGTAGCATGAGGTGTGTTTCTGTAGGAAAGTAAGAAGGTATCCAGACGCTTTTGAATGGAGTGTTCTCCCCTTGCTGATGTCAAAGCGTGTTTCATTGTCTGCACAAATCTTTCAGCTAATCCGTTGGTGGTGCTGATGTGATGTGGTGTATCCCGTTTGCCTTCATAAAATTTTGAAATTCCTGAGAGACGAACTGCGGTCCGTTGTCGCTCACAAGTTGTTCTGGCAGACCAAAACGACTAAAGAGTCCTCATAGTTTTTGCATAGTACTCTCTGCAGTAGTGGACTGCATTATAGAGACTTCTAGCCATTTAGAATGGGCATCTACTGCCACCAAAAACATGCTTCCTTCAAGGGGGCCAGTGAAGTCAACGTGAATACGTTGCCACGGGTTTTCAGGCCAGTCCCATGGATGTAAGGGTGCCCACTGGGGTGCATTCCTCACACCCTGACATGACATACAAGCTTTTGCCTTCTCTTCAATAGCACTGTCCAATCCAGGCCACCAAAAATAGCTTCGTGCAATTTCCTTCATGCGCACTATTCCACAGTGACCGGAATGTAGCTGTTCTAACATCTGTGATCTCAATGGTGGTGGAATAATGACACGTCTCCCCCACAACAAACAACCAGATTGGACCGATAACTCCATCCTCCTGGACATGTAGGTAACAAGGTCGGGTGAGACCGGAGAGGTTTGTCGAACTTTTCCATGCATCACCAGGTCCATAATTTGGGACAATACTGGGTCAACGCGAGTTGCCTTCTTTATCTGAGTAGCAGTGATGGGTGTATTCTCTACCTGTTCAAAGTACAAGATTTCCTTTTGGGCACTATCTTGATGTTTGACCGGCAAAGGCAACCTTGAGAGGCCATCTGCATTGCCGTGCAGAGTGGATTTCCGATATTTGATTTCATATGTGTGTGCTGAAAGTAACAATGCCCAGTGTTGCATACGACTAGCAGCTAATGGGGGAATGCCTGTGTAGGGTCCAAAAATTGACGTCAGAGGTCGATGGTCTGTGAGAAAAGAGTAAACTTTCGCCCAAACAGGTACTGATGAAACTTCCAAATTCCAAAAACAATTCCTAATGTCTCACGTTCGATTTGGGCGTAGTTAGTTTCTGCTTTGCTTAGAGTGCGTGAAGCAAAAGCAATAGGTCTCTCTTCTCCCGAAGGCATAATATGTGACACGACTGCTCCCACTCCATACGGGGAGGCATCACAGGCCAACTGCAGGGGTAAGGATGGATCAAAGTGCGTTAGAACTTCAGAATTTTGCAATGCATCCTTAGCTTTGTTAAATGCAACATCACAGGCTTCAGTCCACTTCCAGGCCTTGTTCTGCCCAAGGAGCTCATGAAGTGGTTTTAGCAGTGTGGCTAACTGTGAGATGAACTTTCCATAATAGTTCAGTAGTCCTAGAAACGAGCGCAGCTGGCTTACATTTCGAGGTGGGGGAGCCTCCACAATAGCTTTAACTTTTGCAGGGGCCTTATGAAGACCTGCAGAATCAATGATGTGTCCCAAATATTCAACAGGGGGTTTGAAGAATTCACACTTGTCTTTGCGAACTCGTAGGCCATACTCTTCCAGTCTTTGTAGGGTAGCCTCTAAATTCTTTAAGTGATCCTCTTCATTTCTTCCAGTGACCAGGATATCATCCAGATAGCACTGAACTCCTGACAAGCCACACAAGATCTGGTCCATAGACCTCTGGAACAGGGCAGGAGCAGACGTTATTCCGAAGGGTAGGCGACAGTATCGATAAAGCCCCTTATGAGTCACAATAGTCAACAGCTCTTGGGACTTTTCATCAACGTGCATCTGTAAATATGCTTGACTCAGATCAATCTTACTGAACTTTTGTCCCCCAGCCAGGCCTGCGAAGAGGTCATCGATGCGGGGAAGCGGGTATTGCTCTGCACACAACACTGGGTTGACAGTGACTTTAAAATCACCGCAAATCCGGAGGGAGCCATCTTTCTTCACTATTGGAACGATAGGAGTGGCCCATGAGCTATGGGTAACTGGTATTAGGACTCCATTGGTGACCAGGCGCTCCAGGTCTGCTTCAACTTTTGACCTGATGGCATATGGCACAGTTCTGGCTTTCAGATATTTTGGTGGACTGTCAGGTTTAATGTTCAATGTCACAGTGATTCCCTTCATACTTCCCAAATCATCTCCAAAAACAGCAGCATGTTTCCTTAGAATAGGGGTTAGACTGGTTTCTTCTTTAGTCATCCGGTGCACTTCTGCCCAGTTCAGTTGAATCTTCCCAAGCCAAGACCTACCCATTAAGGCTGGGTAGTTACCTCTCACCACAAACAGTGGCAATTTAGCAGCCTGTCCATTGAGCTCCACCTTAACATCAATAGTGCCCAACATGGGCACAGCTTCTCCCGTATACGTCTTCAGAACAGTTTTTGTTGCCTTAAGCAGAAGACGCTGTAGCTTTTCTTTATACACAGTCTCGGAGACCAGCGAGACGGCTGCACCAGTGTCCAGTTCCATGCGTATAGGTTTGCCATCCAACAACGGGGTTACCCAGTATTCATGTGAGCCCACTGCCAAAGACAAAACATGCAGTGGCACTTCCTCTTGCGATGAGGTGTCACCTTGATCATCCTGGGTCTGCCCTAGGGTATGCAGGGTTCCTCTTTTTGTCGGCCGGACCACAGGCCTCTTTTTCTTTTGTTTACAGGCACACTCAATGTGTCCCTTTTACCACAGTGTTGACACACCAGGTCCTTACACCAGCATTCTGATGCCTGGTGACCCGGTTTACCACAGCGGTAACATTCTTGTCTCTGCACCGTTTTGTGGGTTGGTTCTTGTGACACTTTTTGCACCCTAGGGGATTCACCGATGTATTGCGCCTCCCTTGTAGCCAGTTCCATGGAGACAGCAATATCAACAGCCTTCTGTAATGTAAGCTGAGCCTCTATCAGTAGGTGCTTCCGTATAGCTTCACTGTAGAGGCCACACACTAACCTGTCACGCAGGGCATCATTTAACATCTCTTTAAATTCACAGTGTTCTGCTAGCTTTTTTAAAATTGCTACAAATTGTACAACTGTTTCATCTTCCTTTTGGTCTCTTTTGTGGAACCTATATCTTTCAGCAATTACCAGTGGTTTTGGGGACAAATGGGACCCCAGGATTTCCACAATGTCACTGTAAGATTTAGTCGCTGGCTTAACAGGGTGTAGTAAGCTGCGTAGCAGGGAGTAGGTTTTAGCCCCTACAACACTTAAGAATATTGGCACCTTCTTCGCTTCTGTAATGTCATTTGCAATAACAAAAAGCTCAAAACGCTCAGTATACACATGCCACTGCTCTATATTCTCATCAAAAGGTTCCAGTGGCCTGGTCAGAGTAGCCATGATTTTTAGTTTCACTTTCACAGTCAGTGCAAACAAGCAGGTTTTTTGTTTGTTTGTTCTTTACCTTGACTTCTACTTCCTTCTGTTACTGGAGCACCACTGGACTCCCACCCTCGTCGCCACTTGTTATATCCTTGGGGGCAGCCGGTTTAGGAAGAAATCACTTGAGGCCAGAGAGCAGACAGCTAACAAAACTACCATTTTATTTACAGACACAGAGCTCACCCAACCGGCTGAAACCGGTTGGGCTATCCCCTAATAAGCTAACTCAGTTGCCATAGGAACAAAAACCATGACAACCAAATACACAACACCTGCTACCAGCTATTTGCAACTGAATGACACTAGCCAATATCTCGGGTCCCAGACACAACCCTAGGAACCTCCGTCTTGCAGTGTCCAGTCATGCTCACTGGATGCTGGAAACTTATATAAGTTTGTCAGTTTAACAAAGAAATTGATATGCACCAGGCTTGTTATCCCAAGGGGAGCCTCTGACAAACCTCAAACCAAACGCACTGCTTCAGGTAGAATAAACAAACAGATTTATTAGCTATAAAGATAGATTTTAAGTGATTATAAGTCAAAGCAAAACAAGTCTGATTTAGTGAAATGAAATAAAAGCAAAACACATTCTAAGCTGATCTGAACACTTTCAGTGCCCTTACAAACTTAGATGCTTCTCACCACAGGCTGGCTGGCTGCCCTTCAGCCAGGCTCTCCCCTTTGATCAGCGTTTCAGTCGCTTGGTGGTGGTGGTGTCTGTAGATGTAGGTGGAAGAGAGAGAGAGACAGCCTGGCAAATGTCTCTCCCTTTTATCATGTCCTTTCTTTCCTCTTGGCTTTGCCCGCCCCCCCTTCAGAGTCAGGTGAGCATTGCATCATCACAGTTCCAAACTGACCAAAGGAAGGGGGTGACTCCCTCGAGGGTCTAACCGATTATTTTGTTGCTGCCGAAGCCAGAGTCAATTGTTCCTGTGAGGCTGGGCTGGGTTTGTCCCATCCATGCCCTGACAAGGTGTGAACTGCCTCTCTGCTCTTGGAGAGTTTTTGCCTGGGCTTGTTTTAATCCATGAGGACATATTTTCAGCCTCATACTGTCCTCATGGATTAAACTCAGGCAACTCAGGCAACTAGTTAGGGAAGTGGACTGGACTAACATATTTAGGGATCTAAAGGCAGATGACGCCTGGGGTTACTTCAGGCGTAAGCTGCAGGAGTTGTCAGAGGCATGTATCCCGAGAAAGGGAAAACGGCTCGTAGGTAGCAGTTTTAGACCGAGCTGGATGAGCAAGCGTCTTAGAGAGGTCATTAAGAAAAAACAGAAAGCGTACAAGGAGTGGAAAATGGGAGGGATTAGCAAAGAAACCTACCTCATTGAGGTCAGAGGGTGTAGGGAAGCAGTGAGAAAGGCAAAGAGCCGGGTGGAGATGGACCTAGCGAAGGGGATTAAAACCAATAACAAAAGGTTTTTTAGCCATATAAATAGGAAGAAAACCAAGAAAGAAGAAGTGGGACCGCTTAAAACTTTAAACGGAGTGGAGATTAGGGATAATCTTGGAATGGCACAATATCTGAACGAATATTTTGCCTCGGTCTTTAATGAGGCTAATGAAGGGCTAAGGAATAGTGGTAGAGGGACTGATGGGAATGAAGATATGGAGGTAGACATTACGGTATCTGAGGTAGAAGCCAAACTTGAACAGCTAAACGGAAGTAAATCGGGGGGCCCGGATAATCTTCATCCTAGAATATTAAGGGAATTGGCGAGTGAAATTGCAAGCCCGTTAGCGATGATTTTTAATAAATCTCTAAACTCGGGGGTTGTACCGTTCGACTGGAGATTAG
Source organism: Mauremys reevesii (assembly GCF_016161935.1). Taxonomy (NCBI): domain Eukaryota; kingdom Metazoa; phylum Chordata; order Testudines; family Geoemydidae; genus Mauremys; species Mauremys reevesii. The sequence continues at coordinate 3,369,826 of NC_052638.1, forward strand.
CTAATATAGTTCCTATATTCAAGAAGGGGAAAAAAAGTGACCCAGGTAACTACAGGCCTGTTAGTTTAACATCTGTAGTATGCAAAATCATGGAAAAAATTTTAAAGGAGAGAGTGGTTACGGAGCATGAGGCCGATGGCAACTGGGACAAATTACAGCATGGATTTACAAAAGGTAGATCGTGCCAAACCAACCTGATCTCCTTCTTTGAGAAAGTAACAGATTTTTTAGACAAGGGAAATGCGGTGGATCTAATATATCTTGATTTCAGTAAGGCGTTTGATACGGTACCGCATGAGGAATTACTGGTTAAATTGGAAAAGATGGGGATCGAAATGAAAATCCAGAGGTGGATAAGGAGTTGGTTAAAGGGGAGACTGCAGAGGGTCGTATTGAAGGGGGAACTGTCAGGTTGGAGGGGGGTTACCAGTGGAGTTCCTCAAGGTTCGGTTTTGGGTCCGATTTTATTCAATCTATTTATCGCTGACCTGGGAACCAAGAGTAGGAGTGGGCTGATAAAGTTTGCGGATGACACCAAGTTGGGAGGTATTGCAAATTCGGAAAAGGATAGGGATATCCTCCAGGGAGATTTGGATGACCTTGTAAACTGGAGTATTAGTAACAGGATGAAATTCAGTAGTGAGAAGTGTAAGGTTATGCATTTAGGGATGACTAACAAGAACTTTAGTTATAAGCTGGGGACACACCAGTTGGAAGTAACGGAGGAGGAGAAGGACCTAGGAGTCCTGGTTGATCGTAGGATGACTATGAGTAGGCAATGTGATGTGGCCGTTAAAAAAGCTAATGCGGTCTTGGGATGCATTAGGCGAGGTATTTCTAGTAGGGACAAGGAGGTGCTAGTCCCGTTATATAAGGCGTTGGTGAGACCTCATTTGGAGTATTGTGTGCAGTTTTGGTCTCCCATGTTTAAGAAGGATGAATTCAAACTGGAACGGGTACAAAGAAGGGCTACTAGAATGATCCGAGGAATGGAAAGCCTGTCGTATGAAAGGAGACTTGAGGAGCTCGGTTTGTTTTCCTTAACCAAAAGAAGGATAAGAGGAGATATGATTGCACTCTTTAAATATATCAGAGGGATAAACACCAGGGAAGGAGAGGAATTATTTCAGCTCAGTGCTAATGTGGACACGAGGACAAACGGATATAAATTGTCAGTCAGGAAATTCAGGCTTGAAATTAGACGAAGGTTTCTAACCATCAGAGGAGTGCAATTCTGGAACAGCCTACCGAAGGAAACAGTGGGGGCGAAGGACCTCCATGACTTTAAGATTAAGCTAGATAAGTTTATGGAGGAGATGGTATGATAGGATAACGGGCTTAGTCAATAGGTCAATTAAGTGCCACACTGGTAATTAGTACAATGGGTCAATGATAGGATATTGTTAGCCTTTTTCCAGAGGGTATGGCTGAGAGTCTTGCCCGCATGCTCGGGTTCAGCTGACCGCCATATTTGGGGTCGGGAAGGAATTTTCCTCCAGGGTAGATTGGCAGTGGCCCTGGAGGTTTTTCGCCTTCCTCCGAAGCATGGGGCAGGGGTCGCTTGCTTAAGGAGTGGGTGGATCGGCTTATGTGGCCTGCATCTTGCAGGAGGTCAGACTAGATGATCATAATGGTCCCTTCTGATCTTGAATTCTATGATTCTATGATTCTACATGAAATTACAACCTATAACCTCACTGTAACAACCATGCTCAGTGCATCATGAGCCTTCTGAAGACCCCTTAACATGACAAACTTTGCATTGGATATAACACAATCATATTATATGGATGAACATGGAGCTTTAAGGTGTCCCCCTGAGGTACAGAACCGACATGGGGACAGAGAAGGTAGTGCCCAGCAAGGTGCCAGGCTGGCATGCTGACAGCGCCTCTTGGGAGGTGTATTCCTCATGGCTCGCTTCAAAACAAGCAGCCCCCACTCCAGCAGTCACCTGTTCTCCCCACAGTGAAGTGCCCCAGGGGCTTGCTTCCATTCTCAATGCAGCGCCATGCCCTGTAAGGCCAATGGCAAGCGAGAGACCCCAGTCCAAGCGACTGCTTTGAATTCAGCCTCCTTTAGGTGCAGGAGGGTCGAGCTCAGCTGACGCTGGGGCGAGAGCACTGAGCCAAAGAGTCACCTATCCCCAGTCCAGGCAGCACACGGATACAGCATCCCCCAGGCAGGGCCGGCCCATGACCCAATGGCGCTCAAGCAAGGAGCATCCTCGGCTTACCCACCCCCTTTGTAAAACATTTGAATACCCAGATTTGTATTGCATTGGGAGCCCATTTCACGACTTTGCTGCATGATTTGCAGGCATGAGTTATCACAGTCAGATAAGACTATACATTTGCTAAGAACAAAAGCAGCACCCCGAGCCTGGTGCCCCCCCAAGTCCAGCACCCCAGGCGGTCGCCTGCCCCTAAATCCAGCCCTGCCTCCAGATGAGACAACACAAGAGACAGTGCTGCCCTCTGGGTGCTGAGATGCCCTGATCTCACTCGCCACCGCCCTGGCACCGGCACAGCCCCGGCGTTGGGAGTCCAGCCTTTCCGCTCTGCTGGGCATACGGGGGTTAGTGCTTGCCCAGCTTTCAGGCTGGGCAAATGCTACAAAACCAGCCTGGGCAGGACTGCTGCCTGAGAACAGAGTGTTTATTGAGGACACAGGCGCGGGTGACGGCGCGGTCACTGGAATGACCTGACCCAGGGCTCCTGTCGCGTGGCCAGGGGGCATCTCACCAGGGAAGAACTTTCCCTTCCCAGTTCACAAAGGCCCCGTTCTCCTTCCTGGAGAGCGTGGGGAGCACGTTCAGGATCCCTATCTCATAGAAATGGAAGGGACCTGGAAAGGTCATCGAGTCCAACCCTCTGCCTTCACTAGCAAGACCAAGTACTGATTTTTGCCCCAGATCCCTATATGGCCCCCTCAAGGATTGAACTCATAATCCTGGGTTTAGCAAGCCAATGCTCAAACCACTGAGCTATCCCTCCCCAGGTCTTAATCTGATACAAACGAAACAAACATCACTTCTAGCATCTACTCTAAAGGTAAAAATGTTGTCATCTTTTTCACAGCATTTGGTGTTTAAAGTTTGCTTTTCTTGTGACCGGTTTTCTGTTTGAACCTACCCAGGAAAAAAAAAGAAAAAAGAAATCCCAGTGCATCAGCAGATGGGGCTTTCTCTGCTCAGGTAGCCGAGCAAGGAGGTAGCTGTTCAGAGATGTTCTCTTCAGCTGGAGCACAGAAAAGGACTTTATACTGCTTGGCTGGCACCAGGTACTGGCAGGGCATCCTCATGACATGCTTTACAGTGGCACCAAGACTTGTCCTCCAGCTACATCTGAACCAGGTATTCTTGGGGGCTTATCCCATCACAGTGCATGACAATCCCACGCAGCCGTGATTCCCGTCTATGCTGCTGTTGAGCTTTGTCATCCGGTATTGGCGGATCTCTCTCACCAATGTGTCAGAGACACCCTGTCTTGTTTTGGCTGACGTCTCAATGAAGGGGATCCCATAGCTCTTGGCTAGTTCTTGAGCCTGTTTTGTATCCACTGTCCTTGTGGGCAAGTCTCACTTGTTTCCCACTAACACCATTGGCACGTCATCTGAATCTTTCACTCTCTTGATCTGCTCTCTGTATAGGTTGATATCAGCAAATGATTTGCTGTTATTAATGACAAAGACACGGAGGAAGCCTTCACCAGTTCTCATGTCCCTCAGACACTCACATCCACTGTCAGTGGGGCCTGCACAGGACAAAGGAGAGTGAGGGGAAGGACCCTGGTAGGAGGGAGAAAAGAGCACCCACGGGGTCAGCTTAGGAGAAGGGAACCTTCTAAGGGGAACTGGGCCCAGCCCCATTGCTGGCTGATCAGCTGCAGCTGTGGGGCAGAGATCCCTTATCTGGAGTACTGTGTCCAGTTTTGGGCCCCACACTACAAGAAGGATATGGAAAAATTGGAACGAGTCCAGCAGAGGGCAATGAAAATGATCAGGGGGCTGGAGCACATGATTTATGAGGAGAGGCTGAGGGAACTGGGATTGTTTAGTCTGCAGAAGAGAAGAGTGAGGGGGGATTTGATAGCTGCTTTCAACTACCTGAAAGGGGGTTCCAAAGTGGATGGATCTAGACTGTTCTCAGTGGTAGCAGATGACAGAACAAGGAGTAATGGTCTCAAGTTGCAGTGGGGGAGGTTAGGTTGGATATGAGGAAAAACTTTTTCATTAGGAGGGTGGTGAAGCACTGGAATGGGTTACCTAGGGAGGTGGTGGAATCTCCTTCCTTAGAGGTGTTTAAGGTCAGGCTTGACAAAGTTGGGGTTGCTCCTGATTTGAGCAGGGGGTTGGACTAGATGACCTCCTGAGGTCATATTCTATGATTCGCGGCGCAGCCTGTGGCTGTCAGGCCAAGCCAGGCAGGGCTCTGGCAGGGGAAAGCAACCGGTTCATGTGTGACTCAGGCTCAGTGCAGTGCTGCTGGGAGCAGGCTGGGAAGGAGAAGAGAGCACAGAGGGTCGACTGGAGGCCCAGGCACATGAGCTGTGGACAGGAATCCTGTAGGGTAGCCAGGTCCCTGCAGCAGACCCTGGGCTGGGGAAAAGGCCATAAGTGAGAAGCTGAACTTGTGTTACATGGTTTGATTTGGAAGAGAAGGGAATGGAGCACAAGAACCTCAGAGCAGCCAGTCTTGGCCATTCTGCCCCATGGACCCAAATGTGACACACACCCCAGCTCTCATACCTCTACACCAGGGGATCTCCAACTGGGGGTCGGGGCCCCTCAGTGGGTCACAAGGGTATTACATGAGGGGGGTCGCAAGCTCTCACCCTCCACCACAAACCCCGCTTTGCCTCCAGCATTCATAATGGTATTAAATATATTAAAAAGTGTTTTCAATGTATAAGGGGGGGTCGCACTCATTGGCTTGCTGTGTGAAAGGGGTCACCAGTACAAAAGTCTGAGAACCCCACTCTACACCCCTTATCAGGGCCGGCTTTAGGAAGTGCAGGGCCCAATTTAAACAGTTTCGTCGGGGCCCTGGCACAGATGACCAAAAAAAAACCCCATGGATGTAAAAAAATACATGGGGCTTGTACTCACTGGGCGATGCTCGGTCTTTGGTGGCACTTCAGCGACAAGTCCTTCACTCGCTCCAGGTCTTCAGCGGCACTGAAGGACCTGCCGCCAAAGTGCAGCTGAAGACCCGGAGCGAGCGAAGGACTCACCGCCGAAGTGCCGCTGAAGACCGAAAGCACTGCCGGGTGAGTAAAAATTAAAAAGGCGCCTCTAGCCAGGGAAGGGATTCTCACTGGGCGCGGGGCCCAATTCAGGGGAATTGGTAGAATAGGCCTTAAGCCGTCCCTGCCCCTTATGACAGCCAAGGAGAGTCAGTGCCAGGGGAGCGCCATTGCCGAGTCTCCTCTCACCCTGTTCCAGCCAAGGGCCGGCTAGACCAGCTGCCACTCCGGCTACACAAACCCTGCCTGCTACACTGGCTCTAACAGCCCCGTCAGCTGGGCCTCTCCAGCCTGACAGCCCGGGCGTCCCTGCCTCACACTGCCCTGTGCTCCGGACACGGCTTCCTTTCTTCCCCTGCCTCTCGCCCAAGGAACAGAGGACGAGCAGGGGCGGCATCTTATATGGGCTGGAGGTGCTTAAGCACCAGGAATATTCAAGGCTGAGGGCTCTGCTCCACCAATATTTGGAGCTGGGTTTCTCCCCTGCCCCCGCCTCGGAGCTTCCCTGCCTGAAAGAAAACAGCCAGTGCCTCTCTCCTTTGTTTGTGCTGCTTCTGCCTAAGGCTATAGAGATCAGCGGCCCGGCAGCCTCTTGGAGCACCGGGGGAGGGGAAGAGGGAAAGAGGAGGAGGAAGGAGGCAAACAGGTGCTTGGGAGCTCTCTCCCCCACCCCCGGCACCCAGGGGCAGCAGCAGGGGTGGGGAGGCCACACATGATGGCAACGCCCCCCACCCCCACCCCAGTGTGACAAACTGGGAATGTTCTTAATGTTTTCTCTGAATACCGTGTTGGTGCCTCAGTGTCCCCTCTGCAGTTCTTAAGTATCTAGGTGGTGGATCAGGGTGTGTGATTGGTACATAGCAAAGGGCCAGTGCACCTAAATGCCTGGCACTCTGTCTCCTAGCAACTGCTGGCCTGGGCCCCTCCTCTGCAAAGGTGACAGCTGAAGGTGTTGGAGACAAAGGGATCAGGTGACCATGGGCGGCGAGTTCTATGGGCCCGTGGGGCCCAGGCCCCACCAATAATCCTAAAGGTGGGCCCAGCTCCAGCAATGTTTGGGCCCCAGGCCCTGTGCTTTCAGGGGTCCCCGCGCTGCCATGCCGGGCGCTCTCACTGCAGCAGCAGCTCCCGGCAGAGGCTCCAGCAGCGACAGGGCTCACAGCCCATTGGCCGGGAACCCCAGCCAATGGGAGCTGCCGGGGGCGGTGCCGGAGCTGCCTGGCCACGCCTCCACAGCAGGGAGGGGGGAGCGAGCCACCGGCAGCGTCTGAGCCCTGAGCCGAGCAGCAGCAGGGTCTGTGCCTATCGGACAGACTCAGCCGGTGAGCTCTGGGGGCAGCCTGAGCCAGAGAAACAGCCGGGGAGGGGGGTTTGGTGGGGACAGACAGACACAAAGACACAGCTGGGGGGGCGTTGGTGGGGACAGACAGACACAGCTGGGGTGGGGACAGACAGACACAAAGACACAGCTGGGGGCGTTGGTGGGGACAGACAGACACAGCTGGGGGTAGGGACAGACAGACAGAAAGACACAGCTGGGGGCGTTGGTGGGGACAGACAGACACAGCTGGGGGTGGGGACAGACAGACACAAAGACACAGCTGGGGGCGTTGGTGGGGACAGACAGACACAGCTGGGGGTGGGGACAGACAGACACAAAGACACAGCTGGGGTGTTGGTGGGGACAGACAGACACAGCTGGGGGGACAGACAGACACAAAGACACAGCTGGGGGCGTTGGTGGGGACAGACAGACACAGCTGGGGGTGGGGACAGACAGACACAAAGACACAGCTGGGGGCGTTGGTGGGACAGACAGACACAGCTGGGGGTGGGGACAGACAGACACAAAGACACAGCTGGGGGCGTTGGTGGGGACAAACAGACACAGCTGGGGGTGGGGACAGACAGACACAAAGACACAGCTGGGGGCGTTGGTGGGGACAGACAGACACAGCTGGGGTGGGGACAGACAGACACAAAGACACAGCTGGGGGCGTTGGTGGGGACAGACAGACACAGCTGGGGGTGGGGACAGACAGACACAAAGACACAGCTGGGGCGTTGGTGGGGACAGACAGACACAGCTGGGGACAGACAGACACAAAGACACAGCTGGGGGCGTTGGGGACAGACAGACACAGCTGGGGGTGGGGACAGACAGACACAAAGACACAGCTGGGGCGTTGGTGGGGACAGACAGACACAGCTGGGGGTGGGGACAGACAGACACAAAGACACAGCTGGGGGCGTTGGTGGGGACAGACAGACACAGCTGGGGTGGGGACAGACAGACACAAAGACACAGCTGGGGGCGTTGGTGGGGACAGACAGACACAGCTGGGGTGGGGACAGACAGACATAAAGACACAGCGGGGGGGGCGTTGGTGGGGACAGACAGACACAGCTGGGGGCGGTGGGGACAGACCGACACAAAGACACAGCTGGGGGGGCGTTGGTGGCGACAGACAGACACCGCTGGGGGGGACAGACAGACACAGTCGGGGTGGTGGGGACAGCCAGCCAGACACAGCCGGGGGGTTGTGGGACAGACAGACACAAGGTCACAGCCCGGGGGGTAGTGAGGACAGACAGACGGACACAGCTGGGAGGTTGTGGGGACAGACAGATGGAGCCGTGGGCGGGGAAAGGAGCAGCAATGGGCACCCCGGGGCTGGTATAAAATACACAGGATGGGGGGAGCTTCCTGAGGGGACTATAGCAACACCCCCCGCAGAGCAGACCCAGGTTGCAGCTGGCTCTGCCCATCACAGCCCCCTGCCCCACAGAGACCCACACAACCCTCTGCCCCCGCGAGAGACACCCAATGACCCCAGTGCCCCTGTCACTCCTCTCCAGAGAGCCCTCCCTTTGTGCCAGACCACTCCCTCCTCCACTGCCTCCTCCTCCAAAGCTCCCTACAATCTCCCCTTTGCCTTCCGCCCCAGTCCAGCCCATTCCATTGTCCGGGAGGCTCCCAGTCTAGTGGCTATCAGGGCCCACGGGAGCTGCACCTGAGGCAGGGTGCCTACCTGCAGCTGCAGACCTGCCTGGCTGTGCCTCCACAGCACGGGGAGCGGGAGCCACAGGTGAGCAAGCCCTGGTAATCTCACAGGCCCAGTAATTCTCTGGATATTTAATTTCACTAAGGCAAAATGTGTGCAATTTTATGGGTTGAATGATTGAATGACATAATACCCACCTGCCCGCATTGTCCGTCACTAAGTCCAGTAATTTTGTCAAGTGTTTGTTGCACAACATGGTGGTGCCTACCCCTACCTTGTGCTTCAGGGGGTGATGGGGTCCAGGGCAGCCTGTTATAGAACTACCTGATTAGTAATTGGATATGTTGGCTGGCATCTTTTTTTACGTGTTTGCTCCCCCTGACGTTAGAACCTGGCTACACCACTGGGGAGGGGAGCTTCCTAAACCTGTGCAGCTGGGGCTTAGGTGAATTTTGTGATACTGTGCCCCTCCCCAGCTACCACCCTGCAGTCCCCTCTCCTGCACCATGCTGGGCAAGGGGCAGCCCCATCCCCAGTGGCAGCAGGGGAGGCCACACGTGATGGCAACCTCCCCCCTCGGTACCCACCATAGGGGAGGCGAGTGGGCTTTCTGGACCTGAGAGGGACCTAGGAGCATGTGCAGTGAACTGCGGGGGAGAGGAGGGGTCCCTCCCCTGGAGCTTGCTGCTGCCAGGGAGGGTGGAGGGGAGTCCTCTTTGGCCCTAGCCCTGGGGCAGCCTGTCTGCACCCCAAGTTCCTTATCCCCAGCCCTGCCCCAGAGTCCTCACCTGACGGGAAAAACACACAACTTAAATTTGGTGGTCAGTTTAGAGTATAATAGAATATCAGGGTTGGAAAGGGCCTCAGGAGGTCATCTAGTCCAACCTCATGCTCAAAGCAGGATCAAACTCAACTAAATCATCCCAGCCAGGGCTTTGTCAAGCCGGGCCTTAAAAACCTCTAAGGAAGGAGATTCCACCACCTCCCTAGGTAACCCATTCCAGTGTTTCACCACCCTCCTAGTGAAAAAGTTTTTCTTAATATCCAACCTAAACCTCCCCCACTGCAACTTCAGACCATTACTCCTTGTTCTGACCTCTGCTACCACTGAGAACAGTCTAGATCCATCCTCTTTGTAACCCCCTATCAGGTAGTTGAAAGCAGCTATCAAATCCTCCCTCATTCTTCTCTTCTGCAGACTAAACCATCCCAGTTCCCTCAGCCTCTCCTCAGAAGTCATGTGCTCCAACCCCCTAATCATTTTTGTTGCCCTCCACTGGATTTTCCAATTTTTCCACATCCTTCTTGCAATGTGGGGCCCAAACCTGCACGTAGTACTCTAGATGAGGCCTCAACAATGTTGAATAGAGGAGAATGATCATGTCCCTCGATCTGCTGGCAATGCCCCTACTTATACAGCCCAAAATGCCATTAGCCTTCTTGACAAAGGCCAGAGGAGGGAGTGTTAGTGCCTTTGCGGACTTCTGGGAAGTGCATGGGGTGGAAGGGGATGCTGGGATGCTCTGGAACCACTCCTTCAAAGCCAGTCAGCACTCTGGGGGAGCCTCCTCTCTGAGCAGACTGTCTCCAGGGCAAGAAGCTTACACCTTCCTGGGTCTGACCTCAGAGCATTCAGCATGCCCTTCCACACCATGCACTTTCCGCAGTGAGTCCGCCCAGGCAGGGTCCTGGGGCAACCAGAGGTCCCTGCACCCCAATTCCACAGTCAGATGTGACTCTCAGCCAGACAGTAAAACAGAAGGTTTATTAGATGACGGGAACACAGTTTAAACAGAGCTTGTTGGTACAGAAAACAGAACCCCTCTGTCAGGTCCATCTTGCGGGGTGGGGAGCCCAGAACCAAGTTCTGAGTCTCTCCCCATTTCCCCAGCCAGCTCCAAACTGACACTCCCTCCTCTGGCCTCTGTGTCTCTTCCGGACAAGGAGGCCACCTGATCTCTTTGTCCCCAACACCTTCAGTTGGCATCTTGCAGGGGAAACTGAGGCACCCACATAATATTCAGAGAAAATATTAAGAACATTCCCACTTCATCACAACAGGTGCAACAAAATATAATATTGTATATTGAAGTAGGCAAGTGCTGCTTCTGACTTTCCACTTTTAATTGACCCTTGTAATCTTGTGGCACTGACGCGTTGTAGCTTCATTTTATATCAGCTTACAGGGTGGGAGCGGGGGGGGGAGCACCATTTTGGGCCCCACCAAAAATTATACAAACCTGCCGCCTATGCAGGTGACCTCCTTGCCCGGGAAAGGAGCTGAGCAGAGAGGAGGGGCTGGAGCAGGTTTGGGAGTCTGGAGCTGGCTGGGGACGAGGAGTTAAGTGCAGACAGGGGGGGTCTGGCTCACTGCCCCCAGAATTTACAAGCTCTGTTTTAGACCATGTTCCTGTCATCAAATAAACCTCTGTTTTCCTGGCTGGCTGAGAGTCACGTCTGACTGCAAAGTGGGGGTGCAGGACCCTGTGGCTTCCCCAGGACCCTGCTGGGGCGGGCTCACTGTGGGAAGGGCACAGAGGGGCAGAGGATGCTGAATGCTCCAAGGAGAGACCCAGGAGGTGAAGCCGTGTGAGCTTCTTCCCCTGAAAAAGTCTGCTCCAAGGGAGAGGAGGCTCCCCAGAGTCCTGACTGGCTTGGTGGGGAGCAGTTCCAGAGCATCGCCCGGGGACTCCGTGACACCCGGTACCCACCACAGGGGAGGCGAGTGAGCTTTCTGGACCTGAGAGAGTCCCTAGGAGCATGTGCAGTGACTGTGGTGCAGAGTGAGTGTGCTGCTGGGGGGGAGAGGAGGGGTCCCTCCGCTGGAGCTTGCTGCTGCCGGTAACAGGGTGGGGTGGGGAGTCCTCTCTGGCCATAGCCCTGGGGCAGCCTGTCTGCATCCCAAGTTCCTTATCCCCAGCCCTGCCCCACCCCAGAGCCTGCGCCCCCAGCACCCCAGCCCTGAGCACCCTCCTGCACTGTGAACCCCTCATCCCCAGCCCCACCCCAGAGCCCTCACCTGAGGGGAAAAACGTGCAACTTAAATTTGGTGGTCAGTTTGGAGTATCATTGTGTTTAGCACAATACTTGATTATTTTACACCCCTTAAAGTATATAACTAGTCGTATACAGGTGTTACAAAGTGGGAATGTTCTTCTCTGAATACTGTGTGGGTGCCTCAGTTTCCCCTATGCATTTCTCAAGGATCTAGATCAGGGGCGGGCAAACTTTTTGGCCTGAGGGCCGCATCGGGTTTCGTAAATTGTATGGAGGGCCGGTTAGGGGAGGGGGTCATGGCCCAGCCCCCACCTCCTATCTACCACCCCCCCCGGCCAGGACTCCTGCCCCATCCAACTGCCCCATTCCCTGATGGTCCCTCTGGGACCCCTGCCCCATCCACACACACCTGCTCCCTGTCCCCTGACTGCCCCTGGGCCCCTGCCGCCCCATCCAACCCCTCCTCTCATTCCTGACGGCCCTCCCGGGACCCCTGCCCCATCCACACCCCTTCTCCCTGTCCCCGACTGCCCCCAGAACCCCTGCCCCTCACTGCCCCTGCCACCCCACCCAACCCCTCCTTCCTGACTACCCCCGGGACCCCTGCCCCATTCAACCCCCTGTTCCCCAACCCCTATCCACACCCCCGCCCCCTGACCACCACCCCGGACTCTCCTGCCCTCTATCCAACCCACCCTGCTCCCTGCCTCCTTACCGTGCTGCCTGGAGCACCAGTGGCTGGCAGTGTTACAGCCGCGCCACCCGGCTGGAGCCGGGACATGCCACCACCGCCACCGCGCAGCTCAGAGCACTGGGTCAGGCCGGGCTCTGCAGCTGCACTGCCCAAGGAGCTCACAGCAGAGCCTTGTGCCGGCTCCGGCAGTGTTGCGAGCGAGCGAGCTGAGGCTGTGGGCGAGGGGCAGGGGCGGCTCTAGGCACCAGCGGGCCAAGCGCCCGCTTGGGGCGGCATCCTGGGGAGGGCGTCATTTGGCTCCGGTGGAGCTCCCGCCGGCATGCCTGCGGCAGGTCCACCGGAGCCCGGGACGAGCGGACCTGCCGCAGTCATGCCTGCGGCGGGTCCCGTCTTCCCGCGGCTCGGTTGAGCTCCCGCAGGCATGACCGCGCAGGTCCGCTCGTCCGGGCTCCGTGGACCTGCCGCAGGCATGTCGGGCGGAGCTCCACCGAGCAAATGACGCCTCCCAGGATGCCGGAGCCGCGGAAGAGGGGACCCGCCGGGACTGGGAAGGGCGGCGCAGCTCAGCGCTGCTTGGGGCAGCCTACTTTGTAGAGCCGCCTGGCGAGGGGAACAGTGTGGGAGGGGCCGGGCGAGCGCCTCGGCTAGAAGCTCGGGGTCTCAGCAGGACGGTCCCGCGGGTCGGATGTGGCCTGCAGGCCATAGTTTGCCCACCCCTGTTCTACACTCACTTGCTATCTTGCGTTTCTTCGGTGCTGCCATTTCTGGTGACTCGTGGTAACTATTTTTCTTTGCTTAATTTTGTTTAGTGGAGAAGCACCTTTTCTGTGACTGGCTCCATCTAGTGTTGAAACTGAGAAGTGCAACAGAGTTGAGCTCAAGCGCCATGTGCGGGCCATATTCAATTATATTTTCAGAATTTGCTGCGGGCCAATAAAAACTGACCCGCGGGCCGCAGTTGGCCCACGGGCCGTAGTTTGGACACCCCTGATCTAGATGGTGGGATAAGGGGGTGTAATTGTTGTAGAGCCCTAGAGGGCCAGTGTGATGCCATCTGCACAGAGAATGGCCGAAACCCTGTCTCCGGGCAACTGATGGCCTGGGCCGCTCTCCTGCAAGCTGCCAACTGAAGGTGTTGGAGAACAAAGAGATCAGGTGGCCTCCTAATTCCTGGAAAAGAGACAAAGGCCAGAGGAGGGAGTGTCAGTGCCTGTGCAGACTTCCGGGAAGCGCATGGTGTGGAAGGGGATGCTGGGATGCTTTGGAACTACTCCATACAAAGCCAGTCAGGACTCTGGGGAAGCCTCCTCTCTCTGAGCAGACTGTCTGCAGGGCAAGAAGCTTACACCTTCCTGGGTCTGACCTCGGAGCATTCAGCATGCCCATGCACACCATGCACTTTCCACAGCGAGTCTGCCCAGGCGGGTCCTGGGGCAACCAGAGGTCCCTGCGCCCCAACTCCGCAGTCAGATGTGACTCTCAGCCAGCCGGTAAAACAGAAGGTTTATTAGATGACAGGGATACAGTCTAAAACAGAGATTGTAGGTACAGAAAACAGAACCCCTCAGTCAGGTCCATCTTGGAGGGTGGGGAGCCTAGACCCAAGTTCTGGGCCTCTCCCCATTTCCCCAGCCAGCTCCAAACTGACACTCCCTCCTCTGGCCTCTGTGTCTCTTCCGGACAAGGAGGCCACCTGATCTCTTTGTTCCCAACACCTTCAGTTGTCACCTTGCAGGGGAAACTGAGGCACCCACACAGTATTCAGAGAAAACATTAAGAAAATTCCCACTTTGTCACAACAGGTGCAACAAAATTTAATGCCGTATATTGAAGCAGGCAAGTGCTGCTTCTGACTTTCCACTTTTAATTGACCCTTGTAATCTTGTGGTGCCGACGCATTGTAGCTTCATTTTATATCGGCTTACAGGGCGGGAGCGGGGGGGGGGCACCATTTTGGGCACCACCAAAAATTATACAAACCTGCCGCCTATGAGGACGAGCTCCCAAGGGGCCAGGAGCAGAGATTCAGAGTGAGTCCCGAGAGCTGCCCCTGCAGCTGAGACAGGTTCTCGGCTCGCCCTGGCCATCCCCAGGCCCAGTCAGCCGCCACTGCTGGGGAGCGATAGAGAAAGCAGCTGGTGCCCTCGCACAGCTGCAGCTCAGCACACACTGCACTCACTTCACAGCAAAGTTAGCCTGTCCTGTGAATAATCCTGTGGCACCTTATAGACTAGGTGCCACAGGATTCTTTGCTGCTTCTACAGAACCAGACTAACACGGCTACCCCTCTGATACTTGTCCTGTGAATAACACCTAAGGAAGGCTGGGCTGCTGCTGGGAAGGAAAAGGTAGAGGGAGAAGGGACCAGAGAGGCCGAGGAACCAGAGATTGAAGCTAACCAGCAATAGATGCAATTGGCACAGGAAGGGCCCTTGCCCCGCAAAGCCCCCTTTCCATCACGCTCGCTAACGATTCCATTGGGGACTATTTGTCACAGAGAAAGGATACACATATCACCACCCTTTGCTTTAAGGGGACGGAATCTGCTATGGGAGCTGGACTCTACTGGTTTGTAGCCATGCCAGGGGCAGGCTGGAGGAAAATCCAAACTCTGGTTTTAGGCCCCCTAATTCCAGATTTTGCCAAGACTACAACCCATCAAACCACTGCTCAGCTGCCACCTCATCCCGCAGGAGCCTGAATTTCTGCTGGAAAAGTTCCCTGGGCCCCTGAGTGAGACAGGCTTCTGGGGGGGGGGCACTGTGGCCGTTCTTGTGGTAACGTGCCTGGGTCTGTGCATCGTATCGCTCTTCCCCTGGCTCTCTCGGGAGCATCACAACACCTAGGCCGCTTGTGGATCTGGGACTCCGGGCCCATTTCTCAGCTGGGATGGGCCCTGCCCCCACCCCGGGGCCCTGCCCGGATTGGCTCATTGATCCCATAACCAGAACCAAAGGGAAGGGGATTGTCTCAAACCCCAGTGCAGTCGGCGACCTGCCCTCGGTCGGGGCCCTTACCTGGCTCATCAGCAGGCAGGGCCGGCTTTAGGCCAATTCAATCAATTCCCCTGAATCGGGCCCTGCCCCTAAGAGGGCCCTGTCATAGGTCTCACCCCCACTTAGAGCTGTTGGGTTCCAATATGGGGACCTGCATGAATTCTTCTAAACTAAAATCCTAGTTTAGATCTAGTAAAAGCTGCCACCACCCAATCAGGTACGTGGATTGGGACACAATCCTTCCCCAAAATCCATGGGGATCCCAAGAGCTCCAAATCCATGGAGTTCTTACACCCAGGAGAAATAACCCATTCCCCCCTGCTTCCTCCCCCCTCCCTTTTCCTAGGAGAGCTACCGGGATCTAACTACAGAGGAATGCCTCCCCTTCCCCTTTCCCTGAGAATCCACCCAAGGAAAGGTCAACCAAGTCCTTAATAGAAAAGAATTTATTAAAGAATAAAAAGAAAGTAACTGTCTCTGTAACCAAGATGGAACAATACACAGAGTCTAACCTGTAAACCTGGAGAGCATCCCCCCTCCCCCTTTTCTTTCTCAGTAAAAGCGAAGTAACAGCAAACAGAAATAAAGAATTTCTTTCAGCAAACACACAATTGCAAATGTAGAAATCAAATTATAAGACTAATCCGCCTTTCTAATTAATACTCACTATTGAATAGTAGAAACTACTCCAGGAGAACTTGGAGACATGACTGGCCTCTCTTAGATCCAAAGAGAGCTCTCTAACAAAGAACACAGACAAAGGCTTCCCTCCACAGAGATTTGAAATTATCTTGTCTCTGATTGGTCCTCTGGTCAGGTGGTCATCAGGTACTGCAGGTTAACCCTTTACAGGTAAAAGAGACCTTAACCCTTAACTATCTGTTTATGACAGGCCCCGCGCCCAAGCCCCACTACGGCGTACCGGCAAGAGCCAGGGAGCCGTACCGGGGTGGCCCGGCTTCCCCAGGGGGCAATTTAAAGGGCCTGGGGCTCCCAGCAGGGGCTGGAGCCCCAGGCCCTTTAAATTGCCACCAGAGTCCCACGCTGGAGCCCTGGGGTAGGGCTCTGGGGGCTATTTAAAAAGTCTGGGGCTCCCGTTGCTTCTACCGCCCCAGCCCTTTAAATAGCCACCGGAGCCCCACTGCTTCCCCAGGGCTCCCTCCCAGGGCCAGGGCAGTAGAAGCAAGGGAGCCCCGGGCCCTTTAAATAGCCGAGGGAGCCCTGGGGTAGCGGGGGGCTCCATGGGCTATTTAAAGGGCCGGGGCTTCAGCTGCCTCTGCCACCCCAGTCCTTTAAATAGCCGCCGAAGCCGCACCACTTCCCCAGGGCTCCCTCGGCTATTTAAAGGGCCAGGGCAGTAGAAGCAAGGGAGCCCCGGGCCCTTTAAATAGCCCTCGAGCCCCGGGCTGCTGCTGCTACCATGGTGGGGGAGGGAGGAGGAGGGGGCACTCACCATACAGGGTGGGCTCTACCCCCTATACCCGCACCCCCTGCCCTGCCTGCACCAGGCCCGCACCCCCAGCCTGCAGCCAGCCCGTCTCCAGCCAGCCCCTTATCCACCTTTCAATTTTCATATTTATCCCCATCTTTTCCAATTTAACTAATAATTCCCCATGTGGAACTGTGTCAAATGCCTTACTGAAATTGAGGTAAATTAGATCCACTGCATTTCCTTTATCTAAAAAATCTGTTACTTTCTCAAAGAAGGAGATCAGGTTGGTTTGGCACGATCTACCTTTTGTGAAACCATGTTGTATTTTGTCCCAATTACCATTGACCTCAATGTCCTTAACTACCCTCTCCTTCAAAATTTTTTCCAAGACCTTACATACTACAGATGTCAAACTAACAGGCCTATAGTTACTCGGATCACCTTTTTTTCCTTTCTTAAAAATAGGAACTATGTTAGCAATTCTCCAGTCGTACGGTACAACCCCTGAATTTACTGATTCATTGACTGGGTTGTGTGAAAAAATCCTTCCTTTTGCTTGTTTTTAAACCTGCTGCCTATTAATTTGAGTTGGTGACCCCTCATTCTTGTGTTATAGGACAGAGTATATAAACACTTCCTTATTTACTCACTCAACACCAGTGATGATTTTATAGCCCTCTCTCATATCCCCCTTAGTCGTCTCTTTTCCAAGCTGAAAGGTCCCAGTCTTATTAGTCTCTCTTCACATGGAAGCTGTTCCACACCCCTAATCACTTTAATTGCCCTTCTCTGTATCTTTTCCAAATCCAATATATCTTTTTTGAGATGGGGTGACCAGATCTCCCTGCAGTATTCACGGTGTGGGTGTACCATGGAATTATAGAGAGGCAATATATTTTCTGTCTTATTATCTATCCCTTTCCTAATGATTCCCAACATTCTGTTGGCTTTTCTGACTGCCGCTGCACATTGGGTGGATGTTTTCAGAGAACTATCCACAATGACTCCAAAATCTTTCTTATTTAGACTCCATTATTTTATATGTAGAGTTAGGATTGTTTTCCAATGTGCATCACTTTGCATTTATCAACACTGAATTTCATCTCCCATTTTGTTGCCCAGTCACCCAGTTTTGTGAGATCCCTTTATAACTCTTCACAGTCTGCCTTGGACTTAACTATCATGAGTAGTTTTGTATCATCTGCAAATTTTGCCACTTCACTGTTTACCCCTTTTTCCAGCTCATTTCTGAATATGATGAACAGTACTGGTCTCAGTACAAACCCATGGGGATCACTCTTGTCCACATGCTTATTGACCCCCTCAAAGAATTCTAGCAGGTTGATGAGGCATGATTTCCCTTTACAAATACCATGTTCATTCTTCCACAACAAATCATGTTACTCTCTGTGTCTGATATTTCTGTTCTTTACTGTAGTTTCAACTGTTACCCAAAATTGGGTCAGCTAGTAAGCTTAGGGAGGACTAATGACCCACCAGAGTTTGGCAGAAAGCAGCACATTTATTATATGGATAGCTAAGCTCAAAAGAAGGGGGTGGGGAGGGTGTCACACTCACACTTGCATACTCATGCTCCCAGGACAGGCACGGCACTGGAGATGTCAGGATCCTTTAAGGTAAGTGTCCCACAGCACAGTGATGGATGGTGCGATGAAGGTAAGTCTTCCCGAGGCCAGGGCCGGTGCAAGGATGTTTCGCGCCCTAGGCGCAACTTCCACCTTGCGCCCCCGCCCTGAGGGGCCCTTTCCTCCCCTCCCGCGGCAGCTCTCCCCCTCCGTGTTGAGGTGCCCCCCCGCGGCAGCTACCCCCTCCACCCTGAGGCACCCCCCCTTGCGGCAGCTCCCCACCCCCTACCCTCTGCCCTGAGGTGCCCCCCCACCCCAGCTCACCCCTCCTACGAGCACAAGCACCCCGAGCACACCGTCGCTGCTTCACTTCTCCCGCCTCCCAGGCCTGCGGTGCCTAAGCTGATTGGCGCCGCAAGCCTGGGAGGCGGGAAAAGTGAAGCAGCCACGGCGTGCTCGGGGAGGAGGCGGGGCAGGGGTGAGCTGGGGCGGGGAGTTCCCCTGCGTGCCGCCCCCCACACACACTTGTTGCAGGTAGCCCTCTCCACGCTCCCCTACCCCAGCTCCCTCCGCCTAAATGCCGGCGGCGACCGGGGCAGCTGAAGATCCGGCCACCGCAGTCGCTGCTGAAGAAAATGGCGCCCCCCAAATTCCAGCGCCCTAGGCGACCACCTAGGTCACCTAAATGGTTGCATTGGCCCTGCCCAAGGCATGATGGAATGCAACGCAGCAAACCACTGGCCAGGTGGTCCGGGCGAAGGGCCTCCATGGGAGCTTGTGAGTGCACTGCTGAGCACATGGCCCCTTTCCCTTTTAAAGACTTGCTCCTCATGGCCTGCGACTAGAGATGACTTGGCTGCGTCTGGTTGGTCACACTCCACCTCAGCCAGTGTCCATGCATTGGGTGTGTGAGTGCTGCCTAATTAGAGTCCCAGACATCTTGTCTATCTAGGAGCTCTTCTGATCTTCCAGCTGTTAAGCAGCCCATTCATCCCACAAGCATTCCAGGAGGGAGGGGTGGGGGAAAGCCACTTCACAGGTATTCAAAGAGGGAGAGGAGACAAGGCGGGGGTGGGGGTAATAGACTAGCTATCCTCCAGTCATCTGGTACAGAAGCTGATTTAAAGGATAGGTTACATTCCACAGTTTCATATTTGAGTCTGTTCAGAACTCTTGGGTGAATCTCATCTGGACCTGATGACTTAATTTATCAATTTGTGCCAAAACCTCCTAACTGGTCCTTACTGAATACAGTCAAGTCATGATCACTGGCCCCATGGCAACCACTAACATCTAGTCCAATGATCAGTTCATCTTTATCCACCACAACGAGGCCCACAGTAGAGTCACCCCAGTTGGGGCCAAAACTTTGTGTTAGAAAAGTATCTCTCATTTTTTAAAATCTCCATGGATGATTTACGACTGGCTGTGTGAGACCTCCTCCATCTGTCTCCCAATAGGCCGTGTCCCATGCTAACCCAATCAGGGGCTGCAGGTTTGTATAATTCTTGGTGGTGCCCAGAACAGGTCCAATTCCTGCTTAGGGTGACCAGATGTCCTGATTTTATAGGGACAGTCCCAATTTGGTTTTTTTTTTTTCTTATATAGGCTCCTATTATCCCCTACCCCGTCCTGATTTTTCACATTTGCTGTCTGGTCACCCTAGTCTCGCTGCCCCTCCCCCACCCCCACACCTGCCGAAGGCTCTGGGAGGGTGTTTGAGTGTGGGAGTGCATTTGGGGTGCAGGCTCTGGGATGGAGTTTGGGTGCTGGGTGCAGGTTCTGGGCTAGGGCAGGGGGTTTGGGTGCAGGAGTGGGTGCAGGCTCTGGGAGGGAGTTTGGGTGCTTGGCGTGAGCTCTGGGCTGGGATGGGGTTGGGGTGCAGGAGGAGATTTGGGTGCAGACTCTGGGAGGGGATTTAGGTGCTGGGTTTGGGCTCTGGGCTGGGACAGAGGGTTGGGGTGCAGAGTGTGGGGCTGGGGATGAGGAGTGTGGAGTGCTGCAGGCAGGCTGCACTGGGGCGGGGGGCAGAGAGGACCCCCCCCCAGCCCTCTCTCCACTGGCAACAGCAAGCTGTGGGGGAGGGGGGGACCTCCCTGGCTCCCCCAGCACGACACTCACCAAAGCCCTCCCAGGCTGGTGCTCAGGAGGTCCAGCTAGGATAAGCCCCCCACCCCGAGTCGACTTGGAGTCACCTGCCAGGGTGGGGTGGGGGCTGTCATGCACCTCCTCCCTCCGCAGGCGCAGCAGCCACCTCAACCTGTTCCCGGGGCCGCTCCCTTGTAGCCCACCATAGCAGCAGCCGGGAAGGGAGTGCAGTGCGGAGCTGCAGGGGACAGCTGCCCAGGGCAGCCAGGGACACTTGGGGAGAAGGCGCGTGGGGGCAGCATGCAGAGCCAGGGGACACTCCGGGGGAGGCGCGTGGGTGCGGCAGGCTGGGCCAGGGGACGCTCTGGGGGAGAGGGGCGACTGGCGAGGCCAGGGGACGCTCTGGGGGAGGCACGTGGGTGTGGCAGGCTGGGCCAGGGGACGCTCTGGGGGAGAGGGGCGACTGGCGAGGCCAGGGGACGCTCTGGGGGAGGCACGTGGGTGTGGCAGGCTGGGCCAGGGGACGCTCTGGGGGTGGGGGGCGGCAGGCTGGGCCAGGGGACACTCCAGGGGAGGCACGTGGGTGCAGCAAGCTGGGCCGGGGGACGCTCTGGGGGAGAGGGGTGACTGGCAGGGCCGGGGGACACTCCGGGGGAGGCGTGTGGGTGCGGCAGGCTGGGCTGGGGGACGCTCCGGGGGAGAGGGGCGACTGGCGGGGCCAGGGGATGCTCCAGGGGAGAGGGGTGGCTGGCGGGGCCGGGGGGATGCTCTGTGGGAGGCGTGCAGGTGGGGCTGGGGGATGCTCTGGGGGAGGCGTGCGGCAGGCGGGGCTGGGGGAGAGACCCAGCCCTGAACATTGGTGGAGCTGGGTCCTCGCCGCCCCTGAACCCAATTGTCTTCCTACAAGTCACAGAGAAGTGCTAAAGGAGAGAAAGCCCCTGCTCTCTGGTTTGGATTCAGTGAACTGTACCAGCCCCCCACTGCTTCTGCTGCTGGGCTGCGTTAGTTACCAGCTTGATCAGGTGTCTAATTCCCCGTGCCACTGAGCCCACCATTTTCATCCTCTCTTTCCTTCCAATACGAGATGTAACCAGCGACATGGACATTCGTCACACACCAGGTTTCCCTAGTTCCGCTCCTCAATGAGAATTTCCAACTCCTCTTCCTTATTGCCCAGACTCCAGAGATAAGCGCAGTGTTGCTTCCCCTCACACGTGAGTATCTTGCAGGGCATATAAATGGCAGCACTGCATTCCCCTGAGTTCACACTTGTTACTGCCAGATGGGTTATCCGTAAGCCAAGGAGAGACTCCAACTCACATGTCATGTTCTTCCTTCCATTGGAAGGTGCCGTGAGAGAAAGACGTGTCCCCCGGGCTTCGGCAGCACAGAACGCTGGATTTGCTGCATGCTCTCCAGAACCCTTAAGCCTTCTGTATAAGCTCTGCAGCATCAGAACAGCAGAGCCTGGCTTGGAGCAAGGGGAAGGCCTTTTTTCCACAGAATCCTTCCCTCAGGGCCAGAGCATTCATAGCAGAAATTCCTGCGGGAGTTGTGACCCATGGTGCCTGCCGTAGCCCTCACTGAAAATGTCACAGTCAGGGCAGGCTACGAAAGGAAAAGCAGATTCTCCCTAAGAGTGATAGTTAACACTGAAGTTAACCAGTGTGACTGTTGTAGAGTTTATCAAGAAAAAAAAAAAGAAAAAGGAAATACACAGTCCCCTTTATTGCATTCCAGTTCTCTGGCTCCCAATCAGCACCTGGGCCCAGTGCAATGCGAAGTTATTTAAAAAAAAGCTCTGCTCACATATACCAAATGTTCTTCTGATCCCAAAGGGTCAGCCACATTACCAGGTCAGTATAGTTTGGATCTTACCCAAAATACCACGCTGTCAGCCAATCCTTTAGCATCTAAAACTAAAGGATTATTATAAAGAAAAAAGAAAGAACAAGAAGAGAGCTGTTAAATGGCAAAGCAGTCACATATACACAAAGACTTCAAAGTCCATATATCGGGTTCTTAGCAGTATTGGTGAGTTTGCTGGCTTGAAAGTCCCTCTGGAACACATCCCCAGCTTGGATGGGTCATTCAGTCCTTTGTTCAGAGTGTCAGTGTGTAGAAAGGTTGCTCCAGAGGTAAGCAGCAGGACTGAAGACAAAATGGAGATGATGCAGCTGCCTTTATATTCCTTTTGCCATGTGGCTTGTACTTCCTGTGTCCCAAACACAAGCTGTCCAGCACATGGCACGGAAGAACCTTAGAGCTTTACAGCACTGCAACTTTCTTGCTCAGGGGTGTGAAAAAACACCCCCGAGTGCAGCAAGTTTCAGCGCTGTAAAGCGCCAGTGTAGACAGTGCCCCAGCGCTGGGAGCTGCGCCCTTCGTAGAGGTGGGTTTTTTTAGAGTCTGGGAGAGCTGTCTCCCAGCGCTCTGCTGCAACTACATCGCCACATTAAAGTGCTGCCACTTTAACACTGCCAGTGTAGACTAGCCTTTAGGGCAGGGGTTCTCAAACTGGGGGTCAGGACCCCTCATGGGGTCGTGAGCTGTCAGCCTCCACCCCAAACCCCGCTTTACATCCAGCACTTATAATAGTGTTAAATACATAAAATGTGTTAATTTATAAGGGGGGGGGGTTGTTATATGAAAGGGGTCACCAGTACAAAAGTTTGAGATCTACTGTCTTAGAGTTCTGTCCATAGGCAGCCCCTACATGGCTTGCTGAGTCATCAGGTGTAGTCCTTGTTCCTTTCAATAGGTTCATTGTCCAGTTGATGGCCCTTGATGGGCCGTCAAGCAGGCCTAGTACTGATGCCAATCTGTCTGGGGGTGCCACCCAGAAACACAGCCCAAGTTTGGAAATAGATATACCCTACATATCTATAACTCATGATACAAAGATGATACAGACATATAAACAAGATTATCATACTTGGGAAATTGCAACGTTTGCAGATACCTTACATGGCATAACTGGCACAACTCATTGCACTTTTACAATATTGGTATTCATGATATCCCGAAGTGTCCCCCAGATTCCATACAGCATCTCACCCCACATGCAAACTTGACGCAGAAAGGGGTGGCCCTAGACACTGCTAAATGCATTACTGGAATTTTCCATTCTTGGTCCTGTATTATTACAGCTGTCACGTTAATATCACAAGTACTGGTGTACAGAAGAAATGGTTTATCACGTCTGACGAAGCCAGGCTCTTTAGCAGGGTCGGCTCTAGACATTTCGCTGCCCCAAGCACGGTGTCATGCCGTGTGGGGCGCTCAGTGGAGACCCTCCGCAGGCGTGCCGCCCAAGGCACCCTGCCGCCCTCCCGGCGACCAGCGGAGCGCCCCCCGCGGCTTGCCGCCCCAACCACCCGCTTGGCGTGCTGGGGCCTGGAGCCGCCCCTGCTCTTTAGTGGCGCTTCCCTCACGTTCAGCGCTGGAAGGGGGCAGCGTAGCAGGCGCTGGAGCTTGTGCCGCGCTCCAGGCCGTGCCGTGTAGACACCCTGGGGGACGCTCAGCAGCCCGCACCGCACCGCACCCGCTGAGCTGGGGGACGGGCCTGCCCGCGGCTCGCTAATGGCCGCTCTGACTCGGGCACTGGGCCGCAGAGCGGAGCAGCCCACGGCGGACGCAGGGGCGAGCAGGAAACTCCCGGCCCGGGGCCCCTTGGCAGGGACCCGGTGTCCCGCCCCCAGGCTGTGGCCAAGCAAAGCTCCCCGCTCCCAGTGGCGCGGCGCGGCCCCGCAGAGGGCGCTGGGAATCGCGCCGTGTAAACGCAACCCGGCTCCACCCCCACTGCCACGGCCCCGCCCGCACCGACATTTTCCCTTTGGGCTGGCGCCGCAGCCGTTTCCTTCCGCGGTCACCAGAGGCTCCTTCCCCCTCCCCAGCCGCCCGGCGCGGGCTGCGCCCCCCCCCCCCCGCTACCCCCGGCCATGCGCAGCGCCGCGCACCCCCTGCCTGCTGCTCCCGGCGGCGGAGGGGACCCAGCCGCCCGGCCCCCGCGCCCCGCCAGCGCGGCCACTAAGCCCCAGTGAGCGCCCCGGTCCGCGGCCGCCAGGATGCGAGAGGCGGGGGGCCAGGAAAAGCCGCAAAGTCCGCGCGATCTGCCGCCCCCCGGACTGACCGAAAGGTAAATCGAGTGACTGGAACGGGCTGTGCCGGGGTCACTCCTGTACCCAGCCTGTGGGACGTGCCTTTTGCTGGGGGGCTTTGCAGTCGGGAAGCGAGTTAAGCCTGCCGGGATACGGATAGAAGTCTCACCCCCATTTTACAGATGTCTCTGCCTGCGCTCCCAGGGCCCAGTCGGAACCCAGGAGTCCGGGCTCCTAGTCCAGGCGCTCACTGCCCCGCTTCTCTCCGCTGGATTCTTTTGTGGGATCCAGTGTAATGTCCCCGCTTTCTCTTTCGTTTTCTTTGTTGGTGACCCGACAGTCAACCGAAACCAGCAGCCAGCCAATTGGTGGCAAACCCAGTGTTACACCGAAATGACGGACCCTCTATAGCCAGGCTTGGAACTATTCGATTTTTACCAGTAAATGTCGATTTCACCATGCGCACACACACCCCCCACTATGAAAAAATATTTCCATCAATAATCAATTAAATGTACAGATAGGAAACGTAAGAAAAACGCTTTTTGAGAACTTAGAGACCAAATCCAGTGATTTAGGCTTGTCACAAACGGAGTAGCGAATGAATTGTAAAAACAGGTAGGGTTTGTTGATTTAAGGATATTTGCTTTGTGTATTTTCACAGGTGAGATTGGTTTATATAGCTTTAACTTTCTGAATCTCAACATCTGGTGTCATTAAATAAATGTCTGACCTCCTCCCAGTAATTTCCCACAACCGGGAGAATTTAAATAGATAAAAATCTAAAACAAAGCTTAAAAATCAACACTGATATTATCTGTTGAAATTATAAGTGGGGGGAAAAAAAAGTCAGTCTCTGCCAAGCCTCTCTATAGCAAGCCAGGCTTGTTCTTAGACTGATTAAGAACAGGAAAAATGGCTAAATGTATCGAAATATGTTTAATTGTCACAGATATAAAAATATTTGTTATGATTAAGCAGCAAAGAGTCCTGTGGCACCTTATAGACTAACAGACGTATTGGAGCATGAGCTTTCGTGGGGGAATACCCACTGCGTCAGATGCATGTATCCAACCAAGTGGGTATTCCCCCACGAAAGCCCTGGGAGCGCAGGCAGAGTCCCGTAAAGACATCTTTTAAAATGGGGGTGACACTTTTACCCATCTCCCAGCAGGCTTAACTTGCTTTCTGACTGCATGTATCCGATGAAGTGGGTATTCACCCACGAAAGCTCATGCTCCAATACATCTGTTAGTCTATAAGGTGCCACAGGACTCTTTGCTGCTCTGACAGAGCCAGACTAACAGGGCGACCCCTCGGATACTTGTTATGATTAGTCTTTTTCTCTGAACACAACAAAAATGAAGAAATTGGACACAGCAGGCTCCCAAATAACCATGTTAATTACCTACAGACAAACATTCAAGACCTAGCTTAATGCTCTGGCTTAATGTTTGAGGCTTAACACTTAGTGCTAAGCTCAAATCTAAAGCAGAGAACCTAGTGAGCACCACTAGAAGGCTCGCAGACTGCTGTAAAATAGTCTGCCTAACTCCTGTACGCTGCAATTAGATGAACCAGCTAGCAGCTTTAGAGAACACTTTCCTTTTCAAGGCGTTTGAAGAAATCTTCATCTGTGGCTGGAATATCTCTGTCCTTTCCTTTTCTATCCCCCAAATGCCAGCCTGCAGGTGACCAAGTTTGTGGGAATGTATACAATGGTTCCCAGCGTTGCATGTTATCGCAACAGCTTGGTATCTTTGCATGAATCATCTCATGTCTCCCCCGCTCGTGCTCCCGATGGTGTACTAGAGCAGGCCTTCCCTCTTGTGGGCCTCCAGGGCGGGTTACAGAAATAGGCTGTTCTCCAACAGCGGGTGGGGAAATTCCCACACAGCTAAGGGGGTGATATGGTTAATTGCAGGGTTGTTGTAGCCCTGTTGGTCCCAGGATATTAAAGAGACAAGGTGAGGGAGGGGATACCACTTCTTGGGACAACTTCTGTTGGTGGAAGGGACAATCTTTTGAGCTTCAGAGCCTTCTTCACGTCTGGGGAAGGTGATCAGAGTGTCCAAGTTAAATACACGGTGGGACAGATTGTTAAGCGTAAGTGGGTCAGACGTGCTATAGGAGACCGCTGTCCCACCATGTATTTAGCTTGGACACTGGCTACCTTCCCCAGACCTGAAGGAGAGCTACCTGAAGCTCAAAAACTGGCCTTTCCTCCAACGCAAGTTGATTCATAACAGACATTGCTTTACCTGCTTGGTCTCTCTCGTGGTTGCAGGCATGTCAGCGGTTTGAGTGTGTGTTACCTTCCGAGGTCTGCGATCTTCCAAGCAAAGAACCCCGACCGAGTTCCAGAGTCCGAAGGAATGCAGCGGTAAGATTGTACATCCCACTCCAGGCACCCAGCTACCTCACCCATGTGCTTATAGAGAGGCCAGCCTCCCACTTCCCGTCTTTGCATGCAGAACGTGTGTGCTGTATGCCCACGTCTCTGCTACTGAGCGTGCTGCTATATCGCCATGCTGGCCTTCCTTCACATAGGAGCTCTCCCGTCACTATCTCGGCCGGCGACGTTTACCTACCAAGCCACGCTGGCTCTGTGTCTCCTGCGTGTGGAGAACTGGCTACCCCATGGGATTGCGAGGCCAGATCCTAGGAAGTGTGGAATGTCTGTAGCGCCTGGTAGGCTCGGGCCCTGAATGGGGAGCAGAGTAAATGGTCTTTTGTGTGCAGGACAAATACTGGGCCAACTTGAGCAGGGGTGGCAGGTTTGTAGAAATTTTGGTGGTGCCCAGAACCCGCCCCTGCCCAAACTCTGCCCCCCAAACTCCGCCCCCACCTGCCCAAGGCTCTGGGAGGGCGTTTGGGTGGGGGAGGAGGTCTGGGTGCAGGCCCTAGGCTGGGGCAGGGGATTGGGGTGCAGGCTCTGGGAGGGAGTTTGAGGATGAGAGGGGTTGCAGGGGTGAGGGCTGTGGGGTGTGGCTGCAGATGAGGGGTTTGGGAGGGGCTCAGGGCGAGAGTAGGAGTATGGGGGGTGCAGGCTCTGTCTGGGGCTGGGGGGTTTGGGGTGTTAGGCTCAGGTCTGGGGCAAAGGGTTGGAGTGCAGGGGGGTGAGGGCTCT
This sequence comes from Mauremys reevesii, assembly GCF_016161935.1. NCBI lineage: Eukaryota > Metazoa > Chordata > Testudines > Geoemydidae > Mauremys > Mauremys reevesii. The sequence goes on from NC_052638.1 coordinate 3,397,100, forward strand.
GGCTTGGACTGGAGATGAGAGGTTTGTGGTGTTGGATGGGCTCAGGGCTAGGGTTGAGGGTGCGGTGGGGGGTGAAAGCTCTGGCTGGGGGTCTGGGGTGGGGCAGGGCTGGGGATGAGTTTGGGGTGCAGGCAGGCTGCTCCGGGACAGGGGCCAGAGAGGAGGACTCCACCCAGCCCTTTCCCTGCCAGCAGCAGCGAGCTCTTGGGGAGGAGCCGCCCTTTCCTGCCCCCACCCAGCAGCACACTCACTCCCACCACTGTCACTGCATGTGCTCCTAGGGCCTCTCTCAGGTCCAGGAATCTCCCCTGCCTCCCCCGTGGGGGGTGCTGTGTGTGCCTCCTCCCCTGCTGTTGCCCCTGACTGTAGCCTCACCGGGGGTGAGGGATGGGGCTGCCTCCTTGCCCAGCATGGGGCAGGAGCGCTGACTGCAGGTGGGAGGGGGGTGGGGGGACTGTGCTGATGGAGTGTCCCAAAGGAAAATGAAAGGGTCTGAGGGGGAAGGGCAGGCTCGGAGTCAGGCTGCCCTGGCAGTCGAAATGGGGGGCACTAGGACCCTGCGGCAGTAGTTGCTGCAAGGAGGCAGCATGGAGCTGCAGGAAGAGTAGGGGACACTCTGTGCCTGGGGTGGTGCCTGGAGGCAGCAAGTCGGGGCGGATGACGCTCAGGGGAGTGTGGGGGGGGACAAATATTGGTGGAGCTGGGCCCCTGGGCTCTGAATATTGCTGGTGCCCGGGCACCACGTGGGAATATAGCACCCGCCTATGGACCTGAGCTACTCCCTCACCTGTTATGCAGGCGAACGCCAAGGTGAAGTTGGGATTTGGTTTCTTTCCGTCCCTCCTTGTGCGCCAGGCTCCAAACCCAGCTCATCTAAGAGCCCAGGGAGCATTTCTGCCCTCAGGGAGGGGCTGAGGGGCTTTGAATAGCACCCTGGGCAGCCCTGTAGGGACTCGTGGGAGTCTCAGACTACTGCTGCCCTGCACAGAGTGGACCGGCTGGGCAGGAAATTCTGTCAAAGGGGCAGTTCTGAAGGATAGCTCAGTGGTTTGCACACTGGCCTGCTAAACCCAGGGTTGTGAGTTCAATCCTTGAGGGGACCATTTAGGGATCTGGGGTAAAAATCTGTCTGGGGTTGGTCCTGCTTTGAGCAGGGGGGTTGGACTAGATACCTCCTGAGGTCCCTTCCAACCCTGATAGTCTATTAAATGGAAGCACGGCACTTCTCCCTGAGTGAGGAACCCTGGGGGTAGGCACGTTTGTGTGTGGCGCTTCAGCAGAGACTGGAGGTGGGGAATTGGAGAGGGGTCACAAGCCCCCACTGCAGCTGCTAGCGATCTCTTCCCTCGAGCTGTGCTGTGGAACAGCCGGGCTGTGATATCCTGGGTTATGGCCAACGCGTTCTGGGAAGGGGTGTCTGAGAGAAGGAGGGGAGGGAGCTCAGTGTGGTACTGTCCCTGGAAGCTGCACAATGAAAGATGCACAGGCCTGCTGTTCAAGCACTGCTCGTCACTGAGTGATGCAGCTGGTCACGGAGCTGCACACGGTGACTGCCGTAGAACCCAATGGGAAGGATGGCCTAGTAGGCTTGAGTTCTCTTCTCCTGCACAGACTTCCATGGGCCAGCCTCTGGGTGCTCCAGTTTCTGTCCATTGTGGATAGTAGCTGCACCCTGTCTCACAGGGGTATTGTGGGGAGAAATACATCAAAGCCTGGGAAGTGCTCAAATACCGTAGAATAGGGGCCACAGAAATACTTACGGTAGAATAAAAAGGGGCTTAGACACAGGGAAATCATCCATGTTTACCTGCAAATCCCCTTTCTTCTAGCAGGAAGCTCTGCAGATCCTCTCCAGTGGGTCTCCAGCCTGCCTGGAGCCCAGAATCGGGCCTGTTGGGCAAGGCATGGGAAGTTGTGGATCAGTCCCTGAATGAGAGAATTGCCACAGCAGCTCTAGAAGAGTTACTTTTTTTTTAATGTTGAAACTGTAAGCTCGTTTTGTTATATGCCTGTCAGAGCGGGCTCTGGGGCCATGGCTGGGGCTCCCAAGTGCTCTGCCAATACCAATAATAAATTAATTCATCATGAACAATGAGGAATTAATACCCTCCCATTACAGTCAATTACTGCAGGGAACCTATTCTCCTCAGTCAAAAAACACAGCTCTTGAGATACAGTCCAGAGGTCAGACGTTTTCTTCAGCTGGGTGAGATCTGTGGCCTTCCCTACTAGAAGGATGGACGCTTTGGGGTAAGCATGGGTAGCTGTTTCTGCTCGACTGTACTGCGAGGGGTCACCAGCCCTTTGCGGTGGGATTTAAATAGCAGCCATGGAGGGACCGCAAATAGCTATGTGCCTTAAAGATGCAACGGGAAAATGGCTTGCCTGGACAGCCAGAGAAGGAATGCTGGTGAGATCTATGTGGAGGCTCCGGACCTGATCCATCTTTCCTAATGGTCACTGAGCTGTTGCCAGTGAGAGCTGGAGGCAACTGCTGGCCTTTCTGCTGCTTGGTACGTGTCTCTGAACTCTGGGCTGAAGCTGCAGACTTCACACTTCCCTGTCTTCAGACCTGACCCCTGCCTCTTCTCTCTCAGGTTAGAGGACGAGAGGAGGTGGCTGTCTGTCCCTAAAGTCTACGTCCTCCAGCCTTGGATTTTGAACCTCTTGATGAAATACGAACAGTTGGACTCCAGAAATACTCAGGTGCCTGGGCATATCCTGAAAGTAAGTGACTGGGACTTGCTGTGCATCACTTGCCTCTTCCCAGCGCCCTGCTGGACGGGGGAAACCCTCTGCTGCGGGATGTCACTGTGGCTTGAGCGTTTCTGCAGGGCTCCGCTCACTGGGCTCCCCGAGGGCTAACCAGGAGGGCATGGTGCAGCTTCATTGCCCCTCCTGGGGAAAGGGAAGGGAGCTGAGACGCATTAGAGGGCTGATCTTTCCAGCTCCCCACATACCACCTCGCTCTAAAATTGAACTCCTCTCCTGGGGCTCTGGTTCTCTCTTCCCCTTGAATGTTGTGCAGTTTTCTCTCCCTAGAACCCACGTGCCTGCCAGTTCTTTGTCTGGTTCTCTCCCTGCCCCTGTGGCATTTCTCTCTCGGCTTTTTGGGGTGGGGGTGGGCTGAGACCTCTCTCTTTGCCCCTCATGGCCAACATACCACATGACACCTCCCACGTCTGAGACCTGAGGCGCATGGTGCTGCTCTTTCCATCAGCCTGAGGTGGTCGCTAGACAGCTGAGCAAGGCAGCCCTTTCCCTCAGCGCTCCCGCACCTGCTGCAATGGGGTGGCCTCTGGGGTGCTGCCCCTTCCCACTTCTCGTCCCACTCTTGTTATTTGAACACTGGATAGAGACAGGTCCTTGCCCTGAGGGGTTTGCAGGGTATGACTGTCTTCCAATCAGAAGTATGATCGCAGCACGGGTAGATGTCCCCAAACTAGCTTTGATCCAGCTAGATCAAAGCTAGCTCTAGCACGAATAGCAGTGAAGTCATGGTGGGACCCTGAGCAGCTGCCTCCTGTGCTGCCGTGGCTTCACTGCTATTGTTACGTGAGCTAGGTTAGCTTGGGCATGTCTACGCATGCTGCAGTCCCAGTGTAGACTTACCCACGACCTACAAAGGCTTAGCTGGTGGAGAATGGGGCAGGAAGGCAGTGCCTTGGCCTCACTAAGACCAGAGTGTGTGTGTGGGGTGGGGGGGTGAGCATAGTTTGTGTCATTAATGTCATAAGAGAAATTGGAGACTGTGATGCCTGAGGCTGGTTGGGAATTTTTCGATAAAAGTTTTTTTCTTTGGAAAACGTCAATTCATCTAAATCAAAACTTGTCGCAGGAAAGGGTCAGTTTTGACACAGTTCTCGTTTCAGAAAAAAGTTGTATTTGTCCATGTTTTGTTTTATGCAGGATTGTTGTAGCCGTGTTGGTCCCGGGGTATCAGGGACAAGGTGGGCGAGGGAATATCTCACCAATGGAAGTTGGTCCGCTAAAAGAGAGACAAGCTTTTGAGCCCCACAGACCTGAAGATGGGCTCTGGGGAAGCTTAAAAGCTTGTCTCTCACCAACAGACATGGGGCCAATAAAACTTCACCCACCTTGTCTCTCATGTTTCATTCTGACATTTTCTAAACAAAAAGTTCAGTTTTTCAGTTAGAAGCCACTTTTCATTTCAAAAGTGAAATTCATTTATAGTAAAAATATGAAAAGGGTCAAAATTGAAACTGGGTGGTGGTGGTACCTACGGGGGTGGGGTGGAATCTCCATCCTTAGAGGTTTTTAAGGCCTGACTTGACAAAGCCCTGGCTGGGATGATTTAGTTGGGTTTGGTCCTGCTTTGAGCAGGGGGTTGGATTAGATGACCTCCCGAGGTCTCTTCCAACCCTCATATTCTAAGATTCTATGAATTGACCCAAACTGATTTATTATTATTTTTGGATGCTCAGTTTGCAAATATTTTTGAGATTTTGACTTTTCATCCCAATTTGGGATGGGAATGGTTTTTTTTTAAATCAACATACGAATGGCTGTATTGGGTCAGACCAATATCCTGCTAGCCTAATATCCTGTCTTCCGACAGTGGCCAATGCCAGGTGCCCCAGAGGGAATGAACAGAACAGAGCAATTCTCAAATGATCCATTGCTTGTTGCCCATTCCCAGGTTCTGCCATTGAGAGGCTTAGGGACACCCAGAGCATGGGGTTCCACCCCTGACCATCTTGCTAATAGCCATTGATGGACTTATCCCCCATGAACTTACTTCACTCTTTTTTGAAACTTTGGCCTTCACATCATCCTTTGGCTGTGCATCATGGTTGTCTGTGCATCGTGTGAATAAGAACTTTGTTTGTTTGTGTACTAATTTCTTATGGTGCCGGCTGGTTCTTGTGTTATGTGAACAGGAAGTGTTGTTTTCCCTATTTGTTTTCTCCACACCAGTCATGATTTTATAGACCTCTATCATATCTGCCCTTAGTCGTCTCTTTTCCAAGCTGAACAGTCCCCGTTTTTTAATCTCTCCAGTAATTTTTGGTGCCCTTCTCTGTGCTTTATCCAGTTCTAATTAGGGCTATCAAGCCATTGAAAAGATTAATCGTGTGATTAAACAACCATGGAATACCATTTATTTACTTATTTTTGGATGTTTTCTACATTTTCAGATATATTTATTTCAGTTACAACACAGAATACAGAGTGTATAGTGCTCACTTTATATTTTTTTATTACAAATATTTGCACTGTAAAAAAACAAAAAAAAATATTTTTCAGTTCACCTCATACAAAGCTCTGTAGTGCAGTCTGGTTATCATTAAAGTTGAGCTTACAAATGTAGCATTATGTACAAAAAATAACTGCATTGAAAAATAAAACAATGTAAAACCTACCAGTCCATTCAGTCCTACTTCAGCCAATCGCTCAGACAACCACATTTGGTTATAATTTACTGGAGATAATGTGCCTGCTTCTTGTTTACATTGTCACCTGAAAGTGAGAACAGGCATTCGCATGGCCCTTTTGTAGCCCGTGTAGAAAGATATTTACGTGCTAGATGCACTAAAGATTCATATGTCCCTTCATCTTCAAGTACCATTTCAGACAACATGCATCCATGCTGATAATAGGTTCTGCTTGATAATGACCAAAGCGGTGCAGACCGACTCATGTTCATTTTCATCGTCTGAGTCAAATGCCACCAGCAGAAGGTTGATTTTCTTTTTTGGTGGTTTGGGTTCTATAGTTTTCGCATCTGAATGTTGCTCTTTTAAACTTCTGAAAGGATGCTCCACACCTTGTCCCTCTCAGAATTTGGAAGGCACGTCAGATTCTTAAACATTGGGTCAACTGCTGTAGCTATTTTTAGAAATCTCACATTGGCTCCGTCTTTGCGTTCTGTCAAATCTGCAGTGAAAGTGTTCTTAAAACAAACATGTGCTGGGTCATCATTCGAGACTGCTATAACTTCAAATATATGGCAGAATGTGGGTAAGACAGAGCTGAAGACATACAGTTCTCCCCCAAGAAGTTCAGTCACAAATTTCATTAACGCATTATTTTTTAAGGAGCATCATCAGCATGGAAGCATGTCCTCTGGAATGGTGGCTGAAGCATGCAGGGGCATACGAATGTTTAGTATATCTGGCACATAAATACCTTGCAATGCCGGCTACAAAAGTGCCATGTGAACTCCTGTTCTCGCTTTCAGGTGACATTGTAAATAAGAAGCAGGCAGCAGCATCTCCTGTAAATGTAAACAAATTTGTCTTAGAGATTGGCTGAACAAGAAGTAGGACTGAGTGGACTTGTAGGCTCCAAAGTTTTACATTGTTTTGTTTTTGAGTGCAGTTATGTAACAAAAAAAATCTGCATTTGTAAATTACACTTTCAGGATAAAGAGATTGCACTACTGAACTTGTATGAGGTTAATTGAAAAATACTATTTATTTTGTCATTTTTACAGTGCAAATATTTGTAATCATAAATAAATATAAAGTGAGCACTGTACACTTGGTATTCTGTGTTGTAATAGAAATCAATATATTTGAAAATATAGAAAAAAATCCAAAAATATTTAATAAATTTCAATTGGTATTCTGTTTAACAGTGCGATTAATCACAATTTATTTTTTAATTGCAATTAATTTTTTTGAGTTAATCATGTGAGTTAACGGCAATTAATTGACAGCCCTCGTTCTAATATCTTTTTTGAGATGAGGTGACCAGAAATGCACACAATAAAAGTGTGGGCATACCATGGATTTATATAGTGGCATTATGATATTTACGATCATCTTATCTATGCCTTTCCTAATGGTTCCTAATATTGTTAGTTTTTTTTGACTGCTGCTATACATTGAGTAGATGTTTTCAGAGAGCTATCCACAATGACTCCAAGATCTTTCTGCAGTGCTAACAGCTAATTTAGACTCCATCGTTTTGTATGTATTGTTGGGATCATGTTTTCCAGTGTGAATTACTGTGTATTTATCAACACTGAATTTCATCTGCCATTGTGTTGCCCAGTCACCTAGTTTTGTGAGATCCCTTTGTAACTTTTCACTGTCTGCTTTGGACTTAACTATATTGAGTAGTTTTGTATCATCTGCAAATTTTGCCACCTCACTGTTTACCCCTTTTTCCAGATCATTTGTGATGACTATATATACTCCCACAGTATTCTTGCCAGCAAGTTAAAGTATGGATTGGATGAATGAACTATAAGGTGGATAGGAAGCTGGGGTCAATGTAGCGATCAATGGCTCGATGTCTAGTTGGCAGCAGGTATCAAGCGGAGTGACACAAAGGTCAGTCCTGGGGCCAATTTTGTTCAGCATCTTTATTAATGATCTGAACGGTGGGATGGATTACACCCTCAGCAAGTTAGCAGATGACACTAAGCTGGGGGGAGAGGTAGATACGCTGGAGAGTAGGGATAGGGTCCAGAGTGACCTAGACAAATTAGAGAATTGGGCCAAAAGAAATCTGATGAGGTTCAACAAGGACAAGTGCAGAGTCCTGCACTTAGGGTGGAAGAATCCCAGGCACTGCTACAGACAAGGGACCGAGTGGCTAGGCAGCAGTTCTGCAGAAAAGGAGCTGGGGATTACAGTGGATGAGAAGGTAGATATGAATCAGCAGTGTGCCCTTGTTGCCAAGAAGGCTAACGGCATATTGGGCTGCATTAGTAGGAGCATTGCCAGCAGATCGAGGGAAGTGATTATTCCCCTCTATTTGGCACTGGTGCGGCCATATCTGGAGTATTGTGTCCATTTTTGGGGCCCCCACCTCAGAAAGGATGTGGACAAATTGGAGAGAGTCCAGCAGAGGGCAACGAAAATGATTAGGGGGCTGGAGCACATGACTTATGAGGAGAGACTGAGAGAACTGGGCTTATTTAGTCTGCAGAAGAGAAGAGTGAGGGGGGATTTGATAGCAGCTTTCAACTGCCTGAAAGGGGGTTCCAAAGAGGATGGAGCTTGACTGTTCTCAGTGGTGGCAGATGACAGAACAAGGAGCAATGGTCTCAGGTTGCAGTGGAGGACGTTTAGGTTGGATATTAGGAGGGATACTATTTCACTAGGAGGGTGGTGATGCACTGGAATGGGTTACCTAGGGAGATGGTGGAATCTCCACCCTAAAAGGTTTTTAAGGCCTGGCTTTGTGACAGATTTTCGTTACCAATCTGCCTGGAGCATCACTTGATCAGGCTGATGCCACAGGATCGTTTGAGGAGGACATGACAAAATGCATGAAGTGTCTAGATTTTAAAGCTTTATTGATAAAATAATAAAATAACAGCAGAGAGTGCTTGGAACACTCCCACGCCACTCAGGGAGAAAGCATTAGACCCCCAAGCCCTAACCCACTTTCATACTCACACACGCACTACCCAAAGCTGGCCAGGCTTGGTGTAACATAAGAAGGCGGCGGGGGGAAGGATGGACAGGAGTGCTGTCCTGGGCCCAGGGCATCCGAGAATCTGCTGTGCTCTCCAAGTTGGCCAGCTCTCCGGAGGGTTTTAAGTCCTGGGCTTCTTTGGGGGTGGTTTTGTTCAGGGCCCTCTGTTCCTGGTGCTCTTTGTACTAGTCCAAACAGGCTTTCTATGGTCTCTTCCTTTTCCAAAACATTCCAGCTTCAGGGACGCCTGGCTGGCTCCCGCTTTTGTTGTCTCGTCTGTGTTTTCAGCCTCTGCAGTTCTGGCTTTGTTTTCCTCTCTGCTGGTTTCTCTGTCCTGCAGGTGCAGGTCTGTGTAGTCGGTTTCTCACGCCGCTTGGGCAACTTTCAGGCCCCCGTCTTTCAGCCAAGTCTCGGCTGCAAGCAGTGTCCTTGAGCAGGGGCCAGCATCTTATCTCTGGACTGAGCTTGTTCATTGCAGTGTTGAGTTAACCTGTTCTCTGCTCTTCTCCCCCCTTTTGGCCTCTTGTGACCTACAAAGAAACCTTCCACTCTCCACTCACACACCTTTGACCCTCCCTAAAATGCTTTGCAATGCTTGCAACAGCATTAGCAATATACAGCGCTGATCTTCCTTCCCAGGGGACTCCCTAAGGGGAGGGGGCCATTGGGTTGCGACAGCTTGACAAAGCCCTGGCTGGGATGGTTTAGTTAGGGTTGGTCCTGCTTTCAGCAGGGGTGTGGACTAGATGATCTCCTGAGGTCTCTTCCGATCCTAATCTTCTATGATTCTATGTTGAACAGAGACCCAGCTATTTACCTCTCTCCACTGACCATTTATTCCTACCCTTTGTTTCCTATCTTTCAACCAATTACTGATCCATGAGAGGCCCTTCCCTCTTATCCCGTGACAGCATAGTTTGCTTACGAGCCTTTGGGGAGGGACCTTGTCAAAGGCTTTCTGAAAGTCCAAGTACACTATATCCACTAGATCACCCTTGTCCACCTGCGTGTTGATACCTCAAAGAATTCTAACAGATTTGCGAGATATGATTTCCCTTCACAAAAGTCATGTTGACTGTTCCCCGGTATATGCTGTTCATCTGCGTCTGATCATTGTGTTCTTTACTGTAACCAATTTGCCTGGTACTGAAGTTATGCTAAGCGGCTTGTAACTGCCAGGTTTGCCTCTGAAGACTCTTTTAAAAATCAGCATTGCATTAGCTACCCTCCAGTCATCAGGTACAGAGGCTTATTTAAGCAACAGATTACATACCACAGTTAGAAGTTTTGCAATTTCATATTTCATTGAATCTCAGGGTTGGAAGGGACCTCAGGAGGTATCTAGTCCAACCCCCTGCTCAAAGCAGGACCAATCCCCAGACAGATTTTTAAACCCAGATCCCTAAATGATCCCCTTAAGGACTGAACTCACAACCCTGGGTTTAGCAGGCCAATGCTCAAACCACTGAGCCATCCCTCAGAACTGCCCCTTTGACAGAATTTCCTGCCCAGCCGGTCCACTCTGTGCGAGGCAGCAGTAGTCTGAGACTGCCACGAGTCCCTACAGGGCTGCCCAGGGTGCTATTCAAAGCCCCTCAGCCCCTCCCTGAGGGCAGAAATGCAGGATTTTCAGCCCTATGCTCCCTGGTCTCTTAGATGAGCTGGGTTTGGAGCCTGGCGCACGAGGAGGAACGGAAAGAGACCAAATCCCAATGTCACCTCGGCGGTCGCCTGCATAACAGGTGAGGGAGTAGCTCAGGTCGGCCCAGTATTTGTCCTGCACACACAAGACCATTTATCCTGCTCCCCATTCAGGGCCCGAGCCTACCAGGCGTTACAGACATTCCACACTTCCTAGGATCTGGCCTCGCAATCCCATGGGGTAGCCAGTTCTCCACATGCAGGAGACACAGAGCCAGCGTGGCTTGGTAGGTAAACGTTTCCGGCTGAGAATGGCTCAGGTGTGGGAATCTCCCTCACATCCTCTTCAGATGAAAAAAATTCATTTAATTTCTCCACAATGGCCTTCTTTTCCCTGAGTGCTCCTTTAGCATCTCGATCGTCCAGTGGCCCCACTGATTGTTTGGCAGGCTTGTGTGTGTGTGTGTGTGTCTGTCTGTCTTGTGCTAGTTGCTCTTCAAATTCTTTTTTTGGCCTACCTAGTTATACTTTTAAACTTGATTTGCCAGATTTTATGCTCCTTTCTATTTTCCTCAGTAGGATTTAACTTTCAATTTTTAAGCAATGTCTTTTTGTCTCTAACTGCCTCTTTTATTCTGTTGTTTAGCCATGGTGGCATTTCTTTTGATGGTCTTGCTGGTTTTGTTTTTTGTTTTCTTTATTTGTGATGCATATTTAGTTTGAGCCTCTATTATGCTGTCTCCATGCAGCTTGCAGGCCTTTAACTCCTGTGACTGTATCTTTTAATTTGGATTTAACTAACTTCCTCATTTGTGTGTAGTTCCCTTTTTGAAGTTAAATGCTACAGTGATGGGTTTCTTTGGTATTTTCTTTAAATTTAATTCCACTGTGGTAATTATTACTGAGTAGTAATAATCTCAACATTGTTCGTGGGATGGAAAAGCTCTAGTGAACCCCGTTCCCCTGCCTATGTACACCCCTGAGCTGCTCTCACGCAAACTGATCACAGGGGAGTTTGCCACCTGCCTTAGAAATCCCAAACAACTTTTTCTTCACTCCTGCCAGTCATCTGCTCCCTCTTGCCATCTGTCCTGAACTAGTCCCCTTTCTTCTCCCGAATGGGACCCCCATCCCCTGCCTCTCTTCTGCACTCCCTCTTTTCCTCTCTGACCAGTCTTCCTTCCGCTGTGTTAATTCCGATGGAATAAATGAGCCCAGCGAGTCAAAGGCATTAGCATGACTCTGTCACTGTCCGACACGAAACATTAAGCATGGCTTGGGGTTTTGAGCACAGAGACCTGCTTAGTCCCAGGACAACAACCACCAATCAATTGTTTTAAACCTTTTCTTAAAGATACAAAAAAAGAAGGAAAAACAGCAAGAGCATTTAGAAAGGAGAGGATGAAGTAAGGCTTTGATTTTAACAGTATCTCTTACTCCCTTTCCCTTTAGCTGCAGAAAGCTGCTTATAGGGAAGAGCACCTGACAGTTTTTAAATTGTGTTAAAGATGATGATAAATGTCCTGTTTGGAAAAAATTAAAAAGATGAATTGAAATGAGCTGCAGCTGTTCTGGTGGAAGTCCAGTCTTGCTTCCTTAGGCTAAAACAAGACAAAAGACGGTGAAAAGAACAGCAAAGATAGAAGATGCAGCTCTGTCTTTGGTGCTGACTTTCACTTGCAATGTCTTTGCTGGAGAAACACGGGCCCAGCACGTGGTCTGATCAGCCGCGCTGAGACCTGGCAAACTCATGCCAATGTTGGGCTGTTTAGGGCATTGCTTTCAGCTGCCTTTCTGGTCGCAGGCTCAGAGCAGTGTTGCAAAAAATGGCGTTGTCTAAGCCAGATTCCCCGTGGATAGCTATCCTCCCCGTGGATAGCTCCTGCTGGTACCCAGCCTGAGGAGCAGCACTCTCATGACCCTCACTGTTTCCATCTGCTGCGCCTCCTAAGTGTGATTCCCTGACAGGCAGGCGTGGGCAGATGCAGAGCTCCTGGGACTTCAGGGGTGAATTTAATTCACTGACTTCCTGGTGAGTGATCGTAAAGGGGGCCCGAGTGTCTGCAGCATCCCCTGCCCTGGCTGTCTTGCTGGGAGGGGTGTTGAATGCCAGCGCTGCTCCTCGGGGATGATGGAAGAGTCAAGCCCATGTTTGTTTTCTTCCCAATCTCTCAATAGGTTGTGAACGACTTGAAGGCTGCAGACCAAGGCAGTGCCGCCGTCCTGCACATCTCAGATGGATCCTACTACATCCGGGTGGTCGTCTCCCCGGAAGCTGTGCAGATGGCAGAATGGTGGGTTTCACCCTGTCTGTCGACCCTTGCTGGGGTAACTGTGCGCTGCAGCTGGTGGCCAGGTTCTCAGCAGATCTCAATGAAAGTTGGGTTGGGCTAAATCAGTAGCAGGGTGGGAGGCCTATGTGGAAAGCCCAGGTGCTGCTGGAAGTAACTTATCTACTGTCCCAGCATGACGCTTGGAGGTGCCATGCTGCAAACTGTGCTGCCTTTGAGTGGAGATTTCAGCTGAGGTCCTGTTTGTTTGGGATCATTAAAGATCCAGTGACACTTTACACAGGAGTCACAGAGCTTAGCCAGGACATCAGGGCTACTGGTAACTTCAGGTGGTTCCATTCTGCCTCTCTAACTTCCCTCTGCAGTTTCAGTTGGATCTGGTGTCCTTCACTTCCTGTCCTAAACAGTCTGTGTAGGGCTGCTGTATGTGCCACCCCCAACGTGGGTAAAGGGATTATACTGGTCTATAACCCTCCTTGGGACTCCCCTGGCTACAAGCTGATATGAGGTGTAAGGAGCTGTGTTCATTTTGCTCAGCACAAGGTTTGAAAGTCCCCCCATTTTCCAATTTCATTTTCAAAGGCAGCATTACAATCGTATGTGGAAAATTTGTGAATTTGGCCCTTTAGGAAAAACAATGGAAGGAAAACACTTCTGCCATTTCTGCAGTGTTGCCTTTCTTCTTATCCACTAGCTCTAAGCTAAATGTCTGTCTGTCAGTGGAAGAGAAGACATGGGCAGCAAACGTCCTGCTGATGTTCTCAGTGTCTCGCTTCCAGAGACAGACATTGCTCCTCATGATCCTTTCCCGAGCCGGGGGGTTCCTCCCAGCGTAGAGAACTGGGTGTTCGTGCCAGAAACACTCAGATCCCCAGCCGGCAGAGGAGCTCTGTGAGCACATGTGGAATTAAGTGAACATTTATGAGCCTGCTGTTAGCAGCCTTAGTCCGATATACACTCTTGAGAGCGAGTGGTGCTTCTGAGGCTCCGTTGGAGTGTCCCTTGCTGTCTCCCAACAGGGTTTCACCTGTAGTTCCCATTCTCACAGTTGAGGGAGTCTCCCACTGGCATCTCTGTCTCCCAATCCCGCCTTCCCTGCAATTTCCTCTCGGGGAGGCAGCAGCATCCAGTCACTAGGCATCGGAGTCGCAAGATTTGAGTTCTGGGTCCAATTCTGTCGCAGTGTCCTGGGGCAGGTCACTTCCCCTCTGAGCCTTCATCTCCTCATCTGTGAAATGGGGATAATACTCACCAGCCTTGGTAAAGGGGTTTGAGAGCAAGGCAGGAAAAGCTTTATGTAAGTGCGCGGGATGATTGCTCTTGTGACACTGGGTGTTGCCAGGCTATGTAAGTGCAGCTGTGTGCTGGGCATTAGCTAACAGCACGGGGGCAAACCACAGGTTTGTGCTAGGGTCAGACTAGAGGCTGCCCTGTGGCTTAGCCTGAACTCCTCAGTCATGCAGGCAGCAATTCATCCCTTGCCAATATAAAGCAGCTCATCCTACTGCAGGATTCTGCCTCTCGCACAATCAGCCAGTGCCTGCCAGTTCTGTGTCCAGACTCTGCTGCCATGCTTGCAGCGGATGAATCACGGCTCAGTCTCGCTCTCTCCTGGCACGCACCAGGCTGAGCTCTGCAGCAATGACTGTTGGAAAACTCTTGGGAGCAAAGCCTCATGTTCCGAACATGAAAATTTTAATCCTGGCTCCACCACTGAGTCGCGCCATGGCCTTGAGCCAAGTTACTTAACCTGTCTGCCTCAGCTTCCCCATCAAAGGCTGGTACGTAATGGGGTAATTCCCCATTTTACAGATGGTAAAGTGCCGTGCCTGTTGTCAGTAGTGGAGTCACGGACAGCATGCAGGCCGCGCAGCTCTAAGCACCGGGCTGCACTTGGGATCGCTTTGTTTGATAGTCGCCCAACAGGCCGATTTCTAACAGCACTGCTGAGTTGGAGCAGCGGTTCTAGAGTCCTCTCACAGGCCATCACTCAACTGCTCGTGCACGTTTGAGACCATTTGTCGCTCACAAACTTGTTTTGCTGCTCTCTGTTTCCTAGTGTTCAACTGCAGTCCGGGTTCTCCAACATCGTTGGCAGGATTATCATCTTGCAGAAGTACATGGTGTGCTTCCAGGAGGAGACCAAAGCGGTAAGGCTCTGTCTGTCTCAGCGGCCATGGGATCCACCAGCTGAGCAAAGTGATGGGGGTCATACTCTAGGGTGACCCTGTGCCCTGCTCTCTGGATATTCTAATGCTCTTGGATCCCGCTGAGATGCCTTGTGTTGGACAGGCAGTTGCCCTCACCAAGGGCCCAGAATGAAACGTAAGCTGCGCGTAGCTCCCCTTGTGCAGCTGGAAACCCTTCGGCTCACTTTGTTGTGTGGCTGAGGTGTTCAGCAAATGTTACAGCATTGTGACAGTTCCCTCCAGGATGCCACCAGAGCTCGCCTGACTCACCAGCCTGGGCTCCCTTTACTGTACTGCTGTGACTGTCAAGCCTCCTCCAGCATGCATGCAGGTCGGGATACACCCAACTGCAGCACAACACACACAGGTTCTTTAACCACCCCCTGCATGGGAAGGCAAAGCTAAGGCACCTCCCATTCCTAAGGAATGTACTGGGCTGCCAGGGTGTCACAGACCTGATGGCAAAATACTGCGGAGGAGAATGCTTGAAGGAGGGGAATTGAGCTATCTGGGAAAGGAATAGACTCTGGATCCTCAAGGGAAGGAACATGAGCCTCTCCACACATCCAAGTCTAGTTCCATAGCCTCTGGTTCACCCCATATTCACAACAGAGACGGATGGTGCACATGTAAACTCATTCTGCTCTAGCAACACCTTGAGTGACCCCAGTAGCTGCTGCCTGCCAGGGCTTCCAGCTGTGTTTACGAGGCTTAACCCTTGCTTTGGGCTAGAGATGGAGCTGGTGCTTTAAGCCGTGACTATTTTTGCCTAGGAGCACTAGGTGGAGCTCCAAAACCAGCACCTCCAATGCGGCCTCTGTGCGGGCAGGCGAATGGTGTGGATCTTCCCAGTATGACCTGCCCTGAAGGGCGGGTGCTCCTTCGCTAGGGAACCGGCTCCTAGCTGTGTGCTCAACAACAGCCTCCGCTCTCTGAGCACGCAGGCAGGCATATTTCATGGCCTGCTGGGCCTCCTCTCCCGCCTTGCTGTGGGCAGCCAGCCTTGTGAGGCTCACTGGACTGACGGGTGATGTACTGCAGAGAGCTCCTCTCCACCACACCTCTTCCCTCCCCCGTGCCTTCTTCCTGAAGGGTCCCCCACCTTCCCAAGTGAATACAACCCTCCCCAGCTCCCTGTCCTTCAGCCGCAGGCCCGTCCTTGGGCCTGGCTCGGCAGCACGCTGCTGTCACTCTGGCTCTGCCTTTCACCGTGGCTCACCTCACGTGGTGCCTCCAGTCCTACATCCCACCCCTCTACCTTATGTGTGGTCGGCGCCTGGGCACTGCAGCCTGAGTTGCCTCTCCCCAGGCTGCCTCCAGGTCTTCAGGCTCATGCCTGCTCCTGGCCTGGGTCTTGGCTGCCCCGAGGGATGGTTTGCGGAACAGTGGGCCACGCCTGCCATGGGTCCCTCGGGCCTGATGAATAAGTCCCTCATTGGTCCATTCAACATCTCCGATGCAAAACAGCCTCTGCTGGCATGCCAGGATGCAGATTAGGCCCTCCCATGCCCCAGGGGCGGGCCTGGGGACAGTATGTTGTGGATGCACCACCTGGGTATGGAATATTCTGGAGGGCATGGGATGGAGATGGGAGTGCAGCCCCCAGTTGCTAACTGTTCTGGATGGGAGTAGGGTGTATGGTAGAATGTTCTGGGGTGCCACCTGGGCACAGAAAGCCCTGGAAAGGGTGAGGGGGGTGGAGGGCATGGCAGCGCAGCATGTCTGATATGGAATGGGCCTTGATGGGGGGTGGAGAGACAGTTGCGGTCCGTCAGCATGTTAGATTATGGATGGATGTGGGAAAGAGCTGGTGAGTATCAGAACATTTGGAATGAGGAGACAGCATAGATGTGGGATGGGGTGGTACATGGGAGATGGGGGGTAGGGTCTGTCCCTCGGCGAGGGGCTAGCCGGGGGGTGCATCGCCTTGCTCCAGCCTGGCTTGCCAAACCAGCCTGAGGCTGGAGCCAGGCGCAGGCCCTGCCCTGGAGAGGGAGACAGTCTGCAGAGGGCTAGGCTGTGCCTGGAGGGGGCAGACGGGGACAGGCAGTGCTCAGAGGTTTGTGACTTGAGCCTGAGCAGCCCAATCCTTTCACAGTCCAAAAAAATAGCAGGACTGTTTGTGGATGCCCCAGCTAGAGCCAAGGGGAGGGAGGGGGTCCATGGATGTGGTTGCTTGCAGTATATTATTCAGCCACTAGTGTCGGGTGTGTGTGTTTGGTTGTGGTACATGTATTCAGACACTAGGGGGGGGGTGTGAGTGATTCAGGCACTGGGGCGTGTGTCTTTGGTACACTATTCAGACCCATGGGGGGGGGTGGGGGGTGAGAGCTTGCAGTACATTATTCAGCCACTAGAGGTCTCTGCTATCAGGCGCCGTGGCAGCCAGGCCGGTGGCTGGGCCTAGGCTGTGGGACGCCCACCCACCTGCAGCTGGGGGCGGGCTGTTATCCCACATAGCCGGGGAGCACCGAGGCGAGAGGGCCCCGTTCCGCTCTCCTGCTCCCTCCAACTGCCCCGGCCCCTACACCTCACACCCCTCATTTGCTGAGGGGCTGGGTGGAGACCCTGCCCTCGCTCACTGGGCCCTCCCTGGGGGGTGCTGCTGCCCCCTTGTGGGGAGCAGGTGGCTTTGCTGTGCGCCCCGCGCCTGACACTGCCTGTCTGTCCCTTCCAGGAGGAGTGCGAGTTCTACCTGTCCGTCCACCAGTTCATCGTGTTGCCCTTGCAGAGGCAGAGGATGGAGGCGCTGAACTGGTAAGGCCTCAGCTGGTGTGGCAGCTGCTGGCGCGTACACGCTTCCCCCCTCGCTGAGTTTGCAGCTGGGGATGGGGGCCCTATGGGGGTGCCGCACCCCCAAGGCAAAGCCAAGAGATTGCAAACAGTGCATCGACTGGCCCATGTGTTACACGACTGTGCATGGGGATGATGCCAGAAAGACCCCAGTATCGCACCCTCCAACTTTTAATTTTATCACCCCCAACCCCTCACCTAGAAGCTTGTGGGGTTAGCAGCAGCCAGATTCTCTTCCCCCCGCCTGAGAGAAGGAAGCCAGAGGGGTTGTGCAGCTCTCTCTGCACTGGGGTGAGAGCCGTGGGGCATACCAGCCATCTGCTTACAGGGGAAGGGGCTATGCCTCTTGCTTGTGCTGAGGGATCAGGTTGTTCGCAGCACATCCAGCAGCTCTGATTGACCCTCTTCTTCCCCCCCGCCTGCAGGAGACAGGGAATGGGGAAGGCCAATAGCTGGAGATTTCCCTGGAGAGCAGGGTTTTTCCCTGCAGGCCTGTCACAGGGGCAGAAAACCACCCTCTGTGTGGGAACTGCATAGAGTTGGCGGTCTGGGATCCCATCTGCCTCTTTACCCCTCTGAGGGCCTGTCGCAGCATCCTTCACTTAGTCTGCATGCAGCTCATGGCATGGACATTTCTTGCAAATTTATGGCGGGTCATGGAATTGAGGCCCTGGCTGCAGATGCTGTGAAAATCTCCACCTATCAGATGCTTTTTGGAAAGCAAAATATATATATATACACACACACACACGAGAGACTCGTACCAGACAGGGCCCTTTGGCTGGATGGAAGATTTGCTAAACTGCATGCCCACACTCCTAGCTCTTCCAGGGATGATATTTTTGTGCCTTTGCTATGGTCTTGGAAGGAGTAACCATCATCACCATTTTCATAGATCAGTACGTGCTTGCACAAGATCCCTAGGCAGAGCGAGGCATAGAACCCAGGTCTCTAACAGAGCAGAGCTGAGTCTTCACCACTTTGCCACACAACCTTCCATAGGAACTTCTCCAGTGAGGTGCCTCTGTGACCCCGCTAGCACAGTACAAGGCTGGGTCACCCTTTAGCAACTAGACCATGTACAGAGGTTTGAGTCTACTACTACTTCCATGCTAAGAGATCTGCTCCTTCAGCTCAAGTGGGTGAGCCTCTTATTTTTACATCCAGCGGTCCCAGGTCCAGTCCTCGCAGTGGCGCTGGGCTGGGCTCTCACCACAATTTGCTCTGAGGCTGGGAACAGAAACTTAGAATCCTGGGGCCAGGTCCTCAAACATCCATTTATTTCAATGGGAGTTAGGCACCTAAATACCTTTTGGAGATCTCAGCCCTAATGCCCAGTGTCCCCTTGAAGTCCCTCAAATACTTGGAGTCAGAGTTGGGTTGGGGTTTCTTTTAACTTCCTCTGCAGCGTGAGCAGTGGGGATCATCTGGTCATATCTCACTTAATCAATCCCCTGCCGTTGCCGGGGCCTCAGATATTGATGCACCTGGGTCCCTCCTGCTCTCCGCTTGTGGCCCCCAGTAGTTCAGTGTCCTGAGGACTGTAATACTTTGGTGTAATTATGGTTGTTGGATTTACTAGGCAGTGGCTGGGTGTGTTGATGGCCTACGATAGAGAGGAGATGGGACTAGAAGATGGTCCCCTCTGGCTTTGAACTCCAGAACACTCCAACTTTTGTACCCCGCTAGCAATATGTGATGGGTCAGTCCAGAGCTTGACAGCTCTTCAGGGCAGGGACAGTCTCTTACTCTGTGGCTGTACAGTGCATAGCCCAACAGGGCTCTGATCTCAGCTGGGGTCTCTATTGCGAGCTAAACTCGCCTCGTTCACTGTTTGGGCGAGTTGGGAGTACAGTGGGGTGCTTACACACAGTGGGGTATGTGGGATGGGCAGAATTCAGAAGACTGACCCAAAATCACAACTGAATTTTAAAACTCATGATTTTGGGGCAATTTTATAAAATCATAGAAATGGGCTGGAAGGGAGTCACCTAAGTCAGCCCCCTGCACTGAGGCAGGGCCAAGGAAACCTAGACCAGCCCTGACAGGGGTTTGTCCAAACTGTTCTTAAACCTCCAGTGATGGGGATTGCACAGCCTCCCTTGGCATATTGCAGAATGTACCTGTCTTGTAGAGCCGGAAGGGACCCTGAAGGGTCATTGAGTCCAGCCCCCTGCCTTCACTAGCAGGGCCCAGTGCTGTTTTTGCCCTAGATCCCTAAGTGGCCTCCTCAAGGATTGAACTCACAACCCTGGGTTTAGCAGGCCAATGCTCAAACCACTGAGCTATCGCCCCCTTTTACCCCACCCCTGAGAGTTGGAAAGTTTTTCTAGTATCTAACCTACATCTCCCTGGCTGCAGATTAAGCCCATCACTTCAGTGGGCGTGGAGAGCAATTGATCATCATGCTCTTTATAACACTCCTTAACATCGTGAAGACTGTAATGAGGGCCCCACTCAGTCTTTTCTCCAGGCTAACCATGCCCAGTTGTTCTAACCTTTCCTCGCAGGCCTTTTTGGGGTGTCTGACTCAGGTTTTTGAGCCCGTGGGGCTGGCCATTCTGCGGTCTCTGCAGAACCCCTCAGTACTTCTCTGGCCCAGCTGCTTGGGCACTGCAGGGGTTGAAGGCATGTCGTCAGTCATTGAGGCTGTCACCAGACCCCGTGTGATGGTTCTCTAAACCCCTTATATGCCCCGGGTCCCTGTTGTTCCATGGAGGCTCTCTGTCGCTCTAAACTGCCGTTCTCCACCTGGCTTTCATCACATCACCCTTGGCGGCTGTCTTTGTGACCGACCCTCCCACGTGTTCTAGCTCATCTGCTCTTTCGGGGAGGCGATGAGGAAGGGGGAGATGAAGGCTTCAAGGAAATAGCGCTGCATACTACAGCGAGGGCAGCGCCTTGTCTGGGCGTGGGGGGTAGGCTGCTGCACCAGTAACCAAGACTCTTTGTTGTTGCAGTAATCAGGAGCCCTCAATCCTCCAGAAGATAAAGGAACTGTGGCAGTGAGTACATGATCCAGTTATGGCACCATTTTCCTGACTTGCCGAGAGCTGTGCTAGGTCAGGGCATGGGTAGTTCTGACTAGTGAGAGGACGTACGGCTGTGATTGACTTTAGCAGGAGTCATCAAATCAAGCTGGTTTTCATGGCTGAGCGTGTTCATGGTTGGGATGAAAAGTGAGGGTGTTGGCCCTTGTGCTTCAGGGCGTGAGGAAACTTCACCTACTGGCCACGTATTCCTCCTGAGCGAGCAGTGGCTCGGAGGGGCCGAGGGGCCATTGCCTTGCTTGTGACTGGCTCCCTTAGTGTGCAGAAGGCTGAGACTCTGCCTTACAACTTCCAGTGCTCACCTCCTGTTTGGGGTTTGCTGCTGTAGAGCAGCACGCTTCCCTTCATCGCCCAACTCCCTTTGCAGGGCTGAGACAATGGGTTCGCTCCCCCGTGTCTCAGTGCAAGCATTGCACACGGACGTGCCGGGCTAGCTTGTTCCCAGAAAGGCCCATCTCCTCAGAGAAGTGCAGGGCTTTGCCTGCAGCAAATCGGTACAGACGCTCCCCGGGTTTCGCACGGTCGATTTACGCAAATCCGCACTTATGGAAAAAGGTTTGTGGGTTTTTTGGGTTTGGTTTTTTTTGTGTAATTGTGGGGTATATGTTCCCGACTTACGCGAGGTGTTCCAGAATGGAACGCCTTGCGTAAATCGGGGAGCGTCTGTATAGTGAGCTGCCGGAGTGAAATCGCTCAGGTATCAGAGAGAGAGGCCAAGGGATGGCTCGGATTCCCACAGGGGCTCAGTCCTGGGGCTCTGGTTTCCCTGCTGGGCCGGGGGGCACTGCATGGCCTTTGTAAGGTTTTCTGTCAGGTTCTGGGAAGGGAAGCTGTCTGGAGCCTGACCCTGGGATCTGTGTTGTTTGACTGTTGCAGGAGAGGCCTCACCCTGAAGACTCTTTCCTCCTCAGGTACAGTGGGAACAGTGCCGGGGGAGGGTGGGCGGGGGTCGGTGTTGCTGACCTGTGTGAAATGAGTTGGTGGATCTCAGTTCTCAGTCCACCGTACACAGCCACGATGGCACTAACTGCCCGCTTCGTCGGCTGTCCCGGCGAGGAGTTGGATGTGGTTTGAAGACTGACCTGCGCTCTGGAGCTGTCTGCTCTGGGCGCGGCTGAGGCGCACTGGCGGAACAGCATGAGCAGTGCGTCCTGACTGAGAGCTTTGGGGCTGCCAGTGCAGCTACTAAACCCACTGAAAATACAGAGCCCGGGATCCTTGCCCTGATCTGTGCTGCAGTCAGAGAACCACTCTGGAGCAAAGGGCTGTAAACCCAGCCAGGCCAGCGGGAGGCCTTAGTCTTCACTAAGCACGGGGAGTTCGGCCTGCCACATGTGGCCACACTGCACTGGTATGCAATGGAGGTGTGTTTTCCCTGAGGTCAGCCTGCTCTGCCCTGCCTTCCTCTGGCCCTGGGTGGCAGCTCCCTGTGGAACTCCCAGCAGCACAAAATGGCCTTAAGCGCTTGGTTAATAAAGAGTCTAGATTCATATCAACTCCCTCCCTCCTCTCCCCCCCACCCAGAAGTGACGTCCGTGCTGGTGAAAGGGGCTGATGGACAGCCCTGGCACTGGGCACCCCGTGTGCCTTCACAGAGCATGGGCAGAGCCCCCTTCTGCCTCGTTCCTACACAGGAGCCTCATTGGGCAGCCTCTGACTCGTCTGCATTCTACTGAATCAGCCCCTTGCCTCTCTGCGGCAGGCTGCAAGGGGGCCGGCAGGAGCTGCACTGAGACACCCCCATCCTGGCTCTTAGCAACCCCTGCTGTTCCAGGCCTGGGTCTTCCTGGAACCAAAACTAACACACAGCTGAGGGCTCGGAGCAGACCCCATTCAAACTCCCCTTCCCTTCCCCAGTGCCTTTGGGTTGCCCCCTTCTGCCCCAGAGGAGGCAGCATTTCGTGCTAAGTAATTCTCCAGCAGTACATCCTTTGCAAAGTGCTTTGGCGAGCCTGTGAGAAATGTGAGACAAAGTTGTTGCTATGAGCAGAAAGGAAGTTTTGAGAGCTGTTGGTATAAAATAGCTTCTCCAGGCTGTGTGTGTGTGTCCCAGCCAGGCTGTGTGTGTGTGTCCCAGCCAGGCTGTGTGTGTGTGTCCCAGCCAGGCTGTGTGTGTGTGTCCCAGCCAGGCTCTGTGTGTGTGTGTCCCAGCCAGGCTCTGTGTGTGTGTGTCCCAGCCAGGCTCTGTGTGTGTGTGTCCCAGCCAGGCTCTGTGTGTGTGTGTCCCAGCCAGGCTCTGGCTTGTGGCCTCAAGGGGGTCTCAGTGGCCTGTTGACGTGGGTGCGTCTGTCCCCCTCTAGGGATGTCGGTGTCTCAGTTAATGATCGACATAGGGCAGAGACGGCTCAAGGTTTTGAAGCAGAATGTTGAGGATTGCTTGGATTTACTGGACCCAAGTGAGGTGCCAGCCATAGGGGAGAGGCTCCCTGTCACCAGCTGGGAGGTGGAGCGCAAGAGAGAGGTCAGTGCTGGCTGCCAGCCTGTCCTGGCTGTGCATGTGTCCAGTGATCTGGTACGGGGCCAGGTGGGGCTGAGGGGTGATGGCGGGGCTCTTCTCACAGAGGAAAGAGGTAAATCCTTCGACCTTGGGAGGGAAGGACCCAGTGTGGGAGGGGTTTTGAGTTGGAGGGAGCGAGGGTGGCTTTGCTGTGGCATACTGGCTTTTGGCATTTCTTGGGAGAGTGCTGCACTGGGTCGGGTTCCCAGAGCTCACGCTGGATGCTCAGACCTAAGAGCTAAAATGAGCTCTTCTGGGCTCTCTCTCCTGGTCTGGGGAAGAGCTGCTGGTCTTCCCAGCGATGCTGGGAGCCCCAGGGATGGGTCAGTGTGCCGGGCTGCCTGGACTCCCTGGCTTTTGTCTGATGTAGAAGCTGGCTAACCATTCTCATTTCAGCTGAGTAAAGACGTCTTTACAGTGCCAGTCAACTTCCTAGTGATCGGCCCGGAGGAGAAGGCGGCGATTCGTGATGCCTGCCTGGCAGGTCAGTGCCACAGCCGTACCTACAGGACACAGACTGTGCGCAACAGGCTGCAAAGTCTGGCCCTGTCTGGGCTGGGGCTCTCCCCCAGCACCTTGCAGACCTGATTTTGAGAGCTGCAGGCTCCCCGCTGGCTGTGGCCCTCCAGGAGCATGCCCAGGTCTCAGTGAGGCACCCTCTGCCTGACGCTCTCTCCGCCCCCATCTCTCACAAGCTTCCTGCACCAACCGGGTCTGCCTCTCAGAGGTGGCTCTGGAATGGGGGAAGGGCTCCTGAGCCGCATGGTTCAGTCAGGCCCTGCCTGCGGGGCTGTGCTCTCCGGGGATATTGATCCACGTGGTGCAGGACTGTGACTAGCATTCCAGTCCCGGGCCTGGCCCTTCACAGGTGCAGCTAGAATGAGGTGCTGCCTCTAGCCAGGGGATTTGCAAACCCTGTGATCTTCCCCGGTGGAGACTGGGGGGGGCTGCAGTGGAGCTCTGCCCTGATGGGTACCTGTGGTTCTGAGGGGGGGCTTTAGGGTTCTCTCAGGGAAGGAGCTGAGTGAGCGAGAGGCATCCAGAGGGTGACGGCAAACCCCCTTTTCCTGCAGGAGCTCCTCACACCGTTCCTGGGAGAAGCCACCTTGACAGGGACCTGGCTGACTGTAGTGTAGTGTCATGCCCCAGTGGTGAGTAGTAGAGCCTGGGCCAGGGCCTGGATCCTGCAGCAGCTGGCTGCTCGGTTCTAGATTTTCTTTTGGGGTTTGCCCATCGCAGCTTTCTCTCCACTGGAGCATGGGGTCCATGGAGGGGCTATTGCAATATCCCACTAGTCTTCCGGGCCCTTGTCCCTCTCTGAAACGTAAACTCTGCTATGGAGCATGGGGGGGAGTTTTGGTCGGCTGCTTGGCAGCTAACAAAGTGGGGCTGTTTGCCCCCAGTTCACAGATTGTCCATGTTAGAGGTAACCATCAATGCACCAGCTGTCTTGAAAAACAATTGTTTAAGCTGCATGTAGATTTAAAATAAGTGGCAGCGATGCCTCTTGCCACCCCCGGCCGTCCAAGGAGCTCCAGCTTCCTCTCCCACATGCAGTCATCACCCGTGCTTCTGCCACCGCTTGGCTAGACTGCTGCTGTTAGCTCTGCAGGGGGCCAGCTCATGGCACGCAGAAGTGTGCAGCAGGCGAATGTCTGTGTGCGAGGTCTCATTCTCTGAGTGCCCTTCAGGGTGCTGGCAATTAGCGTGGCCTGGCCTGGCCCTCTGTCCCCTAAGGGACCAGCCCTCCCTCTCCTCAGCTGGGAGGCGCTCGCTCTTGGTTCTTGGGGGGGCCTCTGACCTGAGGGTCCCCACCCCGTGGCATTTTGAGCCTATTTCTCCGTGCGATGCAGCGTAAGGTTCTGTTAACGGGCCGGGGCTTTGTCAGATGTTAAACGTCTCTGGCCTAAGGACAGCGGTTCTGCACCAGCCATTGTCAGGGGTATCTGTCATTTTGTCCAGGCAAGTTCTTTGCTGCGCGTGCACCGACAGGAGGTGTGGCTTTGCACACACACACACACACACACACACACACACACACACACACACACACACACACACACACACACACACACACACACACACACACACACACACACACACACACACACAGAATTCTTACCCCCAAGTGGCAGGAAATCAGCTTAAACCTGCCAGGGCAGGAAGATCGGTGCTAACCAGCCAGCCCAGTTGACAGGCGTTGTCTCTGTGCATCCCCCTCGTGGGGCATGTGTGCTTGGAGCAGCCTCTTATGGGCTCACCCATGCTTTGCACCCCATAGCGGTGTCTCATCTGCTGTCCCTTTGGCCGTTTACAGCTAGTCCATCCTCTTTTCTCTTAGAGCCAAAGACGACAGAAAGGGGTGGGATGTTGCACTTCGCGGGCAGGAGAGTAGTCTCCTACCCTGCTGATGGGGCGGGCCCAGTCGGCTCGGTCTGGTACAGCGTGTACACGTCTAGCACCTGGGGCCGTTGGGGGTGCGGGGGGGTGCAGAGAACTGCTGTCCCGCTCATGGCAGGGATTGTGGCTATGGGAGCATGAGGAGACCGAAGGGATTCGTAGCACGTGTGGGTGTGTAACTGTTCCTTTCTGGGGCCTTTAGCCTGGCCTACAGTGCTCCAGTCTGTAGGGCTGCAGTCTAATTTCGTTCTCGCTTTTGGCAGACCCTGGCGCAATGTCCCGAAGTTTGGACGTATCCCTGGATAATCCCTGGGACAAGCTTCAATCAGTGTCCGTGACTCTGTCCTCCTCCTTGGAAGGTGAGTGCACGCGCTGCCTTACAGCATCTCCTGTTGCAAGTGGAGAGCGTCTTTCCTTCTCTCTCTCTCTCTGTCTGCACACCCCACATCTTACACCTGGAGATACAGGGTAAGACAGGAAGAATTGTGTGCTCACCTGCACACGCACGCAACTTGTAAGCCTTGTTACCACCATCACACTTGAAATTGCACACTCCCTTTTGCACACACAGTTCTTAAAACGAGGCCCATGCTGTGTGTGCATGCAGGGGATGGGGATGGTTTTCAGGAAGGTGCAGCCTGGATCTCTTTGATACATTCAGGTGCCTGTTTGTGTGTGTGATTGCATTTGCCAGTCCACCCATCTGCATGCACCAAGGGTGATAGACCTTATCTCCCCCATAAATGGCTGATTTGCCCTTGCACAGTATTGGTGGTGCCTGTATTATGGTCGTGCCTAGGGAGCACCGGAGACCACCCCATTGTGCTAGATGCTGTATAGACACAGTAATAGGCAGACAAAGGCTGGGGGGCGGAGGATAACAGACAGCGTGTAACAATGAGATCAGTGACAGAAGCTGTAGTAGTGCCACCACTTGGGTTTGGTTTCATTGTTCTGGGACGGGTTGGGTTGGGACGAGATCAGCTAAATGGAAAAACACCAGAAGGGAGAGGGGACATAGAGGGGGTTGGACGGGCGGGGCAGCCTGTACGGCAGGCAGAGACTGTGACGCAAACAGCCAGTCAGCACAGAGGAGAGAATGCCCAGTAGAACCTGGATAAGACACTTGGAGGACACCTCCGATAGCCAAGGGTTGCTGTGGCAGAACCTTCTCCTGCCAGCTTTGCTATCTTTGGCCCCTCTGGATAGTTCCCCTTTGGAATTGTCCTTCCCCAGCTGCCTTCCCAGCCCCGGGCGGGTGGGACAGGCTCTGCCCATGCTGCTGTCTCCTGCCCTCTTCCATGGGGAAAGTTGTATTTTGTTCTCTTTTGTCAGAGAAGTCCATTATCCAGCCCAGCCTGCCAAGCACACAAGAGGCCCAGCTGCCCAACTCCACAGAGGAGGTGGCCATCACACAGCCTGACAGCAACACCCCAGATTTCTTGGAGCCTTCCTGCCAGCAGTCCCCTTGTAGCCTAGCCCAGGATGAACCAGCGGAGACTGTATCCCCATCACTGCTGTCCTTCAGCAGTACATGTCCCCCAGAGGCTGCCAGTCAAGGAACAGCTGCTGCCACGTTCCAGAGGGCACCTGATGTGGGTAAACACCCTGATGCCAGCCATGACATCCCCTGCGGCCAGCCATCTGCAGCTTTCCAAACCAATCTGTGCCCTTGCTCTCCTGCGCTTCCCATTTTGGGCAGCATCAACAGCAGAGCAGCACCCCCTGCAAATGGAGGGCAGGCTGATCTCGGTGGCGCGGCGTCCCTCCCAGACGTGGAGAACAGCAGTCTGGCAAGCTCTGAATGGGACACTGAGCTGGGGGGCGGAGCTGGGGGAAAAGATCTGTCCAGGAGCAGGCAGCACAGGGTGACGAAGAGAAAGCTGCTGGTGGATGACAGTAAGGCCCACGGCGAGGTTTTGCCCAACCCAGGCAAAACCCATCAGAGAGCACAGAGGAAACCTCCCCATGCGGATGTGCCCATGGGGGACGAGCGCTGCATGGACGCCAACGTAGTGGGCCAGAACCCAGGTGTGGAGTTGGTGAGTGCTCAGAGAGCCAAGAAGAGCAGGCTGGAGCAGGCCGGGCCAGCTCAGGAGCCTGCACTGCCCAGGGACCCGGAGGGGCTGCCAGGAAGGGGGAATGAGAGAGCAGCAGTTGGGAGCGTGGCTGCGTCTGGGTCAGGCCAGCACAGAGCCCAGGAGCAGGTAAAGATTCACAGGCTCGTTGTCATTTCTTAGTTTTGTCTCTGTGTCCCACAATCTGAGGAGGCTGTGAAGGCCAGGACTATAACAGCGTTTAAAAGGGAACTGGATAAATTCATGGTGGTTAAGTCTATAACTGGCTATTAGCCAGGCTGGGTAAGGAATGGTGTCCCTAGCCTCTGTTTGTCAGAGGGTGGATATGGATGGCAGGAGAGAGATCACTTGATCGTTGCCTGTTAGGTTCACTCCCTCTGGGGCACCTGGCACTGGCCACTGTCGGCAGACAGGATACTGGGCTAGATGGACCTTTGGTCTGGCCCAGTACGGCCGTTCTTATGTAACTCCCATCTCCGGGCCCCAAGGCCCTGCCTTCCAGCTGAGAAGAAAAGGGAAGGGCTCCCTCTGAAGGCTGGGCCTGAGCTTTCTGCCCCTGCAGCAGTCCTGCTCCAGGAGCGAGGGGTCTGCATGGCAGCCCACGTCTGCCAGGGGACTGCCCTCTGCCAGGCACTTCCCAGCAGCAGCCATTGCTCCTGTGCCAGACAGTAGACAGCCATGTCCATAGTGGGAAGAGCCTGTTGTGACCAGGTGGCTGGGGAAAGGGGAGGCTGAAGCCACGTGCAGCAGGAGTTGGAGGAGCCAGTCAGAGTACAGAGAACACACGCCAGCACTTTTTCTACAAGCCATCTCCTGGGTTCCCAGATGGAGACTGGGTCCTAAACAACTGGGGGAAGGGATAGCTCAGTGGTTTGAGCATTGGCCTGCTAAACCCAGGCTTGTGAGTTCAATCCTTGAGGGGCCCATTTAGGGGACTGGTGTAAAAATCTGTCTGGGGATTGGTCCTGCTTTGAGCAGGGGGTTGGACTAGATACCTCCTGAGGTCCCTTCCAGCCCTGAGATTCTATGAAATCCTCTAGCTCCCTAAGTAAATAACCCAGAGAGGCCCTACAATGCGGCACTTGCTAAATTAGGCTCAATCTTACAGCACAAGGCCCCTCGAAAGGGATCATTCATTTTTCAGGGGACCTCTCCTTAAGGCTGGTTTCTGTTTCGGGAGGCTTCCACTCCAGGGCTACGCCAAGCACTCAGGGTAACTCAGATTTCCAAGAGAATCCCCCGCTCCTGCCTGCTGGCTTGCCCAGAGCTCTAGTCCTTTCCCTGGAGACATCTAGTGCTGTGGTTCTACAGAGTAAACGTGCATGAAACCAGCTTCTCTGAGCCAGGAGAGCTGGTCGGGGAGAAAGCTACGTCCGGAGCCCTGCAGGGGCTGGAGATGTTTTTCAGCTGTAATGTTTAATACAGATTGAGCTGAATTGTCTTCCTTCCCTCCAGAAGTATGTGAAAACAACCCCACTTCAATACACCTACAAGGCCCCAACGCCGGATCTCTGTGCCCGAGTGAACTCCACCAGGTCGGTGTGGTGCGTGGGTCTCCCAGACTGGGCACACCCCAGCTAAGTGGTTCCTCAAATTCCCTTTGCACCTCATTTAAAATGAGAGCAAAAATGAACTCCTCCCATAGGCTGCTCTGCGTCCTGTCCAAAGCATCGGCACGGCTGCAGAGACCCTACTGCCGGTACAGCTGGAGGAGAGAGCTGCGCCGGTCCCCCTTAGATTTCACTCCCATCCGCCAGCTCCCTCTGATAACAGCTTGGGCTGCAGTCAGGGAGTGGCATTTGTGTAGCCCCGACAAACACAACCTGTGGGTCTCTGGCCATGCAGTGACTGACGCTGCGTCCCCACTGCCTCACTAGGCTCTCAAACCAAGCCAGTGTGGCTCACCCTGTAATCCAGAGATTGATCCTGGCCCTCTCCCCTCTCGGTGGCAAGTAGGGCGGTGCTTGCCTGCGGGGCGTAGGACCGGAGCTCTAACCCGTGTTGCCTCACTGAGAAAGCTAATCACCCTTGATTTGGCTCTTCAGTACACAGCTTAATTCCTCCCACCTGCAGTGTTCCCCTGCCCACCGCTTCCCTTCCACCCTGGACATACTCAGTCCCTTGTTCCCTTCTCCCCTCCCTGCCGGCTGGCAGTCCCAGCTCCTGGCCAGCTCTAGTAAAGGCAGCCAGGCTGACTCCTGGCTTGAGCTGCTCTTACAGCCCTTGGACCCTTGTCAAAGCAGCTACAGAGAAGCAGCAGCACATGCCCAGCCACTTTGGGGACCACCAGTCAGTGCGGTGTGGAGCACAGCTGCTCTGGGGGTCTCCCTCGGCAGAGTACATCATCGTTCTGGATGGCAGCTGAGCCCTGCAGCAGCTGAGCCCTGCAGCAGCTAGGCCCCGCAGTTGCGGACCGACCGTCTCATTCTCACTCATGCTCATGTTTTGGTTCACAGGATCTCGAAGGCGATGCTGCGATGGGCCTGCTGGGTGATCACCAAAGCTGAGCAGCCCTGAGCGAAGGCCTGGTGGAGTTGCAATGTGCTGTACATAGGTTCTCCTGTTCTTGTTCACGGCTTACCCGAAGGGACGAGCATGGAACGGTGTGACTCGATAGCCATGCAGAGTAGGCCCTTGGGCACTCGTTACCCAAAAGGCACCTCCAGTCCCAATGACTCCTGCCCAGCCTCTTGGAATAGCTACAGTGGCGTATGCTGGGAGTCCCCTGCCACGGTGGGGGCAGCCGAAGGGCTGTGGCTGCCGCATGGAAGCAGCATGCAGGAGCCGTCACTGGTACAGTGTGACACAGAGACTGAATCTCCTGCTTGGCTGCGAAGGACAACTGGGTTTTTCCCTGTGCTCCACGGAGAAGGGCTGGTGTAGGGAATGTCGAGTAGACACAAGTCATCCTGGCAGCTGGATACCTTGGGGCTGTGGGATATTCTGCTCTCCCTCCTCCCTACACTCACCTCTTCAGCATGTTAAACCCCAGCTGGAAAGCAACGCCCTGTTGTGCACACCAGCCCGGTCTGTTATTTGTCAAGGAATGCAATGAGCTGGGATAGGAGACACGCACACGCAGAGCACCTGTGAGCAAGAGGCTTGCTACAGCTCCTTACAACCTGCAGCTTCCCTTAACTGGGCTAATGCCCCAGCCCCAGGCTCCAGCCAGAGGAGTTCCATGTTGTAGCAGAGGTAGCCTTCCTTATCCGCAGCAGCGCACCCCTCTACCAATTGCAGCTCTGGAGTCACTGCACTAGTTTGGTCTTTTAATGCTTAGTTTGATTAGATTCCTGCTCCGTTTGTTACAAAATATTTCATATGGTTTATGCTTTGGAAATGAAAAATAAAGTGTCTATTTTTAAATACACGGCTCTGCTAGAATCTCCTCATCCCCCCTCACAAACGACAGGTGCGGCGGGGGCATGCTGCCGAGCTGGAGGGAGACCCCAGAGGCGGTGCCCCTCGCTCTGCCGCGTGTGGGCCTAGCTGAGCCACGGTCAGGTATTGTCAGTCCGAGGAGCGGGGACAGCTGTGGGTGGGACATAGCAGGGCTAAGGGAAGTCCTGTTGCCTTAGGATAGTGGTTCCCAAACTGGGGGAGGGGGAGGTGTGGAGAAACGGGGGGGATGCCCCACCCCCACCCCTAGCTGTACCTCTGGTCTCAGCCCCTGGCTCCCAGCCCGGCTGCACTGCTGGACCTGGCAGCAGCCCTGATTCCCACCCGTGGCTCGGGGGACCACATGGATTGGGGGGGGGGGGAGTGATGTAAAAAGTTTGGGGACCACTGCCTTCGGCTGTGAGCCTGGGGACAGAATCACTTGAGTTTTGACTGCAGAATTTTGCTCCAGACTCTCTTTCAATTACATTGAATAGATTCTAGCCTTTGTGCTGGTGACGAAAAAAAACCTCACCCAAGACCCAAATGTGACTGAGCCGTAAAGGCTGCAGCCAGCCTGACCCAGGAGCACGACAGCTCTGAACAGCTCCATTCGTTGCAGCAGCTTGATGACATCAAAGCCTCCCAGCAGCATCAATGTACCTATTTCCCAGCAGCTCACTTAGCGAACACGAGTTCCTGTGCATAAGCAACCCCCCCCCCCCCACGCCTTGTCCAGCTGCCTTCCCAGCAGTTGCTCAGTTTCAGTACCCAGTTCTGCAGCACACTGAAATGATGGGGCAGCCTGAAATACATGCACCAGCAGGAGCAACACCCCAGGGAGCTGCACTGCTTCGATTAGTCATGGTCACATTTTAATCAAACCCTCCAGATTTGTTTTTTCAACGGACTGAGTGGTGCCACAGACTTTCCAGCCTGCCACGGTGGAGCAGCGCAGAACACAGGGCCATCGGGCACAGAGCACGGGGCTGTGCCTTCAGCCCAAACTCCTGTTGCTGGCAGTGGAGGATCTGCTTGAGTAAGAACGGCAGGATCGTGCAGACAGGTTAAACCAAGCTGACGGCCTGCACCTAGACTAATGGCTGGAGGGGAATGACCCATTCTGGCCCCCAGAAGAGGCAGATTGTTCTGTATTGAGTAGGTTTGGATGCGAGTGCCACACCCTGCCTGCAAATCTCCTAATTCAGCCCTGTTGCTCCGGGGCTGTACAATGCAAGGCAAGTCCCCATGTATGGCAAACACGCCCAAGCCACTGGCCCACGCCTGCTGTTGCTGCATACTTAATAGCTGTGCATGCATCCAAAGAGCCACATGCTCCAGGAAAAGCTTAGGCTGGTGGCAAACTCAGCTACTGGCTTTTGGCAGCTCGGTTTTAGCCAGCTGGAGCTTGTGTAAAGCCAGCTGGGCGCAGTATGAGACCAGCGGAGGGTAGTGGGAGCTGGAAAGGGGGTCCTCTCGTAGCTCGGTCAGGAAGTGTTAGCAGGCCCCGGTCTGTCCCCGTTTCCATAGGAAGCCCTGGTGTTCTACACCTGGGAGCAGCGAAGGGAGGGGGAACAGGCTGGGGGGGTTCCTTCCCCCATCTCCCCACAGGTGCTTGAGCTGCTGTTGCAAATCATAACCCTTCAGCTTGCACTCGGTCGCAGTGTTTTATTGGAAATGACAGCGGGCCGCAGCCCCCACTAACTCATTGTCCCTGGGGGGCTGCTGGCAGGCCTGGAGCCGCTGCTCTTTGGTGTATGGCTGTTCGGTGCATTTTCAACCGGTGGCTCCACGGCTTGTGGCTGCTCCCCCTGCAGGTCGGCTGTGGCCCTGTGCTCGTCCTGTGGCAGCGTGTCTGGGGAAGGGGCCACAGACGCAGCATTAGCGAGAGTCACAACAGCATTACTAAAGGTGCCTCTGTAGGGCAACAAAGGGAGCCGCAGCTCAGTCGGCGGGGAGGGGCCTGACTGGCTGTTTAGCCTCTGTGCACCTGGCCCCGTAGGGCCAGATTCTCCCCCTTTCCACCAGTGTAACTGCACTGGCCTCAGGGTGGCCACGCCCACCTTACATGAGATGGGGTGAGAGCAGGATCAGGCCCAGGGCAGCACGCAGGTGTAGGGAAGAGGAGTGGACTGGGCCTGCGGGGAGGCCAGGCAAACGCCAGCCCCTTTTTTGCACCAGCAGGAGGTGCCGGGGCAATGCCGAAGGGGAAAGGGCTCTGAGTTGGTGCGGGTGCCATGCCCTGTGCCCAGGCTGTAGGTTAGCCCATCCTTACCCTGCAGTGCTGCCGGGGCGCTGGGCGTGCTGCTCCCCGCCACGTCCACCACGGAGTTGGGCTTAGGCTTCCGCTTCAGGACTGGCGAGCGCTGCAGGCGCAGGGGGATTTTTACACCTGGAGGACACGCAAGCAGTGTAACGTTACCAGCTGGGGGGGTGGAGGTGGCACTGGTGGGGAACAGGTTCTGTGCAAGAGCCTGGGCCACCTCTATGGGAAGTTGGCTCCAACCCCCTTCTTGGAGCTCACAGGCAGAGCCTGGCAGACTTGAAGGGGTGTGTGTGCACGCGTGTGTAACCCATGTGCCTAATAGGGAGATATCACTTTAAGATGGGGGGGGTAGGAGTGAACTGTGTCTGGGTCATTGTTCCTATGGGGAACTAGGAAGTGGGCAGCGCCCACCCACTGCTAAAGGACCCTCCTCCCAGCCTAAGGGGAGGCTCCACCAAATAATTCCAGGGGACAGCTAATGAGATAACAGGGATGGGAGTGAGGTCACAGGGCTAAACGAAGGGAGCCTGACAGGGACACCGAGCAGAGAACCCCGACAGCGCCCACTGCTCCTCGAAGGCGTCAAGGGAGCCAGCGGACACCGCCCAGAGGAACTCCGCCCGGAGACGTGAACGGACGGAGGATTGGAAATAGGCCCCACAGTCGACCCCCGTCGGCCAACCTCCTCTCCCTGGTTGCATAGATGGCCATTTTAGCCAGGCCCAGGAGGAGGTTCACCAGGAGGTCCCGTGACTTGGTGGGGCCACGGATGGCGAGTGCATCAATGAAAAGGTGAGGGGGAAAGTGCAACCAAAAGCTTAACAAAATATTTGCGAGGAGCCGGAATAGGGGCTGCA
The DNA here is from genome assembly GCF_016161935.1 of Mauremys reevesii. Taxonomy (NCBI): domain Eukaryota; kingdom Metazoa; phylum Chordata; order Testudines; family Geoemydidae; genus Mauremys; species Mauremys reevesii. Next base: position 3,430,934 of record NC_052638.1, read on the forward strand.
GCCTGGCACACTCCAAGTAAACGTGCACCAGGGTTTCCCCCATGCCGCAAAAGGGGCAGGTGTTCAGGACAGGGATAAACCGCGCCAAGTACACGCCCATGCTCACAGCCCCACAAAGGAGCCGCCAGCTCATATCCCCGGCGGGGTGAGTGTGCGCGTGTAACCCGTGTGCCTAATAGGGACAGATCTCTTTAAGGTGGGGGGGGGGGTAGGAGTGAGCTGTGTCTGGGTCATTGTATTCACCCACGAAAGCTCATGCTGCAAAACGTCTGTTAGTCTATAAGGTGCCACAGGATTCTTTGCTGCTTTTACAAATATATCAAAAGTGTTTTTAATGTATAGTGGGGGGTCGCACCCAGAGGCTGCTGTGTGAAGGGGTCACCAGTACAAAAGTTAGAAAGTTAGAACCGCTGCTCTGAAGCATTTTGCAGCAGGTTAGTGATATTGTGAACCCTCTAAGCGGGAAGCCTGGGCAATGCTACTATAGCCCAGGGAAACTGGGAGGGAAAATCACTTCGGTTCTAATTTGTACGCTTTGAATATTGTTTTGATTTTAGCCAAACTGTTCTAGTTACATTATCTCAACTAGTCTGAGTCACCCACTGTTCTTTAAGTGCAATAACGGGGAAAGAGTCATTTCTATTTGCTAGTCTGAGTTTTGTATTTTCTTGTAACAGGGTTTTCTTTAACTCTATACAGGTAACTGAGTGGTTGGTTAATCAGTCAGCTGAGTGGCTAACAGGGATTTCAGCAGCGGAAGAGTCTGCCTGGATTCCAACTGAAGCTCCCTACAGGCAAGTGGAGGGAAGATGTTGTTTTTAGACTCAGCAGACTGTCTCGATTTGGTGATCAAAGACTAACTGAGACTTAGGGGAACTTTCAGTTTCTTCTCACTGTCTTTCTGTGGGGACTGAACTGTTCAGATTTTCATTTGTTTTCTTTATGCTTATGTATAACTGTGAAGGTAATGGCTGAGATTATAACATAGCCATGTCATGTTGTTGTAAAAATTAGATTATTATTTTTCTTTATCATAAGATTTTATAAAGTTACTTAATTAAATTCATTCCTTTAGTTTCCTTTGGATTTGAATGTGGGGAGGTTGACCCTGTGTGATCCTTGCTGAAAATCCTTAGAGACTAGGGTGACCAGACAGCCCAATACAATCGGGACCGTCCCGATATTTAGGTATTTGTCCCACGTCCCGACCGATCTTTGGTCAGGACGCAGTTTGTCCCGATATTTCGTTCCGCCAGCAGCACTCACCTTTTTTATTTATTTATTTTGCTGCTCCGCTGGCAGCACTCGGCTCCCTCCCGCCCCTCGCTGCTCTGCCGGCAGCACTCAGCTTTTTTTTTTTCCTCCCCTCTCACTGCTCCTTTTTTTTTTTTTCCCACTCCGCTGGCAGACCCCGCCATGTGTCCCGATATTTTCTCCCTATTAGAGACTGAACTCTGGGTCTCCAGCTACTTTCTATGGGAGTTGGGTTTTTTGTAGGCACTGGAGAAGGGTAATGACGTGAACTCTAGCCCACCCAAAGGTTACAATTGCTCACCCTCAGGGAGTGTGACCCCATCAACAGGGAACTTATGAGAGCAGACCCAAAACCTCACATCCAGTTCCAGGATGTGGAGTGCTTAATCTGCCTAGCAACAATGATGTTCACCGGAGGAAGGAGACCAAAGCCCGGAGGTAAGTGGGGAAATGGGATACTGGGAGGAAACACGAGCAGGAGACTGCAAGATGGGAGGACTCCTGTCTCAAACCGAGAAAGCGGGACAATCAGCGAGTTATCTTAAGTGCCTAGACACAAATGCAAGAAGCCTGGGAAACAAGCAGGGAGAACTGGAAGTCCTGGCACAGTCAAGGAACTATGATGTGGTTGGAATAACAGAGACTTGGTGGGATAACTCACATGACTGGAGCACTGTCATGAATGGGTATAAACTGTTCAGGAAGGACAGGGAGGGCAGAAAAGATGGGGGAGTTGCATTGTATGTAAGAGAGCAGTATGACTGCTCAGAGCTCTGGTATGAAACTGCAGAAAAACCTGAGAGTCTCTGGATTAAGTATAGAAGTGTGAGCAACAAGGGTGATGTCGTGGTGGGAGTCTGCTATAGACCACCAGACCAGGGGGATGAGGTGGATGAGGCTTTCTTCCGGCAACTAGCAGAAGTTACTAGATCGCAGGCCCTGGTTCTCATGGGAGACTTCAATCACCCCTGATAGATATCTGCTGGGTGAGCAATACAGCAGTGCACAGACAATCCAGGAAGTTTTTGGAAAGTGTAGGGGACAATTTGCTGGTGCAAGTGCTGGAGGAACCAACTAGGGGCAGAGCTCTTCTCGACCTGCTGCTCACAAAAAGAGAAGAATTACTAGGGGAAGCAAAAGTGGATGGGAACCTGGGAGGCAGTGACCATGAGATGGTTGAGTTCAGGATCCTGTTACAAGGAAGAAAGGAGAGCAGCAGAATACGGACCCTGGACTTCAGAAAAACAGACTTTGACTCCCTCAGGGAACTGATGGGCAGGATCCCCTGGGAGAATAATATGAGGGGGAAAGGAGTCCAGGAGAGCTGGCTGTATTTTAAAGAATCCTTATTGAGGTAGCAGGAACAAACCATCCCGATGTGTAGAAAGAATAGTAAATATGGCAGGAGACCAGCTTGGCTTAACAGTGAAATCCTTGCTGATCTTAAACACAAAAAGGAAGCTTACAAGAAGTGGAAGATTGGACAGATGACCAGGGAGGAGTATAAAAGTATTGCTCAGGCATGCAGGAGTGACATCAGGAAGGCCAAATCACACTTGGAGTTGCAGCTAGCAAGAGATGTTAAGAGTAACAAGAAGGGTTTCTTCAGGTATGTTAGCAACAAGAAGAAAGTCAAGGAAAGTGTGGGCCCCTTGCTGAATGAGGGAGGCAACCTAGTGACAGAGGATGTGGAAAAAGCTAATGTACTCAATGATTTTTTTTGCCTCTGTCTTCACGAACAAGGTCAGCTCCCAGACTGCTGCACTGGGCAGCACGGTATGGGGAGAAGGTGACCAGCTCTCTGTGGAGAAAGAAGTGGTTAGGGACTATTTAGAAAAACTGGACGAGCACAAGTCCAAGGGGCCGGATGCGCTGCATCCGAGGGTGCTAAAGGAGTTGGCAGATGTGATCGCAGAGCCATTGGCCATTAAATTTGAAAAATCATGGCGATCGGGGGAGGTCCCAGATAACTGGAAAAAGGCTAATGTAGTGCCCATCTTTAAAAAAGGGAAGGAGGAGGATCCGGGGAACTACAGGCCAGTCAGTCTCACCTCAGTCCTTGGAAAAATCATGGAGCAGATCCTCAAGGAATCAATTCTGAAGCACTTAGAGGAGAGGAAAGTGATCAGGAACAGTCAGCATGGATTCATCAAGGGCAAGTCATACCTGAATAACCTAATTGCCTTCTATGAGAAGATAACTGGCTCTGTGGATGAGGGGAAAGCAGTGGATGTGCTATTTCTGGACTTTAGCAAAGCTTTTGATACAGTCTCCCACAGAATTCTTGCCAGCAAGTTAAAGAAGTATGAGCTGGATGAATGGACTATAAGGTGGATAGAAAGCTGGCTAGATCGTTGGGCTCAATGGGTAGGGATCAATGGCTCCATGTCTAGTTGGCAGCCGGTATCAAGTGGAGTGTCCCAAGGGTCGGTGCTGGGGCCGGTTTTGTTCAATATCTTCATTAACGATCTGGAGGATGCTGTGGACTGCACCCTCAGCAAGTTTGCAGATGACACTAAACTGGGAGGAGTGGTAGATACGCTGGAGGGTAGGGATAGGATACAGAGGGACCTAGACAAATTAGAGGATTGGGCCAAAAGAAACCTGATGAGGTTCAATAAGAACAAGTGCAGAGTCCTGCTCTTAGGAGGGAAGAATCCCATTCACTGTTACAGACTAGGGACCGAATGGCTAGGAAGCAGTTCTGCAGGAAAGGACCTAGGCGTTACAGTGGACAAGAAGCTGGATATGAGTCAACAGTGTGCCCTTGTTGCCAAGAAGGCTAATGGCATTTTGGGCTGTATAAGTAGGGGCATTGCCAGCAGATCGAGGGATGTGATCATTCCCCTCTATTTGACATTGGTGAGGCCTCATCTGGAGTACTGTGTCCAGTTTTGGGCTCCACACTACAAGAAGGATGTGGAAAAATTGGAAAGAGTCCAGCGGAGGGCAACAAAAATGATTAGGGGTCTGGAGCACATGACTTATGAGGAGAGGCTGAGGGAACTGGAATTATTTAGTCTTCAGAAGAGAAGAATGAGGGGGGATTTGATAGCTGCTTTCAACTACCTGAAAGGGGGTTCCAAAGAGGATGGATCTAGACTGTTCTCAGTGGTAGAAGATGACAGAACAAGGAGTAATGGTCTCAAGTTGCAGAGGGGGAGGTTTAGGTTGGATATTAGGAAAAACTTTTTCAGTAGGAGAGTGGTGAAGCACTGAAATGAGTTACCTAGGGAGGTGGTGGAATCTCCTTCCTTAGAGGTTTTTAAGGTCAGGCTTGACAAAGCCCTGGCTGGGATGATTTAGTTGAGGATTGGTCCTGCTTTGAGCAGGGGGTTGGACTAGATACGTCCTGAGGTCCCTTCCAACCCTGATATTCTATGATTCTATGCTTGGGGGAAATGTTTTCTATATGTAAATAAAGAAAATGCTCCTGACTGGAAAAAAGAAAATGACCCAGACACAGCTCACTCCTGCCTCCCGCAGTGGGTCTCTTAAAGAGATATCTCCATATTAGGCACATGGGTTACACGCGCAAGTTTCAGAGCGCACTTACAAACCAAGTGAGTGTCGCTGCTGTGCCACAGTCCACAGCATCCCTAACCCCTGCGCTGGGCACAAGCGAGACGTCCCCTAGGCTGGGGACCTGGTCTGGCACATTTCTTAGGGCAGCTGAGTGACTTGCTTTTTTTAAACACACAGATTTCTGAGCTGTTTGCTCCGGGGGGATACTGGCTCGGGGCACCCAGGCACACACACTTGGATAGCAGCTCTGCTGCCATAATGACTCACTCTGCCTGGGGGCAGAGGGGAAGTGCATGCTCTGTTGGGCCGTGGGGCACACAGCTACTCCAGTTTGCATTCACACAGCTAGGCACCCATGTGCACTGCTACCCTGTGGGAAAATCAGCCCCTTCTGTTTCAGGTCCAGCATGCCTCTGCCAGTTCAGGAGCGTTTCATTTAGGTGCATATGAATTACACCAGGTCAGAACCACGGGCAGGAGGGATAGCTCAGTGGTTTGAGCATTGGCCTGCTAAACCCAGGGCTGTGAGTTCAATCCTTGAGGGGGCCATTTGGGGATTGGTCCTGCTTTGAGCAAGGGGTTGGACTAGATGATCTCTTGAGGTCCCTTCCAACCCTAATAATCTATTATTCTATGACTCGTAGGACTGGAAGGGACCTTGAGAGGTCGTCTAGTCCAGTCCCCTGCACTCCTGGCAGGACTGAGTGTTATCTAGACCATCCCTGACAAGTGTTTGTCCAACCTGCTCTTAAAAATCTCCCATCATGGAGATTCCACAACCTCCCCAAGCACTTTATTCCAGTGCTTAACCACGCTGACAGAATGTCCAACCTAAACTGCCCTTGCTGCAATTTAAGCCCATTGCTTCTTGTCCTATCCTCATGTAGGGAGCCGCCCGAGCGGCAGCTCCCAGGTGGTGCTCGCATGCCCTGGACACACCTGCGCCAGGAAGAGCTCAGGCCCCAGGCGCTCCCCACACTTACTCTCCAGAGCGGCCGTGCAGCCCTGCTCCCTGAGCTGTTCTTCGTGAACGGAAATGGCACGCCTGGTGGCCACATTTTTCAGACGAGGCTTGGGTTTCAGGCAATTGTCTGAAAAGAAGAGGAGACACCGTCACAGAGAAGCAGCTGCCTGCTAGGTCACTCGGCTGCTTCCAGTCCACCCTCCGGGGGATTCACCACCTGGGTCCCACTAACGTGGCAGCCTGGCTTTCCTCTTGCTGCGCCACAAACATTAACCCCCTCTGAGCCCGCTCCAGCTGCATGAGCAAGCTGCCCCTGCGCATGGGTGGGAGCAACTAGGGAACCCACCCACTCCAATGTGTGCAAAGCAGCACTGGATCCAGCTGGCAGGGCTGCTGCTGAGGCCTTTCTGGGACCAATTCAAAGGGAGAAACAGGCAGGACACGGCCCCGAGCCACCAGCCCGTCCCCATGCACCCACTGCGAACGGGTTTGGACTGCCCCTGCTGGCAACACGTGACTCTAGTCTAGTCCGTGTGCAGCCAGGGACCGAGCCCAGGCCTGCTGCCTGCAGGGCCCAGCAGCTGTGCTACACACACGACTGGCACCAGGTTTCAGGTTAATTTACCTAACTTCACTTAACAGGAGTAGAAGTGGCCACCCGGGCCTGCCCTATATCCACCGTTACTGCACCCAGTGCCAGCACTGTGCGCAGCCAGGGCCTACACCAAGGGGCTGCTGCTTTTTACGTCTGTGGTCCCTGCAGGGCCCGCCCAGCCCCAGCAGAGGGAGCTAGAGTCTACTGGGACTTGTGCAGCTCCAGAATCGTTTGCCAGCGGCCAATCCGTTAGCCCTTTGCAGAGACGCTGCCGGCCCGGGGATCCCTCGGGGACACTGCGACGGAAGGGGACTCTCTGCTCCCAGGCTGCGGCTGATGGGCCAGCAGTCACCAAACCCATCATGCTCCTTATTAACTGAGCACCCGATGCCACACCAAACCCAGCAGCCCAGAGCAGCACTGAACTCCCGTGTTTCTGTGCTGACACCGAGGCAAGCTGCACCGGCTGGTTAAGTGTTTCTGGCTCAGGAGGCCAGAGTAGCACACTTCGGCGCCTGGTCTGCGCTTAAAGTGTAGGTCACAAGCGCTACCTGGCTCAGGGGTGAGAACAATCTGCATGTGTGAGCGACACAGCTCTGCTGCCCTCAGGGGTGAAAGTAACTTACAGGACTTACGGCACTGCTGGAGTCCTGAGGGGGCGTGGCTTCATCTGGAAGAGGCGGGGCCTCTTACGATTTAAAGGCCCTGGGGCACCAGCTGTGGCTGGGAGACTCAGGGCCTTTAAATCAACCAGAGGCTCCCAGCTGAAGAGGTGGCTGGGAGCCCCCCGGGGGGGGAGAACCCCAAGTTTTGCCACGCTGGGGCCAGGATTTAAAGGGCAGCCGCAGGCAGCCCAGAGCCCTTTCAATCCCCGCCATGGAAGCCGGTGCGGTCCGGCACAGTGTACTGGCTCTTGCCGGTACAGCGTACCGGACCGGACCGGCTTACGTTCACCTCTGGCTGCCCTGCTCCTAGGAGAGAGACAGTGGGGTTCCTGGGCAACTGCTTCTATCAACCTCACTGCCACTGCTCGAGGCGGCAGCTCTCCAGGCCGTAGCTGTCTCTGCACTACAAGCCCCGGAGCATAGCCCGGGAAGGCGAAGCAGCAGCCTGTAGGCACTGCGTGGCACTGTTAGAATGGCAGGTGGGGGAGTTAGGGGCAGGAGCAGGGCGCAACCTTGTCCCCTTTTAGTTACGGGCTCTGTCCTTGGCCGACCCAAGGCCTGGCACAAGTGAGAGACCCAGACACAGCCCAGGGGCTGGGGGTGCAGGGAAAGAGGAGTACTCAAGCCCACAGGCCATCCTGCCTCTTGGCAGGTGGATGGGAGAAGAGACCCATGACCAGGAAGAATCTGGATCCAATTTGGTGGTGGTGCAACTCCCACGGACAGGCCGAGGGAAGAATTTACGTTATTGCTGGAAAGTCATTTGCCTGCCCAGCTGGAACGAGAACAGGGATTGTTACCTGCCTGCTGGAAGCAGAGCAGGACGGGCCGCGGACCCAGTCGCCAGTCAGCCAGGGACCAGCTGCAATGCCAGGCTGAGCCAGGAACTCCCAGCACAGGCACCTCCCTCCTCCCCAACCACACCCAGCACTCATGTGCCTTGGGCGTGGGCTTCCCCTCTGCTGGTGCAGACCTGCTCCACCCCTCTGTCAGCCACCCTGTGCCTCCCTCACACCAGTCAGCCACACTGCACGTCCCAGCCCTGTGTCAGCCCCTCCCCGATGGCTACTGGACACAGCCGGGTGGCCGTGCGCCGACAGCTCGGGTTGTGTTTACCAAGCGAGCGGGAGTGGAGCCGGGCCTGCAGCAGGGCATCACCGGGGAGCCCTCAGCTCTGTGCCGCGGCCAGGATCTAGAACCCCAAGAGCTAGAACTCAGACACTAGAACCATGTACTTTTTAATTCACCCCCACAGCTGTCCCAGGGCTTGCCCGGTCCCACACTGCCTCAGGCTCTGCTTTAGGGCAGCACAGGCAGGCCCCAGGAACATCCCAGGACTGGCACCCCAGCCAGTTCCTGCCCCCTGAACTTCCTGACTCGGGCCCTCACCGAATGCGGAATTACGTTCTTCACTGAGCCCCCCGCAGACACCTCCGCTTCCCGCCCCTACGCCCCGTACCTGCAGCGACTGCATCCACGCTGTCCCTGCTAGCGCCTGCGTTGCTGATTCTCCGTGGCGCAGGGGCAGGCGTGCGCCTCCCGGGCCGGGGCAAGGTGCTGCTCCAGCTCTCTCGGACCTGCTGCTCCGCGGGGCTGCTCTGCTCTTGAAGGACAAAGGCGCGCCTGGGGGAAGAATGGAGTTCAGAACACCTGCCCTTGAGCTCGGCATTCAGCTGCTTCCCCAGGGCCTTCCAGGAGAGCCGCACGTCGCTGGGCCCGCGGCTGGGCTCGGCCGCAGCTCGGCCCCCTGCGTCGGCAGGGCCGCTTCGCGCAGACGGCTCTGAAGGGGAAAGCAAGGGAGAGACGTAAGTTGGCCCCACTCCTGGCTCAGTGGGGCAGCAGAGGGAGGCAGGCTCTGCTTTTCATGCCCTGGCCCAGCTCCAGCCTGGCTGTAGTACAGGCTGTTGTCCCAGTAATACCAGCCTCACATCTCCGACAAACGGCCCCTCGCGAGCCGGCGGGAGGAGCCTGGGGGCTGCCAGCTCCAGCCAGCCTGTACGAGCCAGCGCGGGCGGGGCTGGAGGGAGACCCAGCTGCCTGGAGCCATTGGAAAGCACAGCTCCCTTTCCAGCACCCAGTCACCATTGAACGTCACTACCCTGCCCTGCTGGAATAGCCCCTGCTCTGCCCAGCGGGACGGCAGCACACGCGCCACACACAGGCTGCGCTTGCCAAGAGAAGGGGCACAGCCTGGGCCCACTCACCCCCCGCTGCCCGCACTGGCGCCTCACAGGCCCTGGTCTTGAACTCCTCTTTACTGGGAGGGGCGATTTCACTATCGTGGCCTCTAGTGCTAGTGCCGGGGGAAATGGCCTTCCTGGGTTTCATGCACCATCAATACAGCCAAGTTGGTCTGGCAGGGGGACACGGAGGCAGAGAAGGCTTCCCCACGGGGCAGACACCAATCCCCGGCCACAAGCTATGGGCTCTGGCCTTGGGGCACTCAGCCGAGTGCCCCCAACAAATGTGGCTGGGCTGCGGTCCACACCCAGCCCCACGGGGCATGGCTGGGGAGGAGCAATGGGGGGACCCTATTTCCCAAAGGGTGGCTTTAGCCTTTCATCCCCCCCCCAGGTGCCAGGTAGCTGTGCGTGGGCTTCCAGCCTGTCCTGGCAGAGCGGGGCACGGTGTCACCTGGCTGTGCCTGGCAGGGCAGGCTCCCCCCCCCCGCATCTGGTGCTCCCAGTGGGACGGCTGGCACTGAGCGTGCTGCCCCCTGCTCAGCCCACACAGCCCGTGCCTGTGCCCACGGCCGCCCCCACCCAGCTCCGGCAGGCGCCCGCGAGGAGAGACCTACCTGTGGACATGGAGTGTGTGCGAGATTTCAAGACAAGGGGAGGGGAGCCCGCCGCGCTGTCCATGATGTCTCCTGGAAACACAAACATCCGCATTCAGGGAGCAGCACTGAAAGCTCCACCCCCCGCAGGGACCCCCCCACACCCACTTGTGGGGTTGAGCCCAAGGAACGATCAGTGAAGCCGCTGGGCTGAAAGCAACTGCCTGCCCTGCTCTGACGGCCTCTAGAAATGGGCCCCACAGCCAGCTGGCTCTGTTTAGCGGTAAGACGTGAGGGTCCCTGCAGGCTCCCCTGGGATGGGAGTAGGGTTGCCAACCCTCCAGGTTTGGCCTGGGTCTCCCGGAATCGGCATCGATCGCCCGGTGACTATTGAAAGCAAGCTGGGAGATTTGAATAGGATATTTTAAGAAAATGCCATGATGTCATGTTGGGAAAAAAAAATCTCCCAGAATAACTTCAGTCCGAGTTGGCAACCCTAGATGTGAGCCAAGCCAGGCTCTTGCCTCTCACACATTGGTCCCAGTAGTAAAGAGCCTGCAGCCCCCCCACCCCTCCACCCACACATAATCTCCCCCCCACACACACCCCGGGTCGGTCATCAGTGGCTTTGCAAAGAGTAACCGCAGGGTAGCAAACAATTCTGTTCTTGCTCCAGGAAGGGCAATGGCCGCCCGTGCCGGCCTGGGCCGGCCCTGCTGGGCTGACACGCGTAATCTTAGCACTTGTCTGTATGAGCCGTTGGGCTGCAGCAAGCTCGGGTATCACTAGACAGCCACTAGCTACTCCCCACTAGAGTGAGCTGACACCCCCCCGGCCATCCCTCGTGGACACACCCTAGCTTGCTGCTCACTAACGGCCCTTGTAAACAAGCCCTTAGAGCAGGGGGTCTCAAACTGGGGGTCGGGACCCCTCAGGGGGTCGAGGTTATTACATGGGGGGGTCGCAAACTGTCAACCTCCACCCCAAACCCCACTTTGCTTCCAGCATTTATAATGCTGTTAAATATATAAAGTGTTTTTAATTTATACGGGGGGGGGGGGGGTTCGCACTCAGAGGCTGCTGTGTGAAAGGGGTCACCCGTACAAACGTTTGCGAGTCACTGCCTTAGCCACAGCAGCTGGGCCTGGGACCTGGGGGAGCAGATGGGGCTGTAAGGAAGAGCTTTGGGGGTTTTCAAACAGGCACTGCCGAAAGCAGACCTGCACCTTAAACCCTCCATGGACTGCAAACCTCTCCCTTCCACCCTTGCCCTACTTCTTAGCAAGAGCCAGGGGGCTGTCCACACGGGCCATTCGATCGGTGCAGCGCCAGCGCTTCAGCGAGCCCCATGTGACGCCACGGTCACACCTGGCTGCACACTCTCCTAGCAGGGAGTTCAGACGCATGACGTCAGGCCTTGGTGCAGAGCCAGGGATTCCCCCTGCGCGGCTGGCACGGCCGGAGTGCAGCGTATGACCCCTCCCACCTCTGGCAGACGTGCTACTTTTTAAATTCGCCTGCGTATGCTTATGTGCGCTCTCGCCTCCTCCTGCACCAGGGGAGGTCCCAGCTGCTCAGTTTGGGAATGTTGAGCTAGCAGGTGTGTGCATCTTCCCCTGGGAATGCCATAGGGACTGGCACATTGGGATTGCCCCTAGGCACAAAGTTACAGACACGGCCGGCCCGGCTCTTCGCTGGCACTTTTCAGCATGTGCTCTCCAAGCGTGTTTACACAGGCGCTCAGTGTCATTAGCTCGTTTGAAGTTGGGGAACTGAGGCTCGGGGGGTGAAGTGACTGCTCGGGGCCCGCGCCTGTTGCTGGGCAGGTCAAGAGGGGTTCTGCCCCTGGCTTTAGGGGAGCAAGCGCTGGCCCCTGCAGGATCTCACACCCTTTCCGGCTGTTTGAGCCCCAGGACACAATTCGCCAGAGAGCTGGTCACTTTTCCAGCTAACTGGGTCGAGATGGAAAAATGCCTTTTTGACCAACACAAAAGCATTTGGAATCGTCAAAAAAAAATAAGTTTTGAACCCAAATTCGTATTGCCTGGGACCAGAGTCTGCCATGCTGGCTCTGGCCAGTACTGGAGATGTCAGGCCGTGGAAACCCGCCCCCCCGGACAGCCCCCGGCCTATTGCAGAGAAGGGGGGATTCCTGCCTGTCTCCAGCTGGAGAGCGGATCTGCCCAGCACTATGCAGGCGGACTGCAGTGAGGCTGATGGTAGCGACAGGAATTGCTTCCGGCGCTAGACCCCAGAGGACTGGTAGAGGAATCGCCTATGGACCTAGCCTGCTTCTGTGTTGGGATTGGAGAGCACAGCATCCCGGCAAAGCCGGCAGGAGCAGCACTTACCGAAGGGATCGCCCCCATTTCATCTCTGCTGCTCCGCTGTGCAGCTCCCCAGGGCGCCACTGGGCAGCCACTGCTGTTTGAAGCACCATGTTGTCTTAGAGGGCTACCACACCAGTGCCCACTGGGTGCCATAGCCTATCCCAGCATCCCGCTGCTGCTGCCACCGCTGCCCCCTCCAGCGTAGCAGTGACTGGAGCAAGGGACCAGGGACGAAATCCCACTGCAGACCAGGTCAGTGGGACCTTCAGGAATGAATGATGGGGCTGGCCCTAGGCTATTCAACTGGCCAAGGCCTCGCAGGGAAAAGGGCTTGCAATGCCCAGCGAGGGAAATACTGCTTGCACATGTTTTCAATGGGTGGTTTTTGCGGCGTGCCAAGCATCAATCTGCACCAAGCCCTGCCAGAGACTGTCTGGGCCCTGGCACCTGCTCTGGCCTCCTACAGCCTTGGCCTGAGACCCAGCTGCCCCGGTAAAGACTGGCAAGAGATAGGATGCAGCCGATGTCACTTACCGTCTGAACCAGCTTTTTTGATCTCTCCTTCTTTACTCTGCAAAACAAACGGAAAGAAAACCCCATCACAGGCAGAACCTCCTGCTAGGACGCCCTCCCGCACGAGGGAGCCTGGGACTGCTGGTGCTGAACTACAGGGAGAACCACAGAAAGGGACAGCTGAGGCTGAACGGGCAGGAAATCCCCCATGGCTGTAGCAGAGACTTCCTGGACACAACACCGGCTGGGACATTTCCAGCTCAACTGGCCAAAGCATCAGCAAACCCACCCTAGGAAACCATCCTGCCTGAGCCTTAATCTCAGCAGCTTTCCCCAGCAGCTCATTTCCATGCTCTTCACCTGAAATGTTGTTGGGACGGAAGAAGCCAAACCCTCCACCCAGCCATAGCCTCCCCTGACTCCACTCAGCCTGGGCGTAAGCATCTGGCCCAGCGGCCGAGCACGCAGGAGGAGACGACTTTCCAGGGAGCCCTGCTGGGGGGCTAGCTACTGTTGTGGCCATTGGCTGTCTCATGCTTGCCCAGCAGGCTTCCCAGGATTCCCTGCTGGGAAGGGCCAGGCTCTGTGAAGAGCTTCCTCTCCGGGAAGTCAGGAACATGGCCACACCCACTGCCGGCAGCGGGCCTGGCTGGCAGCGCCGGGAGAGCTCACCCGCTCTCCAGCAGAGTGCTGGGCACATGGCGAGAACTTGCCATTGATTAAGGCTGATGACAGACTCTGCTCTCCTTGAATACCTGTGTATCTAGTGTCCCTCACAGAGCCACAGAGACCCTCGGGAAACCTGGTTCTCCTGGGACAGAGGCTTGGGATCTAGACCAAATGGAAGGCCAGGCCATTTCAGTAGCAGGGGGTGGGGGGAATTCTGAGCAACCCCCACTGCCAGGGGCCCTCGCCCGGGTGCAAAGGGCAATGGGATTCCTTAACTTCCTCTCAGCACTGGCATCTACGGACTGGAGCTCAAGGGCCACTAGGGGAGAGACAAATCAGCTGGCCGCCCACTGTGCAAACCCTGGAATTACAGCAGCTCTAAGGAGGCCTCTGGGAGAGCCCAGAGATGATGCTGCCTCCATGGGCCCAGACCGCACCCAAGCTCTGCCTCCCTGCAGCATGGACGGGTCAGCGGCTCCCCCTGGACACACAGCAGGCTTGGAAAACGTAACTACTAGCCTCTTCCAGCGAGGGACCAGGGCAAAGACCTCACACGCGCTTCCAAGGGCTGCTGGGTGAGCAGCACTGGTCTCCGCGCTGCCTGGGGGACAGGAGGTACAGACCTCCTGGCTCAGAGCTAGCAGGGTGGGTTATGGCCTGGGGCCAGTGCACGAATGTATGAGCACCGAGAGGGTAAATGAGCCATGGGAGACGCCACTGGCTGGAACAGCAGCTCCCTGTCCTAGAGGCTGGCAGCTGTAAATGAAATAAAGCAACTGACGGGCGCAGGCTGCCTGGGCAGCTCTCACAGCAAGGGTGCTTCGGGGAACGTGCATTTGTTACAGGGCAACATGCCCTGAGCACCCATCAGAGGGCCGGCTCGCGAGAGGTGCTGAGCACCCGCGATGGCCCCACCAGTGGTTGAAGGGATGCGGCGGAGTTTGCTGCATCGCCTGGCGAGTGCTTACTAGAAAGTGACATCACAGAGGCGTGGCGAAGAGCCCGGCCCCTCAGACTGGGAACCAGAGGAGGATGGTGCTCGGTGCAAGGCACCGAGACGGGGGAAGTGCAACCATCAATGACACCTGTGGCCAATGCTACCTGGGGATAGGGCCGAAACAGTGCGGAGGGATTTAGAGGAGTTAAAGAGGCCAGTCTGGGCCCGTGGGTGCGGGGACAGGCTGATGTACAGAGCGGGGCAGCAGCCGCAGCCCATGAGACCCGGCAGTGACTGTGGGCAGAGGCAGGTTTGCAATGTGCTCCGGGTAACATCAAACCCAGTGCAGGGGCATGGCCGCCCGGGAGCAGGGAGGCGACAGGCTGCTCTGAGAATACTGGCCTCAGCCGCACCAGCAGGCAATCCCAAAGAGCTACGCAGCCAGGAAAGGGGAGGGAGGGAGGCGGCAAGGTGAAGGATCAGCCATCGCTGTAAAGTCACCGACCAGAGCTGTGAGTGGGAGGGCACGAGAACGGCCCGCGAGAGGCATTTCTACACCAGGAACCCACTCATCTCAACTTCCACCGGCTCTGACTCAGGCCCCACAACAGCGGAGGAGTTCGTGGGCTGCCGAGGGGGCACTGCAGAGAGTGAGGGCATGAGATGGAGCGAAGGAAAAACAAACAGTGAAATGGTCTCCTACGAGGAGCGGTGGAAATTCCATTGCTTGAGTCATCTAGAACTGGGCAGCGCAAAGCCCAGGAGAATGGAGCACAGGGACCAATTCTGCGCTGGCTGCTGGCAGGGACTAGCCTTTCCCAGCTCTGTCTGCTAGGGTGTGTTCTCGTGGGACCATCCACTGTATGGGCATTGGCCCTCTGGCAGCCCATGCTATATAACGAGGCCTCCAGACCCAAGGGCAATACCAATGCTCCCGAAGAGGGAATTCCCTAGTGAAAACGCAGGGGCAGCTCTCGGGGAAGTACAGGTAACTCTACAGAAAGGCAGCTGATTTCCGCCGAAGCGCCTGCTTCCTGCTCACACGCTTATGGGAATCAGGCATCAAGAAAGCTCAGCCTTCGGGAACGGTCAAGCAACCAACGCCAGGGCCTGCCTCCCCCGGGCACACAGCAAAGGAGGGAAGAGTAGCCCCTGCTGCTCCCTGCCCCTCCAGCTCTGCAGCAGATCCTCAGCTCATGAGAAGTCAGGGTTGCCCAGCCTCTCCCCAGCCGCAGGCTATGCTGCCAACGTGCTGAGGGCTGAACCTGCATGTGGTCGAGACAGTCAGCATGGCACCAGTGGCATTCAGGCATGATCTCAGCATGACCATGGCTGTGCTGCCATATTAAAGAGGAGGCCAGTTAGCTAGCAGGACGACCTGCTGTTGCTCTAAGGACTCTCAGGAAAATCCTGGGCACATTCAGGGGTTAGACAAAGACGTGACACCAACAGCAGACAGGTCTAGATGGGCTCCAGGACCAAGATCTGACTAGTCACTTCTATTTGCTGGTCCTAGGCCGATCAAACATGCGTTTCCTAAGCGTTAGATGCAGAACAGCCTTCACCATTCTACACAGGGGTACCTGAGCACCTTCCAGCAGCGCATCGAGCAGCATGACTATGAGCGGTCCCATGTTCGTTCACCCAGCCTCTGCCTGGGGCCGGTGCACCATGCAGGGCCTTGTTTCAGTAGGGCTATTCTGATGCTATATGTTGCTCTGTGTTTATGTTGGCGAAGGCAAGGTTAAGAAACACGGCTGGCACTGGAGCAGAAGGTGGGAAGGTTTGTGATGACCCTTAGCTCCTGGGGGAGTTCCAGGACCAGGCCCGAGAAAGTTCTGCCTCCCACACAGACAAGCTTCACCCTTGTGGCAGAGAGTTCCACTGTGCCCGAGGAGCAGGGCTGTTGCCCGTGACATCTTCATTCCACAATGTTAGCTGATATCCTGGGCATGGACCACTCGAAGATAAGGACTGAAACCTCAAATCTGATTCGTTTTCCTATGGGAAGCCAGTGCAGAGAGCAGGTCTGATGTGAATGTGCCTCACTGAACCTGCACAAGATGCACTAATTCTTGCTGCTTGTGGGCAGTGTCAGGACATGCTGCTGACCTGCCATTTAACATGTATATTGGGGCAGCACCCGCGGGTCCCCATTGGGATCACCATGCTGGATGCTGCACAAGCACGCAGGGAGACACCCTCTCTGCCCAAAGAGCTCACATCAAAGAACACAGCTGTAATTTTGTGCATTACACCCCCATGACTCTGCAGCGAGCAGCCCCTACAGGGCTGTCCAACACGTACGTACTTGGTGGTAATGAGGAGCAGCAATGCAGATGCTTAATGAAGGGCTTCTCTCAATTCCAGAGGGAGGAAGGGAGAGCTGTTCCCACAATCCCCTGCCTTTCCCAGCAGAGTTTGAAATATTTATGGAAGAGGTGGGGGAAAATGCATTAAGCATTCTGTGCATCTGAGCCAACGCAATGCTGAGTCCCCATAGCTCCTCTGCCTCTTCTGCTCTCCTCAGAGGATATTTCCTTTCCAAGGCGATACCCCCCACCCCCCGCCCACAGAAGGCTTCCATTCACCTTTTGCTCTTGGCCCCTGCGGCCTTTCAAGGCAAGCCTGTAGGCTGGCACCCTCCTTGTCAATATCGGCACATGGCTGCAGATTTTCACAGGGCAAAGCTGCGACACAGCCTCTTAATTTGTGCCCACAGATCAGAGTCATCGAATCATAGAATACCAGGGTTGGAAGGGACCTCAGGAGGTCATCTAGTCCAACCCCCTGCTCAAAGCAGGTCCAATTCCCAACTAAATCATCCCAGCCAGGGCTTTGTCAAGCCGGGCCTTAAAAACCTCTAAGGAAGGAGATTCCACCACCTCCCTAGGTAATCCATGGCCATAACAAACCACGCACGTAAAAGGCAGCACTCAGCTATCCACCTGGACGCCTGCCATTAGCAGCTGGGAAACACAAGTATTTGTGCTTGCAAAATGAGATGATATTGCTGAAAATCAGGGCAGCTGCATTACAACAAAGCAAGATTCTGGAGTCCTAGTAGATTTTCAAACTGCCCCTTGATTCTCTAAATAAAGAGCGCACAGGAATTCTCCTCTACCAAGCCCTGCTTCAAGCCACATATCACCTCACTCACCTGGAGCCGCTAGCCATGTATGTTAAACACAGGCGTGACCCCCAGGCCCCTCAGTGCCACGTGGCAAAGGGCATGACACATCAGGCCTGACCCACTCATTGCCCAGCACACTGTCGTCATGAACTGTACCTACAAGGTGTCCTGTAAAGTCTCATTCACAGACTGGTGACACGCTGGTCCTGCTAATCACTGCGCAATGTACGGACAGGCTGCATACAAAGAGCTAGAGATGCAGGCTGGGATGTTCGGAAAGCCCAGCTCACCCTAGCCCAGGGGTCGGCAGCCTTTCAGCAGTGCTGTGCCGAGTCTTCATTTAGTCACTTTCATTTAGGGTTTCGCGTGCCAGTCATACATGTTAACGTTTTTAGAAGGCCTCTTTCTATAAGTCTGTAATACATACTAAACTATTGTTGTATGTAAAGTAAACAAGGTTTTTAAAATGTTTAAGAAGCTTCATTTAAAATTAAATTAAAATGAAGAGCCCCCCGGACCGGTGGCCAGGACCTGGGCAGTGTGAGTGCCACTGAAAATCAGCTCGCGTGCCGCCGTCGGCACCCGTGCCATAGGTTGCCTACCTAGACAAAAGGAAGGGGGATTTACTTGTCTGACCAGCTTGATCAAGTGGGGGAGATGACTGCTTAATGATCATGACAGGGGCTGGAGTCCTGGCTCTTGAAACAGAGACAACGGGGTAATAGGAGCAGGGGCAAAGGGACGTTCAAGTCATTCATCTCCCGAGGGAACAAAGTAACCAGTGCTTGGGGTCTGTGAGGGCTGGCTCCTGGCTGGAAAAGCCCGTCACACTGGAGAATGCTGACAACTTGAGGTAAGGAAGAAACAGTGTTAGGCAAAGCTACATCTTACTGAATTCAGTTGTAGACCCTAGAGAGCGCGTCGTTCTGTTTTGTTTGTAACCCTTTCGTAGCCAGAAATCACTTCGCTCTAAGGTCTCTGTTAACACACGTATTTGTTTGATTACTTGCCACCTCCAGGCTGTGCATGTAACTCCAGCTGAGCTACCAAGCTGGTGTGTGCACTGGCTCTTTGGAGGCAGCGAGCTTGGGATTAGCTCTGTGAGTGTGTGATGAAGCAGGGAGTTTTCTTGTTGTTTTCAGTGGTTTGCATGCAGAGGGTGTGTGACTCTGTCCCTGGGTGTTACTGGTTTAACGAGGTGGTGGGAGAGGGCAGCTGTTGTTACCGAGGGCCAGCAAACGGCCTGGAAAATGGATACCCAGTGACTTGTGACCTGGTGACTGGGAGGCCCCGCTCGGGAGTCACAGCTGATTCTGGCCAGTGGGAGGACAATGGGCTGCAGAGAGAGGACCCCGGTGAGCTGACCAGCCGGTTCCAGCCAGAGGGAAAACAAAGGGCAGATGAGAGGGGAGGCGGAGAGGAGAGGAGACCCAGGCGGCCTGTTTACCTGGGACAGAAGACAAAGGACAGAGGCGGGACTTGGGGGGATGGTGATATCAGGTATCAGATGCCCAGCTGGGAGGAGGGGGTTCTGGGCTGGGAGCAGAGAGCAGCCAGAGCCCCCCTGGAGGCTGGAGAGACCTAGATGTGCTGTGCTGAGGGGAGGCCAGGCCTGAAGGCCCGGAGAGTTTCCTGGCTGGGTTCAGACGCTCAATAAACCCTGCTGCTTTAGGCTGGCTGAGTCACTCCAGTCTAGAGATGGGTGTGGAGGCCCCGGGGGCCCACGGCGAGAGACAGGCTGCTGAAGGCTCAGAGAGGTGCGGTTCCAGGAGGTGGGGGGGCTATGGCTTAACCCCTGAGAGAGAGTGGACCCCCGCGAAGGGCTGTCGCACTGAAGGGACCGTACGGAGCCGGGAGAGAGCACGAGTCCTGTGAGTCCGTGACAGAGTGTCCAGTCAGAGGGACGGGCCACTGCAGGGGAGTCAGTTTGGGGGGCACTTGGGACCGGAGGGGCTGTTGGGGCCACCCTGCAAAGAGCACCCAGGCTGGTGGAAGCCAAGGGGACACCATTGTGCTGTGAGCATGCTGCCGGTGGTGGGGCTCTGAGCCAAAGCTTCACAGCCCAGCTACCCAGGGCAGGTGGGGACGCAGCCCCTCACTGGGCTGGGTGAACCCCCAAAGCCTCACAACCAGCCATCGGGATTATTCGTTCCATGGCAAACGCTTTACCCAGGCCCACTCTCTGCATTAGATGAGGTCCCAAAAGCTGTCGCTGTATCAGTCCTACAGACAGTTCTGCTGTATCAACATCCCCACCCGCTAACATGCCACAGGCTTGCCATGGAGCCACTGCTCTGTCAAATAACCCACTATCTGAAGCAGCGAGTTCATGCCTGCCGGGAACACACCACGCTCTGGGAGATTTACTGCTCATTTAAAGGGCTCATCTCAGAAGGGTCTCAGACCAGGAAGGGTCACTAGATTATTTTGCCAGCTGGAGCAGCTGTCACACTGCTGGCACATCCTTCCTCAGTCTCCCCACACTTCTGTTTTCCCGAATGGTGAACGGGCGCGTTATGCCTGTGCACTGAGAAGAGAGTACGCTGTAGCAAACAGCTACCCCTACACTGCATGTGACCACGTCACAGTGACAGAGGGCACAGAACTCACCCGTCCTGCTTGCCGGCCATCTCAGCTAATGGAGAATCACCACTAGCTGTTGGCAGTGGAGGGCCTATGTCACACAGCCGTTCCGATCGCATCCAGTAGGAGGCGGCAGTGTATTCACACACATGCCAGGCCATTGCAGGACTCGGAGCACTTGGCCAGTCTGCCGTAGCTTAATTCTAACAGTGGGATGTAAAGAGTTGGGCATGCTGGTGCTATTTGCTTATCGGGGGCCCATTCCCCTCATGTACATGGAGGGGTCAGCAATAAGGCTGGGGGGGCTGGGTTCCAGGCAGCACCTTCCTGCTGGCTATTCCATGCAGTGCCGACGCTTCCCCTGCAGGCGAGGAACACTCGGTGGGGCAGGACCAAGGGCGGGGGGAGGGGGTGGGTGTATCTCTCCTCTCACCTGCTTCTTCTTCCCCTCGGAGGACAGGACTTTGGTGACCCCGATCCGGTGCAGCATAACGTGGACGCGCTGCTCAAAGGAGCTGGGGATCTCCCCGTCGCTCTTCTCAAGGTGCCGCCTCTGAAGGGCAAACAGGACAAACCCAGGGGCATGCTCAAGTGGCTGCGTTACAGTCCCCAGGGCCCCCCGCCCCCGTTGTGCTGGGCAGCCAGAGGCTGTGCTGCCTGGGGTGGCACCGTGGCTTTCAGCAGCCTTTGAGCCCTCCCGTGGGGGCCTGGCTATGCAATGGCACCTTAGCAGGCTGTCCTGCCAGTGGCAGCACTGCGGGGTTCCCCATGGTGCTGCATGCTGCGGCTCTGCCCCATATGCCATGCCTGCCCCCGACCGCTGCATGGCCTCGTGCCTTGTCCCCTAACTCCCACTGCAGCCTTCTGCAAGGCCTGCCCCAGGGATCCTCCCCCAGCCAGAACCAGGCCCCTTTATGACTCTCAGCCCCTTCCACCTGGGTACGAGGCTCAGCAGGGGGCAAAGCAAGATCCAGCCCTCCCCTCGCGTTGCCCAGGCTGAGGGCAGGTTTGGCCAGAGACTGGCAGTAACTGACGGCACCAGGCGAGTCTGGCTCGGGCCACGGTGTTTGTACATCACTGCTGTGCTACAGCCCCCTCGGACAGGGTGACCAGCCCGCAAGTGTGAAAAATCAGGACGGGGTGGGGGTAACTGGCGCCTTTAAGGCAAAGCCCCAAACATCGGGACTGTCCCTATAAAACCAGGCCATCTGGTCACCCTACCCCGGCGCTCCCCCTGGCGCCTTTGCCTAAGATCAGTTCCCCCACCCCGCTGTATCACAGCAGCTAGTCCCAGGCCTTTCTGATCCTCTGTCGCTGGGGCGGGCCTCAAATTCCCCCAATAATCCCCCAGGCAGGAGCAGGGAGGGGCCCAACAACAACACACCCCACGGTGCTGGATTGGTTGGGGCCATCTGTGGCCCCAAAGTCCCCTGCCGCTTCCCCAGGAATGGAGCAGGGAGTCAGCCCCATGTCTACGCCCGAGCCCGTCTGCAGTGGAGACACCAGCCAGGACTGGCTAGGTCAGGCCAGGACTTGGGGCCTGATCCAAACTAGCCTGGGGTCAACGGGAGTCGTCCCATGGATCCCTCTTAGGGTGCCCCTGGTTGGAGACACCAGGCCACGCAGGCTGGGGGGCCAGGCAGTCAGAGCTAGAGACCCGGCCTCCCTTTACATTCGCTGCAGCCCGGCGAGTCTCCTCTCTGCCGGGGGGTACAAGCCTCCGGACTGCCGCTCTCGGCTGCGCTGTTACTGTAGCACAGCACCTGCTGCAGCTGAGGGCCAGGTTCCCCTGTGCGACTCCAGGGATGAAGTGGGGCAAGTGCCAGGAGCACAGGCCCCCGGGGCTAGGGCTGGGCAGTGGGGGAAGAGGGCCGGTACCTTTTCATGTTTCACTCCTAAGGCCTCTTCGTCCTCGCCGGACAGGAGTATGAGTGACTGCGACTTGCCCTCGCGAGCGTACTTGGGCCTGAGCCGGTGGGCAGCATCGGGGGGCTGGCTGGGCTCCGCACTGGCCCTGGGCTCCACGGCAAGCCCACCCTCTTCGGATTTGCTCAGCGCCTTCCCAGGCTCCCCTGCCTTACTGGGAGGCTTTGAAGTGTCACCGCGCGTGGACTTCCTGCCCTTGGCTGCCGAGGGGCTGCCCTCCGGCTCCTTCTCGCACTTCCAGCCCCGGCTGGACTTCGGCTTCTTGAACGCAAAGAAGTTTCCTATTTTCTTTTTGAAAGTCCGGGTGCCAGACGGCGCGAGGGGGGCTGAGCCAGACGAGATCCCCCGGGGGGCTGGGCTGAGCAAGAGGAGGAAGCCAGGAAGAGAGTTAGCACAGGTGCTGATCGGAGACATGAACGGAGAGGAGGTACCAGAACCACTGTGCCCCCAGTGCCAAGAACTGCGCCAGGCACCTCTCTGCTGCCAGCCTGCAGCCTGGGGAGCCAGCCCACAGGGAAGGGGCAGGAGAGGAACGTCTCCACGGCAGAGGGGACTCACCACCCTCTTGGAAAGGCAGTTGGCTCGGTGGCCTCTTGGCTGTTTCCTTATCTTTGAACTTCCCCCTGACTACTGGGATTAGAAAAATCAGTGGGAGGTGGCATGGTGGAGCACAGCCTAGCCCCAGTAGGGTGCCCAGCAGGCAGCAGGATGGGAGGCTCTGGGAAGGGGCTGGGAGATGGGGGTTGGCACGGCAGGATCCCCACCTGGGAGATTCATTGCAGACACTTGGCTGCACATTTCACCGTCTCCCCATCCGGGAGCTTTGGCCGCAGAGGTGCAGCCACCTCTCCCTCTGGACTGTAGCTAGCCAGGTCGGGGTCCCTGGCCCTGGATGCCTGTGCTGTTAGCATTCTCCAGCACGAAGACAATGCCCGCGCCCAGCTCCTGTGCTAACACTGCCCCAGCCCATACTGAGCAGCCGGCACTCCACAAGGACGGGCCGGATTGCTGCTCCCCGAGGCCCCACCGCTCCACGGTCTCACACTCATCAGCCAGGATTTCTGCCCAAGCAGTTCGGTGATTGAGGTAAATGAAGATGTTTCATACCCAGTAGGTCAGGTGGCTTTGGGAGGTGTGGCTAGTCCCAGAACCACCCTGGCTGCTCCTTTCCTGACACCACCATTCCCTCCCCCGGCCTCCTGCACGGTGCAGCGGCTCCCCTACACCACAGGTGCTGCCAGGTTACAGGGACAGCTTTCAGTCAAGGCTGTGGGAGAGGGAAGTGGAGAACCAGGAGCTGTAACTGACCGTAGCAGCCCTGGGTGGAGATCCAGGATGCACCAGTGCCAGCCCCAGCATCCTGTCTCAACCTGCCCTGGGATGCACGCTCAGCCATAGGCAGCAGGTTTGTATAATTTTTGGTGGGGCCCAAAATGGTGGTGCCCCCCCCACTCCCGCCCTGTAAGCCGATATAAAATGAAGCTACAACGCGTCAGTGCCACAAGATTACAAGGTTGGAGAAGGGGTAGGGGGTTCCAGGGGCCAGTCAAGGGACAAGGAGCAGGGGGGGTTGGATGGGGCAGAGGTTTGGAGGGGCAGTCAGGGGACAGGCAGCAATTGGATAGGCATGGGAGTCCAGGTGGTTTATCAGGGGACAGGTAGGGGGTGGGGTCCTGGCGGGAAGTTGGGTGGGGTCTCAGGAGGGGGCAGTTGGGGACAAGGAGAAGGGAGGCTTAGATAGGGGCTGGGGTACCAAGGGGCAGTTAGGGGCAGTTGTCTCGGGAGTGGGTAACGGGGGACAAGGACCAGTGGTGCTTAGATAGGGGTGGGGTCCAGGAGGGGCAATCAGCAGCCAGGGGCTGGGATTCAAAGGGCTCTGAGCTGCTGGCAGCCGCAGGGAGCCCTGAGCCCTTTAAATCCCAGCCGCCGCGGCTGGGATTCAAAGGGCTCTGGGCTCTCTGCCCCTGCGGGCAGCCCAGAGCCCTCCGATTCCCAGCTGCGGATGAGATTTAAAGGGCTCTGGGCTCCCCGCGGTTGCAGGCAGCCCAGAGCCCTCTGATTCCCGGCCGCGGCTGGGATTTAAAAGGCTCTGGGCTCCCCGCAGCAGCGGGCAGTCCAGAGCCCTCTGATTCCCAGCTGCGGCTGAGATTTAAAGGGCTCTGGGCTCCCCGCGGTTTCAGGCAGCCCAGAGCCCTCTGATTCCCGTCCGCGGCTGGGATTTAAAGGGGCGAAACCTAGCTCCAAATATTGGTGGAGCAGAGCCCCTGATTTTGAATATTCCTGGGGCTTTAGCTCCACGAGCCCATATAAGTTGGCGCCCATGTGCTCAGCGGTATCCTCCTCTCCTGGCCGGGAACATGGAGGGGACTTCCCAAGGCCTCCCACTTGGGCAGGCATGATGGCAATTTTCCTCCATGGCTGACATGGTCCAATAGTGTAGAGATGGCCATGCCCCCGGAGGCCAGCAGTAAAGAAGAGTGTGTCTAGGTGGCAGGTGAAGGTAGCCTGGGGTGGTCGCACCATGCCAGCTTTACTCCAGCTAGTAGCAGACACAGGACTGGAAAGCTGGCTCTTCCACGTCTTTACATACCCTCGGGCGCAAGGACCGACAGCTGGTTCTGTAAGAACACTGCCAGCTTCCCTCCGGGCACTGCCACTTCCAGCGCCGCTGTTTGTGATGAGTGCCCGTATCTCAGAAGACATCCTCCTCTGCTTCCTCAGCACAGTCTGCTAGGTACAGCCCCGGCCTTTTAAAATTCCCTCTGCCCCACCCAGTAACACCGAGCTCCTGGTGGCCAGGTGCTCTCTTCCCCCAGGATGGGGGCAATGTCAATGAGCCAGGACAAGAGCTGGCTGTGTATGAAAACCTAACTACTGCTACTGGTAAAGCCCCTGGGCAGCCAGGCTGCGTGTAGCTCTGCTTGGCTCTCGTTCTTACTGCGAACGGGTTGTGCATTTCAGAGCCGGGCCTCTGCCACGTTCAGGGGATGTGTCAATCAGGGAGCACCTCCAGCTCCCGGTGCGGCAAGAGTGCAAGCAGGATGCACGAGCAGAGTTTTACACAGAGCCCGGGGGGCGGGGGGAGATCTCAACACTAGTTTCATCAACAGGGATCACTCCTGCTCGCTGGATGGAAAGCCCAAGTGACAAGCCGCAGGGAAATACAAATCAACACAACGGCAGGGAAGCGAGTCCTGCTCAGCAGCAGGCTGCTCGGGGGAGGGGTGACAGAGCAAGAGGCAATGAGGAAAAAAGAGACTGGAGAAGGATAAGAAAGGAGAGAAAATCTGGCTCAATTTTGACTCCTCTTGTGTAGAGAGGGGGGAAGGACGGGGGCGGGGGCAGAGTTTTGTTTGCGAACACACCTGAGCTAAGCCCTGCACAGGCCATGCTGCTGGTCTCTGAGTCTGCCCCTAGCACAGCCCCCGTGAGCGAACCCTCCCAGAGCCTGCGGAGCTGGAACGGATGCTGGGAGCGAGCTGCCCGAGGACACGCAGCGAGTCTGGGAGGACAACCCAGACGTTTTTGGCTTCCAGGTCCCGACTGATCGCATTAGCTCATGCTGCCCTTGTACGCTGATTTCCTCCCAACAGGCCATGGGCTTGGAAGAGCTAGTTTCAAACCCCAGCGCCCAGCCCGGTGAATCAGCCGACCTCGCCTCACTTCTCAACGGGAGACACCGACTAGCTGCAGAGCCCACTACACTCATTGTTCAGTCTAATGGTGCGAACCCCAGTGTCCTGGGCTCATTCCAGTTCAGGGAATTGCATTCTGATATCCTCAATGCCCCTTGCACTTTCAGCTGGACCTGGTGGGCCAGGTCCTCAGCTGGCATCAGATGGCAGAGCACCACTGAAATCGGACCAGCTAAAGATCTGAACCAGATTCTTACTTAGTCCCTGACCAAAACTGCTGTGTACCATTGCTGTGTGCTGTTAAATGGTTGCTGTGTCGTACCCAAGCCATGAGTGCATTTCTGCAGTGGGTGAAATGATCCCTATAACATCCTGCACCCGACACAGGTGTTGTGTTGTGAGACTTTGCTAATATGTTCACAAGGCACTCAGAGTCCTAGAGAAATGGTGTTTAAAAGCATTAATGACTATTAATTAGTAGTGACCTGAATTCAAACCATGCAAGGTTATTTTACCCCAAGAAATGACTGAGAACGATTCCCCAGTTCATGCATCACTAGCTTGTAATCCAGGCACCTCTTGATGCTAACTGGCACATGACCTAAGGGTTACAGGAATCCCCTGGGCTTGGTATGCGCATTCTAGCTCAGAGAATGCCAGGTGAAGGCTCTGAAAGCCAGTGTCACACTGGTCATCAATACTGTTGTGAAATGCACGTACAGCTGTCGTGTTAGGAGTTGTGTATATACACTGACTATTACATTCTTACAGCCTGCATCTAGGGACTGGTCACCGGCAAAGGTGAAAAGACAAGAGCTTTTTGTCCATCTATCTGTTTACATGTAAATTGAGCATTGTCTGGTTCACAAGGAGCAGCCACTGGCATTCTAAGGGCTTGGCTACACTTACAAATTTGCAGCGCTGCAGCAGGGTGTGAAAAAACACCCTCTCCAGCGCTGCAAATTGCGGCGCTACAAAGCGCCAGTTTAGTCAAAGCCCCAGCGCTGGGAGCGTGGCTCCCAGCGCTGTACGTTATTCCCCACAGGGATGTGGAGTACGGACAGCGCTGGGAGAGCTTTCTCCCAGCGCTGGCGCTTTGACTACACTTAGCGCTTCAAAGCGCTACCGCAGCAGCGCTTTGAAATGCAAGTGTAGCCACAGCCTAAGCTAATGAAGAGCAGCGGGGACTTTATAAGGAAAGTAGCAGGAAGAGATAGACAATGGGGCAGGACGGGGGAGATGTAAATATCAAAGGCTTCTTTTGGGGGGGGGGAAGGGGACACCCTGGAATCCTTCACCGAACGGGCAGGGAGTTTGCTTCATGAAAAGGGATCCCAGCCAGGCTTGGCTGAAAACACTGGAGAAATCTTTGGGTGAGACAAGCTTCTTTAGACAGGAGGAGAACTTGTGAGCTAAGTTTGGTCTCTAGGAAGTATGTTATTGATTTTATTTGTAACCGTTTCCAATATTCTTATTCACACTCACTTGAATCTCTTTGACAATAATCTGATTCTTGTTTTCACTATCGCTAGATCAAAGCGCCGTGTGTATCGGCCAGTTCTGGCCTCTGTTGGGGTGGTTTGTCCCCCGTCTGGTACTGGGACAAAGCAGATGTGGCTTTGTCTGGTAGCGGACAGAAGATGCCCTTTACAAGAGCATGCCGCTTCGCCCCCTCCGGCATGACCCCAATCCTCCAGCGTTCTGGGAACAGGCGAGTGGCCACCTTACGTTTAGCAGAGCTGTGTTCTAAGGTGTAACTCGTGAGCTGTGGGAACAGCAGGTAATTCGGGGTGTGGTCAGTGGACCAGGAACTGGAGGCTCCGAGGACTCGTGGGTTGGTACGTGTGTATCACTGCCTGTACACAGACAGCGAGGCCTGCGGAGGCCCAGAGTGGGCACAGCACAGTGGGAAGTGGCACAGTAGTAGCCACAGTACTGAATGCACCTCGTTTACTTACGGCGGTTCCTCTTGGATCAGCTTCTTGGTAAAGAACTCCTCTAGCCCTTCGTCCACGCAAGTAATGCTTCTGTCCTCGTCATTCTCCGACGGGGCGGGCTGGACCTACGAGCAAGCACCACAGTCAGAAGAGCGCAGTGCTGTGGAAGCAGGGAAGAGAGGAGGCGAGAGGCAGGGGAAGCTGAATTCAGGGGGCGCGATCCCAGGAGAACGTGACAAATCACTCCCGGATGTTCCTACTGATGCAGCTGCTTTTTAACTGCACACGCACATACACCTGCTGTTGAGCAACAATAAAACAGAAGTAATAGCAATACCACCTAGCTCTGACCCAGCCCTCGTCATCAGCAGAGCTCAAAGCTCTTTACAAAGGAGGGCATTATCCCTGTTTCACAGACGGGGAAACTGAGGCCCAGGGACTTGCCCCAGGTCTCTCAGCAGGCCAGTGGCAGAGGCGGGAATATAACCCTGGTCTCCTGAATCCCAGGACAGCGCTCTATCCAGGGCTGTGTGTACTCCTGGGGTAGCAGGGCTCTTCCAGGGGGTACATGAGCTCATCTAGAGATTTGCCTAGCTTGTCAACAGGTGATATAAAAAGCACTAGTGAAGTCAGTACAAACTAAAATGTCATACAGACAATGGCTTGTTTATACTGCTCTCTAGACTATCCACTGGCACGTAAGCACAATAGTTATAGTCCAATGGATTTATTTTTGAATGATATGGTAACAATGAGAAAGTCAGTGATTTGTCAGTACTACTGAGCTGTGACACTTCTGTATTTTTATGTCTGATTTTGGAATCATGTCATTTTTAAGTGAGGTAAAACTTGGGGTACACAAGACAAATCAAGACAAAGGAGTACGGTGGTCTGGAAAGGTCGAGAGGGCCTCCCTTCGGTGCCCCATGGCCATGCATCAGAAGGGACATAGAAAACCCCACTCCAGAAGAAGACCACAAGCCAAGCGCTGCTTCCAGCATCTAAACAGTTTCTCCCCTGTTACAGAGCGCAAAGCTGCAGGCCTGACAGTCACTTCAAACCCTCCACAGCCTTGAAGCACCTCCCAGCTGTTCTCAAACAACCCTGCCTGCAGGCTCAGAGACATACACCCAGCTCCAAGAAACAGCCTGGTTGGACTGGGGCGATGTCTAGTTGCCCTGGTGTACTTTGCATCAGTGTGTTTTCTTCTGCGCCTTTCCAAGAGCTTATGCTTGAAGCCAAAGCCTGTGTTGTGTCTAAGCTTCCCCTGCCATTATTCTGCAGCATTGCCAGCTGCTCGGCACTAGGTCTGAAAATTGCCCATGTGGTGCTTTTAGAACTTGGCTGCCCGTTAGCTCATGCTTGGTGACGTTACCAATTACAGAGATTGCACCTGGTTCCAGGGAGATGGCCAAGAGCAGCCCAGCCTTCCTCTTCCCAGCAACCTCCTTGGGGCCCATGTCCCAAGTGCCAGACTCAGGAGCTGCCGCGCCCCATGCTGAAATGCTTTCCCCTGGACAGCAGGAGACCGCGCGTGTTTCATTTCACTTTCAACTTAATGGGAAAGCTCCGGGACGAGGTCCAGGTTTTAACCCTACGAAAACACCCCACCGAATACTGATTGCGAATATGGCGAAAATTCTAGGCCAAAACTGGGTGACATCAGAGCTGTGAGGAGTCAGATCATTCGTAGGCCTTATTGTCTCCAATTTCTGGTCAGCAAACCCATCCCTCACTCTGAGTACTTGCCCTGGTTCTGGATTGCTCTCCTCAGATCATTTGCCAGTGTTTTGCCCCGAAACATCCTATGCAGCCGGGGTTGGGGGAAGGAATTTCATCATTTCCCTTAGGAGACTATTCCACGGGCTATGGGTCTAGATGCTGTGGGTCTTGGCTAGTTATCTTAGGTGCATGTAAACGAATGCAAGAAGCCTGGGAAACAAGCAGGGAGAACTGGAAGTCCTGGCACAGTCAAGGAACTATGATGTGATTGGAATAACAGAGACTTGGTGGGGCAGTTCACATGACTGGAGCACTGTCATGGGTGGGTATAAATTGTTCAGGAAGGTCAGGTACAGGAGGAAAGGTGGGGGAGTTGCATTGTATGTAAAAGAGCAATATGATTGCTCAGAGCTCCAGTTTGAAACTGCAGAAAAACCGGAGAGTCTTTGGGTTAAGTTTAGAGGCGAGAGCAACAAGGGTGATGTCGTGGTGGGTGTGTGCTATAGACCACCAGACCAGGAGGATGAGGTAGACGAGGCTTTCTTCAGACAACTCACGGATGTTTCCAGATCACAGGCCCTGGTTCTAATGGGGAATTTCAATCACCCCGATATCTGCTGGGAGAGCAATACAGCAGTGCACAGGCAATCCAGGAAGTTTTTGGAGAGTGTTGGGGACAACTTCCTGGTGCAAGTGCTGGAGGAACCAACTAGGGGCCATGCTCCTCTTGACCAGCTGCTCACAAACCGGGAAGAATTGGCAGGGGAAGTAGAAGTGGGTGGCAACCTGGGCAGCAGTGACCATGAGATGGTCGAGTTCAGGATCCTCAGAAAAGGAAGAAAGGAAAGTAGCACAATACGGACCCTGGACTTCAGAAAAGCAGACCCAGATCTGTGGGGGGGGTACTGCCGGGGGCAGCACCCCGGCCTGAAAGGGGCACCAGGGTCCAGGAGGGACTCGGGCCCAGTGGCAAGCGGGACACCAGCCTGCAGAGGGCGCTCCGGAGGCTGGAAATGCGAATTCCCTGGACAACCAGCAGGCGGCGGCGCGCCGGTGCGTCCCACCCTGTGACAGACCCCTCTGATTCCCCCACTGAACACGGCCTCTGCTCCTGCAGTTTGAGCACCGAGGCCACGGCTCCAGCTGGGAGGGCAGGGCTGGAAACCAGCCAGGTAACTGCCTCCCAAAGTGAGGGAGGTGAGCTCAGAGCTCCCAGGTGGGGGAGTAGAGATTAGCGAGTGGAATGTTTCCTGTAGGAGACATCGACGAGCAAGCGACGCTCCGTTATTGAGGGATGCAGACCCCAGCCGGCACCTGCCTCCAGAGAGCTTTGCAAGGAACTAAAAAGGCAAGGGGAGGCCAAGCCTGTACCCTCCTGCCCCTTCACAGAGCCGGTCGGGTGACTGCGTGCCAGCAGTGAGGCCCCAGCGCCCCAATCTGCACACACAGTCACCCAGCCAGCAGGTGTGTAACACTATGTGTTCCTAGGCAGAAGGGGCACTAGCCAGCCAGCCAGCTAACCAGTGGGATGTAACATAAAGCAGAGCAGGAAAGCTATGTGATCTTAACCCCCGTGCAAACCCCTCCTGCTGGGCCAGCACACCTCACGCTCATGTTGCACACTCACTGAATGCCAACATGGTGCAACAACAGCGCTGTCCAACCACGGCAATGGCCAAAGCACTAGTACCACGAGCCCCGTTTCCAGGCACACATATACGCAATGGGCAACTCACATCACCATTTACAGCCCCACCCACTTTGGCCCAGGAGAACTGCACCCTCTTCCCCTACATCTGGGTGCGGCCCGCCGAGTGCCTCCGTTTCCCCAGCTGAAGATGGGGTTAGTCACACCGAGTTACCAACTCCCCGGAAGGCTCCAGTACTGTGTGTAAATAGTTCTTTCCTTGGAAAGAAAATGTAAAAGCACCAAGTGCAAAGTGTTATCATCATAATCCTATAAGCTTAGTCCTACCGACAGGGCCGTGGAATGGAACAGTGCCCCCCCAGCCCCCTCCCCGACTGCTAGGAGGGCCAGGGATTCCCTGGGGGTGCAGTCAGACACAGAGCAGCTGCTAGGTTGTACTAATCCCAGCTAAACACCTGGAAGGGCTCTCGTCCTCCCCACTCACCTGCCGCAGCCCGCCCTGGCAGAATTCGAGCGTGTTTAGGGAGGGCTGGAGTTACCGAGCGCTAAAATGGGATCTGTTGCCTTGTGAACCGAATGCTCCCATCTGGGGACTTTCCAGGGCTCCCTCAAAAGCCACAGGAGCCCCTCCCCCCCAGTCTAAAC
The DNA here is from genome assembly GCF_016161935.1 of Mauremys reevesii. Taxonomy (NCBI): domain Eukaryota; kingdom Metazoa; phylum Chordata; order Testudines; family Geoemydidae; genus Mauremys; species Mauremys reevesii. Next base: position 3,462,391 of record NC_052638.1, read on the forward strand.
ACAATACACAAAGGGAGGAATGGGCTACAAAGCCCCTTCTAATGGGGTTACTTACAGGAGGTGGCAAACGCTTTAAGCACAGTCCTATCTTCTCAGAGCCAGCTGCTCCTGTTCCATCGTGCAGACGCACAGGCCTCCCAGGAGGCAGGACTTTCGCAGAGCTCTCCTCGTGGGCCTGCGTGGAGTAGTCAGGATTCCTTCCCAGCACTGTCTGCAGATCCAAACTGCCCCAGAGTCTGGGGGGTCTGGCTCTGGGGTTCTGGCTCATGTCCTTCTCTAGGTCTAGGTCAGACGTTTTGTCCCATCGAAGCCACGAATTCAAAAGTACTTTCAAACTGCAGCAGCCCTGCAGCACTCCCAAGCCCTGCGAGCTCACAGGAGAGCCGAGCGCTGGCTGGGACGGAGCCAACTTTTTGAATTCTCTTCCTACTGGGCCAAACTGATGCTTGCAGGAAATGCTAATGAGGTCTCACCCAGGGTCTCTCCTTCTTCGTTGCTAAGTGTTTGCCACAGAGTGCGTCTTTGAAGAATGCCTGCCCACCTGCTAGCCTCCGCTCTGCATCCCAGAGGTAGCCACAGTTCAGTGGCTTAATTATCCTTGGGATGCTCATTCTCCAACTCAGCAAAGCACTTAAGCAGGTGTATAAACCTGAATATGCACCTGCAAAAGCTCTAGCCCGTACAGCGAACTGGGACTGACTCCGGGTGCAGCGCTACCTCAATGGCTACCTACAACCAGCCCGAGGCACCCGAGCAACGGCCACGGGGCACAAAGGTGCCCTTAACACGCTGGGCTTCTCTGTTAACCATTTCAGGCATGTCCGAGCAGCCCCAGCTACCAAAGGCACCATGCGAGAACCTGGCTAATGAGCAGCCGCTGCAGAGCAAGGAGGGCACTGCACAACAAAAGCAGCCGCTGCCAGGGGCAGACGTCCCGGAGCCAAGGCAAGGGTGGGCAGCTTGGGAAAGGACACAGTGTTTGCCCCAAAGTTAGGTCACGTCCCTGGCTGCAGTGACTCCGTTAGAAGGGTGCCTACAGCTCCCAGGGCAGACCTTGGCCCGCCGTCTCCAGGGGACAGACAGAAACAAGATGCAGCAGCGCTCGGTATTCTCATCAGGAGTCCGACCCAGGCTGCTCCCGGGAGCTGCACAGGGTCGATGGCTTGCAATTGACAAGCACGAGGCTATTTCTTCTTTGCTGGCATTTCAATCCATACCAGCTTTTCATTCCACCATTATTTATGCCTCTGGAGAGCGGTGCCAGTGTTAAGCATCCATTTGCACATCACATCCAGCAGATACGGCCCTAGCCGAATGCTCAGGCAATATTCTAACCCGTAAGGACTCTCTCCTGCCTGGATCGGACTAGAAAACCCTGCAGTCCAAAGGCAGTGCCATGCCGGTCCCTTGGGCCTGTCCTTGTCTGTAGGAGCAACTCGCTGCTAGACTGGGCAGCATGGGAGGGAATTCCTCCCCTCTCGTGTGGAGGAGATGTGTCAAGATGATCATTGTCATACTGTCCGCAGCTGTGCAGGCCTGGGGCCTGACTGTACCACTAGTATAGCTTGCTAGTTAGTGAGACAGTGGAACCAAGCCGGCAGCCTTCCATGCACCCCCGTGGCCTGGGGTCACCCTAGAGGCACCCGGCCTCCATTTCCCCTCTTGGACTTTTCAAATAAAACTTCCTTCCAGGTTTTTTCTTGGGCAAAAATACCCCTTCTTGGGCCCTGAGCTTATTAATATAAAATAAACCATCAAAACCCTCCACTCCCCCAAACCAAGTCTAGTCCTAAGGCCACCCAACCCAAGCTCTCTCTTTCTCCTCCCCGGCCTTCCTGGTTGAGGCCTTTGCATGCTCTCCCCTGGGGCAGGGTCTCTCCCAGGCCTCCCTGCTTAGGGCAGCTCCCCTGGTCTCAGGTCTTCCCCGCACACTGCAGACTCGACCACCGTTTCTGGAGCATCGCCCGTCGTGCAGCCCCCTGCTGCCCTTTCTAGAGAATTACCTGAGCCACTCCAGGGGTCCCGCACTCTGTAATCACCTAAGGGGTGAGCCCCAGTGCAGGCAGCAGCTCCCTTACTGCAGGTCCCGCATGCCAGCACAGCAGCAGCAATGCTGTGCACACGCCAGGTCTGAGCCCAGTGAAATCTCGGGGGGACGCTCCAGGGGAGGTTCCTGGGTCTCGGTGGTGCAGGGAGAAAGAAGAGACCCCAAAGAGCCTTTCCTCTTTGGAGGCTGGAGATTACCCGGCTCTCACGGACACGAGGAACTGTGTCTCTGGGAAGAGGCCGCTAAGACTTCTATCATCTCAGGCTCAATAAGGAGCAGGAACCACTTCTCTCCAGTCAAAGCAATTCTCCCTTTCGGTTCACAGTGTTAGACCTCGGACGCCTGGCTGACCAATGCCCTGCGCGGTCTGTAAACACACAGCCCCTGCTTGATGCCAGAGTTACCTCCCTCTGGCTGTGTCTGCTGGGCCCGTGGGAGAGAGGGAAGGCGAGAAGTGAGGTCAGAGGGGTCCCTATCTGCCAGAACAGCCGCTAACCCAGACACTGGAGAGACGTAAAAGTAGTGGCAGCCTGCTCAACCCTCTGGTAAAATCCCATCCATCCCCTTTGGCCCGCAGGATATGCCTAAAGCGTGCCTCTGAGAGGCCAGCCCAGTGCGATTCTCAGTGCACGGTGCTGACCCTCAGCCAGGCGCCCCGCGCCAGGTGGCAGCTCCGCAGAGCTCAGAATGCAGGTGCCAGGTTTGATGCCACACAGGTCCCGGGGGGGAATTCACCCTGGCAGAGGGTAGGCTGCCCAAAGGGAGCCTCTGTGACCCCTACGTGCCAGGGAGATGGCGCCAGTGTGTTGGTGTGGAGCGGGGTGCCGAGGGTGGGCCGCACCTCCTCGGACGTGAACCCTGGAGCAGGCCAGACTTCTACCACTGGGAACCTGGGGGGCACCACCCCCATTACCCTCACTCAGAACAAAGCCCACGGAGCCCTGCCACACCAGCGTAGGGGAGCTGCAGCCTGCCTGCACCGAGAGCTGAGAGGGGCCGGGGAGCACCAGAGTCCTGGTGTGCAGGGCAAACCCTGCATGGAGACAGAATGCCCTGCTGTGAAAATGAAGCCAGCCAATGATCAATTAACAGAAACAGCCTGATAAGGCTCCTCGGCTTTTTAAAACCATCCCGCCGTGAGACAGGCGAGTCTGGCCTAAATGACTCCCCACCTCCCCCAGGAACGGTGATCTCTCGCTCTAACTCCACAGCCCCCCAAAGTTATTCTGCCTCCCCCGCAAGGCCTAAGGCTGAGTTATAAGTGAACTGATGGAAAGGGGGCAGATCCTGCCACTTTTGAAACTAATCAAATGAGTCAGAAGTACCAGAGAGCCGTATACCAGTCAGGGAGCTTTGATACTGTGGAAAAGACACGGTTAATTCCCAATCTGTTCAAAAGGGTAAGGGCCTTCTCATCAGGCCAGTGTATTCTTGGGGCAAACAAGCATCTAGAGTTAAAGCAAATTGCCCAGTTTTGCTGAAGGCTCCGGTAGGTGGTAAATACATCCCACCAGAGACTTTCACGCCGGCCAAAAAGGTTTCAAATCAATATACTCAGACAGAAAGCGACACTGCAAATGGGCAAAGCACCTGCATGCAAACTGCAGCTTCTCTGCTTGTGTCACAACTACAACATTGCTGCAGCATCTCAGGACAGATTTTAGCAATCTACCGGCAATATAAAAACACCACATACCCTCACCCACATAACCTCCTCCTCCAAGGGGAAAGCCAGCCGCAGCCGCAGCTGAGGACTGCATAATAAAGCAGCTGCTGCTCGGTCTGCTTCATCTTTCAGGGCTGGAATAAATGCTGATTAAAGATATTTCCCCCCAACATAATTACGCCCTGCCTGACTGAAAAATGAAGAGCGGGCTTACATGTGGCTTGCTTGGAGGCTGCTTGTTCCTGCGGTTGGGCCGGGGCCTAGCTCGGGTGTAGTGCTCCAGTTTCTCTCCCTCAGTTGGCAGGTCCATAAGGGATTGTGTGGGTGCAGGCTCTGGGAAAGGAAGCAAACTGCTTCCAGTCTCAGCATCCTTTGTGGAGGCAGGGCGTGACTTCAGAGAGGCACAGCTGACTGACAGCAGAGCCTGGTGAGTTCCAATCTCGTTATCTTCTGCCTCTGCCTGAAGATCGAGCTCCGATGGACCTGGCGGGGGAGAAGGTGGAGAAAACCTTTTAAAATCTGACACAGGCAGAACGCTGTCCCTGCGCAGGGTTTCCTGCCACGGGGAGATTATTACACAAGCAGCTCAGAGAGAGCCTTGCAGATCACGGCTAGCATGCTCAGTGCTCCTGACACCACAGGGAAAAAATAAACCTTGCCACACAGTTTGCAAAAATGCCACGGACAGTGGGAGTACCTTGTGCATCATCCTCTTGGAACTGACTTGCTGTTAGTTCTAGGCCGGATCCTGTCAGGTCTTCCATGCACAGAACTTCCCCGGGGATCGGCAGGAGCTCATGCTCACAGGGCTGAAAGCATCCGGGCCGACTTTTGTGCGTGTCAATAGGGCACCGGTCAGGGCTCGCGCCCACTCTGGGCACGGGCAGCTGAAGAGCTGCCAGGGGAGAAATCGCTGCTCTCCTTTGAACTTTTAAGTGGACAAAACTAGCAAGACTCGATTCAAACAGAGCCCAGTTTAGCTAGGCAGCATTTGCTTCCCTCAGTGAATTTTAAACACAAAATGCAGGCAGGTCATGGACCGATAACACGTGTAATGCTTTCAGTTCCAATAAGCTTGGTCTAATAGGCTAGTGTGTTAGACATAAGGTTTCCTTGTTCTGTGGCTGTACAGCGCCTGACACAATGGGGTCCTGGCTAGGGACCCCAGACACTCTGGTAAACACAACTAATAATAAAATAATTAACAATAGTTTTACCTGTGATACCGTATTACCCTGAAACATCGTGCACACCAATAGAGATTAATCACATCCCAGCAGAGTACCCCCGGGGGGAGCTGCAGTTGGTGGGGCAGATCGACCAAGTCCCACTTCCCTGTCCCCGCTCACCTGCCTGTGCTCCAGGGGAATACACCTCCGGAGGAGCTGGAGGGGATGCCCCGGCCTCCCACCCCCAGGGGTTCTGTTGGGAAGACGCAATGTTATGCTCCTGCCAGAGAACCTGTATGGAGGAGGGCGGGTCAGGTCAGCAGTGCCCGTTGGCGGCCTGGGCCAGCATCCTCTCTCTGGAGCCTGTATGCCCACTGGCGGTGAAGAGGTTCCCATCACCTTTGCAGCTGGCAGTGGCCCGGGTTGGATCGACACCACTCAAAAACGGCTGCTCCGGAACCAGCCCGCACGCCTGCCATCAGAGCCACAAGGGCAAACCCTATGCCCACACAGAGACCAGTGACTCCGATCAGACCCCATGCAGTGCTGGGACCCACTGCATGGCTCCAACTGCAGGATCAGGGCCTGTGTCTGCTCAGCAGCATAAGCAAGGTACCAGGGTGAGTGATTCTCCTGTGAGAGGCAACAGGCAGCCAACCTGGAGTGCTGCGCATTATCCACCCCCATCGCATGCAGACAGACAGACAGACCTCGGGAAGGCTGCTGCACCACGGCTAGTATTTCTACTGACCTGCCCACACGTGCTCCAGAGAGTCCACATTGCTCAGACTGTCCTGCACGGCCCTCTTTGCTATATAGAATCATAGAATCTCAGGGTTGGAAGGGACCTCAGGAGGTATCTAGTCCAACCCCCTGCTCAAAGCAGGACCAAACCCAACTAAATCATCCCAGCCATGGCTTTGTCAAGCCTGACCTTAAAAACCTCTAAGGAAGGAGATTCCACCACCTCCCTAGGTAACCCATTCCAGTGCTTCACCACCCTACTAGTGAAAAAGTTTTTCCTAATGTCCAACCTAAACCTCTGCAACTTGAGACCATTACTCCTTGTTCTGTCATCTGCCACCACTGAGAACAGTCTAGATCCATCCTCTTTGGAACCCCCTTTCAGGTAGTTGAAAGCTGCTAACAAATCCCCCCTCATTCTTCTCTTTTGCAGACTAAACAATCCCAGTTCCCTCGGCCTCTCCTCATAAGTCATGTGCGCCAGCCCCCTAATCATTTTTGTTGCCCTCCGCTGGACTCTTTCCAATTTTTCCATATCCTTCTTGTAATGTGGGGCCCAAAACTGGACACAGTACTCCAAATGAGGCCTCACCAGTGCCGAATAGAGGGGAATGATCACGTCCCTCGATCTGCTGGCAATGCCCCTACTTATACAGCCCAAAATGCCGTTAGCCTTCTTGGCAACAAGGGCACACTGTTGACTCATATCCAGCTTCTCGTCCTCTGTAACCCCTAGGTCCTTTTCTGCAGAACTGCTGCCCAGCCATTCGGTCCCTAGTCTGTAACAGTGAATGGGATTCTTCCGTCCTAAGTGCAGGACTCTGCACTTGTCATTGTTAAACCTGATCAGATTTCTTGTGGCCCAATCCTGTAATTTGTCTAGGTCCCTCTGTATCCTAGCCCTACCCTCCCGCATATCTACCACTCCTCCCAGTTTAGTGTCATCTGCAAACTTGCTGAGGGTGCAGTCCACACCATCCTCCAGATCATTAATGAAGATATTGAACAAAACTGGCCCCAGGACCGACCCTTGGGGCACTACGCTTGAAACCAGCTGCCAATTAAACATGGAGCCGTTGATCACTACCCGTTGAGCCTGACCATCTAGCCAGCTTTCTATCCACCTTACAGTCCATTCATCCTGCCCATACTTCTTTAACTTGCTGGCAAGAATACTGTGGGAGACTGTATCAAAAGCTTTGCTAAAGTCCAGAAATAGCACATCCACTGCTTTCCCCTCATCCACAGAGCCTGTTATCTCCTCATAGAAGGCAATTAGGTTAGTCAGGCATGACTTGCCCTTGGTGAATCCACGCTGACTGTTCCTGATCACTTTCCTCTCCTCTAAGTGCTTCAGAATTGATTCCTTGAGGACCTGCTCCATGATTTTTCCAGGGGCTGAGGTGAGACTGACTGGTCTGTAGTTCCCCGGATCCTCCTCCTTCCCTTTTTTAAAGATGGGCACTACAGTAGCCTTTTTCTAGTCATCCGAGACCTCCCCCAATTGCCATGAGTTTTCAAAGATAATGGCCAATGGCTCTGCAATCACATCCGCCAATTCCTTTAGCACCTTCTGATGCAGCGCATCCGGCCCCATGGACTTGTGCTCATTCAGCTTTTCTAAATAGTCCTGAACCCCTTCTTTCTCCACAGAGGACTGGTCACCTCCTCCCCATGGTGTGCTGCCCAGTGCAGTAGTCTGGGAGGTGACCTTGTTCGTGAAAACAGAGGCAAAAAAAGCATTGAGTACATTAGCTTTTTCCACATCTTCTGTCACTAGGTTGCCTCCACCTTTCAGTAAGGGGCCCACACTTTCCTTGACCTTCTTCTTGTTGCTAACATACCTGTAGAAACCCTTCTTGTTATTCTTAACATCTCTTGCTAGCTGCAACTCCAAGTGTGATTTGGCCTTCCTGATTTCAGTCCTGCATGCCTGAGCAATATTTTTATACTCCTCCCTAGTCATTTGTCCAATCTTCCACTTCTTGTAAGCTGCTTTTTTGTGTTTAATATCAGCAAAGATTTCACTGTTAAGCCAAGCTGGTCACCTGGCACATTTACTATTCTTCCTACACATCGGGATGGTTTGTTCTGCAACCTCAATAAGGATTCTTTAAAATACAGCCAGCTTCCCTCGACTCCTTTCCCCGTCATGTTATTCTCCCAGGGGATCCTGCCCATCAGTTCCCTGAGGGAGTCAAAGTCTGCTTTTCTGAAGTCCAGGGTCTGTATTCTGCTGCTCTCCTTTCTTCCTTGTGTCAGGATCCTGAACTCAACCATCTCATGGTCACTGCCTCCCAAGTTCCCATCCACTTTTGCTTCCCCTACTAATTCTTCCCACTTTGTAAGCAACAGGTCAAGAAGAGCTCTGCCCCTAGTTGGTTCCTCCAGAACTTGGAGCAGGAAATTGTCCCCTACACTTTCCAAAAACTTCCTGGATTGTCTGTGCACTGCTGTATTGCTCTCCCAGCAGATATCAGGGTGATTGAAGTCTCCCATGAGAACCAGGGCCTGCGATCTAGTAACTTCCGCTAGTTGCCGGAAAAAAGCCTCATCCACCTCATCCCCCTGGTCTGGTGGCCTGTAGTAGACTCCCACCACAACATCTCCTCGTTGCTCACACTTCTAAACTTAATCCAGACACTCTCAGGTTTTTCTGCAGTTTCATACCGGAGTTAAACATGCAGTTAAACACCGACGTGTGTCTGTGCGTGATCAGCTCCGCACTAACGCAGCGCTAAGCGGGAGATCAGGGGCCTAGGACAGCCAGAAGGGGGGGCCGCTAGCAGGCAGGGCATTTCCTTGCTGGGTTCAATGGCGTTTGCTTTCTTAAGTCAGTCCCTTCCTCACCTGTAGCCAGCTGGTGGGGATGGAGAGAGAGACCGGTTCCAGGAGGGGAGCATTAGCTGGGGTTCCCGCTGCTGGGGCCACCAGAACCATTCCCAAATGAGCCAGCAGCTCTCATGAGGGGGGTAGAGAGGGGCCATGCCTGACTGAGCTGCCATGCCAGTGCAGAGAGCTAGCACTGCAAGCCCCCTGGATAGGGGGCACATCTTCTAATCCAGGCACTCCAGTGCCGCACGTGAGGGCTCCAGCAGGCACCACAGACTGGCCTGATGCCTTAGGGCAGCCCAGTGTTGGCAGGAACGGTTTGCGGCTGAGTGGCTGATGCTACACTGAGAATGCTCCATGTGGAAAGAACCTTCTCTGCCCTGGCAGCCGTCTCGGCCTGCCTGCACCTGCAGTCTCCCATGGTGCATTATGTACAAAGAGCCCATCAGGGCTAGGAACGTGGAGCGATGGATTCTGGCACTAGACTGGGATAAGAGGGCAGGTCCTCGCATGGATTAGTAACTGGTTAAAAGATGGGAAACAAAGGGTAGGAAAAATGGTCAGTTCTCAGAATGGAGAGAGGTAAATAGTGGTGTGTCCCTCAGGGTCTGTACTGGGCCCAGTCCTATTCATATTCATAAATGATCTGAAAAAGGGGTAAACAGAGAGGTGACAAAGTTTGCAGATGATACAAAACTACTCAAGATACTTAAGTCCAAAGCAGACTGCGAAGAGCTACAAAGGGATCTCACAAACTCGGTGACTGGCCAACAAAATGGCAGATGAAATTCAATGTTGATAAATGCAAAGTAATGAACATTGGAAAACATAATCCCAACTATACATTGGAAAACATAATCCCAACTATAAAAATATCCTATTGCCTCTCTATAAATCCATGGTACGCCCACATCTTGATACTGTGCGCAGTTCTGGTCACCCCATCTCAAAAAAGCTATATTAGAATTGGAAAAGATACAGAGAAGGGCAACAAAAATGATTCAGGGTAGAGAACAGCTTCCATATGAGGAGAGATTAATAAGACTGGGAATGTTCATCCTGGAAAGGAGACGACTAAGGGGGGGATGAGAGAGGGCTATAAAATCGTGACTGGTGTGGAGAAAGTGGATCAGGAAGTGCTATTTACCCCTTCACACAACACAAGAACCCAGGAGCCACCCACTGAAATGAGCAGGCAGCAGATATAAATCAAACAGAAGGAAGTTCTTCACACAATGCAGTCAGTCTGTGGAACTTGTTGCCTGGGGATGTTGTAAAGGCCAAACGTATAACTGGGTTCTAAAAAGAATTAGCCAAGATGGTCAGGGATGCAACCCCCTGCTCTGGGTGTCCCTAGCCTGTGACTGCCAGAAGCTGGGAGCGGACAATAGGGGATGGATCACTCCATGATTCCCTGTTCTGTTCATGCCCCCTGAAGCACCTGGCATCTGAAGACAGGACACTGGGCTAGACGGACCATTGGTCTGACCCAGTACAGCTGTTCTGATGTTCCTTATAACTGGCAGGTGCACGTTTAAGGGGCTCATGGAGCTCACAGGCCCAAGTGACCTCTATTTCCTCCTTTAACATCCCAGGTTCCACCTTTCAGTTAGGGTGACCAGATGTCCCAATTTTATAGGGGCTTTTTCTTATATAGGTGCCTATTACCCCTCACCCCCTGTCCCAATTTTTCACACTTGCTGTCTGGTCACCCTACTTCCAGTTGGCAGGTTGCGTCTTCCCAGAGGGCACGGGCCTCCATTCACTCCCTCTCCTACAGGCTGGGCACACTGCCTCCACGACCTTTGCCAGCCCACGGAGGGAGATGCAAAGAGAACCCCGTTCCCCACAGAGCAGGGACCAGCACCCCCACCCAGCAGCCCCACTGGAATGAGTTTAACGCCTGCGCCCCGTCGTGTCCCACTCACCAGCGAAAGACACTCTCTGCCCTTTGGGAGAGAACGGAAGGTGCCGTGAGCTTCGTCAGCTCCTTGTTTTTAGAGGCAGTACTTGTAGCTGTGAATGCTTGAACACCAGCGCCCGGTATCCCAGGTAAGTGGGCAGTAAGAGAAGCCACTGGTGCTTCTCCATGACTGCAGTCCTCTAGCTGGTTGTGGTAACACCAAGACCCCATGTGCTAGAAATGGTACACGGCCCAGCTATGCTGCCCCATTGCAGCACATACCCAGGAGTCTACAAGCTGCCGGGGCAGCCAACCCCACTCCCCAAGCACAGTCCCCCACTCTGGAGCAGAAGGGGCTAGACCCATGTGTAGGAAGCTTGTTAGCCAACTGGCCCGCCCTGGATATTGCCTGCACCTGCAGGGACAATGCTAACAGATATGGCATAGAATCACAGAATCTCAGGGTTGGAAGGGACCTCAGGAGGTATCTAGTCCAACCCCCTGCTCAAAGCAGGACCAAACCCAACTAAATCATCCCAGCCAGGGCTCCATCAAGCCTGACCTTAAAAACCTCTAAGGAAGGAGATTCCATCACCTCCCTAGGGAACCCATTCCAGTTCCTCACCACCCTACTAGTGAAAAAGTTTTTCCTAATGTCCAACCTAAACCTCCCCCTCTGCAACTTGAGACCATTACTCCTTGTTCTGTCATCTGCTACCACTGAGAACAGTCTAGATCCATCCTCTTTGGAACCCCCTTTCAGGTAGTTGAAAGCAGCTATCAAATCCCCCCTCATTCTTCTCTTCTGCAGGCTAAACAATCCCAGTTCCCTCAGCCTCTCCTCATAAGTCATGTGCTCCAGCCCCCTAATCATTTTTGTTGCCCTCCGCTGGACTCTCTCCAATTTATCCACATCCTTCTTGTAGTGTGGGGCCCAAAACTGGACACAGTACTCCAAATGAGGCCTCACCAGTGCTGAATAGAGGGGAATGATCACGTCCCTCGATCTGCTGGAAATGCCCCTACTTATACAACCCAAAATGCCATTAGCCTTCTTGGCAACAAGGGCACACTGTTGACTCATATCCAGCTTTTTGTCCACCGTAACCCCTAGGTCTTTTCTGCAGAACTGCTGCCCAGCCATTCGGTCCCTAGTCTGTAGCAGTGCATGGGATTCTTCCGTCCTAAGTGCAGGACTCTGCACTTGTCCTTGTTGAACCTCATAATATTTCTTTTGGCCCAATCCTCTAATTTGTCTAGGTCCCTCTGTATCCTATCCCTACCCTCCAGCGTATCAACCACTCCTCCCAGTTTAGTGTCATCTGCAAACTTGCTAAGGGTGCAGTCCACACCATCCTCCAGATCGTTAATGAAGATATTGAACAAAACCGGCCCCAGCACCGATCCTTGGGGCACTCCACTTGATACCGGCTGCCAACTAGACTTGGAACCATTGATCACTACCCGTTGAGCCCGACCATCTAGCCAGTTTTCTATCCACCTTACCGTCCATTCATCCAGCCCAGACTTCTTGAACTTGCTGGCAAGAATACTGTGGGAGACTGTATCAAAAGCTTTGCTAAAGTCCAGAAATAGCACATCCACTGCTTTCCCCTCATCCACAGAGCCGGTTATCTCATCATAGAAGGCAATTAGGTTAGTCAGGCATGACTTGCCCTTGGTGAAACCACGCTGACTGTTCCTGATCACTTTCCCCTCCTTTAAGTGGTTCAGAATTGATTCCTTGAGGACCTGTTCCATGATTTTTCCAGGGACTGAGGTGAGACTGACTGGCCTGTAGTTCCCTGGATCTTCCTCCTTCCCTTTTAGCTTTTTTCCAGTCATCCGGGACCTCCCCCGATCACCATGATTTTTCAAAGATAATGATCTGGTCCTTTGCAGAGTTTTCCTCTCACAGCCCAAACTCAAGTAACAAAAGGTTTTTGTGAAAAAACGCAAGCAGAAACCTTGGAAATCTGACAAGAAAACGCCCCCGAGCCAGCGTGGGAAAAACACCCTGCAGCATGAGTGCATTGCCACGGAGACCCAGGCATAAAGCTGAGTGGAAATCCAGGGGCTGCTTCTATTTTTGCCAGGAAAGGTAAATCTGGACACTGCAGATGCTGCGCCGCTGAGGGCAGGTGGCAGAGTCGGTGCCTGTTGTTAGAGCAGCGCGGGCTAGGCAGCATTCTGGCTGCTTTTATTTGCATTACAGAGGCTGCTGCTGGCTCTGGATTTCCTCACTGTGTGCTGGGGCGTATTCAGGGCCCGATGGTCAACACTCTCTCCCACGGTGGGGCCCATGATGCTGTCACTGGGCTGGGCGATACACGGCCAGCGAATCCCTCCGGAGCCAGACTCGGAATCACGCCAGGATCAGACCCCACTTCTGCCAAACACCCGGATCCTGACGGATAATGTGACAGAGTCGCAGGAAGGGTCATAGCTGACATCCTCCTCCTCATTCCTCCAGTGAACTCCTGTCACGCGATCCTGTCACCAGGAGGCTGGCTTCCCAGCACAGACTGCCAGGGCTGCAGCACCCCATGGCACGGCGCAGCATGCCGGGAAGGGGAGGGCAGGCCAAATGCCATCAGATGCTGCCTCCTTCACTGACATTTTTGGGAGCCATCTCCACTGGGTTTGCTCACCCACAAGCTTGGAAAACCGCTGGAGCGAAGGCAGAACATGGAACCTTCTACAAGCAATTCCTGGATTTATCCTTGCGTCACCATGAAACAAGGAACCACAACTGTTTGACAGCTGCCCCAAAAGACAGAGTGCCACGCACTCAGCGGATATCCCCAGGAATGGTCCCACACCCATAGTCCCAGCTACTGGATTTGCAATGAAACCCCTTGAGTTCACTAAGGTGTGTGAGTGTGAGAGATTCACATGCATCCAACCGCCCTGTTGGCTCGTTTATTCCATCCCATGGGCAGAATAAATGATGGACACTGTTCTGTGGGCAGGACACCAATAACTGGGGTTCAGGGCTAACCCTCCCCCCATCAGGCCCAGATCGGGGAGCTGGGGGCAGCAGGAGCCTGAAGGAGCAGCAGCTTGGGGCGTAGGCTGCAGAGAACCCTTCACACACAGGGGATTCCGCTCCTTGGAGAGGGACGCATGCAGCTCGAGCCCGGGACGTTTGCAATCCTGGCACAGTCAAACCTTCTCCTTTCACTGCAAAGCAATGGGTCAGAGCTTCACAGGGAAGCCCAGCCCAGTCCTTCCTCCCTCTAGCTCTGAGAGCCCTTGGGGGAGGTTCTGCTCCTGTTACATTGCAGCAGACAGTGACTCCGGGCGGCACACAAAGCTGTCGGGTGAGGATATTCATACAGGATGTTTTGCCTGTTGAAAGCCTCCCTTTAAGGAAATCCATTTTTCCAGCTGGCCAGGTTCTGTGGCAATAACGCCTGGGGCTCACCTGCTACAAGCCTCCCTGTGCTCTCTCTGCGCTGCACTCAGAGGGTGACTGCAGCCCAGGCAGGCATGGGCTTTGGTCAAACCAGCTCACTGAAAACAGCAGCATAGCCACAGTGGCATGGCGATGGCATGAGCTAGCCACCCGAGTACATGCCCAGGGTCCCAGATTGGTACACAGGCAGCTAAGCTGAGCCGGCACGGCTACGCTGCTATTTTTAGCAAGTTGGCTCAGTCAGAGCTAGCTGGGGGGTCTGCTACACATGCTGCAAACACACCTGTGATTGCTGCGTAGTCAGACTTAAGGGATGGAGTGGATTGTTAGCACACAGCCTGGAAACAGGCCACGCAGTCCCCGCCTGGAGACAGGACAGATACAGCTACGGAGAGAAATGGTCTCCACAAAGCCACCAGGCTGGCTCCGTTCTCACAGACCCCTGCTCCCAGGGCAGGATGCCCAATGCCAGGCTGCTCGCATGGCTCTCTGGTTTGGGACCCTACCTACCAGCTGATGGAAGGTTTAGGCCCGGTTTGTGCCTGGGAAGGGGAAAGAATCAGGTGAGTTTGTCCACCCCTAGCCATCCCCTCGGCTCAAAATGGAGCAATGAATGCTGGGAAGCGCAGTCCCCATGGGTTTCCCCTCCCTATGGAAGGTGAACAAGGGGGCAGGTAGCTCAGGGCCACACTCTGGCCACCTCTGCCCAGGTCTCCTCTGAGGTGAGGCCCAGCCAGACGTCTCTGAGCAGCACGACCTGGAGCTGACAAAAGCTTCTCTGCCAGCGTCGCCATGGAGAGATGCAGCCACGCCCATCTCTCCCGAGCACCGCAGCTTCTCGGCATGTGTTCTACCAGCCTTTGAGACTCATCCGCTTGATCTACACGGTGCACTGGACAGATCTTCCCCTCTGAGCAGGGAAGTAGTAACATCTCCCTGCAACTGCCCGTGGACTAAATCAGATAAAGCTTATTTCTACAGTCCCAGCCAATGTGAAATGCTCCCCCCGTGGGACAAAGCACTAGCAGTGATTTTCAGATTCTCCCAAGCCCTGAATGAACCTGGGGCTCCAGCAGGCAGCAGCGGGGCTCAGTGGTAGGGCTGCGTGGCTCGGGAAGTCTCTCTCCTTGCCACAGAGCAGAGCCATGAGTCACAAAGGCCTCACACGGGGTTATTACTCAGAGAGAGCTAAAAACTGCATGTGCGCCTTTCAAAACAGATATTCATGGGGCTGCCCCAGGGCATCCTGGGAAAGGAGGTGTTTCATCTCATTTCACAGTTCCTTACAGTAGCTCCAGTCACTGGCCCCAGGCACTTTATGCTAAACAAGGAGCCGGCATTTCCTACTATGCCTCCCCATGGACTCAAGGGGAACTTAAAACCATGCCTCGCAGCATGGGGCAGGTGGACCAACGGGGCCAGCAGGACCCCACATGGGCGGTGATGCCAGCACTGTCCCAGGCTGACTGGCACTAAGCCCACTGCTGATCTGGAGGCCTGGAAGCTAAACCATGCTAAAATAGGGGGCTGTGACCACAAGGTGTTGAGGGAGCCTTTGGGGACAATGCAGACAAATATATGCAGGCAACAAGACATTTGTCTGCCAGTCACAGAAGCACAGCTTTGATCTGCTGGGTTTGTTCACACAAAAGAGATACCAGGTTCATTCTGTCCCGCAGATGATATGGAGTTTGGTTCTCCAGAACCAGGAGAACCGCGTGCGCTGGTGGAAAGGCAAATTTCAAGTGAGATCCCTTCCCAGATCTGCATCCACATGGTGCCAACAGCCTTGTGGGTAATTCTGACATGGCTCGGGTGACTTGTCACAACGTGACTCAAAAGCAACACCTGGGGTGAGGCTGTCAGTGAAACCAGTAATGCCAAAGCCCAAGATGGCCGGGGCAGAGGGCTTAGTGCTGCTCCTACTGGAGTCAATGGGAGTTTTACAATTGACTTCTATTGAAGCAGGATTAGATCCAGATGCGGCAAGTCACCAAAAAGCTCTTCAATGGAGAAGCAGCCTGTGTCTGGTTCAGGGGCTGGGCAATGTCTGCGCCAACCAGACCACACTAGGCATCAAAAGTCAGGCCCACCCCATATCTAGTTGGCTGCCCGTGGGAAACAGACCTGCAGTGTTAGGCCAGTCTCTAGAAACACACCACGACGAACCCCACCGAGGAGACCGAGAGCTGAACACCAGCCGCGCTGGGTGGCAGGACACTGGCACTGGCACCACCATCCTAGGACTGGGACCTTGTCTCATTCCCATGGCAGAGTTCCGCTGGACAACATTCACAGCCCCCGGGACTCCTCTTTAGGGCAGCGGGCGTTCTCCGGGCCTCTCTGCTCAGTGCCCCTGTATTCTGACTATCTGACCTGCACCCCCAGCCCTCTGTCTCCTGTCCTCAGTTAGGTTCTGTGGCCGCTCCCTCCACTCACCCTCCCTTGTCGGACACCTGCACTGCCAGGGATTGATGACAGACACCTGGATATTATCTGTGATGCCACAATGGACTCCTACATACGACCAACCCTGCAGATGTCAGAGTAGCCACTGACTCACAGCAAGACATGGTTGTAAGCAGAGAACGTCTCTGTATCGGCCTTACTTCTCATGGCAGGCGTGGGCCGGATGCTCCTGAAGTGCTTGTTTTTCCTCCTCAGAGCCATCTTATACTGCAGAGAGAGGGGGAGATGTTGCTTTTCAGTGTGCAGTGCCCTGCAAAACGTACACGGGGCTAACTGCAAGTGGAGAGCGAGTCCATTCACCATCCTCGAATAACCAGGCCTTGGAGGGGGCTGAGATGGCAAAAGACACGATTACAAACCAAAATCTGACGGCTGCATTACGGGCTTTGGGCCTGATACATTTGCATTTTAAAATGGGCTCCGAATGCACAGTTAGCTACACTTGCCCAGCATCCGAATGGACCAGGGTTTATTCCACACCCAGATGGGATGAGGACTGGTCACACCTGAAACCTACGGCTCTTGGATCTTGTCATTACACCGTATCTACACAGACCCCCAGCAGAGCTGCTGCAGGTCCCTGTGGCTGAAAACATTTCTCCCTGCTTGGCTGCTGCATCTGAGGACTACATGGCAATTTCTCAGGGCCATTTCTGATGCTAGAACCTGTCAAAAGCCACCTGCAGCAAACACAGGTCATTTTGTGCCTAACTTCCCAAAGCCAATGGAGTTTGATCCTGGCCCAGGAAGGCTATAAAAACCCAAACACTCCCAGAGAACCACCCAAATCTATGAACAATTATACCAGCAGTTATTTTAATTGTCTTCATCTGGACAGATCAGCACCCCTTGAGCACAATAAATATTGCTCAGAGCTCAGGGAAAGGTTTAACATCTCCTACTGGATCTTGATTTAATATCTTTAACCAACTGTGTCAGCCTGGGCATCAGCATGAAGGGGAGAGAAGGAAACCAAGCCATACCTCCTCAGCTGCAAAGCCTTGCTCAGCAACATCCAGCAGATTCCTGCTCTTCTTTAGCAGAAAATCGTCCTCCTCACTATTGTCTGTCTGTAGCACATGAAGATCCGGAGTTTGCTTGGGGAGATTTTCTGCCTAAAACCATTAGGAAGCACTTAAATTATTCCCCTGATGAAGCGTGGCAGGGCACATTCATGTATAATAATGCCCTGCTCCTTGTGAGCTCCAGGAATGTGCCCTCCATGTTTCTAGGGTTCTGGCCTGCCAAAGCTTCCTCCTTGCAGCCCAGCTGTGGTGCCAGCAGAGCCCACAAGGAGACCTGGCACAAATCCAGCTGGTGTCAGCTTTCCCCAGCGATTCCTTACCGCTCTCATCCACAGGGCGGCTCCTGGCCCTCGCACCGAAAGGGGCAGGAGACAAATAGCACCAAAGGGTTAATCCTGGGATGGTGCCATAGCAAGGGGAGGGCAAGAAGGCCAGCTGCTCTGCTGGGGACGGGGATGCCTGGGGGAGAAGCCGGCTCAGGAGAAAAGCAGCGAGTGGAAACTGTGCAGCCCCTGTTCAGAACAGCTGCTCTCCTGTCACTAGACTGGGCAATGCCCGAGGCTATGGCCTTGGCACACCAGGGGTTAATTGTGGCTGGCGTGTGGTGGAGCGGTGACTCAGGTCGGAGGCAGGCCTCGGAGGGCACAGCTGCCTCACCCTGTGCAGACCACGGAGAGGAGGCAAGAGCCAGAGCTCCAGCCTTGCCCCCTTTGAAGACTGGCACAGCTGTGGGCACTAGCCCTGGCAGCTGCCTGGGACCACAACAGGGAAGTCTTTGCACTCAGCTGCCCCGTGCTGGACAAAGCCCAGTCTAGCTCCACCAGCACAGAGGGCCCCTGAGAGCCCTGGGGCTGTGCCAGGAACTGGGGTCTCCGTCTGGCTTCCAGCACTAGGAGCAGAAGGGAGAGGCTGTGCACTCGTGCTGGCACCTCTTTGCCAGGCAGGGCCCTGGAGGAAGGAGAGAGCAAACAAGGCCACTCACCAGCCGGCACCGAGCACTTGTCAGGTCCTCCAGCACCTCGTCGATCAGCCCGTCAGCCACGGCCGCAATGACAGACAGCCTGATTTCGCTGCGAGAGGAGACAGGGTGGTTAGTGCGGCGGGGGGAGCCCCCCAGCCCTGGGAGCAGTGGAGGGGAGCGGGAAGGCCACAGCAGCCAGTTCCCGTCCCAGCAAGCCAGCGCTGCAGCCAGGGGAGATGCAAGAGAACAGGTCGGGAAGCAGGGCTAACCAGGCCGCCCCATGCTCTCACGCTGTCTCTGCACCGCACTAGAGCTCAGGAGCCCGCACCGTGGACCGGGTCCCGTGGCACCAGGCGCTGCACACGTAGCCCCTCACCTCCAAGGACAAGCCAAGCTAGCCTCTAGCCACTGCAGCCGGTGCTGGGAGAGAGCCTGCCAGGCAGTGCGGAGGGCAAGGCTGGCGCTGGGACGAGGCCACGGGACAGGAAGCCAGGAGAGCAGGGAGGAAATGCCCTGACAGGCTGAACGTAGCCCCTGGGATCCGTCCCCAGCCCTGCCGCAGACTCCCAGCACCTCTCGGCCTCCCGCTCGTGAGGATAGCGAGACTGGCCTCTTCTGCATGCGCTAATTACTGCCAGGGGCTCCAAGCCCTTTGCCTGGGCAGCCCCACAGGCAGGGGCGGCTCCAGGCCCCAGCACGCCAAGCCCATGCTTGGGGCGGCTGCCGCGGGGAGCGCTCTGCCGGTCGCCGGGAGGGCAGCAGGCGGCTCCGGTGGACCTCCCGCAGGTGTCCCTGCGGAGGGTTCGCTGGTCCCACGGGTTCGGTGGAGCATCCGCAGGCGTGCCTGGGGGAGGTCCACCGGAGCCGCAGGACCGGCGACCGGCAGAGCGCCCCCTGCAGCGTGCCGCCCTGCTTGGGGCAGCGCAATGGCTAGAGCCGCCCCTGCCCACAGGAGGGGTCAGAGCTCCCCAGCTGTGCACCACCCCGAGGGAGCCCCTGGGGCGCCAGAGGAGGAAGATCTTCCACCCCATCCAAAGGGAAGCCCTGCACTGTGGGCTAATCTGAGGGGGGAAGGACAAGGCCAGAGCCCCGCCTCAGCCTGCCCTCGCTCGGGTGGCCAGGGGGCTGAGGGCACTAGACCTTGTTCTGCCCTATACGCCAGGGCTGTGCCCGGCCCTGCAAGCTCAGGCTGGGCTGGGGGGGGCGACAGCAGCTCTCCAGACCCCAGTACATTTGACAGTGAGCCAGGAGCCAACACAGACCATTCCAGCAGCTTGCGGATTCACCAGGCAGCCCAGGGCGTGTGGTCCGTACAACAGGCAGCCACAAGACCAGGGTACGGCCCAAGCACCGACCCCAGCTGGGCTCTCTGCCCCGCCGAAGGGAAAGAAGCACCAGGCACCGCTCCGCCAAGCAGCAAGGAGTGGGCAGACCCACGCAGAGGCTGCCTCAACACACACTGCGCATGCCAAAGCTGCCGCCCGCACATCGCCTGCACTTGGTTTCTAGGCAATGGGGCACGGGCAGAAAGGGGGGAATCAGAGTCACCCCCCACAGCCCAGGCCCTGTGGCAGAGGAACAGCTCAGCCTTCTGCACGGCAGGGAAGTGAAGGGACAGGTTCCCAGGAAGTAGCTCCCACAAGACCCTCCATGCAATTAAACCAAGGAGGGGACGTGAACTGCGGGCCCAGTGTCAATCCTGTCTCAATCTGACACCGTAACTGAGGCCAAGAAGCTATTGGAGATTCCGTCGCATCAGTCCGAGGTCATTCCCGCTAGGGAGGAATATAGTGTATCTCACAGTACGAGTGTCGCCGGTTGTGTTACGGCAGCTAATGGGCACGGGGACAGGGGGAGTGCCAAGGTACCAACTTCCTGTTTATTTAAGAAAAGCTGTTTCAACTGACACACCCTTGAAGCCTTAACCTGGGCCTGGTCTAGGGCATTGAGCAGGGGACTGGGACCTATGAGTCCTGGGTTCTAGGTCCAACAACCGTGTGACTGCAACTCCCTGCCTCAGTTTCCCCATCTGTAAAATGGGGACAATGATGCTGCACTCCTTTGTCAGGGGCTCCGCTCCAGCAGTTATTGAAACACAGCTGTGGATTGCCAAGGAGAGAGGATTGTGAGCGCGCTCGATTGGTTAGCACTCACCTGGTAACTCCCATGCACGCATCGCACGTGGCTGGGCACCCGGATCCAGAATCTGCACCGGGGCGCTGGCGGGAAGCCTTGAGCCAGCACGGGGGGGTAAGGATTTAGGCAGCACAGAGAAGTGCAAGCCAGGCTGTTCTGGTCCAGCCAGCAGGGAGCTGTGGGGCGAGGGGAGGCACAGGGACCCTGTGCCGCCACCACTGGGGCAGGGATGCCCAGTCCACTGGCTTTGCCCGCTCTGGGCTGCAATGGCAATTGCCCCCCGCGGACACTGCGGGGAATGGGGGAAGCAGGGCTAGATGTGGTCTAATGCACCCCTTGAATGGAGAGGCTACAGCCACCCCGTGAGGGATGCTGTTATTCTCTGTTTGGATCTGAGATGCGACCCTGAGGGGTAGCTGCTTTGCTCCTCTCAGGAGCAAGCCCCTAGTTCCTTAAAGGAAGCTCACAGGCTGGCACGAGCGCTAAGCCCAGGCCTGGGGCTGGCCCCGCTATCCTGTAATGGGGACACCCGGGAACACCTGCTAGAGGGGAATGGGGCTGCATTTTGTTTGCACGGGGACATGAAATACATTTGCTTAGAGACAGCAAACTGGAGAGGGCAGCCAGGCCTGCTTGTAGGTGCTGTGGAGCCAATCACTGCAGCTGAGAACTGCTGCCCAGCGATTTAGCCCTGCCAACAGACGACCCTCTCCCCCACCCCCAAGGTTACGGCAGGAGTGAGTTATCAGCCGCACAGGGCCTGACGGAATCTGACTCCCCGACAGAATTCACGCACCCAGTTTCATCTGTGAAGCAGCAGCCCTGGCCTGAGTAAGAACTCTGCTCTGCTCTAGCCTCCTTTCACATGGCGCTTCCCAGCGGGGCACGGACTGGGCTAGTCCCAGGGCCAGGAGGCTGGGGTGTATGCGAAGAAGGGAATAGTCCCACTGCTCAGGCTGCCCCACACGCACGGTGCAGAGCCTCTGGGTGAGGCCCACACCCTGACATGCAGAGAGGGGAGAGACTGGTGCCAGGGAGCAGCCTGCCCAATACAACACAGCAGCCATCTGTCACTTCAGCTACAAATCTCAGTGGAGGCCAACGAACGCTGGCCCAGGCAGGGAGCCGCTACGCTGGACGTGCTCACTACACCGCGGGACGACCCTGCTCTTCGGACAGACGAATAGAACAGCAGCTCCCCTCTCCTCCTGGGGAAGGCGGGCAAGCAGCTGAGGCCTGGGCCATTAGTGGTAGGCCAGGCTGACGTAAAACGGTGATGAAACGTCACCCGCGCGAGTGCCGACTCGCCCCGCCAGCTGGGTCGCTGCTCTCGGTGTCCCTGGTTTGCCCTGGAGATTCCCTGGGTGGCGAGACAGGACAGCGCTGCGAGACACGTGTCACACGGCCGAGTCAGAGCGGGCAGGGCTCTGGGAAGCTCAGGGCCGGACAGGAATCCCACGGACAATGCCAGGCTGGAAGGTCCTAGAGTCGCAGCTCGGCTGGCTGCCCCTCACTCTGTGCTGCCCAGCCTGCCAGGCTGGGCACAGGGAACAGCCCCGGCTAGTTACAACTCAGCAGCAGGAGCTGCCTCCCACACCTCCGTTATTCTGGCTGATGACGTTCCCTGTGTCAGGCTCAGCCGGTGATTTAGGCGGCTGCAGGCAGCCGGAGAAGAGCGGAGGTGGCAGCACATCCAGGGAATTGATATTAAAATCCACGTCTTTCACACCGATCTCCTTGCCCTCACCCCGTCACCTCCCCCGCTCTACCGCTACGCTCTGGTCTCCTGGCCCCACATCTCCCATTCCAGTCTTCTCACTTAATGATCCCTTTGGGGGCAGATCCTGCTCCCAGTTAGGACAAGGGAGCTACTCTGGATTTACACATGCACGTGAGCATAGATTGGGCTTCTGCCTCCTTTTCCCTCTTCAGGGCATGCACCAACATCCGCCCTGCTCCCACCCCCCAGCTGCTCCTCCCCACCCTCTCCCTGTGCCTCTTCAGCAGGCCCCACACCCTTGCTGCCCCAGGCCTTGGCTTGCCTTATTTAGGGCAGGTCCACACTACAGAATTACTCTGGCATAACTACGTCCCTCAGGGCTGTGAGAAATCTGCACCCTTGAGCCAGTCGGCACAGAGCCATGCCGCTGCAGCGTTGTAAGGGTAGACCTGCCCCTACGCTGCAAGCTCCTCGGTGCAAGGACCATGCCAGATCTACGTTTGTAAAGCGCTGTGTAAATTCACAGCACGACAGAAATGCTTCATATCAGCTTGTTCCTCTGGTGCTGCTGTCCAGGAGAGAAGTGAAGCAAAGGCCTGGTGCCAGCTGAAGTAATTTATCTCGGCTACATGCCGTAGCTGCTCCCCAGCAAGAGCGGAGCAGCTGCTGCGCCTGGCTGACCTGGCTGGTTTTGTGGGTTCTACTTCAAATATGTGACGAAAACTAGAGACGTTCTCACTCACGTTAGCTTGCTGAACACATCGGTGACCAGCTGGTCCAGGACGGCGCTCAGGTGGAGGTGGTCCTGAAGGATGATTCGCTCAGAGATCGTGTGGACCAGCCGGTCCCGAACGCCACTCTTCTGCAGAACTGTAGGACACAGATTCTGGGTGGTATCCAGCACGGCCTGCATAATAGCCTGAGCCATAAATCAAAGCAGAGGAGCAGCACTGAAGGAGGATCACTCTATAGGACACAGCTTGTTTAATGACCTATGCACCTGCTATGTGCTTAATCGAGCGCACACAAACATTCCTCCAAGAAGGAATAGTCCTTTAAAGCAAACGTGTCAAGAGCAGCCAGAGGGGCCACGTGGGCCGCTGAGTTCTGGATTGTGGGCTGCCCTGATTTTTAATATGGAGACCACATGTCCCATCATGCAATGCACCATCTGGATTTGAATGGTCTCCCCGCAAGTCCAAGACAGAACAATGCATACTGGACACGTACCCTCTACCCTCCAGACTTCTGTATTACAGGTGACCTGCAAAGGAAACCAATAGAGCTTGTGCCCTTCTTTCTGATGGATGAGGACAGCATGGAAGGGGTTTTTTTGTTTGTTTGAAATTCAGGTCTTGTCCCCCAGTTTATGCTGGAGGATTCTCTGGAGGTCTGGAGAACTAGGAGGTTTATGACATCACAGCTCCCAAGAAAATGAAACCTGATTGGCTGGGAAGGGAACTAATGTCTGTTCCCTCTGTTTCAAACCCTTTGGGGTTTGTTGGAAAATCTCGTGTTAAAAAAAACATTGTGGATTTGATTGCACAGCGGCAGTTCCATTTGGGCCGGAATGAACACTGCCCTCAATGCCACGGGCTGTGTCAAATGCATAGAGTGTCACAGCCCGGGCTGGAGCTCAGCCTGCCCTGTGCCAGCTGCAGCCCACCTCCCACGTGCAGGGTGCGAGTCCAGGGGTCATGGCCGCTGGGGAACACACAGGCAGCCGGAGTTTGCTCAGACACTCTCTCCTGGCTCCCTGGCTGAGGGCCTGCGGAGAGCTGGAGCCAGCTGGGGTGAGTCTGTGTGTTTCATTTTGAACTGCGTTAATACACCAGCCCCCAGGGGGATGTTATTGGACACATGAGCCTAGGTAAGGTTCTTGGGGATCTCAAGCAGGAGAAATGGAGGCAGCAGACAGGACTGATCCCCAGCTGGATAAGCCCCTGCTACATGGTGCCTCTCAGTGCTTTTAGCCAGAGCTGAGCCCTAGGGCAGGAGGGGGCAGGGGTCGGCAGCCTTTCAGAAGTGGGGTGCCGAGTCTTCATTTAGTCACTCTGATTTAAGGATTCCCGTGCCAGTTTTTAGAATGGTCTCTTTCTACAAGTCTATAATATATAACTAAACTATTGTTGTATGTAAAGTAAATAAGGTTTTTTTAAATGTTTAAGAAGCTTCATTTAAAATTAAATTAAAATGCAGAGCCCCCCGGACCGGTGGCCAGGACCCGGGCAGTGTGAGCGCCGCTGAAAATCAGCCCGTGTGCCGCCTTCGGCACCCGTGCCATAGGTTGCCTACCCCTGCTCTACAGCATGAGAGCCTTGCAGAAGGGAGCGCTGGCAGAGAGCCTGCCCTCTTCAGGCTAGCTCCAGAATTGCTCTTCTCTCTGTTAGACCAGTGAAAAGCCCAGGTAAATGCGCAAGCCTCTGCGGAGGGCGGCGGGATTATTTCAGGTTCGCCCCCAGTAGTTCCCGGCACTAGACCTAGAGAGCTGGCGACATGGAATCGATCGCACAGCAGGTGGAGGTGCAGGAAGGACGATGCAGCAGAAAGACTGGGGGGAACTAGAAAAGTAAAGGAAAAGCCTGGAGCTAAAAGCCTTCATCCCGAGGGGACGCGGGCGATGGCACCAAGTAAATGCATCATTGCCACCAGCACCATCAAGTGCTCCCCTCTTGGGCTCCCAGCCTCGCTCCCGTCCGTGCAGCACTGAGCGCCCAGTCAGAGGCAGACCAGCCAGCCGGGCAGTGCCATGCACACCTGACCTCACCCCCTGACTGCACAGCTAATTCAGGGCACCCCGGAGAAGGGAAGCAAGCGGTGCTAGGGCCTGGTCCCACTGAGGTGGAGGTGAACGACGGGTGCTCAGCACCCCTCTGTGTGGCCAAAAGGTGCAAGAAGGGGGTGAAGTAAAGGAGACTGCTCCTCCTGACAGGAGCTCCTCCTGCCTAGCAGAGACACCAGGAACCAGCCCCGATCCCGCCGTCCCACTTTGCAAGCATTACTCAGCCTGTTGAATCTGATCACACCAAGGCAGGTGGCGTCACCCAATGCGCCATCTTGTCACTGATCGGCAAGAACCACAGCACCCCCTGCAGTCCAGCTGCCTACCTGGATCTCCCGGCTGCAGGCCTGTGAGGCTGCTTCAGTGAGGCATTCCAGCTTGTGCTGCAGCTGGCAGTTCTGGTACGGGGCGTTCCCAGTCTCGTATAGGAGTGGCAAAAGCTGCGGTGGGAGAGAGAGAAATTCCACAGGTGAACAGATACCGACAGCCCCCGCTCTCTCCGGAAAGCTTTCCCCAGCAGGGATTAAGCAGGGATCCCGCTGAACCTTTAGCCCTTCACTGCAATGGTATTTGCCACTTCACTAGAGCAAGCCTTAGCCAGGTCTCCCTCTCCCCCACGGCTCTGAGGATGCCTTCAATCCTGCCCTGCTGCACCAGCCCTGGGCTTCCCACGGCTCTGCCCACACCCGTCGCTCCTGACCCCCGGCCTCCCATCGCGCCAGCCCTGGGCTTCCCACGGCTCTGCCCACACCCGTCGCTCCTGACCCCCGGCCTCCCGCCGCGCCAGCCCTGGGCCTCCCACGGCTCTGCCCACACCCGTCGCTCCTGACCCCCGGCCTCCCGCCGCGCCAGCCCTGGGCTTCCCACGGCTCTGCCCCCACCCGTCGCTCCTGACCCCCGGCCTCCCGCCGCGCCAGACCTGGGCTTCCCACGGCTCTGCCCACACCTGTCGCTCCTGACCCCCGGCCTCCCGCCGCCAGCCCTGGGCTTCCCACGGCTCTGCCCACACCCGCCGCTCTCCTGACCCCGGCCTCCCGCCGCGCCAGCCCTGGGCTTCCCCCGGCTCTGCCCGCACCCGTCGCTCCTGACCCCCGGCCGCCCGCCGCGCCAGCCCTGGGCCTCCCACGGCTCTGCCAACTCCCCTCGCTCCTGACCCCGGCCTCCCCGCGCCAGCCCTGGGCTTCCCGCGGCTCTGCCCACACCCGTCGCTCCTGACCCCCGGCCTCCCGCCGCGCCAGCCCTGGGCTTCCCACGGCTCTGCCCACACCCGTCGCTCCTGACCCCCGGCCTCCCGCCGCGCCAGCCCTGGGCTTCCCACGGCTCTGCCCACACCCGTCGCTCCTGACCCCCGGCCTCCCGCCGCGCCAGCCCTGCTCTGCTCGTCTGCAGCCTTATGCCCCTGCAGGTTGTGTTGCTCCCTGGAGCACGGAGCGCTACCCAAGGTCAAAGGGTGGGGAGGCTTCACCGCACGCCCTGCAATCTCCACATGTCACCCCGAGCTGGGAGCTGAACCTGCCGCTCCAGACATTCCCGCCTCTCTTGTGTCTTGAGCTCTCTCTTTAATCCCCGACTCTCCCTCTCGGCTCTTTGCTGACTGCTCTTTATTTCCTGGCTGCTGCCTTTTCCTCTTCCACTAACGGATAGCGCGAGGGCAGGCCACATTGCTCCTGGATGCTGATCCCCTCCTTATCCCTTCTGGCATCTTCACGGCGCTGACAGCATCGTCTTGGATTAAATCTCACTGGAGCCCTTCATCGCCGCCTGCCCCCGGAAGCCAACAAGAATCCTCTTGTGTTTATCCCACTGCAGGGACGTCTGGGCACTGAGTACAGCCATTAATCCCTTGGGGTTTGAGAACCTGCCTGGGCAGTACCCGCCCCCAGCAGAGGGGGCCTAGTGCCAGGAGAGGCAGAAAGAAAACAATCACCGCCACTGAAACAGGTGGGAACCAACACAGGGACCGTTCCCTGCCCGGCCCCCTTCCGGTGTCTGTTGTCGGCAATGGATGGTCTGACTCGCTGGGGGACTGCGCCAGAGAGTTTCTTCTGCAGCTCCTCAGGCGGTACAAGGGGCTGACTGTGAAGCAGGCAGGAATCGGAGATGCTCCTGCATGGGCCCATCCAGGAGTGAGACCGGCTCCAAGGAACAAGGTCCCAATGACACCTCTGGGGCTCGTCCACAGGAGCTGCGCAGAGCCCTGTGCTCGCTCCGAGTGGGAGTGGAGGGTTTCCCTCTTAGGAACAATCCCCGTCAGTCCCCCTGAGGTGGAAAACTGCAGACAGGGCCGTCTCGGCAAAGTTCACACATGCCAGCAAGTCAGCTAGGATCCCTCTCTCCAGCTGAAGGAGAGCGCTGACACTGCTCCAGCCCAGGAAACCAGCGTGAGTAGCTCCCCGCTGCGGAGCTGGGGGCCCAGAGCCGCCACCCTGACAAACTCCTCTCACGGGGCAGAGGCAAGGCACCGGCCATGGGAGGTTCCCAGCTGGTGTTTCAGTTACTCTGATGGTTTCCTGGCCAGGGAGGGAGGTTTGTTTTACTAGTGGCAAGATTCTTACAAGGATTTTCTCCTCCCTGTTGCTGAGATCAGCCTTCAAAGTTTGTCTGAGAATTTCCTTCGTTTTTTCAGTAGTTTCAACGGGGGGCCGGGGGGGGGAGAGGGGCGGGGCACAGCTGGCTGTCACTGTCCTTAGGCGCAGCCCAGGAGAGGCGATCCCTCCCTAGGGACATGACAAGGTCTGCAGGAAGGGAGGCAGGCGGACGGACAGTGACCATGGGGAGCAGCACATACCAGGCATCCCCCGGCCCTTTCTGTGGCTCTCCTGAGGTGCAGATGAGGGGATCCCCGTCCCTGCAGATCCTGGGGGCGCCCAGAGGCAGGCGGCCCCTGCGTGCGAGTGCAGATCCTGGGTGCAGATCCTGGGAGGGGAGCCCGCCCCTGTAGATCCTGGGGGCGCCCAGAAGCAGGCGGCCCCTGCGTGCGAGGGGAGCCCCGTCCCTGCAGATCCTGGGGGCGCCCAGAAGCAGGCGGCCCCTGCGTGCGAGGGGAGCCCCGTCCCTGCAGATCCTGGGGGCGCCCAGAAGCAGGCGGCCCCTGCGTGCGAGGGGAGCCCCGTCCCTGCAGATCCTGGGGGCGCCCAGAAGCAGGCGGCCCCTGCGGGAGCCCCGTCCCTGCAGATCCTGGGGCGCCCAGAAGCAGGCGGCCCCTGCGTGCGAGCCCGTCCCTGCAGATCCTGGGGGCGCCCAGAAGCAGGCGGCCCCTGCGTGCGAGGGGATCCCCGTCCCTGCAGATCCTGGGGGCGCCCAGAAGCAGGCGGCCCCTGCGTGCGAGGGGAGCCCCGTCCCTGCAGATCCTGGGGGCGCCCAGAAGCAGGCGGCCCCTGCGTGCGAGGGGAGCCCCGTCCCTGCAGATCCTGGGGGCGCCCAGAAGCAGGCGGCCCCTGCGTGCGAGGGGAGCCCCGTCCCTGCAGGCCCCTCGGGCAGCCCCTGCATAGGGCCCCAGGCTCCTGATGAGCCATCAGAAGCTTGTGTCCTTGCCAACGAAGGGAGGCTGGTGGAGCCCCTCAGGAGAGTCAGGAGGCCAGTGCACCGAGGAGCTCCCACAAGCCTCTCTGGGGCAGCCCCTCCCCCGGGCCGCCAGCCACCCAGTGAGCCTGGGAAGAACGCCAGCCTCCAAACAACCCCCTATAGGCTCCTCGGGATCTGTCCCTCCCCATAAGCGTGGGGCTGCACCAAAGAGCTATGGAGGCTTGTCCCCGCCCATGTCACAGAGAGCCCCTCATGAGCAGCACATGGATGGCAGGAGGGGCACAATACCAGGATTCTGCTGCCCCTCCAGCTGTCCTCCCCCCGTCCCCAAACTCTCCCCCACCCCGGCCCACACAAAGAGGCCCCTTAGCAGACCCAGCTAGGGTGACCAGACGTCCCGATTTTATCGGGACTGTCCCGATATTTGCTTGTTTGTCCTGCGTCCCGACCGATGTTCGGTCGGGACACTGGACAAACAAGCAATTTTGCCCTCCGATCCGGTGCATAGACGGAGCCCGGAGGGGCTTTCACCCCCCACTTCCTCCGACCATCCCCCACTTTCCCCCATTGGACCCCTCCCCAAATCCCTGCCCTGGACCCGCCCCAACCCCGCCCCTCACTGCCCCATTGGATCCCTCCCCAACTCCCCGCCCTGGCCCCGCCTCTTCCCCAAGCACGCGGCATTCCTCCTCCTCCTCCCAGGTTTGCACACGGGCCATGGCCAGGGCTGGGAGCGCATGGAGGCTGCTCCAGCCCTGCAGCCTGCAGGGCAGTGCGGAGCAGGCAAGGCCTGGGTGGAGACACGCGTGGGCGGACACGCCCTGCCAGGAGAGGCCGGGCCCAGCTGCCTGGTTCGCCCCTGCCCGGGGTCCCCAAGCTCCCTGCAGCCGGAGCGGGCTGCCTGGGCGAGTGTCCCGGGCGGGACAGAGTGAGCAGCCTCTGCTGTGGGGCTGGTGCAATGAAGCCCGGGAGCGGCTGGGCCGGGAGCTGCAAGAGGGGCCCGGAGCGTGGCTCGGCTGCACAGCTCGGAGTCCAGGCTGGGCCCAGGAGCGAGGGCATGGGGGAGCTGGGAGTGTGTCGGGGGTCAGAGCCGAGAGTTGGGTGGAGACGGGGCTGTGCCACTGCCGCCTGGTGGCGGGGGGCGCTCCGGCTTTCCCCCCCCCCCCCCTGCGTCCCGATATTTCATGTTTGTCATCTGGTCACCCTAGACCCAGCGGAGGGGGTGCTGAGATTGGCAGGGGCCTTCAGGGGCTCAAGAGCCATGAGGCTCCTCCCGCCCATTAATACATGAATCCAATTAACGTGATTTGCTCCCCACTCTCAATGCCCAGGCTAAGATCTGGCAAAGAAAATTCTCCTCATCCTGGTTACGGGTAGCGAGCACGTTCCTCTCCATGGGCTCATTTACCAGCAGCCTGTCTGATTGCCCCCAATCGTCATTCACACTCTCTTTGCTCCGCCCCCCTCCCCGATCCATTCACATTTCCAGCCCTGCACCCCCAGGAAAAGCCCGATAAACCCTTCCCTTTAACCCTAACCCTTCCCTTTAACCTTAACCCAACCCCAACCCTTCACCTTTAACCCTTACCCAACCCTAACCCTTCACCTTTAACCCTAACGCTAACCCTTCCCTTTAAAAGCAAAGGAAAGTTTTGCTCTCCAGCAGCCACCCTATTTTAACCTGCTGTAAGCCAGACTCATGTTACTGGTCACAAGCTTAATGGCTTTTTAAATCCGAGTTAATCTCTTGGCCCCGGGTGAGAGTGCGGCTAGGGGAGTCACTCGCTGGTTCTGGGTTGGGGCCAAAGACTTGAGAAATTCTGTTTTGCAGGTGGCTATCATCCAAGTCACGGCGTAGCTGGAAGAATGACTCAACCTCCGCCCCAGAGCTAACTTCCCTTTGTCTGGGGCACTGGGGCCAAGGAGCCAGTTTGGGGTTTGTAGTGCAAGCTCAGTCAAACCCTGAGAATAGCGCGGCTGGGCCTGGCTGCAGCACGCGGCGAAGGGGCAGCCGGGCCGGGCCTGGGAAGCGGGAGGACAGCACACACAGAGCAGCAGGCACAGCCTGGAGACTCACGCTGATGGACAGGTTTGCTTCCCGAATGGCTTCTTCTGCACAGAGGACACTGGCTTCCACCTCTCGGCCCAGACGGGCACTCAGGGCATCGACATGCTTCTGTAGGCTGGTGCACATCTCATTCACCATCTAGAGCACAGCACCCGTGTCAGTGTGCGGCTCACGCTCGCCCGCAGACCCTGAGGAAAGCCGGCCTTGGTGGCAGGGCACAGGGCTGGGTGGGAGCAGACCCAGACTGTCCCCAGCTCTGTGACATTGGCAAGGCCAGTTAACCCCTCCGTGCCTCAGTTTCTCCATCGGGAGAACGGGGCTCAGGGCACACACCCCGGAGCTGGGAGTGGTCCTTTGTTAGTGTGTGATGCACACCGAGAGCCTGGGCGGGACAGCCTATGGACCCTCCAACTGGGACCCCAGCATATGGGCACGAAGCGAGCTCAGAATCAGCATCGGGACCCTTCCATCCCCCGTGCTGTCCCTCCTCCGGCCTGGCTTCTCCAGGCTCTCCCCTGCTTCCTGCCTCACCCCGCCTCAGCCTCGCTCTCTTCCCTCCATCCTTCCCAACAGGCTGCTCTTCTCCTTCGCCGATCTTCCTCAGAGCCCTGTCTGCCTTCTTCCCCCACCCTTCCTTAGTGCCACCTCCCAGGCCCACAGCGATCCTCCTCCTCCCACCCCAGTCCCTGCCTCTCCCCTGGCCAGGTGAGCGCAGAGCGGGGAGTGTGCTCAGTACTGCCCCTAGGATGGGTGGCATGCAGGGACAGCACTCAGCCCTGCCGTGCAGGAGGAATCCCCGACGAGCAGCGGGAGGGACTGCAAGAATATGTGCACAGGGCATCTACAGCACGCTGGAGCCCATGGGGAACCTTCCCACCACAGCCATGGACTTCCAGCGGGCCCGATGTCCGGTGCACAGACAGGTACTGGACTGGATGGCTCATTGCCTTGGCTGGCAACGCACACGCCCTCTGGCCGGCCCCTTACAGCAAAGCAGGCAGGTGTGACTGGCCCGGAATCCTTCTGACCTGTTCCGAGGAGCTGGTGACGATTCCCTGCTGCAGCCGGAAGGTTTGCTTAGGCAGGGTCCGCCGCATCTGATTCCTCGCCAGGAAAGACTGCATCTGCAGCAGGCAAGAGGCCCAGTTAGCGGGAAGAGATCTCTGGGGCTGGAAGGACCAGTCCCCACCCCCCCACCAGCCCCAGAGATCTACCTTGTGGACAGCCTCCTCCGTCTTCTCCGGATTGCTCCGATAAGCTTGAGTCACGTCGCTCACTGGCAACGGCATGGACCGCAGGGTGTAATTCCTGGGGGGTGAAACGGCTGGAGTTAGTGTCACTGGAACAACCTGTATTCAGCTGGGCTTCCCCCAGCTCCACAATGAGAACGGAGCTGGGATGGGTCCATCTGGCACCCCGCCCCCGACCATTCTGAGCCCACCTTGCGCTACCTCCCACCCGTAGGGGACGGGGTCGTTGCTGCATTCAGCCCCCAGCGGGCAGAGAGCCCTCAGCACCTACAGGTCACTTGGCAACCTTCAGCCTGAAGGGCCAATACTAGGGGCAGAGAAGATTCCCTGCCAACCCAAAATGGCTCCGTTTGTGCCCCTTTCAGCTGCAGCCCCACGCAGGGTGAACTTTGCCCCTGGAAAACAAACCGACTTGGTTCAAAAGTCTTGCAGAATTGCCTGGTAAATAACAACAACATGCTGCACTCCTATAGCACCTGGCTGCTGAGGCGCTCAGGGCCCCTCCCTCCCGAGGGGCTTGCCCATTTTATCGGCCTCAGCACCCACATGGCCACCATCCCCAGGGGCTCCGAGTGCCTCCCAACAAGGAGTTTAGCTTCTAGGCGTCCCTGCAGGGAGAAAGTGATTGGCAGACTGGGCTGGGAGGTGGACGGTTCAGTGATTTGCCAAAGGTCTCACAGGAAGCATGTGGGAGAGCCAGAAACTGAACCCGGCTCTCCTGAGTCCAGGAATAGCATCTTCACCCCAGAGTGTAATTCTTATCCCCACTTCGCAGGACGAGTTCTGAGGGGCAGCACCACACCCGAGTCCACAGAGTGGCAGAGCCAGGCACAACCCCCGAGTCTCCTCCAGCTGCGAGACCCACTCTCTCCTAAATCCCCATGATGCTGCCAGCTTTCTGCTGCACGGACACAGTGCTCAGAAATGGAAAGTGAAGCAAACCCAGGCTACATCTGACTTTCCCCCACGTAAAAGAGAGACTATGACTGGCTGCACCCGCTACGTTATGCTGTGAAGCCGTGAGACGGTGTATGTGGCATTTGGATTATAGATGGTTTAGGGTCAGAGAATTCTGATCCAAGCCTGGATCCAGTTCTCATCCACCTTCTGCCACATCTCCAGTGTGTGCTATTCACTGTACTAGAGCAGTGGTTTTCAACCGGGGATCCATGGGTCCCTAGGGGGGCCGCAGACTGTGTCTAACATTGCCAGAGGGGTCTGCACCTCCAGTCCACATTTTTTAGGGGGAAGTAAATGAATAAGGTTGAAACCCAGTGTAGCAGGCAGAGAAATCCAAAGGAGAAAGGGTAGGTAACTTCGGATTCCCAACACCTGTATGATCTTGCCTCCTCCCTGCTCTCCAATGCGTTATCACTTCCCTGCGCTGCACCACAACCAAAGTGCTCGGTGGGAAAAGAAACCCTTTCAAGGTCTAAGTGGGGCATTTTTTCTGTAAAGCTGGCGGCTGTCTGCGGGCAGCAGTATTGTTTGCAGGAAGGCTGGTCCGGTGTGTAGAGCACTAGCCGAGGCCCTGGGAGATGGAGGGTCCCTGCTCACCACAGACTGCCGAGGTGACCCCAGCAAGTCACTGAGCCCCCAGGTTCCCATCTGTGAATGGGGAGAATAGTGCCCTGCCCACAAGACTGCTGGGAGAGCTGTGTCAGAGCCAGGCATTATTGACACTGTAAGCCATGGAGCACAAGACTGCAGGCCTCATGCGGTACAGCCCACATTCTCA
Source organism: Mauremys reevesii (assembly GCF_016161935.1). NCBI lineage: Eukaryota > Metazoa > Chordata > Testudines > Geoemydidae > Mauremys > Mauremys reevesii. The sequence continues at coordinate 3,495,844 of NC_052638.1, forward strand.
CAAGTGACTCGTGATTCTGGGGGCCCAGCTTGTGACACTGAAGGGCCCACTTTTTAGGGCTGCGAATTAGGCCCTTCTCATCTTGGGGAATCTAAGATAGAGGTACCCCACCGTCACTAGCACCTCGGGGTTTGTCCACACGAACACTTAGTTCACGGGAAGCCGGCAGGTAGATCCGCCACGTGCTACCCTGATGCACACTAGCTGTCAGTGCGGACCACGCTGCCTCGCACGAACAGTGTCCGAGTGCACTTTAATCTGCGCCCGTTTCAACGCGAGGCAGATCAAAGTGCACTGCGGAGCATCTAGTGCGCAGCAGCGGGTGCACACGGACACACAGGGTACGTCTACACTGCCCAAACCCCCTGGCTGCCAGTCTCAGAGTACAGATTCAGGCTTGCGCTCTGGTGCTAAAAATAGCCATGGAGCCATTCCAGCTGGGGCTGGAGCTCGGGCTCTCAGCAGATCATCCTGTCTGCCACACAGGGGGGGGCTGAGGCTTAGCTCATTAATGGTCAAGCAGCTCTCTGAGATCTGTGGCTGCAAGGTGGTGGAGAAGAGTGGGGCACAGCACACGGTTACACAGGCCCTTCCCAGGCCTGCCTTCTAGCTACAGCACCTTGCGCATCTCCATTTCCCACTGCATCCAGCCAGCTGCCTGCCCACCCTCTCCCCACATGCAATTAACGAGGCTTCACTTCACCACAGCCAGCACCTCGCTCGCCAGAAGCAACACACTCGACACAGCCTGTCCCCACTGCCTGGATGGTAGAACAGCCCACAGGCAGACCCTCATCCGAGGGCGAACCCACCGGCGCTCTCGTCTCCTGGCATCTGACTTAGACCCTGCTGTGCTCTGTCAATATCACCTGTCTAGTTTCACAAGGTTAGGGGCTAGTGGGAATCCCTTCCGAGAACGACCCCAGGCCCAATGCAGAACTCCCTACTAGGCAATGAAACCTGCGTGTCACTGAGGAGTTAAAGCACATGCTTTACACTGCCCCTACCTTTCCAAAGCACGGGCAACATCAAGGAATCCATGGGCCGTGGTGTTGTTTCTGTCCCAAATTACTGTCCTGGGAAGAGACGAAACAGGGTGAACCCCAGTGAACAATTCCCCCTCACAAGGCACGTGCTTTCAGCATGTTAGAAGCTCAGATTTGTCCGAGCCAGAGGTTGCACTCCAGATACAAAGTTCTCCAGCATTCAGCAGGGGATTGGCTCAGCCCACTCCAGAGAGAGGGGCTCACTGCACAGATTAGGTCAGATCCTCTAACCCAGTGTCTCTCAACCTTTCAAGACCATATACCCCCTTCAGGAGGCTGATTTGTCTTGTGCACCCTCCAGTTTCACCTCACTTAAAAACTCCTTGCTGACACAATCAGACAGACAAATACACTAGGAAGTTTAGACTTGAAATTAGATGAAGGTTTCTAACCATTAGAGGAGTGAAGTTCTGGAACAGCCTTCCAAGGGGAGTAGTGGGGGCAAAAGACATATCTGGCTTCAAGACTAAGCTTGGTAAGTTTATGGAGGGGATGGTATGATGGGACAGCCTAATTTTGGCAATTGATCTTTGATGATCAGCAGGTAAGTATGCCCAGTGGTCTCTGATGGGATGTTAGCTGGGTTGGGATCTGAGTTACTACAGAGAATTCTTTCCTGGGTGCTGGCTGGTGAGTCTTGCCCACATGCTCAGGGTTTAGCTGATTGCCATATTTGGGGTCGGGAAGGAATTTTCCTCCAGGGCAGATTGGCAGAGGCCCTGGGGGTTTTTCGCCTTCCTCTGCAGCATGGGGCATGGGTCACTTGCTGGAGGATTCTCTGCACCATGATTTGAGGACTTCAATAGCTCAGACATAGGTCAGGGGTTTGTTACAGGAGTGGGTGGGTGAGATTCTGTGGCCTGCGTTGTGCAGGAGGTCAGACTAGATGATCATAATGGTCCCTTCTGACCTTAGAGTCTATGAGTCTAAAAGGGTCACAGCCCACTGTTACTGACAAATCGCTGACCTTCTCATTGTTACCACAGAATGATAAATCGACTGGCATACAAATACTGTACTTGCAGTTCCGTGTATAGTGCATAGAGCAGGATAAACGAGCCATTGTATGACATTTTAGTTTGTACTGACTCTGCTAGTGCTTTTTACGTAGCCAGTTGTCAAACTGGGCAAATATCTAGATGAGTTGCTGCCCCCTCTGGATGACCTTTGCATAACCCCAGCGGTACCAGAACCACTGCTCTAGTGTAATGAGCAGCCCATTCCTGAGATGCTAAATCCAGGCCAGGGTTTAAGGATATCCTGTATGGCCCGTAGGCTGTGTTAGTCTGGGAGCTAGAAAACTCCAGGGCTGGCAGAGTCAATGAGGAATTCTCCTTATACCGAGCACAGGCCTGTCTCTTCTCCAGCACGAGGGACACTAAAGACCTGAACTGCCCCCAAGTTTTGGGGGGCTGGGAGCAGGGTTTTGGCTGGGGTTTAGAATGGTGTTATTGGGCTGGCTGAACCATCCAGCCCATCTCTTTGGCAAATCTCTCTGGGGACTTATCTGGCCCCTCCCTGCAGTATCCCAGACTCCCAGTGCCTCCAAAATGAAAAGGGGAGTGATTCTGGGAACTGGAGCAGCCCAACACATTCGGGGACTTTCCGGTGAGCTAGCATCCGTGCAGGCTGCCGGGCACTGAGCAGGGTCTCAGTGAGGTCTCTTTGCTCCACAGCACGTGGCTGCTGAGTCCGTTTCCAGCGAGAACCACTACCGAGCGCCCGCACACAGGGAGCAAGCAGGGGCGGCTCTAGGAATTGCACCGCCCCAAGCACGGCGTCACGCCGCGGGGGGGCGCTCTGGCGGTCGCCGGTCCCGCGGCTCTGGTGGACCTCCCACAGGCGTGCCTGCGGGTGCTCCACCGAAGCCGCGGGACCAGCGGCCCCTCCGCAGCCACGCCTGCGGGAGGTCCACCGGAGCCGCCTGCCGCCCTCCTGCGGCACGCCGCCCCGAGCATGCGCTTGGCGCGCTGGGGTCTGGAGCCGGCCCTGGGAGCAAGGGATGCTGCAGCGAAACCACCACCGCTGCCCTACCAGGCAGGAGAGTGTGAAGTGGGGAGGGGCAACATGCATCTTCTCTGTCGTGCCAGCAGCACAGCGCGAGCTCACCAAGGGCTTGGAGAGCCAGGCTGCTGCTGCACCCCCATTGGGCTCTGGTGTGATCACTCACCACACTGGAGGGGCCTGCCCTGCAGCAGACTCTGCGGCAATTCCCGCTGCTCAGCCACAAGCAGTAGGCAGGGGACTGTATCACAGGCCGGATGAGCCGCACTGCACAAGGGCTGAAGCCAAACTCAGGTCGTGGCATTTGAAAGCTCTGACCCTTCAACTGGCATGTGCCCCATGAGCAATGGGCTAAGCAGGCGTCCCTGGCCTGGGGTCGATAGCTTCACCAATCTCCCACTGCAGAGAAGAGAGCCCAAATCGCACAAGAGCAGCATCACCAATTCTTGGGATGCATCATGAGTCTTGTGAGCGTTGGTTTCTTTCTTAAAGCCCCCAGCTCCTGGAGTCATGGGATTACATCAAGAATCTCGCCTTGCATTAAAAATACATTTTTTTAAAAGTCTCTAGCATTGGTGGTTGTGGAGAAAAGCATGAAAATGTGGCCTGCATGCCACCTACAAGCCCGGACTCCAGGGGCCAAAGAAATCAAACCCATGAGTTCAAAACCTCATGATTTTTAAGCCAATCTCGTGATTCCGGGGGCCTGACCCCTGATTTTGGCAGGTCTTTGGCAATACTGCAGTGGATAAACTCCAGGCACCAGAGGGTTAAAGAACAGGGCTGAGACTCTGGAATTTTTCACTGCCTTGAGCAAAATGGAAACAGAAAAACTGCAATCAGAGCGCACCCACACAGAGCCTGAAGTGACAGGTGTGAATTAAACCCCACGGAGTTCTCTTGCTGCCACTTTGCGAATGGACGAGCCCTAGCTGTGGGCTGGCTACAGACTCCCAATGCAGATTTCAGAGCGCGGGGGTGAAGATCATGGGGTGAAGAGGGATCTTTTCCCTGTAACCCCCAGGCACCCCAGAGGAGTTTCCTGCTTGGGAAGGCTCTGAACAGAGGGAGCTGTGACTTTCCCTTCCCTCGCCAAGGGTGCAGATTCAGCCAGGAGAGGTGTTGTCAGCCGTTCCTGGGGCCGGGCTAACCCGAGGCCGGCAGCCATGAGACAGGTCCTGCCAAAGTGACGTAGAACGCTGCACATGAGCTCAGAGAGACCCGCCAGGCCCATGTTTGCCTTGTTTTGATGTGCAAACTTCACCTTGCAACAGCAATGAGAGGTGACCCCGCTGCCCAACGCCAGGTGGTTAATCCCAGAATCCTCTGGAGGGGAAATGGCTCTCCACAGGCCACCTAGCCCCTCCCAGCACCTGCCTGCAGGGCCTGTGGTCTCCCAGCCCCACCCCTCTGAGGCTGAGATATACAGGCTCAGGACACCCTTGCTGTTGCTTCGGCAAAGGACTGGGCGGTGCTTCAGCCAGTGCCGGGCGAGGATCAAATGCTCAAGGGACAGGGGCAGGGGCAGGGGCCTGGGAGGTGCAGCTAGTGAGCTGCGTGCTGGAGAACTGGAGAGCCAGAAATGGGCACCCAGAACTACTGGCGGCCGCGGCTAGATAGGGATCAGTAGTCTCAGCCTCGCGCCGTGGCTAGCAAAACCAGTTATTAAGCTGCCTTGTTCTACTGTGATATCTACGCGTAAGGCCAAGTTCCCACCTTGCTCTGCTTGGCCTGGAGAATGTGACCAGCCAGAGAGGTTTGCAATTCTCTCTCCTCAGAGGAGAAATGCAGGAATGAATGCACTGAGATCACTAACGGGTCCTGCTCCGCATCAAGGAGGCTCCCCATCTCTGCCCCACTGCTGGGTGAAGGCACTTCCTCCGCCTCCCAGCGCCACTGGACAGGAGATTTGGAGCCCTGGGGCCCTGCAGTGAGAGCCAGTGACCCATGAGAAGGCAGCAAAGCTGGAGGTCAGCGCCTGAGCAGCCCGCTCCCCTCTGTCACGCAGCAGAGAGGGGAGCCGGAGCTGGTAGCCATCCTCCAGTGGGAGTGATGGTAGTGGGGCAGCTGCCCCACTACCATCACTCTCACTGGCTGGAAAAAGTTCAAAGCAGCCAAGCTGGGCTGATTGGGGAAGCAGCCACAGCTGTGGCCAGCTCAGTTAAGGCCCGGCTGGGGGCATCTCTCTCCAGTCCGGAGGGAGAAGGGCCTGGCTGCCGGAGAGGAAGGTACCTGGACTGGAGCAGGGCTGGGGAAGGCCAAGGGGAGCTGGGGAGCTCCAGCCCGGTAAACCCCCAGGCTGCAGGCCTCGTTGAAGGCCTACAAATGTACTGGGGTTGCAGAGGGGCAGCCCAGGGATAGGCAAAGGCAGCAGGTCCAGCCCCCTTGCTGATGATGAGTGGCCTTTACAGACTGCAGTCTGCCCCAGGGAGCGGGGGCTAGATGACGACAGTAGCCACTGAGGCAAGGTGGATGAGAGGGTTGGGGGTTCCCCTGGGAGGGGAGACCCAGAGCGGGGGTACTGCAGAGGGCAGAACCCCAGGGTAAGGGGCACCAGGGTCCGGGAGGGACATGGGGGCCAGCGGCCTGCGGAGGGTGCTCCGGGCTGGAATCGAGCTAGTTCCCAGGACAACCAGCAGGAGGCGCCACAAGTCTAAACTCGTTTCGCTACAGTGACATTGCACCTGGGCGGGCATGGCCAGCTGGGCTGGGAGGGGAAAAGGGCATTCGCTCTCCACAGTACGATCCCTTAACACCCGCTCAGGGCTTCCCTCACTGCAGAGGAGGCTTGGGGCCAGCCACGGTAGATCACTGCACTGCCAGTGCTGGAGAGGGACAAGCACAGCGCCTGGCTGATGGGCTCTGCACTGCCATTTCCAGAGATCTTTGACTTACATCAAGAGTCCAGCCACATGACCCCCAGTGCCTAACGGGGAGCAGGGCATGCCCCAGCAATGCCCTGGCTTCCTTCCTGCAGCTGCAAGCCCGGGATACCCAGCCCTGGTTTTCCCTTCCTGGAGACGTTGCTGCAGCTGGCAGCGAAGAGCCTCATCCGCCCCATGATGCTGAGGGTGCAGAGCACTGCCAGGTAATGGGGTAATCAGCCCTGACAGGCACTTGCCTTGACACTGAATTGCAGAGTAACAGATGGCTGATCTGCCATACAGCTGCCATGGAGGCTTAGCCATTATATAATCCAGGCATTCCCTTTACCCGGTCCTTCATTCCTATGGAGCACGTCGCCAATAACCAGCTGGTATTGAATGAACACGTACAAATGGTCCATCTAAACGGGCACAGCCTAGGGGGCTCAGCTTACACACATGTAAGCCTGCCCCAGGGCAGCATTCACAGGTGCTTCCTGCGCAGCTGGATCAGACCCATCCCCCCAGGATTTATGTGCATACAGCAGACGTGGCACAGCCACAGAAGCAGCTGCTCGCAATAGGAGAGAGAGAACTCTCTGCAGGGCTGAGCCCAAGAGACACCGAATGGCTGAGAGGGAGAGGACAGCCAAGGGGGCAAAGCAGCTGTGAGCTATCCAAGTTCAATTCCTGGTCCACCCCAAACATCCCGAGTGACCCTGGGCATGTCACTTAGCTTCTCTAGGCCTCGGTTCTCCATTATCCCCTGGGGATAAATCTGTTACAGGCTGCGAGGTGCAGATACTACAGTGAAGGGCACCGGATAAGCACCATAGATAGAGAGGAGACAGACGCAGAGACCAGAAAGGGGCAATAGGGATCCTCAGGGGAGCGGGGCTGTGGCAGTGGGGGGGGGAGGAATTGAAGGGGATGAAGAAGAGATGGGTGGGGGGACGCCGTGTCAATCACATGTCACAGCTCACTGTACTTACTTTGGGGCACTGCTGGTGGCAGATGTCCCAGTGCAGCTGAGGTGCCAATGGTTCAGAGCCAGGGAGCGCACAGAGCCATGCGGGCGACAGAGAGGCCAAGCAGCCTGCGTGGGCAGGTGAGCAGCGCGGAGAGGCAAGAACAAAGCCACGGAGCACATGAGAACTAGGAGAGCTTGCTCTCAACCAGACTGCCGGGAGGAAAGGGTGGGTACGAGGCAGGATGGAGGAATGGGGATCTGGGAGGGAGACAGGATCTGCCATTATAGGATCAGTCTCAGTATGTTTTCATTAAACAAGTGGTAGAAATTTCACCAGCCACTTGCCCTATTAAGTGGAAACCCCGTGATTCCTAGGGCTATTACACAGCTTAGCAACCCCCCGAGGCAGCACGCTCCTCTCCTCTCTGGGAACGCGGCTCAGCAGTGCCCCGCAAGAGCCGGCACACTGTGCTGAGACTCAGCACTTACCAGCATCCGCCGCCTGCCTTTCCCTTACACACGCACACACTCGCTACCTGAGTTTCGTGTTGATCTGCAAGGCTTTGGCCAGCATCTTGGCTCCGGTGTCGCCCATGGTGTTCCCGCTGATGTCCAGCGTGCTGAGGCTGGTGTTACTGCCCAGTGCGTTCAGGAGGACGTTGGTTCCCAATTTCAGTCGCGATTCGGCCACGGACAGGGACTGAAGAGGCTGGAAGACAAACACCGGAGGGAGAAAAGGTCAAGGTGCTGGTGCTGCAGGGTCCCTCGGGCTTTACAAGGGAGCAGGTCGCGCCCCCATCTAACTACACAGACTGGGCCACCTGCGTGATGGGAGCAGCCAGGGAATCCCTGCCCCCCAGAGTGCCCAGTGCGGCTCACGAGCTCCTTGCCCTCTCTGGGACGGGCCCGCGGGCTGGGCTCTAGCTCTGTGGCCTAAAGGCCTTGGCAGCCAGTATGAGGCTGTTTGCATGAGGCCAGGGCGGGCGGGAGGCCTGCAGGTAGCCCCGCCCTGCCCAAGAGGCCTCTGCTCAGCAGCTCCAGCGTTCCTTATGCGTGGGGAATGGCCAGAGCAGAGCAGAGCAGAGGAGAGGGAGGAATTCGTGAGCCCTCTTCCCTGTGCCAGGGAAGGATGGTGACGTGATCCCTGTTCTGCCACTGACTCATGGGTGACCCTGGGTGAGTCACTTAGCCTCTCTGTGCCTCAGGTTTCCACCTCTATTGTGGGGCACTAGCCATGCCCTGCTTCCCCAGAGTACTGCGAGGGTGACTGGGAGACGCTCAGATACTCCTGTGATGGGGGCCAGACAAGTATCTAGACAGACAGACATCATTTGGCCCCTACCACAGGCAGAAAAGCAGCAAGAGCCAGGGGGAGGAAAGCACAGACAACAATGCGGGGCAGGTCTGAGCCACGCCTGGCCTCTCAATCCCACTGAACCTCGGCAGGAGGAGGGGGCAATCCTAGAGGAGAAAGCTGCCATTTCCCCACTAATAGCCTGACAATCACATGAATGGGAAAGGCCTGTTCAATGGGATTTGGGCTGCACAGACCTTTTCTGCCTGTGGCAGCAACTCTGTAATGCACCAGTGGGTTTTCTCCTTCAAAGGAGACCTGCAAAGATTAAATAACATCAGTGCCCTTGCCCCTTTTGTGTCTCTTTGATGGGGGTAGGCCTGAAAGGGGTTTCTTCACATTAGAAATTCAGGTCTGGTCTAGCCTGTATTCCCTGGAAGACTCTATGGGTGCCTGGAGGACTAGCAGGCTGACAAGGAGGAGTAACAAAGGTGAAATCGAAGCAGCTGAGGCCCGGGCTACACTACAGAGCGAGGGTGTCGCAGGGCAGCTTATGTCGGCCTCGCTGCGAAGTGTCTACACTAGCATTGCCACCCCTCCGGGCTTTACCCAGACAGTCCGGGTTTGGGCTTCTGCATCCGGGCGCCATTTAGGGTTGCCAGGTGCCCAGTTTTTGACCCTAAATGGCACCCAAACCAAAAGTCCAGTTACTGGCGCCAGGTCATTAACCCACATCAGCCCCTGCTCAGCTGGTGCTGCCTCCTACCCGCAGGAAGGCTCCTTGAGAGGATCCAGCGAGCGACGGGGGGAGGAGTCAGGGAGAGGAGCGAGTGATGGGGTGGGGCCTTGGGGGACGAGGCGGAGCACAGGGCAGAGCCTTGGGGGTCCAGTTACCGGCCAATAGAAAGGTGGCAACCCCAGTTTACATGTAAATTTCGCTCCTGCAGGCGTAACTGCTCTGCTATGTGCAATTAATAACTCCACAGCCACGAGCGGCAGAGTCAGGGCTGCTGCAGTTAGGTCGATGCAGCGTCAGTAACGCTGACATAAGGGTTTGGCCTCTGCCCGGCCTAGACGAATCTTCCTTGCCTTTTCAATGCCCTGAGAAGAGGCCCTAGGATATTAGACCCTTCCAAACAGGTGACATTTTCAGAAGCCCATCACCTTTGTTCTGGGCTGTTATCCATCCCCCCCATGTACAACACACGTCTCCTGCTCCCTCAGCTGTACTTTAGACTCTACCAGCTGTTGATTCCTTTCCTATACTCTCCCAAACGCAGCGAGAAAAGCACTTATTTCTCAGTCTGACCATTCCTTTCAGATTAACACCAACCACAGAGGGAGCGACTCCATGGAAGAGAGAGAGAGCGACTCCCCCACGTTCTGCATCTGAACTGAAACACAAAATGGCCAGTTGTCTCACAGCTGGCCTGGGGGTTCTGAAATGAATAGGAATAATTCAGAGGAAACAGCGCGAACGGTTCAGTTATGGGGCTCCGGGCTGGCATCGCAGCAAGCACTTACGCAGTCATCTTCCTGCGTGAGCTGAACAATCCGGTGGAGAACGTCGGCCAGATTGTCCCTGCGGAGGAGATGCAGAGGAGTCATTTGCCTTTCCCCATCGCACAGCAGAGCCTGACGCGGGCTCAAGTCAGCAGCGAGCTGGGAAGCGTCCATTGCGGCTGGACGTTACACTGACAGCATGGCTCATCTATGCACCTCCCTCTCTCCCGCAAGCCACCAGCCTTGGCCTAGCTGCAGCCAGCCTGGGGCATTGAGCACCTGCCCAAGAGGTACTCAATTACACCTCCCTGTTGGCTAGCCTAAGAGGGGGTGACCACACTGCCGTGTCCCTGCCCCTGAGACCCCAGGCCTCTGCATTATGTCAGCCGGACAGTAACCCAAGAACATAGGACTAGCAGGGACGGCCATCGAGTCCAGGCCCCTGCTAATCACGGGCAACCCCATTAGATCATCCCCTTCATAAATGTATCAGGGTCCCATCTTCAAACTAGTTGGGTCCTTTGCCCCACTACTCCAGTTGGGTGAGGTGCTGGAACAGCCTCCTCTCTGATGGTGAGAAACCTTCTTCTAATTTCCAGCCTAAATGTACGCCTGGCCAGTTTATCCTGATTCCAACTCTGTCCTTTACTTAAACAGCTCTCCCCCCCGTCCCCCCTCCAATATTTACAGAGCGCAATCAGCCCGTCTCTCAAGCGCTTTGAGTCTCTTCTCATACGACAGGCTCTCTCCAGTCCCCTGATCACCCAGCAGCCTCTCTCTGCACCTGTTCCAGTCTGAATTGAGGCAGCAAGAGCTCACCCCCAAGCCTGCACCAGGCTGAGCACTGAGACAAACACCGCAGGCCTTTGGGGCTCATGAGAGTCCGTGGAAATTCAGCACCACTGGGACTGGCCTGGAGGCTGTGCAATCCCCATCACTGGAGGTTTAAGAACAGGTTGGCCAAACCCGTCAGGGCTGGTCTAGGTTTCCTTGGCCCTGCCTTGGCACAGGGGGCTGCCCTGGCTGACGTCCAGCTCTGTTCCAGCCCCACATTTCTATGAGATGATTCTGTGACTTTGATACCTCTGATTTACAAGAGCATCGTTTAAAGGCCCAGTACACACAAAGGCAAATGGTGATTAACAACGGTCTGTGCAGCAACTGCAGTAAATAAATGTAATTTGACGATGTGCAACACACCTAGTGTGTATACAAACAGGGGTTAGGCCCATGCCTGTTAAAGTTCACTTCATTACACGCATGAGTCACGTGACACTTACTTGGATTTGATGTTAAAATTCTTTCCTAAGGAGACATGCCTAATGGATTTGCTTCGGCCTATCGCCAGCACCAACGTGACCATGTCAGCATCAAAGCCTACGACACACAAAAGCAGCAATGACGATCCGTGACCAGTGTCTGGCACTTAGCCACTGCCAACGCCCCAAGGACACTTGGCACGAACAGGGAGGAGCGGAGTTAGATGTGGCAACCGGCAGCCACGCCTGCAGCGGGAGGGTTGTGAGAAAAGCCCAGATTTTGCTATCGTAGCACCAGATGCTGCAAAACCTTATGCTGAGGGCACATCCCCACCTGAACAGACCCACGGAGATCGACAAACTGCTCAGTCTGTCAGGGCACTGCAGCCTTGGCAGACGGTGACTCGCTGGCCCGAGGAGGCTAGTGCCCTCACAGAGTGGATGGGTAGGTGGGGGATCTCGGTGGGCTATTCCCCGGGAAGCTTTACCAATCCCAGGCTCTGCTTTCAGACGGCCACGTTTCTCCAGGGCTGGTTGTTAAGCTCCTGTGTGGAGTGGAGAGCACCAGCAGAACCATCCTGCCTCTGCTCCTCCCAGGGCCCCTGGCTGAGCAGACGGAATAGAGCCTGGGGGAGGGGGACGGGCATGATCATGCGTAGGGCCCTTGTGACGAGCCAAGCAGGGCTCCACAGGCATGGCAAGTGGTAAAGCCAGCCAGCTCCAGTCGCCTCGCTACTCGCCCACGTCCCATGGGTAGGACAAGAGATGCAGAGACTTTGGAAATCTTCCATCAGAACCGATAAATAGGGAAGTGCAACGGGGAGTTTCAAGAAGGGAGTTCTCTCCTTCACAAGCCCTTGACGGCTTGTCGTTGCTAATTTCCAGTGAAGTCCTACCAGAGCAAAACTCACACAAAATCAGACCAGGCCAGGGGAGGAAAGAACTGGAAACCCACCCCAAAGCAGAATGGTGCTGGCACAGTGGAAACCAAGCTGCGATTCTGGAGCAATGCCCTGTGAGATCGCCACAACACTTGCTGAGGAGTCTGGTGTCTGGCCAGCAGGTAGCCAACGGGCCTGGTAACCTGGCTGGTCATTTTCACACTGCTGTCAGTTTGCTCACCACTGACCAGACACAGATGGAAAATTACTCCACACAACAGCCCCATCAGCACAGAATTGCTCTTCCCTTAGCTGCTCCTGTCCCCCCGGTGCAGCCCAGCTCAGAAGGAAACGGGCACATGCAAACTACCAGAGCAGTGCAGGAACCACAAGAAATTCTGCCATGTCAAACATGATTTTTGTTCCTAATTGGAACAAAACCAAATAATTCAGAAATCTGCCGAGAAATGAAATTTTCAAAAAAACATGAACTTGGGGTCAATGGAAACGTTTGCTTTTGATTTCAGTAAAAAACCCAAAGCATTTGGATAATGTCAAAAATTCCATCGACATTAACATGCTCTTGCAGAAAGTTTCTATTTCAGCCAAATGGCATTTTCTGATAGAAAAACGCTCCACCAGAACAAAATGTACCAGGCCTAACTGCAGCACAGCTCCAGCATGCCGGCCACTTGTGCTTGTTACTGCCCTGTGCTAACAGGGGCCGAAGACAGGCACCGAACTAAAGCAGTGGAGTCTTGGAGTACTGGAAGACGTAGGCCATGGAAATGCGGAAACATGCCTAGGAATAGCTATACAAAGAAGCAAGGGCAGGAATGGAGCAATACTGTATATAACGGGGATGGCAAACTACGGCCTACGGGCCACACTCGGCCTGCCAGCCAATTTAATCTGGCCCTCGAGCTCCCACTGGGGAGCGGAGTTTGGGGCTTGCCGCACTCCAGCCGGGGAGCGGGGTCCGCGGCCGCTCTGTGTACATGTGATGCAGTTCTGCACAGCTCCCAGAAGCAGCAGCATGTCTCCCCGCTGGCTCCTACATTTAGGGGCAGCCAGGGGGCTCTGTGCACTGCCTCCGCCCCAAGCGCCGCCCCCGCACCTCCCATTGGCCGGGAACTGGTGTCTGGCTAATGGAAGATATTCTAGCACTAGAAAAGGTTCAGAAAAGGGCAACTAAAATGATTAGGGGTTTGGAGAGGGTCCCATATGAGGAAAGATTAAAGAGGCTAGGACTCTTCAGCTTGGAAAAGAGGAGACTAAGGGGGGATATGATAGAGGTATATAAAATCGTGAGTGATGTTGAGAAAGTGGATAAGGAAAAGTTAGTTACTTATTCCCATAATACAAGAACTAGGGGTCACCAAATGAAATTAATGGCAGCAGGTTTAAAACAAATAAAAGGAAGTTCTTCTTCACACAGCGCACAGTCAACTTGTGGAACTCCTTACCTGAGGAGGTTGTGAAGGCTGGACTATAACAATGTTTAAAAGGGGACTGGATAAATTCATGGTGGCTAAGTCCATAAATGGCTATTAGCCAGGATGGGTAAGGAATGGTGTCCCTAGCCTCTGTTTGTCAGAGGGTGGAGATGGACGGCAGGAGAGAGATCACTTGATCATTGCCTGTTAGGTTCACTCCCTCTGGGGCACCTGGCATTGGCCACTGTCGGTAGACAGATACTGGGCTAGATGGACCTTTGGTCTGACCCGGTACAGCCGTTCTTATGTTCTTATGAAGCTGCAGGGGTGGTGCCTGCGGAAAGGCAGTGCGCAGCAGAGCCATCTGGCCGTGCCTCTGCGTAGGAGCCGAAGGGGGGGCATGCCGCTACTTCCGGGAGCTGCTTGAGGTAAACACCACCCATAGCCTACAGCCAAACCCTCCCACGCCCCAATACCCTGCTCCAGCCCTGATCCCCCTCCCGCCCTCCGAACCCCTCAGTCCCAGCCTGGAGCACCCTCCTGAACCCCAAATCCCTCATCCCCAGCCCCATCCCAGAGCCTGCACCTCCAGCCAGAGCCCTCACCCCAACCCCCTGCCCCAGCCCACAGCCCCCTCCTGCACCCAGAACTCCTCATTTCTGGCCCCACCCCAGAGCCCACACCCATTCCTGCAACCCAACCCCAATTCCGTGAGCATTCAGGGCCAGCCATATAATTTCCAGACTGTGGCCCTTGGGCCAAAAAGTTTGCCCACCCCCAGTATATAACCACACATGGCAGCTCAGAGAGCCTCAGTTAGTCACCCCTCATCAAAACAAGTCTCATCTTTTAAACGGTTATTTCTACAGCAGTTGAGGGGACCTTAACCTCAGTCATTGTTCTGGCAGGGAGTTTATCTTGGCTTCTGTAGCTGGCAGCACACAGCCTTGTGGCAAGGTTCAGAGGAAACACTTCCAGCCATGGTGACAAAACTCACTGTAAGTCCAAGAAGCTATGTACCTACCATTGTCTGATAAATCCAAATTGCTAATTGCATTGGCATCAAAAATCAGATCTTGGATCACCTGGGCACCTGCCGATCGCAACTGTAAATGAAAAACAAAACAGAACAAGAGTAAAAGGGAACATTCGGGTTTTCACCAGTTGGGAAAGTCGGATCAGCGCTCAGTGCCCCTGGGATCACCCTGCACTAAGGGGCGTTAGATCAAATATTCTAACCTGGAACTTCACCGTGAGCTGCCTGCATATTGTGCCAGCTTGGCACAGGCTCAGGTCAGAACCAAAGCCATGGCTGCAGGGGCAGGGCAGAGACACGGGAGGTGGAGAAAGGAATAAATAAAACCCTTGGTGCTTTTCAGCCATGGGGCACAAAGCTGTCCCCAAAGATGGGTGGGCATTATTATAGATGAGGAAACTGAGGCCTAGACGCCCAGGAAATCCAGGGGAGCCTAACGACCTTTGAGGAGCTGGGCCAGAAAGATTCAGGGTAACTTTTCCAAAAAGAAGTTTAAGAGCGACTGAGGAGCCTAAATCCCGGTGACTTTCAGTGGGAATTAGGGGGCCTAAACCACCTAGGTGCTTTTCAAGCTTTCACCCTCCATGACGGGCCCAAGGTGGCTGCAGCAGAGCTGAGACATTAACCCTGAACTGTCTCCCCTTCCCGTTAGCACAGCCAGGATCCTCATTCCCTCAGCCTCGGAGGGCGCTGGGGGGAAAATCGTTAACACTGTGGAAGTGCTAGGAAACCCTCAGGGAGAGACCCACAGACGGGACGGAAGGTGGGTCAGGCTCAGGATCGCAGGACCTGCCACGGGGGTACGTAGCTGCAGCGCTCCCCAGCCTGGTACCAGTGCTGGGCAGCGCTCGGAAGCAGCAGAAAGCCGGCTCAGCCCTGGCTATCTCTCAGGCACCGCAGGAGTGCCAGGGGGCTCCTTTCAGACTGCTAACTCTGTCCGTGTCGGAGGGCATACACAGGATGATGCTCTCTCCCCTGGCTTGGCTTCTGCCCAGGCACTCCTTGTAAATGCCTAGATCATAACATCCGCCTAGCAATTAAACTACTCGATAATGGGCCAAAAATTCCACCTCGTGGAAGGCTGTGCAACTCCATGAAGTCCTACTGCTGTGCCCAGCCTCTGTGCTCTGGTGGGTGAGCTGCACTCACTGCCCGGCCCCGGGAGTTCGGCACCCGGGGCTGCTGGGCTCAGATGCAGTGTCGAGGTTTAGCTGGAACTCAGCTGTCGCTCTGCTTTACTGGGTCATGTGCCACGTCCTCACCTCGCAGCTACTGAGGTCCAGGTGCAGGTCACTGATCTGAGAGTTATATGCTAACCCCTGCAGCAAGGCCCTGCAATGAACCAGAAAGTAACCGGCGTTTCGAGCGGTCGTGAACCCAGCGCTCTCCTCTCATCAGCAGGCAGAGGGAGCTGGATATGCCGCCAGCCTCCCCCGGGAACACCATCAGGAACAGGCAGTGACTCCCCTCTCACTCAACCTGCCCTCAGGGCAGCTGGGGGTAGAAGCAGCCCTGGCTCTTGCTCCCTGGCCCTGCAGCCCCTCTGGAACACTGCGGGGTGCTAGGAGAGCCAAAGGTGCGTCCCACCAGCTGCCCTAGCTACCCGAGGTTCTCCCCTGCCATCCACCAGCATGATGCCTGAGTGCCTTCTGCGGCGAACCCACAGCACCTGCAATGGCCCTGCTGGACTCCAGGGAGTCTCTGGCACCGCTCCCGTCTGGGGGTCATGCTGCCACTTGACACCAGTACAGTTCTGGTCCTTCGTCTCGGGCGCACTCACTCGCCCTGGCTCCCAGCGGGACTGAAGGGGCTGGGGAAAGGGCCGGCAGTGCTGAAGGGTAGGGATTGGTGAATCAGACTGGAACCAGGGGGAGCATGCACTCGGATGTCCAGAGGAGGCTGCTAGATAGATTAGCTGGGCTTAATAAATAGGGATTTACTAAATCAATAGCCTGTTGTGAGCTAAGCCCCTCTGTCTGTGGTTTCAGGCAGGCTATCCCCAGCCCAAGTTACTCAGATCCTACGCACCCCACGACTGCAAACCACAGCAGTTTAATCCTCTAAGACTCCCCAGGACACCCGCAGCTCTGGTTTTCCCACCCACTGTGGACATACAGGCGTGCAGCTCCAGCAACCAGGAGGTGCCCTCTAGAGGACCTTGCTATTCGCACCTCTGTTCGTTTGCACAGTACAGGCCGAGCATCACTAGGGCTGAGATGGTGGAGGCTGGTCACCGCTGTAAATCTGTCCCCAGTTGTGGGGTCCGAGCCCTTGCAGTTCTGTCTCTAAGCACACTGGGAAACAGGCCCCTTACCTTACAGCCTCTGGCGGTAGCTTGACACACGCCAGGCCGACGTATCGGAGGGCAGCCGCCTTGCTGAAGAACAGTTTGATGGCCGGAGGGACATCTCTCGGCTTTCTAAAATGAGCAGAAGAGCATATCATCTCAGCCCCCATTTCTACCGTTTCAATTAACCCCAACTCAGCCGTGCCCTCTGTCGACAGGAACATGGCCTGCACACCAGCCCCAAAGCATGGAGTCCATCGGTTTGGAGGTAGGGTTGCCAGGTGTCCAATTTTGGACCAGAACACCCAGTCGAAAAGGGACCCTGGTGGCTCCGGTCAGCACTGCTGCCCGCAGAGCGAGGGAAGTGATTATTCCCCTCTATTCGGCACTGGTGAGGCCACACCTGGAGTATTGTGTCCAGTTTTGGGCCCCCCATTACAGAAAGGACAAATTGGAGAGAGTCCAGCGGAGGGCAACAAAAATGATTAGGAGCTGGAGCACATGACTTATGAGGAGAGGCTGAGGGAACTGGGATTGTTTAGTCTGCAGAAGAGAAGAGTGAGGGGGGATTTGATAGCTGCTTTCAACTACCTGAAAGGGGGTTCCAAAGAGGATGGATCTAGACTGTTCTCAGTGGTGGCAGATGACAGAACAAGGAGTAATGGTCTCAAGTTGCAGAGGGGGAGGTCTAGGTTGGATATTAGGAAACACTATTTCCCTAGGAGGGTGGTGAAGCACTGGAATGGGTTCCCTAGGGAGGTGGTGGAATCTCCTTCCTTAGAGGTGTTTAAGGTCAGGCTTGACAAAGCCCTGGCTGGGATGATTTAGTTGGGAATTGGTCCTGCTTTGAGCAGGGGGTGGGACTAGATGACCTCCTGAGGTCTCTTCCAACCCTGAGATTCTATGATTCTAAGTAAAGGCAGAGCAATTGAGCAGGGCAGGGAAATTGAGTCAGATCATTAGAGCTTTTTGTTTTCTGCTCGCTTTTGCTAATATCTATTGAACTAAAATGCCCATGGAACAGTTGGGAGGAAAAATCTCTTTGTGAAAGGTTCAAACAAACCAGTCACTTCATTTTTGGGCTGAGAGAGATCCCACCCCAGTTCTCCGGTCAGCCCTCCAGCAACGACAGACGACAAGATTTGATATTCAGAATAGTTCTAAGATTAAAAAACCCATGGGAAAATGGAGCTATCGTGAGGAAGCTGAAAAGGGCACAAACCTTTAGCGGGAGGGAAGTTTTCCTGTCTACAAAGGGCAGCGTTCGCAGGGTGTGGGAAGCCCAGGAAAAAATGAACCTACGTCTCCCACCGGCCAGCCCAAAACCACACCTGCTGCGACACTGGGACTGGCATGAAAGCCTCCAGCGCCTGAGGCACAAGTAAGGTCGATACTACAAGAGAAGCTGCCCTCTAACGCGAACAGGTGCCAGGGGGAGCAGGGGGAATAAAAGTCAAACTAGAATATGGAAAAATGCAACAGTAAATTCTTTTTGAAATTCCCTTGATGGTCATCAAAAATACCGTGAACAACGCTCCTTCGCATTTCCATCCCACACGTTGCTCTTCCCACAGCGTGTTCCTAGGGGTCTGTCCCCCAAAGGACTTGGGCTGCTCTTCAGGAGGAAGCATCACCAGCTTAATTTAAGGGGTGAGTCTAAACCCATTTAGTTACGCCGATGCAAAAAGGCTGTGTGGACACTTTTACTTCAGTTTAAGCCAGGCTGATTTTGGTTTGGCTTAAAGTGCTCAGGAAGAGGTTCAAGCTAAACTGAAATCAGCCATGTTGCTGCACCCATTAGCACGTTATTTCTGCTCCCAGGATTGCATGCTACCCTGCACACACAGAGGGAGGATAGGATTTATGTACCTCTGCTATTTTCAAACATGTTACTAAGCAGGGCCACAGCGGCCTGGAAGGGCAGTTCACCCATGGGGTGTTAACTGCTCCAAGAGGTCGCGGTCACTGCACCGGGCAGCTCCTGAGAACTGCAGCCAGCCAGAGACGCGATGGCTTCCAGCAGACAGACACACAGGGAATCCCTGGGGCCAGACGTCGCTAGACACGGACGACAAAGGGAGTGAATCTGAGCCTTACCTGTGCGAGTACACGTTCTTGGAGAGATCCAGGTGGGCGAGGTTGGCACAGCAGCCGATGGCCAATGCTCCGAACAGCTTGCAATGGAAATGAGAAGTGTATGAGACCAACAGGCCTGGCCAGGGCCAGCAGAGCTCCACGGGCCACGAGCCCTCCTCCCCACACTAGACACAACCCCTGTCCCGCTTCGGGAAAAGCAGGTCTGGGGGGACGTGCCCCACCCCCAGGACTGGCTGAGCTTCCCCTGCCCTCATGCTTCTGGGACCACGCCCCCTACTGGCAAGCAGCATGCACAGCTGAGAGCTGCCCTCCCCACCCTGGCCACACTACCCTGTTTCCAGGGCTTCCTTTCCCCAGCTACACCTGCTACTCCCCCTTCAGTGGGGACGCCAGGAAAGGCCACCTAGCTTCCCCCCACCCTTTTCAGTCTCCCCCCCTTGGCCATCCCTCTCCCGCCTCAGTCATTTCTCCCACGCAAAGCCAGTCTCCCTCCCTCTCCACCCAGACCACTCCTCCCACAAAGGCCAGGAGGGCTAACTCTCCAAAGGTGGAAATGCTGCAGCAGCCCTGGCAGAACTGAGCTCCCCCCTCACCCGACTCGGAGAGCCATCCACTGCTCGCTGGGCACAAGCCTTGCTGTCATGGCCTGGGGGCACTGGACAGCCCCCAGCACACACCGCAGATGGGCGATAAGGAGCCTGACCACTAGGCCTGGCCGTGTGCGGTTTCTATGCATCCAGCCAAGCAATTTATACGGCCCCCCATCACCACAGTATCTGAGCACCCCCCCCCCGTGAGGTGAGCACGCCCCGTGAGGCAAGACTACTACCCCCACTGCATACAGGGGGAAATAGAGGCACAGAGCTGAGGTGAAGGCTGGGGCAGGGGAGGGACTTGAGACAGGTTGCCCAAGTCCCAGACTAGCGCTCTCACCACTGGGCCAGCCTTCCTCTTGTCACTAACCCTCTGCAATCTACCGGTCACGTTGTCTGACACAGTGGTGCTAGGACATGCGGCTCTGCTACAGAAAGTGACTGAGCGTCCAAAACGGCTCCCTGTGCGTCTCAGGGGCAGAACTGGCGACTCGAGCGACTCCCACGGGCCCTGCAGGGCCGGCCCAACCCAGGGACAGGGAGCGGAGTCCGAGTCCCTCTTAGCCAGCCACGGAATGGGTGATTAACAGTTTGATTTTCCGAGATGTCAGCACCTGCGACTCCCACTGAAAACCAGACCGCATGCACCTAGCAGCTGCAACGTGCACTGCAGCTGGAGGCAGTGGGGTGGCAGGGGTCCCACAAGGTGTGTTTTGGCCTGCAGAAGGCAGGCACACGGGACCAGCTGACTGAGTCCCCAAATGAGTCTGGCTGTTCAAATAAGCACACTGGCCGATCACAGAGACCCACTTTCCAGAGCAAAACAGCATTTTACGATGCTCCCCCCTTTCCAAGGTAAATAACCAGACCTGCATGCAGCTGTGACAGCGAGGGAAATGCAAGGAGCTGGAAGACTCATCTGGAAGCATAACTTCGGTGGAGTGAGCAATCCCAAAGCACCAATATCTGATGTAATTTAAGGTCCGGCCATAAATTACAGTGCCAAGGCTGTTCCAACCCTGGATGCCAGAGCCAAGATTTACATCCGAAGCTGCAGCACCTGCTGCATTCATTCACTCATTCCTGATCAATAATGCATGAGACTTGCAGTACATTTCTGCCTCAGCTAGGGCTAAGCCAGGCCTGGGAGTTCTGCAGGCACCAGCAGCTCAATTGCCTCTGCCTACAGAGGACAGAGACCCGGGAATGGGAAGGGCCAGCCCTGGGAGGCAGAAATATACTCGTCTGCCTCTTGGGCTGCACAACCTGCACAGTGACTCCAGTTTGCAGGGCCAGGCACATGGCAGGGGCTGGAGTGACGCAGATGGCAAGAAGGAAGGTCTCAGGAGCACAGATGAGTGGAGAATAGCCCCTTGCTACTTACTGCATCCAAAGCACAGTCTGTGCCGGCCAGGTTAAGGTGAGACACCGAGTTTGCGTGGCTGAGGAAGCTGTGCAAGCTCTGTGGAGAGAAGATGTGGATTTAAGGATCCGCTGGAAGGGTTTTTCTGGAGGTAGCGTCTCCTCGCACTGGGGGCCGAATGCAGGACATTCCTTCCTGGGATCAGGAGCGAGCCTTTCTCCTGGGGTTTAGCAGGGTTAACGTTCAGCTCAAGAAAGTGGAGAAGGAAACAAACCAGCCTGGGGGTGAGCCCAGACCCTCCTTCCCACAGGCTCCTCCTCCTCCCCAATCGGCTCCTTCCCCTGGGCAGCACCGCCAGGCCTGGGGAAGCTGAAATGGAGTTGGCTGCTTGGCCAAAGTGACCTGCAATAGATTTGGCAAGAATGGCCTCTGATTTGGGGGCTTTTGAAAACACTGAGTTCCCACAGGAGTCCACAGGAGCTGTGGGGGCTGGGCACGGGGGTCCACAGGGTCTCAGCTGGGCACCCAAAAAGCAATAGTCCCCTCTGAACATTTTGGCACCAAATGACAAAGGGGGCAGCCCAAAAACCTGACCAAACCCCAACAACAGACCCAGCTGATGGCCAGATTCTTCTGAACTAAACCATTAAACCTCCAGAAAATGCAACACCCACTAGAGAGAGAGTCTCCGCTCCAATCAGAGGTGTGACTGCAGCTCGGGCAGGCACATCTAAGCTAGCTTGGGGACCAAGAGCAGCATGGAGCCGGGGCAGGCTAGCAATCTGAGTTCACACGCACATGCAGCAAGCCCACCCTGACCTGTGCTGCCATGTGGTCTCTGCTACTTTCAGCCCCGCCCTAGCAGGTATGCCTGAGCGGCAGCCTCCCATTGCCGGAGCGAGGGTGAGAGAGAAGAGACACATCTCAGCTCACTGTACCCGCGGCTCAGGTTTTAGTTGCGTTTCTCTGGCTTGGCCCTTCCCACCTGCCGGGAGCTATTTATACATACGCTGGCATCGTCCGTGGCAAGGATGCCAGGATTCCCCGAGAGATCCAGGTGCTGAAGTGAGGTGCTGAAGAGTCCATTAGACGCAAGGGACTGGCATAAAGTGCTGGCTCCTGCCCGAGGGAAGGGAGGAGAAGCCGGTGAGCACGTTGGGGACCCAAGAGCAGACGTAGAGCAGAGAAGGACATTGTCATATTAGAAACCCTGCAATCCCAGAGCCCTGCTTGGTTCAGACCACCCGGAGACGGCAGGTGAAGAGGGACCATCCCACACCGGAATTCTCTCCTTAAACCCCTCCGGGAGCCCCCGGGACGCCGAGAACCTGCCCTCCCACATCATGTCCAGAGCACCCAGCAGAGCCCTTTGGAAAGGGGCCCCCTGCACACGCCCATGGACAGCGCCCAAGCCAGCCGTCTCAGGACCGAAAGCAGTCGTTCCACAGTCAGGGCTAGACTGGGCTGTTGAGGGGACATTGCTCAAAGAGGCCTGAGGCCCAGCATGGGGGCTCCAGAGGACATGCAGGCCGGGGCAGCCCCGCCACCCCCTGTGCTAGCCTGGAGCCCTCTGGCTCCTGTAAAGAGTCCCAAAGGCAGCGAGGAGTTTTTCAAAGAAACATTATTAAGGGCACAAGAGCAAACTATCCCATTGCATAGGAAAGATAGGAAGTGTGGCAAGAGACAACCCTGGAGATCTTCAATGATCTAAAACTCAAAAAAGAGTCCTACAAAAAGTGGAAACTCGGTCAAATTACAAAGGATGAATATAAACAAATAACACAAGTGTGTTGGGACAAAATTAGAAAGGCCAAGGCACAAAACGAGATCAAACTAGCTAGGGACATACAGGGTAACAAGAAAACATTCTACAGATACATTAGAAGCAAGAGGAAGACCAAGGACAGAGTAGGCCCGTTACTCCATGAGGGGGGAAACAATAACAGAGGATGAGGTGCTTAATGACGTCTTTGTTTCGGTTTTCACCAAGAAGGTTGGTGGTGATGGGCTGTCTAACAGTGAATGCCAGTGAAAATGTGGTAGGATCAGAGTCTAAAATAGGGGAGGAAAAGTACAAAATTACTTAGACAAGTTAGATGTCTTCAAATCACCAGGGCCTGATGAAATTCATCCTAGGATACTCAAGGAGCTGACTGAGGAGATATCTGAGCCATTAGTGATTATCTTTGAAAAGTCATGGAAGACGGGACACATTCCAGAAGATTGGAAAAGGGCAAATCTAGTGCCCATCTACAAAAAAGGGAAATAAGGACAACTCACGGAATTACAGACCAGTCAGCTTAACTTCTGTACCTGGCAAGATAATGGAGCAAATAATTAAGAAATCAATTTGCAAACACCTAGAGGATAATGAGGTTATAAGTAACAGTCAGCATGGATTTGTCAAGAACAAATTGTGTCAAACCAACCTGATAGCTTTCTTTAACAGGGTAACAAGCCTTGTGGATAGGGGGGAAGCAGGTGATGTGGTATATCTTGACTTTAGTAAGGCTTTTGATACTGTCTCGCATGACTTTCTCATAAATAAACTAGAGAAATACAACCTAGATGGAGCTACTATAAGGTGGGTGCAAAACTGGTTGGAAAATCGTTCCCAGAGAGTAGTTATCAGTGGTTCACAGTCATGCTGGAAGGGAATAACGAGTAGGGTCCCACAGGGATTGGTTCTGGGTCCAGTTCTCTTCAATATCTTCATCAATGATTTAGATAATGGCATAGAGAGTACACATATAAAGTTTGCGAACGATACCAAACTGGGAGGGATTGCAGGTGCTTTGGAGGATAGGATTAAAATTCAAAATGATCTGGACAAACTGGAGAAAGGGTCTCAAGTAAATAGGATGAAATTCAATAAGAATAAGTGCAAAGTACTTCACTTAGGAAGGAACAATCAGTTGTACACATACAAAATGGGAAATGACTGCCTAGGAAGGAGAACTACAGAAAGGGATCTGGGGGTCAGAGTGGATCACAAGCTAAATATGAGTCAACAGTGTAACACTGTTGCAAAAAAAGCAAACATTATTCTGGGATGTATTAGCAAGAGTGTTGTAAGCAAGACACGAGAAGTAATTCTTCCACTCTACTCCACGCTGATTAGGCCTCAACTGAAGTATTGTGTCCAGTTCTGGGGGCCACATGTCTGGAAAGATGTGGACAAATTGAAGAAAGGCCAGAGAAGAACAACAAAAATGATTAAAGATCTAGAAAACATGACCTATGAGGGAAGATTGCAAATATTGGGTTTGTTTACTCTGGAGAAGAGAAGACTGAGGCTACGTCTATACTACCCGCCCGGGTTGGCAGGTAGCGTTCGACTTCTCGGAGTTCGATATATCGCGTCTCATCTAGACGTGATATAACTCCGAACGCGCTCCCGTCGACTCCGGAACTCCACCACCGTGAACGGCGGTGGCGGAGTCGACGGGGGAGCCGCGGACTTCGATCCCGCGGCGTCTGGACGGGTGAGTAGTTTGAACTAAGGTAGGTTAGTTCGAAACCCCCACCCTAGTGTAGACCAGGCCTGAGAGGGGACATTATAACAGTTTTCAAGTACATAAAGGTTGTTACAAGGAGGGGGAGAAAAATTGTTCTTAACCTCTGAGGACAGGACAAGAAGCAATGGGCTTAAATTGCAGCAAGGGCAGTTTAGGTTGGACATTAGGAAAAACTTCCTAAGAGTCAGGGTGGTTAAGCACTGGAATAAACTGCCTAGGGAGGTGGTGGAATCTCCAGCATTGGGGATTTTTAAGAGCAGGTTGGACAAACAGCGGTCAGGGATGGTCTAGCTAACACTCAGTCCTGCCCTGAGTGCAGGGGACTGGACTAGACGCCCTCTCGAGGGCCCTTCCAGGTCTATGGTTCTATCGATCTATAGCTACACACACCTCTGGCGCTCAGCGAGGTCCTAGAGACGTTCAGGCTGCGCAGGCCCTTGGTGCATTTCTCGACGTGCTGGCTGAATGCAGTTATCCCTAAGGAGAGAGCAGACAGGCGACAGCCGGCTCAGCCCTTGCACCCACGGCCATGGAGCACCACTGCTTGTCAGCCATCGGCTGCGTGCTTCCGCCTCTGTCAAACAAACCCGATGCCACAAGTCCCCATCCCAAGGGGCCTGTAAGCTGAGACAACTGGTACCTGCTGATGGGGGGGGGCACAATTTAAAGCGTGAGTCACACTCCGCCCTTATCCTCAGCAGCCCCACCCTGCAGCTCCCAGCTGTTTGCTGCTGCCTCTCCCTGCAGCCGCAGCTTGCAGCTCACCAGCCCCAGGAGCTGCCGCACAGGGAGGGGGCCAGGCACGCAAACCCTGGCAGAAATCTGGGGGGGGCACGTGACCCCGCCTGGCCCCCCAAGCATTGCCTCTGCCTGTGAGAGAAGGATCGATCCTGCAAACACCTTGGCCTGGGTGTCGGGCGAGTCCCAGGCACTTCAGGCCCAGGAGTAAGGCTATGCCGGCATGGCCGCTCAGGGTATGCTACCCTGCAGCTGGAAGCGAGCCTCCAGCCTGGCTAGGCAGACCTGGGCTGGCTTCGCTGCAAACGGCGGAGCAGGTGCTGCTAGCCCCCGAGCTCAGACCCGGGAGGGTCAGGTGGGCGTGGACTCGGGTGACTAGCCCAAAGCGCCACTCACGTCACTACCAGAAGGCGAAGAAGGAGGCTGTCCCCACTAAGACAGAGGCAAAATCCAAGGCTCTGAAGGCTAAAAAGGCCCTTTTGAAAGGAGTCCACAGTCCCAAGAAGAAGAAAATCAGGACTGTCAGAAGCTGCCGGGACACTCTGAAGGGGCCGTATCTGTTGGGACAGGAGCGTGAGGTACCTTTGTCCTCCAGCTGGTTGCCAGCCAGGCTGATGGTGCTTAGAGCCGAGTCCGGGTTTCCTCTTAACGCCTGGGCCATCCTCTGGGCAAATTCACTGCAAGGGAACGGATCTCACTTTACAGCACATCCAGCGTTGGCGTATTCCCAACACGGCCAGGCACCCAGGTGCCAGGCACCCACCATCTCACAACCCGTCACAGGGAAATAGCGCTGGGGTCACATCGTGCCTCTGGGGCAGCCCCAGGCTGGGGGTGGGGGAGTGGGGGAGGAGAGGCACTAAGCAGTGGGGGCCGGATGCATTACGCCTATCGGTCCCTAGGGTTCTGAGCAATCGCTCGTGCTACACCTGCAGCAAAGGTGGCAGCCAGCTCTCTCATGCCACCATCCCAGCCACGGCTCTGTCACAGCCAGGCACTGCCAGAGGGGGCACTTCTCTGCCATGCTGGCTGCAGTTCTCCTGTAACACAGCAGAAAGTTGTCTCCAGCCAAAGAGTAGCAGAGGTGTGAAATTCCCCTGCCCGGCCATTCCCTGCTGGGGTGAACTTCAGAGCCTGGCTGCGTCATGCAGAGGGGAATCCTGCAAGGAACAGGCAGTTTCTCTCTTATCTCAAAATTATAGTTAAACAAATACATTACTGCAAAACCAGGGCTGCAAATTTAAACGCTCAGCAGCAGGAACCCAACAAAGACGTCTGCCTCCATGGGCCATACCCTGGCACATCCATGAGCTCTTCCCAATGTGAAGCGGCCCTCTGGATGAATCCAAACATACAGCTGAGCTAACATTACCTAAAGCACATACATAGCTTTTCAAATGGGATGTACGCTCCTAAATCACTAATCCCATGGATTTTTGTTTGGCTCTGGGTACCTCTGGAATTCCCAGCTATAATAATCTAGCCATCATCCGTGCCCACAGTGCAAGTTACTGTTCCTCTATTACGAGAATTTTTTTTCCCTTTCCCAGTTTTTGGATATTTAAATTCATCCCCTTAAAACAGGGGTGGGCAAACTTTTTGGCCCGAGGGCCACATTTGGGTGGGGAAATTGCATCCATGGCCATGAGTGTAGGGCTGGGGCAGGGGGTTGGGGTGCGGGAGGGAGGGAGTGGGGGGTGCGGGAGGGGGTACAGTGTGCAGGAAGGGGCTCAGGGCAAGGGGTGTGGGGTGCAGGAGGGGTGTGGCAGGGTGCTCAGGGCAGGGGGTTGGGGTGCAGGAAGGGTGTGGGGTGCAGGAGGGGTGTGGGGTGCAGGAGGGGTGTGGCAGGGTGCTCAGGGCAGGGGGTTGGGGTGCAGGAGGGGTGTGGGGTGCAGGAGGGGTGTGGCAGGGTGCTCAGGGCAGGGGGTTGGGGTGCAGGAAGGGTGTGGGGTGCAGGAGGTGGGGTGCAGAAGGGGTGTGGCAGGGTGCTCAGGGCAGGGGGTTGGGGTGCAGGAAGGGTGTGGGGTGCAGGAGGGGTGTGGCAGGGTGCTCAGGGCAGGGGGTTGGGGTGCAGGAAGGGTGCAGAGTGCGGGAGGGGGCTCAGGGCAGGGGGTTGGGGTGCAGGGTGCCAGAGGAGTTCGGGGTGCGGGCTCCGGTCTGGCACCACTTACCTCAAGTGGCTCCAGGTGGCAGTGGGGCGCAGCGGGGCTAAGGCAGGCTCCCTGCCTGCCCTGGCCCCACACCGCTCCCATAAGTGGCCAGCGTGTCCAGAAGTGGCTCCTGGGAGTGGGGTGTGGCAGGCAGCTCTGCCGCATGCTGCCCTTGCCTGCAGGTACCACCACTGAGGATCCCAGTCCCACTGGCCGTAGTTCCCCATTCCCGGCCAATGGGAGCTGCGGGGCGTGGTGCCTGCTGGCGAGGGCAGCACCCGGAGCCATCTGCTCCCCCCGTCCCTCAGGGACTGCAGGGACGTGGTGCCGGCCGCTTCGGGGAGTGGTGCGGGGCCAGGGCAGGCAGGGAGCCTGTCTTAGCCCCGCTGCGCTCGGGGCTGGCAATCCTGCGGGCCGGATTGAAAGCCCTGATGGGCCGGATCCAGCCTGCGGGCTGTAGTTTGCCCTCCCCTGCCTTAAAGGTGACCAGAAGCCAAGGACAGCTGATTTAGCATCAGTTGATAATTTAATATGCAGACAATAATTCAGCATCAGCCCTGCATTTCTGCTATTCTACCAGCCGACGATGGACGAGGCAGAGAACAGCCGGTGAAAACATGCAGCAAGCTACCACCTGTGCAGGCTTTTATAATGCTACCCAGAATCCTTTAAAAGAGACAGCACATGTACACGTTCCCTTTCCTTACAATTTTAACCCGGTGTTTTCCAGCACCAGCTCCTCCAGTTTCACCGATTTGCTGAGCATGTACAGAAGCTGTTCAGAAATCTCCAGATTCTAGGAGAGAGGAAAGTCTCTTTGAAAGCTGTGTCATCACTTACGGGACAGCAGTTCATTAGCATCCCGGTCATGGCTCCTCGTACTCACCAGCCTGAAGTCCTTACAGTACAGCTTTGTGAACCACAGGTTAAACGACAGCGCCGTGATGCTAAGGGCTACGTCTCTGCAGCGGGACACAGCAATGAAACAATTAGCAAGTTACGGCCCAGACGGACTGTGATTGGAGACGTGGTGAATAACCATTGAGTCAGGCTGCACATGGTATTGTAAAGCCACGATTTACCCATAGACGCTGCAGTATTCTGCACTCTGACCACGGCCTTAAGGCTGGAGTAGACCTGCAACATCCCTGGCTACGCCAGCTGAGAGGCAAGTGAAATCCTGCCACTGGTCACAACTGCTCTAGGTGCTTCTCTAGTTCATCAGGGCATCTGTGTTTGTTTGCTGAGCTCAGGCCTGGCCCTCATGAACCAGCCATCCACCGTGGCACACGTCCCCTGCCTTGCTAGGCCCAGAGGAGCTGCATGCCCCACAACGACCAGAGTGCACGCACTCACAGTGCCAGTCCAGGATGGCAAAGGGAGAAAGCTCTGCTGTGCCAGGTGGGTGAGGATTTACTGGGCAGTCAATTGACTCACAGGGCTCAGGCCGCAGGGGTAAAAATAACAGTGTAAGCATTTGGGATCCAGGCTCTCAGACCCTGCGAAGGGTGTAGGTCCCAGAGCCCAGGCTCCAGCCAGAGCCCAAACATCTACACTGCAATTTTCTAGCCCCGCACATAGGGTGACCAGACAGCAACTGTGAAAAATCGGGACAGGGGGTGGGGGGTAATAGGAGCCTATATAAAAAAAAGACCCAAAAATCGGGACTGTCCCTATAAAATCGGGACATCTGGTCACCCTACCCGCACAACACGTCAGCTGACCCGGGCCGGCCAGTCTTTTATTGCAGAGTAGCCGAACCCCATGTAGCCACATTCTCTTCAGTGGGTTTGCAAAGGAACTTAGTAAGCAGCTCTGCTGATGATGCGTTGGCCAGAACAGACTCCAGCACCTGCCCCGAGGCAGGGCTGGCCCTGCAGGGCCCACAGGAACAAACTCCAGTTCCCCCTTGCGAGAGGTAGAGATCTTAACCATGCCTTGACTAGATACTAAGGCTGTCGATTAATCGCAGTTAACTCATGCAATTAACTAAATAAAATTAATCGTGATTACAAAAATTAATCGTGATTAATCGCACT
The DNA here is from genome assembly GCF_016161935.1 of Mauremys reevesii. NCBI lineage: Eukaryota > Metazoa > Chordata > Testudines > Geoemydidae > Mauremys > Mauremys reevesii. The sequence goes on from NC_052638.1 coordinate 3,524,922, forward strand.
GTTAAACAATAGAATACCAATGGACATTTATTAAATACTTTTGGATGTTTTTCTACATTTTTTAATATATTGATTTCAATTACAACACAGAATATAAAGTATACAGTGCTCACTTTATATTATTTTTATTACAAATATTTGCACTGTAAAAATGATAAAATAGTATTTTTCAATTTTCTCTTTATCATGAAACTTGAACTTACAAATGTAGACTTTTTTTGTTACATAATTGCACTCAAAAACAAAACAATGTAAAACTTTAAAGCCTACAAGTCCACTCAGTCTTACTTCTTGTTCAGCCAATCGCTAAGCCAAACAAGTTTGTTTACATTTGCAGGAGATAACACTGCCCACGTCTTATTTACAATGTCACCTGAAAGTGAGAACAGGCGTTCACATGGCACTGTTGTAGCCGGTGTCACAAGATATAGATAAAGAGATTGCACTACAGTACTTGTATGAGGTGAATTAAAAATACTATTTCTTTTGGTATTTACAGTGCAAATATTTGTAATCATAAATAAATATAAAGTGAGCACTGTACACTTTGTATTCTGTGTTGTAATTGAAATCAATATATTTGAAAATGTAGAAAACATTCAAAATATTTAAATAAATGGTATTCTATTATTGTTTAATCACCATAATTTTTTTAATCATGCGATTAATTTTTTTAATTGCTCAACAGCCCTACTAGATACTATTAATAATAATAGTTCCATCTGGCCCTCTAAGCAGGAAAGCTCTCACTCTATTCACCTCATCTCTGTTGGCTCAGAACAGACCAACAATCCACATTTTAAAGCCACACTGTCTACAGAACCTCTCTTCCACCAGGGGCAGGAAATGCGATGTTTAAATGAAATCTTCAGACTGTCCGTGACTAGGGAAGAGTCTCTCAATTACATCAGGCTCGAGACCTTCTCTTTCCCTCTAACGCCAGAGGATGACAAAGGCGGCTATGCCTCTGCACATGACTCGTTGTGTTCCAGGAGTTCATCACGTTTTGGAGAGGGGTGAAAGTCAGAAATAACTCACTGTGTGACCCAGAGAGCTGTAGGCTCCAGGGTCAAAACTTCTCAATCCCGCAAAGAAGTCATTCGTATATGGATAAGAGAACTATACTATTGGTGTATATATCAGACACCTTTAATTTCACATCCTTTAGGAGTGACAGCCAAAAAAGACAAATGTGAAAGATTAAAAAGTGTATATTTGTCTGCCTTATGAATCAGATCTATGGCTCTCTCTGGGTAAATAATCTGTCCAGTTCCTTCACTATAATGTCTCTTTCTGCTGTCAGCCCTAAAGGGTGTGAAATTAAAAGTATCTGATATAGGCAAAGAAGGTACAGCCCATACCTACTAAATACAGAAGAACTGTGAAGGGATTGCTTTTCTTTCTAAACTGACCGGTGCACTCTGCAGATGACATGAATTGTACGGCACAAGAAGGAAAGGGAACACAGACAGGTATATGCAGCTAACCAGTGGAAAGAAATTGCTAAAAAATAGGGCAGGGAAGGGAGAAATTCCAGTTAATTTTCTGGGCAATACACTCATTGTAAAGGGACTGTTGTCCCCTTACTAAAACTTAGCAGGGCCGCCCGGGTGGCGGGGAGGCAAGTGGGGGCAATTTGCCCCAGTCCTCGGGCCCTGCAGGGGCCCCACGAGCCACTCCAGGTCTTCGGCGGCGGGTCCTTCAGTGCCGCGGAAGACTTGGAGCAAGTGAAGGACCCACCGCCGAAGTGCTGCCGAAGCCTCGGAGCTCTGCCCGGTGACTGCAAGCACCGCAAGCGGCAAGGAAAAAAAAAAAGCCATGATCAGCGGCGCTTAGGCTGCTCTCCCGCGGCCACTTCATTCTTCGGCAGCAATTCGGCGGTGGGTCCTTCCCTCTGAGAGGGACCCGCTGCTGAATTGCCGCCGAAGACCCAGCCCTGCCCCAGACCCCCTGAATCCTCTGGGTGGCCCTGAAACTCAGTGGGGGTGTGATAAATGGGGGGGAGCTCCCTTTTGTGGACCCCCAGCCAGCCAGTTAGCTGTGGAATCCCTCTTGGTGGCTGTTCTCTGCTTGCTTTACCTGTAAAGGGTTAACAAGTTCCCAGGTAAAAGGAAGGGAGTGGGCACCTGACCACAAGAGCCAATGGGGGGGGGGCTAGAAATTTTTTAAATTGAAACAAGACACCCCTTTTGTCTGTCTGTTGTTGTTCTCCGGTGAGAGAGGACAGAGCAGAGACAGGGCTGAGACTATGTTGTAAAAAGCTTTTTGTCAGCTATGGAAATCGTCAGATTATACCTAAAACTCCTCATTTGAAATCCCCGATATGTAAGTAGATCAGAAAATGTCTAGAAAGACATGATTAGGTTTATCTCTGTTTATTTCTTATTGGCTTGTGGACTCCTCTGTGCTAACCCCAAATGCTTTTGTTTTGCTTGTAACCTTTAAGCTGGACCTCAAGAAGGTTATTCTTGATGTTTTATTTTTGTAAGTGGGTTTTTAAATCTAGCAAAAGCCTAAGTTCCAGATGTATTTTCTTTCTTTTTGTTTTTAATAAAATTTACCTTTTTTAAGAACAGGGTTGGATTTTTGTGTCCTAAGAGGTTTGTGCATGTTCTTTAATTAGCTGGTGGCAACAGCTGATTTCCTTTGTTTCTTTCTCAGCTCTTCCCCAGAGGGGGGTGAAAAGGCTTCAGGGTACCCCACAGGGAGGAATTCCCAAGTGCTCCTTCCTGGGTGAAAGGGGTTTTTTTGCATTTGGGTGGTGGCAGCATCTACCCGTCCAAGGTCAGAGAGAAGCTGTATCCTTGGGAATTTAATACCAGCCTGAAGTGGCCAGTATTAATTTTTAGAATCCCTGTGCCCCCCCGCCCCACCTTCTGCACTCAGAGTGCCAGAGTGGGGAATCAGCCTTGACAGGGGTGTTTTGGTTGCTAGCTCCCAGCACCAAAAGGAAGGGGAAGGGTCGATGGGAAATCGGCACCCTGAGACTGGCAGTCCCCAGGAACAATGGGGAGAGGTCAGCCTGACTAACAGGGCAGGCAGGCTAATGAGGGAGCCAGGAGTCCGGGGGCGGGGGTCCTCTCCTCCCAGACAGAGTGGGGCCAAGCTAAGGAGAGAACAGGAGCTCAGGCTGAGCTGGGGAGCAGAGCTGCACCATCCAGAAAGAACCAGAGAAGCAACCCAGGGAGCAGGTCAGTGCTGGGAGCAGAGTCACAGAAGCAGCCCATAGAGCAGACCTGTGCTGGGAGCAGAGCTGCAGCAACCAGAGCCAGGCGGGCCAGAGAAGCAGCCCAGGGAGCTGGAGGCAGAGCAGCAGCGGTGCTGAGGCAGGGTCAGGATGGAGCTGGAGCTGGGGCAGTCCGGAGCCAAGTGCAGTGAGCAGCTGGGAAAACAAGGGGGACACTGGACAGCAGGGAGACGCCCCAGCCAAGAGGCCTTGCAGACTTGGGGGGGACTGTAACCCCGACAGGGTGGGGGCTGACGCTGGGGGGGAGGCAGGGGTGAAAGTAACTTAAAGGACTTACCGGTACGCCGGAGTCCTGAGCAGGGGCGTGGCCTCAACCGGAAGAGGCGTGGCCTCAGCCAGAAAAGGCAGGGCTTTTCAAGATTTAAATCACCCCGGAGCTACCAGCTGCGGAGGCGGCTGGGAGCCCCAGGGCTCAGGGGCGAATTAAAGGGCCTGCGGCTCCAGCCGCCGCAGAGCTCCAGGCCCTTTAAATCACCACAGGAGCCCGGCTACCGGAGCTCCGGTGGGGATTTAAAGGGCCCAGGGCTCCCTGCAGCGATTTAAAGGGCCTGGGGCTCCCTGCAGCGGCACCAGGCCCTTTAAATCCCTGCCCGAGCCCGGCTGCCGGAGCTCCAGCGGGGATTTAAAGGGCTCGGGGCTCCCCGCAGTGGCTGGAGCCCTGGGCCCTTTAAATCACTGCCGTGGAAGCCGGTCCAGTCCGGCAGGGTGTACTGGCTCTTGCCGGTACACAATACCGGACCATACCGGCTTACTTTCACTGCTGGGGAAGGGTCCTGCCACCTAGAGCCTGAGGGCGTGTGGCCACCGCCAGAGCAAGTGTCCGACCCCCAGCATCCCGCAGCACAGCCGGGGCCTGGGCAGGGGCCTGGGACGTGTGAGGAACAGACTGACCTTCCCTTACGTTCCCGAGAGGCTGGGTGTGACGTCCCCGTGCCACAGAGCGGGGTGACGGGCTTTCCTTTCACCTTTCCCAGTTTTTCCTTATTTTTTTAATTGATTGTTGTTTAATAAATTGTATTTGCTTTGAACTGTATGGAATGGTCAGTGGGTCAGGGAAGTGTCCAGTGCAGAGAGAGCCCCCTGGAGTGGGGTCACCCAAGCCCCTGCCCTAAGTGACCACGACAAGGTTGGGGGTCAAGCCCCCCAGGAGCCCTGGGCCCAGCCGTGCTGGGGTTACGAGGACTCTGCCACACAGGAGGGCGGAAGGGGAGCCCTCGAGGTCAGGCAGCCTCTGGGTAAAGGGAGTGGGAGCGAGGACTCGGATCCTTTCACCAGCCCATTTCACCAGGAAAGTTCCCCACCATAGCGGGACCATCCCCCGCTTACATAATACAACCCTTGATGACTGAAACATAAAAACCCTCCGATAACAAAAGGATCAAAGGAGTCTTAGACTTGCACCATCTACTGGATATCAACAGAAGTAGCAGAAAAACGGAGAGACTAGTGATTTGTATTGTTCCTGTATGTGCTGCTGGGCCTCGACCCCGACCCTGGTCTGTGTTAATCGCGTACTAGAGTGCATGTATAGCTTGCACATGGTACAGGCTTCAAATGTTTGATATACATCAGCTTGATCTATAAACCTACTGATTACAGACCCACATGATTCTTGGTGAATTAAAAACCCTATTGATTGGGCTAAGGGCAACCAAGTGTCCTGATTTGAAAAGTACTGTCAAAAATAGCACAGAAAGGAACCTAACATGAAATCAGCAAATGAGTCTCCCTGAACTCAACTAAGTACAGTGCTAGGCAATGTCTCCTAGTGGGTAGAGCAATGGACTGTGACTTGGGAGACCTGGGTTTTATTCCTGGCTGGGCCATTGGCTTGCTGGGTGACCTTATGAGACTGTGACTCCCCCATCGATAAAAGAAGTATGAGGATCCTGAGTCCTTTGTAAAGCGCTTTGAGACCTGCCAATGAAAGAGCTACTCTAGTAGTTCTTATTACTATGAAAAGTGGTTATCCTCATTCAGTCCCATCCCCGTATCGGCCACAGCATTTATCAAATTAGTAAATAGAGTTTCTTAAATTGCAGCTTGAAAATCTAACCGGCACCTTGGCAAATTAATTGATGCCCATTCACACTTCTACTCTCCCATGGCTGGAGTGGCCCTGTAGGGATAACCAGAGTAAAAAGAACAATAAACACTTATCTTAGGGCTTGTTTACAAACAAACCGGCACCAGAATAACTCAGAGTAACTCACAGCTTTTGTTCTTTTGGAGCAATGGTGCACGTGGACATTCTCAGTTCAGCTGAAGAGGGTCTTACTTTGATTTAGTTTGTCAGTGGAAAAAAAACAAAAATGTTTAAATTTTATTTGCCCCCCTGACAAAACTAAATCCAGATAAGAGACATTCAGATTGATCTGAGTGCGCACAGAGTCACACGAATATACAAAGGGGTGAATTACACCCCGTTTCGTTATTTCCAGGCCAGTCTGCATGTAGACCAGCCCTCAGGTGCTAACGCCAGCGGATCGGACTCCAATACACATGAGGAGCAGGTCTGGGAGTAAGAAGAGGCCATTTTTATAGAGAGTCACTTTTCAGAGTACGGTACAAATCCAGTTGGAAATGCTGCTCTGCAGGCGCATTTAGCTAAAAGGGTGGCTGGCCACTGTGTACAATGGTATGCTCAGGGTAGCCACAGGTACAGCATAGTTTGCTACTCGTCTTTATCTTGCATGATCTTGATCACAGATTTCAGCAGCGACTCACCTGCTCTCTAGGTGAGCGAAGTCCAACAGGTTGAACTCTCGGCAGTCTTGGCTGTGGTAGATATTGTCCACGTCCTAACAGACAGACAGGTCAGCTCGTTAGCCCAGAGAAGTGCTGCAAGGCCGGATTACAGCGCAGCACCGTGCTGATCAGGACACACGCTGAGTGCCAGCTTTGAATGGTCTGCGTTTGCCAGACGCATCACACCACGGGTCATTCCTGACCTTCTCCTGGAAAGCTGGCCCAGCCCCCTCCTGAGAGGGGAGTCCTCACCTGAGGAGGCTCAGGGGCAGCAGCAGAGCTATCAACAGGCTGCACGAGCTCTCCGCAGTCACATCATCCAGAGCTGAAATGAACACTCATGGGAACATGGGAGAGAGAACCAAACCGGGGCTATTTAAGAGCAAGCCAGCCGAGGTCCCGCAGTACAGCTGGATCACTGGCTGGGCTTTCTAGGAGAAGAGGAATTAGCAGGGGGAAGAGAGAGCTCTCTGCAGGGGACAAGACCATGCACTGACCCTCCTGAGGGGGGAAGCAGCCAGCAGTGAGAAGTTACAGCAAAGGAAGGGAAACCCACCCCTGATACCCCCACTATTCCCGCCCACCCGCCTCCAACATAAAAAAGTCACAGATCAGCCACTTGCAGTCTGAAGGATGCACCTGCCACAGACCAACTGTGTTGAACTGGCCAACGGGAGGGCATCTGACCTCTGCGAGGCTGGGCCCCTCTCTTTGTGGGCACCTGAGATCTCTGGGAGAAGATCTGGCAGCTGAGGGAGACCCGGGACAGGCCCTGATGTCAGGGTGTGACGCCTTGGCCACAAAGAGGGAAGGCCTCAGACACTGATCATCATAAAACTCATCAAGGCCCGCCCGAGGCTTAGCCTGTGCCGTAAGCCTCCTGGGCTGGGGCAGGGGAACGGCAGGAGTATGCCCAGTGACTAGGGGATTCATTTTAGGGACATGGCCTTGCCAAGGACTGGGCCCAGCCGTGTCCCCATGACACGCAGGGCATCACTGCTCTGAAAGCTGCCTGGACTGGCTGGAAGGAGGAGGAGGCCATGTCTCTGAAGAAGTTCCTAAAAAAGAGAGGCTGAAGCGTAAGCCTGAGGACTCGTCACTGCTAACTGCTGCCTGGGATGGCTCCTCCACACTTCAACTGATCTCACAGCACTGGGACACTTTCCCCTCATAGTCAGCCTCAGTTTCCCTTTGTTCAATTTCACCCCAAAGGCTTGCAGCTGGCAACCTCTCCCCCTTTAGTCAGCATGTCATGAAATACACGCCTGTGGCGGAGTTCATTTAATCTCTCATCAAATCAACCCCTTCATCTGTTCTCTCATTTCCTTGAGCATCAGCTTGCCACTAGCTGGATGGCCCAAAGGAGCCTGAAAATGGACACAGCAAGCAAGGGGCAGCCTTCCCAGGACTGTACGGAGCAGGGCTGCCATCTCCCTCCCAGATGGAGAGCACGCAGCCCTGAATGCCACGCCACAGTTCTTTTAAGCCCAACATGTTGCCTTACAAAGCTGGGTCTAACCTGATTCTTCCTGATCATGCCTAGCTCTCTTTCCATGGACCGCCCTGCCCACGAGGATCTGTTCCATGTAATACTCCCCCAGAACTATTATGATGCATACAGCCAGGAGGGACCATTAGATCATCTACTTGGACCCCCTGTGTAACACCCAGCTACCCCAGTATTGAGTCCTGGTGTTGGACTAAAGCATCTCTTCCAGCCTGGAACTGAAGACATCAAGACATGGAGAGTTCACCATATCCCTGGATAGTTTGTTCAACGGTTAAAAATCTCTCTTGGTTTCAATCTCAATTGCCTATTTTCTTCCTGGATTTCGGAGCCCTTTGTATTATTGCCAGGGGCGGCTCCAGGCCCCAGCACGCCAAGCGTGTGCTTGGGGCGGCATGCTGTGGGGGGCGCTCTGCCGGTCGCGCGGCAGGCAGCTCGGGTCTGCTGGTCCCACGGCTTCGGTGGAGCATCCGCAGGCGTGCCTGTGGGAGGTCCACCGGAGCCGCAGGACCAGCGGACCCTCCGCAGGCACGTCTGCGGGAGGTCCACCGGAGCCGTGGGACTGCAGACCGGCAGAGCGCCCCCCGTGGCGTGCCGCCGTGCTTGGGGCAGCAAAATGGCTAGAGCCGCCCCTGATTATTGCTCTTTCCACACTGCTGTTTGCAACATCTCGAGTGGTGTGAAGGTACCGTGCGTCCAGACAGTTAATGAAGATGCTAAAAAGATGGCCTCCCATGGATCTCAGCACCATGTCGTTAGGCACCTCCTCCCAGCTCCTTACATTGAATTCCCCTGGACAGAGCTCACATCACACCTAATATGAAGTTACTTTCAGGAGGTTTCATGAGATCCTCTCAAGTGCTGTTATACAGCATTTTCCTCTGCTTGGCTCCCTTTGTCCAGCTGTATCTCTCCAGTGCAAACAGTGGGACGTCATTTCCAATGCTGATTATTTAGTGGCTGGTATTGCTGCTGAGATTTCCTTGACAACCCCATGCAAGCACACTCCACTACAAGCAAAGGGGGCAAAATTTGCCTAGATTAAACAAAAACGGAACACACACACCCTCCCCCTAAGGCGCCCACCCCGCCCCGCCAAAGGATGGCTTATAACCAACTGGAGAGACAGCAGGTACTGTTTCAGATAGGTACAAAATCCATCTGATAATTCCCCTAATGTTATGAGCTTAAAATGACCTGTTGAAATTGCTTCCATACAAGCTTACCCACTGGATCTCCTCTCTGAAGGTGAAGCCGTTGTAGTCACATAAAGCAGCATATGTCTCCGAAAACCCACCTACAAATGGAAGATGATATTGACAGAAACGTTAGCAGCAGCTCATGGAGGAAATGTAGAAAAAGAAAAAGGGACATTTGGGGAAGGATAGACACGAATACAGTTTGGGATCCTGAAAAGAGAGGGCTAGAATGAAAAGTCCAGTTAAACCCTCCCTTCTCCCAGCGCAATGCTGAATCATGGATTGGGTGCCTCTCTGTTTGGCACTAACTGACTCATTCATTACTTATCTTGATTCCTTCTTTCATTGAGTTATCTAACCTCTTTTACTGGACCAAGACATTATTTGTAACACACAAACTTCTCAGGCTAAAAGAGCCTTTATTAAAATCGGAATGTTTTGATCACAGAATTCCATTTAAAACTTTTTCTTATTGAAATTATAGAAAAAATATTGCAATATATATAAAAAAAGATTGCAAAGCTAAGCCCGGAAGAGTTAGGAAATACATGGGCAACCTTAATGATGCCCCCTTGTGTGTAATCATGGTATAACCTTTAATTACACGGTCACATACTATTTTTTCCACAGGAACCCTGCCTCAGACATGCAACTGACTTCAATGGGACTACTCAGGGGAATACAATACATATGGAAATGTTTGCAGGACTGGTGCCAATGTCATGTAAATATTTTTCCCAGCTTATAACCATGGCCAGAGCGACTCCAAGTGGTCAGGTTCCTGCTAACAGTATGCACCGTGCCCAACGTGCAAACGGCTGCGGGCCCCAGTGTTAGCTGCCACTTATTTTCTTCCTGATGAAAGTTAATTGCTAAACAGCAAAGGTGGGATTTTTCCAAAAGCACTTCACATTGCCCTGGCTCTGCTTCCATTGAAGTCACCAGAGCTCTTGAAAACTCCACCCCAAGCTGCTAAGTCTCCCACCACTTGGTGTGTGAGGGCTCTTCGCAGTATTTTCCCTTTTCTGTGATGTATGTTCACAAAGCAAAGTCTAATTACCACACGGTCCTTGGTTATTCTGCAGCGTTTCCTTCTGGGAGTCTGTTATTCTTTGAATTCTCTCCAACAAACTGGGGGGATAGTTTTTGAGCAGTTTTCTACGAAAAATAACCCATGGTTAAGTAAAGAAATGGGGTGGTAGGAAGAAAACATCCTCAATACTACATATTGGCTTATATTGACTGGAAACAGGCGAGCTCACGCTACTAGGAACACTTCATATGAATTTACTTTGTAATCATCCATACCGTTTATGTGTCCTTTCTTATAATCCCTAGCTCTTATCTAGCACTTTTCCATTAGCAGATCTCAAAGCATTTTACAAGGGAGAGCCGTATCATTATCCCCAATTTACAGTTGGGGAAACTGAGGCACAGAGAGGTGAGGTGAGTTGCCCAAGGTCAGCCAACAGGCCAGTGGTGGAGCCAAGAATAGAACCCAGTCCAGAGCTCTATCCACTAGCCCAACTGCCTTTGTATTAAAGGGACATTGTAACACACATACATTTGGCCCCAAATTTAAATTCTGTATAGTAACTCCTCACTTAAAGTCGTCCCGGCTAACTTTGTTACGTTGCTGGTCAGTTAGGGAACGTGCTCGTTTAAAGTTGTGCAATGCTCCCTTCTAACGTTGTAGGCAGCCACCTACATTGTCCACTGCTTGCAGGAAGAGCAGCCTATTGCAGCTGGCTGGTGGGGGCTTGGAAGCAGGGTGGACCGGCAGCTCCCCATCAGCTCCTCACTGCCCTAAGTTCCCTGTGCTGCAGCCGCCCAGCAGGCTAGCAATTGCCAGCAGTTCAGCTGTCCCTCCCCACACTGCCATGTGCTGCTCCTCCCTGTGCCGTGTGCTGCTACCAGAAACCTCCTGCTTGCTGTGCGGGGGGTGGGGGAGGGGAGGGAAGAGGGGTGCTAATGTCAGGGTGTCCCCGTCTCCCCACTCCTGCCCCCTGCTCCTGTACCTCATCTCCACAGAGCGGGGTGGAACAGGACAGGGCTCAGGACAGAGGGAGCTTGCTGGCAGCAGCTGCTGTCTCAACTTGCTGATCTACTTAAAAGGGCAGTGTACTTACAGTGGGGTCAGCGTACTTAAAGGGGCAATGCACATCTCTCTCTCTCTCACCCACCCACCCACCCACACACGGGTTCTAGTGAAAAAATGTCCCTGGAACCTAACCCTCCCTATTTACATTAATTCTTATGGGGAAATTGGATTCGCTTAACATCGTTTCGCTTGAAGTCGCATTTTTCAGGAACAGAACTACAACGTTAAGCGAGGAGTTACTGTATATGCAAAATGACAAGGATATAAGGTCGGGGAGCTCTAGGACGTCTCGACACTGCTCTGCCGTCTGGCCCATTATAACCACTAAGCAAACGTTTCAGGGACAGCCTTACCCGGGGGACGAGTCTGGAAAGACCTTCTTAAGCGACATGGTGATATGGCTGACCACCTGCTCCAAGTCGTCCAGTGACACAAGCCGGCAGGCATAAGAGGCTGTATCTGTATCTATGACAACCTGAGGAGACGAGACAAATGACATTTGAGGCAGCAAGCAGAGAATACATTTCATAAAACCCCTCAGATGCTACTGCAACGGGAGCAAACAAGCGAAGCCGTGTGCTAAGATGGCGAGCTCTCGCCGCGCTAAATATCCTTAACGTTATTGCTTATAATTCTCAGACAAAGACTAAGTTTCAGTGGAGCTAAGCTTGAGAAAACATATCAGCAATTTGGTGTAGAATATGTTACAGGTACTATACGTGCGCCAAAACCAAAGTATTATAAACCCAGGAAATCCTAAGTTAAGGCTAAACTTAAAAGAAATGCAAACCAGTTAAGGGATGGAAATGTGCAATTGTGGCACCCAAACAACCTTAACTCTGCCCTGCCGTGACACCTTACAATAACTATTGGTTTGTGGTTCTAGATCAAATTGATTTTAAGACACATCTGATTTGATTTCCCCTCTCTTGGCATCACTACATGCAGTCAGTGTTATCCTGTTACCAAGAGCATTAGGGTTAAATAAAAAGGTCAGGTACAGGGTGCCACATCTATGAAAGGATCCATTTTTAGATTACATTTCAACTCCTGACCTAATTAATGGATTCACTAAATTCTGAGAAAATTAATTCCATTCTCAATGAGCCAGTGCTGTAATTTTGACGAGGATTTTTCATACATAACAAACTGGCCGAATCCTGGCTTTCAGTGGAGAACTCAACTCAGTCTCCATAATAAACTGTCAGAAATAAACTAGTAGCCGTATCGTCAGGAAATAAACAACTAAATCATCCTTATGCTACAGCAGTCTGGCAAATTTCTCATGAAAACATACAAACCCAGGCATAAAAATCTTCTCACTCTGCCCCCATCCCTCACCACGATAATAAAGAAAACAATTAATCATGCTTTATTGGCCCATCAAAATAACTCACTGGCCCCGCAGGGCAGGAGGATTTTACAAGACTGCACTAAATCAAATAAATTCACCTCTTGCTGCTCTCTGCAGCTCCAGCACCTCACCCACAGGAGCAAACCCCCAAGGCAGGGAAAGGGCCTGGAGAATCCCCTGGAAAATTTAACCCCAGGAAGCCAGGATCAAATTGCCCAAGCCAGTCTTCCTGTAGCTAATCTCTTTCAGATGATTAGCTACATGAAAAATAAAGGAATACTTTGCATTTAATATGGAAAAGCACAATTCTTATAGGCCAGCCTTGCCAAAGCCTAGCTGCTCTAAGGACACACATTTCTGACAGACGACTAAAATATTTGTTCTTCACGTGTCATCAAGGCAAGCAGGACGAGTATTTTATGCCTGACAAATTCTCACAATAGCTTTGTAAGACAAATCAATTGCTATTTCTCTGGGGGGCCACCAGGGGCAATAGGCCAATCGCAGAGGGTGCAGAGCCTTTGAACTCTGAGATTACACCTGAATTTTGTCCAGTAAATTCTTCATTTTCTAAAGCCCGACAGACCATTAGATCAACTAGTTTGACCCCTTGTGTTACACAGGCCACAAAATGTCACCCATTTCCTCCTGGCCGAGTCCAATAACTCGTGTTTGACTAAGGTACCTCTTCTAGTTCTAATCTACATTTCCAGTCCACCCACGTCTGTCGTCCTCTGACTCCTGTTACCATCCATTGCAAATCCTCTCTAGCAATGGCTTTGTTAATGATACGTGTGATTCTTGTAATAGACTTTCCATGTCCCACTCCACAAACAAGGTTCTAGTGAAACACATAACCTGTTTGCTGAAGGGACTGCCTGCGTAACTCCCAACAAACAGCAGCAACTTCTAAACTATGGTTAGCCACAGCCACAGCCAGGGCCATTCCTAGCCATTTGGGTGCCCTACGCAGCCCCCTCGCAGGAGGCAGGAGCTGTGGGGGCCACTTTTGGGGGCCCCACAGGCCCAAAGTGGCCCAGGGGATTAGCGGGGGCCAGGAGCAGCCCACTCCACTTCCCTCGCCCCGGCCCCAGTTGTGTCGCTTGGGGGAGGGGACTTGGGGGAAGGGATCCCCCACTCACTGGCAGCGGCAGAAGCGGAGCAGCCCAGCCCCAGCCCCAGCCCCAGGGCTGGCTCCAGACCCCAGCGTGCCAAGCGCGCGCTTGGGGCGGCGTCCTGCGGGAGGGCGGCAGGCGGCTCCAGTGGACCTCCCGCAGGCGTGCCTGCGGAGGGTCCGCTGGTCCCGCGGCTACGGGGAACCTCCCGCAGACGTGCCTGCAGAGGGTCCGCTGGTCCCGTGGCTCCAGGGAACCTCCCGCAGACGTGCCTGCAGAGGGTCCGCTGGTCCCGTGGCTCCGGGGAACCTCCCGCAGACGTGCCTGCAGAGGGTCCGCTGGTCCCGCGGCTCCGGGGAACCTCCCGCAGACGTGCCTGCAGAGGGTCCGCTGGTCCCGCGGCTCCGGGGAACCTCCCACAGACGTGCCTGCGGAGGGTCTGCTGGTCCCGGGGCTCCGGTGGAGCATCTGCAGGCATGACTGCGGGAGGTCCCCCTGGAGCCGCGGGACCGGCGACCGCCAGAGCACCCCCCGCGGTGCGCCGCCGTGCTTGGGGCGGCGGAAATCCTAGAGCCGCCCCTGCCCAGCCCACTCTACTCCGCCGGCTCCCAGCCACGGCGCTCTGCTTCCCACCACTGGTGAGAGCCAGGGGCGTCCTTTCCCCAGCCCGAGCCACATGGCTGGGGCCGGGGCAAGGGAAGCGGAGTGGGCTGGGGCCGCGTCGCTCCACTTCCCACCGCCGGTGAGTGTGGGCGACAGTCCTTTCCACGCACTCACCGGCGGCGGGAAGTGCAGCGCCACGGCTGGGAGCTGGCGTAGTGGAGCGGGCTGGGGCCACGTCGCTCCACTTCCCGCCCCGGTGAGTATGGGCGACAGTCCTTTCCACGCACTCACCGGCAGCGGGAAGTGCAGCGCCATGGCTGGGAGCTGGCGGAGTGGAGCGGGCTGGGGCCAGGTTGCTCCGCTTCCCGCCGCTGCCGGTGAGTGCGGGGTCGCTGGGGGAAGAAGTGGAATGGGGGCGGGCTGGGTGCGGAGCAGGTGGGGAGGTAAGAGGTGGGGCAAAGGGATTGTCCGGGGCCCCACACCCCCTAGGGGGGGCTGGCCGAGGGATAGGGCTGGTCACCGGGGCTGGTGCTGCCACGTATGCAGCACCAGGGCCGCCCAGAGGATTCCGGGGGCCCTGGGTCTTCGGCGGCGGGGGGCCCTTCCGTTCCGGGACCCGCCGCCGAAGTGCCCCGAAAACCCACGGCGGGAGCCCCCCGCCACCGAATTACCGCCGAAGCGGGACCCGCCGCCGACGTGCAGCCTGGTCTTCAGCGGTAATTCGGCGGCGGGGGGGGGTCCCCGCCGCGGGTCTTCAGGGCACTTCGCCGGCGGGTCCCGGAACGGAAGGGCCCTCGCCGCCAATTACCGCCAAGACCGGGCTGCACGCCGGGCGCGGGTCCTGCTTCGCGGGTCGCCAGTGGGGTCCGTCCGCCCGGGAGCGGATGGACCCCCCACTGGTGAAGACCGGGAGCGAAGAAGCTCCTGCGCCTCTTGCCCCGCCCCTCTGGGCAGCCCTGACCCTATCCCCAGAACACCCACAATCCAACCCCATTCCCTGCCCTCCCCAACCTCTGCCCTGACTGTCCCCAGGGCTCCCTGCCCCTTAGCCAACCCCCCCGGCCCCAGCCTCTTACCCCCGGCTCCCTCCTCACGCGCAGCCTCAGCGCCTCGGCTGAACAGCCGCAGCATGTCCCCGGCGGGGCCTGAGCTCCGTCCCGCTCAGAGCCGCGTGGGGAGGGGGCGGGGCTGGGAGCTCCGGGCCCAGCAGAGGGAGCAGAGCTCAGCCCGGAGCTCCCAGCCCCGCCCCCTCCCCACGCGGCTCGGAACGGGGCGGGGCTCAGGGGCCCCGCTGGCGACAGGGCGCTTGATGCGCTGAGGCTCCAGGAGAGGGGCGGAGGCGGGAGCCTCCGCTCTTCTCTTGGGGGCCCCTGCGGAGCCCGGGGCCCGGGGCAAATTGCCCCCTTTACCCCCCCCTCTGGGCGGCCCTGTGCAGCACACAGCTGCCTAGGACACCATGAAATTTGGGGTAATTTGGTGCCCCAAATTTCATGGTCCCCTATGCAGCTGCGTGTGCTGTGTATGCCTAAGGATGGCCCTGGCCACAGCAACATCTCCCTCACTTACACAAAGACACACTGTGCTGGCTAACAGCAGCTACAGTCTGACAAGGGCTCATTCACAGTATTCAGAATGGTGTTCTCTTATGTTGCCTGTTTTACAGGCCAGGCAACGTTCAGGTTTGCCAGATACATAATCTCCTCTGTAAGAGGCTTTACCAGGTTTTAACACACCCTCCAGCTAAATTTGGATTGGCCTGGGTAATCTAGAAGAGGCTGTGGACACGAGAAAAGATGATGACGTTGTGATGCTCTTATTTTCCTGCCAAACATTTTACACTGCCAGAGCCACGACCTGCAACATGCACGAGCCCCTTTTGTTCTGCTGATGTTAGAGGTACAAATGGAGCTGCAGCTTTTCCAGTCCCACTGGAAAGTAGCGTCACTCGAGGCAGACAAAGCCAGCCCTGCCCTCCCTTTGCCACTCAGACCTCGCAGCTCACGGGTCTGCTCGGAGAGATTCTAGATTTACGTGGGCTCTAGCCCGGCTCCTAAGGACACCATTTCAGTAAGGGCCTTTGTTCGCCAGCCAATAAATAGGAATGAACATTCAGCCTAGATCTTAGAGCTCAGTAAATGTCACCACAGCAGAGTCACAGAGAGGCAGGAGACTACCCACGGCGTCACAGTTGGCAAGAGACCCCAAGCCCACCCTAGCACTGCTGTCTCTGTGTTCTGCATTTGTCCAGCACCTGGCACCATGGGGTCCTGCTGCCCCAGCACTGAAGGACGACTAGGCTTCCAAGGGCTGCTTGTGTGCAGGGACTGGCTCCTTCTTCAGGCAGCCGTGGGGAGAACGCGCTATCAGAATGGATGTTTGCACCTTCCCAGCCCTGGCTCCAGGGCACTACCCAACTCACAGCACTCTGGGACTGCAGGGGAGGGGCTGGCCTGTGCAGAGGGCACCCGGCCAGCTCCAGAGCTCCCCCGCTGCAGCAGCGCCTCCCACCTGCCCGGGCTTGGGGCTTCCCCAGGAGGTCTCTGCCAGGCCAGGGTCTCTGGAGATGTCCCCATAAGAATGGATGGGGGCGCATTCCAACAGCATTGGGTGCTGGAGAGTATCCTGCGGCTGTCCTGATGGGGGTGGGTGTCCCAGTAGGGTGGATGGGGGAGGGCTGTCTTGACAGGGGGTGGATGGGCTGTCACTGAGGGTGGCCCCCTGGCTGCACTCACCAGGCTAGGCTCCTGGATCGTGATCTCTCTCACCTCCAGGAAGCTGAAGCTGCTCCACACCTGGGGAAAGAAGGGTCAGACCATGGCCAGCCCCCTGCCCAGCCCCCACATGGGCCGCCGGGGGCCACGTGTGGCCCACACCCCTGCTGCCCGACCCGCCGGAGCCCAGCCCAGGCCTGCCCCAGCCAGCAGCGGGACACGAGATACCCAGGCTGAGCTGACCGCCCCCCGCCAAATCCATCCCAGCACCAGCCCGCTTCCCCGATTGGACCCCCCCGACCTCCAACCCCAGCCTGACCCCCCTCCCAGCCCAAGCCTCCCAGTCACCTCAGACTGACCGTCTAATTCCCAGCCTGAGCGCCCCTCCCCCAGACAGCACGGAGCCAGTCTCTCATGCAGAGCCACCCACCAATCCAGCTGCAGCTGAAGGGCATGGTGGGTGCACCACACCCCTGGGTGTTAGTTTCCATGCCCCACCTTCCCCCGGGACACCCCAACAATGCTGAGCCCCTTCTGGTCCCCCAGCCAGCCAGCCAGCACTCCCCGCCCCCGGCCTTTGTGCCCCGTCACAGCGAGGGGGCCAGAGACGATGCCAAGGAGCCCCCAGAGCACACACCAGCCAGAAGCAGCTCTCCCCCCTCACACACACTTTGATAGCAGAGTTGCCCGTCACTGGCCCGTGAGCTGACCAGGGTGGTTCACACCGCTCAGAGCTATCACACAGGCTGCAGCGATTAGCTTTCTATTGTGCTCCCTGCTACGCTTCCTCCGCAGGGGAAGGCGATGGAGATTTCAGCGGGAGTGTGGGAAATCGGAAAGTTTTAAAAAGGAACTCGAGACAAATCCTTCTTCAGCCCCTCCCCACACACAACGCTCCCCGGGTCTCTGTGTGCGTTGTGCTCCAGGCACCTGCCCCAGCTCCCGCCCATGTGGACAGGGGGGTCGTGTTTGCATATATGAGTTTACCCTGAGTGCTCACAAATGCAGCACCTGGCCAGGGCCCCCTTGTTTATACCCAGCTGCAGCTCCGCAGGCACTTCCTCCTTTGTCTGTTTCGCTTGACAGACAGCTAACTTTGCGGAGTTGCTCACTGCCCGACCGTTAGCATGTGTCAGGCTGGCAAGGAGAGTGACCATCTCCCGGAGCTCCCATCACCATGTGAGGCCTAGAGCAGCTTCCCAGAGAGCTGGAAGGATGCTGGGGGCTCAATGGGGCTTTCACTGGGCTAGTGCGGCTGAACGGGCGAGGGAGGCCGGGGTCTAAATCCTTGAACTTTCCTAGGGGGAACTTGCCCTCGGGACTCCCGCTCTTCCTGCTGATGCAGCAGAGATCAGGAATGCCATACAAGCCCTGGAGCCGTCAGCTCTGCGCAAAGCACTGGGGTCGGCAAGGGGCTGTAGTTTATGGGGGGACAAGGCGGGAGCTGGCATGGGGCTGCTGGTTCTGGGAAGGGGCGAGGGATGAAGGGTGTTCCCAGGGGGGCCAGGAGCAGGCCTGAGTGGGGCTTTGGCCCGGCTGAGCAATGAGGGTGACATTTTTCCAGCCCACAATGCATTGCAAGACCAGCGGTGTCACCCGTGCTCCTGGGCAGGGCTCAGCCCTTGGGGGCCTTTCTGAGAAGCCTGCCTGGCTACAGAGGCAATGGGCTTGTGCGAAGCTCCCAGTGACTTCAACAGGCCCAGGCCAAAGCCCTTTGACACAAGAACTCTTGCTACCAGCTTGCCGTGACCACTCATCCCGTCTCTAGTGGGGTCTCACGGGGCTGGGCTGGGGGCTGGACTAGTCAGTATTTTCATCAATGACTTGGCTAGCAGAGTGGAGAATAAGCTTTGAACATGGGCAGATGACACCAGGCTGGGAGGGGTCACACGCACTCTGGAGGACAGGATTCGAATTCAAAATGACCTTCACAAGTTGGAGAATTGGTCTGAAATCAATAAGATGAAATGCAAGACAGACAAGGGCAAATCAAATGCACAGCTACAGACTGGGGAGAACTGGCTGGGTGGCCGGACTGCGGAAGGGTCTGGGGGTTGTACTGGCTCACAAATGGAATATGAGCCAGCAGCACGATGCAGCTGCGAAAGAGGCAAATACCATTCTGGGGTGTAACAACAGCAGTGTTGTATGAGACACGGGCGGCAACTGTCCTGCTCTACTCGGCGCTGGTGAGGCCCAGCTGGAGTCCTGTGTCCAGGTCTGGGCACCGCACCTTAGCAACGATGTGGACAAATTGGAGCGTCCAGAAGAGAGCAACAAAAAAGACAAAAAAGAAAAAAATAGAAAACCTGACCTGAGGAAAGGTTAAAACCCAGGGCCTGTTTAGTCTGGGGAAGAGACAGCTGAGGCCCGGGGACCTGGGAACAGTCTTCAGATATGTTCAGGGCTGTTATAAAGCGCCTGGTGATCAACTGTTCTCTGAGCCCACTGACAGCAGGACAAGATGCAGTAAAGGGCTTAATCTGCAGCCAGGGAGATGCAGCTCAGATATTAGGAAAAGCTGTGCACGTCTAAGGGTAGTTCAGCTGGGGAAGAGGCTTCCAAGGAAGGCTGTGGACTCTCCGTCACTAGATGGGTTAAGAACAGGCCTGTCAGGGCTGTCGAGGTTTGCTTGGCCCTGGCTCAGCACAGGTGACCTCTCGAGGTTGCTTCCAGCCTCACATTGCTGAGACTCTGCAATGGGGCTGCTAATGCACATTCACACTGGCACCCGTTCGCTCTCATCCGCGGCTAGAGGGTGAGAGGCCCTGGCACTCCAGCCACAAGGAGACGGAGCAATGAGGAAGGAGGCCGAGGGGGAGCAGCCCAGGACTGGAACCCAAGGCTGGCAGCGTGGACAGGAGCTAAATAAGAGCACTCGCTAGCTGGGATAGGAACCAGGAACTACCCCCTAGGGATCATACAGCCACAGGATGGGAAAGGGCTCCTGGGCGCCCTGCCATCACAGGTGACATAACCTGTCTGGCTCACCCAAGAGAAGGTTCAGGGATGACTCGATCACAGTATCTACATGGGGAACAAATATGGCTTTTCAGTCTAGCAGAGACAGGTCTAATAGGAGCCACTGGATGGGAGCCAGACAAATTCAGACTGGAAGGAAGGTGTAAATTCATAACGGGAAGGGTAATTAACCAGGGCAACAACTCTTCGAGGGCCATGGTGGGCCAAGATGGGATGTTTCTCTGAAAGCTCGGGGCTGGGGATTATTGTGGGCAGCAGGTCAGAGCGGGTGATCACAGTGGTCCCTTCTGGCCTTGGGCTCTGCTCAGCCCAGAGAAGGGACGTGTACCACGCTGAGCAGAGGGCTACAAGGGCCAGGGAAGAGCCTGCGATGGAGGAAAGAAAACGCCAGAGGGGAAAGGAACGAAGAGGAGAGTCCAAAGGGAAACGAAAGCCGGCGTCATGCCGACGGCCCAGAGGGCAAGTGGACAACACAGAAAGGGGAGTGGGTGGGGAGAGGAAACAGCAAGTTAAGCTACAGCAAGTTTGCTTGATATACCTTCTGTGCTACTGACCCTCCGAGTCCCACCCCCCCCAGCACCAGTGGCAAGAGCCCTGCAGCCGTGCCAGAGCGGGCACTGCTGGCTCCAGGGGGCCGGCCTGCCCGTTACAGGCAGCCGGGCGCTGGGAGGGGCGAGCGACGCAGCAGAGGGCCCTGGGGCAGAGGCAGAAAGGATTCCGCAGGGAAATGCCCAGCTTAGACCAAGGCTCATGTCGTGTTAGTCCTTACAAAGCTACGCCCGGGGGGAGGGAGTTTGGACTAGGCCCTGACTGCATGTTCCAGGTGCCTTCTCACCACACTCTGCCTATGGGGTTGAATGCTGGCTGGGCCGTGGCTTGGAAAATTAGTACCTGGGCAGCTTTGGAAGAGGTTACCTGTCTTCCCCCCTCCCCCACACTAAAGATCTCCTTCCATCCATTTTGCTTTTAAAGGTTGTATGGCAGGTACATGAAAAGCTTCATGCCCCTGGGAAAAGTGCAGCTCACGTCAGCCCTCAAAGAGTCCCAGGCGGAGAAAGCACTTACCCTGACCGGGAGCATCACCTGCAGCACATATGCCCTCCAGGGGGTTAAAACCTGCACAGGAGGGAAATCAGAGTCACAGCTGTGATTAACGAGAGGGGAAGTGCTGTGCATTTATACACCGTGCTAACGCTGGAGCAGGAGATCAGGGCGCATAAGGGTTTCCATTCTAACCCCCTGCTTGGACATTTTTACCTTAGAGGGTAAAATTTACGAGTGGTACATGACATCAGAACAAATCTGTGGGCACGTAATTAACCTGCAGAGCTGCCACGAATCTGCGGGTCCAACACATTTCAGAGACCCAAGCCTGGGAATTCTAGGCTCAGACCCAGAACAATAGGATGAAATTCCTGAGTTACCAGAACGTACCAAGATGTCGTCTTCATACTTGGATTTGACCCGCAGCTGGACAGGCTTCACCAGGATGATTTCCTTTGATCCCAGCAAGGTAGTGATGCTGTCTGAAAAGACAACACCCAATCAAACAAGCTGGCAGAGATGGGGAGGCTGGTCACCCTGTCAGTAGCCCATGTGAAAGAAATTGGGGTCTCCACAAAGCACCATGTGAGATGCCATCCACACAGCAGCCAGCACTAGCTAACCCCTGCTTTTCATTCTCAGCAAAGTCTGGCCAGTAGCTGAATTCCCCATGCCCTACTACAGGAGGCTAACACCTGGGGGTGCTGGTAAGAGAGACTGAGGTGAGATTTTCAAAGCAGTCTAGGGGATTTAGACACGCTGATTTTAATGGATCTCAATCCCCTAAACCATTGTATCAATCTCAACCCTTTCTTCATGTCCTGCTGCCAGTCACATGGCATGGAAATACATTAATCCCCTTGTCTCATGGCAGCGGTTGGTATCCATTGATAGCAGTGATTATGGTTACATCTTACCCTCCAAAGCCAAAAATAACCACCACAAATGTGTGCAGCCTGCTAATGACACACCAGTGGAGATGTCCAGGATAGGGTCTGGGGAGATGGCCTGACACACGAGAGGATCATTCTGCCTCTTCTTGGACATCTATTAATAGCCTTCCAGCACTGACCCTCGAGGATTTCTGATCACAAGCCCACTTCTTATTTTCAAACACGTGGAGATCTCAGGACTTGTCTACACAGGACATTAGCGTATGGCAAGCCCTGGTGAAGATCTACTGAGCAATAGCTTGTCATGAAGTAATGTCCCACATGGACATTGCTGTTTGTCCACATGCACTACAGACCGGTTAGTGCATTGTAACAGTGTCCACACAGGCTGTTACTGCCCAGCAAGCTGGCACACTGTAGTCACTCCCTGGCTTGCCAGGAGCCAACGCCCTGGGTAAACAGCCCCTCAGGCTCGCTCCTAAACTCAGACTGTTGCCACAAATGTGCCTCTGTGAGGATTTTTCTTTCACTCCCAAAAGCTTTTCCCTTGCTGATCACCCTAGTGCCATTGTGGCTAGTGCTCAAGCACAGAGTGTCACTGTAACACGGCAGGGATGCATTTGCTTAGCTACGTTGCCTGAGGACCCCTGACTCTCCTGGGGTCTTTAAGGCCTCCTTGTCTGGGGGCTATTTGTGAAATTGCCTCCACCTTTCTTGTGTCCAGTCGAACTCCTTCACCCTTATATGTCCTTTGTAAGGAATCTTGCTCAGACCAACCTGGAGTTTGCTCCCATCCAGCGTAAAGCCCTTTTCTTTGTCACTGCAGATCACTACACAGTCTCTCACTGTGTTGCCTGATCATTTTTGATGATCCTCAACAATTACGTCCATTCCATCCAGATACACAAAGATCGGGGACAAGATGCTTTGGCAAATTCGGGTGCTGAGACAATCCCAAAAGGGAGGTCACTACATCTACCCAAAGAGACGTTGGAGGTGCAGAGTTTTGAGCTGTCTGTCTGGTCAGACCTTGGCTTACATCACAAACAGAAAATGTTCTTGTGTAGACACATCTTCCTGAACCAATTGGCTGCACTCACATGAAACTCGGTTGATCACCGTGACCCTGCTATTACCACAGTGTCTGAATTAGCTTCTCCCCAGCCATGTGGGGGTCCAGGGAGAAGAGATCTCACCTCTCTGAGACCCTGGGCTTCTCTGGACCCTCCTTCCAGCCTTCCCTGCTCTCTCTTACCTGTCCTCAGCTGAGGAGTTGAATCACCGTGCTAATTGTTTGATCATCCAGTCCTGGACTGGCCCACACAGGGATGCTTGCAAAGTAGGAGGGATCGCTCAGTGGTTTGAGCATGGGTCTCCTAAACCCGGAGTTGTAAATTCAATCCTTGAGGGGGCCATTTTGGGAACAGGGGTAAAAATCTGTCTGGGGATTGGTCCTGCTTTGAGCAGAGGGTTGGACTAGATACCTCCTGAGGTCTCTTCCAGCTCTGATATTCTATGCACAGACTGGTGACTCACACTGTCACACACCACAAATAAGACAACTGGTTGACAGGCCAGAGTTACACAATGTAGCTGGTTTATAGGTCTGTAATTTAACTGTCAACAGTCAAACCTGACAGTTAAGAACATAAGAACAGCCATACTGGGTCAGACCAAAGCTCCATCCAGCCCAGTATCCCGTCTACTGACAGTGGCCAATGCCAGGTGCCCCAGAGGGAGTGAACCTAACAGGCAATGATCAAGTGATCTCTCTCCTGCCATCCATCTCCATCCTCTGACGAACAGAGGCTAGGGACACCATTCCTTACCCAGCCTGGCTAATAGCCAGTTATGGACTTAACCACCATGAATTTATCCAGTTCTCTTTTAAATGCTGTTATAGTCCTAGCCTTCACAACCTCCTCAGGCAAGGAGTTCCACAGGATGACTGTGCGCTGTGTGAAGAAGAACTTCCTTTTATTTGTTTTAAACCTGCTGCCCATTAATTTCATTTGGTGACCCCTAGTTCTTATATTATGGGAACAAGTAAATAACTTTTCCTTATTCACTTTCTCCACATCACTCATGATTTTATATACCTCTATCATATCCCCCGGTAGTCTTCTCTTTTCTAAGCTGAAAAGTCCCAGCCTCTTTAATCTCTCCTCATATGGGACCCGTTCCAAACCCCTAATCATTTTAGTTGCCCTTCTCTGAACCTTTTCTAGTGCCAGTAGATCTTTTTTGAGATGAGGAGACCACATCTGTAACCAGTATTCAAGATGTGGGCGTAGCATGGATTTATATCAGGGCAATAAGATAGTCTCCGTCTTATTCTCTATCCCCTTTTTAATGATTCCTAACATGCTGTTTGCTTTTTTGACTGCTGCTGCACACTGCGTGGACGTCTTCAGAGAACTATCCATGATGACTCCAAGATCTCTTTCCTGATTAGTTGTACCTAAATTAGCCCCCCTCATATTGTATGTATAGTTGGGGTTATTTTTTCCAATGTGCATTACTTTACATTTATCCACATTAAATTTCATTTGCCATTTTGTTGCCCAATCACTTAGTTTTGTGAGATCTTTTTAAAGTTCTTCACAGTCTGCTTTGGTCTTAACTATCTTGAGCAGTTTAGTATCATCTGCAAACTTGGCCACCTCACTTTTTACCCCTTTCTCCAGATCATTTATGAATAAGTTGAATAGGATTGGTCCTAGGGCTGATCCTTGGGGAACACCACTAGTTACTGTGACGAAGTGGGACTGTTCTTAATGTTTCCTCTAAATACTGTGTGGGTGCCTCAGTTTCTGGCCAACACTCTGTCTCTGTGGCAACTAAGGGCCCAGACCCTTCCCCACTGCAAGGTGATGCTAAAGGTGTTGGAGAACAAAGAGGTCAGGTGACCTCCTGGCCCTGGGAAGAGACAAAGGCCAGAAAGGAGGGGCTGGAGGGGGTTTCAGTTGGGAGCTGGCTGGGGATGGGAAGTGAGGGCAGATGGGGTTGTCTGCTTTGCTGGGCCCCAGAATGGACCCAGCTGAGAGGTCCCATTCTCTGTACCTACAATCTCTGTTTTAGACCATGTTCCTGTCATCTAATAAACCTCTGTTTTACTGGCTGGCTAAGAGTCACGTCTGACTGCGAAGTGGGGGCGCAGGCCCCTCTGGCTTCCCCAGGACCCCGCCTGGGCGGACTCGCTGTGGGAAGCGCACGGAGGGGCAGAGGATGCTGAATGCTCCAAGGAGAGACCCAGGAGGTGAAGACATGTGAGCTTCTTGCCCTGAAAACAGTCTGCTCCGAGGGAGAGGAGGCTCCCCAGAGTCCTAACTGGCTTTGTTGGGGAGCAGTTCCAGAGCATCACCCAGGGACTCCGTGACAGTTACCCCTCTCCATTCTGAGAATTTACCATTAATTCCTACCCTTTGTTCCCTGTCTTTTAACCAGTTCTCAATCCATGAAAGGACCTTCCCTCTTATCCCATGACAGCTTAATTTTCGTAAGAGGGACCCTTTGCTCAGGGACCTTGTCAAAGGCTTTCTGGAAATCTAAGTACACTATGCCCACTGGATCCCCCTTGTCCACATGTTTGTTCACCCCTTGAAAGAACTCTAATAGATTAGTAAGACACGATTTCCCTTTACAGAAACCATGTTGACTGTAGCTCAACAGTTTATGTTTTTCTATGTGTCTGACAATTTTATTCTTTATGATTGTTTGAACTAATTTGCCCGGTACTGATGTTAGACTTCCAGCTCTGTAATTGCCGGGATCACCTCTAGAGGCTTTTTTAAATATTGGCGTTACATTAGCTAACTTCCAGTCATTGGGTACCGAAGCCGATTTAAAGGACAGGTTACAAACCATAGTTAAGTATCAGAGGGGTAGCCGTGTTAGTCTGGATCTGTAAAAGCAACAAAGAATCCTGTGGCACCTTATAGACTAACAGACGTTCTGCAGCATGAGCTTTCGTGGGTGCATACCCACTTCTTCAGATGCAAGACATCTGAAGAAGTGGGTATTCACCCACGAAAACCATAGTTAATAGTTCCACAACTTCACATTTGAGTTCTTTCAGAACTCTTGGGTGAATGCCATCTGGTCCCGGTGACTTGTTAATGTTGAGTTTATCAATTAATTCCAAAACCTCATCTAGTGACACCTCAGTCTGTGACAGTTCCTCAGATTTGTCACTTACAAAGGATGGCTCAGGTTTGGGAATCTCCCTAACATCCTCAGCCATGAAGACTGAAGCTAAGAATTCATTTAGTTTCTCCGCAATGACTTTATCGTCTTTAAGCGCTCCTTTTGTATCTCGATCGTCCAGGGGCCCCACTGGTTGTTTAGCAGGCTTCCTGCTTCTGATGTACTTAAAAAACATTTTGTTATTACCTTTGGAGTTTTTGGCTAGCCGTTCTTCAAACTCCTCTTTGGCTTTTCTTATTACATGTTTACACTTAATTTGGCAGTGTTTATGCTCCTTTCTATTTACCTCACTAGGAGATGACTTCCACTTTTTAAAAGATGCCTTTTTATC
Source organism: Mauremys reevesii (assembly GCF_016161935.1). Taxonomy (NCBI): domain Eukaryota; kingdom Metazoa; phylum Chordata; order Testudines; family Geoemydidae; genus Mauremys; species Mauremys reevesii. The sequence goes on from NC_052638.1 coordinate 3,550,963, forward strand.
TCCCACTGCTTCTTTTACATGGTTGTTAAGCCATGGTGGCTCTTTTTTAGTTCTTTTACTGTGTTTTTTTTAATTTGGGGGTATATATTTAAGTTGGGCTTCTATTATGGTGTTTTTGAAAAGTGTCCAGGTAGCTTGCAGGGATTTCACTCTAGTCACTGTACCTTTTAATTTCTGTTTAACTAACCCCCTCATTTTTGCATAGTTCCCCTTTCTGAAGTTAAATGCCACAGTGTTGGGCCATTGAGGTGTGCTTCCCACCACAGGAGTATAAAAATGTTGGGCTCTTCTCACATGGATCACAGTATTCCCGACACCTGGGAAGGGCTCGGCCTACCAGTGTGCAGTCCTCTTCTCCTGCTCCCATCAGAAGGCAGTGTAGCTCACCAAGGCCTGTCACATGGGGCGGTGGAGAGGGATTTCATCCTGGCTGATTTCTCTTCGCCAGGAAACCTTGGAAGGGCTGCAGCTGTGACAGCCGCCATATTGGCCAACACCAGAGATTGAACCAGGAGCCTCCACCCCCATCCACAGGCTGAGATAGAGAGCCAGGCTCCCCACCTGGGGGCTGGCCAGACACATCCTCCGTGGACCCGGCCCAGAGGGGGACCCATTGCACCCCTGCCTCGTGGGCTACACAGCCAGCTCCTCCAGTGGCAGGAGCAGACATCAGCCCTGGCCCTGGTCACAAAGGTTTGCTCTGGTCTGGCTGGCTTGCCCGGTTTAGGTCCGTGGCTTGGTGGCTGTGGGAGATGTGGAGTTCAGGCTCCTTGCTTCTGGGGGAGAACATGTCTCTGATGGGCTAAGCTATGGCTCCTCCGGCTACCGCAATGGCATGAATGTCTGCGACTGCGGCCTTTGTCTGTGCAACTCCTAAACCCCGGGGGGACTGGGGGAGGTGCTTGGTAGCTTCTGTTATCCGAGCACACTGCACAGAGCCCTCCTGCCAGGGGCTGGGTGTGTCCCCATTCCACCCTTCCCCCATGCCAGGGGCTGAGTCCCCCCCCAGGCCCTGTCCCCCATTGTCCCTCCTGCATACAAAGGGCTCTGTGCGTCTCCCCAATCCCCCTTCTCCACAGCTCAGGGTTCTGTCACCCTCCCCCACCCTCCTCACCGTTCTGCCAGGGAGATTAGGGCGTCAGTCTGCTTAAGGTGAACAGGGTCTGGGAATCTGTAACTTGTCAGGAAGGTGCTAATGGCTGCCATCAACTAGCCCTTTGATCTGCACCCAATTACCGGGGGCAGCAGCCGTGGGGTCTGCTACCCAGATGCCAGGGGCTCCATGTACCCCCTGTGAACAGTTCCCTGTTCCCACCGGGGGCCACCCCTCACCCCCCAGTCCATACGCCTCATCTCTGACACTGTTCCCCTGGCTCTCTGTCCTCTCCAGCCCTCCCAGGCAGCTCCCTTTGCTGCTCCCTGGCCTTCAGCCCTGGCTTTCCAACTTGGGACGGTCAGCTGATTTTCCTCCCTTCCCCCCGAACCTCCTACAGCTTCCGCCAGGGACCACCTCTCTCTGCGATCTTCCCTGATCCTTCACAGCCCCTGGTGCTGCCCCGTTCCCTCAGCCGGCCAAACTGGGAGCAGCTGCATGGCACAGGGCACTGGGCCTGGTCATTTAAAGGGGCCAGCCACCCTGTGATGCCCAATTTTCCCCTTCCATTCTTCTGATTTTGGGGAGGACCAGTCAGGGTCTGCCCACAGGTGCCTAGAAGATTCCTTGAAACTTTGGCCTGGATCAGATGAGGTGTTCCAAAGTTATCGCATTACAGACAGAGACCCTCACACTCTCAGCCAAATACCAGTAAGGCCAAGTTTTCCAACACGGCCACTTTGGGGGTGGCTTGCGAGGACTCTGCCGGTACTCAGAGCCCGGTTTGCAGATGGGCTGAGCACCCCTAAATCACATCAGCTCCTCTGAAGAGCATGTCCCAAGCTGGGCACCCTAAATGAACGGACATTTTGGTCCTAGCGACTTTTCCAAGCTCACTCAGTACGTCGGCATCAGAACCAGGAGAGAACCCAAGAGTCCTGAGTCCCAGCCCCTTGCTCTCCCCTCTACAACATCTAGAGAACTGAAGAAACAAAGCGCCAGCTCCCATCCTGTGCCGTTGGCCCCGGTGACAAAGCATGCAGAGAGCGCAGGGAGCAAGCCAGGCCTCCCCACCCTCCACATGGCCTCAGTGGCTCTGGGAAGCTCTGAAAAGGGAGATGCTTACCTTGCAGGTGGCATGGGATCCCTCCCGGGGAAAGAGCCATCTCTGGGGCTCCTGGGAGACTGGCCAAGGTAGCAGCACGGGCTACCAGAGCAGCATCTTTCAGCCCAGCCTGCAGTCAGAACGAAACTGGCCCTGCTCAGAGGAAGCGATGAGGTTACTTACCAACCGGCAGTGCCGCTGCTTTGCACCCCCTCCTCCCTCAAGCTGCCTCTTCCTGCCCCTCAGCCGAGATTCAGCCAGAGAGCAAGTGGAGCGAAATGAAACCGACCAAGCTAGCAGCCCACGCAGGCCCAGAGATGGCGACAGGCGTTCACCTGAAACAACAGTGCCCTGCCCAGGAGACAAACACCAGGGGACAGCAGCCCACAAACTGCTCTGGCTTGGCAGGGGAGAGGAGCTCAATGCAAGTGCAGAAACAGTTATTTCTCCTTCTCCCTTCACCTTGCTGTCTGAGCCCTGAGCTCCCCTCACACACACAGCTCTGCCAGTGACCCTCCAGCCCCACTCACAGCCCCCTGCGGGTTCCCCCCACAGATAACGCTGCCCCTGAATCCCGGCTGTCCCAGCCCTGAGCTCCCCTCACACACACAGCTCTGCCCGTGCTCCTCAGTCCTGACCCGCAGCCCCCCTGTTATTCCGCTGCGGGCTCCCCCCACAGATAACGCTGCCCCTGAATCCCGGCTATCCCAGCCCTGAGCTCCCCCCCTCACACACAGCTCTGCCCGTGCTCCTCAGTCCTGACCCGCAGCCCCCCTGTTATTCCGCTGCGGGCTCCCCCCACAGATAACGCTGCCCCTGAATCCCGGCTATCCCAGCTCCGGGCTCCCCCCCTCACACACAGCTCTGCCCGTGCTCCTCAGTCCTGACCCGCAGCCCCCCTGTTATTCCGCTGCGGGCTCCCCCCACAGATAACGCTGCCCCTGAATCCCGGCTGTCCCAGCTCCGGGCTCCCCACACACACACAGCTCTGCCAGTGACCTCCAGCCCCACCCACAGCCCCCTGCTATTCCAGCCGGTGGGGCTTTCTGAGCAGAGTTTTTTCCAGATATCAAGTGAGGCGCAGGCTGAGCCCCTATTGAGCCGCCTCCCCACAGCCCGGGCTGAGCTCTCCAGTGAGGTGGGGAGGGGGATTTCCTGAACTCCTGCTTTGCTGCTCACCCCTCAGGATACAAAAAGCAGCTCCCCCTTGACTTGCCCTCAGCTCAGCCTGCAAGGGCACCTGCATCTCCCAGGGCAGCTGGGACAGTCTTTCCCAAACCGGGGAGCAGCATCTGTTCATCACAGGCCCAGCATCAAGCCTCTTCCCCTAGGGTGCAGGCTGCTATCTGCTCCCCACCCTCCACGCGCCTCCCTCTCCAGCCCCTCAGCTGGTTCTGGTGGATTCCTGCCAGTCCACGAGTGGGACAGCACAAGGACGAGCCGGGGACGGTGGCTATTTTGCCTTCGCCCACCCTGCTGGAGGCCTGGGGAGCATGGGCAGGCTCAGGTGCTCACTCACCCCTCAGCTTTGCACTAGGAGAGAGCCAGGCTGGCTGTTTCAAAGCAGGCCCTGGGTTTTGGGGCACCCAATCGGAGGGGTTTTGGGCCCGCCCCCCAGGCATGCTGAGCACCCACAGCCCCTGTTGATTTCAACTGCTGCAGGTGCCATTAATGCACCGCTGACCATCGGGCCATATCAGGCGTGTGAACGTGACACCCAGAGTCACTGGCCAAGTTTTGCAAACCGCAGCCCAAGTGAAGGGCTGCCAGAGCCGAGCCAGCGGAGCAGCAACCAGCTGGGAAGCGTGGGGGTGCTGGCGTTCCGGGGTCACGTCCGTGTCACTAACACAAGGGAGGGGGCCTCACTAGACACACAGATGTGGGAGGCAAGAGAAGGGCAGGGTCTGGAGTTGTTCACTGCCCTCCAGGGCTCACAATCTCACCCGAGCAAGTGGCAGGAATCTTCCCAGCCTGAGCCATGTTGAAAGGAGAAGGGACGCAGGATCCTGGCCGCTCAGCACTCTGAGCACGGGGCCAGCTGGAGAAGGGCCATCCGTGTCAGGCTGCAGCGTCAGGGTCTTCCCCAGAGGGCTAGTGAGGCTGTGAGGCAAGGTGGCCTTTTCTCATGTGAAAGCAGCAGATACACCTTTGCAGGAAGTCATCTCCCCACAGGGGCTGCTGCCTCCGGAGACTCAAACCACAGCTCGTAGCTGATCAGCCAAGCAGAACCCTCCCCAGCTGGGCCAGGGCCAGTGAAGGACACGCTCTGTCTCATGAGCCCCTCCAGGGTGAGGCTCAGCTGCAGCAACGTGCAGGGTGTGCCGCGCCCTTTGCATGGGCAGGGGTTGTCTCTGCTGCCCCTCCTTCCAAGAGCCTTGTGGCTCAGCTGCATTGTCTGCACACCCAGGATGGCAAGTGGGAGCAGCAGCAGGGCTTCCTCAACAGCAGGTCCCAAGGCATGGAGCCCACTGCAGCAGGGGTCCAGCTGGGCCCCAGCCTTGCCATCCCCGGGCACATTCTGAGACTCATCTCAGTGCAACAGCTTTGCTGTGACAACTGGGGCTAGGGCCAAGGCAGGGATGGTGAGCTGGAACCTTCTTAGAAGGGATTTGAATGTGTTTCTGAAATTGGGTAATGCCACCAACCTAGCATGGGTCAGAATGGGGAGGAGCTCCACACAAACCCCACTCCCGCCACAAGCCATGCCCACAATCCCAGACTAGCTGGACATTGCTACGTGCCTGATCAGCAGTGAAGGGGGCATTGTTAGGTTTCAGAGTTAACGTTCCCATCCGGCTGGCTGATGCAGTTCTCCCTGTAAACGAGTATATTCACTGTGAGGCGCCCCCTTGTGGCCAGGTATGGCATAGCGGCTCTCACTTCTCTAGTGCTTCTCACTTTCCCTCCCCCCCCCCCCCCGCCCCCGACAATCACTCTGGTACTGTGGTCATGGAGTTCAAGGCCAGAAGGGAGCCAGAGCATCCTGCCTGACCCCCTGTGTAGCACAGGCCCCAGCACCCGCACACTAACCCCAACAACCGGATAGGGACCAAGCGTTCCAGCCCTCAGGAGAGGACGGCCCTGTGCCAGGCAAAGAATGGGGAGTGAGGCTCACCAGTGCCCGGAAAACAACACGAGAGCTACACCCCAATAATCCTGTCAAGTGACCCCCACCCGCTGCCGAGCCGGGCGACAAACCCCCACGTCCTGCCAACCTGACCTGGGGGAAATTCCACCCGCCCCACAGTGAGCCCTGACCCTGTGAGCAGGAACCAGCCAGCCAACCCCCGAGGGGGAGAGCTCCAGGTGCCACCCCAGAGCCCCGCCCCTGCCCAGCGGCCCAGCCCCAGCCCTGCTGCTTCAGGAGGAGACACTGGGGGTGGAAAACCCCTTCCCGATGCTGAAGCCCTGCAGCATGAGCTCTAGGAACGTCAGACAAACCGGGAGAGACCCAGGGCTGCCCAGCCCCTGCCTCCTCCAGATGGACCCCTTCCGGGTCACCACTGTCCCAACTAAAAGTCCTCAAATGTCCCTCACACAAACCAAATCCTCCCGCCCTCTCAGCCTGCCACCCCCCTGCTGGGCTCTATAACCCCTGTGAGGGGCTTGTGCACCCCTTTCTTTGGGGCCATGGGGGAACCTCCTCCCCCACACCCAGCAAGGGCTGCTCCGCTCTGCCCACCCAGCCTCTCACTTCCCCTCCCTCGGGTCTTGCAGTCAGGGGCTGGAGCTCTCCCTGCTTCGAGCGGCCACGCTCCCTGGCTCTCCCTCCAGCTTCCCCGGCAGGCTTGTCACCTCACGCGCCTGACTCGCCCTCTGCACTGCAGCCTCCTTCCCCTCTCCGATGGCTCCTGCAGCCCCAGGCTGGCTCAGCCCCAGGCTCTCCGGCCCTCAGGGGCAGTCTCCCCCGCAGGGCGGGCCCCATCTGCAGGCTCAGCCAGGCGGAGTGGGGGCTTCACGCCCACCAGGGAGAGGAATTGTTCTTTTAAAAGCAAGCTGAGATTCCACAGACAGTACTGAGGCCTCAAGCGGAGCCAGGCCATATCCCCGAGGGCCAGCTCAGCCTGGCACCCAACCCCTACGGCCAGCAGTGCCCAGCAATCTCAAGCCCAATGGGGCAGGAGCAGACCCTGAGCCTCTGCCCCCACCCCAAGGGCATCTCTGCCCATGTCCCACTGCTGCAAAAGCCCTGCACAACCCCTGGGGGAGGCCACCTGGGCACCTCCCCACACAGCCTCTGGGGCATCGTATACCAGCCCCTGCCCAAGGAGCTGAGCATGCAGCTCTTCCCACTTGGAGAGACCCATGTGGTCTCCTCCCACCCTGAGGGCCCCGCACACCAGCTCCACAGCCCCCTCCCCTGCCCTGTGTCCTCGTCCCTTGCTGCCTGAAGAGCCCCAGCTCCCCTGGAGCTGGCACCAAGCCTATGGCTGCAGCAGCTTTCCTGTCCCCTCTGCGGGCCAGAGGCCAGGTGACACCCTGTGGGCTGGCAAACCCTCGCTGCTGACCCTCATGGCAGGAAGGGGTGGGCACAGCTTAACCCTGATCTCAGCCAGCCGCCTTCACCAAGCAGGAGGCGGCGTGTTGGTTACCCACCAGCCCTTGGGCCACCTCCGGGGTAAGGTGACTGGGGCCTGCGTGCTCGGCACCAGACCTTGCCCTAGGGAACCAGCCCTCTGTGACGTCCAGCCTGGCCACTGCAGCAGGCTCCAGCCCTGGCCCACTGCTGCGAACCTGCCGCCCTGCCTGCTGGCTGGCAGTGGGTAGGTTATTACCAGGGCAAACGCAGACATGTCCTAGCTGCTTCTGCAAGCAACGTTGGTGCCTACAACGTGCAAAGCCCTGGGTGTCTTGGAGCCCGGCTACCTCTGCCCATGTGCCGCCACGGCAGCTCCGCTCAGCTGGGCCCTCCAGCACCAGTCCTCGGAGGAACAGCCAGGCTGGCACTGTCTTTGCGGTGGGGAGCCCTGGGCTCTGGAATTTGTTTCCCTCACTGATCCCACTTCTACCCAAGAAACTAGCCAGGAGCAAACCAAGCTTAGCAAACAGACCCAGCATTAATACAAACCAACCCCCAGACACCAGCCCAAGCAGAGCGTCTTGTGGAAAGGGCACAAGGCTGGGGACTCCAGCTGGGCTTCCCACGCCACTGTTTACAGGGTGCAAGGCACCCAGAGGCCCCAGTGCTCGGTGGCAGGATGAGACCCTCAGCAAGAGCCAGTGATTTTACAGCCTGATGGAAGCATTCTGAGCTTCTGCCTCACACAGGCCAGAGACCCTGCCCCAGGGCTTCCTGCCCCAAGTCCATTGCTTCTGGCTGAGCTAGGACAGATCCTTTAGACAAGGGCACCTGTCTGTGTTTAGAGCTGCAAGCAACAGACAATCCACCACGTCTCTGGGTGTTGTCCCAATGGTTAATTACGTTAATTGTTACCAACAGGCTCCTTATTTCTAGCCTGAATCTGTCCAGTTGCCAACATAAGCACAGAACTGGTTGGGGATTTTTCACAGAAATTATTTGCCAATGGAAAATGCAGTTTCTGCAAAATCAATTTTTTCTGTGTGAAAATTTAATTTTGACAAAAAAATTCCATTTTCCATCAGGCAAAATCAAGATGAATATTTTATTTCAGGTCAGTTCAATTGTTAAACTGTAGTTCCCTATTGTGGCACATTGCCTCATAGGAGTTGTAGTTCAGGACCCCGGTCTTCTTATGGGCTGAGCTCCCTGGAGGACTACATCTCCCATGAAGCAATGCGGCTGCTCCCTCACCAAGCTGAATGGTGCAACACCTGTGGGCACATCATGGGAGATGTAGTTTGGCTCCCTCACCAGACAACAACTCCCATAAGGGAAATACAGGTTACTGTCACACTGACTGGAACAGCAGGTCAGTTCAATGTACTGAAGTGAAACATTTTGATCTTGAGAATGTCAAAATTAAACATTTCCAAACTGATTTTTTTTTTGCAGACAATTTCATTTGTTTTTGTTCTTTGTTTTTTGTTGTTGGGTTGGGGTTTTTTGTTTGTTTTGGGGGGGGGGTTGTGGTGGGGGGAGAAAAGACGGTTACTCACCGTTGTAATTGTTGTTCTTCGAGATGTGTTGCTCATATCCATTCCAATTAGGTGTGCGCGCGCCGCGTCCACGCTCATCGGAAGATTTTTACCCTAGCAACACTCAGTGGGTCGGCTGGGCGCCCCCTGGAGTGGCACCGCCATGGCGCAGGATATATACCCCAGCCGACCCAACGGCCCTTCAGTTCCTTCTTGCCGATTACTCCGACAGAGGGGGAGGAGGGCGGGTTTGGAATGGATATGAGCAACACATCTCGAAGAACAACAGTTACAAAGGTGAGTAACCGTCTTTTCCTCTTCGAGTGCTTGCTCATATCGATTCCAGTTAGGTGATTCCCAAGCCTTACCTAGGCGGTGGGGTCGGAGTGAGACGTTGCGGAGTGCAAGACTGCTGAGCCAAAGGCTGCATCATCTCTGGACTGTTGAACCAGTGCGTAATGCGAGGCAAAGGTGTGAACTGATGACCAAGTAGCTGCTCGACATATATCCTGGATGGGAATGTGGGCCAGGAAGGCAGCAGATGAAGCCTGAGCGCGAGTAGAATGGGCGGTGAGGTGGCTAGCCGGAACATGAGCCAAATCATAACATGTACGGATGCAGGACATCACCCAAGATGAAATTCGTTGGAATGAGACCGGCAGGCCTTTCATCCGATCTGCCACAGCTACGAAGAGCTGAGGTGATCTTTGGAAGGGTTTTGGTCTCTCGATATAGAAGGCGAGAGCCCTGTGAACATCTAGGGTGTGCAGCTGTTGTTCCCGTCGCGATGTGTGCAGCTTCGGGAAAAGACTGGGAGGAAGATGTCTTGATTGACATGAAAGGCAGACACCACCTTAGGGAGGAAGGAGGGGTGTGAATACTGTATACAGGTTCCATTCTATGCATCCGAAGAAGTGAGCTGTAGCTCACGAAAGCTCATGCTTAAATACATTTGTTAGTCTTTAAGGTGCCACAAGTACTCCTGTTTTTTTGTTGTGTTTTTTTTTTGTATACAGGGGATTCGCTGTCAAGGCCCGAAGCTCAGATACTCGTCGTGCCGAAGTAATAGCGACAAGAAAGGCTGTTTTCCAGGAAAGGTACAGTAGCGAGCAGGTGGCCAGTAGTTCGAAAGGGGCACCCATAAGTCTGGCTAAGACCAGGTTAAGATCCCAGGTAGGAGTCGGTCGTCTGACTTGAGGATACAGACGTTCTAAGCCCTTGAGGAACCTTGAGACTATGGGGTGAGAGAAGATCGAGCGGCCATTTTCCCCTGGGTGGAAGGCGGAGATGGCTGCCAGATGGACCTTTATGGACGAGACCGCTAGGCTCTGTTCTTTCAGGGACCAGAGGTAGTCCAGAATAGCAGGAACAGGCACCTGCGTGGGCACTAAGTCAAGCTGGGTGCACCAGCAGGAGAAACGCTTCCACTTTGCCAGATATGTCATCCTAGTGGAAGGCTTCCTACTGCCCAAGAGCACCTGCTGGACCGAGGCAGAACAACGCAACTCAGATTGGCTCAACCATGCAGCAGCGACACTGTGAGATGAAGAGACTGCAGGTCCGGATGGTGAAGCCTGCCAAAGTTCTGTGTTATCAGATCGGGCCAGAGTGGCAGAGGAATCGGGTCTGCCACTGCAAGGTCGAACAACATGGTGTACCAGTGCTGCCTCGGCCATGCTGGAGCAATCAGGATCATGCGGGTGCTGTCCCTGCGGAACTTGAGAAGGACTCTGTGGACGAGTGGGAACGGTGGGAAGGCATAGAATAGGTGCCTCTTCCACGGAATCAGGAACGCGTCCAAGAGGGAGCCCGGGGAGCGGCCCTGGAATGAGCAGAACACCTGGCATTTCCTGTTCTCTCAGGAGGCAAAGAGGTCGACGTGAGAAAACCCCCACTTCTGGAAAACCAAATGGATGACGTCCGGACGGATTGACCACTCGTGAGACAGGAAGGATCTGCTGAGGTGATCCGCCAGAGTGTTCTGGACTCCGGGGAGGAAGTGCGCTACGAAGTCGATCGAGTAGGCTATACAAAAGTCCCAGAGGTGAACGGCCTCTCGACAAAGGGGGGAGGAGCATGCTCCGCCCTGCTTGTTTATGTAAAACATGGCCGTTGTGTTGTCCGTAAACACTGATACACAACAGCCTTGGAGATGGTCTCGAAACACCTGGCATGCTAGATGGACCGCCCTCAGCTCCCGCACATTGATGTGCAAAGCCAGCTCTTGAGATGACCAAAGACCCTGAGTGTGAAGGCCCTCGAGGTGGGCACCCCAACCCAGAGATGATGCGTCCGTGGTCAGAGCCATCAAGGGTTGCGGTGGGTGGAATGGCATCCCTGCGCAAACTATAGTGGGGTTCAACCACCAGGTTAGGGAGACCAGGACCTCCTGGGGAATGGTGAGTATGGAGTCCAGGCTGTCTCTGCACGGCCTGTATAACGAAGCTAGCCAAGATTGGATGGGGCGGAGGCGTAGCCTCGCGTGCTTGGCTACGAAGGTGCAGGAGGCCATGTGCCCTACCAGGCTGAGAGAGTTGCGTACCGACGTTGTCGGGAAGGTTTGGATACCTCGAATAATGGAAGCCATCACTTGAAAACGCGACTGTGGGAGGGAGGCTCTGGCCAGATTGGAGTCCAGAGTCGCTCAGATGAAGTATAGTCTCTGTGTGGGTGTTAAAGTAGACTTCTCTGTGTTGATCATGAGGCTGAGGCTCCCAAAGAGGTCTTTGACTATGCGCAGGTGCTGCGACACTTGCGATTGGGAAGTCCCTCAAATGAGCCAATCGTCGAGGTATGGGTATACGTGCACCCGACAACGGCGGAGGGAGGTGGCGACTATAGCCATGCATAGCCTGGGAAGAAGGATAAAGGAGTTTGAGGTGCAAGTGGTGTTCTCGTCTATCCTCCCTGTGGCAGGAAAAGGCCAGGGTAGAGACCGTCGAATCGTGGAAATCAACGAATGGCTTCGCAGATGGTGTCGGAGAGAAGGGTTTGGATTCTTTGACCATGGGATGGTCTTCCAAGAAGAAGGATTGCTAGGCAGAGACGGGCTCCACCTCACGAAGAGAGGGAAGAGCATCTTTGCAAGCAGGCTGGCTAACCTAGTGAGGAGGGCTTTAAACTAGGTTCACCGGGGGAAGGAGACCAAAGCCCCGAGGTAAGTGGGGAAGTGGGATATCGGGAGAAAGCACAAGTAGGTGAGTGCAATAGGGGAGGGCTCCTGCCCCATTCTGGGACACCAGGACGATCAGTGAGTTATCTTACATGCCTCTACACAAATGCAAGAAGCCTGGGGAACAAGCAGGGAGAACTAGAAGTCCTGGCACAGTCAGGGAATTATGATGTAATTGGAATAACAGAGACTTGGTGGGATAACTCACATGATTGGAGTACTGCCATGGATGGATATAAACTGTTCAGGAAGGACAGGCAGGGCAGAAAAGGTGGGGGAGTTGCGTTGTATGTAAGAGAGCAGTATGACTGCTCAGAGCTCCAGTATGAAACTGCAGAAAAACCTGAGAGTCTCTGGATTAAATTTAGAAGTATGAACAACAAGGGTAATGTCGTGGTGGGAGTCTGCTACAGACCACCAGACCAGGGGGATGAGGTGGACGAGGCTTTCTTCCAGCAACTAACAGAAGTTGCTAGATCACAGGCCCTGGTTCTCATGGGTGACTTTAATCACCCTGATATCTGCTGGGAGAGCAATACAGCAGTGCACAGACAATCCAGGAAGTTTCTGGAAAATGTAGGGGACAATTTCCTGGTGCAAGTGCTAGAGGAACCAACTAGGGGAAAAGCTCTTCTTGACCTGCTGCTCACAAACAGGGAAGAAATAGTAGAGGAAGCAATAGTGGATGGGAACCTGGGAGGCAGTGACCATGAGATGGTCGAGTTCAGGATCCTGATACAAGGAAGAAAGGAGAGCAGTAGAACAGAGACCCTGGACTTCAGAAAAGCAGACTTCGACTCCCTCAGGGAACTGATGGGCAAGGTCCCCTGGGAGAATAACATGACGGGGAAAGGAGTCGAGGAAAGCTGGCTGTATTTTAAAGAATCCTTATTGAGGTTGCAGGAACAAACCATCCCGATGTGTAGGAAGAAAAGTAAATATGGCAGGCGACCAGTTTGGCTTAACAGTGAAATCCTTGCTCGTCTTAAACACAAAAAAACAGCTTACAGGAAGTGGAAGATTGGACAAATAACCAGGGAGGAGTATAAAAGTATTGCTCAGGCATGCAGGAGTGAAATTAGGAAGGCCAAATCACACTTGGAGTTGCAGCTAGCCGGAGATGTTAGGAGTAACAAGAAGGGTTTCTTCAGGTATGTTAGCAACAAGAAGAAAGTCAAGGAGTAATGGTCTCAAGTTGCAGAGGGGGAGGTTTAGGTTGGACATTAGGAAAAACTTTTTCACTAGTAGGGTGGTGAAGCACTGGAATGGGTTACCTAGGGAGGTGGTGGAATCTCCTTCCTTAGAGGTTTTTAAGGTCAGGCTTGACAAAGCCATGGCTGGGATGATTTAGTTGGGTTTGGTCCTGCTTTGAGCAGGGGGTTGGACCAGATGACCTCCTGAGGTCCCTTCCAACCCTGAGATTCTATGATTCTATGATTTCGTGAACACACGCGGAGCTGTAGAAAGGCCAAACAGGAGCGCAGTAAACTGAAAGTGTTGAAGGCCGACCACAAAACGGAGGTACCGTCTGTACGGCGGGTAAATTGCGACGTGGAAATACGCATCCTTAATATCGAGGGCGGCATACCAGCTCCCCGATCCAGGGAGGGAATGATGGTCCCCAGGGTCACCATGCAGAACTTCAGCTTTATCATGAATTTGTTGAGTTCTCACAGGTCTAAGATCGGTCATAGACCTCCCTTTGCCTTGGGGATTAGGAAGTAGCGGGAGTAGAACCCCTTGCCCCTCATGTCTTTTGCTACCTCCTCTATGGCTCCTAGAGCTAGGAGCGATTGGACCTCTTGCAAGAGGATTTGCTCGTGAGAGGGGTCCCTGAAGAGGAACGGGGAGGGAGGGTGGGAAGGTGGGGTTTAAACAAACTGGAGGTGGTATCCCAATTCCACCGTGCGCAGGACCCAGCGGTCAGAAGTGAGCTGAGACCAGGCAGGGAGGAAATGAGAGAGACGGTTGAGAAATGGAGGAAAAGGATCCGGGAAAGTAACTGGTGGGCCGCCCTTGGGCGTCCCATCAAAAGTTTTGTTTGGGCCCTGCTGGTGGTTTTGGGGGCGCCTGATTTTGGCCTCCTTGAGGGCCAGACTGCCTTCGGCGATTTCCTCTGCCACGCTGTCTGCTAAAGTCCTGACGCGGTCTAGGCGGGGCGTAAGGGCGGTGTGGCTGCGGCCGGAAGGTCCTGCGTTGGGTCACTGGCGTGTGCATACCCAGCGAGCGCATTATAATGCGATTATCTTTCAGACTTTGCAGCCTGGGGTCAGTCTTATCTGAAAACAGGCCTTGGCCTTCGAAGGGCAAATTCTGAATGGTTTGTTGCAATTCAGGGGGAAGGCCTGATACTTGGAGCCAGGAGATGCGCCTCATCGTCACTCCTGATGCCAAGGTTCTAGCTGCCGAGTCCGCTGCATCCAGAGAAGCCTGGAGGGAGGTTCTTGCCACCTTTTTACCCTCCTTGAGGAGAGCGGTAAACTCCTGGCGGGACTCCTGTGGAAGAAGCTCCGTGAATTTCCCCACAGACACCCACGTGTTAAAGTTATACCGGCTTAGGAGGGCTTGCTGGTTTGCCACCCTAAGTTGGAGGCCCCCGGCAGAGTATATTTTACGGCCTAGGAGGTCCATGCGCCTAGCCTCCTTTGACTTAGGCGCCGGGGCGTGTTGGCCATGACGCTCCCGCTCATTCACCGATTGGACCACTAAAGAGCAAGGAGGTGGATGAATGTAGAGGTATTCATACCCCTTTGAGGGGACCATATATTTCCTCTCAACCCCCCTTGCTGTAGGTGGAATCGAGGCCAGGGACTGCCAGATGGTATCTGCATTGGATTGTATGTTGCGGATAAATGGCAGGGCCACTCTAGTGGGTGCATCAGCCGAGAGGATATCCACAACAGGGTCCTCTACTTCAGGGACCTCCTCCACTTGTAGGTTCATATTCAGAGCCACTCGTCTCAGGAGGTCCTGATGGGCTCTGAGATCAATCAGTGGAGGGCCTGAGGATGATGTTCCTGCTACCGCCTCATCAGGCGAGGAGGAAGAGGAGAGGCCCGGGACCAAGGGGTCTTTTGGTGGTTCCTGTATTTGCGGAACGTCCTCTGCGTCAGGTGGAGTCTGGGTGTCCGCAGTTGGGATCGGAACCTCATCCGTATCCGTAGGAGAAGGACAGCTTAGCGTCGCCTCTGGTGCCTGGTGTTCTGACGGGACCAATCGTGGAGCACCTTGGGATTGGTGGTATGCCCACAGTGTCCAGAAGGACCAGTGATGAGGTCCTTGGCTGGGGATGTCAGAGCCACGTTCCTGCTGGTAGGATGCACTACCAGCCTGAGAGGACGCCGATGTGTGTCTGGAAGGCCACGGCGGTGCCAAGAGCTCCTGGGGGGGCGCCACAGATCTGGATGTGCGCTCCTGGGTCGGTAGCGGAGAGCGGTACCATGAGCCATAACGGTACCATGAGCGAGACCGGGACCTTCTACCGTAGCGGTGCCGGGAGGTCGACCGGTACCTCGAGTCCCTTTGTCTAGAGCGACTGCGGGAAACACGGTGCCAAGAGTGGTGCCAAGAGTCAGATCGGTACCGGGAGTACCTGGTCGGTGACCGAGATGTCGACCGGTGCCGCGAGTGCTACCGGTACCGCGATGGAGAGCAGTACTGGGACTGCAAGCAGCGCCAGGAGCGGGAATGGTGAGATCGAAAGCGTCTGCGAGATCGTGATCTTGAACGACGACTCTCTGTTGGGGCAACGGAAGGTGGCCTTATCAGGGCCGGTTTCCCGACAGATTGAATAACCCGCACCGGCGGTGCCGGGGGTTGAGGCCATGCCAACTCCGTCATGGCAATGAGCTCCCGTGCCGTGGAGAAAGTCTCCGGTGTAGAAGGCAGGGCAAGCTCAACCACAGCATGAGCCGGGGAGCTGTCAGGCACCGGACTCAACGGCCCTTGTGGGACCGGAATCGACGGTGCCGAGCTCAGTGGAGTCGCGACTGGCGGTGCCATGGCAGAGGACGGTGCCGGGCGAGCCGTCTTCAAAGAGCGCTCCTTCTGTTGAGCTGCAGCAGTTGGAGTGCTTTGTTGCTTCCTGGGTCTCGGGGACAGGGAGCGGTGCCGAGCAGATGTCAGTGCTGGTAAAGGTCGGTGCCGGGGCTCCTTCTCGGTACCGGAGCGGTCCGGGGCCGAAGGGGCGCTTCTTACCAAAGCAGTCTGTTGGGCTGCAGGAGTGAGTGCCGACTCCATGAGGAGCTGCTTCAATCTAAAGTCCCGTTCCTTCTTCGTCCTTGGTTTAAAGGACTTGCAAATGCGGCACTTATCTGGAAGGTGGGATTCCCCTAGGCACTTGAGGCAGGAGTCATGGGGATCCCCTATTGGCATCGGCTTTTGGCACGCCGAGCATGGTTTGAACCCCGGTGCCTTGGGCATGGGCCCGTACCGGGGCGGGGGAAAGGGGCTAATCCCCTATCTCCCCTTTTAACTATATACACTCACTATCAATACAATAACTAATACTAACTATAACTACTAAACTCGAACTATGACACAATTAGCAGTACAGAACTACGAGTAGCTAGGGATGTGGAGATCAGCAAAGCCGCGCTCCACAGTTCCAACGACCGTCACGGGCGGTAAGAAGGAACTGAGGGGCGGTTGGGTCGGCAGGGGTATATATCCTGCGCCATGGCGGCGCCACTCCAGAGGGCACCCAGCCGACCCACCGAGTGTTGCTAGGGTAAAAATCTTCCGACAAGTGTGCACGCGGCGCGCGCACACCTAATTGGAATCGATCTGAGCAAGCACTCGAAGACCACCTGATATTTCAACTTTTCCTCCTGATTTGGGACAAACAACTGTTGGAAACTATTGGAATTTCCCACAAGACAAAAATTCCAAATTTTGCTCAGCTCCACTTCCAGCCATTGGATCTTGATTTGCCTTGTTCTGCTGGAGTAAAGAGCCCTCTGCTGTCAGAAGCTCTTCCCCATGTAGGTCCTGCTGTGACAATTGGGCTTGTAACTTTTTGCCTGCTTGGGAATTAACCACCAAAGGTAGGTCAAGTTGTTTTTAAATAAAAAATGTTATAACCAGGTGCAAGAAAACCAGACAGAAACACTGATTTAGATTATGCAAAAAGGCTACTAATTAGGGCTGTCAAGTGAATGAAAACATGAATTGAGATTAATTGTGCTGTTAAACATTAATAATAATATATAGAGATATACCTATCTCCTAGAACTGGAAGGGACCCTGAAAGGTCATTGAATTCAGCCCCCTGCCTTCACTAGCAGGACCAAGTACTGATTTTGCCCCAGATCCTCCAGTAGCCGTTGCAAGGATTGAACTCACAACCCTGGGTTGAGCAAGCTGATGCTTAAACCACTAAGCTATCCCTCCCACATTTATTTAAATATTTTTGAATGTTTTCTACATTTTCAAATAGATTGATTTCAATTACAACACAGAACAAAGTGTACAGTGCTCACTTTATATTTATTTTTATTACAAATATTTGCACTGTAAAAAACAAAGAAATAGTATTTTTCAATTCACCTCATACAAGTACTGTGGTGCAATCTCTTTATAATGAAAGTTGAACTTACAAATGTAGAATTATATACAAAAATAACTGCATTCAAAAATAAAACAATGTAAAACTTTAGAATCTACACGGCCACTCAGTCCTACTTCAGCTAATGGCTCAGACAAACAAGTTTGGTTACAATTTGCAGGAGATAATGCTGCCCACGTCTTGTTTACAATGTCACCTGAAAGTGAGAACGGGTGTTCGTTTGGCACTGTTGTAGCCAGCGTCGCAAGATATTTATGTGCCAGATGCGCTAAGGATTCATATGTCCCTTCATGCGTCAACCACCATTCCAGATCACCATGCTGATGATGGGTTCTGTTCGATAACGATCCAAAGTGGTGCAGTCCAACACATGTTCATTTTCATCATCTGAGTCAGATGCCACCAGCAGAAGGTTGATTTTCTTTTTTGGTGGTTCGGGTTCTATAGTTTCGCATCGTAGTGTTGCTCTTCAAGACTTTGGAAAGCATGCTCAACACCTCATCCCTCTCAGATTTTGGAAGGCACTTCAGATTCTTAAACCTTAGGTTGACTGCTGTAGCTATTTTTAGAAATCTCACATTGGTACCTTCTTTGCGTTCTGTCAAATCTGCTGTGAAAGTGTTCTTAAAACGAACATGTGTTGGGTCATCGTCTGAGACTGCTATAACATTAAATATATGGCAGAGTAGGAAACATACAATTCTCCCCCAAGGAGTTCAGTTACAAATTGAATTAACTTTTTTTTTTTTAATGAGCATCATCAGCATGGAAACATGTCCTCTGAAATGGTGGCCGAAGCACGAAGGGGCATATGAATCTTTAGCACACCTGGCACATTAATATCTTGCAATGCCTGTTCTCACTTTCAGGTGACATTGTAAATAAGAAGAGGGCAGTATTATCTCCCATGAATGTAAACAAACTTGTTTGTCTTAGAGATTGGCTGAACAAGAAGTAGGACTGAGTGGACTTGTAGGCTCCAAAGTTTTACATTGTTTTGTTTTTGAGTGCAATATGTAACAAAAAAAACCCCCTACATTTGTAAGTTACGCTGTCACTATAAAGAGATTGCACTGCAGTACTTTTTATGAGGTGAATACAAAGAAGGACCGGGATATCAAACAGGAAGATCTGGATGACTTTGTAAAGTGGAGTAATAGTAATAGGATGAAATTTAATAGTGAAAAGTGCAAGGTCCTGCATTTAGGGATTAACAACAAGAATTTTTGCTATAAACTGGGACTCATCAGTTGGAAGTAACAGAGGAGGAAAAGGACCTCAGAGTATTGGTTGATCACAGGATGACTATGAGCCACCAATGTGATATGGCCGTGAAAAAAGCTAATGCGGTCTTGGGATGCATCAGGCGAGGTATTTCCAGTAGAGAGGAGGAGGTCTTAGTACCGTTATACAAGGCACTGGTGAGACCTCATCTGGAATATTGTGTGCAGTTCTGGTCTCCCATGTATAAGCAGGATGAATTCAAACTGGAACGGGTTCAGAGACGGGCTACTAGGATGATCTGAGGAATAGAAAACCTGTCTTATGAAAGGAGACTCAAAGAGCTTGGCTTGTTTAGCCTAACCAAAAGAAGGTTGAGGGGAGATACAATTACTCTCTATACATATATCAGAGGAATAAATACCAGGGAGGGAGAGGAATTATTTAAGCTCAGTACCAATGTGGACACAAGAACAAATGGATATAAACTGGCCGTCAGGAAGTTTAGACTTGAAATTAGATGAAGGTTTCTAACCATCAGAGGAGTGAAGTTCTGGAACAGCCTTCCAAGGGGAGTAGTGGGGGGGAAAGACATATCTGACTTCAAGACTAAGCTTCATAAGTTTATGGAGGGGATGGTATGATGGGATAGCCTAATTTTGGCAATTAATTTATCAATTGATCTTTGATTATCAGCAGGTAAGTATGCCCAGTGGTCTGTGATGGGATGTTAGATGGGTTGGGATCTGAGTTACTGCAGAGAATTCTTTCCTGGGTGCTGGCTGGTGAGTCTTGCCCACATGCTCAGGGTTTAGCTGATCGCCATATTTGGGGTCGGGAAGGAATTTTCCTCCAGGGCAGATTGGCAGAGGCCCTGGGGGTTTTTCGCCTTCCTCTGCAGCATGGGGCACGGGTCACTGGCTGGAGGATTCTCTGCATCTTGAGGTCTTTAAACAACGATTTGAGGACTTCAATAGCTCAGACATAGGTTAGGAGTTTATTACAGGAGTGGGTGGGTGAGATTCTGTGGCCTGCATTGTGCAGGAGGTCAGACTAGACGATCATAGTGGTCCATTCTGACCTTAAAGTCTACGACTATGAATTGAATGGCTAGGCAGCAGTTCTGCAGCAAAGGACCTAGGGGTTACAGTGGACGAGAAGCTGGATATGAGTCAACAGTGTGTCCTTGTTGCCAAGAAGGCTAACGGCATTTTGGGCTGTATAAGTAGGGGCACTGCCAGCAGATCGAGGGACATAATCATTCCCCTCTATTCGACATTGGTGAGGCCTCATCTGGAGTACTGTGTCCAGTTTCGGGCCCTACACTACAAGAAGGATGTGGAAAAATTGGAAAGAGTCCAGCGGAGGGCAACAAAAATGATCAGGGGGCTGGAGCACATGACTTATGAGGAGAAGCTGAGGGAACTGGGATTATTTAGTCTGCAGAAGAGAAGAATGAGGGGAGATTTGATAGCTGCTTTCAACTACCTGCAAGGGGGTTCCAAAGAGGATGGATCTAGACTGTTGTCAATGGTGGCAGATGACCGAACAAGGTGCAATGGTCTCAAGTTGAAGTGGGGGAGGTTTAGGTTGGATATTAGGAAAAACTTTTTCACTAGGTGGGTGGTAAAGCACTGGAATGGGTTACCTAGGGAGGTAGTGGAATCTCCTTCCTTAGAGGTTTTTAAGGCCAGGCTTGACAAAGCCCTGGCTGGGATGATTTAGTTGGAGTTGGTCCTGCTTTGACACTGCAAACACCTCACGTAAGCAGACCTGCGAGTGCATCCCGCCCTGAACTGTATAGGGACCTCCTGCTATTCCACCCCAGAGCTTCCCACACAGACCAGTGCACCCCCACCCTGAACTGCACCCCCCTGCTATTCCACTACAGAGCTCCCCACACAGACCAGTGCACCCCCCCCGACCTGCACCCCCTATTTCACCTAAGCTCCCCCACACAGACCAGTGCATCCCCGCCCTGACCTGCACCCCCTGCTGTTCCACCCGAGCTCCCCACACAGACCCGTGCACCCCCGCCCTGACCTGCACCCCCTGCTGTTCCACCTGAGCTCCCCACACAGACAGGCCAGTGCACCCTGACCTGCACCCCCTGCTATTTCACTGCAGAGCTCCCCACTCACTCAGACCAGTGCACCCCCGCCCTGACTGGCATCCCCTGGTATTCCTCCCCAGAGCTCCCCAAACAGACCAGTGCATCCCCACCCAGACCCTGCACACCCTGCCATTCCACTACAGAGCTCCCCTCATACAGACCTGTGCACCTCCACCCTAACTACATTTGCAACTCCAGAGTTTTGAGAAGTCAGATCTTATACAACCTTGTTTTATTGTCTAGCCTGCTCTTACCTACCAGACTGCTGCAGGGCACTCAGACCTCTTTAACCCGCTTCTTGCTCAGACTCTCCAGGGTTAACATTTAGAATTAAGCAGATGGGAATATAAGCAATGAGGGGCTTGGCGCATGTGCTATACACAAATGTACTTTCAAATTCATTTTGGGGAATGGACTAGATTTCATATAAACATTGTCTTTAACCACCCACTAACAATCCCTAAATGCAATTCCTGGATGAGCACATGAGCCAAGCCCACCAGAGCTTTGTGCTTGTGTGAACAGATGCAGCCGACTGTCAGCATTCCAAACAGCAGTGCTTTCTAGCACTGGGGTCGCGTTGAACATCCACTCAGACACATTTCATATGATTAGAAAGGTCTTCTTTCTTCTGCATACAGAGACCAGTGCACCCCCATCCTGACCTGCACCCCCTGCTATTCCACCCCACAGCTCCCCACGCAGACTAGTGCACTCCCACCCTGACCTGCACCTCCTGCTATTCCACCCCAGAGCTATTCCACACACAGAACTTCAGGCTGCTCAGTGTCCTTCCAGAGGGAGGAGAAATTTCTCCATAGGTAGTCACAGGACAGCTCAGATACTTGTCTCCAGGTTAAACAGTACAAAGGAAACAGCCAGTGAGCACGCATGTTAATCCATTATTATTTATTAGCTGTACAGCAGTATATTCTTCTTCCCAGCTTTCAAACCCCATTACATATTTTATAACAGTTTTTTTTTTCATGTTGGCTTTCTAAAATAATGAAAAATATCACACAGTACAGCTAAGTACAAAAATGCATCAACCTAGAATCTGATAGCTAAACTGATAGCTCTCTTAAAAGCGATACATAGAAGAAAAATTTGTTTGAAATCAGCAAGACTGAGGCTCTATAAAAAGCTTACATATTTTAACATGTGACAGTTCATATACAGGCATCATTTGTATTTCACATTATTCCTTTGCTGTCTTTTTATTAGAGATCCAAAATTTTATAATTACTGACCTAGTAAAATTTCCTGGCCCAGGTTTCCAGGGCTGCAGTGATCCACTTGCAAATCACCACTTCTGTCTTAACACAGGATTCATAAACACAAAACACAACTACAAAGTAGAGCAAAGAAAATGTAGTTGTGAAGTTATAACTGAAAAGGTTAATTATACAGGTTTTAAATGCCAGTTCCATGTGCTTTGAAACCAAATTTCATGGTTGGGCTTCCGTTGTTTTGTGACAATAGTCTGGGTACCTCTCTCTTCTACGTGATTGGTTATCAACAGCTTTTCCAACATTTACAACTCTACCAATTCTCTTGTTACTTAATTTGCAAGTCATTAAAACACTGGGGTTTTCTTAATCTGCATTTTTTCATACCTCTTAATTAATGGAAAAAGATTAAAATGTAAAAAAAAAAAAAGTTATTTACAAGCTTGACCATTGCAGAAACGCTTTGCCCAGAGCAAAGCAGAATGAGGACAGAAACCAATTGGAGCATGCCAAAACTACCGTGTGCGGCCGACTCGGAGAACCGGAGCTAGTCAGTGGGGCAAAGCAAAACCAAAAGCATTTTAAAAGTTTAGAACGCTCCCCAGTCTGCATTTACAGTTAAAAACACTACTGGGAGAAGAAGGCTGGAGGACTTTGGGAACTCGAAGGGCAAGTCCAGAGTGGTGTACCACATACTCTAGTCAGGGCTTCCATTTTTCCACTTTTGTGTATTAAAACTTGTTACATGTAAACACTGTCCTTGGACCATCATTACAATGCAGTTCAGAGCAAAATGAATCGAGCATCTCACGGGAAACCCTCAAGGACTCCAACATATATTCTAATGCTCCATGATCCTGTAACGCTAACATAAAACAGCAAGTTCTAGTTAAATCACATTCTAACATCATTTTGAAGTTTTATTTCCCAGTATGTTTGGTAAAATGGTCTAAAATGATGCATTTCCCAAAGCCAAGAAAAAAAGGTAAAAGGAAAAATAGATTTGAGCCGTTTAAACACAGCCCAGGCCAGTTCAGTCAGCAAGCTTGGCCTTTTCCTCCATCACCGGTCCATCATGCTCAGAATCATCTCAGGAGTGAGATCTCCATTGGGAGCTTCCACTACAGCAGGCTGAGCCTCCTCTTCTTCCCCTACTGTTTCTGCATCGGGTTCTTTCTTTACTTCAACTATAATGTTTTCAATTGCACCAGTGTTCTGGTCTTCAACCTGAATGATTGCGGCAGCTAGCAAGGAAAAAAGGGAGATATCAGAACACAGATTTCACAGGCCGGGGGTATGTTAAAATAGATACTCTTCAAAAGTGTTTTATATAGTTTCTTTCCATGCCAGACAGTTTATTACTGAAACTGAACATAGAATATTAACCATCTTTTCACAAATTCAATCCTAGTTTACCAATGATAACCAGGGCCCCAGCATTTCAGCAGCATTTATGTGCTGCCAGAATCCACTGCTAAGCACTTCTCATTGTTGCAATATCATCTGAATTAATACCCCAATCTTTGAGTAGAGTCAAGGTCAGCCCTGGGTTCAGCAGTGCTCACTGGGCTGGAGGTTTACTGCTGGGGTGAACTGTAACTGTTTACAGCAGTGGTAAGAGGCTCAATGCCCTGCATGAGAAGGGGCATTCAGCACAAGTTCAGTGATCCATACCCCATAAATGAGAATTTAAGGCAATTTTCCAGGAACACAGGAGCCCAGCCTCTCCCTGCCTGACCTCAAGAAGCACATTCTCCTCAGAATGGCGGCGCCAAAAATATGAGACCTATCTCCCACTCATCCTCAAGTATCACAAGTTCGCTACACAGCTTCCCTGCAGCAGCCTCTGCATGCAGTTGTGTTGCCAACACAAGTATCTGCTGTACCCTGACAATTATGAGGCAACATAAAATACATTGTTTCATAGCAGAGTAACTAACAATACCCTATTGACTATATGGATGCTCGCTGACTAAACATTTCCATTTGCTAACTGGTGTGATGCCGCAGTTGAATTCAAGACCAGAGTGCAGTGTAAATGTTTAGACAGGATTCAGTGCCTTGTAGCACAGCACTTGGGGCCTTGAGTACACAGGAGGACAGTAGGTGGCAGCCATTCCTTGAAGAGGTGAACAGACTCGCCCTTCAAGTGTGATTTATATGAATATTTTTCTTGGATTCTGTACAACCTTCTACTGGGCTTTAGTCTTACAATGTCACCCTTTGGGCAAGGACCATGTCTACCTAGGTTCATCTAGCACCTAGCACTGAGAGAGGCTCATTGTACTACCACAATGAACAATGTACTGAAAGTAAACACTAGCTTTTACGGTATGATCTGAGCTGCTTCATAAACCTGATTATTATTGTTACAAATTTTTAGTGTTTAATTTGCCAGAGCACCTGGAAGTAATTTGCACAGCTAGGAAGCATGTTGTTAACCCGCGAAGAAAAGATAAATCTCCTCCAGAACTGCCTCCGATGGATTAGCTCCATAACTCTGTCACGAAATGCCTACACCAGGAGTCTTGCATTGAGTCCTGCAGCCAGGATCTCAACCACACTAAGGTTCCTCAGTAAAATGATGAGAGTGAGTGAGCATATTTTAAAAAGTACTCAGCTCCATGGTAAGGGCTTTTCCTTCACCCTCCCCTGGTTCTTGTCACACAGACAAAAAGCGGAAGACCAGAAGTCCGAAGTGCAGGCAATGCAATGTTTATTGGGGTTAATCAAGTAAGCATATCCCCAGCTTTGCATGCCACAGAACCTTCCCAGTGTCCCTGTTCCCCCTCCTCTTCCTTAGCAGGCATAATTATACCTGTAGCATATACCCTTGGTCCTACCCCTTACCAATTTATGGTCATGTTCCATTTTGGAGGGTCTTGGGCCAGGGGGCTGCAGTACCACCTCTTTTGTATCCCATGGCTAGGGCCCTACCAAATTCATGGCCAACAAAAAGTGTCATGGACTGTGAAATCTGGACTTTTGTGAGCTTTTACCCTATACGATACAGATTTCTCAAATCATGGGCCGTGATCCCAAAAGGCAGTTGCAGTGGGGTCACTAGGTTATTTTAGGGGGGTTACGGTATTGCCACCCTTACTTCTGCACTGTCTTCAGAACTTGGCAGCTGGAGAACGGCAGTTGTTGGCTGGGCACCCAGCTCTGCAGGGAGTGCCCTGTCAGCAGCAGCGCAGAGGTGAGGGTGGCAGTACCGTACCAGTAAAACCCTTACTTCTGCGCTGCTGCCTTCAGAGCTGGGCGGCCAGAGAGTGGCAGCTGCTGACTGAGGGCCCAGCTCTTCAGGCAGCAGTGCAGAAGTAAGAGTGGCACTATCATATCATGCCATCCTCCTTACTTCTGCACTGCTGCTGGCAGCGGCTGCCTTTGGAGCTGGGCTCCCGGCCAGCAGCCACTGCCCTCCAGCTGCCCAGCTCTGAAGGCAGCACTGTCACCAACAGCAACACAGAAGCAAAGGTAGAAGTACTACAACCACCCCTACAAAAACATTGTTACTCCCACAACTCCTTTTTGGGCCAGGACCCCTACAATTACACCACCAGGAAATTTCAGATTTAAATACAGTAACTCCTCACTTAAAGTCGTCTCGGTTAACGTTATTACGTTGCTGATCAATTAGGGAACATGCTCGTTTAAAGTTGTGCAATGCTCCCTTCTAATGTCGGCCTGCTTTGTCCACTGCTTGCAGGAAGAGCAGCCCGTTGCAGCTAGTCTGTGGGGGCTTGGAACCAGGGTGGACCGGCAGCCCCCTATCATCTCCCCACTCCCCTAAGTTCCCTGTGCTGCAGCCGCCCAGCAGGCTAGCAATTGCAGGCTATCATTTGCTGGCAATTCTGCTGTCCCTACCCCCACTGCCATGTGCTTCTCCTGCCCTCTAGCTGCTCCCCGAGACTCCTACTTGCTGTGCAAGGGGGGGAGGAAAGGGGGGCTAATGTCAGGGTGTCCCTCTCCCCCTGCTCCTGCACCCCGCTTACCCCATCTTCCATAGAGCAGAGGGGACACACGACAGGGCTCAGGATGGAGGGAGCTTGCTGGCAGCAGCTGCGGTCTCAGCAAGCTGATCTACCATATTTTTCTGTGTATAAGACACCCCCATGTATAAGACGCCCCCCACTTTTCTAACCCAAAATTCAGAAATCAATATTTTAAACATAGAACACATTTTTATTTAGTAATTAGGCAACATTTACATACCAGTACTATGATATTATGCATCACACTTAGCTTTGAGCAAATCACTTTATTCAGCCTCTATTGCATCACTGCTTCTTCTTCATCACTATTAGTTTCGAACATATCAGTTTCTTCAACTTCTATTGCATCACTGATGTCTACTGAGTCACTGTCATATATATATTATATATATATATATATATATATAGACGAGATCATCCTCAGTTCCGTCCATGGCATTGCTGATTCCACATTTCTTGAAGGACTTCACAATCACCTTTTGTTTGACGCCACACCATGAGTTTAGAACCCAATTGCTAACCTCAGTAATGGTTGGTTTTTTCACTCTTCCTGTCGGTGTCAAGTTACCACCTGCTTTTTGAATCCATCTACTCCATTCTTCTCTCATCAGGGCTTTAAATGGCTTGTTGATTGAAACATCTAGTGGCTGTAGCTGACCTGTAAATCCACCAGGAATAACTGCTAGCTGTGTTCGCAAATCCGATGCAACCCTTTTTGTCTTTTCTGTTAAATGTGCTCGGAACTGATCAAAGACAAGTAGAGCTGGCTTCTTTAAGAGCCCTCCAGGTCTTCTGGACCAAACCTTTGCAAACCAAATGGCCATAGTGTCTTCATTCATCCATCCCTTCTCCTGAACTTGCACAATAATGCCAGGTGGTATGGTCTCTTTAGGATATGTTTTCCTCTTAAAAATAAGCATAGGAGGCAGTTTAGTACCATCTGCACAGCATGAAAGCAAAGCAGTATAGTATGCCTTTTCATGGCCACTTGTTTTGATTGCCACTGTTTTGATTCCTTTCACATCAACAGTTCTGTTGGAAGGCACATCAAAATTGAGAGGCACCTCATCCATGTTTGCAATCTGACTTGGTTCAAAATCATATTTTTTCCGAAGTTGTATGACATAGGAGTGAAACTGTTGGATTTTATCCTCATAAACTGGTGGCATTTTCTGTGCTAACTTTGTTCGTGCTCTCATGGCCAACCCTTCTCTCCTCATGAAACTGAAGCACCATTTTGCCTTTCCTGTAAAATCAACAATCTTCATTTCGCTTGCAAACATTCTTGCCTAATATTGAATAAGCTTGGTTGACACACATAAGCCACTCTGGCGCTGCTCCATAATCCAAGTCTTAAGCCTCTGCTCCAAGTTTGGCCATTTTGCTGGTTTTCCTCTTAAGGCCTTCTTCTTTTTTGGCATCTTAAGCGGTTGTTCTTCCTGTTTTCTCCACTGTCTGATCATACACTCAGTGGGAGGAGGTCCAAACTGTCTCTCTGCAGCTCTATTTCCATGCTCTTTTGCATAACTGATTACATTCAGTTTGAATTTTGTAGAGTAAGACATTCGCTTATTTATTTTTTTATTTTCCGACATCTTTATGGGCTCAGAACGCTCCGACATTACCGCTCCCTGTCGCATCTGCGCACTGCCTACGCGCGCTCCACCTCCAATGGGATGTGTTCCAATTGGTTTGTTCAGCATCAGCTGACCTCAGTTACATAAGGCTCCTGATTGGAGGAAGCTTGTTTGCAGAGACCAGTTTCCCTCCTGATTGGAGGTTAGTGATTGGCAGGGCCAGCTCCAGGCACCAGCTGAGCAAGCTGGTGCTTGGGGCGGCATATTCTATGGGGTGGCATTCCACCCAATCCTAGAGCAGCACGGCCATTTTTTTGTTTTTGGTTTGCCGCTCGGGCCGTGCTGCAGTGTCCCCCCCCGACTTTGCCGCTCAGGCCCAGGAAGAGGACGCCGAGGTAGGGGTAGAGGGAACGAGGAGGGCCGGGCGCCCGGGCTGGTCTCCGGCCCCGGGCCTGCTCCTGCCGCGTCCCTCCCTGGCCGCCCAGGTCCGGCCCCCCGGCCCCGGACGCCCGATTCCTTCCCCGGATGCCGCCCGCCCCGCGACTCCTGCCCCGCGTCCCGGCTGCTCAGCTCCGGCCCCGTGTCCCCGGCCGCCCGGCTCCAGGTCCCCGGCCCCACTGCCCCGGCTCTGGTAGTGCGGGTCCGGGCACTGCGGCGGCCGCGACCCCACCTACCCAGATGCCCGGCTCCGGACACTGCCTGGCCCCGTGGCTCCAGCCGCCCGGCTCCTGCTCTTTTGCCACGCGGCCGGGCTCCGCAGCGCGGTCCAGGCGCGGCAGCCCCGGCTGCCCGGCCCAGCTCCGGCTGCGTGGCTCTGGCCGCGGCCCTCCCCGGCTCCAGCCGCCGGCTCCCGCCACATCCTCCAGCTCCTGCCGCAGACCCGCGTCCCGGGCTCCCAGCTCCAGCCGCGGCCTGACTGTCGCGCCGCCAGCCACGTCCAGGCAGCGCGGTAAGGGGGCAGGGAGGGGGTGTTGGAGAGAGGGCAGGGGAGTTTGGGGGTGGGTGGATAGGGGTTGGGATTTTGGCAGCTCATCACTGGGTATGGGCAGTTTCGCATCCCCGCGGGTCTCCTCGGCTTACTTCCATGTATAAGACGACCCTCAATTTTTAGTCTAACTATTTTAGGAAAAAGTATAGTCTTATACACGGAAAAATACGGTAATTAACAAGGCAGTGTACTTAAGAGTAGGGTCAGCTTACTCAAAGGGGAAATGCGCATCTCTCTCTCTCTCACACACGGTATGTCTCTGTCTGCGATGCTGTCTCCCCTCCCCCCTGTTCGTGCTGCCTTGTAGAGTGCGAGTTAGCCCTTGAGGGCTCAGCCAATTGCTAGTTCATCATTTAGCAGTAAGGCATTCCCTGGGAAATATCCCACCCTCTGACTCCTCCAACTCAACCAAGTGTCACAATAGTCATCACTGTGTACCAGTATTAAATTGTTTGTTTAAAACTTATACTGTGTGTGTATATACATGTATATATTATATAGTCTTTTGTCTGGTGAAAATTTTTTCCCTGGAACTTAACCCCCTCATTTACATTAATTTTTATGGGGAAATTGGATTCACTTAGCATAGTTTTGCTTAAAGTTGCATTTTTCAGGAACATAACTACAATGTTAAGTGAGGATTTACTGTGTTAGTGAGAATATAAAAATACCAAAAGTCAAATTGGCAAAGACCCCAAATTCTATCTCAGCCAAATATATAGGCCTGAATATTACATTATCTTCACGATCACTTCTAACACCCCATTTGAGTGGATTGAAAAGCCTGAGGTAGGTGCACAGAGACCCACATGAGGAGCTGATCACACTGGATGCTACTCTGAAGGTCAGGCAGTAACTTACGCTGGGGTTGTTTTGGTTGGTTGGCTTTGCCTGGCGGCCTTCCTCTTCGTTTCTTAGCAGGAGGTGGTGCGGGAGCCACTGGCTCCACTTCCGGTTCAGCCTCAATTTCTACTGCTGTCTCCTCCTCATCTTCATTGTCATCCAGATCTGGTTCAGCATTTTCCTCTTTAAAAAACAGAGAGAAAACAGGATAAATCTTTGGTTTATGCCGGGACAAAACATTTAACCCTGGCTTTCTACAAGGAGTAAGAACCAACCCTTCCTCATTCTGAGCTGGAATCAGCTCCCCACCTCTACTCAAATGAAGGCAGCAAAGGCAAGCGAACCTGCTAGCGACAAGGAATTCATTAGAGGGATTTTCAATACTGGGTTATTCATCTTAGAAGGCTGGAAACTGAATCTTCCAGAAGAGGAAAAAGAAAACATGGCCCCATATCCAGTACCAGTGATTACTGGTATCACTGTGAAACATTTTAGAACTCAAGGGGAAGAAAGGAGCAGGACATCTGGGAAGAGATGGCTCCAGAATCCCCACTATTGTTACCCTGCTTCATTAGGACAGAGGGGGCTGAGAGAGACAGGAAGTCTCCCTCGCCATCTCTGGCTGAGGAAGGATTATCCAACACAGTATATTCTCTGACATCAGGAATCATAACACTCAAAAACCAGTAGGAGAACACTTTAACCTGTCTGGTCATTCAATGACAGACCTGCGGGTGGCAATTTTGCAACAGAAAAGCTTCAAAAACAAACAGACTCCAACGAGAAACTGCTGAGCTGTAATTGATATGCAAACTAGATACAATCAACTTAGGTTTGAATAGGGACTGGGAATGGCTGAGCCATTACAAACATTGAATCTATCTCCCCTTGTAAGTATTCTCACACTTATCAAACTGTCTGTACTGGGCTATCTTGATTATCACTTCAAAAAAGTTTTTTTCTTACTTAACTGGCCTCTCAGAGTTGGTAAGACAACTCCCACCTTTTCATGCTCTCTGTATGTGTGTGTATATATATATATATATATATACACATCTCCTCAATATATGTTCCATTCTATGCATCCGAAGAAGTGGGCTGTAGCCCACGAAAGCTTATGCTGAAATAAATGTGTTAGTCTCTAAGGTGCCACAAGTGCTCCTGTTCTTTTTGCGGATACAGACTAACACGGCTGCTACTCTGAAACCAGTATATTCTATGGGGTTTTGTCTGGTTTTAAGTGACTCATGATGGAGCCTCCACCTCTTCTCTTAGGAGACTACTCCAGCCTGACAAAACTCACTACTAGGAAATGATTTTCCACACTTTTCTTGGAATAATTAATCTAATGGCTTTGATTTCTATCCCATTGGAGCATCCTAAGCAACTCTATCTCCTCCTAAAGTTCCTCCCTTCAGATGCTTGCATTAGATAATATGGTCAACACCCTTTTAACCCCTGAAACTCCTATGCTCAGCCCATCCTGCTGTGCAGAGTTGAAGGAAACAATCTTCAGGAAAAGATGTGGTGAGAGTGAGGTTGTGTGGAGGGCAAAATGGCTGCGACCAACCTCTATGTAAGTGCCTCCCCTCTACAGAAGAATATACACAGCCCATTGCATGTGTGGAAAAGGGGATATGGCCAGTGGAGAAGCCACACTAAGCAGCAAGCTTCCATTAAACCAACTGTGGGGAAAATGCAATAAGAGCTGGAGCAAGTTAATGTCTGTAGAAGCACCCCTCCCCCAATCAGAAGAGTCCACAGAACAGCCCCGAACCAGTACAAATACTAGCCTGGCTGTGCTACGATGGCTACTGTTGGGTGAAGAATTCCTCCACAAGGCTGCCCAGAAGTCTTCTGGGCTCCACACTGCCACCGGTTCCACAGAGAGGGGGTGGTGGGGCCACTGCACAGATACCATGATGATTTTGCTCTCTTCTGTGACGTTTTGAATGGGAAGGGAAAATATAAACCTCAATCCATTGTACCTGGCTTTGGCTGTACTTCCTCTGTGTTGGTGTGCTGCTAGTGCTCAAGGCACCCAGTGCCACGTAACACCACAGAGCACACAAATATTCTAAATACAATCCTATCAGCACTGTAATGAGAGGAGCTATCATTAGCTGTTTATGCTATGGACCTCCGCAGCCCCAGGTGCACTGGCTTTATTGCCACCATATCACATTGCAAACTCATGTTTTGCTGGGCTGTTCGTTCTCACCACATTCCCACTGAGTATGTGCATACTGTGGTATTTTACCCCAGGGTTATTAGATCCCAGACTAATACCATCTGTAATCGGGGAGGGAAAGAGACACACTAGAACAATTAAACATGTTTGATATTTTCTCCATTTATCCGCCTAATTTCATCACAGCTTTCCTCATGGTAATTATGCATTACCAGTGGCACAAACATGTGTAGCACTTAAGATCATTTTTTCAGCTTCAGGTTTAAGAAACAGTCTTCATGCAGCATGAATTTCATTCTGGGTGACGTAATTTTTCTGTGCAGACTGGGCTAGGAACTCCTGCCCACGTGCTGTACATTTCACATTAGCGTATTACCTCTGTGCATTCTGACTCCTTGGAAAGTCCAGGCGGACTTTGCATTCCATTTGTCAGGAAGTATTTTCAGCCCCTTGTGAAACCGCTAAAAGGTATTCAGTACATAATAAGTCTTGGTTCAGCCACCACACTTCTAGCAGAGATTTTTGGCCAGCCTACCCCACACAGCTCCTTCCAAACCTGCAGAATGTGCACTACTCGACAAAATAAACTTCTTTATACAGCTGATAGTTTCTATCACAAGACTTCTCTTGCTGTAGTCTCTTCTCTTTGCCTTTAAGACATAGCTTATCTTTTAAGGACTTGTGTTACTATGAGACTTTGCAATTGAGGTTTGCACAGTAAGCACTATTTTGACCCCACTTTTCTAACTTCCCGAAAAAGCTTTTTCCACCAGACATTTCTCATGCATGTTCTCTTGTCAGGAAAATGACTTTTTCCCTTGGACATTAACTACATAAGCCATCTTGAGGGTTTGACAAGGAGAGTCTTTCCTTTGGAAAATCATCTTTCAAATGCTTGGTCTACAAACACCAAGTGTGTTTTCTTCAGTTGAGGACCAGGACCTCAATACTTTTCCATTCAAAGTGGAAAAATTCAGAGTGCAGGCAAACAGTTTTTGAGTTATCTACTATAAAACATTCCATTGGGTCCTGGAAGTGTATATAAACTGACTGTTAACCCTTTAGACATCAGTGCTAATTTCCATTCTCAGACAGTATGTGCTGGCTGCCAGCGGTCCTATCAAGTCCTGCTCCTGGTTGTCAGTGTGCATGTGAACACACATGAATGCTTCCCACTAGGGGAGAGAGAGAGTCTGGTGACAGTGGACTCTACCATCAAACAATTCGAACAATTAGGAAAAACAGTCGAGAGCTGTAAGTGGTTCCCTCACCTCTCCCTGACTTGCAGCTGGGCTTCTGCTTCAGAAAATTTTCACCTCCCCCCACAGGAGTTCAATGACTCAATGGCAAATTTGTCAATCGGTTGCGCAAAACCAGGGTCATCTGGAACTTTGAATGGAGCGTATGCGTGTATATATTATTGTATACAGTCCAACCCTGGAACCCAGCACAAACACAAAGGTGCCAATTTATTTGATAGATGGAAGCTACAGGCCCTGGGTAGCTTAGGAAGCAGAAAGTAGGCAGGCAAGACAACTGAACACCTTGAGAGTAGGAGTGAAAGAGATGAGCCTCTTTTCAATTAGTCATGTCCTGGAAGAAGACAGGGATGACAGCTCATGCCCTACTTCCCCAGCAGGTGCAACCCTCTCTGCGCTAGTGTGCATGCCACCCCAGACTAATCTGTTCGCTTGCCAGCTAGCTCCCAACTTTCCAGGTGCCAGAACCAGCTTACAGAGTTTGTAAGCTCTCAATTGGTCAGAATCAAGGAATTTATAAATGCAAAAAGTGCTCTCCTGGTAAAAAGATTTGGCCACGTTCTAAAAGAAACAAAGTAAATTAATTCCCAAGCAAGAAGTGAGTGGATGGGGGCATTGGTCTGGTATTCAGAAGACCTGCATTCTATTTCTGGTTCAGCCACCAATTTTCGACGTGACCTTGGACAAGTTATTTCCCTTCTCTGGGGCTGTTTTTCCTCATCTGTACTGTGCCTAGCATAATGAGGCCCTAATGCCTCCAGATGCTACAGCAATACAAATACAATAAAACTAAATAAAGTTAAGATATTTCAATTGATTCAGAACATTGGAAGGTGCTACTTATTTTAAAACAACTACACTTAGAAAGTCAGAGAATTCTGAACTCGCGTTCTATGAAACCTCAACTCTATCAAATCCCATCCTCTGTCCACAGGAAACCACCTTCCTTCCAGTCACTGTATGTCCTCTCCAATAGCTACAAGTCCTCACCTCATCTACTGTAAAGAGAAATTAAGAGCCACCGTCTACTAGCACAGACTCTCCTCCAGATCAGCTACTCATTCACATGGCACATAGCAACACCACTTCTTACCCTTATACAATACAGAACATCCACCCCATCTACAATTCCGCCAGAAGCCAGAGAAACCCACTTACTACATACGTAGCTAGAAGCCTCCTTATCTACCTCATTCATCCCCATCCAGCAATAAAACTCTATCCTTCAAAAGCAAGCGTGAGCTGCATCTTTGCCCTATCCACTGCACAAATTGGCCCCAGAAGCCAGTCTCAACAGCTGGAATATACTGAGACACATGTAGAACATAGGCCATTTACAGTTGTAGTCAGTGATAGTAAAAGTTCACGTTGTTATACTTATGTGTGTACACTCACACAATATAGGATTCCAGGGGGAATGAAATGCACGTACAATAACTATGTTGTAGACTTCCAGTGAAGACAGTCTTGACTAGTAAGGTACCAATAGAAAAGAGATGGTTTACTACAAGCTCATACAAAAGGCTAGGTGCATTTAACCAGTTCATTACGCAGTGCTCTTACCACTATCAGAGGAATCTTCTTTTTTAGAACGCATCTTTCTCTTTCTTCCACGTTTTCCCTTCTTAGGCTCCCCTCCATTCTCTCCTTCTACACCATCTGGACCAGAACAATTATCTGCATGTCTAGCCATGGTGTTCTAATCAGGGAAAGGAAAACAAACACTGAAATCAAAACCAGGTAGCAGGCCTGTATTTACAAGCCAAGTTGTACTTTTGATAGCTTATTCCTTACAAAAAATAATAAAAAATTCCCACTTATGTAGAATCCAGAGAAACCAGCGATTGTGTTAATGTATGTTTGACTTTTGCCATCAACTGTCTTTTTAGTTTCCTTAGGTGGTTACTGCTGCAAAGAATACACTAAATCCAAGTGTGAGCTGCGTCCAGCTCCCCTTCTCAAACACACGCTTACAGCTTATTGTTTGATGGAACAGCCTCCCTCCCCTTACAGAGATCAATTCAAATCGTGATCTGCTCACTTACCCTGCGAGTGAATGTTTTCCCACACTTTGAACAGACAAAGGCAGCAGGGACAAAGTTGGGATCGTGGTAACGTTTGAAGTGCATATCGAGGAGCTGTTTCTGACGGAAGGTTTTATCACAATGGCTACAGGCATAAGGCTTTTCTCCAGTATGGGTACGTTTGTGCATGATCATGTGCCGCTCCTGTCATTGAGAAAAACTCATTCAGAAGAATAAGCAAAACACAGAGCAGCAATGAACATGAACTCAGACACATGAATGAAAAGGTTAGCAGTTGTCATTAGCAGGGGGAAGAGCTCTAATATTTCACTCAGAGCAGCACCTGGGAGGGAAGGGAAGGGGAGGGGAGGAAGATGCTCCTTTATGTGAGCTGGGACATCTCCATCCATGCTACATTCAGCTGCCAGGATCCTAGCTGCAGTTTCTTTCCCCTGTGCCAGCCAATACTCCAGCTCTGTGACAAACATATTCCATTCTTTGTCTTCTTTAGAAGATAATTTCTGTAAAGAGACCCTTAGCTGGAAGGCTAAGGCCAGTGAAAAGGGCACTACACTTTCCTATATCAGTCCTTAACAGACTAAAAGAGAAGGCATCACATTTGATCAGCTACCAAGATTAGTAGTTTCTTCTTTAATGTTTGATTTCTAGCCCACATTTGCTGTGCCTGGACAAGAATGCAGCTCTGGATGTTCACACAGGCTGCATGAACAGCCAGCCTTTCTGGAATCACCAGTAGGCTTACCTGTCTGCATGCATAATCACACTGGTCACACTTGAAGCGCTTCTCATTCTTGTGAGATTTCTGGTGCTGGATGAGAGCGTATCGCTCATGGAACACAGCATCACAGTAACGGCACTTCTTGCCCTGCTCAATGTAGGAATGCTGCTTTCGCAAATGAACACCTAATAGCACAAGAAAAAGTATTTAACCCTTTGTTCTCCTTGTATTACAGCTGGTAAAGATATTCTCTTAATACCTATCCTCTTGGGTGCTTTCATTACATAAATCTGGTTGGAAGCTAAAAGCCTGAGCCCTATTAATACTTTGAAATTATATTAACAGCACCACATATGATTAGCAATTTCTTCCTCAAAATGTCTGTTTTACTGTTCACCAAAAAGGTTTGTTTCCATTGCCAAACTAAATGTACATATACTAATTTGCTGGGAAAGCCCCTAAGAACTAACAGCTCATTAAAATATCTGATTTATTAAACCATAAAACTATGTCCTATGAAGAGTAGGAGTTAAAATGCAAAGCAGGCAGATACTTTTGTATGTGGCAAAATGAGCAAGATAAACCAGTGAGAGTATCAGGCCAGAGTTTAGCATTAGTGGTTTCTTTGCTTTGTGGGTTTCAATTGGACCCTTCCTTTTACTTTGGGGTGGGGGGGGGGAGAAGAGAGAGAGAGAGGGAGGGGTTAAAACCCCCCAAACAATTGTGAAAGTGAGAAGAACAGATCATTCAAGTCAAAGTGGGAGTGCCAGGAACCCAGCCATGTTGTGCCACACTTCACCAGAGAACTACTGTCAACTCACTACCTTGTGACAATAGCAGTTTATAAAACAAATCTTGAAAGACTTAACCAAGCAAAGAGAACTGCACTGCTACAATCCAGCAAGACTTTATTATCCCTGTCAGAACTCCACACAGTGTACAATGACTATCTCAAGTGATTTAATGTGCCGCATTTCTTTTCTATGAAAAACAGCAGAGGGGCTGCTGCCCAGAAGACAGTCATTTCATTGCTCCAAGTTTAGTTTAGGATAGCATATTTTTGCCTTTAAACTCACTGAGCCACTCTAATACCCTTAGATGGGCAGGGACAGCAAATTCTGTAGAGCCAGCAAGCAACATTTTTATTTTGGCTCAGTAAGTGCATGTCTATGGGCACCATACTAGCGGCCTGCTTTGTATTCTTGGTAAGCATGCTGCCACACTGGAACAGTATAAGAAGCAACCAATAGTTTTCACAGTAAGGGGTGGTTATTATAAATCAACAAATTACCGTCCAACACCACTCAGGTCAGTAAGTGTCATATTTTGCACCACTCAGAAGAATCTACCGCCTATGCAATTTAGTCTATATTAATCCCTGTGCCTTGTGAAAACTCCTTTCAACTTTGGTCTGTTCAAAGACATTTTTCACCACCAAGTTAAGCGGTACTTACCTAAATCACTCTTTCTTGCTATGACGGTGTCGCAGTGGGGGCAGTGAAATTTGGCCACATTCTCTGTGTGCTTCTGTAAAATGTGCATTTTCATGGTGCCACTCTGGGTAAAGCGAGCATGACAGATGTAACATTCATAAGGCTTCTCTCCTTTAGCAGGGGAAGGAAAGAGTATTTAGTGCATGAAGTTAGTTTTATTAACCAGTCTTGTCTAATTAAAAATATACCTGAATTGGAAAGAACTGTCAAAATGTGGATTTGGTGGCACAATATTTTAGTGCTCTGGTGATCTATCCCTTTCACAGGCTAGAGGAGTTCAGGGAAGCCCCAGTCCCCTACTACACATCTGCCCACATCACGAAGCCACTGTGCATCTCATCACCTTAGTTCCAAAACAGACCTGCCTCACTGAAGATTTCGGTACAGTAAGAGTTTTGTGAGGGGCTCATGTAAGGATCTAGCACACACTCTCAGATTATTGCTTTCACAAGTGCCAATATCCTTTCCTCCCCCAGTTATAAGACATTTTTTCCTTCACACTTTAGCAGCAATATTAGTATTGCACTAGTGTTTGGTGTCAATTATCCATGGGATTTTCACAAACTAGTTCAGTGAAATGCTCCTGTACCAAACATTGAACAAGCGTGACCCTGAATGTCTGCGAGAAGACTGAAAGTGGGGTAAACTCTGATGTTCAGAGATTTATACTGATTTATATTACCCTTCTATTTTATGGTATGCCTGTATTCTAGAGCTCTCATTCTGCTAAACAGATTTTTAATTTTCTGTGACAAAATTGGAGACAGGCTGTCTCAAGCAAACTCCCATTTCTCAATTCAGTAACAAAAACGTTCAATGTACGGATTTAGATGCTAAACCTGGGTGCATGCTCTTCACTTGCGGGCTTTATACCTTTTCTACATAAACATGAAACAATCTTTCATTTTGCCAGATTCATGGTGACAGGTGTGTTGAGAGCTCTAGCATACGTTAGCATTCCTGAGCCTCTATGCCCAATGCTGAAGCACCAACAGCACATTAACCAAGCATGGAATCAATACCAGAGTGGGTTCTCATGTGCCTCTTCAGTTTGTATGTATCCCTGCTGGCGTAACTGCACAAGCTGCACTGGAATGGGCGCTCTCCAGTGTGAGAGCGAATGTGGCGTTTCAACTTGCTGACCTGAAATCCAAGAATGTGATTGGTGTTAGCACAGATGAATAAGCCAGCCTTTCAGAATCCACGCCAAGAAATTCAGTGATACGTTTCGGGTTTTTTAAACTGAAGTACTCTGCTGGGTTTTTGACTTCTTGTATTACCCAAAAGGTTCAGCCCATGTTACGAATCAGTATAGATGTGAAATGGAATAGACTCAGCTAGAGTGTATGAGGGTGCTGCATGGTTACTGATCCATAACAACAAATCCCAGTTCAAGCTAGCTCAGGGGAATGATGTGCATAGTGATTTTCTGGTTATTTTTCAACTATACTTTGTAATTCACTGTACTTCATTCATGCTGCCCTCAGAACTTCATATCCATAAAGTGCTCAGATTAAAAAGTCCACAGTAACTGCACAGCAAAAGAACCTAGATGGCACTGTTGGTTGGGTTAAATCTTGCTGTTACGAATCAGGCATAACCGCCGTCTTTCATTCAGGATGAATGTAAAGAAGTGACTGAAATAATAGCAGTCTCCAAACCCAAACCAAAGACAAATGCAAGGCTGCCCAGAAATGTGTGTGAGAGTAAGAGACGGAAGACTCAGAGGCAGCACAGAACAAAACAGGCACAGCCTGGAGAATCTGTGATCCTGACAGAAGCCTAAAGAAGGGGCACGTGGTGCTGGCTAAAGAGGCTTGGGGCTGTAAGAAAAGAATCTCTTTTGTTTGGTTCTTCCTATGTTCAAGGAAACAGAACTTTGTTCACTCCTTGTCAATAAACACGAAAATACGTGTTTATATAATTTTCCCCTCTTAACCGGAGCATCCACAACACCCTGAACTTGGCTAACCACTCAGATCAAAAAGGGGCAACTACAATGAGACTGAAATGCCCACTTCAACTTCTTCCTGTACCATCTCAACTTATTACTGCATGTCCCACTCCTGTCAATCATGCTGATCCTTAGCTTGCCTAAGCCTCTTCTCCCTACTACCCAGCATGAGTAATTTCTTTTTAAAGTTGCATTTATTTTAAAAACTCTCCTTCAGCTTCAGTGCTGATTAGGGAAAAGGAGAAGAACATTGCAGCAAGCTGCCTCCCAGTCAGCTTTTCAATACTTTTGAATGAGAAGAGACACTTTTGGAGAAGAGAGACGCAAGAAAAAAAACCAAAACAAATCACCACATGACTCATTTTGACAGCAGATGCTCATTCTTCTTAACAAGCAAGTGCACGGTACAAGACTGAGAGCACATTTCTTAATCTGAGGGTGTTGCCAACCTTAAAGTACATTTATCTCAAGATACTGTTACCTCCTACATCCAGCGGTTAAGCTAATTAAACCTGAATGTTGAATTTTATTATTATTATTAAAACTCTGCTATTGGGTCCCCAAAGGGTAGGGAAAAATCTCTAGGCTTTTTGTGCGCATACCACCCACAAACCAATTTCTCTTAATTTTAATTTTTTTTTTAAATCTCACCATTTGCTTTCAAAGACAAGCCTTATTTACAAAATTTCTGCTCAAAGACCACTTTTTATGGCCAAAGCGTAAACTCCTCTAAATAAAATGTTTTAATGGAAATTGTTGACACAGACCCTTGCCATGTATGGCATGAATGGTTGGTTCTGTGGTAATGATTAACCCAAACATACCTCTACACTAGCATAGTCGCACATCGAACATTTGAATGGTTTCTCATGAGTATGTTTGTAACGGCGATGCCGAACCAACTCTCCACTGGTCACAAAGGCCATGTCGCAGTCTGGGCACTTGTGAGGGCGAGTACCTATATGTGTATAGCCAAGAAGGAGGGGGGAAATATTAAAGTTGAGTGATGAGCCAATGAAAACAACACATGCTAGTTTCGCTTTTATAAATTAGAAACTTTGGATTCATAATCTGAAAAACCTGACACTGTAGCACAGATATTGTGCACCTGAACTGGAAAGTTGCCACTTTTGTGTATAATAGCCATCATATTACTAAAGAGATTTACAATTTTTGAGGATGATCAAAAGGATGTATTTAGCTAAATGAAACACCGTATATATAGATAAACAAAACACTGTATTGTCTTCTGATCCCATGGTTATTCCTAGAATCCAATCATTTAGCTAGGTGTTCTGTGTGTAGAATAAATTGGGAATATGGAAACATCCCCCCGCTCACTTTGTTGCAAGTGGTGGCTGTATTTTGGTTCTCATTCCCATTCGCCATTAGACAGGTACTTTAAGAAGCCTCTATAATAAAACTAAGTAATTCATTTCTATTTTTCCCTCTCCCATATAAACTTAAATAATTTTGTATCGGTCCCCCTCACACTATTCTCTTGGGGGTCCCTGTCCTTTTGTTCATCTTTGAACCCGTCCTTGTCCTGCTTCCACACAAGAAGGAGCATGGGCATGGAACTGATGTAAGCTTAGGGCCTGAATCAACTTCCACTGAAGTCAAAGGGATTTTTCCAATAGTTTCAAAGGGAGCTGGATCAGGCCATTTGTCAAGTTATATCCAGGTGCACACTGAGCTTCTCCACTGGCCCAGCCAGACAAAAAGCAAAGCTAACTGGGTTCATATCAGAAACACTGAGGTAACAGCACTGTGAAATCCTTTTCCTACAGGAATATCCTATAGGAGAAATTTTGAAGATACAAGGGAGGGAAGGACTAATACTAAAGAGTGAATCCTATAAGATTCCTACTGTACAAGAAGTGTAACGATAACATTCTCTTTACTGACTGTACAGCATTAGCTCTGCATACAATACCTGTGTGAGTATTGAGGTGGTTCCTCAGCAGCGTGACTGTCCGGAAAGCTCTACCACAGAGATGGCACTTGTGTGGTCTTTCATCAGTGTGGCTTTTCATGTGGCGGTCCAAGTTAGAACGACGTGGACAAGTATAACTGCACAGCTCGCACTGGAATGTCTTCTTTACACCTGGCCACAAAGTAAACCAGCTTTACTCTAATCAGCCACGTACTCCACTCTAC
The DNA here is from genome assembly GCF_016161935.1 of Mauremys reevesii. Classification (NCBI taxonomy): domain Eukaryota; kingdom Metazoa; phylum Chordata; order Testudines; family Geoemydidae; genus Mauremys; species Mauremys reevesii. The sequence continues at coordinate 3,591,742 of NC_052638.1, forward strand.
GTTAGGTTCAAGATTTCAATAGTCTTTCCTTGTTCCATGAAATTATTACATGGAAAGTAATCTTGTGCAACTAAATTGAGCTGTACTTTCTATTAGAAACAGAAGGCAGCGATAAGCTATTGTTTTAGGATTTTAATTAACATGTCAGTAATCATTTTTTTCCTGCACTGTCCTCACAGGACAAAAGAGAAAATCAAACACAAACACTGCATTCTTTTGCTGTCAATTCTATCTGGTAATTGGTTAAAAAAACCAGTATCTGGGTTTTTATCATTTGGTGTAAAACTGTTGATAAAAATACTAAAATCTCGGAAACAAATATCTACATTATTCAGTGAAATGTAGTAAAATAGAACCCTTTCAAGTCTAGCTGTACAGTAGCAACAAGGTCAAAGCATCATATTCAAAGCAAAGTAAACAGCTACGTAGCACAGGAAGAGAAGATGGAAGCTTCCTCTGAAAATGGAAGAACAGAGGACTTTTACTTATGGCTTTAATTAATAACAGAGGAATTTTTTTACTAACACAAGGGCTTTACTCCCAATACAGTCTAGCTGAGTTTACTGTCATTTCTTTTTCAGCCCTTTCATAAGTTCCCATTGTGACAAATAAATTTTAAACAGAGCTACTTAAGAATAGTTAATTTACCTTTCTTTTTTATTTTTGTTGGTTTAGGGGGCTTCATGTTGCCCACCACCTTTTCTGCATTAACCTCAGAGAGCAAACCCTCCTGTTGCTCCTCTTCGAAGTCATACACAGACACATCCACATCTTTGCCTTCCTCAGTGTACCGGAGCTTGCTCTTTTTGGTTTTCTTTGTTTTTTTGGCTGGTGGCTGATAGTCTGGATCTTTCTGCCAATTGGGATCTTCCTGTGGCTGAAGTTCACCTTGTTCCAGTGTCTCCACCTCACCATTTGCACCTACTTTCACTACCTGGAACCCTTCTGGCAAAGGGAGCGTGTGACAGATCATAGGCTCTCCCTCCTGCAGGCCTCCTTTGGAAACCTCATTTTCATAGGCTCCCTGAAGCTCTTCCACAGACGTAGTGGCAACAGGTACAGTCACTGGAACGGGTACTTGGACAAGCTGAAGCTCACCAAGGTTTATAGGCTGTTCTTCCATATTAACAACCTGAAGTGTTATTATCTGTGTGTCATCTACTGTAGCCTCTGCTTCCTGAGCCACTGCGCCTTCCATTACTTCAGTCTTCATCTGAAGAAGCGTTGGATCCAGCTGTTCCATCATTACCATTTGCACGCCACTGTTGACATCCTGCACTACTTCACCCCCATCTGCTTGGTTCGGTGGAATATGGCAAGCATCCTCCTCCTGCCCACCTTCACGGCGTCTTTGATAGGTCTTTCTTTCTTTCCCCTTAATGAAAGTTTCCGACTCCTCCCCAATAGCTTCGATTGTCTCGCTTTCCATTTTGCCTTCCTGCTGTAGAAACAAGAAAGGTATTTTACGAGGTCACTTCGATGTCTGTTTTGACAACAAGCACTACAAATTGATGGGACAGAAGTTCAGACTGAAGACAAATGGTCAGACAATAGGGACTTGTTACATTCACTGATATTCTAACATGGAAACAAGCAGAACTTTGGATTCACATTCTATTGACCTACTGTTGGTAACATAGCTTTAAGACCAAAGTAGTAGTAGAACACAATCTGAAGTGAAACAACTACTGTGCCAGTTTCAGGGAAGGAAGAGATAGGGGGAGGAGAGATTAAGTGATATGCATGTTTCCTACTTCATACTTAAAAAAATCTGTAAATCCCTAAGGCAGGATGTACACTGGTATTATTCATTGCTTATAAATTATTGCTTATGCATCTTATAGTCTCACTTTACACAGTTGCCAGCAGTATCAAAGGCAATCTTGAACTATTTACTTTTAAATAGCATGAAAATAAAGTCATAACAATATGGTTGCAGCCAGCTTTTGTTATGAAGCACCAGTATACATGAACTTGGAAATTTCATTTTGTCCTAAAACTGCAAGATTTATTCTTAAAACAGAAGGAAGATATTTCTGCAAAATCTGAAGAACGTGCAACCTGTCTGAGAATTACCAGTCATTAGAAAAATACCCCAAATGAAATTCTGATGAATTCACATTTCTTTGTCTCCCTCTAGCTCACAAAAATTACTACTTTCCACACTGTTCAATCTCCATAACAATTTATATGCAGTCATATTTAAAGAAAACAGGTGATTTAGTAACATTTGCTGTGGATAGTTTGGGGCCCAAATCCTGCTCCTGTTAATATAAAGGGATGTTTTGGACACTGACTTCAGTGGAAACAGGATCAGACATTACATGTATTGGTGCATGTTGCCCTCTACTGGCCAGCTGCAGCATAGCAAGAACATGAGGATCCTTCTACAGCAGAGGTGGGCAAACTATGGCCCACGGGACCATCCTGCCTGGCCCTTGAGCTCCCGGCCAGGGAGGCTAGTCCCCGGCCCCACTCCCGCTGTCCCCCTTCCCCTGCAGTGATGCCGCTGCGCACGCAGCGCTCTGGGCAGAGGGGTTGCATGCTCCTGCCGAGCAGAGCGTCTGGCTCCAGCCGGGCGGTGCGGCTGCCAGAAATGCTTCTCTGAGCGGCATGGTAAGAGGGCTGGGGGGTTGGATAAGGGGCAGGGGTCCTGGGGGGCAGTGAGGGGACAGGGAGTGGTTGGATGGGGTGGAGGTTCTGGAGGGCGGTCAAGGGACGGGGGGCGGGGGTTGGATAAGTGTGGGAGTCCCGGGGGCCTGTCAGAAAGTGGAGGCATGGATAGGGGTCGGCGCAGTCAGGGGACAGTGGGAGCTGGATAGGGGGTGGGTTCCTGGGGGCAGTTAGGGGCGGGGGGTCCCAGGAGAGGGTGGTTAGGGGACAAGGAGCAGGGCGAGGGTTGGATGGGTCAGGGGTTCTGAGGGGGGCAGTCAGGGGGTGGGAAGTGGGAGGGGTCAGATAGGGGGTGGGGGCTTGGGGAGGCACAGCCTTCCCTACCCTGCCCTCTATACAGTTTTGCAACCCTAATGTGGCCCTTGGGCCAAAAAGTTTGCCCGCCCCTGTTCTACAGCTAACATCTTTCTTTGGCTCAAGTGGCCTGCATTTTTGGAGTTGCAAAACTGGAGTTCTAGTGGTTTATAATGGAGAGGCGCTCGCTTTTCTATGCTTAAGGTTGCCAGCAGTCATAGTAGAAGGCTGATTTCACCTTGCAACTAAACAGATAATTTCAAAATGTTTATAGCTAGATCTTGCTGGCAATGAGAACATTTCAGAATTTTTAAAAATAAAAATGTCAATATGTAAACGTAGCTCCTTTCTGAAATTTCTGTCCAATATTGCTTGTGATCCTGTTAAAAAACTCACTAGAACACAAAATTTCAGGCATTGGTAAATTTTGACAATGACTTGTACACAAGATAGTTTTCAAGAGTAGAAAAAGTAAGGTTTTTTAAGAAATTGCCATTATTTGGAAACTAGACAAATCTCTGTCAAAGCCAATGGAGAAAAATCATGGTGACTGATTATTTTCATCATCTACAATGAACCAGCTGGGACTGTCCTTTAGAAAAGAGAAAGTAAATTCCAGAATCAGGTAAAATGACAACTCATGTATTCCTCACCAAAATGACCCCTCAGTCTTGAGATAACATGCACAGGTCCATTTTACAGGTGAGATAACATAGGGTAAAAGTTTAAATTTAGTTTCCATATGAAGCTACAAATAAAATCAGGATTGGAATTCTGATCTCTGAGATGAGACCCCAACACTAGACCAAAGCATCTCTCAGAGTATTTCAAAACTCTACACTTAGTGAAGCCAGCTAATCTGGGGCTTACAAAGGTGACAAGAATTGTTAAGAGCTTTGGGACACTAAAGATGAAAGGCTGTAAAGTAAATGCAAAGCATATTATTAGACACATTTTATATTGGGTAAATAAGGCACAAATATTTGTGGCCTGCTTTCCAGTGGTGCTGAGCACATCCTTTTTGATTTCAAAGGGAATTGTTCAGCACCTCTGAATATCAAGCCACTTAAACCAGGCCTGCACAACTCGTAAAGCGGCGTGGGCCATATTACTCCAAAGAAAACAGCTGAGGACCGAAACTCCCCCCGGCCCTGCCGACCCCCGCTAGTGCTGCCCAGCCCCCAGAAATACTCCCCCCACCCCCCAGCACTGCCCGCCGCACAGAAACAAACCCTCCTTCCCCAGCACTGCCCCACCGAAACAGTGGTATTGAACCTTGGTAATATGCTATAGCGGGCCCTTAAGGTAGTATAATTAAGGTAAAATAAAAATGTCTTTTTGCTAGAAGTAGAATAAGCTCTTCCCCCAACGTTGTAATTGACTGCCCTGTTGCATGAATGAGGTGGGACTGAAGAAGGCGTGGAAGGCAGCACCTCCAGACAGCTGCAACTCTTGGAGAAGGGATGGGAGCCAGACCAGATCAGTAGAACAGGTCAGCCACTTGCTCGCCTCCTCAGCCCCCACCCACGACTCGCCTACTCACCCCACTGCTCATCTCCTCAGCCCCACCTCACCTGCCCCCACTGACTCCTCGCTCACCTCCTCAGCCCCACACCCCTGGCTCGCCTCCTCACCCCCCCGCCACTGCCTGCCCGCCGCTTGCCTACTCACCCCCCGCAGACCGCACAATGAGCCCATCTACTCACCTCCCGTGAGCCGCACAGTGAGCCCACACGGGCCACATGCGGCCCCCGGGATGCACGTTGTGCAGGCCTGACTTAAAGTTGCCTAGGTATGATTTAGATTAACTTTCTATATCCATTTTGAAAAAATATCAGTGTATACATGCATATTACGCGCACACACACACTGCTATCTGCCTCTATTCACATCTATTTTATTGCATCTTCTTCTGATGTTCCTCCTTTCTTGGGTCTATTGATTATTCTCTCTTTGACTGTGTTGCTTTGACAATGTATCAACATAATGGTCTGCTCAAACTATGGTTCACCTGCTGGTGTGCAACCTATGACTTTCAGGATGTTTCTTGCAATCAGAAGTTGCAGTTTCCAGGGGGCACTAAATACCAGAAGTACTGATATTTTGCTTCATATACACTTCCACCTCCCTCTTTCCTAACACCAATCAGCTGTTCAATGTACAGTAAGCCACATGGACAAACATCTGAGAAAGACTTGAGTACCTGATACTGACTGGCAGTCTGCAGGGGATCAGAACAGAGCTGTGTCTTTATCCCACAGTAGAGGTGAGAGAGCCTGGGCAAACTCTGTCTTCTAATCCAGGGGTTCTCAACCTTTTTCTTTCTGAGACCCCCTCAACATGCTATAAAAATTCCACAGCCCACATGTGGCACAACTGGTTTTCTGCATATCCAGTAGATTAAAAGCCAGGGCCGGTGTTAGAAGGTAGAAAGCAATGCAACTGCCTGGGGCCCCATAAAGCTAAGCTACTTGGGCTTTGGCTTAGCCCTGGTTGGCGGGGCTTGAGTTTGGGCTTCCACCCCAGGTAGTAGGGCTCGGGCTTCGGCTTTCTATCCTGGGCTCCAGCAAGTCTAACGCCAACCTTGATCTCTGGTTTATTTTGGTAGACCCGCTTAAACCTGCTTGTGACCCCCGAGGAGGCCCCAGACCCCTGGTTAAGAACTGCTGTTCTAATCACAATTATCCCAGGTATTTGGGTAGGGACACGGAAGGTTAAGAGATAAAAGGAGGCATCACTTTTTAAGTGAGAAGAGATAATGGAGCTGGGTAAGCAGAGCAGGGCAGAAAAGCATGATAGGAAGACAGAGCAATAGGAAAAAAGAAGGAAGAGAGTAAGTGCCTTAGGGTTAGTTAAACTGTATGTATTCACAAGTTGAATTTATTCTAATGCATTAGGGTAGAATACAAGTTTGCACAAAAGTCCTGTAAATCTATGTGTAAATAAGGAACAGTCCACCAGTTCATGGTAAGTTACTACGGTGCCCTCATTGCCTTCTGAGTAGTGTAACATTGCATCAACAAAAGTCTCTGTTCCATTTGTATTTACTATCCAAGAAGGAAACCAAGATGCATGTATTTCTTCAACTCCTCTTTCTTTACTACAAATATCACAGGTAGACATTATTATCCACCAACCCTTTCCAGGAAAGCAAAGGCTGAGAAACTCACTAAGGGAAAGCATACACTACAAAATTAAGTCAACTTAAGTTACATCAATGTACAGCTGCTGCAGTAATTAAATTGCTTTTGCATGTCCACACTACACTCCTCGTGTCCATGGTGCACATCCTCGCTAGCAGCGCTTTCACTGACACAGAGAGCAATGCACTGTGGGTAGCTATGCCACTCAACTTGCCACCATCTAGCGCAGAGTGTTTTGGGAAGTGTGTCAATACCTCATGGGGGCAAACAAATCATGCAGGGGTTACTGGAAACAAGGTTTCAACATCTCAGAATGTTTTGAGCTTCTTTGCAAAAGCCCAGAAAAGTTGTGTGTCTGCCATCTCTGCGAGAAGCATGGATCCTGCACAGCTCTGTACTATTATGATGAGCGTTGTGAGCACTCCGCCAGAGTCGGGCAGAACAAGACAATTCCTTGGAGGCTGCCTTGCTGTGGGACATAGAAAAAACAATTCACATTTGTTATTGGCATTCATGGAGCAGCTGCAGACAGTGGAGCCTTGGTTCTGGGCCCAAGAAACAAGCACTGATTGGTGGGATTGCACTATGTGGGTATGGGATGATTAGCAGTGGCTGCAGAACTTTCGGATATGCAAGACCATATTTCTGAAAGTGTGTGCAGAGCTCGACCCAGCCTTCTGGCACAGCAACACCAAAATGAGAGCTAAGAACATAAGAACAGCCGTACTGAGTCAGACCAAAGGTCCATCTAGCCCAGTATCTATCTACCGACAGTGGCCAATGCCAGGTGCCCCAGAAGGAGTGAACCTAACAGCTGCACTGACAGTGCAGAAGCAAGTGGCGATCGCTGTGTGGAAGTTTGCAACCCCACATTACTAACGATCAGTTGGGAATCAATTTGGAGTTGGGAAATCCACCATGGGAGTTGCTGCGATGCAAGTGTGCGGGGCCATTAATCGCATCCTGTTGCGAAGGACTATGACTCTGGGCAACGTGAAGGACACAGTGGATGGTTTTGCAGCAATGGGGTTCCCAAACTGCAGTGGGTGATAGATGGCATGCATATCCCTATTTTGGCACTAAACAACCTTGCCACAAAGTACATCAACAGAAAGGGATACTTTTCTGTTACTGCAAGTGCTGGTGGATCACTGATGATGTTTTACCAATATCAATGTGGGATGGTCACGGAAAGGTGCATGATGCACGCATCTTTAAGAACACAGACCCAGGAGATCCACCACTTCCTGTATACTCCAGGCAGGAGCGTGTCTGCATTGTGCAGCCTGAATGGTCAGCTGGGCAGGCACTAGGTGAGCTCTCCACGCCAAGCAAACAGCAAATGGGATTTCAAAAATTCACAGGGATTTAAAAGGGTAGGGGCATGTACCTGTGTACCTGGCCACTGGGTAGCAGAGTTCAAAATGGTGACCAATGGGGCATTGTGGGACACCTCCTGGAGGCCACTAAAGTCGACGTAAGTAACACAGTGTCTACACGGAGGTGGAGTTATTAAGTCTGCGTAACAGGTGAGTTACATTGGTGGGAGTGACATTTTACTGTAGATGCTTACAGAGTTAGGTCAACATAAGCTGCCTTGCATTGACCTAATTCTATAGCGCAGACCAGGTGTAAAAGAAGAATGTGTCCAATCCATATGTGTGTGGGAGAAGAGAAGTGCCATGTCTTCCAGTACCAAGAAACAGATAATAAATTACTAAACTGTTTATAGGGACACCCATTATGTCTAGGCCACATGGTACTTTCCCTGCTACCCTCCTGCCCTTTAACTTAAGAGTTTCCTGGTTTTTACTAGTTTGTGTTCCTGTAAATACTTCAGAATTAGGGTAAAATGAGCACAAACCAATCTGTTCCATGGTGATGTCTGTACCTTTAACTAGTACTTAAGCATTTTAGGTTGGAAGTTTAGTTAGTTTGTTTTAAAACTATGCTCTACATATCACAAAGCATCTTACAGCATTATACAAGATTATGTAGAAAACCCTATGAACTAGTCCAGTTTAATGACCACTGTAATGTGAAATCCTAAATGTACACAGAACTATTTATGATTAGTATCTTTGCTGGTTCAAAAATCTTGGCAATTTGCCAACAGTGACTAAGGCCTTGTTTACACTACACAGTTTTGTTGACAAAAGTCATTTTTTGTCAATGAAACAGTGGAGGTGTAAACACTGTAATGCCCCTTCTGCCGAGAAAACTCTCCTACTTTGCTGACAAAATAAAACCTTCTCAACGACAGGCGTAGAGCTTTTTACGGCAAAGTTATATGGACAAAGCGTCAGTGTAGACACTGCGCTTGGTTATGTCACTGTAAATGGCCTCCAGGAGATGTCGCAAAACACCTATTCTGCCCGCTCTGGTCAGCAGTTCGAACTCCACTGCTCTGCACCCAGGTACACAGGCATCCACCCCTTCCCCTTTAAAGGCCTGGGAATTTTTGAAATTCCACTTCCTGTTTAACTCCACCAGAGAGGTCCTTTGGGGCCATCTGCCTGTCCCAAGTCAGGGTAAAGGAGGAGGGTTGGGCGTGGGGCTAGCAACTCCACCCTGTAAAAATCAGCTTGCTACAGAAACGCCAAAAATAGAGTTAACAGAGACTTTTAGCCTGGAAAAAGAAGGGTCTTCAACTCGAAGATGCATGCTATACCTGGAACCAGCTAGAGCGAATGGCCCAGGATAGAAGACTATGGAGATCTGTTGTTGGCGGCCCATACCCCGGTTGGGGTGACGGGCATGAATGAATGAATGACTTCCTGTTTGCTCGGCATGGAGAGCTCATATCACATCTTCCCAGCTGCCCATGGTGGCTCCATGCAGCAAATGCTCTCCCACTTGGAGCGTACCTGAGTTGTGGGATCTGCTGCCCCCATAGGGGGAAGGAGACTGTGCAGTCCCAGTTCCGCCATAGGACTTTTGATACCTATGGGCAGATTTCTCATGGCTTGTTGGATAAGGCCTACAAACAGGACACATGTCAGTGTTGTGCAAAGATAAAGGAGCTGAGACACGTATACCAGAAGGCAAGGGAGGCAAACAGTCACTCTGGTGCTGCACTGAAGACCTGCTGCTTCTGTAAAGAGCTGGACTCCATCCTTTGCAGCGACCCCACCTCCGTCAACTCTGTAGATACTTCAGCGGGGCTGGAGGTGGCAGACAGTGGACTCAACCCCAAGAATGAAGTCATGGACAAGGAGGTTGAGTTGGAGGACGATGTGGAGCACACGGCAGGGTTGTCCGGTGATGCGGCTAGTCAGGACCTCTTTTCTACTCTGGAGGAGTCTAGCTAGTTCCAGAAGTCCATCTCTGGCACACATGATGCAGGAGAGGAGAGCCTTGGTAAGTGATATTTTCAAGTTGATGCTGCTCGGTTATATGAGGTAGAGCTGTCATTTGCTCACTATATTGCAGAAGTGTGTGAAGAGACAGAAATGTACAAGACTAGCGGTGTTTGAGTGTGCTCCACATTTTCTGTGCAGCTAAGCAGTGTGGCGGAACTGTATGTTAATACACTCCAAGATTTCACAGGAATCCTCCAGAGAGATCTCTAGGAAACTTTCTTGGAGGTACTCGCTAATCCTCTGCCCAAGGTTCCTTGGCAGAGCTGCTTTGTTCCTTCCCACATTGTAGGAAACTTTCCTGCACCAATGGGCAATCACTTGTGCACTCTTGCTACCCCTTAGAAGTGAGGTACAGCGTCAATGACCCACGCTTGTGGAAAATGGTGACAGAATTTACAACACTGTCCCTAGTCCCCTGCAGTGATTCCCTTAAAAAAAAAAACTACCTAGACCCTTTGCCCCATCTTGAACGCCCAACCTCCTTCTCCCCCGGCCGAACTCACCATGTTTAGGGTATTCGCTGAGATGGCTGCTTGCCAAGAGATAGAGAGAAAGTTATCTGTATATTATAATAGGTATATTTTACTATAATGATTCCATGCTGGGTTGAACTAACAATCATGCTTCTGTGTATTGTTTCTTGTGCTTCTGCAGATGTGGCCATCAGGGGAATCCCCTACACAGTGCCTCTGCCAGATAAGGTAGCGACCAAGGCGGAGCAAGGACGGAGTTCTGAGAGGTGCTCCAATCCTCAGAAGCTGAAAAAAGAATGCAGGGAGTGGAGAGAGATCTTGATGGAAAAAATTAAAATAGAAAGGCAGGACAGAAAGGAGAGTGAGGAGCGCATTGTAAAGTGCCAGGAGAGGATGATAAAAGTGATGGAGGAGCAAACAGAGATGCTAACCATGCTCCAGGCAGTCCCTAATCATGCTCCAGGTAGAACACAATACAGAACTGCTGTCCATACCCTCCCTAAACTCCTCCTTCAGACAGTTTCCTAAAATGACAGCTGGACTTACACATAGCTATGAGAGCCTACACTGCCCTGCACTCTTATCTCCCTTTCCACCAAGCATTTTGTGTGTGTTGTTAATTGGTATTTAATAAAAACAAACTCTCTGAAACATAAGCAATCTTTATTTGTCTCCTACATGTGATGGTTGCTGCTGATAGTAATACATAGTGTCATTTTCTGCATACAAATCCTGTTCAGGAATCATTACAATTTTCATGCAAGGTGGCAACTTAAAGCAAGACAGACTGCTGTATGGAAAAAAAACCACATTACTAGTGCTCATTGTCAAAATGTTGCCTCAAGGCCTGAATTCCCCCCTGTTATGCCCCTAACACCGCTGGTAGCTGGCTGCTCAAATTCAGCAGCCAGGCAATACACCTCCGGGCTCCATCTTGGAGGAAACTTTTCATCCTTAGCTTCACAAATATTATGGTGTGCACAGCAGGCTGCTATGACCATGGTAACATTTTCCTAATTTAATTCTAATCAGTTATAAAGGCAGCGCCAGCACGCTTTTAATCTGCTAAAGGCACATTCCACAGTCATTCTGCACCTGCTCAACCTACTGTTGAAGCACCCCTTCTTGCTGTCCAGGTTTCCCGTGTAAGGCTTCATGAGTCATGGGAGTAAGGGGTACCCTGGGTCTCCCAGAATCACTATTGGTATTTCAACATCTTCCACTGGAATCTTCTGGTTTGGAGGGGAAAAAAAAATCCCTGCTTAGGGCTTTCTGTATAGGCCAGTATTCCTGAAGATGTATGCATCATGCACCTTTCCGGACTATCCCGCATTGATGTCAGTGAAACACCCATGGTGATCCACAAGCGCTTGCAAATACCATAGAGAAGTACCCCTTTCTATTGATGTGCTTGGTCGCAAGATGGTCTGGGGCCAAAATTGGAATATGCATGCCATATATGGCTCCACCGCAGTTAGGGAATCCCACTGCCGCAAAGCCATCCAACATTTCACGTACACTGCCAACAGCCACCATCCTTTGTAGCAGGATGTGATTAATGGCCCTGCACACTTGTGTTACCGCAACCCAACAGTAGACTTCCTAACTCCAAAGTGATACGCAACTAACCAGTAGCAGTCTGGAGTTGCCAGCTTCCGAACAGTGATCACCATGTGCTTCTCCAAAGAGGGGGCAGCTCTCATTTTGGTATCCTTGGGTCGCAGTGCTGGGGCAAGCTCCACACTAGGGTGACCAGACGTCCCGATATTTAGGTGTTTGTCCCGCATCCCGACTGATCTTTGGTCGGGATGCAATTTCTCCCAATATTTCGCTCCACCAGGAGCACTCTTCTTTTTTTTTTTTTTTTGCTCCGCCAGCGGACCCCTCCCGCCATGTGTCCCGATATTTTCTTCCTCTCATCTGGTCACTCTACTCCACACAGTTCCTGGAAGGTGGCTTTCTGCATCTGAAAGTTCTGCAGCCACTGCTCATCATCCCAGACCTGCATAATGATGCAATCCCAACACACAGTGCTTGTTTACCAAGCCCAAAAGCGACTGTCTACTGTGTATAGTTGCTCTGTGAATGCCAGAAGTAATCTGGTGTTGTTTCTTTCCATGGCACACTGCAGATCAGGCAACTCTGATTCCTGTTGAGACTGGGTGCTCTAGATATACTGCATGACCATCCGCGATGTGTTCATAACAGTGACCACAACAGTAGAAAGCAGTGTGGGATCCATCCTTTCAGACAAAGATGCTGGGCGCACAGTAATCGCAGGCCATTGAAAAATACAGTGAAATGCAGCTGGAAGCCCATTGAATGCCGAGATGGGAAGAACTGCATCATGGGACATTGAGCCCGCAGACATAAAGGGGGATTCATAGATGGGTGATAAAAATTATTACACAGGAAAAGACTTCATGTGAAGAGAGATCTCACAGATTGAATCATAGAATCTCAGGGTTAGAAGGGACCTGAGGAGGTCATTTAGTCCAACCCCCTGCTCAAAGCAGGACCAATTCCCAATTAAATCATCCCAGCCAGCGCTTTGTCAAGCCTGACCTTAAAAACCTCTAAGGAAGGAGATTCCACCACCTCCCTAGGTAACCCATTCCAGTGCTTCACCACCCTACTAGTGAAAAAGTTGAGACTGCTTAATTTAGATAAAAGAGATGAGAAGTATAGCAAAAGAGTGAGTGGTTTACAGAGAAGGTAAATCAGGTGTTGCTGGTCACGTTGTAGCACACTGAAAATCTTAAGGTATATCTACACCGCAATTAAAACCCCCTGGCTGACCCATGCCACCTGACTCAGGCTTGTGCAGCTTAGGCTATGAGGCTGTTTAATTGTGCTACAGATGTTCGGGCTTGCGCTGGAGCTTGAGCTCTAGGACCCTGCAAAGTGGGACAGTCCTAGAGCTCGGGCTGCAGACACAATTAAACAGCCTCTTTGGGTATGGCTACACTTGAGATTTGCAGCGCTGGTGGAGGCTTTCCAGCGCTGCAATTAGTAACTGTCCACACCTGCAGGGCACATCCAGCGCTGCAACTCCCTGGCTGCAGCACTGGCCGTACACCTGGGTCTGTTTGGGGTATAAGGATTGCAGCGCTGGTGCTACAGCGCTGCTCGTAAAGTGTGGCCACACACCAGCGCTGTTATTGGCCTCCAGGGTATTAGGAGATATCCCAGAATGCTTTTAACTAAATTACTCCCTTTGTTTTGTTATGCTGCCTCTTTATTTTGTTGTGAACTCGGGGCTCCGGGAGCTGCTTATCTAAAAAACAAACACAACTCCTGTTTGCCGTGATCAATCTGTAACTGACTGAACAATCAAATGAGATAAACCCACTACCTTGCTGTGAATGAGGCAGGCAGGGGGATGAGTGTTTGCTTGACGAGAGAAACAGCGGGGGCAGGGGTGAGAAAGGGAGTCCGTTGGAGCAGCTGCTTATCTGGTCTGCAGGTTGTTTGCAGTTAAGAGTAAGGGGTTGGGAAAATTTTCTGATTTTGCAAGGCAGGGAGCTGATACACAGTGTCAGCTCCAAAAATCCACTCTCTCTCTCCCCCCCCGGTCCCTGTCACACTGCACCCCACCCCCCTCTTTTGAAAAGCACGTTGCTGCCACTTGAACGCTGGGATAACTGCTCATAATGCATCACTCCCAACAGCGCTGCAAATGCTGCAAATGTGGTCACACTGCAGCGCTGGTAGCTGTGAGTGTGGCCACACACCAGCGCTTTCCCTACACAGCTGTACGACCAGCGCTGTAACTCCCAGCGCTGCAACTCTCAAGTGTAGCCATACCCTTAGCCTGAAGGCAAGTCAGCTGGAATATGCCAGCGGTGGGTGTCTAATTGTAGTGTAGACATACCCTCAGGCTACAACATGGCGACCTAATATGGGAGGTAGCTTGCACTTCAGCTAAAGTTAAGAAGGCTTTTCAATCGTGTTAAACTAACACAATTGAGCAAACACGACTGAAAAACACACCCTTTTTGCCCACCAAGACAGGGTCTCATAACTAGGGGTCTAAAAATTCATGGCCATGAAATCTAGTCTCCTTGTGAAATCTGATCTCCCCCATGAAATCTGGTCTCTGGCAGCAGAGTGTAAAGCGGCGGCTGCTAGCCAGACATCCAGCTCTGAAGGCAGCACCACTGTCAGCAGCAGAGCAGAAGTCAGGGCTTTGGAGGTGTGCTCTGGCTCTGCTCCAGCTCCAGGCAAAAACCTGCAGCTCCATTGCTCTGGGCTCCGCTCCACGCTCCAGCTCCGGGCTCCGCTCCACGCTCCAGCTCCGGGCTCCACTCCAAAGCCCTGTCAGAAGTAAGAGTGGCAATACCACAACCCCCTAAAAGGCTTGCATCTTCCTTTTGGGTCAGGGCTCCCCGTTTGAGAAATGCAGCGGAGAAATCACACATTTTTTGTGTATCGGTCACAGCATAAATAGCAACGTTTGCAGATGTGTAACACAAAATGTGAGATTTCTCCGTGATTTAAGTAGACCCCCTACTCATAACACAAGATGAAGGGGATGTTAAAAGAAACTGAAAAGCAGCAAACTTAAAACAGAAAGTGACTTAAAAAACCCCAAAACAAAAAAAAACACCCATAGTGGAAATCACTGTAAATAAATATCAGTGGGATCAAGTGTTAGACGTTTATATGGATAATGAAAACCCATTAAGTTACTTTTGGATAGGATAACAACAAAAAGGGGACATATACCCTCACACTTCAAGGCACAAACCAGGATAGGAAGAGGATTCCCCTGTTATTCCATAGCTATCCTCCTTCCTCTTGTCTAGAGCAGGAAAAGAGGTTTCTTCAAAACACGTTAGCACCTCCAAGTGTTGCTAGCTGGTCTTAGTCACACCTAGGGGCTGTCCCCTTGTTACTCACCATTTACAAAAGGTACCATCATGTTTTTAAACAACAATTAATGCTATAACCAACATTTTTTAAAGAACATCTTTTCCCCCTCCAATTTAGATAAGGTCTGTAGGGTTTCTTGCACCTTTCCCTGAAACATCTGGTACTAGCCATGGTCAGAGGCAGTATGTTTTTTGAAAAGCAAGTTTATAAGCCAGAAAATTTCAAGTTAACGTGAAATCAAAAACATATGGAAGTTAACCTAACCTTAACTCTGCCATCTTTTTATTCTTGTCCACATACCCACTACAGTTAATCTATGCTTCCCCAAGGTACTTATCACTGTAATATATGGACACATAACCAGACCCCTTAACAGCAACAGGCACATCTTTGTTGACAATCATCTATGCACTAACATATGCATACCCAGCCACCTATTACGAGGGCTCTACCAAATTAAAGGCCATGAAAAACACGTCACAGACCGTGAAATCTTGTCTCCCCATGAAATCTGGTCTTTTGTGTGCTTTTACCCTATACTATGCAGATTTCACAGGGAAGACCAGCGTTTCTCAAATTGGGGGTCCTGCCCAAAAGGGAGGTGCAGGGAAGGTCACAAGGTAATTTTTTGGGGGGCAAGGGGGTCACAGTATCACCACCATTATTTCTGTGCTGCCTTCAGCAGTGCCCCACCAGCAGCAGTGCAAAAGTAAGGATGGCAATACCATACCATGCCACTTTTACTTCTGTGCTGCTGCCTTCAGAGCTGGGTAGCTGGAGAGTGGTGGCTGCTGACTAAGGGTCCATCTCTGCAGACAGCAGCACACACATAAGGGTGACAATACCATACCATGCCATCCTTGCTTCGGTGCTGCTGCTGGCTAGCTGCCCAGCTGTGAAGGCAGCAGCGCTGAAGTAAGGGTAGCAGCAAGGCAACCCCTCCCCCTGCCCCAACTTATTTTTGGGTCAGGACCTCTACAATTACAACACTGTGAAATTTCAGATTTAAATAGCTGAAATCATGACATTTACAATTTTTAAAATCCTATGACTGTGAAAGTGACCAAAATGGACCGTGAATTTGGTAGGGCCCTACCTATTACACACGAACAACCTGTTCTCCAACCCACTCTCCTTTGATGAGCTACACATCACTTTGTACCCTCCATACTGACTCAAAGACCTTCCCTGCAAAAGCTCATTTATTTCCATTTAAGTCAATATGCCACTTGTATATACTTTATTATCTACAAGCAGCTCACAACCACCCTCTACACCTATCATTCCACTGGAAGTCTCAGGGCACAAATCAACCCCTCCTGGACTTTGTATTGTAAGACCAATATTCTTATTTACCTTCCTGTGTAGGTCCTACACCCCTCCACCTACATATATTCACCTTAATCTCTACCCACTCTATAAAGACTATATTTAAACTGGATCCAGAGTGTCTAACTCAGAGATTACAGACTTATCCATTCTACACAGAGAACAATTGAAATGTATTACATTGCCCTGCTATAGTAATTTAAAACACTGGACAGATTGCAATGATGCTTCTAGACAGATACCTACATTACCAGGAGGGTTCACAGAATAATAGACTGTGACACAGTTAAGGTACTTCCACTATATATTTGCAAACTTGATTCCTGTCCTCTTCTAAATAACGGCTGACTGTCAGTTTTCTTTTGCTATCCCTTCCCTTCATGTTTGTGTTCCTGACCTTTCTGTACTTCTACCTGGCTACTTTGTTCCTTTCTGTCTGGCTGCTCTTGACTCAGCACTTGATGTCAAAACAAATATTCCAGAATGGAACAGATGAATAGTCCTGGTAAAGCAATTTAAACAGGAAGGGGGGAAGTGTTCTCAGAATGTCTTATGTTTGCTTGATAAAAGAACTGCGTAGTTCCAAATATTTCATCATGATGAATAGAATGAAAATAGCCCAAGGGCTCCCATGCTGCTCAAGCAACAAACCTTGAACACAACTGCAACCTTCTTGTAAGTACAATATTAATTATTCTTCATTCCTTTTGCTAGGCAAAAACATGGTGACTACTGAAAAAACACACAACTCATTGCTCCTTAGCACTTACCACAATATTAAATTAGACAACAAATATGGAGTCTTTGCAGTCCGGCATCAGCAAATCCTGGAGATTTTTAACTATGCATCAGGTTTCACTCTACCTTGTGCCACGGAATCCCAAATCCACTTAACATGAGGGCACTTTCTTTCAGCATCAGATTAGTGCAAACTAGAAAATACGGCCCTGCCACATTCTGCAAAAGCAGTATGTAGTAATATCAGGTCCACAACCTCAAACTTCTATTAATGGAATAACAATCAGTTCTAGCCTAATTTACCACCTTTTTATTGTTGGAATAAAGCAGCCTCAAGTTTAGAGATGTAAGTCACAGAGACCAATTGTAAAGTTATTCCCACTTCAAGTGGGCTTCAGGTACTCAGATTTACATAAATTGAAAAAAATGTTTCAATTGAAAAATTAAGAATCTGTGATAAGAACAGGTGAATTAGGTATAGCTCCATATATTATGTTAAGAACTATATCATAGAGCTGGAAGGGACCTTGAAAGGTCATTGAGTCCAGTCCCCTGCCTTCACTAGCAGGACAAAGTACTGATTTTACCCTGATCCCTAAATAGCCCCTCAAGGATTGAACTCACAACCCTAGGTTTAGCAGGCCAATGCTCAAACCACTGAGCTATCCCTCCCCCATCTTTTTTTAGTCTGTGCAAGCAAAATTACAGGTATGCAGAAATGCAGAAACCAACTCACATATATACAAACACACATACACACACACCTCCATATGATTCATTCTAAAATGGGCTTAAAATATAAATTCCTGCTTTCACTAAAAGTAGTTGGCCAATCAGTGTGAAGTTTCACAGTTTTTATGCCCTTTGAATTGTCTAACAGACCATGTAGTTTCTCTTGTATTTAAAATTTACAAAGTATTTGAATCTGCAACATTTTCTTTGATAGTCTCGTTTTGCATTGTTGTTGATCTCTTCAAAAGCATCATCTAGCCATCTAAAACTTGGTAAGCAGATGAATCCTGAGTAGAAACAGTGCAATGTGTAGGGCATTTTTGTTTTGTTTTTATAGAAAGCCGGATCCTTTTTGCCCCTACTCACATCATAAGGGAGTTTATGTGATGTACACAAACCTGATTGGCAGGGATGGTGAGGCGTTCAGGTGCATGCAAGCCTGATGGCAGAGGCCAGGCACAAGCTACATACTTCTTTGTCAGGAGTTACACTTTTTTCTCAGAGTCTAAAGGGGTTATGCACAGCTGCTGCTGGGTAAAATAGTCTCCATCAGCAGTTATACTTCTACCCACCTCTTCCCCGAGTACTCTTACTTCTAAACCTCCACCATTTTGTAACATTACGAAAAAACTCTAGCAAATATTTAAAAACAACCACCACCACCACCTTTCTTATGAAGCAGTCAGGGGTTTCCATACACGTTATATGAGGCAAAGCCACAAAAAAGAAGGAAATGAAAAGTTAGGGCACCTAACAAGCCACACAACTTTCACTTTCCCTCCTCTACATCAAAAATCCAGTAATTTGTGTGTGTGTGTGTGTGGGGGGGAATAATCTAACAAACAATAATAAAAATAAAAAAATAAAAAATAATAAAAATAATCTGGAAAAGGATAGCATCCAGAAGAGTGAAAGGGAGCAGATTAAAGTGTGAGTGATCTGTGAAGTACAGCAGTTGTCACAATGACATTTACTTGTGGGTGGAGGTGACAACTTTTCATTTCCTTGCTTTTCTGGGTTTATCACTGGTCTACACTACAAAGGTAGGTGGGCTTAACCACACTGCTCAGGGCTTTGAAATATGTCATATCCTATGCAATGTAACTAAGTCAACTTAACCCATGGTGTAGAAACCACTTGGATCGATGGAAGAATTTTTCTATTGACCTAGCTACCCACTTCTCAGAGGTGGGTTTACTACAGCGACGGAAGAACCTATTACGTCACCGTCATAGATGTCTGGTGCTACAGCAGCACATCTGCAGCTGTGCCACTGTAGCGTTTCTAGCATAGACATACACTCAGGTATTTTACATGTGTAGCCACCATAACTGCATCAGAACTAAGTTGTATGTGAGCACACGTGTGTGTGTATACACACACGAAAAGTTCCTTCTAGAAAGGAGTAATGGTTTGTTTAGTACAAGGCTAAGTGAACACATTTTACAGCAGGGGGTCTCAAACTCAAATGACCATGAGGGCCACATGAGGACTAGTACATTGGCCCAAGGGCCGCATTTACTGACACCTCCCCGCACTGCCCTCGGTCCCGCCCCCACTCCACCCCTTGAGGCCCCGCCCCACCTCTTCCCACTCCTTCTCTGCCCCCATTCCAACCCCTTCCCTGAAATCCCCACCCCAACTCCGCCCCCTCCCTGCCACCAGGGGGTGCAGGAGGGGTGTGGCGGGGGCTCAGGGCAGGGGGTTTGGCTGCAGGAGGGGTTTGGGAGGCGCACTCCGGCCTGACACGCACCGGGGGCAGGGCAGGCTCCCTGCCTGCCTGCCCCGCCCCCAGAAGCGGCCGGAACCTGGGGAAGGAGGGGCGCGCGCAGGGGTGTGTGTGGCTGTTGCTTCAGGCACCGCCCCCAGCAGCTCCCATTGGCCACGATTCCCCATTCCCGGACAATGGGAACTGCTGGGGGCGGTGCCTGAAGCAACAGCTGTATTGATTTTAAATGTATTGATTTCAATTACAATAGAATACAGAGTGTATAGTGCTCACTTTATATTTATTTTTATTACAAATATTTGCACTGTAAAAAAAACAAAAGAAATAGTATTTTTCAATTCACCTCGTACAAGTACTGTAGTACAATCTCTTTATAATGAAAGTTCAACTTACAAATGTAGCATTATGTACAAAAAAAAACTGCATTCAAAAATAAAACAATGTAAAACCTACCAGTCCATTCAGTCCTACTTCAGCCAATTGCTCAAACAAGTTTGGTTATAATTTGCAGGAGATAATGCTGCCCGATTCTTGCTTACAATTTCACCTAAAAGTGAGAACAGGTGTTTTCATGGCACTGTTGTAGGCAGCGTTGCAAGATATTTACGTGCCAGATCTGCTAAAGATTCATATGTCTCTTCATGCTTCAACCACCATTCTAGAGGACATGCATCCATGCTGATGATGGGTTCTGCTCAATAAAGATCCAAAGCAGAGCGGACCGACGCATGTTCATTTACATCATCTGAGTCAGATGGCACCAGCAGAAGGTTGATTTTCTTTTTTGGTGGTTCGGGTTCTATAGTTTTGCATCGGGCGTGTTGCTTTAAGACTTCTGAAAGCATGCTCCACACCTCGTCCCTCTCAGATTTTGGATGGCTCTTCAGATTCTTAAACCTTGAATCGAATGCTGTAGCTCTCTTTAGAAATCTCACATTGGTACCTTCTTTGCGTTTTGTCAAATCTGCTGTGAAAGTGTTCTTAAAACGAACATGTGCTGGGTCATCATCCAAGACTGCTATAACATGAAATATATGGCAGAATGCGGGTAAAACAGAACAGGAGACATACAATTGTCCCCCAAGAAGTTCAGTCACAAATTTTATTAACACATTATTTTTTTAACGAGCATCATTAGCATGGAAACATGTCCTCTGGAATGGTGTCCGAAGCATGAATTGGCATATGAATGTTTAGCATATCTGGCACGTAAATACCTTGCAATGCCGGCTACAAAAGTGCCATGTGAACATCTGTTCTCATTTTCACGTGACATTGTAAATAATAAGCAGGCAGCAGTATCTCCCGTAAATGTAAACAAACTTGTTTGCCTTAGCAATTGGCTGAACAAGAAGTAGGTCTTAGTGGACTTGTAGGCTCTGGAGTTTTACATTGTTTTGTTTTTGAGTGCAGTTATGTAACAAAAAAAACCCTGCATTTGTAAGTTATACTGTCATGATAAAGAGATTACACTACAGAACTTGTATGAGGTGAATTGAAAAATACTATTTCTTTTGCTTATTTTTACAGTGCAAATATTTGTAATAAAAAATAATATCAAATGGTCTTTGTATTCTGTGTTGTAATAGAAATCAATATATTTTAAAATGTAGAAAGCCATCCAAAAACATTTAATAAATTTCAATTAGTATTCTATTGTTTAATGGTATGATTAATTGTGATTAATCTTTTTTAATTGCGATTAACTTTTTTGAGTTAACTGCATGAGTTAACTGCAATTAATTGACAGCCATAATATATCTATATCTATATCTTTGCCCTAGCGTATGGATGAAAAGGCCTGTATGCATATACTTCTTTCCCCAAATTGATTCAGTAATCACCTACTGATTATTTAATAGCTTTAGAACCTGATCCTGCAAGATGCCCTATACCATCAACTCTCACTGAAATAAACAAAATTTAGTAAGACAATAACACCAAGATAAAAATCCTTAAAATTATTTCCAGATTTTTTAAATTGGACACACCTCACTGGAAGTAAGTTCCTATTAGTACCAATTAGTGTTTTTTGCTCCATGCTTTAGGATTTTTTTCAAGATCTAAATTAAATCATCTGTTGCCACATTTTAAAAAAAAAATTAATAGCTTGGTCACACAAATTTGCTAAAACTTTCTTCTTGACAAGTTATGCAATAGAAAAGTAATCTTCAGTTCTGATGATCATTTAAATCCTGTTGCCATGCAGCCTCTTGGAAGAATGTAAAGAATTAGTAACATGCAATGGCAATTGCAGTTCTTTGCCTGTATGGATCCACGCTGTAGATACATGCAAGCTTAGAACTTCTAAATAGCACTGTGCAATAAGCATCCTACTGTCCTCTCATCGCATGTCCACAGCCAAGAATATGTATGGAAGTAGAGCCCCAACTACCACTCAGTTCCTTGCACTAAATCAAGATTCTGCTGAATAATTCTAAGGGCCTGTTTTGCATTAGGAATTTTTGCACCAGGTCTTGCTTCTACAGCCTCAGCATGCTGAGCAACAATCCAAGGAATGAACTTCCCTCAATGTACATCAGATAGAGGGGAAGACTAGTGGAAACATGAAAATACATTGCTTAAACTGAGTTTTCTTGAATCAGATAGGATGACCTGGAAAGAAGCTGATGCTGGACTGGGAAATTAACTGCATCATGGCACTGAAACTACATTAAATTACCTAAATACCTAAACAAGTACAAACAAAAGATTTTTACCCATCTATTCATCATAGCACAGCTATGATGCTATAAAAATAAATACAGTATTAAGATTTCCTGGACTTAATTTATACATTTGCAAGGAAGTAATGCAAGACATGGCAATACTTTTGTAAATTTTCTCACAGCACTTGCTAGCACTTTGGAGTGCACTGCAAATGAACGTAAGCACGGCCAGTCAGGGATTTAATTGAAGTGACCTGTGCTCTCACGCAGAAGAGACTATAAGCCTCCTGCTGCTATAAGAGAAACCACAGAGTTCTGAGCCTTTCCTTTTACAACATCATTGTTTAACAGATACAAGACCCAGACTGATACATCCAGTCAAAAGAGAGGCACCCAGTGACTGTTCAGCCAGAAAATGAACTCCTTACAAACCCAGAAATGAAGAGGCAGCAGCAATACAGATTTGCAACATGTGGAAGAGGGAAGGACAGGGAGAGGGCAACAAAAAATAACATGCATACTTAGTGCTTAGAACACTCTTCCATGTCTAGGGGTTACCTTTTCATGTATGAGATTTCTTTAGGGTTTTGCAGTATCCTAGACCGATACTTTATTTAAAAACATGGGAAAAACCTGAGATCAGTCAGTAGTTTTTCATTATTAATGTAATTAACAAAAAAAATTGAGGTGGGGGAAGAGAACTGAAAGACACTTGGGGGGGCCTCATACCATAAAAGGAATAAGCTTTGGTATTATGTCTGACAGGGGGGCTCTCTGTGGTACCACCAGGAGGCAGCCTATGTTTGAAGAAATTAGAAATTCTGAGACATGGGTGAATGGCAATAGAGGACTCTATATATAGACAGCACTGACGGATGCGGGGTTGGAGAGCAGGATCACGTACCTCCATCTCTAAAGGGGTGCACTAATGGCAGGACAGACACCAGTGTCTCCCTTCCCTAAAATAAATACTTAGCAGGGAGGGCACAGGCACCCACATCTTCCTGTTTCACCAGCTGAAGATAGGCTGAGGGGAAGAAACATCCCCCCCTCTCCTCACAACAATTTGCCTCATCTGTGTGGATCACTCAGAACAAATATCTCCCAAAAAGTTACAGATGGCAGGGGAAGGAGGGAGTTCTCAGACAAGTCAGCCATATGAGCATTTGATAGCGGATTCTACTGATGTGGGGTTACTGATTTCTCTCTTCTCTGCTCTGGCAGCACCTTGATCCACCATGGGAAAAGAAAACAGATGTGTGTCCAGTTGCCTCATTGAACCAAGGATTTCTTTCACCCACTTTCTGAAAAGGTGAGGTAGCTAGACACTACTCCTGTTTTCTCTACCCTCTTGTTACAGATCAAAGAAATGAGAGCAGGGAGAAGTCAACAGCAGCCATGCCTTAGCACAGGGGTGGCCAACTTGAGCCTGAAAAGGAGCCAGAATTTACCAATGTACATTGCAAAAGAGACACAGTAATACGTCAGCAGCCCTCCATCAGCTCCCTCCGCCTCCCCCCCCAGTCAGCGCCTCTTCCCGCACCTCCCTATCAGCTGTTTAGTGGTATGCAGGAGGCTTGGGGGGGGGGGCAGGAGTGAGGGCATGGCAGGCTCAGGGGAGGGGGCGGGAAGGGGTGGAGTGGGGGCAAGGCCTGTGGTAGAGTCAGGGGTTGAGCAGTGGAAACACTGGAAAGTTGGCACCTGTAGCTCCAGCCCTGGAGTCGGTGCCTATACAAGGAGCCGCATATTAAACTTTTGAAGAGCCGCGTGTGGCTACGGTGCCACAAGTTGGCCACCCCTGCCTTAGCAGGAGGGAGTAGACATGGCTGAGTGTTTGATCCTGCCTCTCCTTGCTGGCTACACAGGGCTTCCTTCTGCTCTACAGTTAAAAATCATCTAAAACATAATAGGCTTACTGACTATATACCAGGGATGTAAAACATACAACGTTTTCATTTTCAATAGGACATCCTTTCCTATCTGTTATTAAAAATAAATAATACAGAACTCTTATATAGCATTTTTTGTCCATCATTCTCCAAGTGCTTTACATGTGAGAAACACATTATTAAACTCGAGAGATGAAGTGACTTGTCTAAGGTCACCACAACGGGAAGAGCTAAGTCCCAGGCCAGTACCCTACCCACTGAGCCATAATTAAGATCCTGTGTAAATCACAATTGCACAGGTTTAACGGAAATTGAGAGATTACCCCAATCCCATCATTTTTCCAACAGTAGGGAAAAACTGCAGCGGTTTGGAGTGTGGGAGAGAATTGGCAGTCATACATATCCCATGAAATTCAAACATACCCATGATGCTGCCATGATTAAAAACAAACAAAACAACAACAACAAAACCCAGACCTGTGATTATACAGGGTCTTAACCATGTTTCCCCAACAAGCAACCGTGCTTCTTTCAAGAATTTAAAGATGCTAAACTGAACAATGGGTGAATCTAATTCTTCTGTAGATACATTTTTTTCAACACATTTTCAAATATAGCAGTGGCAAGTGTCTTGATTAAACAAATAAAATCTGTATTGCAAGCAGATTCAAATATTCTGACAGACTATTTCCTTTCTTTTCAAGGGGCAGCCACCTTTCTCCAAAATGTTGTCGTTTTGACTGCTCAGGAAATTGAGAAAAAAGTTGTTCTTTACACAACAAGAGCAGGGAGTTCATTTATGCTACCTCTTTGCTAGTGGAATGGAGAGAGAATTCCTAACTGTGAGTTTTTTCAGAAACTAGTCTGTGTAATATACTTCTCCAGTTCTTCCCGAGAGGCCAGATCTTCACTGCAGAGTTAATTCAACTTATCTATGCTGGAGTTAGCCTCGCTTGAGTGAGGCTACGTCTTAATTACAAGTGACTGCAGCTACACCGCCGTAGTATAGACACACACTATAGCAACAGAAGAAGTTTTTCTGTTGCTGTAGTAAATCCACCTCTCTGAGAGGCAATAGCTAGGTAGATGGAAGAATGCTTCCATTGACCTAGATGTATCTACCCTAAGTGTTAGGTTGACCTAACTACATTGCACAAGGCATGAAATGTTTTACAGCCCTGAGCAATGCAGCTAGGTCGACCTAAATTTTAAGTATAGACCTGACCTGAGAATGGCCACATGGCAAAACAATGTTTGAGCAGTACTGAGTGACTGGATTACAGCACTGAATGACTGAATTAGCAGCACAGAGCTGTAGCCCATTCCCTTGATGGGCCTGTCAACTTGAGTAAAAAGCACCATCGTAGTTGGACTAAAGGTTTGTGTGTGGGGATGGGACTTGATTTAGAAGCAACACCAAGCAACAACTCGAGTTAACTCTGCAGTGAAGAAAAAACCTGTCTCTCAGTCTGATCCTTTCCCCTTGAATACTGTATGTGTCTATAATACCTGGTTGTGCATCTTTCTGCTTTGCCTATGCAGCATTCCACAGAGAAGAATTCTTTCTAAGAGGCACTGCAGAATGGATTTATATTTTTCTTTTCTCTCTCTCCTTCTAATTTCTCTCTCCCAGCTATGGTCTCCCTCCTTCTCCACAATAAAAACCTCTGGGTCATGGAAACAGTAAAGAATTACTGGTCCTCTTAGCCAACTCCCCATTCTGTCTCCACTCCCAATAACACAATAAAAAGAATTTTTAAAAAAATATATCTTGCCAAAGAAGCAAGGATTTAAACAGGCTGGCAGCCAAGGTGGATAAAAATCAATGATTTTTAAAAATAGATTTTTTAAAATGTAAATTAAATATGGGTTTGTTTTTTAAATAAATATATACACAAACCTTTAGCCCAACTATGATGGTGCTTAAATAAATATACTTAAAATTAAATTTAAAATTATTGGAACTCATGCTAAGTCTTAAACCTATTCTAAGCTATTAAACCAATTTAAATTAAATAGAAAAAATAACATTAAGCAGTACATGGCTGCTGCCAAGTTTTAAAGAGAGTTAAAACTGCTGAACTGATGAAGGCACCAACTAGGCACCTGGAACCAGAGTTTGCTGAAGTGCTAAACCAGCTTGTGACAGCAGTAGCCTCTTCTGCAAGTGCAAAGAGAATATTTTCTTGATTTCAGTTTGCTCAACACATTCAGTTCAACAACTAGTTCATTCAAAGTTAAGAAATCAATTGCGAGTTGAAAAAGGAGAAAAGCTTGTTTTCCTCTTCCAATCTATGAATAAAGATGAGGTGTGTTTACTAGTTCTAAAATCTTGAAGGACCTGGTGACCAGAAACAATTAGTTCAATTCTTTAACTACAGACAATACGTCCTATGTTTAATAAATAAGTTGGGTCCAGATTTTTTAAAGTATTTAGGTGGTGCCTAACTGGTTTAGGAGCCTAAATCATAGTGCCCTAATCCCTTTTTAAAGTAAGATGTAGGTTTCTAATTTGATTAGGAGTTGCAGTGCTGAGCACAGTAATGCCTAAATGCCTGTAAAAATCTGGGTCTTAGTTTTAAATACACAACATATTCTGATAAACGTCCCTCTCCTGAATGTATCCAGCACTTTTAAGGTAGTTTTATTTAATAACAAAATTAAAATGCTGTTCTTTTGTATTTTTAATTGAATTTGTCAATGTACAGCCACCACAATCAATACTGTGGTTTTTCATGTCCACACTAGCCCCTTCTGTCAGCGGTACACAACCACACCAGGAGTGCTTCCACCGAATGAAGTGTGTGGCACTGACAGCTGGAGCCAAGGGTGTCTCAGCCTGAGCTGACAGCCTCACATGGGGCGCACAGCTGGAGCCCCCTTCTCCCAAGGCTGACTGCCTGGAGCACTAAAGACTAATCAGGTCTTTCACACATTTGCTATGTCTAGAATTGTTTTTTGATAATTCAGTGTTGTCTTGCACATATAATGTATTCTCCAAGTACTTAAATACATGGAATGAGATTTCTGAAGTTCTAAGTTTTGGGGGTTTCTTGCAATAGTTACATATGTTTTAAAGTATATGTTGAAAAAATCATTAAGCTTCATCCTCTGCCCATCCTTACCTTAGGCCTCTCCAGCAGTCTGCCAATCACCCCAATTGTGGCAAACCATGTAGTTTTTTTTATAATGTGGACCACTATTTATAAGGCTCTAGGGCAAAGAAACACTCTCTTTGTTTCATTCATTCACCCAAGTCAGGTCTCTAAGTGAAAAGTTGGTTGTGAGCAGAGAAAATTGCTAAGAGCTCTTCTATCAATTATGAGTTTTGTGACAGATCATTTTTAAAAACAGCAGTTTGGAGGTCCCAAAGCACAGCTGGGATCCTATTATGGTAGAATCCACATAATCTTTGACAATTATGTAAAATATTGTTTGTGACATGCAGGTAAAACAGGTAGTCCAAAGACTAAGATCAATCTATGTAGAAAGTAACCATTCTTCCCAACAAATAAACCTATTATTATAGAGTAGGTTAGAATGTTAAAAATCACAATATTGCATCATAAAGAAGAATCTTTATATCTAGTACATTTAACCTGTGTTCTCAAGTATAAAAGGGAATCTCCAGACACACCAACACCTATAGAACATTCCCAGTGCAAAGAGCCCAATCCTGTTTCTGGCCAGTTTCAAGGAGAAAGCTCCTACGGTTCTAACCTCAGAGGCCTTGCTTTCACTTAAGATTTTCCTCTATTACACTATTATCAATGGTAGCAAAGGTAAAAGAGCACAAATATAAATAGGGCCCTACCAAATTAATGGCCATGAAAAACACGTCACAGACCATGAAATCTGGTCTTTGTGTGCTTTTATCCTATACTAAACAGAATTCACAGGGGAGATCAGCATTTCTCAAACTGGAGGTCCTGACCCAAAAGGGATCTGCGGGGGGTCGCAAGGTTATTTTAGGTATTGCCACCCTTACTTATGCGCTGCCTTCAAAGCTGGGCAGCCAGAGAGTGGCAGGCTGCTGACTGAGGGCCTAGCTCTGCAAGCAGTAGCACAGAAGTAAGGGTGGCAATACCATACCATGCTATCCTTACTTCTGCGCTGCTGCTGGCAGCAGCTTTGCCTTCAGATATGGGATCCTGGCCAGCAACAACCGCTCTCCAGCTCAGAAGGTAGCACCATCGCCAGCAACAGCACAAAAATAAGGGTAGTAGTACTGCGATCCCCTCCCCACAACTCCTTTTTGGGTCAGCACCCTTACAATTACAACACTGTGAAATTTTAGACTTAAATAGCTGAAATCATGAAATTTATTAATTTTAAAATCCTATCACTGTGAAACTGACCAAAATAGATCCTGAATTTGGCAGGGACCTAAATATAAACAAGCTGCTGATGTTTTAACCCCCTGTAATAAACAGACCTGGTTGGGCAAGATTAAACACAGCATTTAATACTAGTAGCCACTCTATACTGACACTCCTATCATCATTACCACCTGTGGTGCTGCACTAGTGGGACTATAACTGTGGGAAACTAATAAATGTTTTGTAATGAGAAAAATCTTTGCTAGAAGAGATCCTCTGATAAAGGATTGGGGGGGGGGGGATAAAAATCATCAAGAGGCTTTTATAAATGCAGGCTGAGCCCAAACTGCCCACAGGTGGATTAGAACCTTTTACTACTCCACCCCATTCAGGGCCAACAAGATTCTTATATAAGTGGAGCCAGCTGCTACTTCTTCCTTCTCTAGCTTCTGTCTGACTATTTTACTACACTGAGGTTTTAGATACATGTCATGGTTAAAAAGTGATTCAGAAGCCTACACAGACCAACTTCTAGAAAGCAACAAACAAGGTATGTTTTGGGTACAAGAAGTCCAGATTTGTTTGACCCTATGAACACCCTACAAAAGTAGCTTTGCAACCTGGTATTAGACTGGAACTTGACAATGTAAAATTGAGTCAAGTTGACTAAACTTTAAGATCCTGGAAACACAGATACAGATATTTGGTGGAAATATAACACGTAAAAGACAGGAAGGACCCAGTTAAGCATAACTCTTCAATTGGCCTTTTCAGGGAACTAACAGGTTGGAGAGCTTGACAATGAAAAATCACTACTTTATTATAAATGAAATGAGATGGCTTCATTTTAAAATGTTAGTATGAGTCAATGACTGACAAATGCAGAATGACCTATTTAATGTTCTCCTTATCTGAGTTAAGACACAGTAGCCCTTATAAGAAAATGCACTGCAATACAGTTTAGTACAGCCACTATTAACTAGTTCCATAACTGCATTTAAATGAATAGCAGTCACC
Source organism: Mauremys reevesii (assembly GCF_016161935.1). Lineage (NCBI taxonomy): Eukaryota > Metazoa > Chordata > Testudines > Geoemydidae > Mauremys > Mauremys reevesii. The sequence continues at coordinate 3,620,984 of NC_052638.1, forward strand.
GAATACTGAAAAAAATGGGTCATTACACTGCTTAGGTTGTCCAAACTTGAACTAAACTCATGTCTTGTTAAACTAGTCGCAGTATGCAGCACAGTGTGAGATCTTGAATGTTTGACAGTGACGGCAAAGACTAACTTAATGAAATTCAATATTACATTAAAAAATGCAACCACATTTTTTACTCTAATATAATGTGAACAGAATGCTCCATCTCCTACAAACCTAAAAACAAATTCACAAGATGAGCATAATTATTGTTTGTTTGGGCTTCAGAACAGACACTGTACAACTTCTGTATTCTTAACAATCAGCATCAGGTAGCCACATTATAAAGGAACTCTAAAGGACTTTCTGGAGTCACATTATTATAAGCTTAATTCTACATGATGTTCCATGTTCACTTACCAGCAAGGTAGAAATAAACTGATTAAAAACTCCTACACTGGGATAAAGACCCACCAGTTGGCTTTTTTGGCCACTCATTCATAAGAGATACTGAAGTGTTGGTCTAAACTAATTTGGGTCACTCAGTGAAGAACAAATGCTCTATATTTCTTACCAATCTGAATGATCTCTCAACCCATACTCATCTCATCAGATAACCTTTCTGTAGGTTGTGGGTTTGGGGGCTTTTTTTTTTGAGGTGGGAGTGGAGAATAGGGACAGTGAGTTGCACGAGGCTGTTTCCCCTGAACATAAAAGCTACACACTGAGTTAGTAAAAGTTAAGGATGAATTTTTTTAGGGAACTATCAGAACATAGCTTTATATTTTTCAGTGAACTTACTCCTTTAGCCAAACTCTAGCACCATCTCATACAACTTGAATTTTTTTCCTACAGTGCCTACAGAAAAATTGGAATTGTGCAGTTCTCTGTGGGCCACAAGCTGAGAAACCAGAGTGAAAAGGAGCAAGTCTTACCGTTAAACTTATTCCAACAGTACTGACTGAACTGTGCATATGAAGTGGAATCAAGTGGATGAACAGAGGTTTAAACAAGTCAGTTCAGTAAACTATACTATAAGGTAACCACCAAATTAGAACTCAAGAGGACTTAAAGGACATGAGTGGGGGCTAAAGGCTAAGCAGTTTAGTTTGTACGAGTGCATGTGGTAGTGGTGGCTTCTCCATTATCATTATGCATTTCTAAAGCACTCCTGTTCTTAAAGTGTGTGTAAGAAGGGAGGAGGGATGCCCAGTGATTACTGCATTCCTAAAGCACTCCTCACCACAAAATCTGGGCACTGTTTATTCTTCAAACACACAGGCAATCCTATTGGGAGATCAGGAGTATAGCTGTGCTCTCATGAGAGCCCTAAGCTGACATGGGTGGAAAAACTAATAATGGGAAGCCTTTTAGAAATTTAAGGAGATGTCTGGCAGCAGTGCATGTAAGGACCAATGAGCTATGAAATTACAGGAGATTCTAGATGCTAAACAGATGTTTAAGAAAGCTTATGCAAAGCCTTCTCTGCACTGGAGCTTTTTACCCAGTTCACCATTGTTGCCAACACCAGCTCAGCTACACCAGTGTTTGCTATGTTGGGAACCCTAGCGTAAGTGTCCCATAAGCCATCACCACAACTCTTAGCATCATGCCGATTATTTACTCTGGAGCTTAAAACACTGGTGGCAGCCAGCAGCTGGCACAGACTTGGGTTCCCAACACACATGAACTGGTCTTAACTGAGCAGTAGAATTTTTAGCCTATTTAGGGCTTGTTTACATTACCTGCTGGATCGACGGGCAGCGATCGATCCAGCGGGGGTCGATTTATTGCATCTAGTCTAGTCTTACTGCAGTAAGTAGCTCTAAGTACGTTGACTTCAGCTATGTTACTCAACTTCAGCTACATGAATAACTTAGATTGATTCTGCCTCCTCCCCCTGCCCCGGGGGTAGACCAGGCCTTAGTGTGACATGCTTCCACTTCTACACACAGGATATGCATGGATGAGAAGATACTGCTGAGGAAGGGTTTCAGTTTGAAATAACAGGGAAACTTTTTCGGGAAATGGACCTCTGCAACCAAGAGTGGGAGAATTCACTAAAATTTAAGTGTAAAGGCAGCCTCAGAACTGCATCATATAAAGACCTTTTTGTGTTGCTCTTCCTGTAACAGAGCAAAAGAGGCAGGCTGAAACAAATGTTCATGCTTTATGCTCACTTGTATAAAGGCGAAAAGTATTAGCATTTGTGAATGGGCAGAGGCAGACGTAACCTGTGTGGAGTGTGCATTAACAGAACAGCAATTTTTGCATATAAAACTATAGGTAAAAGACATTAAGTCTTGGGATGAGCCCTCTAAATAAGGGATTTCACAAACAATTTCTAGGCAAAGGATTGATTATTAAGGAGAATTTGTATGAATACCAAAAAAATGGTGGTCTCCAAGCCATGGCAGCAATGAGCTTATTATATATTATCAAATATCAGAGGGGGACTGTTAGTCTGTATCCACAAAAATGAGGAGTCCAGTGGCACCTTAAAGACTAACAGATTTACTTGGGCATAAGCTTTTGTGGGTAAAATACACTTCAAGTTTTTTACCCACAAAAGCTTATGCCTAAATAAATCTGTTGGTCCACTACTTCTCAAACTTTTGTACTGGTGACCCCTTTCACATAGCAAGCCTCTGAGTGCGACCTCCCCCCTTATAAATTAAGAATATAACACCATTACAAATGCTGGAGGCAAAGCAGGATTTGGGGTGGAGGCTGATCACTTGGAACCCCCATGTAATAATCTTGCGACCCCCTGAGGGGTCCCAACCCCCAGTTTGAGAAACCCTGTGTTAGTCTTTAAGGTGCCACTGGACTCCAATGAGATATCAGAAACAGCAACTAGGGCAGTAATTGGTAACTACACAATCATAAATTAGTGGCGGATCACACCCGGAACATGACCTGCTGATACCATAAACCAGTGGTTTTCAAACTTTTTTCTGGCAACTCAGTTGAAGAAAACTTATGCCCATGACCCAGCGGAGCTGGCGATGAGGGGTTCAGGATGTGGGTGGGGGCTCTGGGTTGGGGTGCTGGAGCAGGTCAGGGCTCTGGGCTGGGGATGCAGGCTTAGGGGTGGGTCTGAGGATGAGGGGTTTGGGGTGCAGGAAGGGGCTCAAGGCTGGGACAGGGGTTTGGGCTGTGCGCTTACCTCAGCCAGCTCCCAGTCAGTGGCACCTATCCTGGCACCGTGGACCGCGCTGTGCCCAGGAAGCAGTGAGCAGCAGGTGCGGCTCCTAGGTGGAGCCACACAAGCAGCTCCACACAGCTCTTGCCCCCAGGCACTGCCCCTGGTGCCCATTGGCCGGAGTGCAGAGCCAGTGCTCAAGGCAGGGGCAGCGCATGGAGTCCCCTGGGCCCTCCTGCCTAGGAGCCGGACCTACTGCTGGCTGTTTCTGGGGCACAGCATGGTGTCAGAACAGGTAGGGACTAGCCTGCCTTAGCCAGCCAGCACTGCCAATGGGACTTCTAACGGCCCTGTCAGTGGTGCTGACTATAGCTGCTGCAACCCAGTGCCTTGCATTCCATGACCCACTACTGGGTCACAACCCCCAGTTTGAAAACCACTGAGCTGTAGCTCACGAAAGCTCATGCTTAAATAAATTTGTTAGTCTTTAAGGTGCCACAAGTACTCCTGTTTTTTTTTGCCATAAGTCAGTTACTCCTGAGGGAATTTTGTGCCAAAAATTAAATTCTGCACCAGAAACAAATTCTGCACACAGTATTTTAAAATTCTGCAAATGTTATTTGTCAAATAGATGTGGAGGCTCCAGCATGGCATTGGGGAGCACCGGCCACTGGCTGCAGAGGTGCAAGATCATAGTGCACTTCCCCACCCCCGGGACATGGACTCAGTGGTGAGGCTGCACCCAACCCTGACACAGCCCAAGGACTGGGCCTGCCCTAGAAACACCTCAGGGCCTTGGTGTCAGATGCACCAGGTGTGGGCAGGCAGGATTCAAGTGTGGAGGGGCTTAATGTGGGGGGCTCCAGGTGTGGGTTGAGAGGGTTCTGTGTGGGGCAACCTGGGTGCAGGCAGCTCAGTGGGGGATCCCTGTGTGTGGGGAGGAAGCTGGATGCACAGGAGCTTGGGGGAGGTTCTGGATGCAATGGTAATAGGACTTGGGGGGGGGGGGGGAGGGTCCAGGTGAAGGTGGTTGGGGCTCAGTGGGGTGGGGATCCTGGTGTGGGTGGATGTTGGGGTGGTCCAGGTGCAGGGGGAGTGGGGCTCATTGGGGGTGGGGTCTGAGTGCAGGGAAGGCTCGGCAGGAGGGTCTGAGTATGAGGGGGTATCGATGCACAGGGGTTGGGCAGATGAAGGAGCAGCTCCCTGTACAGGGATCCCTCCCACTGCAGCTGAAGAGCAATGGGGAGGGGGCAGTTTGCAGAGCTTCCTGCAGTCAGAGAAATCTGGGGATGGGTCTCACCAGCCCTGGATGCTGTGCAGGGGCAGAGGAAGTCCAGTCCTCCCCAGCCCAGCTGGGATTAGCTGCTGAGCCCAGCACAGGGTAGGAGCCACCAGCCAGGCTTTCCCCAGTCCTGCTTCCTGCCCCACAGTGATTTACTTCTCTGCTGGCTGCCCTAGGCACCTGAAACACATGCTGGGGAGGGTTGCATGACTGCTCTTGTGGCTTCCCTGTCAGTCACTTTTCTGTGGAGGACATAAATTCTACATGTGCAGTGGTGCAGAATTCCCCCAGGAGTAACTAGTGGTTCTCAAACTTTTGTACTGGTGACTGCTTTTACATAGCAAGCCTCTGAGTGTGACCACCACCCCCCTTAATATATAAAACAGTTCTTAATTTATAACACCATTATAAATGCTGGATGTAACACAGGGTTTGGGGTGGAGGCTGACAGTTTGCAATCCCCCCATGTGACCTTGTAACCCCCTGAGGGATCCTAACCCCCAGTTTGAGAACCCCTGCCATAAACAATTTCTTTGAACAGCTCATTCTGGAGGAGACTCCTCATTTAGTCCTGAGCTACCCCCAAACAAAAGTTGCACGAGAATCTGTAGAACTACTTCAGAAATATTCATCTGAAGTCTGGTCATCTGATTCTGCTGAAAGGTCTCAGCTGAGTTTGCCTTTTTAAATTAATCTGACTCTCAAACATTCATGTTAAATAAATTTCAGCAGAAGTTCTGAACAAGCTGGCTTAAAAGTAATTTCACTTCACTGTTAACTTTTATTCTTGGGATATCATTTTGCTAGTTCTAGTCACCAAGACCTGTAGTTCAGTACAAAAACATTGGATTTAAACATCAGAAAGCAGCACAAATGGACAAGGCCTATAGTTTTGCATATTTCATCTTTAAAGATGCTTTGTTGCTTTCCCATTATTCTTTTTCTTAAAGTACCCCTCATCTTTTATTTCAGTACTAAGACTAGACCCTGAGGTGTGGGTGAACTCCTGTACTTTCACATTGTACAACTGATTTCAAAGGGGCTCTGAATATGCCGTTAACTGCAGGAGCAGGACCACAGAATTGTCTCAAGGAGTAAGCTGTGTATACGAGAACTAAGGTTTTTAAGTGGGTCTGTAATTAATAGAGCTAGGTAGCCCTATGAGAGCTCCAGCCCTGTCATGCATTAACTAGCTAAAAAACATGAATTCTCACCAGTCAGTTATCAGTAGTGAAAGAGGTCAATAGCAGTATAACTAAGAATCACTATTAGGCCTTCAATATGTCAAACTGCCCAGGGGAAAATGAATAAATATATGGCAAAACTGAACACTAAAGTGATTAAGCCTAGTCAAAGTAATGACACACTAAACCTGCTCCAGAAGGACACAAGTAAGTAATTAACCACCAACAGATTCAGTGTAATGCAGACAACTGTAAGGAAAAGCTTCCTCTTGGTACACACTACTTAAGTTTCATGGGGGACAGCTCACAGAACCAGGCAAAGCCCACTAAGTGGTATTAAAATTAACACTGAATTCAAGAAATTTACACCATATGCCCATTTCACATTTTTTGTGTCAGCCTTGGTCTCCTCTCAAAAGGACCCACCAGCACTAGGCTTCAAGGGGGAAATTAATTAGAGACGTATGTTGAAGGGCTTGCACAAGCGGCCACGTTCAAGAATTTGAGTGAAAAGGAGTAAAGCCGCCCCAGGTCCCTTAACGGTTAGCTCGTTGAGGACAGGGCATTTTACCATCTCCTAACCTGTCTACTCTTGGCGGGCTGAGGGCAATGCGCGCTACAGCCATGGCAGAAGCGGGGGGAAACCATGCTCCTTATGTTGGCCCTGTCCGCACAGCCCCGACCGGCTAGCGTATAGCGCAGCGCGCCGGGCAGGGGCCAGTCGCTGCCAGGGAAGGGCGGGCTATGAAGCAGAGGGAGAAAGGGGTGGCCGGCTCCCTGGCCAGCCCGGCACTAACCCGAGGAGGCTGGCTGGCTGGCGGGCGGGGGCGCTGGCCAGGCGCGAGCGGGCGCCCCCAGCCGGGCCCGCGCCCAGTGCTGCATGGCGCTGCTCAGCCTGCCTTGCAGAGGGAGCTCGAGTCCCGCTCTGCGCCGCGCCGCGCCTCTCACTCCGCAGCGCACACGGCGGCGGCCGGCAGGAGCGGGGCACGCAGCCGCCGCCGTGCCAAGTAGGACGCGGCCGGGGCCGGAGCCGGAGCCGGATCGCGGGCCCGGACGTGGGCAGCGGCGACCCGCAGCAGGCCGAGCGCCAGGACAAGGCGGCGGCGCTAACGCAGGTTCGGCGGGAAGGGCGCCGGGGAGGGGGGCGAAGCGGCCGCCCTCCGGCAGCGCTGGCCGGCGCGGGGAACGGCCCGGGGGAGCGGGCCGCGGGCCCGGGGTAACTAGCGCCGGCGGCTCCGCGGAGGAAACAAAGGAAGGAAAATGGAGTCCGGGCCGGCAGCCCCGGGCCAGGCGGGGACGGGGCGCTCGGCGGGCCCGGCAGGCCCAGCGCCGCGCTGTGGGGAATGGTGGCGGTAGCAGGCAGGCGCCGGCCGCGCTGGGGACGATAGAGGGAGACAAAGCCCCCTGCTTCCCCGGCGGCGGCCGCTGCGGGGCCCCAGCCAAACCGGAGCCCCATCGTGACACCTAGAGGCCGGAGAAAGCGACTGCAAACCCCCCGCCACCGCTTACCTGCTCCTGGCCCCGCCAGGCCCGCGCCCGCCGCCGGACCCCGCCGCCGCCCCGCGCTGCCCCGGCCCCGCGGAGCCGCCGCGCCCCGCACGCCCCGCCGCGGCCGCCGCTCGCGCTCAGCCCCAGCTCGCGGTTTAATCGCTCCACAGTCGCTTCGGACACAAAATGGCGGCGGCCGAACGCGGTGCGCCTGCGCGGGTCCGGCTGCCGCGGCCGCCGGAGCTGAGCGAGAGGAGGGGGAGCGGCGAGTGGACGCGCGGAGCACCATGGGAGGGGGCCCTGCGCGCCAACTTCAAACGGTGCCGTGGCCGTAACGTCACTGACTGATTCGCACGCACGACGTAGGGGCGTAACGTGCTGCGTCGTGCGTGCGCTCTAGTAGTCAGCTGGGTGGAAGGACGGTTGAGGGGAAGCTCAGGCCGCGGTGGGTGAGAGGCCGCGCGCCCGGGCTGAGCCTGTCAGGACCCGGCTGGAGCGATCCAGGTGGGAGCTGGCAGCGGGTTCCTGAGGGGCGGGCGCTCGGGGTCCCCGTGACGCGTTTCCTAGCAGCAAAGCACCGCAGGGCTCCCTGGGCCCTCAGAGAGGGACACCCCCCGCCGCCGCCTCTCCCTGCACCTGCTCTGGGCTGCACGAGCCGCTTCCCCAGCGCAGCGTGGTTAGGGCTGGACGTGTGAACGCGGGCGAAGGGGTCAGCCCTGTACAGAACAAAATACAGCGAGGCTGCAGCCTCAGCCGGGCCCCGCGCAAGGCCCCCAGTAGGGAATAGGAAGGAGCCGCCGTCCTTCTGGGCACGTCAGCTCTTGTGTAGCCTGTTCTGTGCGTGCTGTAGCCTTAAAACGCTTTATCAGGCGAAGGGATCCACACGGAAAGGGTGACATTAGCTAGCTGCAAGGAGGAGTGATGCAAGAAAGATTAATATTTTGCTTCTTATGCTGACTTCTCACGTTCCCCTATATTGCTTTGAGAGAGTCCAGTGCCAGCCCCACAGTGGAATCTGGGAATGAGAATTCCCCCCACAAGTGAGTTACTATGATTTCTGTAAAATGAATTTGGAGTCTAATTCTGCTCCCCAATGGATGTGGTTCATATCACAAAAACCACAATTAGTGCCACCTAGTTAGCCATCACCTTAGAGGTGCTGTGGAGTTTCAACATCACCTCCCGTGAGGCAGGTTCCTGCAGGTCAGGCATACTGGTATGATGTGATGTTCTTGCTATGTGTGCTTGATCGACTCTATATTAGAGGACTTACATTTCCAGCTAAGCTTGTTTCTAAGTTTTCAGACCTTGTGTGTGGATTTGACATGCAGTAGTGAATGGGCTGCAATGGAATTAGCAAGGTCTGAACAAAGTTTCAGTAGATAAATCTGGGTCACTTACCTCCTGGGAAGTTGTGAGGTTCTTAGCCTGTTTCTCTTCCACCTTACTTCTGCTCTCACAACATTTTCTGTATCTTTCTTCTGTCTCCAATTGCCCCAGTCCCACCTGCTTATCATGTCTTTCCCAACTGCCACAAATGCTTCTGTTTCCAGCATTTCCTCTCTTTTCCAAGGGACATTGCCCCAAATCTCTTGCTAGCTGTCTAAACAAGCAGTTGAGAGAAGAGAACCTCTGTGAACCCAAACAAAACCAGTTTAAAATGGAGTTAAGGTTGAGAATAATGTCAGTAACTTAAGGATTAAAAAAATAAAAATAGGACTGTCAAGCAATTAAAAAGATTAATCTAAGTCCACTCAGTCCTACTTCAGCCAATGGCTCAGACAAACAAGTTTGGTTACAATTTGCAGGAGATAATGCTGCCCACATCTTGTTTACAATGTCACCTGAAAATGAGAAAAGGTGTTCGCGTGGCACTGTTGTAGCCAGCATCGCAAGATATGAATCTTTAGCACATCTGGCACATAAATATGTCCCTTCATGCTTCAACCACCATTCCAGAGAACATGCATCCATGCTGATGATGGGTTCTGTTCGATAACGATCCAAAGCAGAGTAGACCGACTCATGTTCATTTTCATCATCTGAGTCAGATGCCATCAGCAGAAGGTTGATTTTCTGTTTTGGTGGTTCAGGTTCTGTAGTGTCCATATCTGAGTGTCGCTCTTTTAAGACATCTGAAAGTATTCTCCACACCTCATCCCTCTCAGACTTAAACCTTGGATTGAGTGCTGTATCTATCTTTAGAAATCTCACGTTGGTACCTTCTTTGCGTTTTGTCAAGTCTGCAGTGAAAGTGTTCTTAAAATGACCAACGTGCTGGGTCATCATCTGAGACTGCTATAACATGAAATATGTGGCAGAATGCAGGTAAAACAGAACAGGAGATATACAATTCTCCCCCAAGGAGTTCAGTCACAAATTTAAGTAACATGGTTTTTTTTAAATGAGCATCAGCAGCCTGGAAGCATGTCCTCTGGAATAGTGGCCAAACCATGAAGGGGCATATGAATGTTTAGCATATCTGGTATGCTTGCAATACCAGCTACAAAAGTGCCATGCGAATACCTGTTCTCACTTTCAGGTGTCGTTGTAAACAAGACTTGGGCAGCATTATCTCCTGCAAATTGTAACCAAACTTGTTTGCCTGAGCAATTGGCTGAAGTAGGACTGAGTGGACTTGGATTAATCTTTTTAATTGCTTGACAGTCCTATTTTTTTTTAATCCTTAAGTTACTGACATTATTCTCAACCTTAACTCCATTTTAAACTGGTTTTGTCTGAGAATGTGATGTGAAGTGGCAACATCAAGAGGCATCGCTGCTGTGAAGGAGCGTCATCAAGAGGCGTCGCCGCCGAAATACGGTGGGATTTCAGCGGTAGCACTGCTTGACATTGCCACTTCTCAGCGGCATTTTGGCGGTTGCTTGTCCAGCCGGCCAGTAGGCGGGCGCACATGGATGCCCCGGTGGGTGCCTGGTGCCCCTGGGCACCGCATTGGGGACCCCTGCTCTGTTTGCTTTACCTGTAAAGGGTGAAAAGTCCCCCAGGTAAAGGAAAAGGGAGTGGGCACCTGACCAAAAGAACCAATGGAAAGGCTTTTTTAAATGGGGGTGGGAAGAGGGAACTTTCCCTTTGTGTCTGTTGTTGTTCTCCGGGGAAGAGGGGAACAAGGAGGGAGTAATACTGTAAGCAGCTTTAAAACCAGTATGAAAAAGCATCAATTCATACCTACTTACCTACCTAATCTACTTTTCTGAAATCCCCAATATGTAAATAAATCAGGGAATGTCTAGGAAGATGCAATTGGGGTTGGTTATTTTATTTCTTATTGGCTTGTGGACTCCTCTGTGCTAACCCCAGATGCTTTTGTTTTTCTTGTAACCTTTAAAATGAACCTCAAGAGAGCTAGCTTGATGTTTAATTTTTGTAATTTTTTTTAAGCTCTAGTAAAAAGTCTTAAGTTCCAGATGTATTTTTTCTCTCTCTCTGTTTTTAATAAAATTTACCTTTTTTAAGAACAGGATTGGATTTGTGTGTCCCTAAGAGGTTTGTGCATGTTGCTTAATTAGCTGGGGGCAACAGCTAATTTCCTTTGTTTTCTTTCTCAGCTCTTCCCCGGAGGGGGGATGAAAGGGCTTGAGGGTACCCCACAGGAAGGAATTCTCAAGTGCACCTTGGGTGGTGGCAAGGTCCAAGGTCAGAGAGAAGCTGTATCCTTGGGAGTTTAATACAAGCCTGGAGTGGTCAGTATTAATTTTTAGAATATCCCCCCCACCCCCACCACCACCTTCTGTACTCAAAGTGCCAGAGTGGGGAATCAGCCTTAGACCAGCAGTGGGTGGCGGGGGGTGGCCCCGCGCTTGAGGTGGCCATTGACAGGGACCTGGCAGAGGAGGAAGGAGGCACATGGTGAACCAGCAGCAGGGTGAGGAGGGTGGGTGGGTGTCTGGCTGTGAGCAGGGTAGTGAGGGGGTGAGAGGTGAGCTGAGGGTGGGGGGGTGGTGAGGAGGCGGCAAGTGTTGGTGGGGGTCCTGGCAGTGGAGTAAGGAGGTGAGCAGCAAACCAGCAGCAGGGTGAGGAGGGTGTGTGGGGGGGTGTCTGTCTGCGAGCGAGGTGGGGTGGGGAGGCGAGTGGTGGCTGGACAGTGGGGGTGAGGGGTGGGCCCTGGTGGAGGAATAAGCAGGTGAGCCATGAGCCAGCAGCAGGGTGAAGAGGTGGGCAGGGGGGTCTGGCTGCAAGCAGGAGAGTGATTAGATGAGTAGTGAGCGGGAGGTCTCGTGGGGGGAAGGGGGTTTTCTGTGGCAGGGGAGTGAGGAGGGACACAGGAGGTGGGCGAGGAGGTGAGCGGTGAGCGCATGGGAAGCGGGTAGATCCCCCCACCCCCACCCCCTTTGGGGAGGCTAGTCCCTGACTCCACTCCTGCTTGCGATTGCTCCTGGCAGCTGGAGTACTGAGACCCACTGTGCCTCAAGCCACAAGCCCCCTGCCCAGAGAAGCCCTGAGCGTGCTCCCATTCCCTCCCCTTGCCATGGCCAGAGAAGCCCCGGGCTGCCTGAAGTCCTGAGTTTTGCCCCCCACCTGCCCCGAGGAGCCCCAGGCTGGCCAAAACCTCGAGTGCCCCTCCCTTGTCCAGAGGAGCCCCAGGCCAGCCACAGCTGTGCCTCCCCTTCTCTCCCCTCCACAGACCCAAGCCACCCAGATGTTTTTCATTATTATTTGGACTGAGAAATGTCAAAGCATTTTTAAATTTACTTCAGAGTTGTTATACAGACAACCACTTTTACCAAAAAAACAAAACAAACAATAAAAAAGAAGACAAGAATGTGTGAAGCACCTTATTTGTGTTTCTGTTCTGTTAGGTCCAGTAAAGAATGTCGATAACTGTGCTTGATTTTCATTACTGAGTCTGCAAAAGAAAACCCCAAACCTTGCATAAATAAATTACAATGATTTGGATGTATATATGTGTAAGCAGAGTCTGAATGTGCTCTCCCTTGACATCTAGTGGTGCTCTGTGGAAAAAGACTTCAGGAGATGATCTCGTTTGCATGGACACACCCACCCTGCCTATTTGCTCAGCATGATTGGATTGCTTACCCAAATGATCACTTGTGGCTGGTATTGGATCCTTAGTCTCCTTGTTATTGGGGCATGAGTAATAAAGGGTTGTTATCCTTGTGTGAACTGAGGGCAGCAGAACTGTACCTGGCATACCCCCAATGGAAGGACTCACCCTCAACTAAATGGCACTAGCTAAGCGGAGACACAAGGAGTTGAGAGAGGGTGGGGATAGGTAGTCGTACCTGGCTGTGTGGGTCACTGTTAAGGGCCCTAGCCACCATTTGACCATTTCTCTTGTATAATGAAAGCTAATTTAGATTCAATTGAGTCTTGTTATGTGCTGCAGAGCTGAAATCATGAATACCTAGGTTTAAGTATTAGACCTGCTAGGGGATAGTGTCTCTATTGCAAGAGACTGCCCAGTGTGCACCAGCAGTGAGGCTCCCCCACTAACAGATGAAATCGCTGAGAGCTGTGTTGAGGGCCTGAAGACATCTTGGCGAGTGGGCAGCTGGTAGAGGTGTGCAGCCAGCTGGGAGGCTGGTGGAGAGGGCCAGAGCAGAGCCCTGCAGAGCTGTGTGGCAGTCGGCTGCTGAGGGGGTGGGGGGGGAGAGAAAAACAGTGAGTGCCCAAGCAGCAGAGTGTATAAGGTGCCTCTTTACCACCCGCTCCACACAGGGTGGGAGGTGAACTCTATAGATGAGCCTCTGAACTCAGGGGCTGAACTAGCCAAGGACAGCAAGGGTGAGCGGGGTACAAAGAAGGGATGGGCACATTGAAGGGGCTTTTGGGTTGCTGGACTTAAGAACCTGAGGGGAAAAGGACACTGCCCAACTTACTTGAGGGTGGGTCTTTTGCTCATGGTTTATGTTTATGAACCTAGCTGCAGTGTTTTCCCAAATTAATGCTGAGGGTATGGCTACACTTACAAATCTGCAGCGCTGGTAGTTGCAGCGCTGGTCGTCCAGCTGTGCAGGGCCAGCGCTGGTGTGTGGCCACACTTACAGCTACCAGCGCTGCAGTGTTGCAGCATTTGCAGCGCTGTTGGGAGTGATGAATTATGGGCAGCTATCCCAGCATTCAAGTGGCAGCAACGTGCTTTTCAAAAGAGGGGGGTGTGGGGCAGTGTGACAGGGACCGGGGGAGGGAGAGTGAGTGGATTTTTGGAACTGACACTGTGCAAAATCAGAAAATTTTCCCACCCCCTTACTGTTAACTGCAAACAGCCTGCATCCAACATACTCTCTTTCCCCCCTCTGCCCCCTGCCCTGTTTCTCTCAAGCAAAGCAAACACTCAACCCCTGTGAATGACTCCTTTTCTCACTGCTGGTCAAGCAAAATGCAAACACTCAACCCCTGTGAATCACGCAGGGAGGAGGATCTCATTTGATTGTTCACAGATTGATCACAGCAAACAGGAGCTGATAAGCAGCTCCGGTAGCCGGTAGCAACAGAGCTCCGGAGGTTCACAACAAAACAAAGAGAGGCTGCATAACAAAACAAAGGGAGTAATTTAGTTAAAAGCATTCTGGGATACACCCTTATACCCTGGAAGCCAATAACAGCGCTGGTGTGTGGCCACACTTGATGACCAGCGCTGCAATCCTTATTCCCCATGCTGAGTGAGGTGTACGGCCAGCGCTGCAGCCAGGGAGTTGCAGCGCTGGAAGTGCCCTGCAGGTGTGGCCACTTACTAATTGCAGCGCTGGAAAGCCTCCACCAGTGCTGCAACTCACAAGTGTAGCCATACCCTGAGTTGCTTTCCTCCTTTTATTAAGTTTTTGCTACACTCAGACTCTGTGCTTGCAATAGGGGAAGTATGACCTCTTAGGGGTGCCCAGGGGGTGGTGTGTAATTGTCACAGGTCACTAGGTGGGTGCTTGAGCCGATTTGGTGTTGTGTTGTTGAAAAGGAACCCCTAGATACCCCTAGCCTTTGTTGCTGCTGGCTCCACCTGGCAGAAGGGCTACATATGTGCATATTACTTCATTAACTTTAGAAAAAAAATAATTTTAGGAAAAAGTGTCAGTGCAGCCATCAGCGAGAGTTGGTGGCCCACTCTGAGGCCACCAAAAAAATTTGTTGCAAGAACCCGTGCTCTAAGGCACCTGAATCTGAGGATGCTTTTCTCAGGACACTTAATCATAGAATATCAGGGTTGGAAGGGACCTCAGGAGGTCATCTAGTCCAGCCCCCTGCAGGACCAACGCCAACTAAATCATCCCAGCCAGGGCTTTGTCAAGCCTGACCTTAAAAGCCTCTAAGGAAAGAGATTCCACCACCTCCCTAGGGAACCCATTCCAGTGCTTCACCACCCTACTAGTGAAAAAGGTTTTCCTAATGTCCAACCTAAACCTCCCCCTCTGCAACTTGAGACCATTACTCCTTGTTCTGTCATCTGCTACCACTGAGAACAGTCTAGATCCATCCTCTTTGGAACCCCCTTTCAAGTAGTTGAAAGCAGCTATCAAATCCCCCCTCATTCTTCTCTTCTGCAGGCTAAACAATCTCAGTTCCCTCAGCCTCTCCTCATAAGTCATGTGCTCCAGCCCCCTAATCATTTTTGTTGCCCTCTGCTGGACTCTCTCCAATTTATCCACATCCTTCTTGTAGTGTGGGGCTCAAAACTGGACACAGTACTCCAGGGGAGGCCTCACCAATGCTGAATAGAGGGGAACGATCATGTCCCTCGATCTGCTGGCAATGCTTCTACTTATACAGCCCAAAATGCCATTAGCCTTCTTGGCAACAAGGGCACACTGCTGACTATAACCTCTAGGTCCTTTTCTGCAGAACTGCTGCCTAGCTGCTTGGTCCCTAATCTAGCAGTGCAGGGATTCTTCCTTCCTAAGTGCAAGACTCTGTACTTGTCCTTGTTGAATCTCATCGGATTTCTTTTGGCCCAATCCTCTTATTTCTCTAGGTCCCTATGTATTCTATCCCTACCCTCTAGCGTATCTACCACTCCTCCCAGTACCGCTTGTGCTCATCCAGCTTTTCTAAATAGCTTTTTGCCAGTGACAAAAAGAAAGCGGGTTTTAAAACCTCAGTGGTTGGAAACTTAGCACAGGGATCTCTCCAAATGCTCAGCACAAATGCCCATTTGGAGCCTATCTCCCAGACAAAAATCTGTAGGATTTAGTCCCTCAGCAACCATAGGTGCCTTTGATTATCTCCTTCCAAAACCATAGCATCTTCCAAGATCACAACTCAGCCAGTCCCCTTCTCATTTGAACTACACACCTGTCCTCCAAAATAATTACAATTTGTATTTAACTAAAAGGAAAATGTTGACTTAAAAGACTCATTAAATTGTCTCTTGACTTAGGAGAAGGTGCACTGGGCCAGGAGCTAGGATACCTTTAGCTCAAATCTTGCCTGTTCCACTGTAGTCGTAATTCTGTGTACTTCACAGCCTTGTTTTTTAATTGAGCAAAGCCTCAGGTATCATTCGTTTCCTCCTCCCAAGTCTGGTTTATTTACTGGTTACTTGTTGGGGGTCTGACTTAGAGGAATGATAGGCTTGTCAATTAAACAAGGCCAAAGAAGCAATAATAGAATTGCGCGACTACAGTGGAACAGAAGATGTGCTGCATCCTCTAAGCCCTGGCTCAGTACCTTCTTCCTGTCAAGAGACATCGCACGAGTCTTTTGTCAACATTTTCCTTTAGTTAAACATAAACAGGCTCACTGAGGACAGGCGTGTAGTTCAAGGAGAAGGGGGATCGCTGAGTTGTGATCTTCTCTTCTGAAGACTAAACAATCACAGTTCCCTCAGCCTCTCCTCATAAGTCATGTGCTCCAGCCCCCTAATCATTTTTGTTGCCCTCCGCTGGACTCTCTCCAATTTATCCACATCCTTCTTGTAGTGTGGGGCTCAAAACTGGACACAGTACTCCAGGGGAGGCCTCACCAATGCTGAATAGAGGGGAACGATCACATCCCTCGATCTACTGGCAATGCTTCTACTTATACAGCCCAAAATGCCATTAGCCTTCTTGGCAACAAGGGCACACTGCTGACTATAACCTCTAGGTCCTTTTCTGCAGAACTGCTGCCTAGCTGCTTGGTCCCTAATCTAGCAGTGCAGGGATTCTTCCTTCCTAAGTGCAAGATTCTGCACTTGTCCTTGTTGAATCTCATTGGATTTCTTTTGGCCCAATCCTCTTATTTCTCTAGGTCCCTCTGTATTCTATCCCTACCCTCTAGCGTATCTACCACTCCTCCCAGTACCGCTTGTGCTCATCCAGCTTTTCTAAATAGCTTTTTGCCAGTGACAAAAAGAAAGTGGGTTTTAAAACCTCAGTGGTTGGAAACTTAGCACAGGGATCTCTCCAAATGCTCAGCACAAATGCCCATTTGGAGCCTATCTCCCAGACAAAAATCTGTAGGATTTAGTCCCTCAGCAACCATAGGTGCCTTTGATTATCTCCTTCCAAAACCATAGCATCTTCCAAGATCACAACTCAGCCAGTCCCCTTCTCATTTGAACTACACACCTGTCCTCCAAAATAATTACAATTTGTATTTAACTAAAAGGAAAATGTTGACTTAAAAGACTCATTAAATTGTCTCTTGACTTAGGAGAAGGTGCACTGGGCCAGGAGCTAGGATACCTTTAGCTCAAATCTTGCCTGTTCCACTGTAGTAGTAATTCCGTGTACTTCACAGCCTTGTTTTTTAATTGAGCAAAGCCTCAGGTATCATTCGTTTCCTCCTCCCAAGTCTGGTTTTACAGCTGGAAGTAACCGGGGAGCTGAGAGATTGCCCAAAATCACTTTGGGCAGATAAAGCTTGGAACAGTGTCTGTTGGAAGTCTCATCTGCTTAGCTATACTGCCTCTAAAAGAGTAGGCCAAATCTGTACGGTGGGCTATGCTTGTTCTAACATGAGACTACTGCATGTCTCCCTATAGAAAGCACAATGAGAAACAAATGGTGATTATAGAGAGGTGATAGCATCACTGTAGTTCAGAGTGAGACTAGCTTAACAGGTAATTTTAAGTGCTGTCTTGAGAATGCATGTCTTGAGAATTGCTGTGCCTCATACAGCTCCCCCCCTCAGAAAAATCACTTGACATCAACATTTTACAGTTCTTTATAGCTTTCAGCAGGTGGGGGGATTCAAATCGAGGGCTCATCCTATGGCTCTGATTCTCCCCAAACTGCTATCACCTGGTTAAGAGTGATCTCAGCTAGCAACCAGCAGCTACTGCCCCTTTGGGGAAGCAATGTTTGAAAGGGGTTAAATTTGGATATCCAGTACAGCTCAAGCCAAAAGGAAGATGCATATGCATATGTAGCAGAACTGGACCCCTGTTGCAAGTCAAGTTGCCTGCAGTTATTCAGGTATCAGTAACTGGGTGGCTCAAGGTGACATGCTGTGGCTACTGAACCGATGTAGTGTCAGTTGGAGTCCTCTCCTAGGCAGGTTTCAGAGAATGTCTTGTGCATGTTATTTGCATTCTGTAGAGGCTCCTTCTGAAAGCTTTGCTCTGAGAGCACTATTTAAGAGCCTCGTTTCAAAGTGCTCTATAATACACATGCATATTTCAATTCTACTTGAAAATATTGTTGAGGAAAATAGCCTTAATTCAATAAAGGGAAAATGAAAGAGTCCACATTTAAAACACTACAGTGGAGGCGCTACCTACGTCAATGGGAGGGGTTCTCCTGGCAGTGTAGGTAATCTATCTCCGCAAGAGGCGGTAGCGTTGCCTACACAGGGACTTAGGTTGGCTTACCAACGCCACTTAGGGCTGTGGGTTTTTCCCACCTCTGACCGATGTAGTTAAACCAGCGCAATTTTCTAGGGTGGAGCAGGCCAGACTCTAGTAAGCAGAGGCACTGCAGTAATAGAATCATGATGCATACTCCCCTTCCATTTTCTGAACAATAGGATCGTATGTGGTCAAAGAGAAATAAGTAGCTGTGACTCTCATAAGTGTCAGTGTAGATGTGCAGACTCACCCCTGTGGCGCCTCCTGCTGGTCTGTTCTGGGAATTAGCTCGTTCCAGCTCCAGCGCACCCTCTGCAGGCCAGTAATCTGCCTGTCCTCTGACCCCCATGTCCCTCCCTGGACCCCGGTGCTCCTTTAACTGAGGTGCTGGCTCCCTGGCAGTAGCCCACCAATCTGGGTCTCCGCTCTCTGGGGAACCCCCAACCCACTATCCTCACTTCACCTCAGTTTTGGCTACTGCTCAGTCTCCATCTAGCCCCCCTTCACTGGGGCAGACTGCAGTATCAGCCACTCATCACAGGCAAAGGGGTTTGGACTGGCGGCCTTTGCCTATCCCTGGGCTGCTCTCTGCAACCCCCAGTACCTATTGGCCTTGTGCTAGGCCGCAGCCTGGGGCTTTCCAGGCTAGAGCTCCCCAGCCTGTCCCCAGCCCTGCTCCACTCAGGTACTCTGTCTCTAGCTCCCTGCAGCCAGGCTCTTCTCCCTCTACAGGCAGAGAGAGACTGTTTGGGCTCCTGCCTCACAGCCTTTTTATACAGGCCATCTGGGGCCTGATTGGTGCATGGCCCAGCTGCAGCCACTTCCCAATCAGCCCAGCTTAGTAGTTCCCAGCCACAACCTTTCCCCAGGGCTGTTTTAAGCCCTTCAGGTGTTTTAACCACCCTGCTACAGTTAGCATGATCAAAAGAGTTAGAGCCTCAAGAAACTCCCTATTTTGAAGAATCAGAGCAGGCTGCGGAGCAGGGACAAAAGGATGGTGAAGAAAATTGGCAGCATGTGACTTCCAGAAGAAGAAAGAGGAGCATCCATGTACCAGTAATGCAGATACAGGTGAGCAACTGTTTTCATGTTCTCTCCACAGGTCCTAATGCAGAGAGTGGACTAGATGATACATCTGAGGGAAGGGAGCAGAAGGAGACTCCACCGATTGGAAGGCATGAGATGCACTGTCCTAGGGATAGGTGTTCCAGGACCACCGCTCTCAAGAGAAGGAGACTGGTGGGAGTGGTCAGGGACTCCCTCCTAAGGGGGGCTGAGTCATCTGTCTGCCATCCTGACCGGGAAACCCAAGAATTGTGCTGCTTGCCAGGAGCTAGGATTCACGATGTGATGGAGAGACTGCCGAGACTCATCAAACCCTCAGATTGCTACCCCTTCCTGCTTCTTCATGTGGGCACCAATGATACTGCCAAGAATGACCTTGAGCAGATCACTGCAGACTATGTGGCTCTGGGAAGAGGAATAAAGGAGTTTGAGGCACAAGTGGTGTTCTTGTCCATCCTCCCTGTGGAAGGAAAAGGCCCAGGTAGAGACCGTCGAATCATGGAAGTCAACGAATGGCTACGCAGGTGGTGTCAGAAGGCTTTGGATTCTTCGACCATGGGATGGTATTCCAAGAAGAATGGCTAGGGAGAGATGGGCTCCACCTAACGAGGAGAGGGAAGAGCATCTTTGCAAGCAGGCTGGCTAACCTAGTGAGGAGGGCTTTAAACTAGGTTCACCAGGGGAAGGAGACCAAAGCCCTGAGATAAGTGGGATACCAGGAGGAAATACGAGCATGAGAGCACAAGAGGGGAGGACTCCTGCCTCATACTGAGAAAGTGGGACAATCAGTGAGTTATCTTAAGGGCCTATACACAAATGCAAGAAGCCTGGGAAACAAGCAGGGAGAACGGAAAGTCCTGGCACAGTCAAGGAATTATGATGTGATTGGAATAACAGAGACTTGGTGGGATAACTCACATGACTGGAGCACTGTCATGGATGGATATAAACTGTTCAGGAAGGACAGGCAGGGCAGAAAACATGGGGGAGTTGCGTTGTATGTAAGAGAGCAGTATGATTGCTCAGAGCTCCAGTATGAAACTGCAGAAAAACCTGAGAGTCTCTGGATTAAGTTTAGAAGTGTGAGCGACAAGGGTGATGTCATGGTGGGAGTCTGCTATAGACCACCAACCATGGGGGATGAGGTGAACAAGGCTTTCTTCAGGCAACTAACAGGCCCTGGTTCTCATGGGGGACTTCAATCACCCGGATGAGATTGCTGGGAGAGCAATACAGCAGTGCACAGACAATCCAGGAAGTTTTTGGAAAGTGTAGGGGACAATTTCCTGGTCCAAGTGCTGGAGGAACCAATTAGGGGTAGAGCTCTTCTTGATCTGCTGCTCACAAAAAAAGGAAGAATTAGTAGGGGAAGCAAAAGTGGATGGGAACCTGGGAGGCAGTGACCATGAGGTGGTTGAGTTCAGGATCCTGATACAAGGAAGAAAGGAGAGCTGCAGAATATGGACCCTGGATTTCAGAAAAACAGACTTTGACTCCCTCAGGGAACTGATGGGCAGGATCCCCTGGGAGAATAACATGAGGGGGAAAGAAGTCCAGGAGAGCTGGCTGTATTTGAAAGAATCCTTTAGGTTTGAGGTTTTGCAAATTGAGGTTGCAGGAACAAACCATCCCAATGTGTAGAAAGAATAGTAAATATGGCAGGTGACTAGCTTGGCTTAACAGTGAAATCCTTGCTGATCTTAAAACACAAAAAAAGCAGCTTACAAGAAGTGGAAGATTGGACAAATGACCAGGGAGGAGTATAAAAGTACTGCTCAGGCATGCAAGAGAGAAATCAGGAAGGTCAAATCACACTTGGAGTTGCAGCTAGCAAGAGATGTTAAGAACAACAGGAAGGTTTTCTACAGGTATGTTAGCAACAAGAAGGTGGTCAGGGAAAGTGTGGGCCCCTTACTGAAAGGTGGAGGCAACCTAGTGACAGAGGATGTGGAGAAAGCTAGTGTACTCAATGCTTTTTTTGCCTCTGTCTTCACGAACTAAGGTCACCTCCCAGACTACTGCACTGGGCAGCACAGTATGGGGAGGAGGTGACTAGCCCTCTGTGGAAAAGGAAGTGGTTCAGGACTATTTAGAAAAGGTGGACGAGCACAAGTCCATGGGGCCGGATGCACTGCATCCGAGAGTGCTAAAAGGAGTTGACGGATGTGATTGCAGAGCCATTGGCCATTATCTTTGAAAACTCATGGCGATCGGGGGAGGTCCCGGATGACTGGAAAAAAGCTAATGTAGTGCCCATCTTTAAAAAAGGGAAGGAGGAAGATCCGGGGAACTATAGACCAGTCAGTCTCACCTCAGTCCCTGGAAAAATCATGGAGCAGATCCTCAAGGCATCAGTTTTGAAGCACTTAGAGGAAAGGAAAGTGATCAGGAACAGTCAGCATGGATTCACCAAGGGCAATCATGCCTGACTAACCTAATTGCCTTCTATGATGAGGTAACTGGCTCCGTGGATGAGGGGAAAGCAGTGGACATGTTATTCCTTGACTTTAGCAAAGCTTTTGATACAGTCTCCCATAGTATCTTGCCAGCAAGTTAAAGAAGTATGGGCTGGATGATTGGACTATAAGATGGATAGAAAGCTGGCTAGATCGTCAGGCTTAACGGGTAGTGATCAATGGCTCCATGTCTAGTTGGCAGCCAGGGGTCAATCCTGGGGCCGGTTTTGTTCAATATCTTCATTAATGATCTGGAGGATGGTGTGGACTGCACCCTCAGCAAGTTTGCAGATGACACTAAACTCGGAGGAGTGGTAGATACGCTGGAGAGTAGGGATAGGATACAGAGGAACCTAGAGAAATTAGAGGATTGAGCCAAAAGAAATCTGATGAGGTTCAACAAGGACAAGTGCAGAGTCCTGTACTTGGGATGGAAGAATCCCATGCACTGCCACAGGCTAGGGATCAAGTGGGTAGGCAGCAGTTCTGCAGAAAAGGACCTAGGGGTTACAGTGGACGAGAAGCTGGATATGAGTCAACAGTGTGCCCTTGTTGCCAAGAAGGCTAATGGCATTTTGGGCTGTATAAGTAGGGGCATTGCCAGCAGATCGAGGGACGTGATCGTTTCCCTCTATTCGACATTGGTGAGGCCTCATCTGGAGTACTGTGTCCAGTTTTGGGCCCCACACTACAAGAAGGATGTGGAAGAATTGGAAAAAGAGTCCAGCGGAGGGCAACAAAAATGATTAGGGGTCTGGCACACATGACTTATGAGGAGAGGCTGAGTGAACTGGGTTTATTTAGTCTGCAGAAGAGAAGAATGAGGGGGGATTTGATGGCTGCTTTCAACTACTTGAAAGGGGGTTCCGAAGAGGATGGACCTAGACTGTTCTCAGTGGTAGCAGATGACAGAACAAGGAGTAATGGTCTCAAGTTGCAGTGGGAGAGTGTCACGGAGTCCCCGGGCGATGCTCTGGAACTGCTCCCTATGAAGCCAGTCAGGACTTTGGTGAAGTCACCTCTCTGTGAGCAGACTGTCTTCAGGGCAAGAAGCTCACACGGCTTCACCTCCTGGGTCTGACCTTGGAGCATTCAGCATCCTCTGCCCCTCTGTGCGCTTCCCACAGCGAGCCCACCCCAGCAGGCTCCTGGGGAAGCCACAGGGTCCTGCACCCCCACTTTGCAGTCAGATGTGACTCAGCCAGACAGTGAACAGGTGTATTAGATGACAGGAACACGGTCTAAAACAGAGCTTGTAGGTACAGAGAACAGGACCCCTCAGCCAGGTCCATTTTGGGAGGCAGTGAGCCAGACACCCACGTCTGCCCTCACTCCAAGTCCCCAGCCAGCTCCAAACTGAAACTCTCCAGCCCCTCCTCTCTGGCCTTTGTCTCTTTCCCAGGTCAGGAGGTCACCTGACCTCTTTGTTCTCCAACACCTTCAGTTGGCATCTTTGCAGAAGAGAGGCCCAAGCCATTAGTTGCCAGGAGACAGAGTGCCGGCCATTCTCTGTGCAGACAGTATCACAGGGGGCTTCTTGGGCTCTGCAACAATTATACACCCTGATCCCCCCCACCTAGATACCTAAGAGGGTATAGGGGAAACTGAGGCACCCACACAGTGTTCGGAGAAAACACTAAGAACATTCTCACTTTGTCACAGGGAGGTCTAGGTTGGATATTCGGAAACATTATTTCATTAGGAGGGTGGTGAAGCACTGGAATGGGTTACCTAGGGTGGAATCTCCATCCTTCGAGGTTGGGATGATTTAGTCAGGGATTAGTCCTGCTTTGAGCAGGGGGTTGGACTGGATGACCTCCTGAGGTTCCTTCCAACCCTGAGATTTTATGATTCTAAGGACTAGGGCAAGGCTGTCATTAACTAATGAAGTGCCAGGATACAGGTATCAGTCAAAACAGTAATTTGTTTGTCTTGAAAAATAAACACTTTCTACAATCATTCATCTAAGCTAGACAAAGGAAAGTGAGCACTCCAATCAGTCTCCTCTCGAAGCGCAGCCGTTTAGCTGAGAAGGGCCCAAAGGAAGTACTAGACATTAGACAAGTTTGGGCCATGTAGCCCTTTTAAAACCAATCCGCTAGTCTCAAATTAAACTTCCCACTCAACAAACTGTTACAAAAAAAACCAAGCAATGCAGAAGACTACAGAAAACGTGGCATGGTGATACTCTAACCCAAAATAGATTTTTTGTAGCTCCTTTTCGCCCGTTGAACAGGAAATCCTGGTATAATTTTAACGGTGGTTGCCAGAGGTAGAGCCAGTGGTGTAAGTTTGGAGTCATTCGATCAAGGGTTTCCTGATACACAGGCCCTCACCCCCACTGAGTTTTTAATTTTCAAAATGCTCTAAAATCTATTTAGATAGTGAGATTATCTGGAATAGTGGTGGAGCCCAGTGAATTTTAAATCAATTTTTCATTTCATCTTTGTATTGTGGGAGGCCCTGGGTTGGATGGGGGGGGTCAGATCTTGCTCCTGGGAGTGGTGTGGGGGGGAGGTTGCAGAATAAGCCCACACTACAGTGGCAGCTACTGGTGACCTGGTGCACAGGATCTCAGTGCTGCTCGCGTTTGGCCCAGCCTCCCCCCCACCCTCCCTGAGTCATGAAGCGGGTGGGGGAGGAGATGATGGCAGACAGACCAAATTTCAGTGTGTGGCACTATGACCACTTCTCTCCCCCTTGGTGTTTTTATAATTTGTGCCATCTTCAAATTAGAGTGGTGGATGTTGCTTTTAAAGCAAATCTTAAAATAAGGAATAAAGTGAATCACAATATACAATTATATCAGAATAGCTCACGATGAGATGGGCCGTATGCTTTTTATTGCTGTGCTATGCATTGTTTTTCACGGGCTGACCTTTTTCACTACACATGGGCTCACTTGTCAGAACAATACGAAGTGTTCTCTGTAGTACAAAATAGAAACATTGGTTTTTGACCTATAAGAGTTTTAAATGACTCTTTCATAGGCAAATATACATATTACTGAAGGAGAAGAGGGTCTGTTTAATTATTCGTATGATCGTAGCACCTAGGAACCCCAGCATAGGCCAGACCCTGCACAAACAGAAAAGAAAAGACAGTCCCTGCCCCTAAAGAGCTTTCGATGTGGTCTTTTCCACTTAAACCCTCCATACAGCTTGAAAAGAACCCAGTGAAATTCTGCCACAGACCTTTGTTAAAGCAGTGAAGTTCCTCTACCAAAAGTCCCAAACACTTCCAGAGTGTACAGTACCAGTACACGCATTGCATTCCTCCCTATCACACTACCATACAGAACGAACTGACCTCTTACATCCCCCGGGCAAATGTCGGCCGTGCGCTGCTGCGCAAGCGGCTAAGCCCTGAAGTTAATAGTGCAGAGTGGAGTTCTACTGCACTAATGAAAAGTGCGCGTGTTAACTAAACATTTTGGTGAGCAAGGGGCTCTCTAAGGGGGGTGGAGTCTAAGTGAATGTAAAACGTGGAGCTAACGTAGCCTTCCTCGACATACCTTTAACGTGACGGTCCCTTGCTTTGAAGGGCTTGTGCATGTGTGTTCCCCATAGGCAGTCTTCACCATGTAACAGGTTTTGTCTCTCCTCTTTGGATGTATCTTCCTAAATATTCAGTCTGTTGGCAGGCTCGAGCAGCCCAGTGTTGTTCAACACACTGTGCCACTGATTCCCCCGCGACCCATTTTGTTAAGCGATCCCCCCTCAGGCATTTAAACTGTTGAATAAAGCCCTTGAACTTCAGGAACCCCGGGTTTCCCAACAGTCTGAGCTGTGTTTACCTCTAAGTGCGCACGTCCAGGGGTGGCGCTGGGATCACAATGCCTTGGTTTTCACGGGCGGTTTTACAGCAGCATTTTTCTATTTTTGAACGTGTTTCTTCTTTAGCTGTGAGGCCCACAGACCCAAGGGGGGACTGCCCAGGTATACAAGGCAAGTAATTAAGGAGACAGGCACAAAGTGCTTTTTCTCAGATTTCTCCCAGTTACAGCAATCTCAGGGGTCACTGGGAGAGCAGTATTCAGAGACGTGACTTGGTTTAACAGAACACTTTGCAGGGTTCAGCTGCAGGAATTGGGGGGAATCTGAATTCCTCCCTTTGTGCCACCCAAGGGAGACCAGGTGGCGTGACAGGAATGTGAACCCTGACGGGCAAAGCATGAATGGAGAGCAGCTTCACTGTGTACTGGTAATAGAACCGTTTCCAGTCGTGCTGCCCCAAATGCAAAATCTCTTCAGGGGACAGAGAAATCTTACACCAGAGGGAGTGCTGGTCCCCAGTTCCATCGCCTCTGATTAACCCAAGGGTGCCACTGTACGCTCCTGTCACAGGGCATTGGCAAAGTAGAGCAATGAGGTTGCCCTACAGGGTCGAGGGAGAACAAGTAAAAGGAGCCCCCTCCCCGCATTATTTAGGGCTCTGGGAAAGTTAGAGAGGCTCAAAAAAGTTTCAGTAGTGACTGTCACATGGGGAGCTGCAGGAGCTGGAAAGGGGACATCTCAGTCAGAGAGTCCCATCTCTTCCCCATTAACACGGTACTGAGCAGCAGTACTTCACAAGTCCCTCCTGGGCCGTCGATAACATCTGGCTGCTCCTGGCAAGAGCAGTGAGTAATGGATGCCTCTGAGATGCCACATGTATCACGGGGAGACTGGCTTGCTGCTGCCTAGCTCCCACCGAGTGAGCACTGACCCAGCAGCATCTGTCTGCTACTTACAAGCATAGGAGAGGGCAAAGAGTTCTGCATCCCATTACCAAAGGCAGCTTCTCGTTTCCTGTGCATGAACCTGCGCCCTTTATCAAGCCTCGGTCAGGCTGGGAGCAGCACTGCAGTACAGCTGTCCATCTCTTCAGCTTGCCCAGTCTCCTTTTGGAGGAAGATTTCTGTACCCAGTCTGCCAGCTAGTGACTTTTTTGGTTTTAAGCTTATGCAAAATTCTTTCAGTTTTTGTGGAGTTCAGTGAAGGAGAAAATCTCTGTTTCCTGTTTAAAAAATAATGATCCAAGGCCTCTTTTTAAAGGCCGGGCATCAACTTAAGGCCAAATGGCCTAAAGCAAAGTAAAAGTGGTTTCAAATTCCACTTGGCTCGTTGCTATTGATGCTCTGGGTCCTTGCTGCATTTCCCACAGCTCAGGGGTGACGGTCGCTGCAGTCAGTTCCCCTTTCAGGTCTTTGCCCGGCTGTGTCAGAGCTGCAAACACGTTGGGGAACGTCTGCTGCAGAATAACTGGTCATTGGAACTGGAAACAGGAGGATTTATTAAAAGCCTGTTTATCTAGCCTACGTTTTGACCGTCCCCTTAAAGTTGAGCTGCAGTACAAATGCCAGCAATCTGAAATGGGGGACTCAGGTCTCCCTCCACCCCACTCAGTGGGTGTTACATGGCTCCCGCTGGAGGGGGGAATCTGACCTGCTCTCCTCCTGCTGCCCCCGCCTCTCCTTGGGCCTGATCTCCCCGAAGATTTAACAAGCCCACTGAGCAGAGGGCTGAGCTGAGACAGGCAGCGTGGGCAGCTTCCAGCTCCCCTCTGGCTGGTACACTGCACAAGCTAATGGTGCATCTGGCCCCCTTTCTCAAGGGAGGCTTCTGTGGCTGGCTGCAGCAGCTGCCCCAGGAAAGCCCTGGATCTGTGCCCTTCCACAAAGAGCCTGCTGCGCTGGTGTTTCTGCTGCAGGGGAGGGAGGAGATGACAGGCCCATGATTTGCTTCTGCTCCCTGCCTCCCAACAGGACAGCATGGGCCACCCATCCCCCAGTGTTCGCAGGCTCCTCTGTGCAGGGTGGCGCATACGGAGCCGTGTGTGACAGCCGACAGTCATTAACAGGCAGAAGGTTGGATGCGGGTTCATTGGGGTGGGGGGGTTTCATTCAGAAAAATACTCCGGCTGCTACTCCTCCAGCTGTGCCAGCCAACACTACAGGTCAGGCATATCCTGTCCTCGCAGCCCACGGTCCCTTCTGGGCTTCACGCAGTGCCTAGAAGCAGTGGGTTCCCCTCTGAGCAGGCGCTTCACACAAGGAGCTGGCTGCAAAAGCAAAACCAGCCAAGACACTGCACAGTCTTTGCAGGCAGCTGCCTGCATTGTGCTATACGTGAATAGGAGGTGCATTGCTCAGGCCCAGTATTAGCATCCTGCCGGCTGCCTCAAGGGAGAGGGGTCCTTGTGCTGTGGGGTTCACTTCTTGGATTATTTCTACCATGCTGCATTGTGGAAAAAATACACTTGCTATCCACCCTCCTCCAAAGCCTCTCTCCTCCAGCTGCCCACAGGCAGCAGGGTGCTGAGCGCTAGCTCCAAACAGGGCAGGGACCCACCACTTCACATTTCTAGGAATGAGGATCCTGAAGTGCTCTAACAAGCTCATCTCCGGGAAGACGGGCACCCCTGTTTTAGAAGTGGGCAAGCAGCACAGAACTTTCCCAGGCCCCCGGCTCTGCTCACAAGACCTTGCTGCCGAACTCCAGCCCCGCCGCTTTAACCACTAGCCTCTACTTCTGCCCCAGGCAAAACTCTCACAAAGCGACACCTTTGCTCATTAAAGGTTTATTTTTATTTCTGGTTTAAAATCAAAATTAGCCATTCTCTGTAATTACATTATATATAGATTTATAGAGACTTTATAGAAAAGATTTTTTTGCTTTTGCTTTTCTGCAAAACTCAGTAAATAAAAAATAAAATAAACCAAAAAGGTGACAGGTTCTGTCCATCTGTCCCCTCTGTGTTGCTCCTCTCCCCCACCCTGCTTTAAAAATGACGACTAACATCAGGGGAAGGCTCAGCTGTGGGTCCCTGCGGGCAAGGCAGGGGAGGGGGAGGCCCTTGGAGCTGAAAAGAAGATACGCCAGCAGAATATATTAATATCTATGTCTCCTTTTATTTGAGTCCCGGGGACTCCAGGCGCTGAAGGAGGACGGTGCCCACAGCAAAGGGAGCTCCCGGAAAGGAACAACATTGTCTCAAAGTGCATGTCCATCTGGGGAAGTCGGAGCAGCCTGCGAGCTACTGGAAGGAGTCCCAATGCAGACTTCACGGGCCCACCCAGGCTCCAGCAGGGGCACACAAGCTCTGGCCCCACCTAGCAAGTTGAAATAGAAAAGCAAGTTGGAGGGGAGGGGAGTG
This sequence comes from Mauremys reevesii, assembly GCF_016161935.1. Lineage (NCBI taxonomy): Eukaryota > Metazoa > Chordata > Testudines > Geoemydidae > Mauremys > Mauremys reevesii. The sequence goes on from NC_052638.1 coordinate 3,649,467, forward strand.
TCCGAAGCCCCACGTCTCCACGGTGGTGGGCCCAGCAGCCCCTCTGGCACAGTGCCGGGGGGAGGGAAAGCTGTGCCCCGTAAGGCAGTGAGTGGGGTGTGTCGGGCTGGCAGGGAGGTACTAATACTGCTGCATGGTCCCAAGGGATGGGAGCTGGGCCCAGGCTGAGAGAGCCTCCAGCAGCTCCCTGGTGCCTTCACCCCAAAGGGATCACAAGTGTGTTAGTGCCAGCGTGTCTCAGAAGGCTGTGCTGGCCATGCTGCCTGGCGCGAAGATCCTCGGGAAGCTGTTCAGAGTCTCCTCCAGCCGCCGGTGAGCCGATTTACCATCTTCCCCTGCAAACACACGCCACGGTCAGTCACCCCAGCCACGCAGCAGGCTCCCTTCCCAGGCCCCCTCCACTCAGGCCTTGGCCCAGCTGAGCAGGAGCCCAGGATGGCAGTCAGGAGAGCAGGGTTCTTGGCTCCCCCCGCTCAGCCTGCAGCTTACTGAGAGCTTGGGGCTGATGCACACGGCTGGCTTCAGGCTTCTACAGGACTCTTCTGCTCAATGCCAATTGTAATAATACAGAATCCCGGTGAGGGGGCAGATGGAACCCAGGGCACTCAGCTCCGGCACCACTGCCCTCAAACAGTTCTGCCAAGGGGAAGGCCCTCAGCTGGCTGCAGCCACTAGGGGGCAGCACGCACGCACACACCAGCAGGGCTGAGATTCTGTACACTACATGCCGACACATTCGGGGAGTGCCACAGAACTGGGGTTCCACACACAGCAAAGACACAGGCTAAAAGGACATGGCCGACAGGGTCCAAAACAAGAGACACTCGTGAGCCAAGCAGCAGGAATGGGGGAGCGGGAACGAATCTGGCCAACACGTCCCGACCTGTGCAGCTGCTGTCACGACCCGGAAGCCTAGTTAGCCAATCAGATGGTTCTCTCAGTGCCATCTAATAAATGATAATAAATAACAGTGACACTTAGCGCTTCGCGTTCTCAGGGCACCTGCTGACATTAGCTAGGGGCTGCTTCTGCTCTCGCCCCGGCCAGGCCCACGGGTGGCACCGGCAGCAGGCGAGGTGGGAGCCTGGCGGTATGGCAAGCCTGAGCTCATGGAGCGGGCCATGGACCCAAGGCCTAGGACATATCCAGCTGGTCCACTGTGCCCTCACCTGCAGCCAGGGTCTAGCATGGACAGGACCGGGGAGCCTCGCTCTAGGATCAGCTCTGGCACTGGGACGGTACCAACGGGAGCCATGTGCCAAGGGGGTGCGAGCAGGGTCTGGCTTTGGTGCCACCTAGAGGAGCCGCTCCAAGCCCAGGTGTGCAGCAGGGCACTCACCGCATAGCATCAGGCTCTGCTTGGCTGCCTCCCGCACGTCCTCCTTGTCCGTTTGGCACAGATACACCAGCTGCTCGATGCTTTCTTTGGCCTGCCGGGAGAGGCCGACACGGCACTGAGCATGCGCCTGCGATGGCAACGCTGTGCCCATCCTTGCCCTGCCTGCACTCCCAACGCCAGGGAGCACCGGGGGAGGGCAGCATGGGCAGGCCAGGAAGACAGGTGGAGGGTGGGAACAAGGTCTCTGTGGTCCTGTCTTGGTTCTGGCAGAGCGAGGGACCCAGGGACCAGTCCCAGAGCTCCACGCTCGCCCCCTGCAAGCAGTCGGCCAAGACAGGCCCCCCCATGGGCTGCTCTGGGCCAGCTGTGTCCCTGCCCCCACCCTCCCCGCTGCCCTTAGTGCTGCCCAAGTGGTGGGTGGAGCTGCCTCCTGACTCCTCCCCTGTGCGGACGCATCTCATGGCTTCTCCAGGCTGGGGACAGGCCACCTCCTTCCTGCTGCCTGTGTCTATCCCAGTCTCGCTAGGGCTCCACCACCTCCCTCCCTGTTCCCCTCCCCTCCACAGCCACCCGCACAGGGTGAGCTCAGCCATTGCCCTGGCTCTCCGGACTCCAGCACATGCAGGATGCTGCTGCCATTGTGCCTAGGAGGGGAGGCCATTGAGGTCCCACCGGCAGCAGGGTACAGGGAGGATCTGGGCAATTTCCCCTCCGCTGCACTAGCCCGGGCCCCACGTCATCCCCCATGGACACAATGGCCTAGTGGTGAGAGGGGCACGGCCTTGGCAGCTGCTCTCTGCCATCGACCCCCATGCAGACGAGATGCGGGGGCTGCACTTACCTTGAGACACCCCAGGGCTGCGCAGCTGGCGATTCGCATCTGCGCCTCTTCATCTTCCAGCTGCTCCAAGTACCACACGAGGGCCTGGGGGACACACAGATCAGCACCGCAGGGCGTGGGCAGAGCCTCTGAGATAAGCTGGTACCCCCCTGCCCCCCCCCCCGTGCCCCATTCCCAGCCTGGCAGGGGTGCAGGGCCCTGCGCTCACCCGTTCCCGGAAGCGAGGGTTCTCGGCGAGGCTGCGCAGCTGGGCGGACACGGCGCTGACGACTTTGCTGTTCCCCTCGATGAGCAGCGAGCTCATGGCCTTCAGCCCGTCCTTCTTGAGCCGGCTCTCGGGCACTCGCTTCAGCGCCTTCAGCACCACATCCTGGTCGTCCGAGTTCAGGCTCTGGGCCAGCAGCACTGCAGAGAGGGGGGGTGAGAACAGCCGCAGCACTGCTGGGGAGCCCCACTTGTGCCCTGGGGGGCCGGCCTGGCTCCCACAAAGACCAGAGGGACGGGAAGGTGGGCGCCCCGCACCGGCGGCAGAGCTGGGCCTGGCAGGGAAGAGCAAGGGGCCGGATCCCAGCCGCGCTGCGTGATCCGCAGGCAGAGGGAGAATGAGCCGGGGGTGGCCTGAGCACACAGGCAGGGGCCGGCAGCCCTGAGCACACAGGCAGGGGCCGGCAGCCCTGGGCCAGTTGGCAGGAGCAGCTCAGCCCAGCCCCACTGCACCTTGGGCCATCGTGGCACGCAGCCTGGCTCAGTCTTGGCCTGCCAGCGAGCTGGCACGGGCAGGTGCCAGAGACAGTCTGGTGCTGTCTGCTGCACTGGCACAGTGGGTGCTGGGCCATCTAACGACTCAGAGCAGGGGAACTGCACCAGCGCCCCGCCTGTGTCAACGGCGGTACCACCCACCCCTCGAACACAGAACCCGCACCAACACCCCACCTGTGCCAGCACCGGTACCACCCACCCCTCGAACACAGAACCCGCACCAGCGCCCCACCTGTGCCAGCGCCAGTACCACCCACCCCTCGAACACAGAACCCGCACCAGCGCCCCACCTGTGCCAGCACCGGTACCACCCACCCCTCCAGCACAGAACCCGCACCAGCATCCCGCCTGTGCCAGCGCCGGTACCACCCACCCCTCCAGCACAGGAACTGCACCAGCGCCCCACCTGTGCCAGCACCGGTACCACCCACCCCTCCAGCACAGAACCCGCACCAGCGCCCGTACCACCCACCCCTCCAGCACAGGAACTGTACCAGCGCCCCACCTGTGCCAGCGCCGGTACCACCCACCCCTCGGGCACAGGAACTACACCAGTGCCCTGCCTGTGCCAGCGCTGGAGCTATGAGGGGACTGCAGGCTCTTACCTTCCTCAGCCAGCTCCATGATGTAGGCATCCAGTGTAGACACGGGGAGTGACTCAAAGTGGCTCCAGTACTGGAAGATAGTGAGCTGCTCACCCTGGCTGCTCCCGGGGCGCTTGGGCAGCCGCCGGTCCAGCACATCCTCCACTAGCTTCACGCACACTGCAGGGAGAGGGCACCGGGTCAGTACCCCTGGGGCAGGGTTTCTCGGCCACCCAGGCACCTCGCTGGCACAAAGCCCCAAGGCCGTCTGGGCTGGCACCCCTCCAGCAGGTTGGTACTTTGCCACCACTGGCATTTCCGGAGGGGCGGGACAGGCTAGCCAAAGCAGAGGACTGGGAGGCAGGACTCCTGGGTTCTTTTCTCGGCTCTCAGAGTCGCTCTGGGCCTGGCCAGGGGAGCCAGAGATGGCCAATCGGAGCTGAGCCATTGCCCAGGGCTCTCAGCCCATCCAGGCAGAGCGGGGTGTCCCGAGACTGCACTCACCTGAGTCTGCCAGGCCCAGCTGCCGCTCAGCCACGGGCGCTGCATACTGGGCACTGAGGGTGCGCAGGAACCGCTCCACGGGGCAGGTGTACACATTGGGCTGCTCCACGCAGCGGTCCCAGAAGGCCAGCACCCCCTCCTTCCGGGTGGAGAACTGCACCACTGTGGACAGAGACACGGTCAGGGCCACCCGCGCCCAGCACATGGGACCGCGACAGGGAGCCCAGCACAGACCCCAGTGGCGAGCCCCAGCCCATGCCCTGGCAGGCAGTGCCCCGTGGTGCCCGTTGGTGGGCCTGGGATGGGCGCTGTGCCAGGGCCTTTACCTTCCGCTGCAGCGTTGGCCGCCCCCGATTTCTCCTCCGTCAGCTGGCAGACAATCTCCAGAACCTGCGCTTCCCTCATCAGCTTGTCCAGGGCGTACATCTCCCGGCACCGCAGCGGCCCAAATGTGCCCAGTTTCTGCAAGTCACAGACATGTCAGCACGTGGGGGCGGGATCAGTGCCTGGGGGTGCCTGCACACTCCCAGCGCGCCCGTTGGGGAGCATGGCACGCCGGGAGCTGCCTTCAGAGCTGGGGGCAGCAGCTCTCACGGTTCATGCCAGGCCGCAGCGTCCCTCGGTGTTGGCCAAGGGGGAGTCTGTGCTTGGGCTGGCTGAGCGCCAGTGCCACCCCACCAGGCATGCCAGAGGTTGCCAGCCTGGCGCCCTGGCACCCCCCGATTCTGCAGGAGCCCTCAGCAAGGCCACAGCCCCGCGTGCCAGCAGATGCCCCCCGCCACACGGCTTCCCGTCCCACACACTCACCAGCAGCAGGCGGTTGCAGTTACTGAGGTGCAGCACCACGGCCCTGTCCAGGAACTCATTGCCAGTGCTCATGGGGTCAGAGCTGCCCTCGGAGCCGCTGCACGTGCCGGTGTCCTCGGCCGTCACCTCGCAGCCTCCCAATGCCCCACCCGCAGCACGGGCCCCGCCAGCCCTCCTGCAGGAACGGAGGGGGGGGGGGGGGACACGTAAATACACACCCACAAAGCAAGGGTATCCTCCCCCCACCTCAGCCATAGGCGCCAACTGTCCTGCCCCGAGGAACAGCCTCCAGCTCCCAGGGCTGGGGCTTAAATCCTTCCAGTTCTGCTGCAGGTGAACTTGCAACAAAGGAATTTAAAAAGAGCCATGGTTTACGTAGGACCTACCCTATTGAGCACCCTGCTGCTGCAGAGCCCGCAGACAACACGCACGCTCATTCCCACCCCCAACGGCCCCAGCACTCAGTGACACGCAGGCACAGCCTTGGGGCAGCAGGCCCCTCTGTGCATGGAGGGGCAGGTGGGGCGCTCCAGGGACTGGGCGCTTGGGGTCACACCTGGGAAGTGGTCGTGGGAGCCCCTGGAGATGGCCCCTGGCCATGCGGGTGGAAAGCTCTCACCCTGCTCCAGTGGGTTCTGCCCCCAGGCTCCTGGGGCAGCTCCCAGGGCAGCTGAGGCCCCCCAGCGCACCCAGCCCCCAGTGACTGAGCCCTTTGGTCCCCTGGGGTGGGCAGTGCCAGCCTCATTACAGAGAGGCCACTCAGTGAGTCAACAGCAAAGCCAGGAACAGAACCCAGGAGTCCTGGGCCTCTGCTCTAACCCCCAGCACCCACTGCCGCCCTGCGAGCCCAGACCCCAGGAGTCCTGGGCCTCTGCTCCAACCCCCAGCACCCACTGCCGCCCTGCGAGCCCAGACCCCAGGAGTCCTGAGCCTCTGCTCCAACCCCCAGCACCCACTGCCGCCCTGCGAGCCCAGACCCCAGGAGTCCTGGGCCTCTGCTCCAACCCCCAGCACCCACTGCCGCCCTGCGAGCCCAGACCCCAGGAGTCCTGGGCCTGAGCCAACACCCAGCGCCCACTGACGCCCTGCGAGCACACACCCCAGGAGTCCTGAGCCTCTGCTCTAACCCCTAGCACCCACTGCCGCCCTGCGAGCCCAGACCCCAGGAGTCCTGGGCCTCTGCTCCAACCCCCAGCACCCACTGCCGCCCTGCGAGCCCAGACCCCAGGAGTCCTGGGCCTCTGCTCCAACCCCCAGCACCCACTGCCGCCCTGCGAGCCCAGACCCCAGGAGTCCTGGGCCTCTGCTCCAACCCCAGCACCCACTGCCGCCCTGCGAGCCCAGACGCCAGGAGTCCTGGGCCTCTGCTCTAACCCGGGACCCAGCCCAGACCCCAGGAGTCCTGGGCCTCTGCTCCAACCCCGGGACCCACTGCCGCCTGCGAGCCCAGACCCCAGGAGTCCTGAGCCTCTGCTCCAACCCGCCCAGACCCCAGGAGTCCTGGGCCTCTGCTCCAACCCAGACCCCAGGAGTCCTGGGCCTCTGCTCCAACCCCAGCAGCCACTGCCCAGACCCCAGGAGTCCTGGGCCTCTGCTCCAACCCCAGGACCGGGCCTCTGCTCCAACCCCAGCACAGCCTCTGCTCCAACCCCAGCACCCACGCACTGCCCGCCAGCCCCAGACCCAGGAGTCCCGAGCCTCTGCTCCAACCCCCCTCTGCTCCAACCCCAGCACCGGGCCTCTGCTCCAACCCCAGCACAGACCCTAGGAGTCCCGGGCCTCTGCTCTAACCCCCAGCACCCACTGCCGCCCTGCGAGCCCAGACCCCAGGAGTCCCGGGCCTCTGCTCTAACCCCCAGCACCCACTGCCGCCCTGCGAGCCCAGACCCCAGGAGTCCCGGGCCTCTGCTCCAACCCCAGCACCCACTGGGCCTCTGCTCCAACCCCAGCACAGCCCAGACCCCAGGAGTCCCGGGCCTCTGCTCTAACCCCCAGCACCCACTGCCGCCCTGCGAGCCCAGACCCCAGGAGTCCTGGGCCTCTGCTCCAACCCCCAGCACCCACTGCCGCCCTGCAGCCCAGACCCCAGGAGTCCTGGGCCTCTGCTCTAACCCCAGGACCCACTGCCGCCTGCGAGCCCAGACCCCAGGAGTCCTGGGCCTCTGCTCTAACCCCCAGGACCCAGACCCCAGGAGTCCTGGGCCTCTGCTCTAACCCCAGGACCGCCTCTGCTCCCCCCCCCACACCACCTGCGCCTGCGAGCCCAGACCCCAGGAGTCCCGAGCCTCTGCTCCAACCCCCAGCACCCACTGCCGCCCTGCGAGCCCAGACCCCAGGAGTCCCGGGCCTCTGCTCCAACCCCCAGCACCCACTGCCGCCCTGCGAGCCCAGACCCCAGGAGTCCCGGGCCTCTGCTCCAACCCCCAGCACCCACTGCCGCCCTGCGAGCCCAGACCCCAGGAGGCGAGCGCCTGTGCTACAACGCCGCTCTGCCCCTGCCGCCCTGCGAGCCCAGACCCCAGGAGTCCCGAGCCTCTGCTCCAACCCCAGCACCCACTGCCGCCCTGCGAGCCCAGACCCCAGGAGTCCTGGGCCTCTGCTCATAGCCCCAGCACCCACTGCCGCCCTGCGAGCCCAGACCCCAGGAGTCCTGGGCCTCTGCTCCAACCCCCAGCACCCACTGCCGCCCTGCGAGCCCAGACCCCAGGAGTCCTGGGCCTCTGCTCTAACCCCCAGCACCCACTGCCGCCCTGCGAGCCCAGACCCCAGGAGTCCTGGGCCTCTGCTCCAACCCCCAGCACCCACTGCCGCCCTGCGAGCCCAGACCCCAGGAGTCCTGGGCCTCTGCTCCAACCCCCAGGACCCACTGCCGCCCTGCGAGCCCAGACCCCAGGAGTCCTGGGCCTCTGCTCAAACCCCCAGGACCCACTGCGCCCTGCGAGCCCAGACCCCAGGAGTCCTGGGCCTCTGCTCCAACCCCAGCACCCACTGCCGCCCTGCGAGCCCAGACCCCAGGAGTCCTGGGCCTCTGCTCAAACCCCAGCACCCACTGCCGCCCTGCAGCCCAGACCCCAGGAGTCCTGGGCCTCTGCTCTAACCCCAGGACCCACTGCCCAGACCCCAGGAGTCCTGGGCCTCTGCTCTAACCCCCAGGACCCACTGCCGCCCTGCGAGCCCAGACCCCAGGAGTCCCGTGCCTCTGCTCCAACCCCCAGCACCCACTGCCCCTGCGAGCCCAGACCCCAGGAGTCCTGGGCCTCTGCTCCAACCCCACGGACCCGCTGCCGCCCTGCAAGCACAGACCCCAGGAGTCCTGGGCCGCTGCTCCAACCCCAGCACCCACTGCCGCCTCTGCGAGCCCAGAGCCCAGGAGTCCTGGGCCTCTGCTCCAACCCCCAGCACCCACTGCCGCCCTGCGAGCCCAGACCCCAGGAGTCCTGGGCCTCTGCTCTAACCCCCAGCACCCACTGCCGCCCTGCGAGCCCAGACCCCAGGAGTCCTGGGCCTCTGCTCCAACCCCCAGCACCCACTGCCGCCCTGCGAGCCCAGACCCCAGGAGTCCTGGGCCTCTGCTCCAACCCCCGGACCCACTGCCGCCTGCGAGCCCAGACCCCAGGAGTCCTGAGCCTCTGCTCCAACCCCAGCACCCACTGCCGCCTGCGAGCCCAGACCCCAGTAGTCCTGGGCCTCTGCTCCAACGCCCAGCACCCACTGCCGCCCTGCGAGCCCAGACCCCAGGAGTCCTGGGCCTCTGCTCTAACCCCCAGGACCCACTGCCGCCCTGCGAGCCCAGACCCCAGGAGTCCTGGGCCTCTGCTCTAACCCCCAGCACCCACTGCCGCCCTGCGAGCCCAGACCCCAGGAGTCCTGGGCCTCTGCTCTAACCCCCAGCACCCACTGCCGCCCTGCGAGCCCAGACCCCAGGAGTCCTGGGCCTCTGCTCTAACCCCCAGGACCCACTGCCGCCCTGCGAGCCCAGACCCCAGGAGTCCTGGGCCTCTGCTCTAACCCCCAGGACCCACTGCCGCCCTGCGAGCCCAGACCCCAGGAGTCCTGGGCCTCTGCTCCAACCCCCCGCACCCACTGCCGCCCTGCGAGCCCAGACCCCAGGAGTCCCGGGCCTCTGCTCTAACCCCCAGCACCCACTGCCGCTCTGCGAGCCCAGACCCCAGGAGTCCCGGGCCTCTGCTCTACCCCCAGCACCCACTGCCGCCAGACCCCAGGAGTCCCGAGCCTCTGCTCCAACCCCCGGGACCCACTGCCGCCCTGCGAGCCCAGACCCCAGGAGTCCTGAGCCTCTGCTCCAACCCCCAGCACCCACTGCCGCCCTGCGAGCCCAGACCCCAGGAGTCCTGGGCCTCTGCTCCAACCCCCCGCACCCACTGCCGCCTGCGAGCCCAGACCCCAGGAGCCCTGGGCCTCTGCTCCAACCCCCAGCACCCACTGCCGCCCTGCGAGCCCAGACCCCAGGAGCCCTGGGCCTCTGCTCCAACCCCCAGCACCCACTGCCGCCCTGCGAGCCCAGACCCCAGGAGCCCTGGGCCTCTGCTCCAACCCCCAGCACCCACTGCCGCCCTGCGAGCCCAGACCCCAGGAGTCCTGGGCCTCTGCTCCAACCCCCAGCACCCACTGCCGCCCTGCGAGCCCAGACCCCAGGAGTCCTGGGCCTCTGCTCCAACCCCCAGCACCCACTGCCGCCCTGCGAGCCCAGACCCCAGGAGTCCTGGGCCTCTGCTCCAACCCCCAGCACCCACTGCCGCCCTGCGAGCCCAGACCCCAGGAATCCTGGGCCTCTGCTCTAACCCCTGACAGCTGCTGCCACCCTGTGGCAGGAGTCCTGGGCTTCACACCCTCCTCTAACAGTCCCCCAGGCCTCCAAGGAGCGTGTTGTGCAGCAGCACCCAGAGTGGGAGAGAGCCTGGGGCCAGGGGCCGTTGCTAGTCTAACCTCTAGATCCCTGTGGTTCAGAGTGGACAAGGAGTTGGATGGGTTTGAGACCCATTTCTGCTTTCCTCAAGGAGTCAGCCCCCCGCGTCTCGGGGTGTGGGGGAGCAGGGGACAGCAGCTGGGCCACAGGCTCCCCTCTGCACCCCAGCTCTGGAAAGCCGGGTGGGGGGTGAGGAGGCAGTGAATACGGACCGCACTCTAGGACCCTGACCACTAGGTGGTGCTGCTGCAGCACAGCCTGCCCAAAGCATGGCTCGCTGGGGACTAGGGGGCCCGCACTGGCCCTGGTGGCAAAGCCGAGGCTGTGCGCGCCACCCCGGCTCCCAGCACCCCCGCAGTACCGGGGTCCCGCTGGCGGAGGAGGCTGCCGCTGAGAGCCAGGCCTGGCCACCAGGGGGCGATAGCCAGCAGGCGCTGGGCTTCCCGGGCACATCGAAGGGGACGGCAGCAAAGCCCCGTGTACCGATGGGGGCAACGGGGATCGAACCTGGCCCCTCGGTCTGACTCCCTGAGCTCAATGACCAGCTCCGCACATGGCCCACCCCTATTGGGGGGCCCTGGGTCACCCCCATGCAGGGAACTGGCCAGGCCAGGCACCCTGGGTCAGCGCCTGGGACCAGAACCCACCCACAGGGACGTTCTGCTGCCCTGCCCCAGGCCTCCTCAACTGGGGGCGGCCCGTGCCAGTGCCCCAGGGAGAGACCCCCACCCGGCTCACCGCTCGCTCCGGCTGGCCTCCTCCTCCGAGCCCTCCGAGTCGTCCATGTCCGAGGTGTTGAGGAAGCTGAAGCTCTCCAGGGCGTGCTCCACCGTCAGGCTCATGCTGGAGGCGCGGCTCAGGAAGACGCCCTGCTTGTGCTGTGGGGAAGGCAGTAAGGAGTGGGGGCTGGGCAAACTGTGTCCCCGGGCCACTGGCCAGCTGCTGCTGCCCTGCATTTGTGCCAGCCGGGCCCCATGCCGTGGCACAGGGGCCCTGGGCACGGTGGGAAGACGGGCTGTGGGCACACTGTGGCAGCTGGTTCTAGGCACCACAGTCCCTGCCCCACCGCATCTGCTGCCCATCCTCCCACGGTCTGCCCCAGGTCTGCCCCGGCTGCCCAGGGATCCGGCCACGCTCCCTGGGCCCTGCTCCCCAAACCCCGCTCGCCACGACGTAACCCCTTCCACCCCCCATCTGACCGGACGCAAGGGGCCCATGAACCAGTGTCCCCAGCCCAAGGACATTCACTGCCCCATGTGGAAAGGGGAGGAGCTGGGCACCGACCCGCATGGCTGGCGCCATCCTCGAGGCCCCACCGCTGCCCCCTTACCATGAGGATCTCCTCCAGGCGTTTCAGCTCCCGCTCCAGCGGCTGCAGCTCGGGGAACTGCCCCCGATAGTCGTCCAGGGCCGAGCCCAGCGAGCCAATGGCCTCCTCCAGGCCGCAGTCCACAGGCTTGGGCCTTGGCACCTCTGCTGGGCTGGGGGGCAGGGGCAGGGGCAGGGGCTGGGCTGGGGCCAGCCTCCCCCTCTCCTCTGAGACTGGATGCAGCACCACTGGCCGGCCCGGGGAGACCTCATGCTCCTGCGGCCCCAGAGCTTGGCACACAGTGGCCTCAGCCCGCCCCACCACAGGCTCACAGGCCTCGGCCTGAGACACAGCCCCACAGGCCTCAGCCTCCGGGCCCCGGTCCGGCCCTGTCCAGGGCACCAGCGGCTTCGAGGCCTCGGGGAGGGCGTCCGTTTCCAGGGGAGGCAGCTCCCCGGTGCTGGGGTCCTGGGGAACTGGTGAAGGCTCCCTGTGGGCGCTGGGGCCCTCCCTGCAATCCACTGCCGCATCCAGGCTGCTCTCGCTGATGTGGCTCAGAGTCCGGGAGTAGGGCACGTGCCCATTGGCCACCACCTCCTTCCTCGCACTGCCTGGCTCCTCCTGCCGGCTGGGTGGCTCGGCTGCGGCGCCCACCTCCTCTTGCTGGGAGAAGGCGATCTCGATGGCGGGGGCGGAGGCCTGCACCTCGGGCTGTACGATGGGCTTGTGGGAGGCGTGGCGGGCGCTGCCCGACAGCTGGGGGCTGGAGGAATCGTCTGATGACTCCGAGGAGATGGACCAGGCCGTGCCGTTCTCCAGTTCCTCCTGCCGCCGCAGCATGTTCTGGAGAAAGACAGCACATCAGCACAGCCCCTCGCCACCGGCCACGCCGCGCCCCGCTGCCAGCGATCACCCCCACAGCCGCCAGCCACACCCACCCTGCCAACGCCCCACCCAGCCCCTGGCCACGCCCTCCCCACACAGCCAGCAGCCACACCCACCTAGCCTGCCAACTCCCCACACAGCCGCCAGCCACACCCACCCTGCCAACTCCCCACCCATCCCTGGCCACGCCCTCCCCTCGCAGCCAGCGGCCACACTCACCCACCCTGCCAACACCCCACCCAGCCCCTGGCCATGCCCTCCCCACGCAGCCAGCAGCCACGCCCTCCCCACACACCCAGCAGCCACACCCACCCACTAATTCCCCACCCAGCCCCTGGCCACACCCTCCCCTCGCAGCCAGCAGCCACGCCCACCCAACCCCTGGCCACGCCCCACCCAGCCCTGGCCACGCCCTCCCCTCACAGCCAGCAGCCACACCCACCCAGCCCTTGGCCATGCCCCCCATGCAACCACCAGCCACACCCACCCACCCTGCCAACTCCTCCCCCGCAACCCCTAGCCATGCCTCCCCATGCAGCCAGCAGCCACACACATCCACCCTGCCAACTCCCCCCCAGCCCTGACCACAGCCACAAGCCACGCCTGCCCCCCCAGCCATGCCATCTTCCCGCCTAGCCCCTGGCCACAGTCTCCCACCATGCCCACCCCCCTCAGCCATGCCAGCTCCCCACCCAGCCTCTGATCCCAACCCACACACACACACACACACACACTACAACCCGCCACCACCAATCACCCCCACAGCCACCTACATTTCCTCGGCAGGGGTTAGGGTGACCAGATGTCCCGATTTTATAGGGACAGGCCTGATTTTTGGGTCTTTTTCTTACATAGGCTCCTATTACCCCCCACCCCCGTCCCTATTTTTCACATTTGCTGTCTGGTCGCCCTACCAGGGGTTCACACCAGCCCCGCAGCCACTGGCAACCACCAGCCCGCATGGAGCTTTCTCCAGCCCCCCACGCTGCCAGGGTCTCACTGGCTCACTTGGGTCCCAGCAGCCTCCTGCTCCCCCCTCAGCAGCTCCCCTATCCCACCGGCGCCCCGGACCCCGTCCAGCCCCAAGCTGCTGAGTCCCAGGGTCTCCCAGCTGCCTGGGGGCAGGGCAGAGTCACTGTGAGGACACCAGCCCAGCCCAACTCCATGTCACCCCCAGCATCCCAGCCAGCTCCCCCTGGGCAGGGCTGTGGGACCAAACCAAACCCTCCCTGGTGGGGGGAGCATCTCACTGGCAGGGGCCCGTCCGCAGACCATTGCTCCAGCCTCCAGGCCAGGGTCCCCGTCATGTCGGCTGGGCCCCGACAGACTGCCTGGGAGGAAGGGGCTGGCCGGGTGCGTAGCCTCCACCTGGCACTGGCCAGCAGAGCCCCACGCCGCGAGCCAGGCTGGTCAATGCAGTGTGTACTCCGGTGCCCAGCCTGCGCCAGCCCCTCCCCCCCTCCCCGGAGCAGGACACGAGAGCCTTGTGCGGACCGACACCCCCCACGCACCGTGCGAGTGCCCACATTCCCCCTGCACAGGGCCCAGCTTCAGCCCCGAAACAGGGCGAGGGGGGTGTTGGGAAGGGGACGTCCCATCAAAGCAGGGCTGGGTCCATCTCCAGGGTATTCCCTGCACCATCCCCTGCCCAGGAGTCCAACCCTGCTGTAACTGATCCACCCCACTGAGAGCCGGGGATAGAACCCAGGAGTCCTGGCTGCCAGCCCCTGCTCTGTGCTCTTCCTCCAGCCCCTAACCCCCCCGCAGCGGGCAGCCCCAGAGCCACCCCAGGCGTGAGCAACGGGTCCCTTAACTCCCCGCAGCCCCAGAGCCACCCCAGGTGTGAGCACCGGGTCCCCTAACTCCCCGCATCCCCAGAGCCACCCCAGGCGTGAGCAACAGGTCCCCTAACCCCTCACCCCCCCGCAGCGGGCAGCCCCAGAGCCACCCCAGGCGTGAGCAACAGGTCCCCTAACCCCCGCATCCCCCGAGCCACCCCAGGCGTGAGCCACGGGTCCCTTAACTCCCCGCAGCCCCAGAGCCACCCCAGGTGTGAGCAACAGGTCCCCTAACTCCCCACCCCGCATCCCCAGAGCCACCCCAGGCGTGAGCAATGGGTCCCCTAACCCCCTCACCCCGCGGGCAGCCCCAGAGCCACCCCAGGCGTGAGCAATGGGTCCCCTAACCCCTCACCCCGCAGCCCCAGAGCCACCCCAGGCGTGAGCAACGGGTCCCTAACCCCCTCACCCCCTCCCCAGAGCCACCCCAGGTGTGAGCAACGGGTCCCCTAACCCCCTCAGCGGGCAGCCCCAGAGCCACCCCAGGCGTGAGCAACGGGTCCCATTGGCGGGGCTGGCATGAGCAATACGAGATGGGCAGGGAGGCGCGTCTCACTGTGGGCACGGACTGGGCTGGAAAGGGCAAGGGGCAGGCTCTATAGCTATGGCAAGCAGCTACTGCACCACCTTTGGCACGGGGCAGCCTCAGGCGAAGGCTTGTCCGTGCAGGGAGAGGCTGGCATGGGCCTGACCAGGCCTCTGGGGACTGGGGCGTCCCCTCACACTCGGCTCCCAACCCAGCCAGGCCGGGGCTGCCCAGCCTGGCGCCTACGGGCCGCTGCCAGCTCCCTCCCGTCCCAGCCCTCCAGCTCAGAGACAGCAGACGCCCCAGCTGCTCCGGCCAGGGAGCAGTTCGGGGGCTGGGAATTCCTGTCCGACAGGTTCCCAAGGCCAGGACCTACGGATGTGCTAGCGAGCAGGAGGCAGCCGGGACTAGTGCTATCTGGGGTGACTAGACCACCCAGGCTACGCTGCAGGCTGGCCCCAGCCAGCGAACTTACACGGCCCCGCTGCGGGCATCTCCCGAGCTGGACCGAGGAGCCCTGGCTGCAGGAGCAGCTCCGAGACAGCTTCTCAAGCAGCGTCTCGCGGACGATGTCCAGCAAGGCCCCCCCGGGTTTCTCGGAGGCCGCCCGCTCCGGGCTCTTGGGCAGAGAGAAGAGGGAGCCGTAAGCAGGGGGGAGGGATCTCAGGGGGCATTCAGCCGGCTGCTGGGGCTGCCTGGCTACTCCATCTGCCATCCTCAGGGTGCAGCGGCTCTGGCACGGGGGGGCCTAGCAGGACGTCTGCAAATCGATGAAGCAGCAGCCCAGAAGGCCACGTCCCTGTGGAGCTGACCTGGGCATGGGCCACAGGCGACCCACGCAGAGCACTGGGGAGCCCTGCGCTCCCACACGGACACCACACGGTGCTGGGAGCACGCAGGCCCAGCGGGACCCTGCTGGCGGCTCAGAGAAGGCAGGGCCCCTCCCAGAGCACGCTCGGCCCCCAGCTCCCGCGCAGGGCGCGCCCCGTCCCGGGGCCAGGCGCACTCACATAGAAAGCCTGCTCCCGCAGGGAGGGCGTGTCGGGCGGGCTCTGGTTGTAGGTGGAGAATCGCTTGTTGACAGTGGATGCTTTGTTGACCGTGCTGGCAGCTGAGGGCTGATCGTCCTTGTCGAAGGGGCTGGGGGCGAGAGCACAGAGGTGAGAGGAGCTGGGAGCTCTGGCACTGCAGGCGGGAGGCCGCTGGGCTCAGGACTGGAGCTGGGCTCCCAATCCTCCTGCCACGCGCAGCGCTGGTGCCATGGGGCAGGGGCAGCACGAGGGAGAGCGCTGAGCTCTGACCCTGGCGCGGGCACTGAGCGGTGGAAAGCGACAGCAAGCAGGGAAGGGGGGGCGGGTGGGAAGCCCAAGAGAGGGCACGGCGGGAGGGAGGCTGGGCAGGCTGCCCGCACCCGGCAGCATTAGCCACGATGCTGGGGAGCACAGGAGGGGATCAGCGCAGCTGATGGAACCACGGCCTGCCAGAGGGGCCATGGGCCAACTGCCTGCCCAATCTGGATCCAGGACCCCACCCTTGGGCAGTGCCATCGGGACAGCGAGCACCACAGACCAGCCCCCAGCATCCTTCGGAGCCACCCAGCGCCGGGCCGACAGGGCCCCCCGGACCACTCACTTCCAGTTCACCTCCAGGCTCAGCTTGATGGTGCCCAGGTCGTTGATGTCGACAGCTACCACCTGCGGCAGCGCCGCAAACAGGTCCTTGGTTTCGCACGAGACGTTGCCCACCACCACGTGGTTGGCCAGGCTCTTGAGCTCCGTCACCTGGCGGGGAGAGGGAGGGGCTGAGGCCAGCGCCCGGGAGCAGGGGCACGTCGGGCAGCCGCCTGCGAGCTGGGGTGCAGGGCCCAGACCTGCTGGGTTTTACCCCATGGTTACGGTCAGTCACTGGAAGTTCTGGACTCTGCCCTTTGCCCCATCCCTGACCCCCTGGGGGGGGCCTGGGGCCTGACCCCACTCTCTGGGGCGGGGCCCAATGGGAAAGGGCACAGCCCCGAGTGAGAGCCCAGACCCTGGTGTGCAATGGGGCCCCGAACCACTCTGCTGGGGGTCTCAGCATGAGCAGCCGCATCCCTCCACCCAGCACAGCGTGTCAGGGGACTCGAACCTGCCACCTCCGGCAGAGCCCCGTGCACTCCCCATGGCAAGGCCAGTGTCACAAGCCAGCAGCTCGCCGGCTCTGCCGCCAGCCGGGCGCTGCACGGCAGGATCCCAGGCCAGGAGCCAGCAGGTACCGGGAGCATTGGATGCTGCTGGCAGCTGTTCTGCCCATGCCCTGAGGGCCCCCATGCCGGCTGCAGAGCCCCGGGCCCTGGCACAGGGCGGGGGGGTGCCTGTTTGCGGGGGTGGTGCGCACTCTGGCTCTCAGAGTGCTCGGCTGCTCAGCCATCCCTGGGGTTAACCCCTCACTGCCCGATGCAGGCGTAGCACTGGGAAAGGGAGTGAGTGGGGCAACCTTCCCCCACAAGCTGCGCCAGCCAGAGCCAGCAGCACGGCAGCAGCTGGCTCGGAGCCCGGCGAGGGCTGCTCCCTCTGGCACCGGGATGGACGGAGCTGGGGCCGCGGTGGCAGCACATGCCTGGGTGCGGGGTCGAGTGCTTCCTGCCTGTGGAGCGGATCAGGATGGGGCTGCTTCCCACCCAGCTCCTGGCCCTGCTGTGCTCAGGGAGGGTCGGCACAGGGGGCAGCCAGGATCCCCTGTACCTTGATGGAGAGGAACTCTGTGATGAGGGGCAAGAAGACCATCTCCTCACTGTCCCACACCTGCTTCCCGTTCCCCTCGATGCGCCCCTTCAGCTTCCAGCGCTGGCGCCCGTACTTCATGAAGATCTGAGGGCGAGAGGAGCCGGGCGGGGCTCAGCCGGGACACCCCTGGCTCTCGGCCCACGCCAGCCACTCCGAGCCAGTCCCCCGGCCAATCCCCAAGCGTCTCCCTGCAGCAGGGCAGAGCTCGGCGGCATGTTCGCTCTGGCCCCTAGGGAGAGGGGAGCTGCCTGGGGTTCCCCTCTGCCCCCTGGGAGAATTTCAGTGGCTGGTTCTGCCAGTGACCCCATCCCACCCCCTGCTCGCTGACGCCTGCAGGTGCTTTCCCCACATACCTCATACTGGTCCCCAGCACAGAGCCTGGCAAACCCGGCCAGTCCTGCAAGAGAAGAGGGAGGGGAAGCTTAGAACCAGCCGACTCCCCTGGCCCCGGCCCCCGCGGCTGGCACGGGAGCAAGGCTCTACCCTGCCCCGAAGAGAAGCCCCTCCACTAAGCCACACGGCTAGAGGGGGATCAAGGGCCCGGGGTTCACCCCCTGCCCTGGGCTCGGTGCTGGGCAGGAGGCGAGTGGTGCAGCCAGCCACCAGTGGAGGGCCAGTGCCGTGCCCTGGGGAGGTGGCTGGCGGCACAGGAAGCCCTGGGGGAGCGGGGGGGGAGAGCAGGGGGCTAGGAGGGAGTGCAAGGGGAGCAGGGTGTGGGGGGGGGGAGTGGGCGGCTGGCGGGGAGCAGGGGTGTGGAAGGGAGCAGGGGACTACGGGAGAGTGGGGAGGGAGTGGGGCATGGGGAGAGCAGGGTGGAGGGAGCAGGGTGTGGGAGGGGGAGCATCATTGGGGGAGCAGGATGCGGGGACTGGGGTGTGGGAGGCAGAGCAGGGTGTGGGAGGGGGAGCAGCATTGGGGGAGCAGGGTGTGGGGAGTGGGGTGTGGGAGGCGGAGCAGGGTGGGGTAGGGGAGTGTGGTTGGAGGAGTGGGGTGTGGGAGGAGCAGGGAGGGGAACGGGGTTGGGAGCAGGGTGTGGGAGGGGGAGCGGGGTTGGGGGGATCAGAGTGTGGGAGGGGGAGCAGTGTTGGGGGTAGCTGAGTTGGGGAGCAGGATGTGGGAGGGGGAGCGAGAAGGGGGGCAGGGTGTGAGGGGGAGTGGCATTGGGGGAAGCGAGAAGGAGAGCGGGAAGGGGGAGCGGGGTGTGAAGCGGGAGCAGGGTGAACATAAGAACGGCCGTACCGGGTCAGACCAAAGATCCATTCAGCCCAGTATCCTGTCTACCGACAGGGGCCAATGCCAGGTGCCCCAGAGGGAGTGAACCTAACAGGTAATGATCAAGTGATCTCTCTCCTGCCGTCCATCCCCACCCTCTGACAAACAGAGGCTAGGGACACCATTCTTACCCAGCCTGGCTAATAGCCATTTATGGACTTAACCTCCATGAATTTATCCAGTTCACTTTTAAACATTGTTATAGTCCTGGCCGTCACAGCCTCCTCAGGTAAGGAGTTCCACAAGTTGACTGTGCGCTGTGTGAAGAACTTCCTTTTATTTGTTTTAAACCTGCTGCCCATTAATTTCATTTGGTGGCTCCTAGTTCTTGTATTATGGGAACAAGTAAATAACTTTTCCTTATCTACTTTTTAACTTATGTACTTTCTCCACATCACTCAAGATTTTAGTGTAGGAGGGGGAGCAGGATGGAGGGGGGAGCAGGATGTAGGGGGGAGCAGGGAGCGGGAAGGGGGGTATGGGAGGGGGAGCAGGATGTGGGGGGGAGCAGGAAGGGTGTGTGGGAGGAGCAGGATGTGGGGGCAGGGAGCAGGAAGCGGGAAGGGGGTGTGTGGGGGGAGCAGGAAGGGGGAGCAGGAAGGGGAGCAGGAAGGGGAAGGGGGATGTGGGGGTGGGAGCAGGGTGTGGGGGGCACCGGGGGGGGTAGGTACCTTTCATCTTGACGTGGAACTCCCCCAGCTGGCTCTCCAGCTCGCTCTCCAGCAGACACATGTTCTGGGGACAGGAGGGACGAGAGTGCCCGTTAGCCACAGGCTCCAGCCCCTCCCCACTCGGCCCCCGCACCCGCCCGGCCCCCCCTACCTCGGTGTACTCTTTGTAGCCCTTGCTGGCCTCGGCCAGGCTGTCCCGTGCCTCGCGGCTGCCCGGGGAGGCGGCGGTGTAGGCTTTGACCATGTTGTGGGCCCCATCGCGGAGCCGCCGCTGGATGCAGTACGACTCGTAGAGCTCGTCGATCTGCAACGAGAGCCACAGCGCCATGGTGAGAGGCTGGGCGCAGCGCTCGGGGGCCCTGCAGCGCTCCCCTCATTTCCACCTCAGCGCCTCCAGATGCCGGGGCAGCAGTGGGGGGGGGGGGCTGGGGCAGCAGTGGGGGGGAGCCCGGGGCAGCAGTGTGTGTGTGTGGAGGGGGGAACTGTGCCTCACTCAGGGTAATCCCTGCTTGGAGAAGCACTGAAGTATGTAGAGGGAGAAACACGCCCCCCACATGCCTATAAGAGCCACATGACGTGAGGGGCGCCCCCACCCCCTAGGCAGGTCGCTCTTACCTTGCTGGCATGGAACTCCAGCCTGCGCAGGAACCGCTCGATCGACTTGACTTGCTGGAACCGAGCAGGAGGAGAGCGGGTCAGATGCAGTCAGCAAGGGGCAGCTCCAGGGACACACAGCATGGGGGCTTCTCCGCTGCTGCATCCGGGGGCACGGGGTAGGGGTCCCCAGCGCTCAGCCCCAGGCTGCCCCATCTGTAACCGAGAGCGCCTTTCTCCCACGTGTGCATCAGGCCTTGGCCGCAAGCCAGCCACTAGCTCCCTACAAAACCAGCTCGCTCGGCAGCCACCCGGCGACTCGTGACCCGGCTAGCTCTCCAGCCACCCCCAGAGATGTGGGACAGACAGGCCCTGAGCGACCAGGGCACAAACCCAAGAGCCCCCCTCGGCCCCCCCACCAGCGCAGTGGGGCACTCGCCTGTCCGAGGCCCTTTAGCCCAGAGTTTCCGTCCATGTGCTCCCCCAAAGCCCCCACCCCAGCGGGCTGGTCCAGGGCAGAGCACAGTCAGCCGCACGTTGGATGCTGGCGTGTGGATTTCCCAACGCGGCCCTGAGGGCTCCGTACAGGAGAGGCTCCGACTGCAGCACAGACTCTGTGCAGTGGAGCAGGATATAAGGGGGTTAGCAGAGCCTGCCCCATGTTCCCCTGCACCTCAGGCACCGTCCCGCTGGGAGGCCTGCGTGGGAAGGGGAGCTGACGAGGGTGAATGGGTGAGGAGACCCAGGGCTCTGTGAGTGCCCAGTTTGGAGGGGAGGGAGGGGGCCCAAAGAGCAGCGTCAGGAGCTCAGCAAGGGGCCTGCCCCACTATTCCCCCGGTGGCTCTGTTCAGCACCAGCCCTTACCTTGTCGAGATCATAGAGAAAGCCCTAGAGAGAGGAGGAAAGGAGAGGGTGAGAGCTCAGAGAGGGGCACCGCATGCCCTGCACTGGGATCACGCATGGCACTGCCCTCGGACATGCTAGCACCTGGTAGCTTGTCAGCCCAAACATGCAACACCCCAGCAGCATGCATGTAACATGCAGCATGGGAGGCCCTGGGGTGGGGAGCCCCGTGCTAAGCAGCTCGCTGCCTGTGCGTCAGAACCTCAGCCGGGTTCCCACTGCCGCGCGCAGACCACGGGGAGGGGCTGCCACGGGGCTCTGCGGCTCACACCCACGCACAAGCACGCTGGACTGCGGGGCAGGCACCGGGGGCCCACCCTGGGGAATACCAGCCAGCGCCATAATCCCGCACAGACTCGCCGCTCTCCAGCTCCCTTGTGGAGACACCCTGCCCAGGGACCCAGGACTGGCGGGCAGAGCACAGGGGGAGGAGCCGGAGCAGTGCCCAGGCAGAGCGGTGCCCACAGAGCCGAGCGCGACCCACACTCACCAGGCGGGAATTCCTCTTGGACTCGCGGATCTGGGTGCTGAGCTTCTCCAGTTCCAGCTGGTGCACCTCCAGGTAGGCTCTGCGGGCAAGAGCACCCCCGCATTAGCCCCCAGGCTGGGTGCAGAGACAGCCTGGGGAGCCCAGCCCCAATCAGTGCAGAGACAGTGGCTGGCTGCGCCCGGCACCCGCCCCCCCAGCGAAACCGCCCCCCCAGCACCCACCTCCCCAGCTCTCCCTCACACCCGGCACCCGCCTCTCCACCCCAGCTCTCCCCACCCAGCACCCGCCCCCCAGCTCCGCCACACACCCAGCGCCACACACCCAGCGCCCACCTCCCCAGCTCTCCCTCACACCCAGCACCCACCTCCCAGCTCTCCTCACACCCAGCACCCGCCCCCAGCTCAACCCGCACCCAGCGCCCACCTCCCAGCTCTCCCTCACCCCCGGCACCCGCCTCGCCCCCCCAGCTCCGCCACCCACCCAGCTCCCACCTCCCCAGCTCTCCCTCACACCCGGCACCCGCCTCTCCACCCCAGCTCAACCCCACACCCGGCACCCGCCCCAGCTCCGCCACACACCCAGCGCCCACCGCCCCAGCTCTCCCCCCCACCCGGCACCCACCTCCCCAGCTCTCCCTCACACCCGGCACCCGCCTCTCCACCCCAGCTCTCCCTCACACCCGGCACCCGCCTCTCCCCCCCAGCTCCGCCACACACCCAGCGCCCACCTCCCCAGCTCTCCCCACATCCTGCCCCCAGCTCAACCCCACACCCAGCGCCAGCCCCTCAGCAAAACCGCACACCCGCGCCCGCCCCCAGCTCTCCCCACCCAGCGCCAACCTCCCAGCTCTCCCCACACCCAGCGCCCCCAGCTCTCCCCACACCCAGCGCCCGCCCCCAGCTCTCCCCACACCCAGCACCCACCTCCCAGCTCTCCCCACACCCGGCACCCGCCTCTCCCAGCTCTCCCACACCCGGCGCCCGCCTCCCCAGCTCAACCCCACACCCAGCGCCAGCCCCTCAGCAAAACCGCACACCCGCGCCCCACCCCAGCTCTCTCACACCTGGCACCCGCCTCAGCTCTCTCCCACACCCGGCGCCCGCCCCAGCTCTCCCACACCCGGCGCCCGCTTCTCCCCACCAGCTCTCCCTCACACCCGCGCCCGCCTCCCAGCTCAACCCCACACCGGCGCCCGCCCCAGCTCAACCCCACACCCGGCGCCTACCCCCCGCTCTCCCACACCCTAGCCCCCAGCTCAACCCCACACCCAGCACCAACCCCAGCGCAACCGCACACCCAGCGCCCACCTCCCACACCCGGCACCCGCCTCTCCCCCAGCTCTCCCTCACACCCAGCACCCGCCCCAGCTCAACCCCACACTCGAGCCCACCTCCCCAGCTCAATCCCACACCCGGTCCCCACCCCCCAGCTCAACCTCACACCTGCCCCGACCTCCCCATCTAAACCCCACACCCGGCACCCTCCCCCGGAACTCACCCCTACACCTGCCCCCCCAGCTCTCCCTCACACCCGGCGCCCGCCTCCCCCATGCCCAACACCTGCCTGCCTCCAGCTTGCCCCCACCCACTGGCCACGCTTGGCTCCCACCCCCCCAGCACTGTGGGGAGGCAGTGGAGCCCAGAGGTGTTGGGAAGGGGGGTGGGGAGGTGTTCGGGGGACGCCCGCGGGGGCCAGGGATACCAAAATACAAGTTTACCCAGGGCACCAGTTTCCTTGCCCCCAACTCACATCCACGTACTGTGCCCAGCTCCTGCTCCCTCAGCCTTCCCACACCCAGCCCCGCCCCACCGAGCACCCCCAGCTCACTCTCCCCCACTGGCCACCCCCTCCCACCCCCAGCTCTCACAGACAGTCACTCAGCAGGGAGGAAACAGGCCTCCGAGCGAGGAATCACAGTGCTTTACAATAAGGGCTGGTCGCAAACCACAGCCGTGTGCGCCCTGCCCGGCCCGGCCCACAGACACCGCCAAGCTCCTCGCAGCCATCTGAGGGGGGGATTGACACAGGGCTCGGCTGGTGCCGGGGCTCGGACTGCCCTGGAGCAGCCACTTGGGCACAGCTCGGCTCTCCCGGGGCCACCGCCTGGCGTGGGGCGGGTAACGCCCAGCCACAGAGAATCGGTCTCATCTGCAGCCCAATGGCACAGCCGCCCAGTCCCCGTGCAGAGCCAGACGCCCCCTGCTCGGCGCCGTCCAGCTGCATGGCTGGCTGCTCCCCTTCCTGTGCAGCCGGGCTGGGCGCCGCGGGGCAGGTCACTTACGTCAGCCCCTTCTTGAGCGCTTCGTACACCTCGTCCAGCCGGTCGGGCTGCGGCACCTTGGGTGGGGGGGACTTGTGGGACATGGAGAACATCCTCCTGACCCGAGAGCCAGTCTTCCTGGACACCGTTGGGGTGCTGAAGGGAGGCAGGTTCCTGAGGGGAGGAAGCACAAGGAGGCCAGGTGAGCTTCCTGCCGGCGCGGCCACCTGGTCCCTGCTGCCCCGTGCCAGGAGCCGAGCGCCTGGGGACAAGGCCTCAGTGCAGGGGGAAGCGCCAGGAGCAATGGCAGCCATCGCCCTCTCCCACCTGCCATGGCTCAGTGGGAACCAGCCACCTTGGGCGAGTGCCAGGGTGTGGAGAGCTGCCGGTGGCTAGCCCTGCTCACAGCCGGCAGTGGCAATGCCAGCAGCGGTGGGCGTCCCGTCTCCTTGACCACTCGCCCAGTCTAGCCAGGGCCATGCAGGGCTGGTGTAGGAAGGTCGAGGGGGCCCACATTCCCGCCCCCATAGTCAAGAAGCCCGGTCCCAGCCTGGCCCGGACCACAATTCACAGGGCCAGAACCGCAGCCAAAGCCACCGGGCCCATGTCTACTCATCGCCATGTCTGCAGCGGTGAGCCTGCCGGTAACCCCAGGTCGATCCGGCCTCTGACACGGGTCCCGGCCATGGAAACGCGCCGTTCTAGGCATGTTAATAACTCATGAAGAAACCCACCCCCCACCAGATCAAACCTCTCAGCGCTGGAGAGAGGAGCCTTGCGGTGCGACCTGATGGGCAACGCACCCCGGGCTCTGAGCGACCAGGGAGCGGGAGCCCATGGCCCGGGCACTCGATTGCCAAGGAAGAACCGGGAGAGGGGGCAGGTTCTCCAGCAACCAGCACCCCAACCATCAAAGCCGACTCTGACAAGAGAGCTAGGGAGGCAGAGGAAGCTGCCCAGGAGAGAGCTAGGGAGGCCCAGAGGCATGAACTGGCTGTAATGGAGTCGAAGAGACAAAACCCTCTACCTGCTGGCTCCACTGCCCCAAAAATCCACAAATGGGAGCAACTAGGGAGAGCTCAGTGGAGGGGGAGGGATAGCTCAGTGCTTTGAGCATGGGCCTGTGTCACGGAGTCCCCGGGCGATGCTCTGGAACTGCTCCCCACCAAGCCAGGCAGGACTCTGGGGAGCCTCCTCTCCTCAGAGCAGACTGTTTTCAGGGCAAGAAGCTCCCACGGCTTCACCTCCTGGGTCTCTCCTTGGAGCATTCAGCATCCTCTGCCCCTCCGTGTGCTTCCCACAGTGAGCCCACCCAGCGGGGTCCTGGGGCAGCCACAGGGTCCTGCACCCCCACTGCGCAGTCAGACGTGACTCTCAGCCAGCCAGTAACACAGGGTTTATTCGATGACAGGAACAGGGTCTAAAACAGAGCTTGTAGGTACCGCGAACCGGACCCCTCGGCCGGGTCCATTCTGGGGGGCAGTGAGCCAGACCCCCCGTCTGCACTTCACTCCTCGTCCCCAGCCAGCTCCAGACTCTCAACCCCCTCCAGCCCCTCCTCCTCTGCTCAGCTCCTTTCCCGGGCCAGGAGGTCACCTGATCTCTTTGTCTCCAACACCTTCAGCTGTCACCTTTGCAGAGGAGGGGCCCAGGCCAGCAGTTGCTAGGAGACAGAGTGCCAGGCATTTAGGTGCACTGGCCCCTTGCTCTGCAGCAATCACACACCCTGATCCACCACCTAGATACTTAAGAACTGCAGAGGGGACACTGAGGCACCAACACAGTATTCAGAGAAAACATTAAGAACATTCCCACTTCGTCACAGCCTGCTAAACCCAGAGTTGTGAGTTCAATCCTTGAGGGGGCCACTTAGGGGATCTGGGGCAAAAATCAGTACTTGGTCCTGCTAGTGAAGGCAGGGGGCTGGACTCAATGACCTTTCCAGGTCCTTTCCAGTTCTAGGAGATTGGTATAGCTCCAATTATTATTTTTTTATTATTATAGTATGATGAATCCAGCGATATTACCAAATATTTCATCACCTTCGAGAGACCATGCACCCTCCGTGCCATCCCTGAAGATCACAAGATGACCACATTGATAGCAAAATTGACTGGCAGAGCTCTGGACATATTCAATAAGATACCTATTGAGATGCTTCAAACTATGGTAAATTTAAGGAACTGGTTTTGAAACAGTTTCAGGTTACACCTGAAACCTACAGGGTTAAAATCAGGAGTCTTAAGAGGGGTTCTGGATTGAGTAATGTGGCTTATGTAAATGAAATGAGAGATTTGGTAGATAAGTGGGTGAGGAGCAAAGGCATTACAAGCTTGGAAGAAATGTGTGATTTGGTTACTCAGGAACAATTCCTGAATATGTGCAGTGATGATGTAAAACAGTATTTGTGAGACAAAAAGGTGGATGCAGTGGGTGGATTAGCTGGGTTTTCAGACTCTTATGAGCAAGCACAAGCTGCAGCTAAACATAAACCACTGGCAGAAGGGTCCAGGGTTGGGGCAAAGCAGAATCCCCTGGGAAAAAGGAGGCTGGACGTTCACCTCCCCATTCTCCTGTTACTCGCCCCAAATCTCCTGCAGAAGCAGAGGAGCCCAAGAGGTGCTATCACTGTAAGTCCACTGAGCACCTGAGGAGTAAGTGTCCCTTGCTGAGTGGGAGCAGGCAGCAAGTAACACATGAAGCTGCTGCTTCTCAGAGCCAGGCTGCGGCCTCTTTCCACACAGGATTTGTAAAACTTGCTTCTACCCAAGCAAGCAGTGAGCAGATGCATGCCCTTGAAGTGAATGGGCAAGTGCTTCTTGGGTTAAGAGATATGGGAGCTGGAATTTCCCTGGAGGGACCTGATCCAGGAGAAGGATTTGTTGCCAGGGAAAATGGCAGAATTAGAGCTGGTTGGGGGTTACAAGGTTCTTGCACCTTTAGCTAAAGTACACATGCAAACTAGTCATTTGCAGGCTGAACTGACTGTTGCAACGGCAACACACAATTTTGCACCATTTCTACTGGGGACTGATTTCTTTAATGTGGCAGAATCTGGCCCAGGGTTGGTTAGCAGTGAGACGGAATCTTGTGCTGAAAGCCCCGGAGGTGGGGGTGAAGTCACAGGGGCTGCTGGGGGAATAGGAGAGTGTCTCTTAGGCCTTGGCTGCGCTGCAGCAGGGCTGCAGCAGGTGAAACACCCCCTCCCAGCGCTCAAATTGCGGTGCTGCGCAGCTAGCGTCAGTCCAAGCCCCCAAGGCTGGCGCTGCAGCTGTTATTCCCCCCAGGGGTGAGAGGGAGACAGGACAGGGAGAGGGGCTGGCGGACTACCTACTCAGCAAAGCGCTGCCACGGCAGCGCTTTGAAGTGCAAGTGTAGCCAAAGCCTTAGATTCCTCTGTGGCAGTAAAGGATGCAGCTTTGGGGGCAGGGATGGTCATAGCCAGTTCCCGTAGCCCCGGGACTCAAGGCAAGTTCCAGAGGGAGGGGCTGGACAAAGCCAGCTCCTGTCCCGTAATCGCCTCCCCAGGGGAGGGGAATGTACCACCTTGTAGCAGGGGGCAGGGCCTGCCCTGGGGTGCACAGAGACATGTGTCCCAAAGGTGGAAGTTGGGATCCTGGTGACCACTGTGGTGGGAACAGACCCCAAGGACTCTGTAGCTGGAAGCAAGCCCCACCTGAGTGAAAGGGGGAACTTTGCTGGCCAGTGAAGGTCTGTCATAGCTGGTAGCTGTGAGCCCGCAGCTGGACCAGGGTCACCTTCCCTTTTGGGGGACACAGGAGTGTCTGACCCAGAGTGGAAAACCCAGACGGAAGGTGAGGGGGGACCGGAGAGGGGTAGGGAGGATCTTTCCCAGGAGGAGGGTGAAAAGTCTGCATTTAAAATGCCAGACCCCTCTCCTGTGGATCAGGTTTTGAGGGAAAACGGGGGGGTCAGATCACCTGGAGGGGAGCACCCTCCCAGCTGACCTGCTGGGAACAGAAAGTGGGGTGTCCAAAGCGGTTTTACCAGTCCAAGGCAACTCACTGAAAGATGTTCCTGCTACTCTTGTAAGAGATAGAACGGCCTCTTCAAGGCAGGAGGAAAAAATTCTCTGCATGGGTGAAACTTCACTAGCGAGTGGTCCAGCCCAAAGAAATCCCAGAGGGAGGGGCCGAGGGCAGGCATGGTGGCAGTGCACCCTTTCCTTGCCAGAGCCTCAGACACATGCCTGAATTAAAAAGCTTCTCCAAAGGGGCAGAAGACTCTGCATCAGAGTGCTAAACAAGCTAAATCATGTGAACAAAGCCTGTCTACCGTAGATTTGCTGTTAATCTCGCGTCTTTTATTACTTCATCTATGGGTCAAGACAAAGGAGATAATACTAGTGGTTAACCCTTTAAAGATGTGGGACATACCGGATTGGTGGAAGAAACTGTTGTATGTGCTAGGGATGGTGACAAGACAGTCCCCCAAGCATGTTACCCTTCAGCTTATACCTGTAAACAGGCTGGAAGCTTGGCACAGCAGCAAACGCAAAACAGGCCCATGCTGCTGTGTAGAAGGGGAAACTGAGGCACACCGCCTCATGGCATTGGTGGCTAAATGCCAAGACACCTACACTTTGACAGTTATTGCTGTCTGCATTCTGTTAGCATTACTACACCCCAACCTGTTTTCAGGCACCCGGGGACCAGGAACCTCAAAACTTGCTAGCTCACAAGACAGGGTGCTGGAGTCCTAAGCTGGCAGGGAAAGCAGGGGCAGAAGTAGCCTTGGCACATCGCGTGGCAGTTCCCAAAGGAGTCTCTGATCCAACCCGTCACAAGCGGGTCCAGTCCAAGGCCTAGAGCTCCGGGCCAAGGACCATGAGCAAGGACTCCACTCCTCTGGCACAACCGAACGCTCCCCGTCCGGGTAATGCTCGCCAGTCCTAGACCTCCACCGTCCGCTCGAGGGCCAGGTGCACTGCTCCGACCCGCCTTCTCTCGCACCCCTGAGCGGCAAGGAAACTGCAAAAGCCAACCACTCCAGGGCATGCACAATGCTCCCCTGGGGAGGTGAGAGAGAATGAACCAGCCAGGACAGAGGAGAGTCACACTCCCTAATGCCCTGTTGCCTCCATCTCCCGAGGCCAAGCCACACGGGTGGGCCCAGGACATGTGAGAGAGCTGTACAAGAGGAGCCGTTCCTGAACGTGGGGGAGCCGTGGCTCACAGCATCTCTCCAGAGCCTTCTCTGCACTAGGGGTTTTTGCAAAATGGCTCCTGCCGTCACTGCCCCTGGTGCCACTCCACAGGCAGGGCCCGGTGGGGTTCAGCAGGTGAAATGCTGATGGTCCCTGGAGCCCCATCTCCGGGAGCAGCCAGGAGGGAAACATCTTGTAAAAAACCCCATGTAGACACAGCCAAACAGAATTCCTTATCAATGCCCAGGGCACAGCTTGCCACATTATTCCTGAATGGCTGGGCCTAGCAAACGGCGCGGGCACAAGCAGCGCTTTCAAGTCCCCCAGCTGGCAGGGCTGTCGTGGCAGCAGGGGCAGTGCCAGCTTCTCTCCTGTGTGCTTGGAGGCCATCGCTGCAGGCGGGTCTGCCCGCCTCTGCCTGGTGCTATCTGAGGCAAACAGCTCCAGGGAATACGACGAGGAAGACCATGCTGTCTGACACTCAGCTCTTCCCACCGCCGCTTTCACTGAGACCAGGGCAGCGGCCCCACACAGCACACGCCACAGCTAGGTCAAACCCACACCCCCAGGCCATTCCAACACGTAGCCTCCTTCTCCTTCAAGGAGGTGGCCCCTGCCGCAATGTCTCCCCTCAGCCCTGGCCGCAGAAACCCTGAGGCCTGCGTACTATGGCCCGGCTTAGCCGAGCTTGATGTGGGATGGGCTAGTGCAGTTCCCTGGGGCAGCTGGCAGCTCTCCACGGTCTGCTGGTGGCTCTCCGGGGTTTCTTGGCCAGGAGAAGCGAGGTCCTGCAGGACCACACTGGCCACTGGCGGTGCAGGGCAGCCCATTAGGGATGAGAGGTGCTGGAGAAGAAAAGCAGAGTCCACCCCCTGGAGGGGCAGGAGAGGCCCAGGCCAGGGTTACAAAGCTCAGGCTTAGCCCAAAGGCCAGTCTCCAGTACTGGTGTCCGTTTCCCCAGCCCTCCCCACGGCTCTGTCTGCAGCGCGTGGGGCGCAGGCCTCCCTGAAACGCTAGAGGCTTGGGTGAGCCAGCCGCAGGAGCAGAGCAAGGCTATGGTGAAGAGAGATCCTGGTCCAGTGAAGTGTCCCTCAGCAACAGAGAACCAGGACGAGGGAGAATGGGGTTCCCAAACTGCTGCCTGGGGCCCTGCAGTGCTGGCCCCTCCTCGTCTCCACCAGCCCAAGGATACTACAGCCAACCCCTCGCTCCCGTGGCACCTCCACCAGCCGGGACTGGGCTGGGGCTGGCCTGTCACCACCCCTGGGAGTCCCCAGATCAGACCAGGGCAGGGACAGGAACATTTCCCCAATCCTCTCTCTGAGGGGCTGCCCCAAGGGCAGCTCCCCGCTGGCCCTAGCCAGGAGGGAAGCCAGCCTTGACACTGGGCACTTTCCTCAGTCTGGAGCAGCCTGGGCTCGGCCCCAACCCCCGAATGCCTTTGGGTTTGCGGTGTCATCTCCACCTGGGGGGTCCTGACTGGGAGCACGTCGCACTCGCTGTGCCCAGGGGTGAGCGATGCCTGAGGGGCAGAAGGGAGCCACGGCCATTGCTCAGACCGTGCTGCTCTGGGACAGCTCTGCCCTTCCACCATGGGAAGTGGAGACACAGACCCCTGGGCTACCTGTCCTGCCGGGGAGCAGGAGCCATGTGTACAAAAGCCACCGTCTCCTAGAAACCTGGAGCATGACCCTGGGGCATCCTCCTCTCGGGAAAGCCCCTGGCCATGACCACAGCCCCACCAGAGCTGGACACCCCCGTTTCTGAAACATCGCCCCATGCTGGCTCCCTGCCCGCAGCCTGGCTCGTCCTGCTTGGGCTGGGGATCTCCAAATGCAACCCCTGGGGACGTCCCTGCCTAATGGGGCACGGGGCCCTCCCTATAGGCCTGGAGAGTGGGCACCAGGACTCCTGGGTTCCATGCCAAGCTCTGTGACACAGGGATGATTCCCTCCTCCCTGCGAGGCTGAGCCGTGGGCCTCTGGGGGCACTGGGAGAGCCAGTGAGTGCTCACACTGCGATGGGTCAGGCGAAGGCATTTAGCCCCATGGCCTGCACTGCTCCCTGCCCCGCCCCCACAACAAGGGACTGCCCCCCGAGTCACTGTGCAAGCGACAGGCCAGAACCCAGCCTCCTCCACGGCCACAAGGCCAAGCAATCCCTGGCACAAGCCTCCCGGACCCGGCCAGGCAGTGGGCAGCAGCACTCTGCCAGGAAGAGGATCCTCCTGCCCGGGCACAGGGCACTGCAGGGCACCTCTGAGCTATGGCACAACAAAGGCCACAGAGGGGTTGTGCCCAAGGGGCATGGCACATGCCTTAGCCACGCTGGGAGCCGCCAGAGCACCACTGCACTGCCTGAAGCCTGTCCTGTAGCTGAGCCGTTTCCAAGGCCACTGGTGGGCTCTCCTGGCATGGTGCGTCGGGTTCCCACTGCTGCCGCCTGGGAGGGCCCTGCCTCCCCTCCCACAGGCCAGCACCCCATTGCGGTCGCTGCCTCGGCCCCACAGCCTCCCGCTGGAGCTGTGCAGTGAGGACTTGCTGTCCTGTTAACCACACTGCCTCCCTCTGGCCAGCAACCTGCCCTGCACACGCCTCCCCTCCCCCGATGTACTGCCCAGCCACCTAGTGCAGCCGTGGCCTCTGGTGGTGCTGGGCCCGAGGGCAGCTCCTCCAGCAGAGGGGCCCCAGGCTGGCTCCAGCTGCCTTTACTGATGCCCAGGTGCTCTGCGGTCAGGGGGAGTAGCTGGAGCAATGCCGGAGCCAGCAGTGCATCAGGGCCTGCAGCACTCTGGGTAGGAATGGCTCTCCCAGCCTGGGGAGGCTGCTGCCCATCAGCCCAGCCATGGCATGACTTGCCAACAGGCTGCATCTCAGGGGAGCGGCAGGTGGCTCTGTGCCTCTCCACGCTGCAAGGGCCTTGGGACAGGCAGCTCCAGGAGCACTGAGCCCTGCAGCCCTCTGGATCCATGGACAACGCCCCAGGGCCACTTCCCATCCTCAGCAGCGCGGGGAGCAAAGCCAGCGTCCGGTGAGCTCCCCAAGCTGGAGCCAAGCAGAACATCACACATTCCTATGAGCTCCCCTCAGGCTCCAGGACCCCACAGCACTGCCAAGCGAGGGACCCAGAGCACCCCTCCACTGCAGTCACCTCTGGGGAGCAGCCGCTTGGCCCAAAGCAGCTGGCACAACGGGGAGGGGGAGGATCGCGGTAGGGAAGGGCTGGGGGCAGATGGGGACTTGGAGCCAAACATCTGAGCTGGGGGAGCAGAGCTCGGTCTGAAGAGCTGCTGGATGACCCCATCACACTGTAAGCCACTCCCCGGCGCCCCGGGCTGCAGGGACGCTGCACCCATCTCGCACAGCAGCGGTGGGTGGATCAGGTCCCAAGCCAGAGCATTGGCCAGCTGCTTGGCAACCACCCGATTCTCCCACAGGATGCGCCAGCCGGGCCCTGCCCAGTCAGGCTCCAGGAACGTCCCCGCCACAGACTCTATGAAGGGAGCCGACGGGGACCAGGAGTCAGCGCGAAGCGTCGACGGAGCAGGGGACTGGGAGTCTGGATTCTCTGCCCCTTTCTTGCATCTGTCTGATGCTGTGAGCCCGCTGTGCGAGGTGTCGCGGAGATCCCTGCTGCGCGGGTTAGTGTCAGGGGAGGGGCACCCCGGCACACGCTCGGGCTGCCCGATGCCCTGCCCCCGCCAGCAGGAGCCAGCCCCCGGGCCCTACCTGAAGGCCTTGTCCTGGGTCGAGTTCACGCCGGCGAAGGACTGGCTCCTATTGATCCTGGCCGCAAGGGCGCGCCGCTGGGGACGCACAGAGAGCGACATGGTGGAGTGCGACCTGGAGGGCCTCCCTGCGGGGGAAGGAAACGACATGGTGAGGACGGGGGACAGCTGGGTGTGCTGGGCTGGCACAGGGAGAGTCAGGCTCCTGGGGCGATGGCAGGGAGAGGGGCCACCTCGACTCAAGCTCCAGCATGGAGTCCCGCTCTCCCAACACCGCTGGTGGTCCCTGCAGCTCCACGCCCGGTCCTTCCCTGGCACTGCTGCCATGCCAGGCTGGGTGAGAGCCAGGCCTTCCAGAGCGGCATCACATGGCAGGTAGCAGGGCTCCAGCACCGTCACCCCGAGCAATGGGGCCAGGTGCCGGCCTGAGAACTGGGCCCAGAGCTCCAGCAGGCCGCCTGGGAGCAGAGTGTGTGTGGCACACGGCTCTGGGACCCAGCACAGCTCCTGGCTGCCCTGGTGCTGCCCCCTGCCCTATCCGCTGAGCCATGGGCCAAGCAACTCCCTGCATCCCGGCCACCCGCACTCCCTCTGGAGCCAGCCAGGCACCAGCCGAACAGAGCACGTGGCAGGGCAGGAGGCAGGGCCCAAGATGTCAGTGCCGGGAAGGACAGGCATCGGGGGGAGCTGAGCCAAAGGCCCTAGACAGCAGGAAACACTCATTGTCCCAGGCGCACCAAGCCTTCCCGGAGCCCAGCTTCCCGGCCCAAGGCCAGCCCAGCAGCCCAGGAGCCCTGCCCAGCACAGGCCTCAGCTGACCGGCAGGGGCTGCAAGCAACCCCCCCATCATTCCCTGAGACACTGCTCCCGTGCCCCAAAGATCCCTCCCCCAGGGAATCACAGCCCGCCCCTTAGCAAAGCACTCCACACCCTGCAGGGGGCACTGCGTGGCCCCACAGCTCCCACACGCCCTGCAGCTGGGGGCACATGGCATCGTAACCATGGAGAGCCCCATGCCCTTGAGCCTGGGGTGGAAGCTGGCTGCCCCCGCTTGGGCAGGTGGATGTATCACCCCAGGGGCCTGCGCTCAGCCAGGTCTCTGCGGATGCAGCAGGCACCAGGGCAGCGCTGGGCAGACACGGGAGCATTTCGAGGGCGCTCTGCTGGGAGATCGCAGAGCCCAGGCCATCCCGGCGCCAGGTCGGGGCAGCATTGCCAGCTCCCAGCCCCCGCGATCCGCTAAGGGCCCCGCCTTCTGCACTAGCCGCCAGGAAGGAAGCCCCAGGACAGCAGAGCCTGCTGGAAAGTCCCCGACCCACCCTGCAGCCAGAGAGCCCCCAGGAGCCGCTCTGGGGAAGGAAAGGGAGTGAGGCAGCTGGCTTCCCGGCCCGAAGGCCAGGCCTGCCTGGGGAACACGGCATAGGGAGGGCCCAGCGTTCTCTGCACGGCTGATCCACCAGGACTGCCCCGCAAGTCCTGCTAGGGTGCTGCATATTCCACAGATAGCCAGCTCCTGGGAAGAGGTATGGACCAGTGGCTGGGAGCCAGGACCTCTTAGGCCTTGAGCCCATCCCTGACCACATTGTGACTCAGTTTCCCCCGGGTAAAGAGGGGGAGAGGATATTGACCCACCTTGCTCTGACAAAGGACATGTGCTCTGCACTGCTACTGCCCCTTCCTGCTCCCCACACTGCTCAGAGCCCCCTCTTGCCCACTGCCTCTCACTCCAGCTACCCCTCCCCGCAAACTTTCCCCCCGCCTCCCCCACACCGGGGCAGCCCCGCAACTCACAAGCGCATGCACCCTCCTACAGCAGCCTCCCTAGTGCTGCAAAGATGGAGCCACAAGGGCCCATGCCCCTGACTTAGCCAAGCGTGTCAATGGGGCCTGTCTGGCTCTTAAGTCCCAGGGAACAACCCCAACCCCCGCCTAGCTCCGCGACGTGGCACCAGCCAGCGGCTCTCCGCCATCCCCTGACAGGGAAGGGAAGATGTGCCCCCAATCCCTTTGGTGCCCCCCTGCTGCCCCAGGCTGGCCATGGAGCCATATCTACTCCCCATGCAATGATCCATGCCCAGCACCTCACAAGGCGTGTGTGGGGGGATGGTGCCAAATCCAGCCACAGCCCAGTAACCCCAGAGGGGCTGGAGGACGCCCTGAGCCTTAGGTCTGTGTGATCCCCTAAAGAACGGCCACACTGGGTCAGACCAATGGTCCATCTAGCCCAGGGGTCAGCAGCCTTTCAGAAGTGCTGTGCCGAGTCTTCATTTAGTCACTCTGATTTAAGGTTTCTCATGCCAGTCATACATTTTAACGTTTTTAGAAGGTCCCTTTCTGTAAGTCTATAATATATAACTAAACTAGTGTTGTACGTAAAGTAAATTTGATTTTTTAAATGTTTAAGAAGCTTCATTTAAAATTAAATTAAAATGCAGAGCCCCCCGGACCGGTGGCCAGGACCTGGGCAGTGTGAGTGCCACTGAAAATCAGCCCATGTGCCGCCTTCGGCACACGTGCCATAGGTTGCCTACCCCTGATCTAGCCCAATATCCTGTCTTCTGACAGTGGCCAATGCCAGGTGTTTCACTGGGAATGAACAGAACAGGGAGTCATCAAGTGACCCATCCCGTCACCCATTCCCAGGCGCTGGCAGTCAGAGGCTAGAGACACCCAGAGCACGGGATTGCATCCCTGGCCATTTGGGCTAATAGCCATTGATGGAACTCAGCGTGGCCCAGGCCACCCACTAAGCATCAGGCCAAGGCAGATGTGGCCAGCCCGCAGATTGCAGGAGGGCTGGCCGGCCACACGGCCGTATTCGCAGCAGACACACCGCCACACTGAAGGAGCGGCCCTCTGGGGAGCCATCTGCCTTCCCTGGGGTCTGCGGAGACATGGGCTGGCCACTGGGAGCGGATGCCAGAGGGAAGCTGAAAATACCAGGCCACAGCAGAAGACCCTGGCACAACCTCCTCCTGCCCATCAGCGTGGCTACGCAGGGGCAGTGCGCAGAGAGCGCAGTCCACACCCCGGAGAAGTGCTCAGGGCCTTGAGTAACGTGGGCACAGCCCCTCCGCCACACTGATGTGCCCGCACTGCCCAGGCGGTCACCGTACCCAGACCCCGCCATGGCTCCAGGAGCTGCCATGGTCCAAGGCACAGTGCGTAGAGTCACACAGACATAGGCCTGGAAGCACCTCGACAGGCCACCTAGGCCAGGCCCCTGCACTGAGACAGGACCACGTTACCTAGACCAGCCCTGAGAGGGGTTTGTCCAAACTGTCCTTAAAAACTTCCGGTGATGGGGATTGCACAGCCTCCCTCGGAAATTCCCCCTGTGCTTAACCACCGACAGGTGGGACATTCCTCCTGATGTCCAAGCTAAACCGCCCGCTGCAGTTCGAGCCCATTGCTTCTTGTCCTGTCGCCAGTGGCTAAGGAGAACTTATCACCTTCCTCTTTATAACAACCTTGTACCCACATCCCCCTTCAGTCTTCTCTTCTCCAGACTCAACAATTGCTTCAATCTCCCCTCACAGATCATGTTCTCTAGACCTTTGATCAATTTTGTTGCTTTTCTCTGGACTTTCTCCAGTTTGTGCATGTCCTTCCGAGGTGTGGTGCCCAGAACTGGACACAGGGCTCCAGCTGAAGCCTTCTCAGTGTGAGTGGAGTGGAAGAATTACTCCTCGTGCCTTGCTGCACAGCACTCATAGGGCTAGTCCGCACTATAGCTGGTAGTGAAGACGCTCTATGACGACGGGAGAGCTCCACCTCCCGAGCAGTGGTAGCTGTGTTGGTGGGAGCGCTTCTCACCCTGATATAGCGCTGTGCACATGGGCGCTTGGGTAGGCGTAACTTACATCACTTGGGGGGTGGCTTTTTCACAAAGGGGTCTGCACCTCCATTCAACATTTTGTAGGGGTTCGCAAATGAAAAAAGGAGGAAAACTACTGCTCTAGTTCAACCCAGCGAGTGACCTGTGCCCCATGCTGCAGAGGAAGATGAAGAAAACCCCAGGGTCTCTGCCAATCTGATCCAGGGAAAATTCCTTCCCTCCCCCAAATACAGCGATCAGTTAGATGCCGAGCATGTGGGTGAGACCCATCAGGCAGATACCCGGGAAAGAATTCCCTGTAGTAACTCAGAGCCCTCCCCAGCTAGTGTCCCATCACCGGCCATTGGAGACATCGGCTGACAGCAGTTGCGGCTGGGGATCTATCCCAGAATGACATTTGGTTTTTTTGCAATAGTACGTTGGTGATTCCTATTCAGTTTGTGAACCAGCATAACCCCAGCTCCCTCGCTGCAGTGCTCCTCCTAGGCAATCATTTCCTACTCTGTATGTGTGCAACTGCTTGGTCCTTCCTCAGTGGAGCACTTTGCATTTGTCCTGTTGATGTCAGACCATTTCTCCAGTTTGTCCAGCTCATTCTGAATTTAATCCTGCCCTCCAAAGGCACCCCCTCCTGGCCCCAGGCGTTATGAGTGTGCTTTCGATGCCCTAATCCAAATCATCTGTGAAGCTACTGAACCGAACCGGAGCCAGGACTCCCACTGGCGGCCACTGCCCTGCTGAGGAGTGACTGCGAGAGTCTCCGGTCTGTTACAGCAGCTCAGAGTCACCTTAGCGAGTCCAAGCAGGAGCCCGCATCTCACAGGCCCCTCAAGCCCACGCTGCAGGAGGCCAGGGGCTGGCTCACCAGCCACGCTCCAGCAGGGTCCCACACGCAGCCCTGCTGCCTCCAGCAGGAGCCCCTGGGCTGCCCTGGGGTTTGGCGGAGGTGGACACTCTGCTCGCCATGTCAGTGCCCAGGAGAGGGGACACTCCCTCCTGCCAGAGAACAAGGCCCCGGCTCACCCCATGGCATGGTAGTGCCCAGGTCGCGGTGTCTGCTGGGCAGCCCAGCTCCCCCAAGGCCGTGGGGGAAGGCGCAGGGGACGGCAGCTCACACTCACCTCACCAGATGGCAAAGCAAGGAGCCCCGGAGGGAGCCGCAAGGAGGAAGAAAGTCCCGAAGGGCAGCGTGGCTGTGGCCAGAGCCTGGCAGAGCTGGGTCTTGCCATGAGATTCCTGTTTGCTCTGGAAGCTGCTGGCACCGACGGCCCCTTTCACCCCCGAACGACTCCATGCAGGTGGGTGTCCAACCCCACCCCGAACGGCCACACAAAGGGCCGGAGGGGGCACAGCTCCCTCTCCCGGGCGCCCGCCTGCTCACACAGCTGTGCAGGGAAGGCCAAGGCTCCAGCAGCAGAGGGGCTGAACAGATGGGGCAGGGATAACACGCTGAGGGGGCGGCGCTCAGGGCCCAGCACAGGACTCCTCGGCTCCCTAACTGGCTTATGCAGCATTTCCTCCTCTCTTTAGTCCTCTCGCCCAGGGGGCAGCCAAGCAGCTGGGTGTGTGGGCACAGTGCCAACTGGGAGGAAGGCGTGGGGGGGGTCAGCTACCCATGACACTGCCCCCTGCGCAGCAGCAGGTGCGATATGGCAGTGCCAACCCTCCAGCCACTGACGGGGCCAGCCACTGGGGCCTGCCTGGCATGGGGGTGGGTCCTCAGCACACCTGGCACACTGCTGCCAGCGGGGTGCTCTCCCTGGGCTCAGCCTCTCTGACAGCGATACCTGAGCAACAACACCCCAGCGGGGCTGCCTGAACAGGGAGCTCAGAGCGTCCGCAGGAAGCTGGATTCAGCCCCATCCCTGCCCTGGGATGCCAGCACCACTGTGCTGCGCTGGGCACCCCACTCTGGCTGCAGCGCCCTGTATCCCCCTCAACTGCTCACACAGAACCAGCCCCGCCCCAGCTGCTGGCTCGGCCCGGCGCTCTCTGGGCTAGCCTGCCTGACCCCGCTGCATGGTCGTTTCCCCCAGACGGAGGGCTCCGGCCCGGTCCTTAGGGACCC
Organism: Mauremys reevesii; assembly: GCF_016161935.1. Lineage (NCBI taxonomy): Eukaryota > Metazoa > Chordata > Testudines > Geoemydidae > Mauremys > Mauremys reevesii. Next base: position 3,687,538 of record NC_052638.1, read on the forward strand.
TGGCTGCCTGCCATCGTGGGAGCATTGCCACGCAGCGCTGAAGGGTTAACTGCCAGTGCTCCCACCGGTGAGCAGAGCCAGGCAGGATGGGTCCCCAGTGCCCAGCCCAGGCAGGCTGCTAACACAGCCAAGCTGCCTGGCCCATTCTCCAGCGCAGCGCCAGCCCGCTCCAGTCTCTAGGGCAATGCTGGCCCAATTAAGCTCATTAAGGAGGAGCTGTAATCCCAAGCAGGAAGGCTCACCTGCAGGGCCCCAGATTACCCTCTGGGGGCCGTTTAATCGGCTCACGGCAGAGCGAGCCAGGCTGCTGCCGCCCACGGTTATTTATGTCCCAAGCTGCAGGGACAGGGGTCTGGGCACGGGGCGGGTCTGGCTCCAGACCCACCTCCTCCACTGGGGGCCATGATAGCAGCATGGCTCCCACCGACAGGGCTGCTGGCAGCCCATTACGCCCACAGCACAGCCAGCTGCACAGTTCTGGGCTGGGGTGGCATGAACCCGCCACCTGCTCCCTCAGAGCACAACGGGGCACAGCCAGTCCCCTCTCTTCTGCCCACCCCTTCTGCACTGCCCAGAGCAATGCCGCCCCGCAGCCATTCCTCTCCCCCAGGAGGCTCTGTCTGGCACCTGGAGCCAGTGGACAGAGCCATTCCAGTTCTGCCTGCCCAGCGGGGCAGCCACATGCCAGCACTGCAGCAAGGGGCTCTGGGCTGCCCAGGGAGCCAGCAGCCCTTCCCACCGTGCGCTCCTTCCCCAGGCCAGGGCCAGGGCCGGAGCGGGAAGAAAGGCAAGGCCCAAGCCTAGCTACTGGGTGCTATGAACAGTGGCGAGAGCCCCAGCCAGGTGCCCGCTGCTGGCACATGCCCAGGGCTCTGCCCTGCTGCTGCTAGAGCCCTCTGGGAGCTCTGCCACACTGCTGCTGCCCCCCCGCAGCCCCTTCACATGGCAGATCCTGCCACTCTCGTATCAGCCCGGACCTCCAGCACCAGGAGAGGGGGGTCCCCTCCCCTCCCCTTCTCTCCCTCACTCCAGCATGCACCCCCAGCTCAGCCAGGGCACCGTAAGCTTGGGCCCCTCTGCCAGCTGCCTGGGCAATGTCGCTAGGATGCCCACAAAGGTCACTCCAGAGGGGACTGCTGCTTATCACGGCAATCAGTGGGCTCCGTTCTCCTCTGCCCCCAGCCGCCTGCTGTACCACTTACTCCCCTTCCCCTCCACTGGCCTCTGCTCCAGGTCTGCCCAGCACCGAGCACAGTGGGGCTGGGGCAGCTAGACGCTCACAATGCAACCAGGAAATCCCCATCATGCAACCCCTGCTGACCCTCTCCTCTCAGCTCTGCCTCAACACGCACTGCACCTCCACCCTGCTCCATCCCCTGGCCCTGCCAGCTGCGCCATGTGCTTTCACTCCAGCTGCCCGGACATACCTCTCACGCCCAACGATTATCCAACTGAGCTGATGCCAGCTCGGTGGGGGTGGGAATAACCCCCAGGATGGGTGATCTCACCTGCTCCCACATTCCCCCAGCCCCTCCATCTAGACCTGGCCCTGGTGCCCGACTTGCCAGAGCTCCAGGCTTGGCAGCCCAAGTGACGTGCCATACGCACACCCTGGCTCCAGCAGGGTGCCGTGTGCACCGGGCCCATGTAAACATGCCCCAGAACGGATCGCTGGCTGCGCTATGTCTGGCTGGGGCTGGAGCCGCCCCTGGAGCGCTTGGCACCGAGCAAATCATGGGCCAGGCATGTTTCTGGAAGGTATCGAGGCCAAAGCTCAGATCAAAGCACCTCCATATCAACACTGCTCACCCTCCCATCTGCCCCTGAGCCAGCGCAGGAGGGACCCAGCACCGGCACAGCCGCTGAGACAGCACGGAGCCAGTCGGCTCCACTCTCCCCCGGCCGCCCCTGCCACAGGGCACAGCTCACAGCCAGCCAGCACGGGGCTCCCACCAAGCTCTGCCAAGGAGGCAGCGATCCAAGCCACGAGCAGGTGCAGACTGCAGCCAAAGCCTGAGTCAAGAGAACCCAGCAGCCAGCCAAGCCAGCAGGCCGCTCAGGGCCTGATGGGTGTCAGCCTGTCCCCATTTGCCACCAGTCAGTGGGACAAACGGGTACAGCTCAAAGCACCTGGAACTCTGACCCTGCTTTCCATGCCTCCTCCCCATGGCAGACACACTCTGCCCTGCTTGGTGCACGCGTGGGGCCAGGTCTAACAGGGAGGGCTGCGGCCCAGACAGGATTCTTCTCCTCCCCCCAGCCTAGAGCCCCCCCAGCTCCGACACGGCTCCCTCTCTCAGCCGCCCACTCCCACCGCACCCTCTGGGGCTGGCGCACCCCCAAGAATACCGGGCACCGAGTGCCACGCTCCGAGCCGAGAGCGTCCTCAGCTGCCTGGTGGCTCAGCCTCCAAGACAGACCCTGTTCCCCTGCCGGGGAGAAGGGCTTGGAACCCCGAGGGGTGGGTAGTCACACTTCCCAGGGAGGCCAAGGGGGTGCTGGGGGTTACACGGACACATGCAGGGCCGATGTGGGACTGCATGGACAGGGGCCCTGGCGTCACCGGCAATGCCCCACAAGCAATAGGGGCATGGAGGGGGCACATTCACAGGGTCACCCAGCCCCATGCTCCTACCTTCCCACGCAGCGCAGCACCCAACACAGCAGGGCTAAGGGATTCTTTGGTGCCATGTAACACCTGCAGCCAGTGCACCCCCCTGAGGTCAGGCATTCCCCGTGGGGAGCCCCTCAGAGCGAGCCATGCTGGGGCTGCAATACAGAGGGGAGGCAGGCTGTGAGCCCTGAGTCGCACACACACAGGTGCGCCCAGCCAGGGGATCCCCCTGGCCCTCGGCTCCTCCAGGGCTGGTCGGACACCCCCAGTGTTTGCACATTCCTGACATTGCAGAGAGAGTCAGTGACTGGTACTGCCGGGGGAGGGGCGGACTGGCAGCCCCCGAGGGCCTCACTCAGCTCTTCCCAGGGGCAGGAGGGGGCTGGCAGTCAGACACCCCTGCCCCGGGGCACAGATGCACACGCAGGAGAGAGGGCACCAGTGGCACCCAGTCACCAGCTCTCCCCCTAGCATTCAGAGCACAGACCCCAGCACCCACCAGCCCAGAGCGCCATTCTGCCCTGCATATGCCCAGCACAGAACTCTTCAGACAGCACCTTCCCCAAGCCCCAGCGCCCTGATCGCACTCCCGCCGGCGGCTGCCCTCCCTGTGCCCTGCTCTGGGTGTCCATCTCCGCCGTGCCCAGGCGCCACAGTGGAGGTGATGGTGCCCAGTCGCAAGCCGTGTTTGCGCTGTTCCCCAAAGCCCACTGGCACGGAGGGAAGCAGAGAAGCCCGGGGGCCAGAGGCAGAGAGGTGCCGGCACTCCGGAGCCCTTCAGTTCTACACCACCCAGACGTGGCAGTGACAGCTAAAGCCTTATATGGCACCTGGGGCACAGGGTGGGCACTCGTGTCTCAGTCATAAAGGCTGTCTTGGGCAGAGAGCAGGGCAGCGACAGGAAGGTGGTAACCAGGATGCATGGCACAGGCCGGCCTGGCCCCTCACCCTGGGGCCCCAGTGCTCCAAAAAGCTTCACACCCTATGGGGGTAAGTGTCCCTCCTGGGAGCTGCAGTCAGTTACTGGGGAGGCGGGGGTGGCAGTGTTGCCTAGCGGGCACAGCACTGGACTGGACTTGGGAGACCTGGACTCTAGCTCTTGCTCTGCAATGGACTGCGGGGCAAGTCACTTCACTGCTCAGTGCCTCAGTTTCCCCATCTGTGAAGTGGGGATAATGGTCCCACCCTCCACTGTTGAGTGCCTGGAGATCAGCGGCTGGAACATGCTGTGTCCCAGTGGGGGCTGTTATTACTGAGCCTCGGGTTTCTAATGATCAGACACGCTGGTGTCCAAGCCGGATTCCTGGGTCTGCCCAACACCCTACCGCGCTGCAGACAGGCTGCAGTTTGATGGGCACACCCCAGCTTAGGCCATACCCAGCATTGTCAGTGCTAACAAACCCTTGCCCTTTCTCTCCTGCCCGCCAAGCCCTGATTAGCCTGCAACGCACCTCACAGGCACATGCTGCCGATGGGGATCAATATGAAAATTGAAAGGTGGATAAGGAACTGGTTAAAGGGGAGACTACAACGGGTCGTACTGAAAGGTGAACTGTCAGGCTGGAAGGAGGTTACTAGTGGAGTTCCTCAGGGATCAGTTTTGGGACCAATCTTATTTAACCTTTTTATTACTGACCTTGGTACAAAAAGCGGGAATGTGCTAATAAAGTTTGCGGATTACACAAAGCTGGGAGGTATTGCTAACACAGAGAAGGACCGGGATATCCTACAGGAAGATCTGGATGACCTTGTAAACTGGAGTAATAGTAATAGGATGAAATTTAATAGTGAAAAGTGCAAGGTCATGCATTTAGGGATTAACAACAAGAATTTTAGTTATAAATTGGGGACGCATCAGTTGGAAGTAACAGAGGAGGAGAAGGACCTCGGAGTATTGGTTGATCACAGGATGACTATGAGCCGCCAACGTGATACGGCCGTTAAAAAAAGTGAATGTGGTTTTAGGATGCATCAGGCGAGGTATTTCCAGCAAAGATAAGGAGGTGTTAGCACTAGAAAAGGTTCAGAAAAGAGCAACTAAAATGATTAGGGGTTTAGAGAAGGTCCCATATGAGGAAAGATTAAAGAGGCTAGGACTCTTCAGTTTGGAAAAGAGAAGACTAAGGGGGGACATGATAGAGGTATATAAAATCATGAGTGATGTTGAGAAAGTGGATAAGGAAAAGTTATTTACTTATTCACATAATATAAGAACTAGGGGTCACCAAATGAAATTAATAGGCAGCAGGTTTAAAACAAATAAAAGGAAGTTCTTCTTCACGCAGCGCACAGTCAACTTGTGGAACTCCTTACCTGAGGAGGTTGTGAAGGCTAGGACTATAACAATGTTTAAAAGGGGACTGGATAAATTCATGGTGGCTAAGTCCATAAATGGCTATTAGCCAGGATGGGTAAGAATGGTGTCCCTAGCCTCTGTTCGTCAGAGGATGGAGATGGATGGCAGGAGAGAGATCATTTGATCATTGCCTGTTAGGTTCACTCCCTCAGGGGCACCTGGCATTGGCCACTGTCGGTAGACAGATACTGGGCTAGATGGACCTTTGGTCTGACCCGGTACAGCCTTTCTTATGTTCTTATGTACTGTTATACAAGGCACTGGTGAGACCTCATCTGGAATACAGTGTGCAGTTCTGGTCTCCCATGTTTAAGGATGAATTCAAACTGGAACAGGTTCAGAGACGGGCTACTGGGATGATCCGAGGAATGGAAAACCTGTCTTATGAAAGGAGACTCAAAGAGCTTGGCTTGTTTAGCCTAACCAAAAGAAGGCTGAGGGGGGATATGACTGCTCTTTATAAATATATCAGAAGGATTAATATTAGGGAGGGAGAGGAATTATTTAAGCTTAGTACCAATGTGGACACAAGAACAAATGGATATAAACTGGACACTAGGAAGTTTAGACTTGAAATTAGATGAAGGTTTCTAACTATTAGAGGAGTGAAGTTCTGGAACAGCCTTCCAAGGGGAGTAGTGGGGGCAAAAGACCTATCTGGCTTTAAGACTAAGCTTGATAAGTTTATGGAGAGGATGGTATGATGGGATAGCCTAATTTTGGCAATTAATTTATCAATTGATCTTTGATTATCAGCAGGTAAGTATGCCCAGTGGTCTGTGATGGGATGTTAGACGGGGTGGGATCTGAGTTACTACAAAGAATTCTTTCCTGGGTGCTGGCGGGTGAGTCTTGCCCACATGCTCAGGGTTTAGCTGATCGCCATATTTGGGGTCGGGAAGGAATTTTCCTCCAGGGCAGATTGGCAGAGGCCCTGGGGGTTTTTCGCCTTCCTCTGCAGCATGGGGCACGGGTCACTTGCTGGAGGATTCTCCGCAGCTTGAGGTCTTCAAACCACAATTTGGGGACTTCAATAACTCAGACATAGGTTAGGGGTTTGTTACAGGAGTGGGTGGGTGAGATTCTGTGGCCTGCATTGTGCAGGAGGTCAGACTAGATGATCATAATGGTCCCTTCTGTCCTTAAAGTCTATGAGTCAAGATAGGGAAACCGAGGAACAGCTTTTCTGAAGACGCCACTGATTTGGGTGCCCACCGCGAGACATCTTCGGCCTAAATCGTGGGAGCTGCGAGAGCTCAGCACGGCTTAGCAGCGGCTGCCCTGAGCCAGGCGCTCTCATAGGGGCATCAGAATCAGTGACCACGTCTGACAAACTGCGTCGGACTCCTCCCAGGGCAGGGTGTGAGGAACAGAACCCAGGAGTCCCGCATCAGTCCTCCCTCCACGCCAGACAACGCTCCCCAGATCGGGAGCCAATAGGGCAGAGGTGGCAGATGTTACCAGCTGTTTGCACGGCCCCAAAGGGAGGAACTGAACAATTCCCCAGTTATTTCTTCCAGTGACCTGCCTGGAACAAATGCTCCTCGTTTACAACCTCCCCGAGCTCCATGAGCTCTCCCCCAGCACGGGGGCATGGTTAAAAGCCAGTTTTCTCCCCCTACAGTGTCAAGAGGAGACACCGTTCTGATGCCTGGTGCGTCATGGAGATGACTAGGTCAGGAAGAATGCTGAATCCAATGTACTTCCCAGCTCTCAGGGCGGGTAGCAAAACCAGCTGGGTCAGTCCCAGCTGGTTTCTGTTTCCAACTCCCAGGCACTAACCCAGGCCTGCTGCAGTCGGATTTATCAACAGCGCCGGGAAAGGGCCTGAAGTTTGAAATCCCTTCTTGACATGAAGGATTTTTCCACTCCCATGAGGATGTTCTGACAGGTTGGGGGGTGGGGAGCCTCAGATCAGTCCCCCCCCCCCCCGCCCAACTTCCCCCCTGCACACATGCCGACTGCCTCTTCAGTTTCTGCTTTGCTGCTGCTGCCCACCCTCTAGCTGAGTGTGATGGGAGCTCCCTACACGGTGACACACAAGTGAGATGGCACCATGCTCCCGTGGCTGGAAGTGAAACTGCACACTTGGCCTGGCTCCGCACTGTCCTGTGCAGAGTAAACACACAGAGCTGGCAGGGAAAGGGGCGTCTCCTTTCTGATCTCGCTAGTTTCAGCCATTCTAGAGAGGCCCAAGGCACAGCACCTCAGGGGCAGACTGTGTCCTGCGGGCAGTGCCCTTGCAGCCCCCGTTGGGAGCTCATTGCCCCATGCCCCCCTTGGCATGCTTAAAGAGACACTTTTGCTTGCATCACTCCTCCCAGGGGAAAGAGCTGGAGGAAGCGTCCTTAAATCTGGGCCCTAAGCCTCTTGCCCGTCTCAGCCTTCGCATCTTTGTTTGTGCAGCTGCCCGGAGGTCAGCGCAGCCCAGGATCTAAGCAATATACACACCCCAAGCCCCGCCAGCCTCTGACGCAGCCCTGGGGACAGAATATCCAGCGAGGCCGGCTGCCACGACCACACGACATGGTTTGCTGGAGTCGCTCAGGAAACAGAGCTGCCCCCCCTTCGGTCCTGATAACCAGGATCCAGGAACTACTGCCTGGTCACAGAGGGCAGGGGAGCAACAGATCCCACCCTGGCTTCCTTGAGGGGAGCAACCCCCACACTTCCCCTCCCCAATGCACAAGATGGGGGCAGAGGAGAAAGTTCTGCTGAGTCAAAGAAGAGTCACAACTGCCTAATAAAATCCAGGCCATCATCAAGGATCTCAGAGGCCCCAGACACTCCCTCCCAGAGATGGGAGATGCTGTGCTGTGGGCACTCAGGGGTGTCTCCCACGAGGAGAGGGCCCCCGAAGAACCCAGGGCTTCCTTTGCCAGCGGCTCAGGTGTGTGCAGACGTTGGGGGAGGCTGAGACGCAGCACCCCACGGCACTGTCTAGCAGGAACCCTCTGCCTCCCCCACGACCAAACTTCACCCTATGTCCCCCTTCCCCACTGAAAGTCTCTGCCACGACACGGGAAGACACACTCGCAGCCACTGGCGCCTGCGACCCCGGCTGGGCTCTGGGCGTGAGGTCACAAGCTCACAGGCACGGCATCAGCGGCCCACGCTCGTGAGCTCACAGTTCACCGCCCTGGCAGCGATGAGGGCCCGGAATGGACTGCACCCAAGCAAGACGCCCACTGCTGTGACCCGCTCGGACGGGGGGTTGACAGGAGCGGGTGCAGCAGGCAGTGCCTGAGGTCCCCACCCTCCTGTCGGCGTGGGCTCGTGGCCGGTCACTCAGGGCACTGAAGGGGAGGTGGCAGGAAGGGGAAGGAGCGCCGAAACTGAAGAATTGGCGGAAGTGCTTGTTTACCCCTCCAAGCAGCTGCGCAAAGGGGCACGCCAGGCCAAGGGCTGGGCCGCACACTGCACCACGCCCAGAGCAGTGCGCACAGGCTGGCAGCAGCCTGGCACTCTGCTCTCTGAGCCCAGCAGCGGCTGGGCACTGGCACTTGAGTTAACCAACAGAGACCGGGCCCCGCTAGCTGGGCGCCCCACATCCCAAGCCCCCTCCCCCTACAGCCCCAGCCCCCAGCACCCACCCTGCTCTGAAACCAGCCTGGCACCCCGTGCTGTGACCCCCGACTGGGACCCCGACCCCCACGAGCAGCAGCCAGGGAGGAGGGCCTAGAGCCTGGCACACTGGGAGGGCCGAGGTGACAGCAGTGGGGGACGGGATCTAGAACCCACACGGCTGCACATGAGGGGAGCTGTGGGGAAGAACAAGGTGGCAGCCACGGGGGAGGGGTGGTTTCCAGATTGCCAAGGAAACGGTCTCTGTTGCTCAGCACTGGCCCATGCCCACAGTTGCCATGGTGATACTGTCTGTGTTTGCATCCACTCAGCGAGTGGGTTTCCCCCCGTGAAAGGCAGCGCCAGCTGCACACACACACACACACACTGGGGACCGCGCACCGGCCCTTGGGGGTGGTTCTAGGCCCTGGCTATGCTCCCTGCAGCAGCCAGCCTGCCTCGCCCGTGGGGCACTGCTGAGAGCCAGGGATTCCCCTCTGCCGGGACATGCACAGCAACCCCCCCACACCCCGCAATGGAGACAGACAGCCAGCCACATGTGCCTCCCCAATAGAGACAGACACTCGCAGCCCCCACCCCCACCCCCGGCCAATGGAGACAGACACCTGCAGCTGCCCCGCCCCCCGCCAATGGAGACAGAGACCCGCAGGCCCCCCCGCCAATGGAGACAGACAAACAGACATGTGTGCCCATCACTCCTGTACAGACATACACACTCCCAGCTGCCGGGAGAAGATGTTTTCCAAGAGGTGACTGCAAGGACCCCTGAGCAGCCCTGGGATCTGGGTCTGAGCCCTGCAGGCAGGCAGAGCGGCCAGCTCCCTGGGTCACAGAGCTGTCATGGAGCTGGCGTGAATCCAGCCTGGCTCATCCCCTCCCTGAGCATTGCTGAGACCATGCTGCCCGTCCAGAAGAGCCTGCCCTAGGAAAAGCTCCAGCTAAGCCTGCTCTCGGCGCAAGGGCAGGGCCCATGGAACGCTACCCCCACCCCACCCGGGGCACCAGCCCCGAGCGCCATCACCACCACAGGGGCAACCCAGCCCCTGCCCCTCCCTGGGCCCGGCAGCCACGGCACAGGGGGGACCCAGTCCTGTGCTGTACCCAGACTATCCTTCCCGAGGCTGAGAAGAGAGAGCTCAGAGAACTTCTCTGTCCCCACAGCTTACCCCGGCAGGGTGGGCTGGGAGAGGCACTGCCACCTCCTCGATGGAGCCCTTAGCATCCCCCCCACCCCTCGCCAGTCCCCCATCTCAGCCCACCCCACCTGGCTGGTACCTGGCAGTGGGCTGCCACTTGCTGTCTATGCCATGAAGCTGACACTCAGCACCGCTTCTGCTCTCTATACCCCCAGCTAGGGGCCCTGCTGCTCCCCAGCCCCCTAAATGCACCTCTCCAGGCTGTGCAAGGGTCCCAGCACGGTGAGCAAGGGGGTCTCCTGGCTGAGGTACCCAGCGGAGGGACAGAGTACAAAGGGCTATCGGTGGGCAGTGGGAGAGACCTACCCCAGCCAGCAGCAGCGCCAGCCAACCTTGTGGCACCACTGCGGCTCCCAGCCTGCCCCCCACTGCCTATTTCAGGGCTCTCACTATCCATAATGAGTGGTTTACTTGGCAAAGTGATGGCGGGGGGAGGGCGACAACCACAATATTGACTCACCAAGGTGAGAGACCACAACTCTGCAGTTACAGAAACAACGCTGTGCCACAGAGCCGCCGGGCGCCACGCCACGGAGCCGCCGGGCGCCCAGCCCGCCGGGCGCCACGCCATGGAGCCGCCGGGCGCTACGCCATGGAGCCGCCAAGAGCCCAGCTCGCCAGGCACTACACCACGGAGCCACCAAGAGCCCAGCTCGCCGGGTGCTATGCCATGGAGCCGCCACGCCACGGAGCCGCCGGGCGCTACGCCATGGAGCCGCCAAGAGCCCAGCTCGCCAGGCACTACACCACGGAGCCACCAAGAGCCCAGCTCGCCGGGCGCTATGCCACGGAGCCACCAAGAGCCCAGCTCGCCGGGTGCTATGCCACGGAGCCACCAAGAGCCCAGCTTGCCGGGCGCTACGCCCACAGCTGCCGGGAGCTCAGCCTGCAGTGCACTACACCATGGAGCCGCTGGGAGCCCAGCTCGCCGGGCGCTACACACTCAGCTGGCAGGAGACTGACACACTGGCAGCGAGCTGGCGCATCTCCCAGGCCCAGTAGCGGGAGCCGGTCCAGAGCCTTATGTCACAGTATCCCAGCCGCAGTGGGGACCATGCAGCATCACTCCAGTGGCACGCACAGCCCCCTCCTGCAGCCAGCACCTGGCTGCCCAGCACACACTCAGCACCCCAGCCCAGCCATCCTGCCCCAGTCCCGTGAGGCTCTAAGCACCTTGCAAACAACGAACCCTGCCCCCTCCCTGCCCCCACAAACTGAAGTATGATTATGCCTAGGTTACAGTGGGGAAACTGAGTCACAGACCAGGCAGCAACTCACCAAGGCCACAGAGAAGGAGCAGACCCCAGCTCTCTTAATCTAGAGACAGGACCGTCGTCCTTCTCTGGCTTGTCCATATCTCTAGGGAAACCTCAAGCCCCACACACACGCTCTGGACCTACAGCGCAGGAGCAGGGGGGCAGGTCAGGTAGCACAGGGGTCACTCCTCCTCTTGCCTTGCTCGCTCCTGTGTCCGGACTGGGTCACTAGAAAGCATGCGAGGAGGAAGCCCCCGGGCTGGGCACCCCGCTGCAGGGAAGCCGGGCACAGTGGGTTCGCAGGGCGGAGGGGGCTCTAAGTGGGCATGGTACCTTTGTATCTGCCGTTCATCCTGGGGCAACAGTGCCAGGGAGCAGCGGCTGCCGGTCCCCTCTCTCACCGGAGGTTAAGCCATCTGCAGCCAGCTCTGCTCTGCACTCTCCAGCCGGCTGAGCCGGGCCCAGTCTCCTCCCACGCTTCCCCTGCTCGAGGCCTGACATCACCGCATGGTTCCTGCTGCTCCCAAAGTGGTGAGTCAAACCCACGCCTCCGAAGGGAGGGGAGCGCCCCGCCAGTGCCGACCACACCGTCGCCATGGCCAGGGGGCTGAGACAGGCACCGACGGTGCCCCCCAGCCCTCCGCTGCTTGCTCCAGCCTCCTCCAGAGTGTACCCTTCAACCTGCCCCCCCACCTCCCCCGCAGGATGTTGGGGCTCCAGGCAGAGCGCACACACCTAGGCACGGGCTCCCTGAGCTGGGTGGTTTCCCTTCCCCTTGTGCACGGCGCCGCCGTTTGGCGCCAAGCATGAGTGGGAAACAGGAGTGAAACCAGTCAAGCTCCCGGTGCAGGGCTTCCTCAGGGGATGGCCGCTTCCCCATTCCCCAGCACCCCTGAATTCCTGCCGTGGCAGCCAGGGCTGGAGTCTCTGTGAAAGTTACCATGGCTCTGCCCATCTCTGGCGAACGCCTCCCCTCCAAGGATCTCAAAGCACTTCCCCCATCGCTGAGCCTCACAGCCTGGCCGGGGCTGGGGGGGAAGTGGAGCACTAGTCTGGTTGTATTGGCCTGGAAAGCAAGGCACGGGCACAAGGGACTTGTCCGAGATCAGACGGGGAGCCAGTGCCAGAGAGCTCCGGCGGGTGACTCCCAGGCTCCGGCACCGATCAACAGACACAAACACTCCACCTGTGGCACGCGCCGCGGGGTCGTGTGCAATGGTAGCTGGGAAAGCCCCACTTTCGGGCCCCTGTGCCAGAACCTCCCCTGCCCGGAGGTGTAGAGAACAGTGGAACACCTGGGGCCCGTGCTCCATCCTACGGCATCCGCTGCAGCTTGCAGCTGGATGTCTGGGTCCCACACACAATGGGCTGCACAGGCTGGGTCACCTGAGAAATACTACCAACCCCAGCAGTGAGCTACAGCTCCCCCGGGGGGCAGGGCAAGACCCTCCTGCCAGGCCAGCCCTGTGAGGGGAGGTCCGGCCCACAGCATGCAGCTGTGTCGACTCCAGCAGCGCCCATGGCAGGGCTCCATGGGCCAGCACCTGGCACCCTGGGGGATGAGGCCCATAGACACAGGCTCCTCAGCCAGCACAATTACAGCCGCCCCTGGGGCTGAGAGCACTCAGAGCGGGGGAGCAGGGCTTCTCAGCACCGTCTGTCCTGCAGCCAGCCAGGAGGGGCCGGACGGGCCCCCAGGGCAAAGGAAAGCAGGGCTCCTGGATGCGCCAAAGGGACACGGCCCCTGTAAGTGCTGAGTGAGTTTGACGGGAGCGGCACAGAGCTGGGGGCGGGGGGAATGCTTCTTTGCCAGCCTTCCACAATCACGAGAAACAGCCTCCCTCTGCTCTGCAGCCAGAGGGGCCTACAGGGAAGGAAGGGGTTAATGGGTAAACCAGTCCCCAAAGGGTTAATGCACCTAGCACTGCAGGGCTAACTTGGCGAATCCCCCCTGCAGGTGCAGGGAAGAGGAGACGGGCCCTAGCCGGGGAACACCCAGCTCAAAGACTGTCTCCTCTCCTGTGCTGGTCCCCGCAGCACCCAGAGACGGTAACATGGGCCCCCCACCCAGGCCTGGGCTGCTGCCTTGCTCCCGCTCTTTACAATGGAGAGGGGCCTGGCCAGAGTCTTCCCTCTGTCCCTGCTGGTTTTTCACCATCTCCAGCCTATGTCTTGCCTTTCTCTGGGCTCGTCACAAGGGCACCGAGCGCCTCACCCGCTAATGAAGCAGCCGGCACGACCCCCTGTGCAGTGCCCCAGTATCTAACCATGCGCCGGCGTACCCGTGGGAGAAAGGAGGGCTTGATTACAGAGCCAGCGCCCCTGCCCCTTTAACCCAACAGCAGTGAGGAGCATTCCCCGCTGTGGCTGCAGGAGTGCGGACTGGGAGCTCTCACATGCTGCCTGAAAGGGGCAGGGGACTGGATCTTTACACAGGTTCCTTCTCCCACCTGCTCCTTAGGCCCCAGAGGTAGACAGGTGCTAACAGAAACACTACAGCGTTAACAACAGTCAGACTGAAACGTGGCCAAATGCTCACTCAACTTCCCATCTGATCTCTCAGGATCACGGGACAGTCTCGGGGCCACCTGCCCTACATCGCTACGGCAACGCACGCAGAACACACAGGCCATCGTTGAAACAAGGGAAGGGCACAGTCCAGCTCTCCCCCAGGCCGGACACGTGACAAAATGATGGCCCTCCACATCTCCACCGCCACAGCGAGTCTGCAAGGGGAGCCGGCAAGGGGGCAGCTGCTTCCTTGTCTGCATTTCACGAACATCCTCTCCAGCGCCAGGGAACGTTGCTGGGCTCTGTGCAACTTAAACGGGACCCTTTCCTCGAGGGGCCAACCGAGGCGCGGAAGTGAACTGGGTCTTTGGGAGTGCTCCTCATGGCACCAGGGCGGGAGATGAGGGGAGGGGCAGCGACTGTGCCCACTTAACCAGCTTGCTGGGGAGACAATGAATGTCTCCTAAGTAAGCAGTCTGTGACTCAGGTACTGAGGAGAGACCGGGGTTCTGGTTTTTCTGAGCAGAACCACCTTATAACTGAACTCAGAAGGATGCAGGGGAGAGCAGGCAAACATCTCTAGATATTTTGGATATGACTTGTAGTCTCTTAGTGGACTTGACATCTGATTCCATGTGGAAGCAGAGGTTGGTAATGGACAGACAAAAGAACCTTGAGTCTAACATGCTAGTGAAAATGGACGGTATCTCTTTAAGACAGAGTCCAGCCTTCGAACTGGTAAGGGCTGAGGATCTGAAAACTGGCTAGTGTCTGTGTTGATGCAAATTACCTGACTGACTGGGGGGAGAAAGACTTGCCTGTAGCTGTTAGCAAAAAGGACACACCCAGCCAGCCAATGGATTTTGTTACACCAAAGAGTTCACATTTTCACCCTACTGGACAGGGAGGAAGGGGAGGATTAAACCTTGCACATAAAAGCCACAGGTTAACCCTAAAATACCAAAACCCCAAGGAAGTGGTTAAACTGAAAGCCTGTGTTACGGAAGACCCTGAGGTCAAGAAAAAGCTACAAAGATTCAAAAGGGATATGGAACGAGCTGACCTAAAGAATGATTTGTCTAAACCAAAGGTTGGCATGACAACAACGATTGTAAATGTACACTTGTGAAAGTACTGATGTTATTGCTAATGACTGTAACTAACTTGTTGCTGATACCAAAAACTGTAAAAATGTACAGCGTGCACAGTTTGGTTTGGTTTGTTTTTAAAAACCCTTGAACATGTTGGGGGTGATACATAAGAACTCATTATGTTGTAAAAGCCTTCATGGTTATACTGTTTCATTACATGACAACACACGCTATGTTAAAAGGCCTGGTGATACTGATATTTCACATAGTGCCTGTATCTGATCTTGAAACTGTACGCAGCAGAAAAACCACTACAAGTTTGAATTGCTGTGCACAAAGGGAAACTGAGGTACAACACCTCACCGCCTTCATGGCTGAATGCCAGAGTAAGTGCTCTCTGCAGAACATTCATGGCTATGTTAAGTTAACACATAGACCAAACCCTGGAATCACTAAAGTGTTTCACAAAGTACAGACTAAGTTTTTGGCTGGGGCCAAAGCAGGCATCAATAATTTGGCATTACAAAGAATTCAGTGTAAACACAGCTCATAGCAATAATGGAAGGTACTTAAGGTGTATCCAGGAGCTCCACTTTTGCCCTTCCACACCAGTCTCACATTGGGGGTGTGACACACAGCTAGAAAAATTTAAATATCCTGCAAAATGAATAACCCACAGAACACATGTGAGGAGATAATGTTTGTGGTTTTGTGTATTTATATATGTATGAGTAGGGTGGACAATGTAATCAACAGTCTCTCTCTATGCTGTATTCTGATAATTCAGAAAACATCCTATCATGTAAATGAATTGCAAACACAGGATCTCTCCATATAGCAAATGGCCTTATGTTAATCTGTAAGTGAGGGACCTCCTTCAAAGTCATCCCAATGACCTTTTGTTCCCTAAGGAATTCCAACTTGTCAAAAGTCATGAAATTGGATAAAAGATCCTTGGGTCCTGATTCTGTCGTCTCAGATCTGCTTAGACTTCATCAGGGGAAGTTTAAGTTGCAAGACTGAGGTCCCAGTTCTGCTGGTACGTCCTGAATATGGACATTCAACTATGATCTATGACAGCCCACAGGATTGCCACCCCCATGGCACCATGGGCCCCACACTGCTCCTGGAAGCGACCAGCACCACTTCCGGGAGGGGGGGGGGGCGCGCAGGGGAGCTCCACACGCTGCCCTCGCTTGCTCCCATTGGCCAGGAACGGGGAACCGCGGCCAATGGGAGCTTCGGGGGAGATACCCAGGCGAGGGCAACGTGTGGAGCCCTCTGTCCATCCCCACTTCCCCAGGGGCTGCAGGGAAGTGGTGCCGGCCGCTTCCAGGAGTGGCACGGCACAGGGTCAGGGCAGGCAGGGAGCCTGTCTTAGCCTCGCTGCCACCCCAGAGCCACTCCAGGTAAGTGGTGCCGGGCCGGAGCCTGCACCCCAACCCCCTGCCCTGATCCTTCTCCTGCACCCCAACCCCCTGCCCTGAGCCCCCTCCCACACCCCGCACCCTCCTGCACCGAGCCCCCTCCCGCATCCCTCCTGCGCCCCAAACCCCTGCCCTGAGCCCCCTCATACAGCCCACACCCCTGCACCCCAACCCTTGCCCTGAGCCCCTTCCTGCACACCGCATGCCCTCCCACACCCTGCAATCCCTCCTGCACCCAACCCCCTGCCCCGAGCTCCCTCATACAGCCCACACCCCTGCACCCCAACCCCTTGCCCTGAGCCCCTTCCTGCACACCGCATGCCCTCCCACACCCTGCAATCCCTCCTGCACCCAACCCCTGCCCGAGCCCCTCAGACAGCCCACACCCCTGCACCCCAACCCCGTGCCCAGAGCCCCTTCCTGCACACCGCATGCCCTCCCACACCCTGCAATCCCTCCTGCACCCAACCCCCTGCCCCGAGCCCCCTCATACAGCCCACACCCCTGCACCCCAACCCCTTGCCCTGAGCCCCTTCCTGCACACTGCATGCCCTCCCACACCCCACAATCCCTCCTGCACCTCAACCCCCTGCCCCAGCTCTACATTCATGGCCCTGCTTGCAAATTCCCCACCCAGATGTGGCCCTCGGGCCAAAAAGTTTGCTCACCCCTGGTCTGTGAACTGAATTCTGAAGGAACTCTGCAACTACAAAACTCCACATCTCTGCTGTGAATCTGAACCTCAATTAATTGAACTCATGTCTGTCTGTATATTGATCTTTTAGCCAGACTCTCTCTCTCTCTCTCGATTTTTTAATAAATTTTAGTTTAGTTCACAAGAATTGGCTGTAGTGTGTATTTGGGTTCGCTAACCTGGGAGGTGATGTGTCCGATCATTCGGGATTGGTAGAACCTTTTCTTTTATATGATGAAACAAGATTTACAAAAATTGTCGTCATATTTGTTGTGGGTACCTGGATGGAGGCCTGAGGGAACTGTGTTGTTTGGATTTCTGAGTAACCAGTGAGGTAATAAAGAAGCTGTTCTATGCTGGTTTGGTGAATCCAAGTATTGGAATATCCAGCAGCTTTTGAGGGTTTGGCTGCCCCATTCTTTGCAGTTCACCCTAATTGAGGGACCGAATGGCTGGGCAGCAGTTCTGCAGAAAAGGACCTAGGGGTTACGGTGGACAAAAAGCTGAATATGAGTCAACAGTGTGCCCTTGTTGCCAAGAAGGCTAATGGCATTTTGGGTTGTATAAGTAGGGGCAATTGCCAGCAGATCGAGGGATGTGATCATTCCCCTCTACTCAGCACTGGTGAGGCCTCATTTGGAGTACTGTGTCCAGTTTTGGGCCCCACACTACAAGGATGTGGACAAATTGGAGAGAGTCCAGCGGAGGGCAACAAAAATGATTAGGGGGCTGGAGCACATGACTTATGAGGAGAGGCTGAGGGAACTGGGATTGTTTAGTCTGCAGAAGAGAAGAATGAGGGGGGATTTGATAGCTGCTTTCAACTACCTGAAAGGGGGTTCCAAAGAGGATGGATCTAGACTGTTCTCAGTGGTAGAAGATGACAGAACAAGGAGTAATGGTCTCAAGTTGCAGAGGGGGAAGTCTAGGTTGGACTTTAGGAAAAACTATTTCACTAGGAGGGTGGTGAAGCACTGGAATGGGTTACCTAGGGAGGTGGTGGAATCTCCTTCCTTAGAGGTTTTTAAGGTCAGGCTTGACAGAGCCCTGGCTGGGATGATTTAGTTGGGTTTGGTCCTGCTTTGAGCAGGGGGTTGGACTAGATACCTCCTGAGGACCCTTCCAACCCTGAGATTCTATGAGTGACCACAGCTGGCCCCCACTAGGACCTCGGTAACAGCCCCACTCTAGGGTTGCCAACTTTCTACTCGCACTAAACTGAACAACTTTGCCACACCCTCTACCCCTCCTCTGAGGCCCCACCTCTGCCCCACCCCTTCTCAGATGCTCCACCCCCGTTCACGCCATCCCCCCTCCCTCTGTCACTCACCCTCCCTCACTTTCCCCTTTTTCACCAGGCTGGGGCAGGGGGTTGGGTTGGGGGTGAGGGCTCCGGGGTGGGGCTGGAGATGAGGGGTTTGGGATGCAGAAGGGGGCTCCGGGATGGGGTGGAGGGGTAATTGAGTGGGAGGGGGATCAGGGCTGGGGCAGGGGTTTGGGGTACAGGAGGGGATGAGGGGTGCAGGCTCCGGGCAGCACTTACCTAAGGCATCTCCCAAAAGCAGCAGCATGTCCCTGCCCCCAGCTCCTATGGGGAGGTGCAGCCAGGCAATTCTGAGTGCTGCCCGGTCCACAGGCTCCGCCCCTGCAGCTCCCATTGGCTGTGGTTCCTAACCAATGGGAGCTGCTGAGCTGGCACTTGGGGCGGGGGCAGCATGTGGAGCCCCCTGGCTGCCCCTACACATAGGAGCTGGAGGGAGGACATGCCGCTGGGAGCCACACAGAGCCATGGCAGGCAGGGAGCCTTCCTTAGCCCCACTGCACCGCCAACTAGGGTGACCAGATGTCCTGATTTTATAGGGACTGTCCCAATTTTTGGGTCTTTTTCTTATATAGGCTCCTATTACCCCCCACCCCGTCCCAATTTTTCACACTTGCTGTCTGGTCACCCTACCGCCAACTGAACTTTTAACAGCCCGGTCAATGGTGCTGACTGGAGCTGCCAAGGTCCCTTTTTAACTGGGTGTTCTGGTAGAAAACCAGACACCTGGCAACCCTACTTCATTCCCCGAACAGTGCCCCCAGAGAGGCCTCTGGCTGAGGGCAGGAAGGGGTCTAAGTGGTGGGGAGTTTCTCCTTGAACAATTCCAAGGTAACAGAGGTGTCCCTAAGCAGCGGCACTCGAACAAGAGCCCATCAGCAGCCTACCAGGACCCTGAAAGCTGCATCACTACAGCAAGGCACAGCCAACCTCCCGCTCCCATTTTTAAGAGGGAGGTGCGGCCCATGGGGACTACAGGTCCCAGCATGCACTGCAGCAAGGGCTCCAGCTCGAGGAGCACTGTACTATGGGACTTGTAGTCCGTGTCAGCTGCACCACCATAACAAAGGGTGTGGTTGAGCCAGCTGCCTCTGCTCCCGTGCCCATGTAGGGAGCATGATGATGGGGCACATCCCCCATGTCTCAGCCTCCCTCAGCTCTGCCCCCACAGCTCCAGAGGGGAAGGCCCCAAGAGGAAGAGCCCAGCCCCCAGCCAGGAAGAAAAGGAAAAGCCGCCTCCCTCCCAGCTCCTTTCCTGTTTGCTGCTGTTTTTAGAGCCGGGGGGGGGGGGGGGAGAAGGGGCAGGAGGCACAATGCATAAGGGGAACCTCTCCCACGAGGCTGGGGAGAGCGGGCCCCCACCCCTCCTCGGCAGGGGCCCGAAGGCTAAGTGTTGTGGGCAGGAGCCCAGCAGCGGAGCCGTGCGGGAGGATCAGGCTGTCAGCACCACACGCACCGTTGCCCAGGCAGCCCCTGCCCCATTTCACTGCTGGCACAGGCATGTCCCAACGCCTTTCAAGCCAGCTGAGGTCTCCCAGCCCTTCCCAGAAGATGAAACTGGGGCTGCACCCCTGCACTCTCCCCGAACCAGAAACCCGGCATCCCATGGACAAGGCACAGTCACGCCCGTGACCCTAGCTCTGCTCAGAAGAGGGGCCCCACCGCCCACAAGCGCCTCAGCCACGGCCTCCCAGCGGCAGCACTACAGCTCTGCACACAGCCGGAAAATCCCAAACCCGGCAGGACGCCCGACAGGCCCAGGCCCAGCTAGGCAGGGTCCGAGGAGCACCCTCTCCCCCGCCCGGCAGCAGCCCCGCAATCACCAAAGCCACTGACTCTGGGGAGTCGCAATTAGAGCAAATGGGCCAGCAGCACAGGATGCAGCCCAGGATGTAGCCCAGTTAATTAGCCAGTGGGACGCCCAGCCTAGCAAAAGCCCAGGCAGCCTAATTGGCTTCCTGGCAGAGTGAGACTGAGCCCGGAGACAGCTGGCCAATGGCGCCACCTTCAGGGAACAAGGACGTTAGACTTAGAAACGGTCTAGTAACCCCCCAACTTCCTCAGGGCAGGGCCAGCAGCATCATGGACCCACACGCCCACTCCCCAGGGCCTGCAACGGCTCCGGGGCATCTACAGCAGGAAAAGTTCCATCAGCCCGTGGGAGCAGGAGCCTCTGACCTAGTGCTTCCCGCCAACCGTTCCCTCCAGCCAGGCCGTCTCCGGCCTCCCGGCACCGCGGCCAGGCTGGCTCCACGGGACAGGGCTTCCCCACTTCCCTGGGCCTGGGGAGAATGGGCCATGCTGAGCTCACTGCCAGGAGCTTCTCCAGTGAGTCAGCTGGCTCCCACCCGCTGCGCTGGCTATGCCACTCACGCCCTGCGGGCTGTTCAGACCCTGCAGATGCTTGGCAGGCTGCTCCCAAGGCCCCCTGCGGTATGCAATTAGCCGCGCTCCCGCCAGCCCTGGGTCTCTAGGGCATGGGCAGCCCCTCGGCCAGGGCTTCTGCGCTGCCCCCACCGACGCCCAGTCCCCTCCGGCACCCCCCACAGGGCTCCGGCGCCCCCGCCGACACCCACCCTCCCCCGCAGGGCGCAGTCGCCCCCGCCGACACCCAGTCCCCTCCGGCGCCCCCCGCAGGGCTCCGGCACCCCCGCCGACACCCAGTCCTCCCGCGGGCTCTGGCGCCCGCCAACACCGAGTCCCCTCCGGCGCCCCCCGCAGGGCTCAGTCGCCCCCGCCGACACCCAGTCCCCTCCCCCCCAGGGCTCCGGCCCCCCCGCCAACACCCAGTCCCCTCCGGCACCCCCCGCAGGGCTCCGGCACCCCCGCCAACACCCAGTCCCCTCCCCCGCAGGGCTCAGTCGCCCCCACCAAAACGCAGTCCCCTCCCCCGCAGGGCTCAGTTGCCCCCGCCAACACCCAGTCCCCTCCCCCGCAGGGCTCCGGCGCCCCCTGCCGACACCCAGTCCCCTCCGGCACTCCCCACGGGACTCAGTCCCCCACACCGACACTCAGTCCCCTCTGGCGCCCCCTGCAGGGGTTAATCACAACGCTGACGGCTTTCCCTACACCTAGGCTGAGCCAACACTGAACAGGCGGGATCCCCCACAGCCTGGGGGCCATCGTTTTCATCCTGCCTCCCAAAACATGGGCCAGAAGGGGGAGGGCTCTATGACAAAGCTCCCTGAGATTCACCTCCACTTCGATTGCCTAATAACAATCCCTAGCGCTGAGCTAGACCTTTCCACCATTTCACAGGGAGGGAAATTGAGGCACATAGCAGGGAAGTGACTTGCCCAAGGTCGCCCAGCCAGCCACTGGACCCGGGTTTGCCAGAGCTGACACTCTCACCCTTCCTGCCTACATGCCCAATGCGAACGCTGCGCCCAGTACCAGGCCTGCCAGAGCAGCGCCATTCAGGATCCAGCTGTGCCCTGCCTGAGGAGAGCCAGTGGAGAGGTGCCACCCACCCACAGGGGCTATTGAGTTCACAGCCCCTTTGAAGTGGAGCTAATAGCAGCAGAGCTGGGCCCTGGCTGTGTATCACTAAGGAGGTTTCCAGGGCACTCAGCCTCCGGGGAGAGGCACCCATGTAAGGCTGAGGACAGATGGAAGGGAGGTGTTTCTAAAGGACCATTCTGCCAGTCCCTGCTTGTATTAACTGTGGCTCTGGCCCAGGCTGGCAATCCAGGTGCTTGAAAAGGAAGGTGCAGACAGTCCCAGGGAGCCCCTAGCTCAGCCACTGCAGTTAGAGGTGGGCTGGGGCTGGAGGTGGGAGAGGGAAGAGCCCTTCACAAACTATTGGGGGTTCTAAATATTTACTGTAACGAGCTGTTCTTGTTCCCAGTCTCAATGTCTAATCCCTCCTGACTCCTGCTAAGCTCTGGGCCACAATATCATGTGGCAGAGAGTTCCACAGGCCAATTGCACACTGCATGAAACAGCATTTCCTCTCATCAGTTTTACAGCTGCTGCCTGTCAGGGTCACTGACCGGCCCCTGCTTGGCATCTACATTCCCAGGGGCCATCTCCTCTCTCAGGGAACCTTCACAGGGGCATGGCTCTGCAGGCTGGTGAGCAATGCCTCTCAGGAGATCCATGCCATGTGTACAGGCAGCGCTCCAAGAGACAGCACACGTGGGAGCTTAACGTCTAGCACAGAGGGCGCAGCGGTGCACAGAGCACCTTCGGGTTCCTCTGGGTCTCTCACTGGATAGCAAGAGCCTCCACTAGTGCACGACTGTGGGAGCAGGTTTATTTGTGGGGCTGGAAATACCTAGGTCATTCGGGCCACGTGTGGGAGGAGCAGCATGGCTGGGAGTTAAAGGTAACCTGGGCGGGGTGGGGGGGGAATCCTGGGCATCGGCCCCTTTTACGTCTTTCCAAGAGAGAACAGCTGGGAAAGGGCTGGGAGCAAAACAACAGGGTTATTGCTCGTTTCCTGCTTTAGAATTAAGAACATAAGAGCGGCCAGACTGGGTGAGACCAAAGGCCCATCTAGCCCAGTGTCCTGTCTGCCGACAGTGGCCAGTGCCAGGTGCCCCACAGGGAATGAACAGAACAGGTATCATCAAGTGATCCATTCCCTGTCGCCCATTCCCAGCTTCTGGCAAACAGAGGCGAGGGACACCATCCCTGCCCAGCCTGGCTAATAGCCATCGATGGACCTGTCCTCCAGGAACTTACCTAGTTCTTCTTTGAACCCTGGTATAGTTTTGGCCTTCCCAACTCCTCTGGCAAGTCCCACAGGCTGACTGTGAAGAAATACTTTCTTCTGTTTTAAATCTGCGGCCTGTTAATTTCATGGGGTGACCCCTCCTTCTTGTGTTATGGGAAGGAGTAAATAACACTTTCTTATTTACATTCTTCATACCAGTCATGATTGTATAGACCTCTAGCATATCCCCCCTTAGTCGTCTCTTTTCCAAGCTGAAAAGTCCCAGTCTTATTCATCTCTCCTCTTATGGAAGCTGTTCCACACCCCTAATCATTTTTGTTGCCCTTCTCTGTACCTTTTCCAATTCCAATATAGCTTTTTTGAGATGGGGTGACCTCTGGTCTGCACGCAGTATTCAAGATGTGAGGGTACCATGGATTTATGTAGAGGCAATTGAGGTGACTGGAGGAGGCAATTGGAAGACTCTAGGGTGACTGGAGAAGGGGGGACATGACATCACCCAGACACAGCCAAGCCACCGCTGTTATACCCTTCACACAGCAGCCGCTGAGTGCGACTCCCTCTTATAAATTAAAAACACTTTTGATATATTTAACACCATTATACATGCTGGACACAAAGCGGGGTTTGGGGTGGAGCCTGACAGCTCGCGACCTCCCCCATGTAATAACCTCGCAACCCCCGAGGGGTCCCGACCCCCACTTTGGGAACCCCTGAGCTATAGGAACATAAGACAAAGCAGGATTGAGCCCCTGGGCTGCTGAACCCCGCTGCCCGCCACAGAGCCTGAGCAGACGCTGAGGCAGGAAGCAAGCCGGCCGGCCGGCCAGCAAGACAGGGACAAGGGGCACCAAGGGCTGCCCCTGCTGGAGGTCAGCCCCTCGCCTGACTCTGCTCCCTTCACCAAAAAGCAAGGTCTTGTTCTCCTCGGATGGGATCCGCAAACCCAGATCAGACAGTACCGGTCCTAGGACTCTCTGCAGAACCCTATCCCAGCCCTCGAGAACACTCCCCCGCACCGGAAACCCCCTCTCTCCGCCTCCTGCGCCACAGAGTCCCCCTTCGCCAGAGCCCCCCTCGCCCCACCCCTGCACCAGAGCCCCCCCGCTCCGCCTCCTGCACCACAGAGCCGCCCTCGCCCCGCCCCTGCGCCAGAGCCCTCCCTCACTCCGCCTCCTGTGCCACAGAGCCCCCCCGTCGCCCCACCCTGCGCCAGAGCCCCCCCTCGCCCCGCCTCTTGCGCCAGAGCCCCCCCGCTCCGCCTCCTGCACCACAGAGCCGCCCTCACCCCGCCCCTGCGCTAGAGCCCCCCCTCACTCCGCCTCCTGTGCCACAGAGACCCCCCTTCGCCCCACCCGGCGCCAGAGCCCCCTCGCCCGCCTCTTGCGCCAGAGCCCCCACTCCGCCTCCTGCGCCACAGAGCCGCCCTCGCCCCGCCCCTGGGCCAGAGCTCCCCCTCACTCCGCCTCCTGCGCCACAGAGCCGCCCTCGCCCGGAGATCCCCTCACTCCACCTCCTGCGCCAGAGCCCCCCCTTCGCCCCACCCTGCGCCAGAGCCCCCCTCACCCCACCCCTGGGCCAGAGCCCTCCCTCACTCCACCTCCTGTGCCACAGAGCCGCCCTCGCCCCGCCCCTGTGCCAGAGATCCCCCTCACTCCGCCTCCAGCGCCACAGAGCCCCCTTTGCCCCACCCTGCGCCAGAGCCCCCTCACCCCGCCTCCTGCGCCAGAGCCCTTCGCCCCATCCTGCTCCCTATACCAGAGCCCCCTCACTCTCCCTGCACCAGAGCCCCTCACCACGCCCCTGTACCAGAGCCCCCTCAACCCACCTCCTGCACCAGAGCCCCCCCTTCGCCCCACCCTGCGCCAGAGCCCGCTCGGCCCGCCCCTGTGGCAGAGATCCCCCTCACCCAGCCCCCTGCGCCACAGAGCCCCCTCGTCCTGCCCAGTGCACTGGCACTGAGAGCTGGGGCCAGCACAGGGCAGTGCCTGCTCCATCTCTTGCCCCCGGGCAGGGAGGACGGGACTTCATCCAGGCTCTTTGGGGCACAGCTCGTGATCCACCCTGCAGGCATGTGGGCAATGCGCTCGCCCCGGGCACTGGCAGCCATCTCCTGGGCAGTGCAGAGCACCCGGCCTGACAGCTCCCTGGCCCTTGCCTTCCTTCACGCTGGCTGCTGATCCCATGGCACCTGGCCCTAGACATGCCCCGGCTGGAGCTCCTGCCCCACGCTCAGGCTGGGGTAAACATGCTGCACACGGACCCACGCTTTCCCCAGAGACACCAAGCACTCTGGAACTGCTGGGCCAGCCCACTTCCTGGCCAGCCAGCGCACATCTGGCACCCCCAGGCACATCTGGGCTCCCTCTCCAAGGGGAGCCAGAGGCCCCAGCCAGGCAGGACAGAGCATGCAGGTAATTGAGTTACATGAATATCCGCCCCTGGTGCCTCCTGTGCAGAGCAGTGCGCCAGGGGAGGGTGGGAGCCCAACCCCATGGGGGAAGAGGGGCATGGGACAGTGGGAGGGCTGCTGGATGGAGGAAGGCGGGGGGGGACGGACACAGGTGGGGCTGGTGGAGGAGGGGCAGGGACACAGGTGGGGCTGGTGGAGGAGGGGAGAGGGCAGGGACACAGGTGGGGCTGGTGGAGGAGGGGGCAGGGACACAGGTGGGGCTGGTGGAGGAGGGGGGAGAGGGCAGGGACACAGGTGGGGCTGGTGGAGGAGGGGGCAGGGACACAGGTGGGGCTGGTGGAGGAGGGGGCAGGGACACAGGTGGGGCTGGTGGGAAGGTTGGGACCCGCTGGCCAGGACGGCAGCCAGGTGCAAGGCAAACAGCAGCTGAGGCTCCTACAGGGCTCTCCCCAGACCCTGCTAGAGGGATCCAGCCTCGGGCTGGCAGGCCTGGCCCTCCCTCAGTTAGCGCTGCCTGAGCCCCCACAAGATGGAGACCAAAGCCAGCAGCAGGAGGCTGGCTCAGGTGCCCCCCATGGGGAGCTGTTCAGGTGCAGAGTTGTCCGCCTGGAAGTGTCCCGTGCTGCTGGCAGCCCCCACAGCTGCCAGAGCCACCCGCCAGGAAACGGCCCCGATGCAGAGGGCAGGTGCCATGGACCACGCCGATGGACTGGCTCCATCGGGGCTGGTGCAGGGAGCCAATGGCCACCCCACGGCAATCAAGGGGTTAAACTAAGTGCAGCCCAGACGATGGGGCTGGGGGCTCTCTGCCTCCTCCCCGCTCAGCTCAGCCCCAGCCAGAGTCCCCCTCGATGGCCTGGATCCACTCACCCGGCACAGGGACTATCCCAGCAGCTGAGGGGACCCCAGGCAGCCATGCTGGTGAGCCCCACACCAAGGGGGCCAGCCCAAGGCTCTGCCACCAGCACCCACCTGCCTTCAGCTGCACGACCGGGCCTGCCTGCCACTCACCCGGCACAGCCACCCTGGACATCCCCCTCTCCCATCTGTCGAAAGGCCCCACCTTTCTGCCCTGCAGAGGCTCGCCCGCCCCACGGCCCTGCCAGCTCCCTGTCAGCCTGTGGGTCTCGGCTGCTGGCTCTCCCCAGGGTCCGGGAGATCAGGCACCCAGTAGGTGGAACGCTCCGCTGCCACGGGGGAACCAGCCGGACCTTGGCCTGCTGCAAGGGGCACAGCACCTGGGCTCAGACGGGGGCCTGCCTGTGCCCACCCCCAACAGGCAGGAGAGAGGCAGGACCTGCAGCTGGGCATCGGGGGTGGTGGCAGGAGAGCCAGGCAGGGAGGTCACACCCACATCCTCACCTTGCCCCAGAGTGAGCCCAGCCAGCTGTGCCTCACCTGAGAGATCTGCTGCCCCTCCTGTCACCCAGGGAGCAGAGAGCAGCCACTCAGGACGCTGACCCCAGATGCCTCAGAAACAATCAACATGAGACCAGCCACCTCCAGAGACTGGGCTCAAGGACGAACAGCTCCTCTCGCTCGGAGGCCAGTGCCCTCCTGTGGGAAAGCAGGTCGCCAAACCAAGGGTGCCAGAGCGGGCACTGTGCAGGAGCAGGCAATACTGGACCTAGCATAGAGTTCGGGGGAGGTGGGGGTGGGCCCAGGCAGGCAGCCCCACAAAGCCACCATAAGACAGTCCAACCCCAGGGTTTCCCGGAAGGGTGGGGGCTCCCCAACCCAGAACAGAGGGGAAGGTCTGAATTGGAATGGGCAGGTACTAGCTGATGCACCTGCCACCAGCAGGCCACAGGGTGGCCGCTGCTCCCCTCCACCCCGCCCCAAGCTTCCTCCCCCACCCCCACCCCTGCTGGGCCTGAGGAGGAGACCCCATCAGCCAGAGGGGACCGGAGCAGCCTAGCAAGGCCACTGCCTTCCCAAGAGCCAGCGTGCAGAGCTAGAGGGGCCATGGCGAGTCCTGCCGTGCCGAGAAAGGAGTGGCTGCTAGGCAGACAACCCCTGATCCCTTACTGCATACTCTGCCATGATCTCTACCCAGGCCACCTCCCCTGGGCGTGCCACAGTCCTGCCCCCTTCCAGGCCTTGCCCAACACCAGGTGCTGCCACTGTCGAGTGAGCACTGCTCCCCAGAGCCGCCCTGGCACAACCCCCACCAGCTCCCACGCCCCTTGGCCTGCCATTGCTAACACAGCACGGGTCCCGCGCCCCTCGGCCTGCCATTGCTAACACAGCACGGGTCCCGCGCCCCTCGGCCTGCCATTGCTCACACAGCACGGGTCCAGAGAGATTTAACACGGCCCCATGCAGCCGGCCTCCGCCCGGGGAGAGGCTCACGGGCACGAGGAGAGCCTGAGCGAGACAGAGACAGCGAGGCAGCTGCGTCCTTGCCCCAGAGATCCAGCCCCTAGGACCTCACCCCACACGCTACTTGGGCTATGCTGCGCAACGGCCCCTCACCTCTGCAACTGCCACCTCAACCTCACCCACCCACCCACCCTCAGAGGGGTCGATCACACAGCTGCCCTACCCAGACCCAGTCATTTGGGTCTGTGCATCTGGGCCCAAGGGGTTCTAGAGGGTAACCATGGCAGCCCTCGATGTTAATATGGGATACAGCCCATGGAGACTACAGATCCCAGCATGCAATGCTCCACCTCAATGTGACCCGCCTCAACAGAAAGCATTGCATGCTGGGATCCGTAGTCTCCATGCCCTCCCCCCCACACACACACACCCCCACCCCCTTACTGCAAAATGCCTGGTCTCGGAGTGTCACCGTCTGTGCTGAATTGCCAAGTCCAAGGAGAGGCCTGGAAGAAGATCTGGGTTTGAACCATCAGAGCTCAGGGAGGGAGGGGTTTGTAGAGCCTTTTCCCTGTGCCCTGTAGAAACCCAGGGAATAGGTACTTCATTTGCCTGTGCCACTTAGGAGCTCTGTAGCCCGGATCCCACCAGAGCCGGAACCAAGGAGCACAGTCAGCCATTAATCCCAGCACTGGAATGCTGCTAGCTGGAAGGAGCCCTGCACTTTCGCTCGCTGAGCAGGCCGAAAACCCCGGGCTGCTGCCATTCTTCCCAAGCTCTGAAGCCAGGTGGCCCACTCCACACACACAGAGCAATCCTTCTGAAAGATCAGCAAGGAGTGTGCTTGTGCACGAGTGCAGACGCACACGGGTCCTGGTGACACCTTAACCAAAAACAGATGACAGCAAAGTGGTGTCTGCAGCAGGAGCGCAGGTGGCCTGGCTAGCCCACCGAATCACTTTGGTCTCACAGCTTCGCACAAGTACTCCAGACATGGCTGACAAGATGCGTGTGTACAGACTTGTGTGGCGTGCTCTGCAGCTGGCTGGAGCAATGTGCAGAGTGTTGCATACACTAGCCCTGAGGCTTAACGCAATGTAAGGCTTTCTGATGAGACGCAGCCCTGGCCTGTGCTGAGCTGTGTACGTTTTATGCCAATCCGTGCCACCACTTTCAAGGATTTGCTCTGACAGGTGAAACCAGCTGTGCCCAGAGGGTTCACTCTGCCAGGCAGACCCTCCCTACTCAGCACTGCCCATCCATCCCGAGCACGACGCCAAGGAAGGGAGAGCAAAGGGAATTCGACATGAACATCAAGGTCTCCCCTCCCTGCTTCCACTGACATCAATGGCAAGACTCCTGCTGAGGCAGCGGGATCAGATCACAATGGGGTTTGGGACCTGGGGCCTTCCCTCAGGGAGCACCCCACCGACAGAGAGCTGAGTGCAGCAGGGGATGCACCACCTGTCATGCAAGAGCCACAACAATGCCACGGCAAGTCTAGGCACAGTCTGCAAAGCCACGCACTTCTCACCCCTCACTCCAGTTCCCAAGCCCCACACGAGCAAAGGCCGCCAGCCGAGTAGGCCGGATGGAACGAAGCTGGTTTCACAGGGCTCTCATTCTGAAGGCTGCTGGCAGGCTCACAGATCCGAGATTTCCCCTTCCAATCCCCAAAATGCTCCCACAAAAGTGAACTAAATATCACAGTCCTGCCCCACCCCAGACAGCGGCAGATTGATAGATAACCCCCCGGGCGGGTCCCCCAGCACTTCTTCCTGCCCCTTCCTAGATTTCAGCCAGTCTGAGCGCCTGTGTCCTCCGGCCACTGAACCCCACCCAGACACCCCGCATGGAGCTCAGTGATGTTTGACAATGTTTCTGTCCTTGGGAGACTAGAGCGTTGTGTGCCACAGGCAGAGAGCAGCAGGGACTGATGAGGTGAGATGTGCCAGGTGATCCCTGGAGAAAAAACATGCCCCATGCTGCAGAGGAAGGTGAACCCCCCCCCAGGGTCCCAGCCAATCTAACCTGGAGGAAAATTCCTTCCCAAACCTGGTGATCAGTTAGATCCTGAGAATCATAGAATCTCAGGGTTGGAAGGGACCTCAGGAGGTATCTAGTCCAACCCCCTGCTCAAAGCAGGACCAAACCCAACTAAATCAACCCAACCAGGGCTTTGTCAAGCCTGACCTTAAACACCTCTAAGGAAGGAGATTCCACCACCTCCCTAGGTAACCCATTCCAGTGCTTCACCACCCTACCAGTGAAAAAGTTTTTCCTAATATCCAACCTAAACCTCCCCCTCTGCAACTTGAGACCATTACTCCTTGTTCTGTCATCTTCTACCACTGAGAACAGTCTAGATCCATCCTCTTTGGAACCCCCTTTCAGGTAGTTGAAAGCAGCTATCAAATCCCCCCTCATTCTTCTCTTCTGCAGACTAAACAATCCCAGTTCCCTCAGCCTCTCCTCATAAGTCATGTGCGCCAGCCCCCTAATCATTTTTGTTGCCCTCCGCTGGACTCTCTCCAATTTATCCACATCCTTCTTGTAGTGTGGGGCCCAAAACTGCACACAGTACTCCAAATGAGGCTTCACCAGTGCTGAGTAGAGGGGAATGATCACATCCCTCGATCTGCTGGAAATGCCCCTACTTATACAACCCAAAATGCCATTAGCCTTCTTGGCAACAAGGGCACACTGTTGACTCATATTCAGCTTTTCGTCCACCGTAACCCCTAGGTCCTTTTCTGCAGAACTGCTGCCCAGCCATTCGGTCCCTAGTCTGTAGCAGTGCATGGGATTCTTCCGTCCTAAGTGCAGGACTCTGCACTTGTCCTTGTTGAACCTCATCAGATTTCTTTTGGCCCAATCCTCTAATTTGTCTAGGTCCCTCTGTATCCTATCCCTACCCTCCAGCGTATCAACCACTCCTCCCAGTTTAGTGTCATCTGCAAACTTGCTAAGGGTGCAGTCCACATCATCCTCCAGATCGTTAATGAAGATATTGAATAAAACCGGCCCCAGCATCGACCCTTGGGGCACTCCACTTGATACCGGCTGCCAACTAGACATGGAACCATTGATCACTACCCGTTGAGCCCGACCATCTAGCCAGTTTTCTATCCACCTTACCATCCATTCATCCAGCCCAGACTTCTTTAACTTGCTGGCAAGAATACTGTGGAAGACTGTATCAAAAGCTTTGCTAAAGTCCAGAAATAGCACATCCACTGCTTTCCCCTCATCCACAGAGCCGGTTATCTCATCATAGAAGGCAATTAGGTTAGTCAGGCATGACTTGCCCTTGGTGAATTCATGCTGACTGTTCCTGATCACTTTCCCCTCCTGAGCATGGGAGCAAGCCCCAAACATCTAGACAGAGGAGTCTGGACCACCCACAACACTGTCCTGTCTCCAGCTGTGGCCAATCTCGGATGCTTGAGAGGAAGGCGGAAAATCCCCCCAAAACATCTGACCAATTGTGCATCTGTGATTCCTTCCTGACCCAATCACCAATTGTGATTCCTTCCTGACCCCTGCAGGCACCTGTCTGAAGCCTGAGACTTGATTACAGTTATTGTCTTAATGCAGAGCTGCAAGCATCACGAGCATGCTGAGGACAATGCAGGTGCCTTGTTCTCCCCAGGGCCCATAACAGAAGGGGATTCCACGACCAGCCGCCCCATCCCCTGCACACCTAGATGATGGAACCCATCCCAGAAGCTGGATTACAGCATGTCTGACAGAAAGCTACATAATCTCCAAGCTATGATGAGTCCACCAGCTCCCTGGTTAACTGTTCCAGCGTCTAATTCCCCTCACTGCTAGGCTCTCACCCCATCTCCATCCACTCTCACCACCTGTCACTCCACACAGCTCTGGCCTCTCATGACCGGGGCTCCACCAGGCACCGTGGACTTTCTACTCTGGCTTTTCCTCTCACCTGAGTCCCTGGTTCTCTTTCGGAAGGTTCCATTTCTAGTTCCCTCCCCAGGGATGAAGATTCACCGCTGCCCTCCAAGAGCCATGGGAGCCAGTCCCTGCAGTTAGATTTTGTGGTCAAAGCCTCAGGAATCTGCTAATCAGCATTTTCCAGGCAGCCCTGAGCCCTTCCTTTGAGAGTCATAGAGATTTTTAAGTCACCCAGGAGACAAATGCTGGCAGATTTCTCTATTAAATCCTCTCAGATGGTTTAAAAGCCACAGCAGAAGGACACCCTTCTCTGTTAGGCTCTCTATGTTTCTAGAATAATTCCCCTAAAAGCCCCGTTAAATGGAACGCAGCCCGATCGGTTTCACCCGCACTCAACAGGGCAGGACTATTCCATGGGGCTGCATTGCTTTATCGCTTTTGGCTCAGGCGCGTCGGCCACCACTTGCCCTCTGCCAATCCTCGTGCTAGGAGGCAGGGCTGATCTGACTGCCTGTTGTGGGGACAGTTAACCCCGGGGAAAGGTGCTCACACTGGGGCACTGTTCCTGTAGGACAGGGGGATAAGCAGTCTTGGCACAGGGCGCCTTTAGACCCCTGTAGCTGTGTTCACACTAGGGGCTGCACAATGTAGCTATTTCAGTGTTAAAAAATCACCCCCAAGAAAAGCAGCGGAGACCAGCCCTTAGAGCCAGGCCCCAGGGAGTCAGTGGGGACACAGGGGTTCTCCCACCGGGTTTGCGAGGTCAGATCCCCGTGGAGCAGGGAGAAGGCGGGTGCATGCAGGACTCAGCAGAGCCCTTGGGGGCAGGCCAAGCCAGGAGGGGCTCCGAGGCACAAACGGGATCAGCCCTAGCAACCCCCTTCCCCCCCCTTGCATCTCCCTCAGCAAGACAGAAATAGAGCGGATGTGAACGGAGTCCCTATAAATAGCCCCGAGGGAGAGGCCAAGGAGGAAGGGGACAGTGAGAAGACCTGGCCGGGTGCCACTATGGGTCCTGCGCCACCAGAGCTCCTCTCTGTTCCCGGGCCAAGAGGGGACCATGGAGACCCAGGGATGCAGCCCCTGCATCCTGGGAGCTCTCACGGGCAGGCAGATCTGCCCCCCAGCACCAGCCACCCCCTCTCCAGTGCTAGTGGGGAGAGGCCCCTAAGGCAGGAGCTGGTGCTCTGCTGGAGGAGCGGCGCTAGCTCAGACACTCCTGCGCCCCCTCGGCACTCCTCACCCTTCCTCAGCACTTGATGGGCCTGTAACCTGGCTCCTCTGTCCCTGAGGACGTCACCCGCCTGCCCTGAGCAGGCGCTGGCGGCTCCGCAGCACCAGGACATTCCCGCCGCTAGCGCAGCCCGTGCCAGGACGGTCGCCCACGCAGGCTCATCCACATGGGGTCTGGGTCAAACCCTCCCCGCCCCTGTGCGCGCTCACCCTAGTGAGGGTAGCCAACCCCCCCGCGCTTGCCCCTGCGAGGGCGCTAGCCAATACTAGGTTGTGGTACAAGCACTAATCCAGGCCTGCTCTGCCCCACACCCCTAAGGCGTGTGGGGCCTGGGATAACTTTTGCTCCCAGCTCTAGTGGTCAGCACATATCGTCACCTCAATCTGCGACAGCTCTGAGCACCCCATCAGTCACCCGCCACGGGGTGGGGTGGGGGGGTTAATTAGGTGTTATCTTTGCAATTCGGTTGTCACAATGCCCCCCCTCCAAGGGCACAAGCCAAATAACACTAGAGAGGGGCCGGCGGGGGGGGACGTGCACGGCCTTTGTCAGACAGCAGCTAGCTAGGGGCCAGCATGACAGACGGGGCTTCCAAGCCGGGTCGGGGCAGAGCCCAGTGTCCCCGTCCACCCCCAACTCCTTTCCGACTGGCCTCTGGCTAGCGGGTGGCTGGTAACATTTCCCAGGCCTGGCCCAGCTGCCTGCCCATTCTCCCGGCACCATCCGGCTCACAGCAAGGCTCCGGGGTACACCGGGTCTAGCGTCCCCCCGTTTTCTTGGCAGGCAGCGGCCGGGCAGGAATACATGGGAGTAGCCAAGGCAGCAACAAAGCAAGGTTTGTCCTTCCAATTCCTTTAAGCATTCCTCAGCCGGCACAATAGCAGAGAGAGGAGAAAGCGCTAACCCAGCAGGACAAACAGCCATTGACCGACCGGCAGTGGGTGGCCTCCCCAAGTGCCCCACAGCCTGCCTACGTCAGGGGCCCCAGCCTCCAGCCCCAGGGGCTCCCGCGGATCCCTGCGCTGAGGCAGCCGCAGGGGCAGGGCGGGGCATTGCGAATGACATCGCCCTCCAGCAATGCTGGAGCTAGCAGCTGGCCCTGGACTGAACCACCCCCAGCAGCCCAGCGCCTCTGGGGGCCACACACCAAGCGCCGGGACGGGGGTAGCTTGGGGAGATTCCTCTGTGGAATGACTTGGCTTCCAATAAGTCCTTTCCAGCTCTCCCCGAGCCATATCCTTCCCCGACAGGAACAAGCAGGGTTTTGTCTGCTATCAGCCTCCGTCCACGAGGCCAGTGGGCGCTTCGCCACCGAGTCAGTGGGCGCGTGGTCAGCCCCAGCCGTCGGGGGCTTGCAAAGATCCATGTGACCGAGCGCCCGCAGGTCGGTGTCTGCATGAAACAGGCCGTGGGCAGCACCAGGGGATTGAAGCCAGTCCTAGCTGTCCATTCAGCCCAGTGACACTCACGGACCCCTGCTCTGCAGAGACCAAGGCCTGACTAGCTCAGAGAGGGTCCCTACAGGGCCCATTGGCCTAGCAGCAGGGACAGGGGCTGCCTGTCCCGGTCCCCGGGGACATCAATCCAAACCCCTGGATTATGACTATTGTAAATACCCAAGCACAAGGCTGAACTTGAGAACAATAGCGCTCAGGAGCAAAGCCCTGGCCCAGAGAGCAGGTGTGGCCAGGTACGACGCTGGCAATGGCAAAGCACGGCTGGTCCATGGCACGCACAGCGGCCGGCCCCCGACTGCAGGGAGCTGCCGTGAGGCTCCGCGTGCCCTGCCGTCAACAGACCACGAGCCAGCACTCAGACCAGTGTCACCGCGCTAACCAGAGACCACCCCATAGGCAGCACCACCCAGAGCCCGCAGAGACCAGCCCCGGTTTGCTGGCCCAGCTCTGGGCTGCGTCCCCAACTCGGCACAACATCTCCCTCACAGGGCAAATACAGGGGTGGGGGGCCCAGTCCCAAACTAGCCAGCAGCCCCCCACCCCCACCCCTTCCGGCACTGCCCCGCCGCACACTGGCACTCACATGTCCGGTGCCCAGGCCGAGCGCGCGCGCACAGAGCGCGGGGCCGGCCACTTGCCTTCCCTTTGTTCCACTCCCATGGACAGAAGGAAAACACTGAAGTCTTAAAGGCACCCGGGAGCCCACCCCCTTTGCCTTCTCCATGGAAACTGGCTCCAGCCATGTGATTCAGACAGGAAACTACAGGGATATCAGCTGCAAAGAGCTGGGAACTCCTCCCCCGGCCCAGGCGCTGCCAGGCCGGCACTGAGAGGGGGGGCAAGCCAGGAACCTGGCGAGAGCCTGGGCTTAGCCACCTGCTCCCCGGCAAAGTGCCACTCAGAGCCTGCTGGGGGGGGCTGTAACGCAGCGACTGGTACCGCAGCACTCACTGGGCCCTGGGGAGACATGCCAGGATCAGGCCCGTGTCCTCCACAGCTGGGGGGAGCCCCCAAGAGGGGGCACTACTGGCAAGGGCCCTCCACGGACCCATACAGACGAGGGGCCCTGGGCAGAGCCTCCACTCACACTGGGTCACAAGGGAAAGGGCCCAAGGAGCTCTCAGGGGTGGGAACTGCCAGTCAGGACTCAGCCTGGGTGGGCCCCCAGGACGGGAACAGCAGGGCCCAGTGCGATGCTTTCCTGGAGTTCCCACTTGCTCAGTTCCACCCCACCGAGCCCAGCTCTGCCCCTGTGGTCAGCGGAGGCAGAGCTGGGCAGAGGGGGCCTCTCTTGTGCCAGTCGGCATGAGTAGCCAGCAGGAATGGCAGACGGGGGTAAGGGTGCCAGCCATTCCCCACTCGCCCATGCGCCACACAACTCAGGCTTTCGCAGGTGAAAGTAGCATGGACTAGTGCACAGGACCCCTGGGTCCCATTCCCAGCTCTGCGACTGACTGCCTGGTCCCTTGCCCTCTCTGTGCCTGTGTGTAAAGCAGGGCTGACCACACTAGCCCCCTATCCTGGACTATTCCACCCCCCCAACACACCCATCCAGGGGTCACCCAATGTAATTAAGAGGCAGCAGGTCTAGAACCAACAAATGGAAGTTCTTCACACAGCGCAGTCAACCTGTGGAACTCACTGCCAGGGCATGTTGTGAAAGCCAAAAGCATAACTGCATTCAAAAAACAACAAGATACGTTCACGGAGAACAGGTCCATCAATGGCTATAAGCCAGGATAGGCAGGGATGCAGCCCAGTGTTCTGGGTGTCTCTAGCCTAGACAGCCAGAAGCTGGGAATGGGCGACAGGAGCTGGATCGCTTGATGATTCCTTGTTCTGTTCATTCCCTCTGGGGCACCTGGCATTGGCCACTGTTGGAAGACAGGATACTGGGCTGGATGGATCACTGGTCTGACCCTTTATGGCTGTTCTTATCCACCCTACGAGATAGCACCAACCCGTGGCTGACCCCGGGTCGCGCCCCACTGGGGCAACGCCATCAAGACCACTGGAGAAGGGTGAATGAGCCAGGAAAAGGGCAGCTTTGCTCTGGATGGAGCTGGCGGCGTTTTGGTTGCGTCTCACACCTCGGCAGATGGTCCCATGATCAGGTGAGTCCCAGCAGCAGGGATTACCGCTGAATCCAGGCCCTACCCCACCCACTCTCCCCGAGGCCAACGCCACTGCACTCTGAGCTCGGAGGGAACGTGTCTCACACGCACGCTGCAAACTGACAAACCCAATGTGGAAATCAGAGCCCGGGTAGCATGAGGTGCAGGCCCAAGGGCACAGATGGGGCTGCACTGGCCGCTCCCCAGGAGCCCCAGGGCAGCACCCAGCTGGCACATGAGGGAGCAGATTGCAGCCATCCTCATCTCTAACGTGGGCATGTCGGCCATGAAATGACCCACCCCAGCCTGAGTCGCCTCTCACTGGGCCTTTACCCTGGGCAGCTACATCTGTCCCCTAGTGGGCAGCGAACCCCCTTCGCGGTCAGCAGTGAGAACATCTTGACACGAACACTCAGCTCGGACAGACAGATTCCCGTCCAAAGGTCTAAGCACCTTGCTGCAGCGGGCGAGTGAAATTACCCACATTTCACTGATAAGGAAACTGAGGCCCGGGGAGGGGAAGCGACACACCCAAGCCCACCCAGTGAGCCAGCGGCCAGGGCAGGAACAGAACCCAGAAGTCCAGACTCCCAGTCGTGCTCTAATCACTAGACCTTGCTGCCTCCCCTGCTGATTTGAAGAGCTTCATTCTGGAGGGTGGAAGCCGGAAGCTTGAGCTCAAAGTTGTCTCCCCCTGAAGACAGCGCCTCCTAGAGGGGAGTCAGCTCCAGGCAACGCGGCCAGAATCAGCGAGGGCGTGTGCAGGAGGGGCTGGGCCCAAGCCAAGACACACGAGCTACAATTGTGTAACAGTTCCGGGGTCTCCCCAACTTCCAGGATGCCGTGCAGCCTGTGCAGGTGCAATGCTCCACACAGAGGGCGTCTGCAGCCAGGCCTGGTCTGAGGGCGAGAATTCCCACATTCCAAGAGCCTGCGCGTCCTGCCCCCTGCTGCACTCGAGGATGGAGATACAGCTGCATCCCTGTGCATACGCAGCCAGCTGCGTACAGGCTCCGTGCGAGGTGCTGCATGGGCAGCTGCACCTTTCTCCAGCACAGACCAGGCAGGTGGCTCCTCTCCAGCTAACCAAGGAAACCAACAAAGAGTTTGGCTCATTCTTGCCCCCACCCACAAACCCTCTTGTGCAAAGGCTGCAGAGCGGCCCCACGCTAGCCACATGATGCCAGCCGTGCCCCGGGAGAGAACTGGAGTCAGAGGAGCTCACAGGGCAGTGTCAGGCAGGACGCTCAGCATGACGGGAGCACACTTGGGCTGTTGCCCTCACAGTTTGCAGCTGTAGGTAGGTTTCTTACCCAGGGGTGCTGAGCACAGCTCCGCTCAGCGCCTGCGTCATGAGCTACAGGTCACCGCCCAGCGGGCTTCAAAGAGCAAATGACTCTCGTGCTGTCAGACTAGCCCCAGGCTGGGGCAGTCACTACACATCACGCTGCAGCACCCAGCACTCACAGCCTGACACAGCCCCATCCCCCCCTGCTGTCAGGAACAATCCTGGGGGACGGGCTGGCTGATCTAACAGGGCTCTGTCCGCTCCAGCCCCAAGGACTCAACTGCTCTAGAGTTCAGCAGGGAATTGCCACAGCCAGCTTTTGAACAGGCAAGAACTGGCTATGCCAGGTAGTGACCCAAGCTCCTGCTCCATGCTCTGGGGAGACCTGTGCGTGGGCCCCAGTTCCCATGCCTGTCACAGACCGGCAGAGCTGTGGATGCGCTGGGGTGAGGGTAGCACATCTCCAACCATCACTGAAGAAGCAGAGCTCACTGGCATGGTTGCACCGACCCCTCCCAGCTCAGAGGTCTGCAAAGTTCCCCCACTCTCACGCCTGGCCTAGATTTTGCAGGATTGCCCTAGTTTGAAATGGGCCGAGCCGGTCCCAGGCCCCTGTGGACCGTCGCATCGTTCGGAGGAGCGGCAGGATGGTCTGATGCAAGAACACTAATCACACTTTATGTTCAGGGTTTGCAGAATTGCAATGAAGTAAGCAAGGCAACGAAGCAGAACAGCAAACAATGCCGTGTGCTGAAGCACTGCTCCTGCAAGTCTCATAGGGCGTCCCACTGCTCACCGGAGCAGTGTCCCCAAACACAAGCCACTGACGCACCCAGGCAAAGGGACTGCTCCGAGATCACCCAGGGAGTCTGTGACAAAGCCAAGATGAGAACCTGCAAGTCCCAGCTTCTAGCCCCTCTACACTCTGCATCACAGCCTCCCGAACATGCAGAATAAGTCATTCTGGCCTAGAACATGCAGCTGGATCACAAAGAACCTCAGCAGCGTAGAGAAGGAAGAGAACAGGCCACCTTAGCATGATCACTAGGGAATTAAACTGAAATAGACACACCAAAGCTGAAGCACACAGAGATGCCACAACACACACCCAAACAACCCCCATCCTCTCACTGTTCTCCCCAGCATTCCCTCCGGCTCCCCCCAGTTACATCTGAGCAGGAGGCTCCATCTGGCAGTCCCAGGTCTCTCTTTACTCCCCTGGTCAGGGAGGTTCTGGGCAGAAGAAGGGCAGGAAGGACAGTGAGGGCGCAAGTCAGGCCGTTACTCCACCCGCTCTTCCCTCGCCTGTAGGTCTGCAAAGCACCTGGAGCAGTTACTGTGCCACTCTTCCACCAGCTGTAGGCTCTGGGGCCTGTCACTGAACATACTGACGGGGGAGACTCCAGTGGATGCACCTTGTTCTGTCTGATGGTAGCTGGATCCCGTGGCAGCCATACCTACTGCCGGACCCGGGGACTTGCATCCTGCACCCTTCAGCACCGTACTAAGCCCTCACGAGTCAGCAGCTCCCCGGGAATGCAATCAGCTAGACAGCCAGACCTTGGATTTCCAGGGCAGAACGACCCTCCGTCTGGCCCAAGCTAAACGTACCTCTCTGGATGGTACCCCAGGCCGGGGAGAGAGTGTAGTGGCACTCTGCCCACAAAATGAACCCACTGACTAGCGACACTGCTCTCAATATGGTGCAGGTATTCACAATATAATCACATGCCCACTCCGGCTCCCCTTCGGCGGGGCTCAGATACCCTGCTGGCTTCCCCTCCTCGATTGAGGGGGGGGGGATAAGGGGCAGTCTCTTCCCCCAGCACCCCCAATCATGGCACCAAGCTGAATGGTCTCTCAGAGTGCAGATCTTGGTAACAGCACACCTTTTCTTTTCTCACGTGCCGTGATGAGAAGCAACATACTTAACACTACACTGCATCACTGTAGCTGTGTCAGTCATTAGTAACAAGGAGGGTCATTACCTCACCCACCCTGTCTATTGAATACTTAACAGCGGCATTTCAAGTATCACTGAGCATCTCAGAGCTATGGTTTCAGGCTCTCTGCAAGCTCAGGTAGACATCACTCCATCAGCTGCACATCTGCAAGGTTTTCTTCACAAACCCAACAGCAGGAGACAAAGGACAACTGAAGCTCTGGAGCACACAGTGGCAGCTCGGGACATGTCCACCCACCACTCCTGGATTCAGCCCTGCTCCCAGACTGGGTAATGATCTGAAGAAGGTTAGGCAGGGAAGACATGCCAGGTTCAGTCTGTGGCACGCTGGATGCTCTGACCCCATATTTAACACTCACGTAGCCAGCTAAGCAGCTAGCACACAGCTCTACCCAGCCTGCTCCGAGATAGTGACCGGGTATGCCTACCCTTCCAGCAGACACTGCGCACCCAGCTAGCGAGGGTGCAGAGAGCAGTGCAGACAGCGAGGCACAGCTCAGGGAGTATGTACCCTGTACAGCTCGCTACGTGCCCAGTCTGCACTTCCCACGCCTACACGGCTACACTTAGCATCACATCCTGCTGCCACGCGTAGCTACGAACTGCCACGAGCGTGAACACAGCCTGCGGCACGCAGCTACACACAGCCTACAGCCACCGCAAGTGAAGACAAGGTCTTTGGCAGCCTCCCCATGTCCAGCTTTGGGAGTCCCCAGGACAGCATCTTCAGCACAGGCTCAGCAGCGTGTACCACCATTGCAGCGGGATGGGCTGCTCTCCTGGGAGAACTCCCAGCTGGCAACTTCACAACGAATGGGCCACAGGTGAGAAACAAGGCCCTGAGGCCGAAGGGCTAGGTGGAGGGGAAATGGCCCCTCTGACAGTGGTTCCACGAGAACTCCTCTCATCTCCCCCCCAGCAGCGGGGCCCACTGGAGCTAGCAATGGTGGCACGTTACGAGAAGCCATATGGGACTAAATGGCTCCGGCTCCCAGGAGCAGAGCTCCTCCCTCTATAGGCCATTTCGCCCCCAGCTCTGCCGTAACAGGCTCTATCAGCCAGGACTGTTCCAACGCCAACAGTTCTCCACCGGGAAGTGCTGCTTCAATGCACCGGAGCTGCTCTGCAGGAAGGTGTCTCCGGTGTCGACATAATGGTGGAAAGGTGCCTGGTTGTCCTCCCTCCTGCCTGCTGGCTCCTCACCGGAGCTCCCAGTTCCCAAGCTCCCAGCGGGCCCAGCAGAGCTGGCTCTCCAGCCAGGACAAAATCGGCTCCTCACAGCTCAACGCTCCCACGAGGAGGAACATTTTGGTGCCTTGGAATCAGCCTCCCAGGTCTGGGAAACCTTCAGAGGTTTGTGATTTTCACCCCGATTCGGGACAACCCTCCCCTAAAAAACCTCAACATCTTCTGCAGACCTGGGAGCCCACTTGCCACCAGCACTAAGCATGGACAGCGTAGAGGCAGTTCCCCACCCGCCACTCCCCTGGGGAGGCAACCCCCCACTCCGGCCCCTCTCCACGCCCAGGGAGCTCACCAGGCAGGGGCATGCACTTTCGCTAGGTAAACATTAACTCCGCAAAGGCCCCTGCTCCAAGATCCCTGGAGCCCTCTCCACTCAAGGTCCCCACACCAAATGAAGGGAGGTTTGGTTCGGTTCGCCTGCCAGCATCTCCACAGCAAATCCCCGGTGTGCTCACTCGAGGGGAGCATTTCCCATTTAGCTTGAGGGCTGGCACCCGATGGCACTAAGGGCTTGACGCTGACAGGCCAGAACACGACATGCTGTGTCCATGCCAGGATCTAAGCCCTGCGTGGCGCTGCCCAGCAGACCCTGCTGTGGGGCAGAGAGAGTCACAGATCCTGTTAGGAAGCGAACACAATGAAATTCAATGCACCCCTCTTCCCCACCATGTGCCCCCACTGGTGCAGAGACACAGGGCCCACACCTTCGTAACAGGACTTTGTCTGGCTTTAGGAGGGTGCCTAGACGTGAGCAGAGGTGCGGCTGCTCCACCAGCCCTGAATCTGGCCCCTAATGAGGCCCTAGCCCAGGGGCTGCGCCTGCAGGATCTCCGCTGCCACCTAAGAGCAAGGGCCACCCGCAGCCCAACTTCGTGCGGCGAAGTGAGCGCAGCAGAGGCAGAGCCCTCGACCCAAGCGCCACCCGCGTCTTCCTGGAGAGGCTCAGTAACTGCCCGTCAGTCACAGCACACGAAAGCTGCCAGCCATCCGCTGGGTCTGCTCTGCCAGGAGGGAAGGCAAAGGCCGCGCGTGGCCCCCAGGCCACCCCTCAGACAGCCACTGATGGCTGTTCGTGGCCACACCAAGCCTGTCTCTGGGGCGTCTCGGCAGGGTGGCCAAGGCTAGAACCATTGTGCTCATTCCTTCCGCTCTCTTTGGAGAGACGCATGCGGCCCTGGCTCAGGGCCCTCCCTCCACGTCACCCCTTGGAAGAGCCGTGCTCCCAGCCAGCCGCTGCAGCAGAACAGCAAGTGCAGGCGGCCAGGCCAGGCAGCAGAGCTCCTGGCCCAGGCCTCTGCCACGCTGCCCCCAGGCCAGCCCGGGGCGGAGGGGCCAGGCAAGTTCCACAAGCTGCCCTTCAGGGAGAGCTGGGAGGGCAGCGACCACACGGGGGGGCCTCCAGCTCCCAGAGCCCCTGGGAGTCCTGCACTAAGCCTCCCCCGCACATCCCACACCGACCTACCCCGACAAGGAGCAAGTAGTGAATGAGTCTCCCCCCTCGCCCCCGCAGCTCTGCTCCTCCCCTCCCCCTGCTCACAGCTGCTTTTCATTTACATGGCGACTCAGCAAGGCTAAGACTCATCCCTGGTCAGCCTGCCAAAGGCACCGCTGTCCCCACGTGGCCTGTAGTGCCTCTCCTGCAGGCAGCTCTGCCAGCTTCACAGCAGAGCCAGGAGAGCGAATCCTGCTCGGCAGGTCCGCGCTCAGCCTGGTTCAAACCCTCTGGTGCAGTTTCAATGTAGGTTGGCAGCTCGCGCCTGCAGCAGGAGCACAGAAAAGGGCCAAGAGAGCGTTTTGCTTCCCCTGCCTGGGAACTCAG
Source organism: Mauremys reevesii (assembly GCF_016161935.1). NCBI lineage: Eukaryota > Metazoa > Chordata > Testudines > Geoemydidae > Mauremys > Mauremys reevesii. The sequence continues at coordinate 3,730,040 of NC_052638.1, forward strand.
CACGGAGGGGCCCGAGGTCCAGCCCTCCGCTGGAGGGACCCTACCCCCAGCTCCGCTGCTGGGGCCTCTGCTGAGCCCTTCACAAGGGGCAAAGGGCAGGATGGGCCCTGCGCTCATCACCTGCAAGGGGCACGCAGGGCTGCCAGCACACACAGGGCCGTGCGGACAAAGCAACAGGCAGGATCCCGCCCTACGGAGCTGAACCTGGACAGACAACAGTGCAAACAATAGGAGACCTGGGTAGGAAAAGGAGCTGGAGGGCAGGACAGACTCAGCAACTGCTAGTTCATTCCACATGGCCCAACAGCCACCGGCGGGCCTGGCCCTGGGCACTATCCAAGGGGGTGAGATTCCAGGCTGCAACCGTCAGCTGTCCAGTCCCCACCTCCAGAACGACTCCGCTCTCAGCGAAGCCCGGGCACCTTCCCAGCAGAGCCCCAGCACCACCAGCTGCCACTGCCGCACCCTCAGCCTGGGGCCATGGGCAGCTGAGCTGTCCCCAGCATTCAGCCCCAGCCCCACACTGGCTCCCCGCAGTGACGAGCCAGCCCTGCTCCATGCTCTGCGGGTCCATCAGGGACCGGGGCTGGCTGCCCCGTGAGTCAGGGCGAACTGCAGACGACGCGTCACTGGCAGAGGGTTCTAACCCACGCCAGTCGCCTCCACTTGCCGGTGCTTCCTGACAGTCCCAAGGAGAGACTCAGACGCTGCCCCGCACACTTGTAAGAAAGACAACGCCCACGCACTACTCAGTTCCCATTACTGGCCTGAAACCACCAAAGCAATGTAAACCCAGCCTTGCCCATTGGGCCCCAGGTGTGCCAGGTAGTTGTATGCATCACTGGGGCTGCAACACCTAGGGGAGAGCCGAGGATAGAGGCAGAGCCCTGGTTTTCATGGGCTAAATCCAGCCATCAGTGTGAGTGATGGTGCAAGGGCTGGGCTACAGAACTCGAGCCAGCAGACCCTAGGTTTGCTAACCTAGGGCTCCAGCATCCACACTGCAATGTGCGTCCCAGTCCAGCCCCCATCTCCCAGACTTCCTAGCGCCGCTCGGGTCTATGCTCATGGTGCAGTGTGGGGAAACGCGACTGTCCAAAGGTCACAGAGAGTTGGAATGTGGGATTTTGGGAGACTATTGGCAGATTCCCAGTGCACGAGTCCAGCGGGGCTGCGTCCACACTGCAGAGCAACAGGGCTTGAACTCTGGGTCCCAGCTTGCCAGAGGCTCAGACCCTCCACCCTGTGGGGCGCTAGGGCCCTGGGTCAGCACGACGACGTGTGTAGACAGAGCTGGAGTTCAAACCTGACCTTACCCTTCAGTGCAGAGACACCGAGGTCCCAGCCACACTAGGAAACTGGCCTGGGGCTGATCAGGATGGTTGCCAACAGGCCCTTCCGAGGTGCTGTTAAAAACCATTCAACTACTTGGTGTGGGCAGGACAAACCCATGCTCGGCACTGGTCCCAGAGCCGGGCCCGTCTCGGCAAGTCCCCGGCCCACATTCTGCCCCACCCCAGCCCTTTGCAACACCACTTCAGGGGGCTGCTGCCAACAGCCACCGACAGCAACGCGCCAGGTTCTAGCAGAGGCAGGGCCTAGGAGAGAGGGTGGGACAAGCCCAGCAGAGCCAGGTTCCCAGCCACCTCGCTCCATAAGCCCAGGAACAACTCCCAGGCTGAGCTCTGCTCCTCCGGCCCTCCAGGCCCTGGGGCAAAGCCACGTGCAGCAGGGGGGCAGAACCACCGAAGCCAGAGCTCTGGCCTCAGTCACGCGCTGCGAGCCAGTCAGACACTGGACTTCCACCCTCGCCTGGCAGGGACGAGCCCCAGGGCGGCCCGGCCTCCGCTCCCACTTCTCCTTTCTGTGTTTACAACCCCATAGGGAACAGGCCTGTTAGCACCCAAGGCAGCTTAGAGCAGCCCCAGACTTTTACAGCTGCCACAGAACACACCCAGGTGACTGCTCGGCAAGGGGAATCCGGGGTAGGCAGGGGCTGAACTGGACGGAGCCGGAAGACTGAAAACACAGGAAGGTTGGATTCAGGCTACAGAGCGGGCTGTGTACTGCGGTAGCGCCCAGGAGCCCAGTCCCGGACCCCGTTGTGGTAGGCCAGGGGTGGGCAAACTACAGCCCACGGGCCATGTCCGGCCCATCAGACCTTTTAATCCGGCCCTCGAGCTCCAGCCGGGGAGTGGGGTCGGGGGCTTGCTGTGGCTCCTTGCGGCTCCCGGAAGCAGAGGCATGTCCCCTCCTCCGGCTCCTACATGCAAGGGTAGCCAAGGGGCTCCTCACGCTGCCCCTGCCCCAAGCGCCGGCTCTGCAGCTCCCATTTGCCCAGGAACTGCAGCCAATGGGAGCTGCAGGGGCAGCACCTGCAGACAGGGCAGCATGCAGAGCTGCCTGGCCAGCGCCGCACCTCCACTGCTTCTGGGAACTGCTTGAGGTAAGCGCCGCCCGGAGCCTTCACCCCTCACCGCCTTCTGCGCCCCAAACCCCTGCCCCAGCTCTGGTCCCCCTCCCACTCTCTGAACCTCTCAGTCCCAGCCCGGAGCCTGTACCCCCTCCCACACCCCCACCCTCTGTCGCAGCCTGGAGCACCCTCCCAAACGCCAAACCCTTCATCCCCAGCCTAAAGCCCACCCCGCACCCCAATGCCAGCCTGGAGTCCCCTCCCATACCCTGAAACTCTCATTTCCAGCCCCACCCTGGAACCCACACCCACAGCCCAGAGCCTGTACCCCCTCCCACACCCCCACCCTCTGTCGCAGCCTGGAGCACCCTCCTGCACCCCAAACTCCTCTGCTCCAGCCCCAGGCTGCAGCCCCCTCCTACACCCCAAACCCCTCAGCCCTGACCCCACCCCAGAGCCTGCACCCCCAGCCAGAGCCCTCACCCCCTCCTGCATCCCAACCCTGTTCCCCAGCCCCGAGCCCTCACCCACTCCCCAATTCCGTGAGCGTTCATGGCCCGCCATACTATTTCCATACCCAAATGTTTGCCCACCCGTGCCAGGTGCTGCATAGACCCAGAACAAAGCTGTCCCTGCCCCCACCGTGAGAGATGGGCCATTTGGGGGGCGGAAGGAGTGCAGTGGTACCCTGGGGGTTATTCACTCTGCCCTTCCTCCAGCCGTCTTCCTCCTCTCCCATCACAGAAAGCACGTCTCAGGCAGTGAGGGCCAGGAATTCGGGGCATTTTCCAGCCAGCGCTGCAGCTGTCCGCATGCGAGTCCCCCAGGGCAGCCCAGCTCTCCGTATCAGACCCGCTCCCCTCCCAGCACAGGAGGAAATGCCTCACCTGAACCCGAAGCAATCACTCCAAAAGTATTCATGACTAACAAGATTCCTGCAGCCCTAAGGCGCTGCCAGACACCGAGCTGGGGAGCAGAGTTCATCAGCGAGAGGGTGACCAGTGTACTGCGTGGCCCAGGGGGAGTCACAGCCTTTGAAGGCAAGGCCGTCTTCAGCTGCCTCTCGCTCCCCCACTCCCAAACCTATTTAACGCTGCAGCTCTGGGGGTGCCGCTGCATGCGCAGCTTGCGGACCCACGCCTATGCGCCCCCAACAAGACAGGTACGTGGAGCCGGGCAGCTGGCATCAGGCTGCTGCACTGGGCGGACTGAAAACAACCAGGCTGAACACTGCGAGAATCCCCTTGCCTTGGCCTCACTGCTCCCAGACGCTGGCTACAGTCAGACAGCTCAGCCCACAATGGCTCCTGAGGACCACTGACAAGACAGGGCTAACCGCGCCGAACCTGAGCAACGCGGCGGTTCAGTAGGCCGTACCATCCTTTGTGGGCTAAACCCTTATCCCAGCACCCGGCCCGGCCCCTGAGCAGACGCAAGGAAGCGTAGTCCTGTGAGCCCTTTACGAGAGGAGGGCAAGCACAGGATGATCCGAGTAGCCACAAACCAGCGCTGCCATGCAGGGATCCCCTGGGGAGCTGAGCTGCGTGCCCATCTCTCACACTGGGGGCATGCACCCCACACATTCATCACACCCCACTGGCAAGCAGATCCGTTTTGTACCCCATGTGACCCATACTACTGTGCCATGGAGTAAGCACTGCTCAGCTTGCTGGGCACCAGAGCCTGTTTTCCCCAAGCCCAGGAGCGTGTGTGAAAGTGCTCTTTGCAGCAGTATTTAGAATTCAAGCA